>NC_141686.1:4850719-6050719 GCF_964263255.1 Lissotriton vulgaris
GCTATATATAAAAAACTGTTTAAATAAATAAATAAATGGTGCCACCTGGCACTATGTCATATTTACAAGGGATTATTTACACCTGACAGGGCCCACTGTCAGAACCATCGAATCATCAACGTACAACCAGTAATCACTGGTAACCACTGTACTCAGCATCAGCCTGTAACATAAACCACATTATGCACAGTATCACTTTAGGCGCAAATTGCATTCTGCACCAACCTCACCAGCATAAACACATTATGCAATCATCTCATCAGTCTAAACGCATTAGACCCTAACCTCCTAAGCATACTCACATTAGGAAATAATCTCAGTGGAACATAATCTCCCTAACATAAACCATAACATGCAAAACAAACTCATAATCATAAAAAACACATTTAGAGGTATCAAACAGTAAATCATACTACATGAATCACATTTCCTAGCATTACATAATCACTAACCCCCCTACCAACTGGCCTTCTCAAAGGGGCTCAAACGCCCTGTGTCCAGAATGTCAGGGTTGCTGCCTAGCGGTGGAATGAAGAGTGCACCATTGCACTAGGGCCAAGGAGTGCATCTCAGTCCTCTCTCCAAAACATGCCCCCAAAGAACTGTGGCCTAAACATTGCTGCTGCCCACTACTTGCTGGGCAGCTGTGAGTCAAGCGAAACCATGGCACCTCTGTGCTGCTCTCACCCCACTCAGGGACTCTTAGATTAATGTGTGCCAAACATTTCAGCTGCCTGTGCTTTCGCAGGGCAGTAGGAAAAGAAGCCAACACCAACAAGTTGCATGTTGGAGTCCCGTTCTGGGACTCTGGGATCCACCATTAGCACCATAGGTGGTGCTGCCCGCTATCAGGTGGGCAGCTGGAAGACCAACAGCTAAGAACTGGCACAGGGGGTGGGCACCGGCAATGTGCCCTGACACCCCCCAACCCCTGGAAGATTGCCCCCCACTCACAAGGCTCTGCAGGCTCCTTAGGCATCCTCTGAGACTGCTGCCTGCATACCTCGAGGACCCTCTGCTCACCGGGACTCTTGGGAGGACTTCTGGCTACATTTTAAGCAGTATGCGTGGCTCTCCTCACTACACGGGAGCCCCGCCTCTCCGCAAGTGCAGTGCCGCCTGTCCCCTTCCCCCGATCCATCACTACGCTTCACCTGGGCCCTCTCCTGGGGCCCAGGACTTTTCCCTTGCTTCGCCCGGTCCACTCTCTCGGGACTGGGGCTTTTCCGTGGGCAGGCTTCGGACGTCTTCCGGCTTCAATTGAAGAACCGGGGTTTAACCCAGCTGCGTCAGGGGCAAGCCTAAGATCTTCGAGTTCACCTGTCTTGGTATACAGAGACACAGAATACTTCTGGATGGCATCAGAGACCAAGTTTATTAGCTGCAGCTAGTAACAGTGATCCTAGAAATACATCACGGTGTAAATTCTCAGGAGACTGCTCATTTTACCAAGGCGAGACGTCTCCTTTTATACCCAATATTCACATTATAAATGTACACCCACTGCACAAAATTCTAGCCAATAAGGTACATTTTCAAGCAAAGTAACAAAAACTCAATTTACAGTATCCCAACCCAAAAGTTAATTATTAGGAATGTCCCAAATTCAATCTCCACAAGCCGGACAAACATATAATTGAAAGCATAACCCATGTAATGAAGAAACATAAAAAAGAAACAGTAACAGATGCTGAACAAGATAAGGCATGTGCAAGGAAACTAAAAGTTAACGATGTCCTGAACATTGATTGGCAATCCCAGACAAAGATCGATCAGGGAAATTGGCTTTGCAAGGTCATTTTCAGGTGAAGAGGTCAGTTTCTTACAGTTCATTTCAGAGTCAAAAAGAAACCTAGTTAATGTATACATGAACTAAGTAGGCCAGGCCACTTTGTTCGCCAGGCTACCTTCACAGGCCTACGTGAGGGCAACACACAATGGTGGCACAGAACAAAATGGAGTCAGACTCGAGAATTACAAAACCTCAGACCCTCCTTTTGCCATTACGTAGGCAGTAACCTAAGACTCATGTTAATCTGAATCTAGGTCTATATCGATATTCATTAGGTCATCAAGGTGTTGCTGTAGCATCATCTTATTATTTTCTACTTCTCTCGGGACAGGTCTCCAAACACACATAGTAGCACAAAGACTACAAATGGCGGGACCACACTGGATGCAAAGACAACAAGAGAAAAGGATGGTTAAAACCATACCAAGGAATGTCAGAGTCTTCCATCCCCATTTGGACAGCAGTCCTCAAAACCATCCCGTCAATGATCAGTCTCCTTCGTCTACATGGATAGACTCAGAGATTTTATACAACCTAGAGATGGCTTGGTACACTGTAGGGGCATTATCTGGTATGTAAACACAGCAACTGGATCCAATCAATTTACATACTCCTCCTCGATCTGCAAGTATGATGTCTAATACCATACGGTTCTGCAAAGTCATAAGGCGGTTCGCTTGAAGCTCAGCTGTAACATTACTTAGAGCACCTGCTGTCTCATTAATAGTAGCTTCAACAATGCCGACAAGCTGTAGAATATGCCTACTATTGATCATAGGACCCCAAAAGGGCAGGAAGCCCTTGAAGAAATCTCCTACTTCGTGTGCTGCAGTATCTTCCTGATTGAAGACACCTCTACCATATCTCGTTCTATGATAGTCTGAAGTAGTAGTGCATGTAGGGGGAAGCAGAAACGCCACATAACACGTTCCTGAAAAATCAGGTGGCAACCATGTGTAGGCTCTGTCATGACAAACAAAATATGTGCTTTTTGCTGGCACAAACGGGGGAGAAGTCCGAGATGAATAGACATAGGTTTGAGCACACACACTCTTACCTAGCTGAGCTTTCGGATTCTGACCATTACCTTGCAAACAAAAATGGCCTCAGTGGGGTACAATGCAAATAGGGGGAGACCTTTTTCGTCTCTCCTTCTCTGTCAAGCTGGTACTATATCAAGTCACGTTCCAACCAATGTAAGCCTGCACCTCATCCTCAGGGATAGCATTATATGCATCAATATCTCGGATCATAGCTACTATTCCCCTTATCAAGGCACTATTGCTTGAGTTATCTTTAAGGGAACGTAAGGGGCGTACCTCATTTGTATAGGTAAACATGGTCTGAAAAGCCCACACAGACCCATTAAAAGAAAAAGGCAAAACCAAATATGGCATACCTTTATCTGTCGTATGAGGCATAAGACCACAAACCCAACAATTAGTGGTATTTACTACTAACTGATGCTGATGCAACAACTGTATGAACGAGTTGTTGACAAATTCTGATCTCCTTGTCTGTTCATGTTCAGGCAACGTATAAAACTGGTGCAAAGAAACAGTAGTGTAAGAAAGCATAGGTTGGGAGGTGGGTGCATATGTCTGTTGTGTAGCATAGACAGTCCAACCCACACAAGCTAATGTGATACTTAAAAACGTCAAAAAGCACAATATTATAAAACATTTGCTATGTATCAATGTACAAAATCTTGTCTTAAGATCTATTCTGTCAACATCTCTTTCAGTTACAACAGACTCCATCCTCTAACGTGCTGCTCACGGCAATTTTCCTTCTTCACTCAAGTGTGCGTCCAGGCGTCCTAGACGTCCCAAGAACCGCAGACCTTTCGTCAATACGCAAGCCACCCCTTAAGTCTTATACCGCGACCCTGCAGCTGAACCCGGATGGTGGTTCGAAAAAGAAAAATAGTCTCTTGTAAGCATGGGCGGAAAATCCGTTTCGCTCGCAGATTTTGCGGATTTTTGGGAAATTCGCAATCCGCGAGATTTGCGAATTTCCCGCAAAATCCGCAAATTCGCATGCAGCGGATTTTTTTTGCGGCGCGCGGCGTTGGTGATACAATTTTTGCGGCGCGCGGCGTTTATCATCGTTTGCCGAGTTGTTTTTCTCGATAGTTTGCGAGTGCTGCGCCATTTTGGATCTTGCTGTGTGATCCCGCGGGAATTGGTGAGCGCGATTACGTCATCGCGGCTTGCCAGCGATAGTTTGTCAACGCGAGTACGGCGAGATCACGTCTCGCGGTACTTCGCAATTGCGAGATTTGAGATGCGGCGAGCGAAAATATAAACTTTGCAATTCTGCACAAGAAATCCACCAGCAAGCAGCATAAACCTTCTAGAAATGATGATTTTTATCTGAATAACTCCTTAGGTTGACATTTGCCTGCACTTTTTTAGCGAGGAGTCCATTTTGGGGAGGGGGGGAGGGGGGTGGGAGGAAGGAAGTGCCCCACAGTCTTCAACTTCCTGTTCCTGTTCAGCAGGCTCCTCCCAGTGCTTTGTCCATCTCCTGGTCACTTTTCATTTGGATCTGGAGCTGGAAGGATTACTTTTTGTGGATGCTGCTGGATATTTGGATTTGAGGCCTTTTTGACTTTCTTTGGATCACTGTTGGATTAGAAATTTTACAAGTAAGTTTGTTTGGGGCATTACAGTTGCTGCAACTAAAATTTTGGAATTTTCGATTTTTGGGCTGTTTTGGGGCCTTTTGCCCAGGGGTACTCAGTGGTGGGTGGACTGAGTCTTTCGGTGGGTTGTCTTGAACTTAAACATCATGGAGGCCATGGATGGATTGGGATTCTGCTGATTTTTCAGTGATTTTCGTTTTTTGGGGCTGTACTTGTGGCCTTTTCACCAGGGGTATTTGAGTCTAGCATGGGCCTAGTCTTTCTGTAGGTTGTCTTGAATTTAAACATCATGGAGGGCATGGATGGATTGGGATTGTGCTGATTTTTCAGTCATTTTCGTTTTTTGGGGCTGTACTTGTGGCCTTTTCACCAGGGGTATTTGAGTCTAGCATGGGCCTAGTCTTTCTGTGGGCTAGTTTGAACTTAAACATCATGGATGGCATGGATGGAATGGGATTGTGCTGATTTTGCAGTGTTTTTCGATTTTTGGGGGTGTTCATGGGGAGGGACAGGCCATGTGGCTGGTGGCCATTTTGAGTGCAGCTACAGGCACTGGCCATGTGCTGGCAGGCAAGTGGCCATTTTGAAGGCAGGCTTTGTTGTTAGGCCTGCAACCATTTTGCCTACTTTTCAACCTTTATTTATGCCCAGGGGTAGTGAGTCTTGCATGGGCCTAGTCTTTCTGTGGGTTGTCTTGAATTTAAACATCATGGAGGCCATGGATGGAATGGGATTGTGCTGATTTTTCAGTGATTTTCGTTTTTTGGGCCTGTACTTGTGGCCTTTTCACCAGGCGTAAATACTTAATTTACTCTCTTAATTTCTATGCAGGTAAGTACTTAATCAATAGCAACTCAATCGGAATGAAAAAAGACAGAGTCCGTGGTGTTAGAGTTTCTAAGGGTTTTATTCCTTATAAAGGAATGGTCTAGACCAGGATATCATGTTCTGACCACCACAGGGGTGTCAGAAGGGATAGAGCAAACTTTATTGACATTACATAGCTTATATACTTGATTTATACCATAAGAAGTAATGTAAGAGGCGTAACAGCTGAGAGAAGACAAGATAACAGTATACACGTGTTACTAGTACCTACCTAAGTGTCTACATGTGAAGCGTGGGGGCACGGGGCCTTCCATGGAAGCATGGTAACAGAGGCTATGAATTACTTGCATTGAGACAGGTCGGCCCTTTGGCTCTGCAGCTGGAGAGGATGTTTACTGGAGCTAGTAGGCAGGAATGCATTCTCGAGGAGCGGAACAGATAACTCGAAGGTTATAGTCAGTCTTGGCAGAAAGCAGGCTGAGCTGAGCGCGAGGGGCCGCGCTGAAAGTAAGTCAGAGTTCACGGGTACAGAGGTAGCCTGGGCAGAGGCTGTCAGAGTCAGGAAGCCAAAAGAGGCTCGATGGCAGAAATCAGGGCCTACTCTGCCAGAGCAGGGAAACATGTAAAGTGTACTACAAAAAGACGGTGGCATAGCATACTTAGGAACGGACTATATAATCCATTCAGGGTGGATCTGAAAGAAGACATGTTAACGGTGGACGCAAATGTATTTGCGTCTTCATAGCTGGCACAGGAGGGAAGTTACATGCACTTTAAGCTGGTACATGGAGTCGGTGGGGTACGCGCTAGGGAACATAACATGACCAAAAATTTATATTTCCTCATTCCCTCCTTGTTCCCTACGGACCCTTCATGAAATATCGATCCTCATGAATCGATCAGTTTGTTCTTGCAACATCATTTGTTCTTCTTTCTTTCGTTTACGTTTTGAGAGAAAACTGGAGTGTTCAATACATGACGTGGCACACAGTCCACAAATCGCTGGCCCACACTGCAGGCACAGGCAGCAACTGAATACTAGGACTAGGCCAATGCCTAGGAAGGATAGGATCTTCCATCCCCAAGCTGTTAACGTTGTCCAGAACCAACCGGACCAAGTCCAGGTGCCTGGATTCTGATGTATCTGATTTGCAATTTTATGGAGACGGGTGATAGCTTGATATACAGATGGTGCGTTTTGTGGTATGAAAACACAGCAACTCGACCCGATGACCTTACAGGCTCCACCTCTATCTGCCAAGATGACGTCAATAACAAGACGATTCTGAAGGACAACAACCCGCATGGCGGACTGCTCTTCTGTTAAGTTACCTAAGGCGGAGGCAGTTTCATTCACTACTGCTTCAAGTGTTCTAGTTAATCTGCGTATTAATTTACTATTCTGAACAGGGCCTAAAAAGAAAAAGAATCCTTTATTAAAGTCGGTGTACTGTTCCCATGCCGTTTCTGTGTAGTCGACAAGTGGGATATCTCTTCTGGGTCTATTCTTTACTAGATTGGTATTTCTATGGTAATCAGGAGGAGCTAGAAAAACAGGTGGCAGAAGGAATGCAATGTAACAGGTACCATCCCAATCTGGAGGTAGACGTATGTATGCGGTATGACCACAAACAAAGTAAGAGTGACTAATAGCTTTGAAAGACGATTTTCCATGATCACTGAATTCGACCACAGTAGTGCATTTACTATGACCTAAGTGTACTGAACCTTTCTTCTTAATACATAATCCACCAGTGACTGGC
The DNA here is from genome assembly GCF_964263255.1 of Lissotriton vulgaris. NCBI lineage: Eukaryota > Metazoa > Chordata > Amphibia > Caudata > Salamandridae > Lissotriton > Lissotriton vulgaris. The sequence goes on from NC_141686.1 coordinate 4,857,750, forward strand.
AATACTGACATAATTGGTAGAACTGGTGCAGCTTCGGACTCGACAGTAAGAATCATAAGGCTAATTGTATAATTACCTAATCCATATACTTCATTTTCTAGATCAGTTCCTATTCTAGTGGGGAGTCCCTCCTTATCTGGGTAACAGACGTCGAGCAGGACCAGGTTCAGGTTTCCCCAAACCCAACCCCCATCGAAAACAGCAATATCAGGATCTAAGGAATTAATTATTTTAAGCCATGCTCCGCAGGAGCCATTGTGAGTGAACGGATACGGAAAGAGGGGCAGGGCTCCCTTGTAATTCTGGTAGGGAGGGAGTCGGCCACATATCCAGCAATTTGTAGCATTGTTAGTTTGATGAGAATGATGTAGCATACTAATGAATGTATTGTTGCGCAGCGCAAGTCTGTAGGAAAGCTCGTGTGGAGGTAACTCACTAAAAGTGTGTTCAGCAGAAACATTGTAAACAGAATGTTCACGCTTGAAAATAGGATAATAGATGGGTAATACGATGCTGACAACAATAATTAGAATACTAAGAATAAACATGATTAATAGTGTCACTATGCAGTGACTACGAAGTGATTTACAATATGTACGTTTCTTGGCCTCTCTCTCTCTCTCTCTATCTCGATCTAGGGGATACATGTCAGAGACTATTTAACCGATTCACCTAGGGGAGGACTTAAACAATTAAACTGTCTGACTTGCTAGATCGTAATTTCATGCGATATTGTTCTTGAGGAGTCTTTTCTCGTTCAGATTCTGTAAAGTCTTTTTGTTCGACACAGTCTTTGGTGGGGGTGGACGAGTCTCGATCAAGTTTCAGTCCAGAGAATTTTTTTATATGACTCGTGTGGACCCACCCCTTTCTTCCTTCTATTTTCACTGCCGTCCTTGTTGTTAGAAGAACGGTCTTCGGGGACTTCCAGCGGGGCTCCAGCGGACTCTTTCTGTCGAAGTTGCGGACGAACACAAGGTCGCCAGGACGGACGTCGTGTGGCTTTACATCAGTGTTGTCAGGGAAGGCTGCGGCAACCTGTGAACGACATGATTGGAGTGCAGACATCAAGGAGGCAAGGTAATCTGTCAACATGTTACAATCAACATCAGTAATCTTTTTCGGAATGGGCGTCCCCCACATATTCGGTGGTCTGCCAAAGACCACCTCGTACGGGGATAGCCCTGATCTCGAATGGGCGACCATCCTCATGTAGAATAGTGCCACTGGCAGGGCGACTATCCAGTCGACCCCTTTCTCCTGACATATTTTGGCAAGGCGGATCTTTAGTGTCTGGTTATGCCTTTCTACAAGGCCTGCGGCTTCGGGATGTCGGACACAATGGAACTTCCACTGGTATCCCAGTAATAAGGAAACTTCTTTCATTAATGCAGATGAGAATGGCTGACCGTTATCTGAGTACACGACACGAGGCAAGCCGTATCGTGGGAAGAATTCACGAACCAGCTGCTTGGCAGTGGTCGGAGCAGTGTAATCTGGGACTGGGTATGCTTCGGTCCAGCGGGACAGAGCACAGACAATTACGAGAACATATTTAAATCCTCGACAACGGTCCATCTGGATATAATCCATCTGGAGGACTTCAAAAGGGTGATCGGGAGGATGAAATCCACCTTGCTCTACAGGGACGCTTTTTCCTGGATTAAACTGACAACAGATCATGCAAGTACGCACTTTCTGTTTTGCTGCTGCTCGTAAGTGTTTATTGTTCCAGAGATTTTGTAAACTGTCTAACATCGCTTTCTCTCCTAGATGTGCAGGACTATGTGCTGTATTTATCATAACTTGAACCATAGAGTCAGGGAGAAACCATGTAGATTTTCCCTTCGTCATCCAACCTTGATCTGTCTGGATCCCTCCTAGTTCGATCCATTTCTTTATTTCTTCTGGAGTAGCATGTGTCTGAATGTCGATAACATCTAGTGTGGGATCCCTGACTGTCATACAGTTTGTTGGATCTGTTGTCATTGTCGTATCAGTTATCTGAGTGTGGGTCAGTGCTGTATGTTTTGCTGTCTGGTCTGCCAGGTCGTTACCCTGGGAAACAGAATCTGTGACTTTAGTATGTGCTTTACACTTCATGACGGATATGGCTGAAGGCAGATGTATTGCTTCTAACAGTGCTTGAATGAGAGGACCGTGTTGGATTTTGGCACCATGAGAGGTCAGAAAACCTCGTTCTTGCCACAGCATGCCGAAGTCGTGTACGACTCCGAACGCATAACGGGAATCAGTGTATATGTTGACATTTCTGTTCTTGGCTAGAATACAGGCTCGGGTCAGAGCGATGTGCTCTGCCGCTTGAGCAGACAGTGTATCAATACGATGTGTTTCTTTAACTTCAGTTTCAGTGGTCACGGCATACGCGGCCACTAATTCTCCTGTATTTGTTCTCATACATGAACCATCCACATAAAGTGTCAGGTCTGGATTTATCAATGGAACATCTGTTAAATCTCGTCGGGGCTTTGTTACTGCATTAATGATCTCTATGCAATCATGCGGAGCTGGATCTGTCATAACTGTAGGTAACAGTGTTGCTGGGTTCAGGATACTGCAACGTCTGATTTCTATGTGTGGCTGGAATAGTGTCAATTCGTAACCTGTCAGTCGTGCTATAGTCAAGTGTTGAGTTTGGGTTCTGTTTAAAAGAACCTCTACAGAATGTGGAACTTGTACTGTTAACTGATGACCTAGAACAATTGAATCGCTCTGTCTGATTGCTAACGCTGTTGCTGCTACTGACTTTAAGCACGCAGGGAGTGCCTGGGCTACTGAATCCAATGTACTTGAAAAATAAGCACAAGGCTTATGTGAACCTGCTTGGTCTTGAGTGAGGACAGACAACGCTGTACCATCACGTTCTGTAACAAAAAGTGTAAACGGTTTGCTGTAACATGGTGTCGCCAAAACTGGTGCTTGGCATAATGCTTTCTTTAATTCCTCAAAGGCTTGTGTATGTTCCTGAGTCCAAGGGAGGGCAGGCGAAGTTGCTGCCTCCTGCGTTGTTAACTGGATGAGTGGTTTAGCTAGAAATGCATATTGAGGAATCCATTGTCTGCAGTACGAGGTGAGGCCTATAAAGGCCCGCACTTCCTTTTGTGTCTGGGGTCGTGGCATATTTACAATTAACTGAATGCGATCGGGAGTGAGCTGTCTCCCCACTTTGGACAGCAAGTGACCCAAGTACACAACTTGCTGAACACAGAATTGTAGCTTCGAAGGAGACACCTTGTGTCCCTTGTCGGCCAGGAAATGTAAAACTGTCAATGATGCTTGTTCACATTCGGGCTCACTTCGTGCGGTGATCAGTAGATCATCGACGTATTGCAGTAAAGCGGTGTTAACTGGCATTTGAACACAATCTAGTTGTCTTTTCAGTGCTTGACTATAGATGCTGGGGCTTTCTGTGAATCCCTGAGGTGCGCGGGAAAATTTGAAACTTCGTCCATTTAAACTGAATCCGAAGAGATATTGGCTCTCCGGATCAATAGGTACACTGAAGAAAGCGTTCTTGAGGTCAATTACAGTAAAGAACGTTGCTTCTGAATCAATAGCAGTCAATAGGGAAGAGATATCGGGGACCACAGGGTACTGCGGTACGATGCACTTGTTCAGTTCTCGAAGATCAATCACCAGCCGATATACTGGCGGTGCATTGGGGTCTGTACGTTTAAGAATTGGAATGATGGGTGAATTACAGATATTGGAGTCGGTCTCTACGACCACTCCCTGGGCAATAAGCTCTTCAATGATTTTCAGTAAAGCCACTACAGCATCGGGTGGTAACTTGTATTGTCTGATTCTGGGTAGAACAACTCCTGTCTTGAGTGTAACACGATATGGAGTGATATGCATACAACCTACATCAGCTGGGCCTTTTGCCCATAAGTGATCTGGTACATTTTTCAATCTGACATCAAAATCTCTTAAAACATAATGACCCTTGAAATCCCGTAGAAAGAGTCTGACTCCCTCCGGGGAACAGCATATTATGGCTCCTAGAGCCTTCAGTGTTTTAATTCCTAACAGATTTTCTGGGCATGATTTCGTGAGTAACACATCTGTAACTCGGGATAATGGACCCACAGCTAATGGTACTGGTTCCGAAACTTCATTTACAATAGGCTGTCCTGAAAAACCAAGGGAAACATTCTGTAAGCCTGAGAGGGGTGCCCCTGGGACTTCATTGTGACTGATTGTAGTGCGACTTGCCCCTGTGTCAATTAAAAACTTTCTGTCTTTTCCCAATACGTGACTGTGTACATAAGGACCTTCTTGATCTACAGGAATTTCAATAAGAGGCAAACCACCTTCCCTCTCTAGGCTGTTTCATGTGTATCGGGGGTAATCTGGATATGCAGATTGGGCATACTGGTACATCTGTTGTGAAACTTGCTGAGTCGCGGCAATGGGCTGTGGCTGTGGTACTGCTACTGTCTGCGCTGTGTGGGATGGAGCATGCATAGGCTGTGTATTCTGCATCGGCTGTACATTTTGTGAAGTCTGTTGCTGGACCTGATCTTGTCTAGGCGGATGCGGTCTTTCTTTAGTTTTACCTGTTGAGATGTTATGTTTTAGGACTGGGCATTCATGAACATAGTGACCTGGCTGTTTGCAATAATTACATGTCCCTTTAACGGGAGCTGTATTGTGATTGGTCTGGGCCCCACCTTTTCTCTGACCGTCGGCTGGGACCGTCTGAGCTACCAACATTTTCATTTTTGTGTCCTTCATACGCTTCTGTTCCTGATCTTGTTCTTCCCTAATTCTGTTCTGATGATATTGTAACATTTGTAACATCTGGGATGGCGTATTTGCCTGCCAAGTACTTTCAACTTTGTACACTCTATTTTTAACTAACGGTAGGGAATTCTCGACTAATTTTGATACGAAAAGGTGTGGATATGACTCGCTGCTTGGTTGTAGGCCACTATTTATAATGAAACATTTCTCGAATCTTGAATAGAAGTCACTAGTATCTTCATCTTGTTTCTGTTTACAGGACGAGATTGTGTCCCAATCTTCCTTTCTAGTTGTCAATAATCTTGGCAAAACCTGTACTATTAATCCGGGCAATGCTTTAGTCCTATCCCCAAGGCCTACCCCTGGGATTCGTTTGCTTTCTTCGTCTTCTATTTCTGCCCATGCTATCTTTGTCTCTCCCACCTCCCAATCCTTTTCCTTTAATTTCTCGTAAATTCCCGTGGGCAACAGTACTTTTAACATTTTCATAATATCATCATACGTGTAGTCCCCCATCAGTAACATGTCTTTAAGCTCTCTGTGAAAACCTGCAGGGTCTTTATCATGACACGGGACTAATTTCTTCATTTCTAACAGTTCTAACTTAGTCAGTGGTGTGTGGACATACACACGCTTCAAAACTTGATCCGCACCCATAACTGGGTGTACTTCTCGTAAGGGGTTCTGACTTTCAATGCCACTCAGGCATTGCATGTGGTACGTTTTTCTTTCTGGAGGCGGGGGGGGGACATATTCAGAACTTATAAAGGTGTTATATTTACGTCGTTGTTCTATAATTATTTGTATTAACTTGGTACTGAAACCTCTCCATCTATCCATGAGTAGTGCTTCTAATGTTTCGTGTAAGGGACCTGGATCGGAATGGTTGTTTCTGAACTTGATGAGGAGGTGCTGAATCATGTATACACCTGCTAATTTCTGCTCGTCTGGGGAGAGGTTCAAGAATGTCTGTGCTAACGTATCGTCATTATATATGTCTGGGTTTTCGGCCCATAACACGGCTGACCGGGCTAGTTCCTGTTCATCCATAGAATTGAGTACATGGTACCCCATTCGGTCTCGAAGCCTTTTATCAGTTTCCTGGAACTGATGTTCAGAAGAATTCGGGTTTGTTAAAGCAGAGAGAAAAACTCTCTTGTTTTCCGGACGGATGCCTTTCCTAAGGTAGTTTCCCTTACCTACATACGCTATAGTATCTGTAGTCCTTCCTTGTTCTGTAAGTTCTTCTTCCTCCTCGGAGGAAGCTTTATCATTCCCTTTCTGATGTGCCGTTATCACTGCCCTTCTAATTTTCTGGTACATACTGGCTATGCAAGCCCCCTTGTCATGTTTTCCTTCGGCTATATTTTGACCCCACTTTGTTAGTCCATCTAATTCACTTTGATCTGTCTCGGGCCTGTCTCGTTCTCTTATTAGACAATTTATGAAAAATCGTAATATCTGTGCTTGAATGTCAACTTTCTGTTTATCCATGGCATCCTTGATACTGTCAGGGTCTTTCCCTGTCTGTATAAACTCGTATATTCTATCGAGACGCTCCTTCATTCCTACATAGCATAGCAAGATATCAGTGGCAGATCTTAATCGTAGTGATGCCAATATCATTAGATCGTTATTTCCGGGTACTGGATCATATCTGCAAACTGACATGTTTTCCTTTAATGCGTCAAGACGGGGAGACTGGAACACGAACGGATTCTGCGTGTCCCTTAAATTGAATCTGTGTGTTAAGGGCGGGGTCTGAGGACCCGCAGTCGCACCTCCTGAGGCGGATGCTTGGGCATTATCTCTCCGCGGAGTCTGTATCTGAACTTGAATTTGTCGTTTAGTAGGATCAGGTAGGACCTGTTTCGGTAGGTCAATCTTGAGTGCGGGAAGTGGCGGAGCTGGCGGAACAGGGGAGGTCTGTCGCGGTACTGGCGGAACATGATCTGGGGGCGTAGTGCCACGCCCGTCCCTGTCATTGGGCAGGGCACGAACAGGCAGATTGGCGTAAGCTGGTGCTACATCCTCTAAATATGAATTTAGGAATATGTCTTTAGTAGTTTTATGCATTACTTTAGTTGGAACTAATGGTGACGGTAAGTTTTTCGGTATGTCTGATAGGGCCTCAGGTGTACCTTCGGCCGCGAGATACATTCCGTTTACAAGATTGTTTCGGGCACGGTCTATTTGTTCTGTCTTTACTCGGATCCCTTCAATAACTAATTCATTTTCTTGGGCTTTTTCTGATTCTTTAAGTCTGTCCTCTCTACGGAGTGCTTTCTCAGCACGCTTATGTGATTCCTTACGCCAGAATTCTATTGCGTCTTTCTGGGATTGTCTAGTTTTTTTTTTCCATAATGCTTCTTCTACCTTCATGATGCACTCGGCATCCCATGTTCCAGTAACAGGCCATCTGTGTCTTTCGTCTAGGTTTTTGGTGTAATCGGCCCATAAATCTAGATATAATATGGCATCTATGCCATGCTTGTGGTACATAAAGTTACCTGGAGTGTCCCTAGGGGGAATAGGAATTTCTTCCTCCGGTATCCCTTTCCTGGTTCCTATCTGCTTTAACTTGTTGAAAAACGGCATTTTGCTTACTTATTACTGAGTGCTCGATCTTTACTATTTAATACGAGTTACAGCTAGTTGATACAAGAAACACAATAATGCACATTAAACAGTCACATTCATACCACGACATTAATCACATAAAAAGACATTTAAAACATAGATGACTACCCCCCTATACTGGATGTACTGCTCAACAGTACAGATACACTGATGTAACAGTACAGAAATTCGGAATACTAGATATACTGCTAAACAGTACAGATACACTGCCTAAAAACAGTGCAGACCGGACTTGCGTACCCAAACCCGTCTAGATACGACCCAGCAATGGTACTCACCGGGAAGCACGGAAACAGAAGGCCTCGAAAAACTCGACTGGACTCGACTCGACTCGGTACTTCGGAAAGCTTCGGAAAACTTCGGAAACCTGGTGGGCCTCTTGACACCTCGGACCTTGCTTCTTTCGGCTAGGCTCTGGTCGGGATCCTCCGCACTCCTCACCGCCTCGTCTGGGCACTGATCGCAGTCTTCGTCACCTCCTTGGGTCAGAGGGAGATGCAGGAAATCCTGCCGGTACGCGTAGGTTCCGTCTAACTGACGGCAGGGGACAGAGCTTGCAATGCGCCAACCGGCGCGTGAGGTGGGGGAGGGGTCCCTATTCGGGCGCCAAAATGACGTAAATAATTGATTTACTCTCTTAATTTCTATGCAGGTAAGTACTTAATCAATAGCAACTCAATCGGAATGAAAAAAGACAGAGTCCGTGGTGTTAGAGTTTCTAAGGGTTTTATTCCTTATAAAGGAATGGTCTAGACCAGGATATCATGTTCTGACCACCACAGGGGTGTCAGAAGGGATAGAGCAAACTTTATTGACATTACATAGCTTATATACTTGATTTATACCATAAGAAGTAATGTAAGAGGCGTAACAGCTGAGAGAAGACAAGATAACAGTATACACGTGTTACTAGTACGTAATCAAGAGGCGTAAACTAGGCGTGAATCAGAGGTGTGTGCTAGAAACGTCACTGATAGGTGACGCAAGTGGGTGGCACCAAGGGGTGGTGCTAAACAGAATTGTTGCAGTGTCAGCAGAAATCGGAAGCTTGGATGCGCGCGCAGCTGCATGACGTGTGATTGACGGGGTGCAGGGGACTTGACATTTACACTGACGGAAAGAGACAGAAGTCTGGCATGTCAGACCAACTTGTACTTTTATCGTATCTGATATCTGATGTTTAGGAACCATACTATCTGGGCGGAAAGGTCTCTAGGGCAGAAGCTATTCTATGCTAACTGTGGATGCGTGTATAAGCGCCTAAGTGTCTACATGTGAAGCGTGGGGGCACGGGGCCTTCCATGGAAGCATGGTAACAGAGGCTATGAATTACTTGCATTGAGACAGGTCGGCCCTTTGGCTCTGCAGCTGGAGAGGATGTTTACTGGAGCTAGTAGGCAGGAATGCATTCTCGAGGAGCGGAACAGATAACTCGAAGGTTATAGTCAGTCTTGGCAGAAAGCAGGCTGAGCTGAGCGCGAGGGGCCGCGCTGAAAGTAAGTCAGAGTTCACGGGTACAGAGGTAGCCTGGGCAGAGGCTGTCAGAGTCAGGAAGCCAAAAGAGGCTCGATGGCAGAAATCAGGGCCTACTCTGCCAGAGCAGGGAAACATGTAAAGTGTACTACAAAAAGACGGTGGCATAGCATACTTAGGAACGGACTATATAATCCATTCAGGGTGGATCTGAAAGAAGACATGTTAACGGTGGACGCAAATGTATTTGCGTCTTCATAGCTGGCACAGGAGGGAAGTTACATGCACTTTAAGCTGGTACATGGAGTCGGTGGGGTACGCGCTAGGGAACATAACATGACCAAAAATTTATATTTCCTCAAGGGGTATTTGAGTCTAGCATGGGCCTAGTCTTTCTGTGGGCTGTCTTGAACTTAAACATCATGGAGGCCATGGATGGAATGGGATTGTGCTGATTTTGCAGTGTTTTTCGATTTTTGGGGGTGTTCATGGGGAGGGACAGGCCATGTGGCTGGTGGCCATTTTGAGTGCAGCTACAGGCACTGGCCATGTGCTGGCAGGCAAGTGGCCATTTTGAATGCAGGCTTTGTTGTTAGGCCTGCAACCATTTTGCCTACTTTTCAACCTTTATTTATGCCCAGGGGTAGTGAGTCTTGCACGGGCCTAGTCTTTCTGTGGGTTGTCTTGAATTTAAACATCATGGAGGCCATGGATGGAATGGGATTGTGCTGATTTTTCAGTGATTTTCGTTTTTTGGGCCTGTACTTGTGGCCTTTTCACCAGGGGTATTTGAGTCTAGCATGGGCCTAGTCTTTCTGTGGGCTGTCTTGAACTTAAACATCATGGAGGCCATGGATGGAATGGGATTGTGCTGATTTTGCAGTGTTTTTCGATTTTTGGGGGTGTTCATGGGGAGGGACAGGCCATGTGGCTGGTGGCCATTTTGAGTGCAGCTACAGGCACTGGCCATGTGCTGGCAGGCAAGTGGCCATTTTGAATGCAGGCTTTGTTGTTAGGCCTGCAACCATTTTGCCTACTTTTCAACCTTTATTTATGCCCAGGGGTAGTGAGTCTTGCATGGGCCTAGTCTTTCTGTGGGTTGTCTTGAATTTAAACATCATGGAGGCCATGAATGGAATGGGATTGTGCTGATTTTTCAGTGATTTTCGTTTTTTGGGCCTGTACTTGTGGCCTTTTCACCAGGGGTATTTGAGTCTAGCATGGGCCTAGTCTTTCTGTGGGCTGTCTTGAACTTAAACATCATGGAGGCCATGGATGGAATGGGATTGTGCTGATTTTGCAGTGTTTTTCGATTTTTGGGGGTGTTCATGGGGAGGGACAGGCCATGTGGCTGGTGGCCATTTTGAGTGCAGCTACAGGCACTGGCCATGTGCTTGCAGGCAAGTGGCCATTTTGAATGCAGGCTTTGTTGTTAGGCCTGCAACCATTTTGCCTACTTTTCAACCTTTATTTATGCCCAGGGGTAGTGAGTCTTGCATGGGCCTAGTCTTTCTGTGGGTTGTCTTGAATTTAAACATCATGGAGGCCATGGATGGAATGGGATTGTGCTGATTTTTCAGTTATTTTCGTTTTTTGGGCCTGTACTTGTGGCCTTTTCACCAGGGGTATTTGAGTCTAGCATGGGCCTAGTCTTTCTGTGGGCTGTCTTGAACTTAAACATCATGGAGGCCATGGATGGAATGGGATTGTGCTGGTTTTGCAGTGTTTTTCGATTTTTGGGGGTGTTCATGGGGAGGGACAGGCCATGTGGCTGGTGGCCATTTTGAGTGCAGCTACAGGCACTGGCCATGTGCTGGCAGGCAAGTGGCCATTTTGAATGCAGGCTTTGTTGTTAGGCCTGCAAACATTTTGCCTACTTTTCAACCTTTATTTATGCCCAGGGGTAGTGAGTCTTGCATGGGCCTAGTCTTTCTGTGGGTTGTCTTGAATTTAAACATCATGGAGGCCATGGATGGAATGGGATTGTGCTGATTTTTCAGTGATTTTCGTTTTTTGGGCCTGTACTTGTGGCCTTTTCACCAGGGGTATTTGAGTCTAGCATTGGCCTAGTCTTTCTGTGGGCTGTCTTGAACTTAAACATCATGGAGGGCATGGATGGAATGGGATTGTGCTGATTTTGCAGTGTTTTTCGATTTTTGGGGGTGTTCATGGGGAGGGACAGGCCATGTGGCTGGTGGCCATTTTGAGTGCAGCTACAGGCACTGGCCATGTGCTGGCAGGCAAGTGGCCATTTTGAATGCAGGCTTTGTTGTTAGGCCTGCAACCATTTTGCCTACTTTTCAACCTTTATTTATGCCCAGGGGTAGTGAGTCTTGCATGGGCCTAGTCTTTCTGTGGGTTGTCTTGAATTTAAACATTATGGAGGGCATGGATGGATTGGGATTGTGCTGATTTTGCAGTGTTTTTCGATTTTTTTGTGCTGTATAACTGAACTGATGTTCCTCTGTCTTCCATTGTTTTTAGGTGCACAAGACTCAAGAGAACCACCAGTGCCAGGAAGAAGTCCTGCAGCGGTGTGTGTGTGCAGCATAACGTCACGCGACATCACGTCTGGCCTCAGACAACTCTACAATTCGTGCAACTGCGGCCTGCTGTCTGACCTGCTCTGAAGAAGATGGCCCCAAAAAAAGGTCTCCGTAGCTCCTCTAGCAAGAAAGTTGCTAGTAAGGAGCAGAAGAAGCAAGTTACCAAGGAGGCTGGTGTGCCACCCGCCACGTTTTTTGGGAGAAAAAAAAAAGTACGCCTGCAGCAGCAGGATCTGCTGGGGACCAAGCTGGGAGCAGCACCCCTGCTCCATTGGGTTCAGTGCCTCCACCACCACGCCAACTTAAGTCAAAGCCCTTGAGTGCTTCAGAGGCAGTCAGTGTACTTCTCCAATCACCATCGACCAGTGATGTTGGCTCATCGCAAGAAAGTAGCAGCAATGTCCCTGAATCAACACAGGTTGTTGTAACTCATCTGACAAGTGTTGAACAACCACAGCTGCAACAACAACACCATGTGCAAGTACACGCCCAAGTACATGTGGAAGGAGAGGCAGCAAAAGGAGATGCGCAAGCAAAGGTGCATGGAGGTTCACAAGTGCCCACAATAGTTGTTCCTCCCGAAGTAGGGGCACATCAGGAAATCGACAATGAAGCCGAGGTATCATTGGAAGCCACTCCTCCTGATGATCATTCATTGTCTTCCACATCCCTAGCAAGGAAAAGATCAAGGGGGGTGTCTACATCTTCTTCAAGCCCTCCTCCTTCTGATGATACAGATCCAGCTTGGGAACCACAACTGCGGTCTGACAGTGAGGCACACCATGATCTGACACCGGTACCTAAGCGTAAAAGGAAGGTCGTCGAAAAACTCATACCTATGGAGTGTGATGAGGCTCAACAAGAAGTGACAGATACTGCTGGTGATGAAGCCTCTCACGATGACGACGAGCCAGTCATCACAATGGTCACTGCAGCCCCACCGGGCATGCAGCAAAGAGACATTTTGACCCTATCCCGAGAAGCTGCTGAGCGTGATGATGATGTCGACGAGGAGGCAATGGAAATGGAATCATTAGATTTGGAGTTAAGTAGTACACCAAAACCTACCGCTTCCATATTTCTTCCTCGCAAGAAGGTACCCACCTCGACCTCAATTCGTGGTGGTGAAAGTGCAAAACGTACTGAAGTTCGGCAATCCACATCCTCCACTTCATCTGGCATTAGCAGCAGGACCACCACCACCAGTATCGCCACCTCCTCCGGCCCCCAAAGACATTTCAAGTCTCCAGTTTGGGACTTCTTTAGTGTTTGCCCAAAAATGGAAAACGTAGCCATTTGTAGCCTTTGTAAGGTTCGAGTTGGTCGTGGTAAGCTTGGTTCTAACTATGGTACCGGAGGCCAGAGAGGTCATCTTAAGAGAGCGCACCCTGTCCAATGGTTTCCGCACCTAAAGGCGTTTATGCAAGCCAGAATTGCACGTAATGAAAGCGTTGATTTTTCATCTGATGATGACGAGGAGGAAGAAGACGATTCAAACACTTCACTTACACCCAGTACCCCTGTCAGCAGCACACCCCATGTGAGGCACACTAAGAGTGTGGGAGAGAGTGAGACATCAATGCGGAAAAGTTCATCAGCGAGCGTAACTGGGTCGAAGATATCATCATCATCCCGTAAATCCTTGGTCCAGGGCAACATTAAAAAAATGTTGTTTACAGAAACGCAATATGAACGCAACCACCCACTGACGCGTCTGTATAACACTAAGCTGGCTAAAATGCTAGCTCTGGACCTTCTCCCTTTTTCTTTTGTAGAAGGGGTTGGTTTTCTAGAATTAGTGGCAGCGCTCTGCCCTAAATGGAAGGTTCCTAGCCGGTTCTATTTTGCCCGAGTTGCGGTTCCAGCACTACATGAAGATGTTCTGAAGGTGATTGGGGCAGCTTTGCAGAAGAGTGCTGTTCACACTATACATCTGACAACAGACATGTGGACCAGTGGCGCAGGCGCTGATTACATGTGCATCACTGCACACTGGGTCTCTTTTTCAGGGGCTAAAGCAAAGCTAAACGCAGGTGTTGACACGGACATTGTTTTTAAAGCTGCTCGGAAACATGCAACAATAGCCATGTTTGGTTTGGAGAAACGTCACACAGCAGAAAACATTTTGGATGTCTTTAACACAAAGGTCCTTAACTGGCTGTCCCCACTAAAACGCCGGGTTGGTTATGTTTCCACAGACAATGGTGCCAATATAGTTAAGGGCATGAGGGACGGTTACTATTTCAGAGTGCCTTGTTTGGCGCACTGTATAAACATGGTTGTCCAAAAATTCTTGGCTAATAAAGCCAGTGCAGCGTACAGTGTATTGGACACCTGACGAAAAATGTGCAAGCATTTCAGCCATTCTTTTAAGGCCCGGAAGTAGCTGAGGAGCCTGCTATATCAACGTAAAATGCCAGTGAAAGCACTCATCCAGGAGGTGGTAACACGTTGGAACTCAACCTTCTACATGCTTGAGCGTCTGTATGAGCAGTATATGGAACTCGATCAATATTTCCTTACAGAGGGTACAGAGGAGCTGAGGATGGGTGGGCCGCAATGGAACATAGTTCAAAGCCTGACACGCATGCTTCGTCCTTTTGAGTTCTTCACGCGTGCAGTCAGCAAGGAGGACTCTAATTTTGGAAAAGCTATCCCATTGTTGTACATGCTGGAGGACCAACTGAAGGAGGTGTGTTCTGTGTTTGAAAAAGATGACAAAAACCAAGACTCTTTGCTTCTGGCTGAGCAATTATTAGAGCTCCTACAAGGTGATGAACATCTTAAAAAGATCCACTCAGAAGAGCATTACATTTGTGCTACTATTCTGGATCCACGCTACAAAAAGGCGCTGGCAGGCCAAGCATTCTTTCCTTTTGATGATCAACATGTTCCAAAGTACAAACGTTGGCTAGCCTTGTCAGCCAAGAGGTTTGAAAGAGAACGGCTGGAAATTGAAGGAAATGGCAGTACATCAGCAGGCCATCCCCAGTCAAAACAATCCACTTCTGCACCTGTGGCTGTGGCACAAGTGACCTCTCAGCCGTTAAAGACACCGGCAACCGGATCATCTGCACGAGACACAACAGAAACATTGGAGGCTGAAGAGGATTGGCTAGCTCTGCGTGGGTTTGGTTCTCAAAAGGTCAGAGGCACAGCAAGAGCTAAGCAAAGTGGAGGAACCTTGGAAGAGGACCTTGAGTCGATGGTGAAGGACTATCTGAATGACTCAACAGAGGTCTATGTTAATTCTGACCCATTGGCGTATTGGCATGGGAAAAAAGAATTTTGGCCACAGCTCACCAACCTGGCTTTAAACTACTTGTCTTGCCCACTCGCAAGCGTGTCTTCTGAACGGGTTTTCAGTGCTGCTGGTGGCATTGTAACTCCCAAACGGAGCCGCCTCTCGCCCAAAAATGTGGAGAGGTTAACAATGATCAAGATGAATCAGCACCTCATACCACCAGATTTCAGAGTACGAGAAAGCGTGCCGGATGAAGAGGAGGTGGCCAGCAACATAGATGAGGGAATTTCTACTCTGTCAGGTGACACTGAGCTCACCCTGCCTGAATTCGCAGAGTATGATGACGAAGCCTTATTCTTATTCCTGGACCGGGATACCGAGCCCTGAAAATGAGACAACAAATCAATAACTTTCTTTTTCGCCCCTATTCACTTTTATTCCTGTCTGTCTTTCTTTGTTGTGCACAGTTAATATATTTCAAACTTTAATCAGATAATCACAAAATCAAGCCCATCAGCAGAACTGTCTTCACTGGTTTGCTAATTGATTTGAAGTTGCCGCAGTCTGCATTCATCAGGTTCACAATTTCAGAAGAACATGCTCCTCTATCCTCCTCCTCCAGACTCCTATTTCCATCAAACCAGAGGGCTGGTTTACGCCCAATGAAGAAAGACTCAGCACTTGTGGGGGTGTTGTTGTACCTCTTTGCAGGTGAGTTGACGGCTCTGGGGCCGTTGCTGGGAAGCTCTAATACCGGATAAAAGTGTTTTGGACCAAATCCCAGGCGGAAAATTATTTGTGTTTTTGATGACTTGCTTGCCTTTGAGGTGCTCTTAGGGGGGGCTTCCTGGTGTTTGCGGGTGAATTTCGTGGTCTGGGAGCACTGCTGGGACACTCTAATCTTTTTTTTTTTTTTCAAATAAATTTTTATTGTTGCACCAGTCGCATCATAGGAGAATAAATGAGGACACGGGCTGGCTTCAACATTCAGCCAGTATCCGTAGGTTCCGCAACTTTTCTTTTGCCCATGAGGATCACCCACCAATCAACCACAACATTGCAATTCAAACCAAAGCATGTTACAAATGCCGATGAATAAGAAAAAACAACCCCTAACAAACAGCTCCTGCCCTGCCCGTCCCCCACCCCCACCCCAGAGTCCGTCCACCCTCTCCTGATGAAATAAGTCCCCCGCCGAACAAGCACATGGTACTATAGCGATACCGCTGAAGAGGCCCAATCTCCGCCCCCCCTATCATGCTTGGATTAATCATCGGGTATAGGAGCACTCTCCTTCAGAGCTCCTGTAGGTTCACTCTAGTCCGTGATATTGCCTCCACTTTGTCCATACTCTCCGGAACTTCTTTGGGCAACCCCTGGCCTTGTAAGTCACTCTCTCCGCCGCCATATAGAGGTCGAGCCCCCTCCTCCACTCCTCCAGTTCTGGCGGCTCGGCCGCTCCCCAGCGCCGAGCAATGTCTCTCTTGGCCACCACTAGGGCCAGCACTAGAAATATAGTCAGAGGGCGGGCCAAGTCGACTTCGGTCGTCAACCCCAGCAGCGCTAACTTTGGGTCACGTGGTAGAGTAGTCTCCAGTACCTCCTCTAATTCCCCAAATATGCCTTCCCAGTATGTCTGTATGATTCTACATCCCCAAAGTGTGTGGTAGAAATTTCCCTCTGGCTGGTGGCACCTAAGGCATGTCGTATCCATAGCCTTCCCCATTTTGTACAATCGCACCCTATCGTAGTATGCTCTATGCAGCACCTTCAGCTGAATGAGACGGAGTCTGGACTTAATCGCGACCTCACGAGGGTGCATGAGAACCAGGTCTTCTATCTCCCCCGTGTCTGCCTCCCATCTGTTACGCAGGTCTTGTAGGGTTCCTAACGTGTTGTTGGTCAGCGTTTTGTATGTAAGGGATACCGCCCCCCTCCCAATCTGTTCCTGCAGTAGCCTACCCTCCAATGGGGCGTATTCTGGGATGTCTGTCAGGTCGATGTTCTGTGCCCTCCATGCGTGTCTGAGCTGTGAGTATCTGTAATACTGAGTGTTGTGTAGGCCAAAGTCCGCCTGTAAAGCATGGAATGTTTTGAGCTCCCCCCTGGCAATCACGTCCCCTACGGTCGAGATGCCGATGGTGTCCCACTGTCTGAAGCCTGTAAGCTTGTGGAGTTCACCCAGCCACTTGCAGTGCCATAGTGGGGTCTGTCGGGTGGGTCGTTTGTCCCATCCCATTCGTTTGGTCGCCCTATTCCACGCGGCCAGCGTGATCCTAGTAGCCGGCAGAAGGTGTCTCCCCGCTGGACCCCCGTATAGGTAGTGCAGAACGTTCGTGTGAGACCATTTCGATCTTTCTAGTGCATAGGTAGGGTGATCTGCCGCTGCATGTAACCAGTCATTTATCGGGGCAAGGTGTTCTGCCCAATAGTATGCCTCTAAGTTGGGAAGGGAGATCCCACCGCTGTACTGGTGGCGTTGTAGTGTGGCTAAGGCTATTCTCGGGTGTTTCCCCAGCCATAAGAATGTTCGCAATTCACAGTGAATTTTGGACAAGGTTGTGGGAGGGAGCGGGTAGTACTCATTTTGGAGTGCATAGAGGAATTTGGGCAGCAGAACCATTTTATACAGCGCTGCGCGCCCCAATAGGGTGAGAGGAAGTTGCCTCCACCGGTCCATTTCTAGCTTCGCACTTGCCACGACGCGCGTCACATTGTTGTGAAGGGAGAGTGTGTCGTCTAGTGTTATGAATACCCCCAGGTACTGGAACCCCTCTGTGGTGTGAATGAGGAGTTCAGGCAGGCACTCACTCCGCTCTCGGCCCTGTGGGTCATAGAGGATCGATTTATGCCAATTAATAGTATGCCCCGCTCTCGCCCCGAAGTCATCCAACTCTTTGAACAGGACGGGAATCGTGGCATCCGGGTTCGTCACAAACAGCAGAACGTCGTCCGCATATAATGAGATTTTTTCCTGGGCGGCTTCCGAGTCGCCCCATGTGAACCCCCTAATCCCTGGATTCTGTCTGATCCGGATTGCTAGTATTTCTATCGTCAATGTGAACAGGAGGGGGGACAGTGGGCACCCCTGACGTGTTCCCCTGTTAATGCAGAATTCGCGTGACAGTCGGCCATTCACGCGCACTCGCGCCTTTGGGGCTGAGTATAGGAGTCTGATCCATTGTAGAAACTTAGGGCCAAAGCCGAACCTCCGCAACGTCTCAAACATGAAGGGCCAGTGGACTGCATCGAAGGCCTTTTCGGCATCCAACGAGAGGAACCAGTGGGGCTCGCTCCTCCCTCTCACTTCCTGTAGCCAGTTATGGGTGCGGCGGAGATTTAATTTGGTTGCCCTGTCTGGAAGGAACCCGGACTGATCTGCGTGTACTAAGTCAGAAATTACCCTCCGCAGGCGCCGAGCAAGTACCGTCGCCAGAATCTTCGTCTCCATATTAAGGAGGGAGATCGGACGGTAGGAGGCACACTTGTCTCTGGGTTTACCCTCCTTGTGGATAGGGACAATTGTGGCCGTGGCTAGATCAGGAGGCAGGCTCGCCTTTTGGAATGCCTCGACAAATAGCTTTTTAATATGGCGCTGCAGCAGGTCTGCCGCACGTTTGAAAAATTCCGCAGGGAAGCCGTTGGGTCCCGGCGTCTTCCCCGGCTTCAGGGACGCTATTGCCTCTTCCAATTCTTCTAGTGTGATCTCTGCTTCCAGGTCCGTGGCGTCCTCTTGGGACAATGTTGGGACCTCCATGTCGCACAGATATTGGCTGGCTTCCGCCTCTCCCCCCAAGTCCCTCGCTCTATAGAAGTCCTCGTAATATGCTGCAAAGGCCTCTGCTATAGCCTCGTCCGTACAGGCTGATCCGTTCCCTAGCACTTCAATCCGATCCACCCAACGTGCCGCCCGTTCTCTCCTGCTCAGCCATGCTAGAAGTTTGCCCGATTTGTCACCCACGTCATATAGGCGGTGAAGCGTCGCCAGAGCCTGTGTGCGCGCTTCCCCCGTGACAAGTTCTCTATAGTGCCTTTGTGCGTCTAATAGTTTCCTAAGTATTCTTTCTTCCTTCCCCTGGTGATATTCCGTTTCGAGGGCTAAGATCGTGGCCTCCTCAGTCGCCACCTCACGATGTACCTCCCTCCTGGCCGCTCCCAATCTGCTATTTATACGATCCCTAAGGGTTGGCTTCACGTGATCCCCGAGTCTACTGAGCCCTCATTCTCAGCCACATAGACCTTTATGTCCGCTCTAATTCCCCTCAATAGGTCCAGTGACTGCAGGTCCCACGCCGCGAGGCGCCATTCCACAGTCTTTTTCCTCCTCCCTCGTCCCAAATGTACATACAGGGGGGAGTGGTCCGAGATCCCCCGCGCTTTATACTCCGCTAAGTCGTTGACCGTGATTTCTTGCCTAGAGGTAAAGATATAATCTAACCTGGAAAAGACCCTGTGAGCCCCGGAGTAAAAGGAGTAGGCCTCCTGAGTCGGGTGGAGCCACCTCCAGACATCCGTAAGGCCCAAAGTATGCATCTGTCTTGCCAACGCCGTACCATGGCCCGCTACCTGCGAGGACCCCGATCTGTCTCTCATGGCACACATTACATCGTTGAAGTCACCCCCCACAATCTGAATCGTATCGGCCGTTTCTAGAAGGATAGCAGTGACTGCATTGAGAGTGCGTGCCTGTAGTTTTGGCGGGGCATAGACCGAGACGATCGTGTACCTGCGCCTCCTCCATGTTCCCTGTACTCCTGCATATGTCCCCTGTGGGTCCAACCATGTGCGAGTGACCATAAACGGTGTGGATTTTTTAACAAGGACTGCCGCCCCCCTGGAGTCTGCCGTGTAGCCCGCGTGTGCTAGTACTACGTGTCTGCCTCGTGCTATAAAGGCGCACTGGGTGCCTCTTAGGTGAGTCTCCTGGAGCAATATAATGTCTGGTGCTAGCCTCTTGAGGTATGCATTCACTAGGCCCCTTTTGATCTTGGACCCAAGGCCATTCACATTCCAAGAGAGTATCGTGACGCCTGTGTCACTAGTGTGATTGTGATCTAGTGGGTCTGCCATTGTGTGTTCCCTCCGTATTTCCAGGAGTGGCACTTGAAGTGGTATAGTGTAAGGCGCGTGATGGCATGCAGTCGCTGTTTCTTAACTCGTGTCCCCCTCCCTCCCCAACTTCCCTGGTCCCCCAACTCCCAATTGCAGAAAAACCATGTCCCCCCTGCCTCCCCCACCCCACCTCCCTCCCCTTCCAGTCGCGGCCCTTCCAGGTACCTAACCATCCGAGGGAGAAGGCCTGTCGCCCTCCCACAATACCCTCCCATCACAAATCAAACAACTGTAAAAAACAGGAAAAACAACCTATGAAGGCGTGGTAACTTGCATGGTCCCGTTGCCGGGCTGCTATCTCAGTGTCCCCCGGAAGTCCATGCTCATGAGTGCGAGTCCTGAGTGTCCGCCGCGGGGCCTAGACCCAAAGAGTCCTGTTCCAACAGCTGTATCTCGGTGACCAAGGGGTGGACGGATTCTGCACGGCTGTTCTCTCCATCTCCCTCGGATTCCCGCCCCTCCGAGTCCTCGTCCTCGACTCCCTCCGAGCGGATACCATTTCGAAGGCCGCTGAACCTGGAGCCCTCCACAGAGTTGTTATTCAGGGATGTCGATCTACCCCCTCTCCTCCCGCCGGTATCTCGGGTCCGATAGGGCGTCGCTGGTGTACGGCCTCTGTTCCTTCCGGACCTTCTTCGTTGTGGCTTCGGCTGTTCCCACCGTGCCCTTTCCCTCAATGACCTGTCCATGGCGTCTCTTCCCGCTGTTTCCCTACTGTTCAGAATCGGGCGTTCCTCAAGCCATTGCCAGGCGTCCTCCGGACACGTGAAGAAAATGGTTTTGTCTTTATAGATGACTTTAAGTTTTGCCGGGAAAAGGAGCATATAGTCTAGTTTCAAGGCACGTAGTTTCATCTTCACTGAGTCGAAGGAGCGGCGTTGCTTCGACACTTCTTGGCTATAGTCCGGAAAGATCATAATGGTGGTATTTTCGAATCGGATCTCCCCCAGCTTCCTGGCTTCCCTAAGGATTAAGTCCCTGTCAGCATAATTAAGGAATCTTGCTATGACCGGTCTTGGGTCTCGCGCCCTCCGGCGGTTTGGCCAGCAGCGCCCTGTGTGCCCTCTCAATGATGAAACATTCGGAGAACTTAGCTGCGGGGAATGTAGTCTTGAGCCACGCGTGGAGGAAGGCGGCCATATCCCTCCCCTCAAGTCCCTCTCTAAAACCCACAAAGCGAAGGTTGTTGCGGCGGGATCTATTTTCGGCATCATCCACCTTCCATTGTAGTTGCCGATGGGAAGCCTGTAGCTCTGCCATGTCCTTTTTTAACGCTGTGATCGATGTCTCATTGTCTGTGACTCTGTTCTCAGCCAGCGTTACTCTCTCCGTTAAATTGCGAAAGTCCTGGCGCAGCAGCGTTATCTCTGAGCCCACTTCACCAATTTTTACCTCCAATGCCGCCCGCGATTCCTGGATATCACTTCTTGATGCCTGAATGGCTGCCAGGAGCATTGCCGTTTCTGTGAGCGGTCCCGGCGTGTCCATTCTCTGTTCCGAGTTCGGCCTAGAAGTCGCGAAGTTGTCCATGGGGCCTTGCTTCGTCGGCTTGGGGATCTGATCGCGTTTCCCCATGGCTGCCCTTGCCGCGATTCCGGTTGCGATCTCGGCGCGATCTCTGTTGGTGCCTGCGACTAGTTGGAGATGAGCGCCTGTATCCCCGCCGTCTTTCCCGGTAAGAGTAGAGCTTTTGTTTCGGGGTGGCCAGCGTTGGTTTGAGGGTCGCTCCCAAGAGGGGGGGGGGGCTGTCGGTTTGTGGACCTCACGTCCCCACTGAGAGCACCTCTTCCTGCCCCCTCTCAGCCACCCGGGAGGTCTCTACTACAGGGTCAGATCCCAAGTGTCTCAGTTTGCCGCTCCCCCTGTGGCATCCAGAGTGTCCGGGGCGTACTCTCTTGCCGTGCAGGACCACAGTGGGGTGTTCTCTGGGGGGTCTCTCCTCTTGTCATGCACTCAGTTGTGATGGTGTCTCACTGCACCTCCCCCAGCGCAGGACTCAGCGTATGGTTCGCGGGAAAGGAGCAGCACTCAGGGGCCAGAGTGCATCCTCAGGCCTGGCTCCCCAGCCGCCCCTCAGACTGTGAGGTGCGTTACTAGGCCTCGCCTCGCAGAGTATGCGTGGCGCTGCCCGTTTCCGCTGCCGCCGTCTGCCGTTGGGCCCGCAATCCAGGGGCCACACTGCACTGCCGCTCCACTCGCCAAGTGGAGCGGGTGCCAGGGGGGGTGGGGGGGAGGGGGGGTGCGCCGCCTTCAGGGCCGATGTCACAGTCTCGCGCCCGGCGGGAAATACCTGGCTCCCAGTGCAGAATCCTTCCTCCGGTTGGCCTCTCCCCCAGGACGTCTCCCCCTGGGCACACCCGCTCCTCAGCACCCACTCCCGATCACCTCGCGGGGGCAGGGGGTCTCCACCTCCCCTGATGGTCGTGATCTTCGTCGCCGGGCAGGATGGGGGGGGGGAGACAGCCCCGGGATTCTCCTGTTCCCGCGCCACACCACCGCACACCGCCCCCGTTTACGGGCGAGGTCGCCTCACTCGCCGCCGACGCTCACCAGTTCTTTCTGCAGGTGGCCGCCATGTTGGTAAAGGCTGCCAGGGTCCCTGGTTCTGGGCGGGCTCCACTCGTCTGCCCCCGGGCGCGGGTCGGGTCCCAGCCTTTCCGCGCCGTAGCCAAATCTTCCTCCGCACCTGGGTAGAGCTCCGTAGTCTGGTCCTCACGTCTGCTATCGCCCCTAGGCCGGCACCGCCATCTTGCCCAGAGCGAGCGCACCCTGTCCGGTGCCGATTTCGTTGAATTTGCGGGAGCTCCGCGCTATTCTCATCACCAGCAAGGACGTCCCTGATGGAGAACACTCATAGGCACCACCTACTGCGATATCCTTACTCCGATGTGGGGATTAAATGACGGATCAATTTGCAGCCCGGCCGGAGCTCCGGCAGGACACGTCTCAGCCGGCCATGCTGCTAGCCACGCCCCCGGACACTCTAATCTTGATTGCATTTGCTTTTCAGGAAATCCGTCGTGGCAACCCCGACTTATGGCCTAGCTACGCAGCGCGTTTGGACCGAAGGCCGAGAAATATTGCAAGTATGAGGATTTTGCTTTTGGCCTGTTTGGGGGTGTTATGCTTCTTGGCGGGTGGGTTGGCGTGTCTTGGGGCATTCCTGGGAAGGTCTAATACCGGGTAGAAGTGGTTGGGACAAAATCCAGCCCGATTTTTTTTTGGCTATTTCTGACATTTTGCTCAATGTAGCGTTTTCGGGGGCCTGTTTGGGGGGCTTCCCGGTGTTTGTGGGTGAGTTTCGTGGTCTGGGAGCACTGCTGGGACACTCTAATCTTGATTGCATTTGCTTTTCAGGAAATCCGTCGTGGCAACCCCGACTTATGGCCTAGCTACGCAGCGCGTTTGGACCGAAGGCCGAGAAATATTGCAAGTATGAGATTTTGCTTTTGGCCTGTTTGGGGGTGTTATGCTTCTTGGCGGGTGGGTTGGCGTGTCTTGGGGCATTCCTGGGAAGGTCTAATACCGGGTAGAAGTGGTTGGGACAAAATCCAGGCCGATTTTTTTTTGGGCTATTTCTGACATTTTGCTCAATGTAGCGTTTTCGGGGGCCTGTTTGGGGGGCTTCCCGGTGTTTGTGGGTGAGTTTCGTGGTCTGGGAGCACTGCTGGGACACTCTAATCTTGATTGCATTTGCTTTTCAGGAAATCCGTCGTGGCAACCCCGACTTATGGCCTAGCTACGCAGCGCGTTTGGACCGAAGGCCGAGAAATATTGCAAGTATGAGATTTTGCTTTTGGCCTGTTTGGGGGTGTTATGCTTCTTGGCGGGTGGGTTGGCGTGTCTTGGGGCATTCCTGGGAAGGTCTAATACCGGGTAGAAGTGGTTGGGACAAAATCCAGGCCGATTTTTTTTTTGGCTATTTCTGACATTTTGCTCAATGTAGCGTTTTCGGGGGGCTTCCTGGTGTTTGTGGGTGGGTTTCGGGGTCTGGGCGCACTGCTGGCTATATATACTTTACTTTGCAAGAGGTTTGAAGCAAATCCATGGTGGCAGAGGGGAGTTAGGGCCTAGCTGCAGAGCGCGCGCGGAGTGATTTGGGAAATTTGTGAAAAATTGACTAAGTCCCCATTTTTGTACTTTTGCTCTTTGGCTGTTTGGGGGTCTTCTACTCGTTTTCTCCTGGGTTGACAACTCTGGGGCCATTGCTGGGAAGCTCTAATACCGGATAAAAGTGTTTTGGACCAAATCCCAGGCGGAAATTTTTTTGTGTTTTTGATGACTTGCTTGCCTTTGAGGTGCTCTTAGGGGGGGCTTCCTGGTGTTTGCGGGTGAGTTTCGTGGTCTGGGAGCACTGCTGGGACACTCTAATCTTGATTGCATTTGCTTTTCAGGAAATCCGTCGTGGCAACCCCGACTTATGGCCTAGCTACGCAGCGCGTTTGGACCGAAGGCCGAGAAATATTACAAGTATGAGATTTTGCTTTTGGCCTGTTTGGGGGTGTTATGCTTCTTGGCGGGTGGGTTGGCGGGTCTTGGGGCATTCCTGGGAAGGTCTAATACCGGGTAGAAGTGGTTGGGACAAATTCCTCGCGGAAAAGCCTTTTGGCACTTTTTGTAACTTAGGGTTCGTTAGGGTTAGCCCTAGCAGCAGGATTGCATGTGTTTCGGGGTGTTCTCTCTTAGAGCACTCGTGAGAATGTGTAATTTTGGTTGCAAGTCATTTGAAGAAAATCCATGGTGGGAAAGGGGGGATTTGGCATAGTTAAAGAAAGCCTTTGCCACTATTCTTAACTTAGGGTTCGTTAGGGTTAGCAGTATTTCTATTGCATGTGTTTGAGTGGGGGGGATTTCGAGTCTTGGAGCGATGCTGGCTATGGCTAATTTTGCTTGGTTGCTTGCAAGTGGTTTGAATGCAATCCACGGTGGGTAAGGGGTAATTAGGAAGGGGGTACTTCGGCCTACTTTTACTTTCAAAGTAAGTTTTGTCACCAGTTTTCTGCTAGGCCTCGTTTTTTGAGATTTGATTGGGGGTCTTCTACATTTTTCCGACTGGCTTTAGTAAGGGTCTGGGTGGGAGCACTGCTAGGAAGATCTAATTTTGTTCTAAAACACAGTTTACAGTACACCTAGCTTGAGGGGAAAGATCCGCTACATTAATTTGCCCATACTTATTTATCCTTCAAAAGGTGACTCAGACAGAGTACGCACTTTCAAAAATATTGTACTGTCTACTAGGAAAATCAAATTGTGACTTTTTGCACTCCACAGCCTACATACCTTATATTTATTTATCAGTGGTGTTGTAATATTATATCACTTCCTGTTTTTCGTTGAATAATTACAGGCCGGGTTTCAGTCTCTGCAATGGGGAAAAAAGGATGGAGTCAGGCTTCACAGTAGCGAGCCACAATTCAGCATCAGGCAGGCAGTGGACAGGGTGTCTTCTGGTGACCAACATCGATGGACGAAGCGTCGGCTGCAATGGAGGAGTGCCGCTAATAAGAGGATTTTTTTTCTGCAGGCAACTTACTTATCACTTCCAACAGGACCACTACAACCACATAGATACAGTATCCCTTGCCTTTTTCTCTGACTGTGACTGCATTTCTTGGATCTCTCTCTGCTTCTAAATTGATCCCTTAACACATCACTTACTCCACTCCACTATCACATCTGCACCACACATAGTCATTTGTAAGTGCTCCTACGTAATTCGCAAGTCGCAGCACGCCCCAGGCCGTAGAGGACTGGGATGGCCCCAATGATGAAGCATGTCACCAAGGGGCAACCCTGGTGAGTGAGGGGACACCTAGAAAAAAAGCAATTTCTCCTTTTCTATCTACTATACCTTCCAGACCAACCCCACTGAGTGTTGTTGTGAATGGATTTATAGTGACCAGCAAGGCTCTCGGGTATCTGGCTACAGAGACCTTATGTTGAATATCATTATCAATAATTCCACACAGGCCCTGTACTGTCGCATTCTTTCTTCCACAGTTGTCGAAAGTACTACTTGCTTTTCACTGACATGCATGCAGTAGTGCATGCACTTTCAAAGATTGATGGATAGGTTTGTACCCAAAGAATTGTTTATGTTCAGTTGTTTGTCTATGCTGTGCTTTTATTTACAGGGTGTCTTCTGCTGACCAACATCGATGGACGAAGCGTCGGCTGCAATGGAGGAGTGCCGCTAATAAGAGGATTTTTTTTCTGCAGGCAACTTACTTACCACTTCCAACAGGACCACTACAACCACATAGATACAGTATCCCTTGCCTTTTTCTCTGACTGTGACTGCATTTCTTGGATCTCTCTCTGCTTCTAAATTGATCCCTTAACACATCACTTACTCCACTCCACTATCACATCTGCACCACACATAGTCATTTGTAAGTGCTCCTACGTAATTCGCAAGTCGCAGCACGCCCCAGGCCGTAGAGGACTGGGATGGCCCCAATGATGAAGCATGTCACCAAGGGGCAACCCTGGTGAGTGAGGGGACACCTAGAAAAAAAACAATTTCTCCTTTTCTATCTACTATACCTTCCAGACCAACCCCACTGAGTGTTGTTGTGAATGGATTTATAGTGACCAGCAAGTCTCTCGGGTATCTGGCTACAGAGACCTTATGTTGAATATCGTTATCAATAATTCCACACAGGCCCTGTACTGTCGCATTCTTTCTTCCACAGTTGTCGAAAGTACTACTTACTTTTCACTGACATGCATGCAGTAGTGCATGCACTTTCAAAGATTGATGGATAGGTTTGTACCCAAAGATTTGTTTATGTTCACAATTGTTTGTCTATGCTGTGCTATTTTTTCTTGTCTCCCAAAACCTTTCCCAAAAAACCCCGTACCCATCCATTTTTCAAACCCTAACCCTCTTCCCCCGGGCTGTGTGGTTTTGATTGATGTGTGACTAAATTACAGCAATAAATCCACACACTTGCTGGGGAGGATAAGGTGATAGCAACAGGCTGGTGAAGAAATCCGAGGATATATTCTTACTCTGCTTGACAAAGAACCATTGCTAATGTGAAGGAACTTCAACCAAATTAGTAGTTATACTTTACCATTTGTTAGGCTACAATGTGGCACTGTTCTACTGTACTTCTGTCACCTGCTATATTCTCAGTTGTACCGTTGAATTGCTCAGGAGGACAAACCAGATTTCATTTTCTTTTTTTTCATAGGCATGCAACTGCCACTGTGTCACACCACTAGTACCACCGCTATGAGGAAATTTTATCGGACCAAGATTGCCAACCTTATTCGCTGTTTCCCGTGGAGCCAGCCCTGGGTCTAGCTCTACTTTCAAACACAAATTACAGGTAAGATAAGCGTTTGGTGGTTTGGGGGTATAATGGAGTATTAGTAGGAGAGACGAGAGACTGAAGGTAGTACTACTAAAGTCCTAGGACTCTTGGATTCACTTCACTTAGTCTGTGAGAGGCACTTAGTGTTGAAAACATTTGGGCATTTACACTTAAAGGAAGAAAATGGAACTAAACTTTCAGGAAAACAAAGTCACTGTTAAACCCCCACCCACCAGGCAAGCAGTAAGAAACGGGTATGCTCAGAGAAAGTTTGAAAAAGTATATTTATATCCCTAACAAAATATTCTCCCGCAAGACCCTCCCTAACCCCAACGATTGTCCTTCAAAAGTCCCCAAAAACCCAACTCCCAATTCCCACCCCCCGAAAGTCTCTAAAAAAGGGGCAAGGGACACTATGGGTGGATGCTGTCAACTTTTTGGGCCAGGGCATCATGCTCCTGGCGGAGCAAGGCGTGCTCTACGCGGAGCCCCTCCAACTGGTTGGAAAAGTGGTGGAGCTCCTGCTGGAGGCGGGACACCATCAGGGTACTGCGGCGCAGGCGTGCCTTCAATGCCTTGTAGGTGCAACGGCTGTGAGAGGAAGCTGTAGCTGTTGTCCTTGCTACTCGGCGGTGGCGTTTGGCTTTGGCAGCCCGGCTCAGTCTGGGTGGACCACTGTGCTGGGTGGCACTGGCAGCCCGTGGGGGAACGGAGGCCGATGCAGACGACGTAGTTGTTGTGGTCGACTGCACACTTTCTTCGTCCTCCAGGGCCACCAGCCGCCGATATTCGGCCACAGTGGCATCGATCCTCCGTTGCCGGGCCGCTCTAGCCAGCTCCTTCCTCCTTGTTCGTTTGGAAGGAGAACCTATATGAAGAAAGAAAGACATAGTCTGTAACCAATGCTCTTTAAGATTAACTCAATCATTCAGCAGAAATTTGTGTTGCACTACAACTAGCAACTTGCAAACGCATTACATAACTATTGAGGCCAGTATCTATCTAACCTCACACTTCTTCATCCTTGCTCTAACATTAGTGGGAGTTTAAGGAACAAATTCTACGAGCACTATGGACTTCCATTGGAGTCGACTATGAAAGTACACCAGTCTTATTCTTCTTCTTGTCTCTTGTTTTGGAAAATTGG
The DNA here is from genome assembly GCF_964263255.1 of Lissotriton vulgaris. Lineage (NCBI taxonomy): Eukaryota > Metazoa > Chordata > Amphibia > Caudata > Salamandridae > Lissotriton > Lissotriton vulgaris. The sequence continues at coordinate 4,886,001 of NC_141686.1, forward strand.
TACGTTATCTTCTGCAAGCCGGCATAATGCCAGCGCAGTAAACTTGCACCCGAGAAAAAGAGACGCACGCCATGAGGAGTGACCTAGACTTGCGTTGCGTTACTGTACCCGTCCAGTTAATGCAGGTGGTGAAGCTCTTACTTTTCTATTACGGGTGGCACTGAGAATACTCTGTTACAACTCAAGGGCTACTGCTTAATTAATTTAACTTTCACCCTACAGTGGAAATGAGTACTAGAAATGGAAAATTGAAGAAGATAAATAATCTGATTATCTATCACTTCACATGGGATGTTTTTGCTTATATATGGGATGACTTTAGGTGCTTTGCTTTTTATTGAGTGACCAGTGATACATCCACACATGAATGACTGAGTACTACTAAACTTATTAAGAGAGGTAGGGAGTGGCCACCGTAATAACCGGATCTATGCAGTGCTTGCAATACAAACTACTGCTACTATTGATGGTAGTATTTGGACAAAATTAAAAGTTCTTTTCCTTGCCTTTCCTACACTGGAACGGACGTGCGGGTGCAGTGTTACATGCTCTTCAAAGTTACACTTAGTTCATCCACTGACCGTCTACTCTCTCTAGATCATGGGTACTCACAAACTTTCTCTCAGGGGCTACATTTACAGTGTAGTTTGGGGCCGAGGGCCGCACTGGTGGGGGCGGAGTCAGAGGGGGCGGGGCTAAAGCAAAACGATAACTTGTGACCATGAGGTTGCACACAGGTCCCTGCAGCAGATGCCCTCATCCACTGAGCCACCAGACCCAGCATTTACATACATCTCTCTCCCTCCTGCTCTCCCTCCTGCCCTCCCTCTCCATCTCTCTCTCCCTCCTGCCCTCCCTCTCCCTCCCCCTCTGTCATCTCACTGTGTGTGTGTCTATCTGTGTCAGCCTTCAGCCCGGGTTGAGACCACTTCCTCAACGCGCACACACAGACAACAACACCAAAGTACTTAACAGGTCTTTAAAAGACCATTAACATATTATTGAGGCTTTGTTTGTTGTAGCGCCCCTGCTTCTCCACCCTGACAATCACTGCTTGCCCGGCCCCACAGAGCAGAGGCTTTGTTCTATTTCACCTCTTTGTGGCCTTGCATCTCCACTCTGCTCTGTGGGGGCCGGGGGAGCAGTGATTGTCAGAGTGGAGATGCAGGGGCGCTAACAGGTAAAATACAAAAAAGCCTCTGCTCTGTGGGGGCCGGGGGAGCAGTGATTGTCTGCAAGGTCTGCGCACCGCCAAGGAACGCTTGCCGGGCCACCGCCGGCCCGCGGGCCGTACTATGAGTACCCCTGCTCTAGATACACATATGCTATCTAAGAGTCAGATAGTAGCATGATCCAGGTATATGGACACATACAGTTTCTGTGTCACCCACCCAGGCTGTTGTCCTTCCACCCATCATTGCTTCATCATTCACCCAGCCATGCATCTCATATTCTTGCCTTCCCAGCTAGTCTTCAATCTCAATAAGTAAGGAATATATAAGAGCTTAACTCTGGCCGCCACCACCACCGTCTCAACTCTCACAGCCGCCGCCTCCTCCCCTGAAGAATCGCCCTCCGCCTCCGTGTCGAGCACCACCACCTCCACACTGGCCCCGCCACCAGATGTTCCACCTACAAAGTACATTTAAGAATGTTAGAATAAAGCACTCACTAGTCTTTGGTCTAGGAATGAAGACATGTGAAAACAATGTAATTTGTGACTGTCTACGTTAAAGTTAAAAAAAATGTCCCTTTTTCCAGGGAAGGTTGTCTTGCTGCACTTTTTGGCACAACTGATGAAGGCTGTTTTTTTAACACGCACCATTTTTCTCCACACAGACAGAAGATGGACTTCTAACAACAAGATCAAGTTGAAACCAGGTGAGAGCTCGGCTCGACCACAAGAAATGTCTTCAATTAATCGTCAGCACTAACCACTTTTCCATTATCAGTTAAACGTTTAGTTTTATTATGACTTCCTTTTAATAAATGTGTTTACTTTTAATAAAGCTTTTAAACTTAAATACAATCTGTGTTTTTTGGTCCAGACTAGAGTGACTGAGCGAAAGGTTTTGCAATTTTTGCAAGCATGAGTCCAGATAGAACACTTCAAAAGACATTATGGACAATCCCAGAGGACTGCACTAAGTTGATAGAGCTATTGCTGACTAGAATCATGGGAGTTTCGCCAACCGTGCAATCTTAGTTAGCTACACAGACAGACTAATAAGAATAATCTAGTAATACCACAGGGAGTCATAGTAGAGGCAGGATAAGAATTTAGATACAGTCTACAAGAAGAGCAAAGACAATATTGAAAAAAGTCAAATGAGGAACGCTAGGAAAAATAGGTACTAGTCTAAAATGAAAACTTACTGGGGCCAGCAGAGGAGCCCTCGCCTGCCCGATCCTGGCCCTGTTGAACAGCATACGCCGCCTGCTGCTCCTGTGTCCTCCTCTCGCCCCTGGGGGGAGCTGACGTACAACATGAAAGAAAGAACAGAAAACATGGATGATTGTTGCTTGTCAATGTCAACCTAATCAAACATTTCAAAAGAACAATAACAAAATATTTCCGCGAAATTATATTGATTAGGGTTAGTTTTCATTTATTTGCGGACCTGTGACTTCGAAAGTCACGTAACTCACTAAACAAAGTACTGAAACGTTCACCTAGGACTGGCAGGCAGCAGTCCGCAGGCAAGACGCAAAGTGACAGACAAACTCCATTGTGATTTCAGTCAGATCAGTGACAACACTAACAGTTGCCTGCTACATTACCAGTCATTGAAATAGTCAAACTATCAATCCACCGCCACTATTTTTCTTATTGTCAGGGGTACAAAGGAAGGGGCAGATTTAAGCCCCTTGCGGCTCTTTTGCGCCGTTCTTGCGTGACTTTTGTGACGCAGCAGCTAAACAAAAAAGGGCGCCATGGTGCGGCGTATAATATTATAACAACGTGACGCATTTGGGAGATGCATCCCGTTATAAAGCCCTGCGCCATCAGGGGGCGTTCCGGCGCAAGGGAGGGCATTCCTGCGCTGGAACACATCCTAAAAGTGGCTGAGGGAAATCTACAAAATTTCAATCAGTGACCTTTAGGACAATGATGCGTCACACAAACCCTGCACCTGCTTGAAGCAGACGTACGGCTTGACCCAGCATTGGGGAGATAGGGTACCCCAGAGCATTGCTGGAGCTGCGCCATCGTTGCAACGCAACTCCAGCAGTAAAGCTTCGGTGACGTTTTGGGCCCATGGTGCGCCGCATTGCAAATACGGCGCACCATGTTTGGTGGTGGTAGCGGGCCGCACAATTAATGGCGCATCCCTGCTACTTTGCAGGGATGCGACGGTAATTGCAATTCTGCCCCTTAGGGGCATACTTACTTACGCGTTCTGGCGCATCTCCAGAGATGCGCCAGATCAAATACGTCACGCAAAACTACCCTTGCGACACGGCAGATGCGCCTCATTTACAATGCGTCGCGCCCTGGCGCAAGGGTAGGCACTTGCGTGACGCATCTCGTCACGTAAGAGCGGCGCATCGCTGAAATCACGTTGCCAACGCAATGCAACTCCAGTAATGCTCAGGGCCACCCAATACTTAACATGCTGTGTCAGTCCTTTCGCCTGCTTCGAGCAGACATAAGGAATTGAATTGACGTAGCAGCGTCGCAGAAGTGCCTGCGTTAAATCTTGTAGATTTCACGCAGGCAATTTTGCGAGGCGCACAGCCGCCGGACCGCCCACCCTGCGTACTAGGAACGCACCCATTGTGGTGCAGGCCCATGGCTTTATAACGTGACGCATCTCCCTAGATGCGTCATGCTGTAAATGACTCGCAGGGATGCGGCACGTTTATGCCGCTGTTGCGTCACGCAAGGCAACGTAAACGTGGCGCAAGGGGCTTGTAAATGTAATCTGCCCCCTAGTGTCTAGCATTACGCAGTTCTGTAAAGTACACTCATACATAATAGTTACTCAGGCCAATGAGACCACGAAATAGAAAACAAATAAGCATAGTAGCAACGCAACTGAGAAGGAGAGCAGTGCACCTGAAATGCACAGAAGATTTTGAAATATAATTTAACTACAATGTAATAGTCATCAGCGGCATTATTGGCTTGCTCCATGTAAAAAACAAATATTTGCAATACAACAACACAGAGCAGGAGAAAACATCATAGTAGTGAGTGATTAAATGGCTACTACTACTCACCAAGCCCGGGGATCTCCAAGCCGAGCTGGTCCAGCAGGTCGCGCTCGCAGTCCAGGAGGTCCGTCCAGCGATGGGTGACCTGGCTGTAGGTGCGCTGGACCCCGTAGAGGTGGGATATGGCCCAGCACACCTTCTCCCACCGCTTCCGGCGCTCCCGCATGTTGTAGCCGCTGGCCGCGATCCTGCCGCCTCCCGCGATGGTCCTGGGCAGGCGGCGCTGGACGAAGTAGACCAGCGCGCCCACTTCCTCCGGGCTGAATATCTCCCGTCGCGTCACCTGCTCCCCCCTCAATCTCCCGCATGCTGTCCTGGCACTGGGTCCAGCACTACTCCCCGCCGCCGCTGCGGCCCTCAAGTGCCTGGGCAGCTTCACGGCGCCTGGCTTGACCATGGTCTGGGCAGGTAAGGTAGGAAGAAGTAGAAAATTAAGAAAGAATAGGATAGGGAAGAAGAAAAGAAAAGAGTTTAAAAAAGTAGTTTAAAAGTAAAGAAAAATAGCAGAAAAGACAAAAATATACAGCTAGGAAAAGAGAGGGATAGATAAGAAGCAAAATCGTAAAAAAAAAACTGAAAACAAGCAAAGGATGGCAAAGATACCAAGAGGATTAAACACCATGCCCAGACACAGGAAATGAATGAAAAACAAGATGGCCGGCGCCAGTTCACGAGTGCGAAAGTAAGTTCGCGCGAGATTTTCCTCGCGATCTTGTGCGAACCTCTAGATTTCCCGCGCGATCTCGTGCGAACCTCTACTCGCAATGCGCTTACTGCGCGAGATTATACATAGCGGGCGGAAACGGAAATACGTCACGCAAACAAAATGGCCGCGCCCGTACTCGACCTTGGGGTAAATTCGCGTGTTGCGCTGCAAGCGGCTCGCGAATACTGCAAAAAAACTCGCGAAACAACAAGCCGCAAAAAAATAAAATGCTCATTTGCACGAATTGGCGGCTTCCGCGGTCGGTTTCGCACGACGCCGCGCCCCGCGAATAGCGCGAAAAAACCGAAAAACGATTTCAGCAAAAGCAAAATCAATGAGCAGGTGCAAAAGGTCAACCTCATGATTTGTAACGATTCTCTGTAGTGCTTCCTGAGGGGGCCCTCCAGAATTCGGTTGCCTGCTTGCAACTATTGTGTGACCCTGCTCTGACCTTAACTGTATGCCACAAAGGGCCTGATTTACAGCTAAAGGAGCAGACAAGCAGGTGCCAGGCTGGAACTTGAAATTCTTTCAGTGACACATTAATTAGCCCCTAATTCATTATTGTCAGTTGGGGCAGGGCAGGTGTTGTTAATAAACTAACCCCAAATTAATTCATGTCAGTTCAAGCAGGGCAGGTGGGCTAAGGCTTGCTTTCCCCCCCCCATCTTCTACAGTGATGTTGAACCAGAGGGTGGCATTGATGTAACAGAGGGTGGCATGGGTCAAAGAGAGGGTGCCAGTGGTGAAACAGAGGGTGCTGGGAGGCTGTGATGATGAACCAGACGTAGGAACAACATAGTCGCGACCGTTGCGAGCCGACAAGTAAGTTCGCAATTGCGAACTAGTACCAAATCCTCGCGAACTGGTAGAAACACTTGCGAACACAAAAAAAAAATCCGCAAATTCGCGAGAATTCGCGGATTTTGCGGATTGCGAATTCGCAAATCCGCAAAATTCGCGAACGCGAGATTCGCAAAATTCGCCCATGTTTAGTCTCTTGTCTGAAAAAGAGCAATTCACAAAAAAATTCAGGTTTTATTTGTCCTTTTTAGACCTTAAGTTGTAGCGTTCTTTTCCAGGCACAGTTTGATCCTGAAAGAGTGTCTCTGGGTGCGTAGTATCACGTCTCAAACACGGCGGCACAGCTTCTTGCAAGACTTCATCATTCGCACGTTCTGACTGAGTCCATTCCAGATGTGCATCACTAAAAGGTACAAATCTCGGAACTCTTTCACTCTCGGAATCGGCAGCACCTTCCCGGACCCACTTATCGTACAGTAAGGGCAAAGGTATCTTCTTGCAATGGGTACCATGTACCCAGTTTTTCTTTCCGAACACCTTAATAGCAGTCCGAGTTGATAACAGGACTTGGTATGGACCGGTCCATCATGGTTCAAAGTTCTTTGACCTCTGGAAATTCCTGGTTAGAATTCAGTCGCCAGGTTGAATCGTCTGGCCTGCGTCTACAGAAACTGAAGGCATAGTGTCATGGACCTGTTGGTAAAGAACACGCAATTTAACAGTCAAATCATGTAAGTAGTCAACCAACATAGGGTACTCGATATCACTGTACTTCCTTGGCCTCGGCACACCACAGACATTCGCCGGACGTCCAAAAACAATCTTGTATGGTCCAAGTCCCACACGAGAATGTACTGTTTTTCTCGTGGACAAAAGTGCCGATGGTAAGGCATCCGGCCATGTAAGACCAGAGCTCGCTTGCACCTTGGCCAACTTCAGCTTCAGAGTGCCATTATAGCACTTGACCAGGCCTGCTGACTGGGGGTGATTCGCAGCGTGAAATTTCTGTTTAATACCCAGACCCGCACATACTTTCTTCATAATCTGACCCACAAATTCACTTCCATTATCACTCCATACCATCCTCGGCAAGCCATATCTGGGAAAGAATTCTTTGAGCAAAACCTTGGCTGTAGACAAGGCAGTATTATCCTTTAGCGGGTAGGCCTCTATCCATCTGGAAAAGGCACAAACAACCACAAGGACATACTTCAAGTTATTGCATCTTTCCATATGAATGTAGTCTATCTGCAGCACCTCGAATGGATACATTGGAAGAGCAAAATGACCCGCTGGAGTTGGGGTTCCCTTTCCAGGATTATGCATCAAGCAAATCATGCAGAGTTTAACCAAATTCTCAGTACACCTAGGAATTCCACCATTCCGCCATACCGGAGCCAACAACTTACATATCCATTTTGAACTAATGTGAGCCAGCCCATGAGCCATAGTAACCACCGGAAGCACATATGCATCCAGCAACAACCATCGCTGGTGCTCTGACAACTCAACCCAACAGCCTTTTGAATCCAACATTCCCGTACTCTCTCTCCACATACTCAATTCTTTCTCAGTAGCCTCTGCCTGAATCATCTTCACACTTTCTGTTGTATCTTCACACATTCCTCCTTCCACAACCCAACTGGCAGGACCTGCAACATACATTGACTCGTCACATCTTTCGCCGTTTCTCTCGCTACTTCATCTGCAAATGCATTCCCTCGACCCACATCATCCGCAACCTTCTTATGTGCACTACACTTCACTATCGCAATTTGGGTCGGCAAAGTAAGGGATTCAAGAAGTTCACTCTCTAATTGTCCATGCTGAATTTTCGTACCATGGGAAGTAAGAAATGCTCTCTCTTTCCACAAGCGACCAAAACTGTGAGCCACGCCAAAAGCGTATTGGCTATCAGTATAAACATTCACTCTCCTTTTGACAACACACACGCTCTAGTCAGTGCTATCAACTCCGCTGCTTGCGCTGAATTCTGTGCAATACGTGCTGTTTCAACAATCGGGTGCAAAGTTGTGACAGCATATGCTGCAGTCGTCTCTCCATTCGGAAGCTTAAAGCACGAACCATCTACCCATAGGGTACCATCAGGATTCGAAAGAGGAGTATCTTTCAGATCAACTCTACCCTTCATTTCCTCCTCTGTCCGAAGAAAACAGTCATGCTGTTCCTGAGCATCTATCTCTACAAAAATCGGCAACAATGTAGCTGGATTGAATGTGTTGCACTGCTTGATGTGCACATGGCTAGCCAAAAGCGTCAACTCATAACCTGAAAAACGCGCACTGGTAAAATGTTGAGTCTTCGTTCTATTCAATAGGGTATCCACTGCATGTGGGACCATCACAATGAATGTATTATCCAATACCAAACCAGCAGACTGTCGGATAGAAACAGCCACTGCCGCTGTAGCTCTTAGACAACTTGGCAACGCCCTAGCTACCGGATCTAAAGTAGCTGAAAAATACGCAAATGGGCGCTGCTTGTCTCCAAATTGTTGCGTCAACACTGACAACGCACAACCTTCTCTCTCGTGTACATAAAGTGTAAAAGCTTTACTGTAGTCGGGGGTACCCAACACCGGAACAGAACACAATGCATCGCGCAATTCAGAAAAAGTCTTCTGACATTCGTCAGACCAAGGAAGTGGGTGTGGTGTGTCCTTAAGAGTAAGTGCCAACAAAGGTTTTGCTAGCAAAGAAACATTCGGAATCCACTTTCTACAATACGAGGTGATACCTAAGAAGGCAAGCACCTCTCTCTGTGTGCATGGCACAGTCATTTGGGCAATCGCTTGAATACGATCTGGCGTCAATCGTCTTCCCTCCTTCGACAAGAGATGACCTAAGTAGGTCACTTCTTGGCGGCAATACTGCAACTTCGAAGGTGACACTTTATGATGAAGGTCAGACAGGTGTTGCAACAAAGAAAGAGTAACTTCTTTACAAATCTCTTCATCATCAGCAGCAACCAACAGATCATCAACATACTGGATAAGAGTAGCACCAGAAGGCAATGCAAGAGTATCAAGCTGAGTTTTCAAAGCCTGACTATAAATGGACGGACTCTCACAATAACCTTGAGGAGCGCGCTTAAACCGGAAACTGCGGCCTCCTAAAAAGAAGCCAAAAATATCCCTACTTTCCTCAGCAATCGGAATACTGAAGAAAGCATCTTCAGATCAATAACAGAAAACCAAGCAGCTGAGGCAGGGATCATAGTCAATAAAGCAGTAATGTCCGGGACAACAGGAAACTGTGGCACAAAGATCTTATTGACCTCTCGAAGGTCGATCACAAACCGATACACAGGTGGCTGAGAAGAGTCAGTACGCTTAAGGACAGGCAGAACAGGACTGTTACACACATTACCTCTCGTTTCTTCCACTACACCTTTCTCAACCAAATCATAGATAATCGCTAAAAGAGCTCTTTCGCCATCACTGGAAATTTTGTACTGAGGAATGCGAGGTAATTTAGCATTCAACTTAAGGGTAACAACGTAGGGTGGAATCTGCAAGAGACCAACATCATTGGGACCTGTAGCCCAAAGTGTATCAGGGAGAGAACGTAGTGGAAGGCGTTCCTTAGACAGATACATCGGGGAAATCACTTTCTTACCCACCGTAAGATGTACTCCCGAAGCAGAACAATGTAATGTCGCATGCAATCTTTTCAACAAGTCCAAACCCAACAGATTCTCGTCACAGCCAGTCGTTAGAATAAGGGGAGCCTCCAATTCACAGGGACCAATAGAAAGGGGCAAAGGACAAGAAACCGGGTTAAGAACTGGGGCGCCAGAAAATCCTACTGAAACATTGGTCAAGCCAGATAAAGGTGCGCCAGGGAGTTTAGAGTGCATGATAGAACTCTTTGCTGCACCAGTATCCAAAAGAAAAGGTTCTGCCACACCTGATGTAATCACTTCAACATAAGGTCCACTCTGGTCTACTGGAACTGACACTACTCCCTCCCTTTGTCCATGGCTGTTCTAACTATCATTAAAACCAGCACTCTCACTTCCAACATAATAATCATCAGTGTAGTACTGAGCGGACTGGACGGTTGGAACATTCTGTTGGTCAAAATAATTCATAGAATTTTGAGGGGAAAAGGAACATTCATTCTGGGGAAACGTACCACGTCCCCTACCCCTAGGTACTTGTTGGAAACCACCACGACCTCTCAGACCAACTATTCTTGAAGTGACCTTCTTCTTTACAATAAGCACACTGATTAGGGCCTAGCGGGAGTCGCGGAGCAAAAGACTCAGACTTCTGCAACAGTTTCTAAAACTGTGGGGGTTGCTGAAACTGGGAAGGTTGCTGAAACTGACGCTGATTAGGGCGAGGTAGATAAGACTGATGCAGAAGAACTTTCGTTTTTAATTCTCTAGTCTTCTTCTCTACTTTATCCTTCTCAGCTTTGTCTCTAGTCTCATAGTATTGTGCAGTAGCCAATATTTGGGCCGAAGAAGAAACAGCCCATGAACTCTCAGAGTCCTTTAACTTATTAGAAAGTTCAGGAAGTAAATTAAAAACAAACTTATCTACAAACAACCTCTGACCACCTTCTGTACTCATGTCCTGACCACTATGATCAAGGAATGTTTCCTCAAACCTAGTGAAGAAATCAGACACACTCTTGTCTTTCTTTTGTTTGCATGTTGCTAACTTGTCCCAATTCACCCGCAGATGAGGCACCATAGTTTTCATTATTAAATTAATAATCCTACCAGGTAGTTCTGGAACTAAGGGTTCAGGTTTGGCACCTCCTACCTGCAGCAGTAATATTAACCCACATGTCTCCTAACTCTGACGCGTGATCCTCATGACGGATCTTCGCCCACAAGGGTTGAGGAACTACATTACCCATCAACATATCTATGTCAGCTAAATTCATAACACACGCATCAACTGTCTGAGACAACACCTTGTAATAACCAGCAGGATTTTTACGGGGGTCAGTCAAGGTCTGCTTAAGAGCCAGGACCTCAGCTCTCTTCCAAGGGACATGCATCCACACTCGCTGAAAATGAGCCGGTGCAGCCGCAATACCATGAGCGGCATCAGCCACAACTGCCTCTCTCCATACAGGGGGAACCTCTCTCATAGGATACTGCTTCACTTTTCTCCTAACATAAGGGTCAGGTTCAAACAATGACTGAGGTGGAAGTCTAGACCTAAAAGTGAATAGTGTCTCTACCGCTTCCTCAACATCAGAACCCACTATCGTCCCTTTAGCAAATTCAGACTGAACATTAAGCAATTCCAGTGGAATTGAACCCAACTCATTATCTTCCCACTCCTGACGAAGGACGGTACACATGACATCAAAAACATACCTTTGTTTTGGTGCCTCCCACTGTAGGAAGATATCCATAACCACTTGTGGAGTGTACTTGGAGGTATTCGAAACCCATCTACGAGCAAGGAGATTTAACACTGCCCGCTCTTCGGGACCAGGGAAATGACTACGTCTCTGCTTATGTTCAGAAACAGGGGTCATATTCAGTGACCCAAAGAAAGTAGACAAAAGACTAGTGACAGTCTCAGTCATTCGTTGCCGAGCAGACGGAGAAGAAGTTGACATGAGGACAGGAGACAAAGTGTTTTGAGGCGACTAAGACGTAGGGACAGAAATAAGAGAAGTCGAAGATAAAGGAGTGTAAGGCAAATGAGTTTGAGGCAAGGCTGGTGGCATGGCTGGCGGCCCTGGAGGGGGCTGTGCCGGGGGAGGAAGAACCACCTGTGAAGCAACAGGTGGCTCAACAACAACAGGGGGTTGAACTACAACAAGGGGTGCAACAACTGGAGGTAACGGAGGTGCAGTAGCACCCTGCACATAAGGGGGTGGTAATATCAGTAAATGTGACATCAAAGGATCCTTTTCAGGATCTTCAGTCACATTTGAAAGGGGGGGGTGGCAAAGCCGGGTAACATTTGTCAATGGCAATGCAATGTTGTCTATCTGACACTTCAATCGCACGATCTTCTTCATCTTCCTTAAACTGCCTAGCAGCTTGCATTACCGATATATTCCTTTCCTTCCTATCTCTCTTAGCTTGCTTAATTTCTCACTGTTTGGCTTTCTTACGCCAAAGGTGGAAGGAGTCATCACCGGCCGGGCTTTCTTCTTAAATAGCGCAACTTCTAGGTTATCTAAAACATCTGATTCAAAACTACCATGTTGGGGCCATCGTAAAAAACACCATCTTTCCTTGTATAACGGACCCATACTTCAATAAAGGTAATGGGACCTACACCATGCTTTGAATAGAGCTCATAAGTTGGAGTTCCAACCAGAGGTATCGGACACAAGTCCTCCAATCGGGAATCCCTATTACAACTACAACAAAACCATTTCCTAAATTTGCTAAAACCAGGCATTTTTAAGCTCACTAGTCTTGCTTCAAACTTCAAGGGGTTATCAAAAATGATACACTCGCAAATATACGAACCCCTCGGCTTCGACTATTGCAATGGCCGAATCAAAACCAAGAAACAAAACAAAGTTGTGGGAGCGACCCACTTATACTTAACCAAAATGTCTGTCACGCCACCAAAAGACCGCCTAACGTCTCGCCTTACAAATCATCACAAGAGGGTCCAAGACAGGGCGACAGTCAGGGCAGCAGTCCTTCGCAGCCGTTAGAAAGGGGAAGCCTCGCAGAAAAAAAACATCGGTCCAAGTCGACATGCAGGGGTCGAAGAAGTGGCGGCCGTCCTCCAGAAATTTCTCACGGGGCTCCTCACAATCTTCGGGCTTGGACCAGTACTGCTGAAGTCGCCCCACGTTGGGCGCCAGTTGAAGAACCGGGGTTTAACCCAGCAGCGTCAGGGGCATGCCTAAGATCTTCGAGTTCACCTGTCTTGGTACACAGAGACACGGAATACTTCTGGATGGCATCAGAGACCAAGTTTATTAGCTGCAGCTAGTAACAGTGATCCTAGAAATACATCACCGTGCCAATTCTCAGGAGACTACTCATTTTACTAAGGCGAGACGTCTCCTTTTATACCCAATATTCACATTATAAATGTACACTCACTGCACAAAATTCTAGCCAATAAGGTACATTTTCAAACAAAGTATCACATAACAAAAACTCAATTTACAGTATCCCAACCCGAAAGTTAATTATTTGGATGTCCCAAATTCAATCTCCACAAGCCGGACAAACCTATAATTGAAAGCATAACCCATGTAATGAAGAAACATAAAAAAGAAACAGTAACAGATGCTGAACAAGGTAAGGCATGTGCAAGGAGACTCAAAGTTAACGATGTCCTGAACATTGATTGTCAATCTCAGACAAAGATCGATCAGGGAAATTGGCTTTGCTAGGTCAGTTTCAGGTGAAGAGGTCAGTTTCTTACAGTTCATTTCAGAGTCAAAAAGAAACCTAGTTAATGTATACATGAACTAAGAAGGCCAGGCCACTTTGTTCGCCAGGCTACCTTCACAGGCCTACGTGAGGGCAACACAAAATGGTGGCACAGAACAAAATGGAGTCAGACTCGAGAATTACAAAACCTCACAATGCGTTGGGGGTAGGGACCGGCAATGTGCCCCGTGCCCCCTTCGCCGTCATCACCCAAGGCAGCACCACATGGGGCTCTCCCCTGGCCACAGGATCCCTGCTGAACCGCCGCATTCCTTCTCCTTTCCTCCCGCGATGCCGTGGGTGCTCAGGGAAGCAGAAGTCCTGCCCCACATCAGGCATCACAAGGCCTGACTTCCTGATTTTGCGGCACAAGCCGCGGCGGTCATCTTCTTTGGGGGCAATACGGGATAGGCTTCCGTTAATTAAATGTACAAAAGCGGGGTGGGCACCCGCGTTTCCCAATGCATAAGTGGGGTAGGCTCCCGTAATATAAATAAACGTGAATGTGGCATAAAAGCGGGGTGGGCATCTGCGAAAATACAGAAAAATGCGGGATGCGTAGGCATCACGGCGAAATCCCTATGGTGTGGATTCCCTCCAAAAGGGGCTGCAGCTCAGCACTGCGCAGCCCCCAGGCTCCCTCTCCTGTGGGGGAAGTTTAAAAGATTGCACTCCCAGGGCGCAAAAAAAAAGGCTGCATAAAATCCTGGTGATGACAAGAAGCAAAAGGGCTCCAAAAGTCTTCTAGGCATCAAGGGGCAATGTAGGGCCCAGGGAGGCAAGCCCTCATGGGAGCCCCCCTGGGCCCCAGCAGCAGCACGCCCCGGCAGCAACAGCACACCAAGACTCAACATTTTCATGGGGTCACAGCCCCTATATTTCTACTACATTTCCCATTGTGTCACAGCACAGGGCTTGGGGATAACAGTCAAAACTGGATTAGGGGGGATTTGGAGCACTTTGCTTTGTCCAGCTCCTCTCCCCTTTGTCAGGTGTGGGCTCAGTGATCAGACACACCACAGGGGGCGGAGCCAGCATTGTGGAGGGAAGGCACAGTCCTATTCAGGTCCCAGGTGCAACTCCTCTCTACCATCTGCATGCAGATCTCTCTATTCATCACAGGGCTGAATCACCCTGTCTCTTGGAGCCACTCACACCCCTCAGCTTCTGTCACTTACAAGCCAGACATGCAATTCACATCCGGCAGGCAGATACATAGCACACAGAAATGCCAACTTCTAAAAGTAAAAAAAAAACAAAAAAAAAAACACAAGGGTGGCTGGGCCCAAGGGGAAGGAGGGTAGGCAGGGCCACACTAATATGAAATAGAAATATTTGCCTATGCCTCCAGACTACTTAGAGTACACACAAGTTCATGTACAAGTAAACCACAACTTATTAGTTTACAAAAAACAATTTATGTTTTCAATTTTATACTCAGTTTACAGAAGAAAAATTCACAAAAACAGAACTAAGACCACTATCAACCTCATGTCTTAGCCATATGCAATTTCAAAAACACTTCATACAAATATACAATAAACCGAACATGTGGTGAACAATTAGAAAAACAGTGACATTTTGACGTAAAAAATCATTACCATGAATACATGGACCACAAAACCTTGTGCATTTGTGAAACAGGGACTCTTACAAACATTTAAGAACACGGGGAGAAAAAGGAAGAACAATGTTTTCAACAGTTAAACTCCCACGACCTGGACAGGAGCTAATCAATTAATATTTCAGGAGTATTGCCCATTTCTGCAACAAATAACAATGGCCAACTAGCCAAACAAGAAAAAGGGGGTGCCGACCCGTTTCGAATCCTGATTAGTGACTTGCAGGACTCTCGTCAGGGCAGTCTGAATCTAGTCCATGGGAACTGTTTAAAATAAAAACAAAGTGTTTACTGTCTAGTGGGTCCTCTAGCCACTACTCACAGGACAGTGCGGTTACCAAAAGGATGCGTACCTTGTGTAAATCCTGCCCACAGTCAATCCTGATTTAATGGCAATGTCGTCTAGGCTTAATGGCCTACGCTGCAACAGAGTAATAGGTTGGGTAAGTGCTTACAGGGTACATGGGAGGGAATTACTTAAAATGGTTATCGAGATGTTCTTTTACCTGCGTTACTTCTGGAAACTAGGCCACATCTTCGCCACATAGGGTGAAGTTCTTATATTTTCTGAAAACAAGGTGACAGAGCGCGATTTAATACCCTGCTCACTCGTAAACACGCTGCTCGCGTTTTCAATTTCAAAACTTGAAATGATACACTTAAATTTAAATTGCCACCATTGAAAATTTAAGCACAGGAAACAGCAACGCGGTAACACGTCCCCCCTCTCCTTACCCCCACAGATAATTACTAAACTGCTCTCTGTGTGGAGAAACGCGGTCTCAAAATCGGAACCCCCATTGAGGTCACCGCGGATCGGTGTCCAAGTAAGTGTATCATTTCAAGTTTTGAAATTGAAAACGCGAGCAGCGTGTTTACGAGTGAGCAGGGTATTAAATCGCGTTCTGTCACCTTGTTTTCAGAAAATATAAGAACTTCACCCTGTGTGGCGAAGATGTGGCCTAGTTTCCAGAAGTAACGCAGGTAAAAGAACATCTCGATAACCATTTTAAGTAATTCCCTCCCATGTACCCTGTAAGCACTTACCCAACCTATTACTCTGTTGCAGCGTAGGCCATTAAGCCTAGACGACATTGCCATTAAAACAGGATTGACTGTGGGCAGGATTTACACAAGGTACGCATCCTTTTGGTAACCGCACTGTCCTGTGAGTAGTGGCTAGAGGACCCACTAGACAGTAAACACTTTGTTTGTTTTTATTTTAAACAGTTCCCATGGACTAGATTCAGACTGCCCTGACGAGAGTCCTGCAAGTCACTAATCAGGATTCGAAACGCGTCGGCACCCCCTTTTTCTTGTTTGGCTAGTTGGCCATTGTTATTTGTTGCAGAAATGGGCAATACTCCTGAAATATTAATTGATTAGCTCCTGTCCAGGTCGTGGGAGTTTAACTGTTGAAAACATTGTTCTTCCTTTTTCTCCCCGTGTTCTTAAATGTTTGTAAGAGTCCCTGTTTCACAAATGCACAAGGTTTTGTGGTCCATGTATTCATGGTAATGTTTTTTTTACGTCAAAATGTCACTGTTTTTCTAATTGTTCACCACATGTTCGGTTTATTGTATATTTGTATGAAGTGTTTTTGAAATTGCATATGGCTAAGACATGAGGTTGATAGTGGTCTTAGTTCTGTTTTTGTGAATTTTTCTTCTGTAAACTGAGTATAAAATTGAAAACATAAATTGTTTTTTGTAAACTAATAAGTTGTGGTTTACTTGTACATGAACTTGTGTGTACTCTAAGTAGTCTGGAGGCATAGGCAAATATTTCTATTTCAACTTCTAAAAGTGGCATTTCTCCACCAGTCACCATAAATCTGCGCACACCATTGCGCTGCATTTATTCTCATGAGTTCATACATACTAAACTCGCCCTGTAGTGTAGTTCCTATAGTCCCAATAGGCTCTGCGCATTGGAATAATATATCCTGTAGCTTAGACGTAGGACTGAGGTCTACTAGGTCTTTACCGGTTATATTCGACTTAATTGTGAGTGCCAGCTAGCTCAGAGGTCACTAGAAACTTTCTCAAATAAACAAGAAGGGATTAGTTTCTGACAACCGCATAAAACATGACAACTTTGTTTCCCAAGAATAAGAAATCAAATCTCTAGAGTCGCAGAAACAATAGATAACTAGTCAATCGTGCATGCTTAGTTTCACCAGAGGTGCAAGAGGAATAGAGAGACGGGCGTTTTCAATAAAAGGTATTTATTGAACAGTCTTCTTTCTCAAGCATTGAAAATGAACTGCTACAATAGTAAAGCTTACTATGAAGTACAATGCATATAATACGAACAGTATTATAAAGTAGTACCATAAAAGCATGATATGGTTTCTAAGCCATAAAGTGCATAAAATGTATAAAATACATAAAATACCTACAGTGATAAAAGGATGACTAAAAGTACTCAACTGGTGCTTCTAAATATGCCTACCCCGGTGTACCTAATCTATGTCTAGTACGAGGGAGGAGTTTTCTGCCAGGAATCTGATTCCAATAATTCTCTAAGAGGTCTAATCAGCTCCGTACCTTTGGTTCTAGAATGAAGGAGGTCTTGTATCTCGTTCTCGGGACTCGATTTCCCAGATACCCGCAGGGGTAGCCTGGAAACACTGGAGCTGGATTTCTCGGCAAGAAAATTACAGAGTCTCGCAGTGCGTCTGCTGGAGGATCGGCTTCCTTCGGCACTAGCTGCTGCAGGGCGTCGGGCAAGTAGATAGTCGATCTGCTCCAAACCACCGTGTGTTTGTTTCGGCAAATCAAGGCATATTTATACTTTGAAGGTGCTGAGTTTGACGCATGTTTGGACTTAATAACGTCACTCAAAGGCTCATTTCTTGGAAAACGCCGGGAGTTCTAGGAGAACTTAATATTCAAGCAGGGGGAAGTCCCGGGCTGCTGAAGGTGGGTTTTTCCAAGAAAACGTTGTTAATTCTTGGAGCTTAGTGGCAGTATCCATGCCGTATTTGGGCTGTATGGTTTAGGCCAAATATGGTAATGATTTCTATGCCTATATACGGACATGATAAAGTATACCTATATAAGGGCATGAATCGGGAAATTTATACTAGGGTCCGAGATTCATTTACAACAGCCCCTGCACTCCTCTCATACCAGGAATTACCATGGACACACATACCCCCTCATGCATTCCTATGGGAGGGAGGCCAATCTCACCACATGCACTCAGAGAGTGCACGCGCTTTACACTGGGCCACAGTGCTAAAGTGCCCAGAGGCCTAAAATCACCAACACCAGGTTACAGAAAAAGGCTAGGAGAATGCGAAAAGTTTTGGGGTGAAGCTGCCAAAAGGGCCAAGTCCAACAGCAATGATTTCGAAACTTCAGCTTGGCCTGAAGTGGAGCTCAGGACTCATGCAGAAATGTTGGGCATCCCTGCAGATGTGTTTGCTATGAGCAGGTTACAGACAAAAATGTCTTCCACTGAAAAGGCCTTGGATCCTGGAAAAATGGACCAGGCACCTTCCAAGAAAAGGAGTAGTAGGGGTAAGGCAGTGTCTTCCCCCCAGACTCAGAGCGCAGATCAGTCTCTTGAGGGAGATGATCTTAGTCCTGAAGAAGTAAATGTCCCAGATGAGCTTGAGCCTGATCAGGTTGAGGTAAGGGGACAGAGGGCCCTTCCAGGGCAGATCTGAGCCAGGAGCAGCTGAGCTGCCCTTCCTTCTCCTGAACCCCTCAGACAACAAGCTGTTGCTAAGGCTGCTGGGAGTGCTAGTGGGTCCCATAGGATCTACTGGGATGATGGACTCCTTTACTCAGAGAGTAGAAATCCCAAGCCTGGAGCTGCTAGGAGGTTGATTATACCTCTGAGGTTTAGAGGCTTCCTATTGACATTAGCACATGACATCCCATTGATGTGTTTTATCTAGGAACCCGATTCAATATTGTGACGTTATGCCCCTGTACGGCTATAATCAATAATATCCCTATAATGGCATAATAATCAGATCCATATTTCAGTAAATCGCCCCTGTGGCCCAAGGCATGGCAGAAGCTACTTCCTTAGATTCCTAGAGAGCACACAGAGTTCTTTCGACACACCAAACCTCCAGCAACCTGGGAAAGCCCCGCTTGCTTTGGTTTGATTTGTAATATTACTCCTGCGAGCACTGTAAGAACGGCCAGTTCTTAGTGACATCTTTATTGACGTCTTATATCCAAACCTTACGTCAAACTCGGCACCTTTCAGGTATAAATATACCAACGTTGCCTTAAGCAAACACACGGTGGTGATTCTGGAGCAGAGCAGCTAATCTACTTTCCGAGAGCCCAGCAGAAGCGAGAAGCCCACGGACGCTGTCCCTCCTCTTTGACGCGCTGAGAAAGACGCTGTCTTTTCTCCTGCTGAGAAAATCCAGCTCCGGCGTTTCCAGCCTACCCTTGCGGGTGACTGGGATATCGGGTCCTGAGAGGGAGATACCAGACCTCCTACATTCTATTCCCAAGGTACAGTGCTGACTAAACCCTTAGAGAGAATTCTTGAACAGATCCTTGGCAACAAACCTACTTAACTTAAACTGCTACTTACTTACTCCTTCCCACGTATTAGGCTTAGGTCAGGTACACCGGGGTAGGCATATTTTAGAAGCACCAGTTGAGCACGTTAGCCTATGTATATATGTATATATGTTTTATCCATTTTAAAGCGTCTTATGGCTAAGAAACCATATCAATGCTTTTACAGTATTATTTCATGATACTCCTTTTACTGTACGTACTTTACTTCACAATAAGTATTGCAATTGTAACAATTCATTTCTCTTGCATGAGAAGGAAGACTGTTCAATAAATAATACCTTTTATTGAAAACGCCCGTCTCTCTATTCTCTGCACCCTGGTGAAATTAAATATGCACAACTGACTGAGTGAAATAGCTGTCTATTGTTTCACACGACTCTAGAGATTGACTCTTATTCTGAGGGAGCAAAGTTGTCATGTTTATGCGGTTGTCGGAAGCTGAATCCCTTCTTGTCTGAGCCAGGGAAGCTGATCACTTCCTATTCAGTCAAGAAAGTTTCCAGTGACCTCTGAGCTAGCTGGCGCAAACCTAAATTAAGTCTAACATAGTCAGTAGAGACCTAGAAGACCTTAGTCCTACGTATAAACTGCTGTTTATGTTTTTCCAATGCGCAGGGCCTATAGGGAAAATAGGAACTACACTACACCATTAGCAGGTCACCTAGGTCAAAACAAGTCTTGGGGCAGAATTGTCCCTCACTTTCATTGGCCTCACATGTCTGAAGACACCAAGGAGTTTTGTCGCTCCTGTGTCACCTGTCATTCCAGTGGTAAGCCAGGTGGTACAACAAAGGTCCCCTGATACCACTATCGGTGGTGGGGGTTCCCTTTGAGAGAGATGGGATTGGTATATTGGTGTGTTATCTAAGCAGGGGCGAATTTTGCGAATCTGGCATTCGCGAATTTGCTTATTTGCGAATTCGCAATCCTCAAAATCCGCGAACTCTCGCGAATTTGCGGATTTTTTTTTTGTGTTCGCAAGGGTTTCTGCCAGTTCGTGAGGGTTTTGTACCAGTTCGCAATTGCGAACTTACTTGTCGGCTCGCAACGGTCGCGACTTTGTTGTTTCTACGTCTGGTTCATCATCACAGGTTCACAGCACCCTCTGTTTCACCACTGCCACCCTCTGGTTCACCCATGCCACCCTCTGGTACATCACTGCCACCCTCTGATTCATCACTGTAGATTATGGGGGGGGGAAAGCAAGCACACCTGCCCTGCTTCAACTGATATGAATTAATTTCTGGTTCATCACTGTAGATTATGGGGGGGGGGAAAGCAAGCACACCTGCCCTGCTTCAACTGACATGAATTAATTTGGGGTTGATTAATGTGTCACTGAATTTAAACTTCCTGTCTGGCACCTGCTTCCTTATCTGTAATTTGCTTTCTGCTGCAGTGCAATTTGTTTCCCAGGACCTTTGTGGCCTACTTGTAGCTATTCTATGAGCCTGCTGTGAGCAGGGTCATAGAATATTTGCAAGTAGGCAACTGAACTCTGGAGGGGCCCCTCAGGAAGCACTACAGGGAATGGTTACTAATGATGAGTTTGAACTTTTGCACCTGCTGAGTGCTTTCAGTTTTGCAAAACTTGTTTTTCTGTGGGGCACTTCCTTCCTCCCCCCCCCCCAAAATAGACACCTTGCAAAAAAAAGTGCAGGCAAATGTCAGCTTGAGGAGTTATTCTGATAAAAATCATAATTTTCAGAAGGTTTATGCTGCTTGCTGGTGGATTTCTTGTGCAGAATTGCAAATTTTGTAATTTTGCGAGTGCAAGATTGTTGCTGCCCGCCGCATCTACATGTTCGCAATTGCGAACTCTCGCGATGCGTCCCCAAACTCCCACGGAATCCTGCAGCAAGATCCAAAATGGCGCAGCACACGCAAAATATTGAGAAAAACAACTCGGCAAACGCTGAATGATGGTAAGTGAACGCCGCACGCCGCAATATTGTATCACGAAGCAAAAAAATCCACTGCGTGCGAATTTGCGGATTTTCGGTAAATTCGCGAGAGTTCGCAGATTGCGAATTTACAGAAAATCTGTAAAATCCGCAAAATCCGCGAGCGGAACGGATTTTCCGCCCATGCTTAGTGTTATCAACAATAGGGAGGGGAGCGGGGGGCAATATCCACTCACTAAGAGTGGGAGGTCCAGCCACAGCATGTGCCCCAGAGAATCAAAACAAAGGAAGCTGAGCCGTTCCTCAAGTGTAGAACGCTATGCGTCACAATTCAGTTCTGGTGCCCCTGGTCTCAGTGAGATTACAGTTGGGCATCCATTTTGTTGAAGGTAATGCCCTCACACACCCTTGTAGGTGTCATGCTTCATCATCTGGGCTGCTTCCCGATGGGTTGGCGGTGCAATACCCAGCAATACCTAAACAAAACCTTTATTCTGGAGGTCTCCTGTCTCAAATAAAAAATGTGAAGTGGCCAGCACTAGAGAGAATATAATGTTCCAATGATAGTGCTGGTCCGTGTATATTTATACTGGTCAACATGTTTCTCACGTTTATATAATTCTACACGCGATTAGATACTGGTGTGTCTACACTAATGGATCTAAAAATATCCAATAGGTTAATCTATGTGTCACAAGTGGCGTGTCCTAATTGTGAATCTCCGGACCTGGCGGCATGGGTAAACATGTTGACCAGTATAAATACACACGGACCAGCACTATAATTGGAACATTATATTCCCTCCAGTGCTGGCCACTTCACATTTTTTAATTGAGACAGGAGACCTCCAGAATAAAAGTTTTGTTTAGGTACTCCCAGCCTTATTTTAACTCTCTTGATTGTCTACACAATTCTGGCCCCACACCCGCATTTGACATAACGGCTGTTGGATAAAAGATATCAGATAAAGTCCCCCTCTTTGAGGTGAGCCCGTTGGGTATTGCACCGCCGACCCAACGAGGAGCAGCCCAAATGAAGAAGCATGACACCTGCAAGGGTGTGTGAGGGCATTACATCCAACAAAATGGATGCCCAACTGTAATCTCGCTGAGACCAGGGGCACCAGAACTGAGTTGTGATGCATAGCGTTCTCCACTTTGAGGAATGGCTCAGCATCCTTTGTTATGATTGATATATTGGTCCCATGGATCCTCAAACTGTATCTGGGCACAGATTTATACTGGTAGTGGTGGACCATGCCACCAGGTATCCAGAGGCGGATGTATGTCAGTACAACGCAGTTGTTTTCAACGCTGCACTTTACATCACAGATTTTACAATGCAAGTCGTTACAACGACTTGCGTTGGAGGGTGCGGATTTCGGAATCTTATAATTTTATATTCCAACACCACTCCCCGTAACAGTAGGGAAGGTGTTGGAATATAAAATTACAATATTCCTTATCCCACAGTGCCATCCAGCGCAAGTCGTAGTAACGACTTGCGTTGTAAAAGACGCGTCGTAACTGCACTGCGGGGTTACATCCGCGTTGTAAAGGATGTTCCCCTCCAGAGGCAATTCCCCTTAGAACTACCACAACTCGTGTGGTGGCAAGGGCCCTCTTGGGAATCTTTTCCTAAGGTGATAGTGTCAGACAGAGATGCAAACTTCATGTCTAGTTACTTAACTGCTATGTCAAAGGAGTGTGGAGTAAATTACAAATTTGCCACCCCTTATCACCCACAATGCAATGGGTTAATTGAAAGGGTCAACAAAACCCTCAAGGGCATGATTAAAGGTCTTCCAGAAAAGAGTAGGCGCAGATGGGACATACTTTTGCCCTGCCTATTCTTTGCCTACAGAGAGCTTCCTCAGAAGGGAGATGGTTACAGCCCATTTGAACTTCTGTTTGGACATCCAGTTAGGGGTCCATTGTGGCTAGTGAAGGAGGGATGGTAGTTACCGCTCAAACCCCCTAAACAGGATAATGTGGACTATATACTTGGTCTCCGCTCCAGGATGGTTGAGTACTTGAAGAAGGCAACTAAAACCTTGAGGCTAGCCAGGAATTGCAAAAAGCCTGGCATGACCAAAAGGCTGTGTTGACTGTTTATCAGCCAGGACAGAAAGTATAGGTGTTGGAGCCTCTGCCCCTAGCAGCCCTCCAAGACAAGTGGAGTGTTCCTCATACCATAATTGAGGAGAAGGGAGAGGTTACCTATCTGGTGGACCTTGGAATTCCCAGGAGCCCCCATAGGGTGCTCCATGTCAACAGGCTCAAACCATATGTTGACAGGGCAGACATGGGCTTGCTCATGGCTACTGATGAGGGACAGGAGGAAGATAGTGATCCACTCCCTGACCTGCTCTCACAGAACCCTGATGATGGTTCAGTAGATGGTGTAGCCTTGGCAGGCAGCCTCACTGACCAGCAGCAAACTGATTGCAGAAAAGTTCTCCAACAGTTTAGACATATGTTTTCACTGACTCCAAGTCGGACTACCTGGTGCACTCATGAAGTGGATACTGGGGACAGTCTGCCTGTTAAAAATAAGATTTACAGGCAACCTGACCATGTCAGGGACTGCATCAGGACTGAAGTACAGAAGATGTTGGATTTGGGAGTGATTGAATCCTCTGATAGCCCTTGGGCTAGTCCAGTAGTCTTAGTGCCTAAACCACACACCCAGAATGGTGAGAGAGAGATGCGGTTTTTGGTTGACTACAGGGTCTCAATGCCCTCACTAGGACTGATGCTCATACAATTCCTAGGGCAGATGAGCTTATAGATACTTTGGCCTCAGCCAAGTTTCTGAGCACATTTGACCTGACAGCCGGCAAACTAGATTAGCGGAGGATGCAAAGCCAAAATCAGCATTTTCAACCCCTAGTGGGCACTACCAATTTGTGGTGATGACCTTTGGTCTGAAGAATGCACTGCCACTTTTCAAAGGTTGCTGAACAACGTCCTCTCCAGGACTGGAAGCCTATAGTGCAGCATATCTAGATGATATTGTTGTCTTTAGCTCCACCTGGGAGGATCACCCGGTCCACCTGAGAAATGTTTTGGAGGCCCTGCAGAAAGCAGGCCTCACTATCAAAGCCACCAAGTGCCAGATAGGGTAAAGTCAAGTTGTATACCTGGGACACCTGGTAGGTGGAGGTCAGGTTCAACCATTGCAGAGCAAAATCCAGACCATCATTAACAGAGTTGCTCCAACCACCCATACTCAAGTCAGACCTTTTTTGGACCTGACTGGGTACTATAGGAGGTTTTTCAAAGAATATGGATCCATAGTGATCCCCTTCAATGACTTCACTTCCAAGAAAATGCCAAAGAAAGTTCTGTGGACAGTTAGCTGTCAAAAGGCATTTGATGACCTGAAGCTGGCCATGTGCACTGCTCCCACTCTACAAAGTCCTAACTACTCCAAAGAATTCATTGTCAAATAGATGCATCTGAGTTGGGGCTAGGGGCTGTGTTCTCACAAGTGAATAATGAAGGTCAGGATCAGCAGTAGCTTTTATTAGCAGGAGGCTGACCCCCAGAGGGAAACGTTAGTCAGCCATTAAGAGGGAGGCCTTTGCTGTGGTTTGGGCTCTGAAGAAGCTGATGCCATACTTGTTTGGCACTCACTTCATTGTTCAGACAGACCATAAGCCCCTCTTTTGGCTAAAACAGATAAAGGTAAAAACCCCAAACTTTTGGGGTGGTCCATTTCCCTACAGGGTATGGACTATACAGTGGAACATAGACCTGGGAGTAACCATGCCAATGCAGATGGACTCTCCAGATATTTCCACTTAGAACATGAAGACTCAACTGGTTATGGTTAGTTTAATGACCTGACGTTTGGGTGGGTTGTGTAGGGGAGTAGGATATGCTTCTTATAGTTACCTCCACTTTTTGCTGATGTTTCACTGTTTCTACTTTGTCTTGCTGACCCTAGCCTAGCTGTGTTCTCTTATAAACTGATTGCATGTATTTTAGGTACACTCCAGATTGGATTCTGGAGTACCCTTATAAGTCCCTAGTATATGGTATACGATATACCCAGGGCATAGGTACCCCAGATACCTCCCAGGGGCTGCAGCATATATTATGCAACCCCTGAGAGGCCACTCACATTAACACCACAGGTCTGCTACTACAACCTGTGTATGGTGGTGCATGCACCCCTTACTTAGATATACGTTAACTAGATCTACCTTATCACTGCACTTATAAACCTGTCAGTCACCCCTATGGCATGCCTTATCAATCCTGAAGGCAGGGTGCTGGGTTTTATGTGAGAGGGTGCCCGTGCATGAGCAGGGCCCCTATGCAGCCTTCGGAATCTATGCACCGGGGTTGTTCTGTGATGCAGCCATACCATATACTCTTAAGTGCACTATAAACTTGTGGTAAATACTAACTTTAAAACGGCTGCACAGAAAACTGTTGTGTTTGGTATCAAACACCTTGGAATCATACCTCCACACCAGTAACTGGTGTGGGAGGTATGATTCCACCCTCCTACAGGGAGAAATATGACAACAACGGTACACCCGGTACCAGCTTTCTAAACCCTGTCATCACAAGATAGATGCTGCCAGAGACGAGTCTGCCCTCCTGCTGCTGGATGAAACTCCGGCAGGGGACGGCTGGACAATAGGTTTCTTGTCACAGGGAGGTGTAACCACCTCCCAGACAGGTTTTAGTGTATTAGGGCTTGTGGTACTGCAATTCTGGACCCTTCCCTTTCACCAGCCTCGGGGTCCAACACTCGTGTTATAAAATATCGTCGTATCATGACGAATTTGGTATCTACGAACCGGTAATGATTAGGACATCATCTCTATGCATTTGCGTCATGATTAAATGATGCTAACACCCTCAAATCTTGATTTGCGTCTCGAACCCGCAGACTCCATTTTGTAAACGGCATCCATCTTATGACTTGCCCTCATATAGTCAATTGATTAAAACCGAGTTTGATCTGAAAGGACACGTCCACCGTAGCTGACTTCCCCATGACCTGGCCGAGCTGACTCCACTGCCTCCAGCCAAGCCTGTTTGGGCAGCTCCTCGCCCAGTGGCCGAGCCAGATACCATCAAGGCACAACATGTCATAAACCCTTCACTACATACAGACCCTGTTTCCATACACACACACGCCTGTCCATGATTCTTGTTTATGACCCGTTTTATGATGGGAGGGTGCTCGACCTTATTGGCATTTCATCGATATCTGATGGGAGTTCTGGATTTGGCGGGGTAATCCATCACAAACTGGACATCTGAAATATGTGCTGACCAGCATGACTTCGCTCTTTGTATTATTGTGGAAATATTTGTATTGCCATATCGTAAACTTAAGAATTCTTGCCTGCAGCTGTTATTTATGTATATAAGGAGAAGTCTGGTTCTGTAAAAACGAACAGTCTCCTGAGAACTTACTGCCCTTGTTGTCGTACTTCTAGGACGCATGTTACTTGGTTGCAGCCAATAAAACTCGATCACTGACTTCATCTAGAAGACTCTGTGTTTCTGTAAGTCCAGAACAGGGAGAACCTAGAGGTCTTCGGGTGTGGTCCCCTGGCACCACCGGGTCTCTAAAAACCCGGCACCTCAGTTGGCGCCCAACTCGAGGCGATATGAAGCGGTGACGGTCCAAGCCAGATGTTCCTGAGGAGCTTCTTGTGAAAATTCCGGAGGACGGCCAGCCACTTCAGCGACCCCTGCATGTCGACGTGGTTCCGAAGGTCTTTGCTGCGAGGTTCCCCGCGTCCCGACGGCTACGAAGGACTGCTGCCCTGACTATCGCCCTGTTTTGGACCCAGTGATCCTTGGTAGAGCAAAACGATAGACAAGTCTTCTAGTGACGTCACCGATCTTCAATATTCAGTTAAGTATAAGTGGAGTGTCTCCCAGTTCTTAGTTTGGTTTGGTTCTTAGTCTTGGTATCCCAGAGATACGGTTTGTATTGGTACTTGCAAGCACCAAAACCGAGGGATTCGTGTATTCACGAAAATATCGTAATTAGATAATCCCTTGAAGTTTGAAGCTAGACTAGTGAAGCGAAGATGTCTGGTCTCAGCAGACTTGGAAACTTGTTTTGTCTTGGTTGTAGTAAGGACTCCCGATTAGAGGATTCGTGTCTGGTTCCTCCGATTGGAACTCCAACATATGAGTTATATCTAAAGCACGGAGTAGGTCCTATCGCGTATAATGAGGTATGGATAAAATACACCCGCAAGGACGGTGTTTTAAAATGGCCCCAACATGGTAGTTTTGACTCAGAAATATTAGACAACCTCGAGGTCAAATTGTTCAAGAAGAAAGCCCGGCCGGCGATGTTTGACTCTTTTCGCTTATGGCGCAAAGAAGCCAAACAGAAAGAAATAAAATTAGCAAAGAAAAACAAAAGAGGTATGTCAATGGTACAAGCTGCCATCGCATACAGAGATAATGAGGAAGAGCAGGAAATTGAACAAATGCTCAGAAGCAAGAAACTAGCAATAGATAAATGCTACCCGATGTTACCACATGGGGGACAAGACTCAAAGGAAACATCCAAGAGAGATCCATTAATGTCCCATTTATTGAACTCACCACCCCCATATACATCGAGTATTGTGGGACCCCCGAGACGTATTGTTATACCGCACCCTGGCGCACGAAAAGCAGCTCTTGCACAAGCACCAGCTCCTCTTCAGCTGGTTCCTACTTCTCCGGCGCAGCCTTCTCAAGGGCCGCCGCCTTTGCTCCACACTCCATCTACTTCTACAACTTTGCCTACCGCTCCAACTATTAACTATGATACTACGTCTGCTATTGCTTCAACTTCCTCTGCTGTTGCTTCGATTTCCTCTTTACATCAGCCTGTCTTTTCTGGCACATCTGCCTCGCCGCAAGCTTCTCCTTCTGTCAGACAGAGAGTGACAAGTACTGTCACTGGTCTATTCTCGCCTTTCTTCGGGTCGCCTAAAACGACCCTTAAAACAGAACGTAGACAGTTGCGTAATCAACTACCCGACTACAAGGAGAGAGAAGTGCTGAACGAGTTAGCACGCAAATGGGTTACTGATACTGTAAGGTATGATGTTCAGTCTGTCATGAAAGTCTTCAGTCAGTGGGATCCGTCCACTCAGAGATATGTATTTGAGGAGATGTGCGTGTACCTCTGGGAAGATTTACGAGACAATGACCCAAAACGCAGAATGCAGGAACTAGCCCGCATGCGATTCAAATTTTACGAAGGCATGATTGTAGGTGCCGATGTTGAAAAAGCAATGGATCTGTTGTTATCTTTCGGAGTCAGGGAAACAGCTCTAGATCATTCGATGAGGATGATGTGTCTGGTAGGAAAAAGGCGCGACAGTACCCCATGAGAGAGGTTCCTCCAGTATGGAGGGAAGGTGATGCGAATGCACAACCACCTGTTCCACCGCATTTCCAGCGAGTATGGGTACATGTCCCCTGGAAAAGATCCGAAGTTCTAGCACTCAAACAGACATTACCTGATCCACGTAAAAACCCAGCAGGATATTACAAGGAGTTGTCACAGACTGCCAGCTCATGTATAATGAATTTAGCAGATATAGACATGTTGTTTGGGAATGTTGTTCCGCATCCTTTATGGAGTAAAATACGTCATGCTGATCACGATCAAGAACTAGGTGACTCATGGGCTAATATTACTGCTACTGATGCTAGACAAATTGGTGGTTCTAAACCCGAGCCCTTAATAGCAGACCTTCCCGGTAGGATTATCGCGTACATGAAAACGTTAATGCCTGAATTACGTGTAAATTGGGACAAGCTATCTGCGTGCAAGCAGAAGAAGGATGAGAATGTGTCTGACTTTTTCACGAGATTTGAGGAGACTTTCACCGATCACAGTGGTCAGGACATGGCTACCGAGGGTGGCCAGAGATTGTTTGTAGACAAATTTGTACATAATCTGCTTCCTGAACTGTGCAATAAATTGAAAGATTCAGAGAGTGCTTGGGCTGTCTCCACGTCAGCATAGATTTTAGCCACAGC
Source organism: Lissotriton vulgaris (assembly GCF_964263255.1). Classification (NCBI taxonomy): domain Eukaryota; kingdom Metazoa; phylum Chordata; class Amphibia; order Caudata; family Salamandridae; genus Lissotriton; species Lissotriton vulgaris. The sequence continues at coordinate 4,915,247 of NC_141686.1, forward strand.
CCAGTACTACGAAAATAGGCGCAAAGACGAGTTAGATAAGACAGAGAAGAAGACTAAGGAACTAAAGACTAAAGTTCTTCTCCAGCAAGCGTATCCGCCTCGCACTCCTAGTCATCCCAATTACCAGCAACCACAGCAGTATTCGAGAAACGCGCAAGGGAACGAGTTTTCCCACCAGCGTTCTCCGTATGGCCCGAATCAATGTGCATATTGCAAGGAAGAGGGTCATTTCAAAAGTAATTGTCAAGCTCTTGCGCGCCGCTTAAGCGGTGTTTCCGGCGCAAGAGGTAGAGGTGTTCAACAGGCTCCTAGAGGTAGGGGCCGTGGAAATTTCTCCCAGAACACCACTTCTTTTCCGCCCCAGAATTCTATGAATAGCTTTGACCAACAGAATAATGCGTCTTCCAGGTCAGCTCAGTACTATGCAGATGACTATTACGCAGAAAACGAGAATGAGGGTAATAGTTGCTAGGAAAGCCATGGACAAAGAGTGGGAGTTGTTTCAGTTCCAGTAGATCAGAATGGACCTTATGTCGAGGTGATTACATCCGGAGTGTCGGGGCCATTTCTGCTGGATACTGGTGCTACAAAAAGTTCAATTATGCACTCAAAACTTCCTGGTGCACCTTTGTCTGGCGAAATGAGTGTTTCAGTAGGTTTTTCTGGCGCCCCTGTTAGAAACCCGATCTCCAGCCCTATGCCCCTTTCTGTTGGCCCATGCGAATTAGAAGCACCCCTCATTCTTACCACAGGTTGTGGCGAAAATGTGTTAGGTTTGGATTTACTGAAGAGATTATATGCGACCTTTTACTGTTCTCCTTTGGGAGTACAACTTACGCTTGGTAAGAGAGTGATTTCCCCGATGTATTTGTCAAAAGAAAGAATTCCGACTGAGTTGTCATCTCTTCCAGATGTACTTTGGGCGAATGGTTCTAATGATGTGGGTCACTTAGAGATAGCACCGTATGTCATAACATTAAAAGCTAATGTTAGGTTGCCACGTATTCCCCAATATAGAATATCAAACGAATGTGAAAAGGCTTTGTTAGCGATCGTCTACGATTTGATTGCGAAAGATGTCATCGAAGAGACTACAGGCAACATTTGCAACAGTCCTGTTTTGCCTGTCTTAAAGCGTACCGATCCTTCACAGCCCCCTGTGTACCGATTTGTGATTGATCTCAGGGAAGTGAATAAGTACCGCAGTTTCCAGTCGTTCCCGACATTACTGCCTTATTGACAATGGTTCCAGCCTCAGCCAATTGGTTTTCGGTGATTGACCTGAAGAATGCTTTCTTCAGCATCCCGATTGCCGAGGAGAGCAGAGATATCTTCGGCTTCAATCTAGGAGGACGAAGCTTCCGCTTTAAACGCGCTCCTCAGGGCTACTGTGAGAGCCCATCGATATTCAGTCAAGCTCTGAAAACACAACTAGATACGATTATTCTACCTGGTGGCGCGACTCTGATCCAGTATGTAGATGATCTACTGATCGCTGCAGATACTGAAGAAATCTGCAAGCAAGCCACGTTGTCATTGTTGCGTCATTTATGTGACATGAAGCACAAAGTCTCGCTTTCCAAACTACAATTTTGCCGACAAGAAATAACCTACTTAGGTCACATCTTATCGAAGGAGGGAAGGAGACTGACCCCAGAAAGAATACAGGCGATTGCAGAACTGAGTGTCCCAAGGACACAAAGAGAAGTGCGTGCTTTCTTGGGCATTACATCGTATTGTAGACAATGGATACCGAACTTCTCACTGTTGGCCAAACCTTTGCTGGCATTAATGCGTAAAGACACACCCAATCCTTTGCCTTGGTCTAAAGATTGTCAGGTGAGTTTCCATGAGTTGCGTGAGGCATTATGTTCGGCTCCTGTGTTGGGCAACCCCGACTACAGCAAGCTGTTTACATTATACGTCCACGAGAAGGAAGGTTGCGCATTATCAGTCTTGACGCAGCACTTTGGGGACAAACAACGCCCATGTGCATATTTCTCTGCGACTCTAGATCCCGTAGCTAAGGCATTACCGAGTTGCTTGAGGGCCACTGCCGCAGCGGCTGTCTGTATTCGACAGTCCGCTGGGTTAGTCATGAATAATACCCTGACCGTAATGGTCCCACATGCAGTAGATATTTTACTAAACAGAACGAAGACACAACATCTGACTTGTGCTCGACTGTCCAGCTATGAATTGACCCTGTTAGCAAGTCACATTCACATAAAAAGGTGTGATACACTCAACCCCGCTACGTTATTACCTGTTCCAGCAAAGACAGATGAGGTCGATAAACATGATTGCTGTTTTAGGACAGAGGAAGAGACAAAAGGGAGAGTGGACTTACAGGACACTCCTCTCTCTGAATGTAATGATAATTTATGGGTTGATGGTTCATGTTTCAAGTTGCCGAATGGTGATACGACTGCAGCATATGCCGTGACAACATTACACACGATTGTAGAGACAGCTCGCATCGCCCACAATTCTGCGCAAGCAGCAGAGTTAGTCGCACTCACAAGAGCGTGCGTGTTGGCGAAAGGAAAACGAGTAAATGTGTACACTGATAGTCAGTACGCCTTTGGCGTAGCCCACAGTTTTGGAAGATTGTGGCGTGAACGTGAGTTCCTGACGTCGCATGGTGCAAAGATTCAACATGGCCAGCTAGTACACAACCTTCTCGAGTCACTGACCTTGCCCCTACAGGTTGCGATCGTGAAGTGTAGCGCGCATAGAAAGATCCGAGATGATGTTGGTTGAGGGAATGCATTTGCCGATGAAGTCGCGAAAGAGACTGCAAGGAACACAATGAGTCGGATGTATGTCGTAGGTCCTGCTAGATGGACCCCTGATGTGGGTATGTGTGAGGACACCATCGAAAGTGTGAAGTCCATACAAGCTGACGCGACTGAGAAAGAGGTGAATGAATGGAGAGAAAGCAAGGGTAGGTCAGAACATCAGCGATGGTTGTTACCGGATGCTTATGTGCTCGCAGTGGTAACGATGGCCCATGGAATGGCACACGTCAGTGTGAAAGGAATATGTAAGTTGTTGGCCCCAGTATGGCAGAATAGTGGTATCCCAAAATGTGCAGAGAATCTGGTCAGAAATTGTATGATATGTTTGAAGCACAATCCCGGTAGAGGAACCCCAACCCCAGCTGGTCATTTTGCACCTCCAACGTATCCGTTCGAGGTCTTGCAACTCGACTTCATTCACATGGAGAGGTGCAATAACCTAAAATATGTCCTTGTTGTCGTTTGCGCTTTCTCCAGGTGGGTAGAAGCGTACCCCCTTAAGAACAACACTGCATTTTCAACTGCCAAAGCCCTTGTCAAAGTATTCTTCCCTAGATTCGGCATGCCTAGGATTGTCTGGAGTGATAATGGAAGTGAATTTGTGGGACGAGTAATGAAGAGAGTGTGTGAGTGTCTATGCATCCGCCAGAAGTTTCATGCTGCAAACCACCCCCAGTCGGCAGGCCTGGTAGAGTGCTATAATGGCACGTTAAAATTGAAACTGGCCAAAATCCAAGCCAGCACAGGTCTCAAGTGGCCAGACGCCCTGCCTTTGGCACTCCTGTCTACCAGGATGATTGTATATTCTAGACTGGGACTTAGCCCACACGAGATCGTGTTCGGGCGCCCAGCAAATATATGGGGAGTACCGAGGCAAAGAAAGCTCAGTGAAATCGAGCACCCTGTACTGTTTGACTATTTGCACGAATTGACAACTAAACTGCATGCTTTACATCAACAGGTCCACAGCTCCTCTCCACCGGCATCTGATGATCCAGGCCACGCTATCGAACCTGGCTCCTGGATCCTGATTCGCAACTTCAGACGAGCAAAGAACGAGGAGCCTCGCTGGACCGGACCTTTCCAGGTTTTACTGTCTACCAGCTCTGCAGTACGTGTCCACGGAAAGAAACATTGGGTGCACGGCGCCCACTGCAAAAGGGTCCCGTTGCCCCTTCCATACGACCGATGGGTCCAGCAAGGAGTCGCTGACTCCGAGACTGAGTTTGTACCACGTTTTGTCCCCTTCAGCGATGCACGACTAAAAGCAACTGGTACCGACAAAGAGAGCGATTGTATTTTGCAAGAATCTGTGCCACCGTCGCTGCAGTTGGATACTACAGAACCTGAAACACTGTTTGAAGATCACACCGTGCTGGAAAAGAACGATATAATCTGAGGTCAAGACCAAGGAACTGACACTCTCGAACTAGTGCGATCTTCCCTTTTTCCCATGAACTATTTTTGATTCCACAGCTCTCTCGCCCAGGAAACTAGCGCATTTTTGATTTTCGAACCGCCATCCGGTTCTGCTGCTAAGGCCGCGGTTGAAGTCTTAGGAGTGCAGCCGGGGACGTCTAGGTCAACGGTTCTGGTCAGTCTGAGGGAATCACCCCGGACTGGTCAGAGCGCACATCTTGGCAGAAGCAACCTCCCACCGCGGGCAGCAACCAGAGGATGGAGTTTCCGAGGGTAGAGAGACCTGCTAGACACATGAACTTTGAAAAGAAAATATGTATTGTAATGGCAAGAAGACGATTTCTAGTATTGAGCATCTCAATGTTGTGTAGTATAATAATGTTTTTGACTGGCTATGCTCTGTCCATCTTCCGAGTTCCATTCATACACAACACCCAGCTCACACCTCCTCCTACTGTTCCCACACACTCCTTTCACCCACTACCTGAACACGAGTCTGCCAGAAGACTAGAATTCGTAAACAACACATTTGTCCAACTCCTCCACCAGCACCAATCTGTAATGAACACTACGAACTGTTGGATATGCGGACTCATGCCACACACTACAGATAAGGGCATCCCTTACTTTGTCCTGCCATTTAGTTACTTCGGTTCTCTGTGGGCTTTCCAGACCATGTTCCTGTTTTCCCTTGAACCATACGTTCGAGGGGAAAACTTAAACAATAAGGCGCTAGTGGCAGGAATCCGAAATATGAGTAGAGACATCGACACAGTTAGAGCCACTCCCAGAGATGAGTTTACACCATACAGTAGATGGAACATCACCAAGTATGGGATTTCCCTGAGTGAGAACCAGAAATCAAAGAAATCCTCCCCAGTCTGGGTAGTACCCCACCGTGGTCACTTATGTCTGCAAGGTATTGGCAGGGATCCCAAAGCACAGTTGGGGAAAAGCGTATGCACAGAAACATATGTGTTTGCCTCCCGAACTTCCCCTCCATTCTTGGCGGCTAAAGGCACCTATTTTGTCTGCCATGACAAAGCCTACACATGGTTGCCCTCTGACTTCTCGGGCGCATGTTTTATCTCGTTTCTGCTGCCACCCACCTACACGGCCGGGGCAGATTACCACCGGACAAGGACAGTTAGGGGTGTTGTGAGTCAAGACGACACTGCGGGTCAAGAATTTGGAGACTTCGCAAAGGGTTTTCTGCCATTTTGGGGGCCTATGGTGAACAGCAGGAACATTCGCCAATTAACGAGAATAGTTGAGTCCGCCGTGACTGAAACGGCCGGTGCCCTTAGCAACTTGACAGCTGAGCTTCAGTCGGATCGACTTATGACCCTTCAAAACCGGGTTGCCCTGGATGTCATACTTGCAGACCGTGGTGGTGTATGTAGAGTGATCCAATCTAGTTGCTGCATTTTCATCCCCGATAATGCTCCAACAGTGTACCAGGCCATCTCCAAATTACACAAAATCTCTGATTCCCTTCACACAGAGAAAGGGGATTGGTCTCTGCTAGGGTGGTTCTGGGAACTGATCTCTGCCTGGGGATGGAAAACTCTGATCTTCATTGGGATGATCTTAGCCGTTCTGTTTATGTTCTGCCTGTTTGTACAGTGCGCTCCTGCAATATGTGGCCTCTGCGCCACTTCATGTGTAAGGAAGCCTGTGTCAAGGGACGAACTGAGCAACAGAATGATGCTACAGCAGCATCTCCGTGAATTCATCAATACAGATTTGGACTCTGACTAGCGTGAGTTATTGCCTAATATGAGGGCAAAAGGAGGGTCTGTGGTACTGCAATTCTGGACCCTTCCCTTTCACCAGCCTCGTGGGTCCAACACTCGTGTTATAAAATATCGTCGTATCATGACAAATTTGGTATCTACGAACCGGTAATGATTAGGACATCATCTCTATGCATTTGCGTCATGATTAAATGATGCTAACACCCTCAAATCTTGATTTGCGTCTCGAACCCGCAGACTCCATTTTGTAAACGGCATCCATCTTATGACTTGCCCTCATATAGTCAATTGATTAAAACCGAGTTTGATCTGAAAGGACACGTCCACCGTAGCTGACTTCCCCATGACCTGGCCGAGCTGACTCCACTGCCTCCAGCCAAGCCTGTTTGGGCAGCTCCTCGCCCAGTGGCCGAGCCAGATACCATCAAGGCACAACATGTCATAAACCCTTCACTACATACAGACCATGTTTCCATACACACACACGCCTGTCCATGATTCTTGTTTATGACCCGTTTTATGATGGGAGGGTGCTCGACCTTATTGGCATTTCATCGATATCTGATGGGAGTTCTGGATTTGGCAGGGTAATCCATCACAAACTGGACATCTGAAATATGTGCTGACCAGCATGACTTTGCTCTTTGTATTATTGTGGAAATATTTGTATTGCCATATCGTAAACTTAAGAATTCTTGCCTGCAGCTGTTATTTATGTATATAAGGAGAAGTCTGGTTCTGTAAAAACGAACAGTCTCCTGAGAACTTACGGCCCTTGTTGTCGTACTTCTAGGACGCATGTTACTTGGTTGCAGCCAATAAAACTCGATCACTGACTTCATCTAGAAGACTCTGTGTTTCTGTAAGTCCAGAACAGGGAGAACCTAGAGGTCTTCGGGTGTGGTCCCCTGGCACCACTGGGTCTCTAAAAACCCGGCACCTCAGGCTGGGTGGCTGCACTCCAAGAGTGCTTTGATGTCTGCACTGGGGCCACATTTGGTGTCCCTCTGCATAGTCCAGCTCATGCGGTTGCAGGGCTATCAGACTCAGTCACTGCTCTGGTGTGAAACTGGACAAAGGATATGGGTGTAGCCACCCCGCTGTCCTGACCCTCCTATAGGTGGGTCCCCAGAGTTTGTTCCATCCCTTCCTTGGGTATAAAGTAGGAACCCCTGGCTACAAGACTTTATATTTACCTGGACGAAACTCTGCTACAGAAGCCAAGTACTTTGACGATCTACACTGCGTTAGATGACTGAAGAATCTCCCTTGGAGTAAAGGAGTTACTCCTCTGATAAGCAGGCACCAAAGATGCATCTGGCCGGTTTGCAACTCCAAAGCTCCTCAGGACTCAGAAGACTTTTGCAACACAGGAGGTGGATTTCCAAATGTCCCCAAGGTCGACTAGCGTGCTCAGCAAACCTGAGACCCGAATCCCTTGTGGGAACCGTGCACCCCGAACCCCTGGGCACTATGTCCATTTGCAGAAACATCTGCTTTCCGGCGACCCCTGAAGCTGTGCTTTGGAATACTTGTAGTCCGGACCCCGAGCAGTGATTCCACTGAAGATTAGTAGCCTACACTTCATGAGTGCTCCGTGGGCTAGTATTTTGTGATTCCTCTCAAGGTCCCTTCTCGACTTTAACTTTCCATGGGTTTACCTGGTTGCTCCAGACATGCCCTGATTCCCCATCACTTGGGGACTCCCCAGGACCTTGCTGGTCTTCACCGAAGCATCTTTTCTCTGACTGCATGGGTTGCAGTTACCAAGGCTTGTTGGTGTTCATTCCAGACACTGACTCCCCAGCACCCGGCATCCTTCATGGGACAGCTCGCCTGCAGACTTTGGTCATCGTCGACATCTCCTGGTCCCCGTGGCTGCAGAGTCAAGCTTCACCCCTTCCCACCAAAACACCCAACATCGGTGGGCATTCGTCTACCGAGCCCTGGTCACTGGCAAGTGACCCAGACTCTGTCCTATCTGCTTTCAGGTTCTTCTCAGCTACGATACAGGCCCGGATCACACCGGACACTTTTCCTCTTCACCGCAGCAGCACTTTGCAGCATCTCGCTGCTGAAAACGACGAAGATTCCCAACATCATTTGACACATATGCATCCGGCTTCCCTTAGTTAGGTAACACGAGTACTCCGGTGCTCACATGGGTGCTGGCCTTAGAACCTTCTAAGTCTGAAAGGTTTGCTCAAAGTCCTCTCCTAAGTGTCCTTAAACTTTAAAATTCCAACAGCGACTTTCCCATAGGATTGAACGGACCTCGCGGCTGTTTTCTCACACTGCACGTATCCCCCGTGGGTCCCCTGTGTCTCTACCTTGGGTGGTTCCTTGGGGTCTTAGCGATTCTACGTGCTCTGGGCACTGTGTCTAGTCAAGTCGGGGTTGTTATACCACTTTCTTAGTATATGGTTTGGTCTCCCCTGGAGCCCGCTGTGTATTGTGCTACTTACTGTTGTTCGAGTTCTGTAATATTGTGTGCTTTGTTCTCAAATCTCATAAAGAGGTTAGTAAAGAGGGATTAGTAATAAATACATATATTTTATACATACCTTGTGTGGTTCTCCTTTCATTTGGTAATTCAGGAGGTTATAGACTGGTAAAAAAAGCTACTTTACATTCCTTCAATACTTAGCCTGAAGGCTACTCTTAATAGCTACCACTAGGATAGCTTTCAATAAAGGTTGTCTTTAATCTAATCATCAATAAGGGTTGTTTGGAATGGTACAAGGTGCCCACTTTAATTAGTGGACAGCATATACCAGGCCAACTTCTCACAATAAGTACCTTATATTGACACTTGTTATTTGTAATCCTACTGAATGGTCCTAAGTGCATCAGAATTCATACAGAACCCTGACAACTTCATGTTCTTTTATGAATGTATGCTTATAATTCTATATATTGCGTCATATTAGCTTAAATTATTATGGGCCTGAACACATTCACAAAGTTTTCTGCCTTGCTCAGCTCACTGTCTTGAGAAATGTCCTCACTATAACAAATTATGTGCAACAGTGTTTTTCCTTCCTGAGTTGACATGTGTTGGACCAAACACTTTGCTACAAGTCTGTTACCATTCCAGGACAACTGTCTGGGACACTGCCCTCTTGAACTTTTTCCCATGCTCTAGCTAAAGGATAATTTTTCCCATTTCACATACTGGACTGCGTAAATGTCCCACCGATTTCTCTGCATTTTGCGTCTTCTTTATGTCACCTGACACACACTCCAGAAGTACTGACCAATATACTGAGTGGTTTAACCAGATGAGCTGGTTTCAGGTGGAGTCACCCCCAGAAACGCTAATAATATAATATTGGCTGACCTGATGCATGGTGCAGCCATGCACTTGAGCATTTCTTTTTGACAATGGTGATGGTGACGGACAATTTGCTGTTCATAATTGCCTGCTGATTACGAACTGCTAATGGAGATTTGTAGATTTACCTGGCAAATTAACTAGCCTGATGCGGACTCAATTGGCTTCTTTTTCAAACTGATGCATACTATATGTGCCTGTGGTCTCTTCTTCCAGGTACTGCTAGAACTGGCACACTTGTCACTTTCCTGAACTCTTGAGCTTTTGGCACTTATTGTGATCTTTCTTTATTTGTTTTATTACCCTATGAGATCTATCCATGCACATATCTTTCAATATTTCGACAAATTAAACTAAATATTTTACTTTTACTCAGCTGTCACGATTTATTCTTATATATGAGAGTGAATATTTCCAATTTGGGTTTACTAATGACTCGGGAGATCCTATTAAAGAGATCTCAGAGCATCAAATTTCAATGTTATTATTCGGTATAGTTTGAGCTGAACTCTTGGTAGGTATGATTTGGCTCACCAACATTTCTTCAGGAGATTTAGACTTGTGGTGATGATTATTAATCTGTAATGTATTGTCCGGAGAGTAATCTACATAAGCTTGTTATCAACTTTGTAATTCAGTTCTCCAACTGGTCCTCATTGGAGGACTGTTGGGACCCTTTATATCCAACCCCTCTTTGCACCCAGCAAGGTCCATCGGAGGACCAAGAGAGTTGTAAATTCAAACAAATTTCTGTCCCTATAAGGATTTGGGTCCAGTAAATGCTACAGCTAGAACAATTTCTTTCCTTGCACGGCAGCCCTGATAGGGGGCATAGTTCCCTTCTACAGATCTTCAAGATGTGCAGTCCCAGGGTTAATCCAAACTCAAGGGAAGAATGTAACTCTTTCGCTTAATAAGCATGTCACATAGAGATGCAAGCAAGTGAAATAGAATCACTAAGGCCCTCATTATGAGTGGTTGGTTATAATCCCTATTATTTGCCCATCTCTCCCCTCAGATGTACCATTACTGAGAGTTTGTGTGTAGAGAACTGGGCTTTTGTTGCAGCTAACCCCCATACATTTTGCCTCCTTTTTTAGCTACTAGATGCAGCTTTTCGACTGACAGTGCACTGAGCCCTGCTAACCAGACCTCAGTGCGAGTGCTCCTTCACTAAAACAAGGTGCTGTTTAATTGTGCTGCAATTGGCAAAGGACTTTTGCACCCCTGTAAGTCCCTAGGACATAGGTACTAAAGAGGATCCCTGGGGCTGCAGCATATCTAATGCCACCCTAAGAGTCCACATAGATTGCCATTAAAGGCTGCATGGCATGGTGCAAACCATAAGTGAAAACATGACATGACTTCGATGTGTCATGCCAAAGTCACTGCATCTAATATATGTAAGTTACCCCTACAGAAGGCTTTTGAGCCCTGAGGCAGGGTGCATTATATTTTAGATATGCCACTGTGATGTTTAGTTGTATTACTAGATATTACAAATGATCAAGGAAGCCATTTTAAAAGTATGTGCTGGACACTTGTGAAAAGGAGTTCCCCAGCTACAAGATGGCTTCACTGAAAATAGGGATGTTTGGCATCAGTGCGGGTTTTTTAATACGAGTTGTTTGATAGCAGTGTTGGATTTATGAATGCATGCACACAGAGGGCACTTTAGAGGTTACACCTGAAAACCTACCTGCTTGTCGTGTGCTGACTGACTGGTTTTCCCCAGCCTGCCACCGCAGACAAGTTTCTGACTCAAAGGGTGAGGGCCTTTGCTCTCAGGACGTCAGAAACAAAGCCTGCTCGGGCAGAGGGTGTACACACCCCCTCCCACAGGATGACATGCAGATACCTTTGGTATGCGAATCTGACTTCTCTCGCAGTAGAGGAAGCTGAGCCCCTTCCTCCAGACCCTTTACACCTGGACAGGTGGGAACATTAGCAATGCAGGAGGCATTTTGCACTGCCAGGCTGGACACACCTCTTGAGTGACCAATTAGAATTGAACACAACTTTAGAAATTCCACCATATTGTGTGTGGTGCAATTATGAATTCTGGGACAGGGGGTGAAGTGACCCCAGAGGTAAGCAGTCCATTGGCTACTGCCCCTCACTCCCCTTTATGGCCCCATAACCCCCTGGCATCAAATCTTCGGATTTTGAACGATCAAGAGAAGGAGTTGACAAAGAATAGTTCTTCCATGAGAACCGAGGTGCAACAGCTGATTTGGCATCAACCCTGCCAGCTGTTCCCAACAATAATGGAAGCAGAACTGTCCTGCTGCTGTGTGGTGTCCAAGAAACCCAAAGGGCTGCCAGTGCTTTGCCAATTTCCTGAGGTGCTACTCCCTGGCAGCCGCAGGCACCAAAGATGCAAGTTGCGGTCCTTTGAGTTGTAGCTCCATGGCCAGTCTGATGGAGCAACGCCCAAGTAAGAGCACCTTGTGCTCCTGAAGGCCAGATATGTCCTCCCAACAGCGAGAGTACATTAAGACCAACCGGAGCCACACAGGGCCAATTCCCATGGTACTGGACACTTTGCAGCTGCCAAGGCTTGTTGTTCCCAGTCCAGACACCAACACCAAGAAAGACTGACCTGCACATTGAGGGATTTCAAGGATAGTGAGGCACACTTTCTGAGTGGCCTAGCTATCCTGTTTGCTCCTTTTCTGCAAAACAAAGTCCAAGACGTAAGTCTGTGACCCCCGCCACCAAACGCCTCAAAGCACCAATACACCCGATCTCCAGAGCCCAAGTCCAAGGGAGTTGACGGGTACCCAGACCCACAGAGCCATGCCCATGCTTGAGTTTGCCCAGACTGGACTTCCAGTTGCCACCTACAGCCCCTTTCAGCAGGCCACATCCAACCTCGAGTGACTCCAGCACCGGATCCAATCGTGTCCCTGCATACACGCAGAACTAAAGGATCGAGCCCCCCTGTGGGTCCGTTCGGGTTGGTTCCCCAGTCCCTGCTTTCAGTCTCTTTCTAACAAGACTTTTCTCCCATTGAAGAGAATGTGACACCTCTGCACCCAGATGCCCCACAACCTGCAGAGGTGACCTGCTGGTTTGTCCTTGAACCTTGCCACATGTCACCTGCAGTCCGGAAGAACAGTCCCGTAAGTCGTGGCTTAGTGCCTGAATCCCATACATGTTTTCCTCCATAGTATAACATTATTGATCCAGAAATTGCACTGTGTCCATTTTTGAAAAAATGTCAGAATTCATACCTTGAAAAGTACTTACACTATTCAGATGATGTTGGTATCTAAATTAATATAAAAAGTATCACCTAGGCCCAGGGTCCTGCACTCTCTCCTATATGATTGTTGTATCATTTGCTCATGATGTTGAATAATAAAAAGAATTTTGACAAAAAAAGTATGTATTATTTTTATAAATTGATGTCCGATTTATTTATTGAGTGTGTGTGTGTGTGTACAAAGGGGCATATTTACATGTTCTGGTGCATCTCTGCAAATCAGCAGGGATGCGCCAGAACAGTTGCGTCATGCAATCCCCTCCTTCTGCCACCACAGATGCGCCGCATTTACAAGGCGGCGCACCATGTTGCAAGGAAGGGATGATGCGTGACGCATCTTGTGGCGTATGGGCGGCGCATTGCTGGAGTTGCGTCGAAAGCGCGACACAACTTCTGCAATGCACAGGGGCCACTCATACTCAACGTGGTGCGTCACTCCTTACTCCTGCTTCAAGCAGGCGTAAGGATTTGACGCAGCAGCGTCGTAAAACTGACTCAGTGAAATCTTGTATATTTCACTGCGTCAGTTTTATGGGGCTTTCCTGCGAGGGGACGCCCATCCTGCGACAGAACGCCCGCATGAAACCTGACGCAGGTTTCATGTGGCGCAGGGCTTTACAACGTGACGCATCTGCCTAGATGCGTCACGTTGTAAATAAGTCGCAATGTGGCGCATTGTTTACGCCGCCGTTGGGTTACAAAAGTGACGCAATGGCGGCGTAAAAGTGTCGCAAGGGGCTTGTAAATCTACCCCTAAATGCTTAGCATACCTTCTGAAATGCCTACCTGCTCTCCCACACTACCACAAAATAGAGTCTCTGGGGTGTCATTTATTCCTCTGTAATTCCGTTGGGCTTTTGGCTTTTCCTGGACTCTCTGAACAGTGTCGCTCATTTTGGTGCTATGTAGAGAGCCAGCTACCCAAATCTGTAATTCTGACTGCAGGGATTACAACTCTAACTATTAAAAATGCAGAAATCAATGTTTTTCTATTAATTGCAGCATTTCCACTGGGGTTTTACAAAGCAGTCAAAATCTCTATATAAAAAATCAAATCCTTTATTTTCAAAGGGACTTTTATATGTTGATACTGGGGCCATCGGAATTCAAAGGCCACTTGTAATAAAGGGGCATATTATCAACTGGGTTTATCTCTGCTTTTTTGGCTTTAAAAGCCAAGAAAGCGGAGCTGAAATCATCTCCCTATTCCCTAGCTGTCGCTAACACCAGTTAGCGACAGCTAGTAGGAGATAGCGAGCATCTTGGGCCCCACTTTGCATGTCAGTGATATTTATCACTAATGACATGCAAAGTGGGCGTGCCAAGATGTTAGTGACTGGAAATGGTCGCTAACATCGCCATCTCCTATTACCAACCTTTGGAGATATTCGCGCTAAGCGCGAATATCTCCAAAAGCTAACACCTACCCTGAGCAGTTCTTAGCCATGTTATCCAATGGGAGGTGGATAACATGGCTAAGAGCATTAGCTCGGTAATGCATGAATATCGCGGACTTTTCAGCGATATTCATGCATTGCGGACGATTTTTATCGCATTTGCGATAAACCTTGGTAATACCAAGGTTTATCTGCGATAAAAATCGCCGCAGCTCTGCGGTAAATTTTTGTCTCTAGCCAAGCAATAGCGATAATTATCGCTATTGCTTGGTAATATGCCCCAAGGTTCTTTGCGTTTTTTAAAACATTTTGTTTTAGACTTTTCTGACTTCAGTTCTAGTGGTCGGGTTATTTTTGTGCAAGCTGTTTTAAGGGACAATGGGGCATATTACCAAGCAATAGCGATAATTATCGCTATTGCTAGGTTAGAGACAAAAATTTACCGCAGAGCTGCGGCGATTTTTATCGCAGATAAACCTTGGTATTACCAAGGTTTATCGCAAATGCGATAAAAATCGCCCGCAATGCATGAATATCGCTGAAAAGTCAGCGATATTCATGCATTACCGAGCTAATGCTCTTAGCCATGTTATCCACCTCCCATTGGATAACATGGCTAAGAACTGCTCAGGGCAGGTGTTAGCTTTTGGAGATATTCGCACTTAGCGCGAATATCTCCAAAAGTTGGTAATAGGAGATAGCGATGTTAGCGACCGTTTCCAGTCACTAACATCTTGGCATGCCCACTTTGCATGTCATTAGTGATAAATATCACTGACATGCAAAGTGGGGCCCAAGATGCTCGCTATCTCCTACTAGCTGTCGCTAACTGGTGTTAGCGACAGCTAGGGAATAGGGAGATAATTTTATCTCCGCTTTCTTGGCTTTTAAAGCCAAAAAAGCGGAGATAAACCCCCTTGATAATATGCCCCAAGATCTCCAGTGGTGTGAAACAACGGGTGTCCTGGTTAGGCGTGTAGAACGTTGCCCTTGTTTTAATAAGCCCTTAAATGCCTGCTTTCTTTAGTATTTTCTGCCAAGCTGGTATCTATGCACCCGGCACAATCTCCTTGTTGTGGGTCACCATTGTGGAGGTGGGCTTAGATGGGAAGTTGAGTTTAGCAGTCTAATGGATGGACCACAATCATAGATATAAACACAGGTGCAGTGTGTCCACAGAGCACGTGTGCAGCGGATGCACCAAAGGTAAAACTGTCTGTACCAGACCGTCATATGTTGCCAGGATCCCCGGGTGTAGGTTTGACCGTTAAATGCACCTTTATTACTCAACTTAGATTACATGGGTAGGGACGACACAATTAGCTGGCTTTATTTCAATTCCTGATCGTTTCCAAAATGTCGTGTGGAGGTGTAGGACATGATTTACAGTCTGAACTGGAATAAGTGTTCATCACTGAAACGTGGCTAAATAGCGTTACCACTCTGAATGAAGCATTGGCGGTACCGACTGGTTTCGATGTTGTGAAGAGAGATCATATAGAGAGGAGAAGTGTGGAGGGGATATTATTTACATGGATGTGTTTGGGTGTTTCAGCGCCTCCCTGGCAGTCTTGGGAAGGTATGCTATTCCAACAATGTTTTAATGCTACTTCAAATTAAGGGGAGCGCTACTTTAGAGGCCCCCTTCTTGTAAGGCCCAGCTGGCAGCTCCTTTAACAGCGTTCCTGTCGCTGGTTGTGCTAAAGCTTTACCATTGTCTTCTAATTAGTGACGTTGAACTTTATTATGAGGGCTCTGAGCAAAAATCTCGAGAACGAGATGCAGATTTTACAATTCACTGAAAAGCAGAATAAAAAGCCTACCCATACTGCTGGCAATACGCTGGACCTACTTTTTACCAATTTCAACACCATGAGAATACATGCCCCTATTACCTGGTCTGATGATTCCTTGATTAAAGTCTCTATCTCCCTGTCGAAGGGTCTCCCATGCACCTGCAAGCTTTGTCCCTATTAATCCTTGCTCTCACTTAATTTATTCTCGCCTCACTCCTATTTTCAATCATTATCTAACAGTACTTTGAAGAAATCCCTGAAGGAAGCAGAGTATATATTTTTCTGTGTTAGACTTTGCTTTTTCAGCGGGTTTGCCCCCAGACTTTTTGCTTTTTGGCCTCCTGGTTTTTTTTCACAACATATTTTTGGGGAATTTAATATAATACAAACATTCTATATATCCGGACATGGTGCGACATTAACCACCATTAAAAGGTACATCTACATCATCTGTGTGCCCAGCGGCCCAATTGCAGTCTGCATTGATAAGGTACAAAACCAAAGAAAGACATATTGGATCAAAACTAGAACATAAAACAATATGCATCAATGCACCCTGCTTCCCTCCGATCCCACCAGCTGTGCCCTTAAGTAAGAGTTGTGTTCCGCACTGCATCTGCCTGACCTTGTCCTTATGGTGTTGTCTCTTTGTCTAAGTGTCGGTGGGGATTATAGAGATGCCACTGACAAGCCTCTGTAATCTGCCCATCTTTGCCAAATCTTGGTGTGTTTCTGGGGGCATCCCCGTGCTGTAATACTGGAGTTTTAGTCCAATATGGAAATCCATGCCCCGCATCCCGATTCCGATACGGCCGGTGTATCAACTTTCCATTGTCTGACAATGTCTCGCTTAGCAATAGTGAGCCCCAAGAATACTTTTTTAAAATATTTGTTCCCTCCTATTCCCTCTGCACAATGTAGTAGTATACGCTTTGGGGACCTAGGAATGTCCCACATCAGTACCTCTGTTAGACAACCCAGCACTCCGTGCCAGAAGCATCTAGTGCAGCACAAGACCACGTTGTATGTACGAATGTGCCTTCATCCCATTTGCAGTTGTGCAAATGGGCTAAATGTAATTAAGCCCATCTTGCATAATTTGCATCTAGTATACTATGCCCTACGGAGATATTTGAATTGTATGAGTCTGAGGCATGTGGAAATTGCTGCCCCTCTAGGTGATTGTGACGCTTCTGTCGAATCGTCTTTGTCAATGGAGCCTAGGTCTGACGTCCACATGGTCCATAGGGTGTCTAGGGTGCCAGGGTTATTTGCAATAAGGGATTAGTATCTTTTCGTAATCTTGTGTTCCCTAGGTTGCCCATCAGTAATTTACCTTCAAGCGGGTTAAATTCAGGAATGGAGGTTAGGTTGCGAATATATGGGTATAAGGCATATTATAGTTGTAAGTACTTATAGAATTGGTTATGATGCAGTGAGAATTCTTTCTGAAGATTTTGTAATGCTTTAAGAATATGTCAGTGCACTACTTTTCCTACTGTTGAAATCCCTATTTGATCCCAATGTGTGAAGCCTTGTAGGTCGGCTACTTGTGAGAGTAGTCAGTTGTGTCATAAAAAAGGGTTTCCCTAGTGATGCGGCCCCACCACCCAGTCCGGCCAAGAGATTGACGCCAGACTGAGAATACAACCCTGGTCGCAGGTGAAAGTTCTTTTGAGATGGTTCTATTGTAGAGATATGTATATTGGGAGAGGTCCCCTGTATATTGGGATAGGTCCCCCAGGATCCATTGCTCAACTATGTATGCCGGATCTTGCTTCAAGCCATACCACCACTCATTCAGGATCCGGTGCGTGATAGGATTGAATATCTGCAGCTGCTATACCACTGCAGTATGTTGTTTGAAAAAATGTATGTAGTGCAACTCTTCTGGTACTGCCTCCCCAAAAGAACTGACCCAGGATTGCATTTATTTGTTGGAGCTACCACTGTGGAATTGGATATGGGTGAGACTGGAGCTGATATAATAGGGGTGGGAGGGATGCCATCTTAAAAATGGCAGTCTTCCTGTATAATGACAAGGGAAGACTGGACCTTGCCTTCAGCTTGTACACGTTCTGTTAGAATGCCAATATTTAGTTCCCATGAGATTGATTGAGTATCTGATAAGAATGTGCTGAGATATTTTAGGCAATTGGTAACAATTGTATGCTCCTCAACCCATCGCCCGCGCCCCAATGTTCACCTTAGGGGCCACAGACTGGACTTTTGATTGTTTATATGTTTTATTTATATGTTATATTTGATTGTTTATATGTAGGCCGTATGAATGTTTTTAAAATTTGCATAATCTACAGGATACTGGGCCCAGACCTATGTGGATCTGTAAAAAAACAAACAAAAGAGGACATCATCTGCATAGAGTACTTTCCAGTCTGATATTTTGGGCGTCCACTCGAATCCTCTTATCACTGCACTGAGCCGTATCCATCTAGCCAAGGGTTTAATGACGAGAGCGAATAGAAGGGGGAAAATGGGGCAGCCTTGTCGGGATACCCCATCTATTGGAAATTGATGGGGTATGGCCCCTGCAACCTTTATGAATGCAGTAAGATCCATGTAGAGTAACTTTTATGAATGCATTTAGGACACATATTATTTTAGCAATATAAACATATATGTCCAGCTGACCAAGTCAAAGGCCTTGTCAATGTCAGCTAGGAGCAGTGCAGCTGGTCAATCTAGCAGGTCCACTGCGGCTATTGCATTTTGAACTCGACATATGTTGTGCCAAGTTGATCAGCATGAATCTGGCTTCATCTGGATGAACTAAGTCTGACATGTGAGATATTAGTCTGTTTGCTAAAACTTTGGCTAGTGGTTTGGCTTCTAAGTTTAGTGAAATCGGCCTGTATGATGATCATAATTCAGGCGGGCGTCCGGGTTAATGGAAGACCACGATTTTGGCGTGTCTCTAGTCTGGAGGCAGCCGTGTATCTTTAAGAACATGACATACCATGGCTATATATCGGGTACCCAGTATAGACATAAACGCTTTAAAAAACTTGCAGGGAAAACCATTGGGTGCCCTTACTTTCCTGGGTGTCATGTCTAGTGCTGCAGTGGTCAATTCTAATGTAATAAGGGTCTCAAGGGATTCACGTGTAGTCATTGATATGGTTTTCAGGGGGATGTCTCTGAAGAAGTCATCTATTTGGGAGTCTGTTAGGGAGTCTTGTTTGGTATATAGAGCTTGATAGAATGTGGTAAAACACTGTGCCATATATACTAGGTCTGTAAGTATTACATCTGCTTGTGATTTAATTGCTGGAATGTGCATAGGTTTCAAAGAGTTTTGACATAATCTGTGCAGGAGTTTACAGAATGTATCCCCCCATTAAAATATCCTGCTTTGAGTGGTGACCCACACGGATTTGGCCTCTTCCAGCAGCTCTCCTTTGTATTCCTGCTATAATAAGGCTAACTGTTTAAGGGGGTTTGTCCTGTCTCCCTCCCGACCCTGTCTAATTTGACTAGTTGAGCTTCTTTTTGGATCAGCATTTGCTTTTGGAGACGTTGTTCTGCTGCGCAGTAACTGATATTGAAGCAGCATATAGTTGGTTTCATAGCTTCCCATAGTGTTATAACAGAGAAGGTTGACCCTTCATTAAATGAAAAGTAGTCAAGAAGGGCCTTGTGGAGGCGTGAGTTAAATATTAGGTTGTGTAGGTGCCATAGGGAGAGACGCCAACAAAAGGTAGGTCTCTTGGGGCCTATATGTAGTAGTACCCGTACCAGAGAATGGTCTGACAGGCCTCAGGTCATATTCTCAGCTTCAGGTATTCTGTGGGTGTGTTCGCGGGTAATTAACAAATAATTTAATCTCGAAAAAGTACTGTGTATAGTGGAGAAGTAAGTAAAGTACATCCTGCTGTTGGGGTATGAAGTGCTCTCCATATATCAGTCCATCCTAGCATCTCTGCCATGGGACACAGTTTTAATATCTTGGAGGTGTCTACTGTGATAGAATGCCTCCATCTGTCTCGTTCTGGATGAAATACATCATTCCAGTTCCCTCCAACTAATGCTAGGGCATCCAGTATAGACTCCCATACATCTACGATGCGTTCAATGAAGGTATGAGTGAGTGGGGGTAGAGCATATCACTTCCCAACACTATATATTTGTCCCCTACTTTTCCATGTATGAAAATGTTTCTGCCTTGGGTGTCAGCCCACGTGCGAATGAGCGTGATGGGGACTCATTGGTAGATCAGCAGTCCCATGAGACCCTCTTGCAAACCTTGAGTAGAATGTTTGTACGAGAAACTATATCTGGCCACACATGTTTTTTTGGGCCCATTAAATGAGTCTCCTGGAAGAGCAGAATTTCTGCCCCAGATGTTTAGTTTGTCTTAGTACTGCTCCACATTGAACTTGGTTGAGTAGCCCTCGGACATTCCAAGTGAATACATTGAGCTTACAATCTGGGATTTGATCTCTCAGTGTCGTCATACCTATGTGTAGGGTATGTTGTCAAAGGAACAGTGTCTGAGGGAATTTCTGTGTCGATGCACGAGATGCAAAATGAATCTAGTTACATACAATCAAACTTGAAATTGAAACCCCTTCCCAGCTGCCCCAGTTCCACCCCAATACCTCAGTAAACTTTGAAGTATCTGTAGTGGATGAAAAACTGTGACTACTCCAATGGAAGAAAATGCGTGATCTAGTCAAAGGTTCCCAAAACATCCCATTGTGGCTAGTGGCCCAAAGAGTCTGAGATTGTCCCCCTCAGTTGTTGCAGCCCTCTGCCTATACCGGCATGTGTAGCTTAATTTATCATGAGCTGATTATAGGCATGTCCAGTGATCCATAGGTATATTAGCTTGAGCACATGCTATGATTGGCTTCCCCTGAGATCCGCTTGCTTGGCTCCTCTGGACCTTGAGCACCAGGATAATCGAGATCTAAGTCTGTGATTATCTTTCTTATTGGTTTGGCCATGTTGTGGATCTCCTGATGATGATTCCGAGTTATATAGTGGTGGTGTGTGCAGCATCTGATGTCAGACCTCATCTGTCCACTGGAAAACCTAATCCTGTGTATCAAAAAATATAGTGCAATTTCTGTAACTAATTCTCAAACGGGCTGGGAAAAGTAGCATATGTGGAATTTATAGGTCTCTGAGCAGTGCCTTCCTGGGGTGAAGGATTGGCGTTGTTGTTTCACTATCCTAGTATGGAGTCATAGGTGATGGTTTCCTGTGTACAAGCGAGGCAAAAGGAGGGTGTCTTGATTGTGGAAATTGAGTTTTCGTGCTATGACAGGGCATTATTTGGCCCCTGAAGGTGGTTTTCCAAGCAGAGCTAAATGGGTGCACTCATTTATGAAGCATGTGGACAATGCTCTTCAGGAATTCAAGATTTGTTTTATTGGGCCAGGAATGCACCCATGTCTTTACCCTTGCACCCTTCAGGGAACCCCACAAAGCAAAGATTATTCGTACTGGCCTTGCCCTCAGCATTCTCTACTTGGGTGGCGAGGCCCTATGTGAGTTTCTCAAGCATGTTTACTTTCCCTGAAGGGCAGAGATAGCATCTTTTACCTAGATACTCTGATTTAGGCTTGAGTGATGAATTCTATGGCGTTGCGTAGATCCTGCCGCAATAGTATGACATCCGACCCCGCCGCAACGATCTTGGCATCCAGCATGTCTCTATATTGGGTGATGGCAGCGAGAAATGTGGCATTGTCTGGGACATTGTTTTGGCCCCATCAGCTATCCTTAGTGATGGCACCGTGCTTGTGCCTGTAAATTTATCCATGGTGCATTGATTCATGGCCAGGGTTGCCGATTTGTCCTTGGGCATGGCTGTCGAGAGTCCTGTGTGGATGTTTATGGGAGTTTATGGTAGTTGGGTCCTATATTGTATGAATGAGTAGCTCTTAATGCCGCCCCCTACAAAGTGGTTTATAAGGGAGGTAGTCAGATCCTAGGGGAGGTTCTTATGCGGATAGCAACGGTGCAGCGGTATGGGCTTTGCTTTAAGGGGATCCTCCCCGACTACAGGTCACACCCAAACCTAAGCTGGCCACTTCCGTGGGAGGGGAAACAACCCTCTCCTCTAACGGGTGCTAGCATTTGCCCGCCTTATGTGGTAGAGTGCTTTCTGTGTCTGTTCTGTACTGTATGTCTGTGCACATATAAAGGCCTAGGGCAAAAGCACACAGGCTGGCTGCTAACAATTGCCACCAGCCACATGGTCAGAGCACCAACAACCAGCAAGTAGGCATGGGCGGAAAATCCGTTCCGCTCGCGGATTTTGCGGATTTTCGGGAAATCCGCAATCCGCGAGATTTGCGAATTTCCTGCAAAATCCGCAAATCCGCGAGCAGCGGATTTTGCTCGCACTGCTCGCACTGTTCGCGTGAGTTCGCGCCCCGCGAATAAGTGCGAAATTGCAGAAATATGATCTAAGCAAAACTGAAAGTAACTACTTACCAGGTTCAAAAGTTCAGGCACATCATTAGTAGCCATTTCCTGTAGTGCTTCCTGAGGGGCCCCTCCAGAGTTCAGTTGCCAGTTGAAACTATTATGTGACCCTGCTCTGAACCTCAGAATAGTTACACATATGCCACAAAGGTCATGAATTACAGCTAAGGGAGACAAGCAGGAGCCAGGCTGGAAGTTAAAATCCATTAATCAGCCCCTAATTCATTATTGTCAGTTGGGGCAGGGCAGGTGTTGTAACTAATTTTGCAACAATGAAAGCACTTAGCAAGTGCAAAAGATCACTAATCAGGGCGCACTAAGGAAGCAGGTGCCAGCTAAAAAAATATTCTGTGACACATTAATCAGCCCCAAATTAATTCAGGTCACTTGAGGCAGGGAAGGTGTGCTTTGCTTTGCCGAAAATAATGTACACTGGACAACCAGAGGGTGTGGTGATGAAACAGAGGGTGGCATGGGTGGGCCAGAGGGTGGCATGAGTAGTCAGAGAGTGGCAGTGGTGACAGAGAGTGGCAGTGATGAAGAAGAGTGTCCCAAACAGGTTGGACACGTAGAAACAACAAGTTCGCAAAACTTGCGACCCGACAGGTAAGTTCGCAAATTGCGAAATTGTAAAAACCCTCGCGAACTGGCAGAAACACGGGCGAACACAAAAAAAAAAAAAATCCGCAAATTCGCGGGAATTCGCGGATTTTGCGGATTGCGAGTTCGCAAATCCGCAAATTCGCGGATTGCCAATCCGCAAAATCCGCTCATGCCTACCAGCAAGAAAGCATGTCCACAAACAAAGAAGTCATGCAGGTCTATGTGGAAAGGACACTGGCTGGCTCAACAAAAAGGCCGCCAGTCACATGGTCTCAACAAAGGAAACAACGAAGGCAAATGGCGGCCAAAGGCAAGGACACTCACACACAGGAGAATTTACCTGCTTTGGGGTCACAGCCTTCCAGCACATCGCCTCGCAAGAGGTCTACGGCCAGTGTTGCTCGCCCCCGCCGCCGCAGCACATCCTCGGCCGCTGAGAAGGGTAGAGGTGATGGACTACACTTCCCAGCGTCCCCTGCCTGACGGGGACGCCGCCTGACAGCAGACACTTCCGCCCGGAGGCGCATAAACTCCAGCACTTCCTCCCGCGTAGCGGGACGGCGCCGGGCTGAGCCCGGGCAGAGGGCGGGCCATCTGTGGCCATCCGGGGTCAACCGTGGTCGGGCGGGCCACCCCTCTAACATGCCATTAAGGTGAGCTAATAGACAGAAATGGGGAAACACAACACTAATAACACTATCCAGGCCGCCAAGTCCCCCTCTGTTATTCCCCCTACATTTGAAAGCATGTTGGAGAACGCCTCTAAATTAGTTACCACAGAAATAGCCAATACAGAAAGAAGAATGTCTATGGGTCTTTTGAACCCTTATGTAGAACCCCAACCACAGACTACTTGTGTAAACGCCATCTTGCCACTTTCGCCATTGGTCACAGATATACAAACTGTTCAGCCGGTTAATCCATCTGTCGTCTCCCCAGTGGACTGCAATAAAATTACTATTACTGACTCTCAGCAAGATGCACCGGCCCCTGCTGTTACCTCAACTTTGGCCTCTACTAATAAGACTAGTTGTGAGAAAAGGAAAAGAGGCCCCTCTAAACCATCAATCAAGAAGAGCAAACAACCACCCCGCAATAAAGGGCAACCAACTCCACAGAGCATGTGGTCCCGTGGAAACAATGAACCCAGTGGGGGACCTGATAGCGAGACTGTACATCTGGACGACAGCAATGCTGTCGCAATTACCATAAGAGAAGAAGAGCACAATTCTATTTGCACACAGACTGAGCCAAACACGGGAAATGCCCTACAAGACAAGTCTAATGGGAACTTTATTGAAACTATAGTTGATTCCGTTTTTAAACAACTTAAAAGTCAAATGGATAAACAGTTTAACTTGATTTTAAAAAGACTTGATAGATTAGAAAGCCTGGTGGAAAAGGAAGATGTAAAAAGGAAAGGTACTATTAGCATTGACCAGATAAGGGGTGATCGGTTTCTGAAAGATTTGGAGGTTGCTAATAGGGGTATTGTAGGGGGAAAGTCTAGTAACAGCACACCAGGTAGAAAGAACGTAAATGGGGATAGTGTTACAGGGAATAACCAGCCCCCGCCCTGCGCTTCACAGGGTTCTGCTGCAGTGGGCAAATCGTCACAGATTGTACTGCCCGCGGCTGATAGGCAGTCGGGTAGCAAGAGTTCCCCTCCTGAAAGAGGAGCAAAGTGAGACCTGGTACCAGCTAAAAAATAAGTGTATTGATTGGCTGTTCAAACATAAAGGGGTAGGGATGGAGATCTCTAACGAAATTCTGACAGTACGACGGGTAGGATGGGTCGGCCGTTCAGTTAAAAACATTAACGGAGATTGCATTGTCATGAACTTCAGACACCCCTCCCCAGTGAACTATATACTAAACAGTAACAATATTTATTTCAGTCCATCAACTGCTGTGACTCCATTACCATTGGGATACTTCTACAGGCCCCCACAGAGACCATTTAACCCAATTACACCAACATACCCATTATATAACAGGTTTAGTGCTCTATCTGACCTGGAGAGCCAGGGTTGACCATCAATAGGCACCGATGACGCTGTAGTTGCACATAGGAAGTCGCGAAAAGGGGCCTCATAGAAAGACAAAACCTGGAACCAATATCACTGTCCCCATAGCTGGAATGGAGGCAGTATTGCCACTAGATTTAAATATAAACAATTCGGTCACCTCTGCTGATAGTTTAAATATACTAAGCTGGAATATTGCCGGCTTAAAAGCAAAAATGAAATCAGTAGATTGGTCAACTTGGATTAGCAACTTTGATGTCATAAGGTTCCAGGAAACATGGCGTACGAGTAGTCTGCTTCATGAAGGCTACACTTGCTATAATAGTATTGTGCCTAGTCCGGCTATGGGTCGACCTAGTGGGGGCTTATCGATATGGGTAAAGATTACTGCAGATGGTAAAATTAAAACTCTGGAGACAAATGACGGAAATTTCCAAGCCCTAATCTTTTCAAACATGCTCAAGATATGTTTGATTAAATTTTTACGATAATGATTTTACTTCACATCCAAATAATAATTTTATAAGACTGTTTAATTTCATTGATAAAATTGTGGACGGTGAAACTTATGGAAAATTAGATGGGATCTGCCTGGGAGGCGATTTTAACGCCCATATTAATAAGGGGATTATAGATGCTTCTAGTCGGGCGCCACCCTGTAAAAGAGGGGATGAACTACTTAACCACTTAGCCACTAGGGATTTAGTTAACGTCTTGAAGAAAGCTAGTTACACAAAGGGTAAAAGTCCATTGGCAACCTACATAGGACGCGGCTGCTCCTCCACAATTGATTACGTTTTCTTATCCTCTTCCCTTGTGGATTGTTTCATTAAGGCTGATGTCCTAAGCACTGTATATAGCGATCATAACCCATATCCGACTACTTTTAAATCTGTAAAAAAATTGGGAAAGCGAAACGAAATAGGGGCGAAAAATCTGGTGTCATCAACAGATAAACTAAGATTTATCTGGAAGGGCATCGATAACAAGGCGCTTTTAGCACACACCATCACTATGTATCCTTCATTGGTGTCGACCTGCTTGTCTAGCGAAGCTCCAGGCCCTAGAATTATTGAGGCTTTCTCATGGCTATGTGAGGGTATCAAAAAAGAGATCTCCAAACCAGTCACACGACCTAATAAAAATCCCAGGTGGTTTGATAGCACTTGCTCTAAAGCAAACCGGGAACTACTGGAGGCTATTACAGCAGTACCCCGGGACCAGCCTCTTGTAAGGATACTGAGAACTCATTATAAGTATGTCACAAAAACTCGGGCAGAGGAGTTACTAAAGGACCAGTGGGAATCCCTCACTCGTACCGCTGCACTCAAGGATGTTGCCGGATTTTGGGGGGAGGGTAAATCTCTGAGGTCCCTAGGCTCAAACATTACCTCAATCAATTGTAATATAACGTCCAAAATGTGGGAAGACCATATCCAGCTATGGCACCTAACATCTCATTAATGGAGGTGGAAGACGCTATAAATCAGAGTGCAGGCAATAAAGCCCCTGGCCCTGATGGATTACCATCGACCAAATTAAATCTGAGCCTGAATTCTGGGCACCATTATTATGCAATGTTTTTAAAAATCTGTCCCATACTGTTGCCCCGAAAACCTGGTCAAATAGTATAATTGTCCCTATGTTTAAGAAAGGTGACAGACTCAGCCCTAGCTGTTATCGTCCCATATCGTTAATTGATAACACCTTGAAGATCCTTGGAAGAGTTTTTTTTAATACGATCATGGTTTGGGCTGAGGATAATAAGATTCTACATCCTTGCCAACTGGGCTTCAGAAGTAATGTGGGAACCGTGGAACAATGCTTGAATTTAAATTTAATTTTGGGCAAATATACTATTGCAAAAAAGGTTCTGTTGTATTTGGGGTTTATGGATTTGAGTTCTGCTTTTGATTTTGTTAACTGTTCACGATTATGGGTGGTTCTTTTAAACTATGGGCTGGATAAGACACTTGTATATTTTTTGGCTTACCTGCACAGAGATTTGAAAGCCTGTGTCAGGATAAATAATGAAGGGGAGGTTTCGGGGAACATTTTAATTGGCAGAGGGGTGAGACAAGGCTGCATTTTAGCGCCCCCTGCTTTTTATTTTGTATATAAATGATCTAAGTAGTTCACTGTCTAAATTAACTAGTGATGTCCCCAGTATTAACAGTAAATTACTCCCTGCACTTTTAAACGCGGATGATGCAGTCCTCATGGGCTGCACGCCTAAAGCACTCCGCACTTTAATAACGGTTTTTGTCTCGTATATGGCAGATCTTGACCTGTGCACTAATTTTAATAAATCATACATAATGTAGTGTGGGCCCAAAAAACATAGTATCCAGCACATAGTGTCAGGAAAAGATCTTTTAAAATGCACTAGCACTTTTCCATATTTGGCCTGATGTTATCACATACTGGATCATGGCAGCCCCATGTAGTACACGGGAAAAATAAGATGGGCAAGGCTATAAACTCCATAATTAGTCTCCAACAGCCCAAACGCGCCGAGGTAGTAATCCCCCTACTACAAATTTATAGAACTCAACGCCGACCAGTGGCAACTTACGGCGCAGAGGTATGGGGCACACGAACAGTGCAAGTATACAAATTGAAGAAAATAGATTCTGCAGAAAGGTATTGGGGTGTCCATCACTGCACCAACTTACATATGTCACAAAGAGTTGAATCTCCTATATGTGGAGGGCTGTTTTGTTACAGGGCTGTTTTTGCAGCATAGCTGCAAATTCTGCCCTGTAAGGAAATCGGCCGAAAACCGCCCCGGCAATGTGCTCGGCCGCGCCCCTCCCTCCGAGTGGGGAGAGGGGGGCCGGCCGAGCACTTTGCCAGGGCCAGTTGTGGTTCCCAGTCCAGCCCTGCTCATTAATATTAATGAGACAAGTGCAATTTGCGACCCCATCAGGAATGGCTAGCATTCACAGGGATGGTGGTCTGCTGACCACAGCATGACTGTGACTGTTTTTAAATAAAGCGTTTTTTTTTCAAATGCATCCCATTTTCCTTGATGGAAAACCGGATGCATTTATAAAAAAAGAAAAATGAAACTTTTCAGTTTCATTTTTTAAGGGCAACTAGTGGTCCCTGGGGCCACTGCCTGCCCTTAAAAAGTATTTTTTGACCCATTCACGAAGGGGAAGGGGTCCCCTGGGGACCCTTTCCCATTTGCGAATAATTTACCACCAACTTGAAGTAGATGGAAATTGCAAGTGTTTTGCGACCGCAATTGCGGTTGTAAAATATTCATACATACAAATGTGAGTTGTTATGAGGAAGGGACGCCCTTGGCACGCCCCATCCAAATAGCGAGTCGCAAACCTCATTTTGCGAATCGGTAAAATTTACGGATTTGCAAAATGAGGTTTATACATGGCCATGCCCTAATTTGCTGTCGCAAATGGGCAGATTGCCTGTTTGCGACCGCAATTTAGGGTCGTAAATCTGGCCCTTGAGGTAGTACATCAGGGTAATAAAGCTTCTAATAATTCTATAAGCAGATGAATTAAAGACACTAAAGCAACTGCTTGTGGGCTAGCCATAGTTTTGCTGACTGCTAAGATCTAGGGTAGGTCACCAGATGTATGGCAGCCTCTAGGGCTGAGCACAAGGGAGTCTCCTTAACAGAAATGCGCCATGCACGCACTTGGGTGACTCCTCAGTTGTTTCTAACTATTATAGAATTCAGAGTGTGGGAATTTCAAATGAGGGGTTTGGTCATAACGTTCTAGAATTAGTGATATCTCTATGGATGTTTGGTTCATGGTTTTAACACTTGGTTTTCACTATTAAATTGGTGCAAGCAAAATAATGAATATGGTTGTATACATTTTTTTGGGCCAGCACAGGGCTAAAGATAATGAAGATTGCTGGAAAGTAGCTTTGGCAGAGGGCAAGCAGCAGTCCCATGCAGGGCTGGGCTGAAGCCAAGCAACCAGCCCTGGCAGGTTGCTTCTCCTCCGGCCCGGGTAACAGGAGGGGAGGAGTTTGTTAGCCGCTAAGCACTGCTCCTGCTTTTCTTACAGAGGGCCGATCGCGCAATCATCAGGCCCCACTGTTGTTAAGCGTAAAAGGCCATTTATTAGGACCAGGCTGCACAACATAAACCACAACAATAATCAACAACAACTAAATCTCCCCCCCAACGCCAAACTCCACCCTCATACTCTCCTTTCATTCCACCTTCCGTTCTTCAACCTTACCTCCAATCTCTCTTCGCATCCTGGCACTACTCTACTGTACCAGTCGCGCCTTCCAGAATTCACTCCTCCCCCCACGAGAGGTGGGTGCGCCCGCTAGTGACTCCCCCACCTCTCCCAAATACCTCCAACCCCGCAGCCCGTCCTAAACTGGCACGCTTTGCCAACCCTACCCCCAAACACTAAAAAACTGTAGGGTGGGGGGGGGGGTGGCCACAGAAAAACTACTCAAACCCAGCAATGTCAGAATGCAGGAAGAGGAAGTCGCCTTCCTCCCCCTGCATTCTTATACCCACCCCCCAACCAAGCCCCCCACTCCAGCTTGGCCCTTCCCTGCGCGAAAGACCCCGGGGGAAGGCTAGACTGCGTCTTCGCTTCCCCCGGGGCCCACCAGGAAAATGCCCTGTGCCCGCTACGGCCAGTCCGGGCCTGGCCCCATCTAGCTTTGTCAGTTGTCATAGTGGAAGAGTCAAGAACAGAAAGCAAGCACAGCTCCCAGAGTCTTGTTGACATTCTGGAGTTTTCATTCCTGTTTCATTCCCCTTAAACCTTAACAGAAATGTGATGATGTTGTGAAGGGTGTAGGAATGGTTCAACTCTTTGACGACATTCGGGGTCAAAGAGTGTCTGTTTTCCCCTTCCTCTTTCCTGGCCCTTTGGCATATCGATTAGTTGACGCATATGCCAGCTGTCTTCCTCGCCCTCACATTAGAACCCTAAATGTATGCTCTAATTTTCAAAGCAATATTTAATAGAATGGTTTTAAAAGTGCTTTTTTCCCAGGACTGCGCAAAAATAATATTATACATATCAGAAAAGTGGCTAGTCGATGACATATCTTGGCAAAATGTTTTGTTTGTTCCTTAACTTAATTTAACACTCTGCTGCGCCTTTAAAGATGTTTTTGTTTCATATTCTAATTTGTTCTGCAGGTGTCTGCAGTTTTCAAACTATGCATCGCTGGGCCTGTCAGAGAGGCCATTCTGTCGCACAAGGTTAGTCTGCTCCCCAAGGTCGGTTGTCAAGGGCACTCCCACAGCAGCTCAGTGGGAATCCCTTTGCTCCCTTCTAGGTAGTGGCGAACACAGTAGCACAGCGTGATGTCTGTCACACCTGCAGTTGATTCTCACAGCGTATGTGATTAGGCACTTGAACCGTGAAGCAATGTTGACTCATTAAGTTTTCACATGCACTTGTTCATGAAATCTTTTTAATTAGCTAATGCTTCCTAATTAGCTAAGGAATTCAGTGCTTTGCTCATTGTAGTAGAGGAGGAGGAATATATTCCGCTCTTAAAAATAAGCGCTTCAGGACAAAAGAGTCATCATGAAAAATATATTAGCTGGTCAATGCTTAGCAAAGACCAATGGGTCACCATAATAATCTAATAGTTTGATGTGTCAATCTGAGACATCACCTATGCGAGTAAGTTATTGGAGTTAGTGCATGCAGTTAGCAACACCAGGAAATGGCATTACATGGAAGGCAAGCTTTGAAGAACATATGTTCATAATTATATGGGTATTAATTTGATGTATTCATAAAGTTTTATTATGCGCAATTTAGTCAACTCGAGGTCACTTCGAAGCCTGGAAGCATTGTAGTAAGAATAGAGCAAAATATTGAGTGAACTGTGCGAGGTATTTAAAGTTCATCTGGGAGTGTTTTTTCTTTTTTTCCTTTTTAATGTTTCATTCATTCCCTTCGACATAGAATTTAGTTGAAGGTTTCCATGAGAAGGTCTGTTTGTAGGAGTTTAGGTGTAGGTGGTTGGGTTCAGCCTTGAGACTGGGGTACAGCTTGCTCCAGAGTGTTTGTCCTAGAACTGCATGCAATCTTCCTCCTTGTTTGTCGATTGAACTCTCTTTGTTAAAAGCAGCTGGGGCAGGTTGAACAAAAGTCTCTAGCTGTGAAGTAGTTAGGAGCCAGCATGTGTACATATCCTGGGACTTTTCTCCAATAACCCTCGTGAATTGTGATTACAATTTTGAATTAAATTCGATTCCACAGGCAGCCAACAGAGTACTCTCAGAGCTGGTTTACGTGATCTTATGTTCTGCTGCTGAGACAAATCCTGAGAGCCTAATTTTGCACTCTTTGCAGTTTGTTGGTGGTAGAAATTGGGGTATTGGTTTACTGGAGTGTGAGCCCTGATCAAGCCGCAACACAGTCCTAGTCAGGGTAAGGCACACGCAAACCCCAAATTAATCTGTTCTTAACCCCCTGGGGAGAGAGCAGCCAGGCTTACTTTACAGGCAATGTGTACAGTATGTGTGCACCACTTCAAACAGTAAAACTGTGATAACATCACACAAAAGATCCCACACCAGGTTAGATACATAGAGCTTAATTTAATAAATAAAGCAAGAACAAAACAACACAAATCGAATCCGTAGAACTGGAGTTATGAAGTTTTAAACACTGAACTGTAAAATAGCGCCTACAAAACATCTGGTAATCTTGTCATGCCGGACTGGCTTAAAGTCAAAAGTTCAGGCCCACTGCAATAGAGCATGGGTTGGAAACTCTCCCAGAAGAATTACCTTCTTATGTTTTGTGCCAAGAGTCCCATTCTCATTGGAGATGGTCACAGTGTGCAAGGAGAGCATCGTGGGTGGTAGTTGGCGTGGTGCGAAGAACAGGCCTGGCATCGCAGATGAGGGGGCTGGAGTTTCGCTGGAGCCATCCTCCATGGGCCATCGATGCTTGCTATGCGAACAGGCTCATATTTGGTCAAGAATAGCCCAAAAGCTTGATTTCAAGAGCCTGTGATGACCCCCTGCATTTTCTATCATCTCCCTAGTGATTGGATCTGCGATTAAACATATATTCCAATCAATGGGGCTTTTACTATGAATATCGCTTCATAACATAAGGAAGGTTGCAAGTGCTGTCATGGGCAGAGTCACATTGCACATATCAAAATGATTCAACAAATGTGCACTGAAAAAGAACAAATAAAATGGCAAATTTTCAAACAAAGAGAAGGGAACCAACAGCAGAAAGGTGGCATACCTGCCTAGAGACATGCCCCTGGTGTCCACCGAGTGAACGTATCAATTTACTAACAAGAATGCAAGTGTTACCTCTGCACTATAAACGTCAAATAAAAATCACTAGCCACTTTTCCTCATGTGCACTCTTTACATAGAAGGTCTCTTACCTATTATCTGGGCCCTTTTTCTTTGGATCAGGTTTTTATATGATAATCTACGCCTCCTCATAGTGTGTGCTAGAGAGAAATTGGGGGCGTTTTACTGATAAAAAAAATCCAGAGCGTGCAACCACACCTTCTCTATCACAATTGAACAATTGAATTCACACCCATTTGACATTCATTCAACAAAGATCTCTTTGACTTTCCATTAGCTGTGAAGATGTTGCTGTTCTTCCACTCTGCTTGAACATTTCTATTACCTTCCCACCCATCTTTGTCTATGTAGCACTAAGAAGCTTCTCAATCAGACTCATACAGCCTCATTTCTACTCATATTTTAATCCTGTGGTGTAATCTTCCTCAAAAATACAGATTTCTGGAATAAGTTTGGGGAAGATGTGCAGTGAAGCTTCGTTTTTTCTATTAAGCTTCATTATCTAATTTTTATGACCTGGCTAAACAGCAGAGCTGTCGCCAGACAATTATGTGAAAATCATCCGTAGAAGGGCGTGGACTCCCTCCACATTCTGGGAGCCAGGAGTACATGTATTAATTGGGCAGAAGTTGTGTGCTTCCAGCCTTCCACAAAAAAGTACCCTCCTCAAAGCTCTGATCATTGTGTTTTTAGGTCTCGACCTAGCGTACATTGCGCAGCAGTGTTCGTGCAGCCAGAGTCCTTTTCTCGGTGTTTTGAAAATGGACCTAGAAAATGACAGCACTCGTGCGTGTGCATTTCCTGTGGTCCATTTTGATTGGGCTTTGTGTGCATATCGTTTTTTGACAGAACACTCAATAAGCCATGGACGGTCGCGTAGCTCCGCCCATGGCCTATTGGTGTCTGTCACGCGCACCAAAGCCCATATGTCTTCAATTATTGTGGCCAGACACGGGCGCGATAATTGAAGACATATGCTTCGCAGTGGCGCGCGCATGCGCACCACTCGCGGGCGTTTTTTTCTTTTTTTACAATAGCGATCGCGAAAGCGATCGCTTTCAGTGCTGCTTGTTGAAAAGTGCCGGCAGTATATGTAGCAAAACCCTAGGTGTGGTGTTGTATTCCTATAGAATTCAGCACATATAGACTTCTGTTTTTAAATTAGTGTTTAGGAAGGGGTTGAAAGTTAACACCTTTGTGAGCTGTGCAGCCTCACAGTTGCTGCTAAACAAAAGGCTCTTTGTAGAAGCTTTCTCAAAATGTTTTCTTAACATGTTCCAAGTAGTTTTAGGCAGGCAACTAAAGTAAACAAGATGTTACCATGATAAAAACACTTGTGAAAACATTACCGGCTGCACTTAGCAGTCAGTCTCCTGCACATAAACTTTACCAAATTTCTTAAAATGTAATTCTGGGGGTAGGGTAAACAGCGACAGTTGTTTCTTGTTGCAAGTTATTACACTTGCTTTAAAATTAAAGGTTGTGATTTTATATAAAGAGCAGAGGTGTAAGACTACAGTGGTTACTAAAATACCATAATTCAGAGCCCGCAGCTCGGTTGTGCATCAGACTTCAGAAGAACGCCCTTTAACAGAAGTTGCGCTTCTATTGCGATACCAATCTATACTTTAAAACGTATCTGTGGATTGGATTTAACTTAAACTGCCAAACTGACTGGCAAGGGGAGCCCGGCTGAAAGCAAGGAAAGCAGGCACCACTTGCCCTAAACTCTGCTCAGACGGCGCTGCTCTGGAGGCCACCCCTGCTGCAAAGAGGAAAACCTCCCGGTCATAATGTCAGGGCGTCATGCCCACTGATATGTCCGGCAGTGTCCTTGTGACCCCTGGAATCTAGCGCCAAGAAGGCAGTGGGAGGAACCGAATGCCCTTGTTTTTTTCGGGTTTTCACTTCATGACCTTTCCCAAGCCCTCCAGCCACAATCAGTTAGTTGTTGTGGGTTCAAGGGCACGGCAAATGTGAAGCTTGAGATGTTATGGGGTGGACATAGGACAGAAGGGTCAAAATTGCGTGAGGTCACTTAAGCTGGGTGAAACAAAGTTCATGCTCCCTGTTGTCTGTCCTGAGTCTAGGAGTGACTGTGACAATGGGGAACTGGCACACATTCTTAGATATGTTGCAATGGGTCTATAGGTGGCTTCATTGCTTCAGTTATACAATCTGCAGAATAAAGGGAGGATGGAGACTCCTCAAAAGGGGGAGTATGGCGCCTGTCTGATAAACTTGCATGCAAATATGATATGGCGAAAGTTGTGGGTGTTTCCTGTTATCTATGCTATTTGTATGCAGTTGGGTCTTTTTTCCCCCTTTTTTTTCCTCATTCATAAATAAGCGTTGCGGGTTGAGTGGTTATGTAGGTGTTGCAGGTTGAGTGGCGATGTAGGCGTTGCGGGTTGAGTGGTGCTATAGGCATTGCGGGTTGAGTGGTGATGTACCCATTGTAGGTTGAGTGGGGATGTAGGGGTTGCAGGTTGAGTGGTGATTTAGGCGTTGCGGGTTGAGTGGTGATGTATGCGGTGGGGATTGAGTGGTGCTGTAGGCGTTGTGGGTTAAGTGGTTATGTAGGCGTGGCAGGTTGAGTGGTGATGTAGGCATTGCGGGTTGAGTGGTGATGTAGGCGCTGCGTGTTGAGTGGTGCTGTACGTGGTGGGGATTGAGTGGTGCTGTAGGCGTTGCGGGTTGAGTGGTAATGTAGGCGTTGCGGGTTGAGTGGTGCTGTAGGTGTTGCGGGTTGAGTGGTGATATAGGCATTGCGGGTTGAGTGGTGCTGTAGGCGTTGCAGGTTGAGTGGTGATGTAGGTGTTGCGGGTTGAGTGGTGCTGTAGGCGTTGCGGATTGAGTGGTGCTGTAGGCGTTGCGGGTTGAGTGGTGATATAGGCATTGCAGGTTGAGTGGTGCTGTAGGCATTGCGGGTTGAGTGGTGATGTAGGTGTTGCGGGTTGAGTGGTGATGTAGGCGTCGCGGATTAAATGGTGATGTACGCATTGCGGGTTTAGTGGTGATGTAGGCGTTGCGGGTTGAGTGGTGCTGTATGCGGGGGGATTGAGTGGTGCTATAGGCGTTGCGGGTTGAGTGGTTATGTAGGTGTTGCGGGTAGAGTGGTGATGTAGGCGTTGCGGGTTGAGTGGTGCTGTACGCGCTGGGGATTGAGTGGTGCTGTAGGCATTGCAGGTTGAGTGGTGATGTAGGCGTTGCAGGTTGAGTGGTGATGTAGGTGTTGCGGGTTGAGAGGTGCTGTACACGGTAGAGATTGAGTGGTGCTGTAGGCGTTGCAGGTTGAGTGGTGATATATGCGTTGCGATTTGAGTAGTGATGTACGCATTGGGGATTGAGAGGTGCTGTAGGTGTTGCGGGTTGAGTGGTGATGTAGGCCATGCGGGTTGAGTGGTGATGTAGGAGTTGCAGGTTGAGTGGTGCTGTACGCGGTGGGGATTGACTGATGCTGTAGGCGTGGAGGGTTGAGTGGTGATGTAGGCGTTGTGGGTTGAGTGGTGCTGTACGCTGTGGAGATTAAGTGGTGCTGTAGGCATTGCGGGTTAAGTGGTGATGTAGGCGTTGCAGGTTGAGTGGTAATGTAGGCGTTGAGGGTTGAGTGGTGATGTATGCGGTGGGGATTGAGTGGTGCTGTAGGCATTGCGGGTTGAGTGGTTCTGTAGGCGTTGCGGGCTGAGTGGTGATGTAGGCGTTGAGGGTTGAGTGGTGATGTACGCAGTGTGGATTGAGTGGTGCTGTAGGCGTTGCGGGTTGAGTGGTGACGTAGGCATTGCGGGTTGAGTGGTGATGTAGGCGTTGCGGGTTGAGTGGTGCTGTATGCAATGTGGATTGAGTGTTGCTGTAGGCATTGCGGGTTGAGTGGTGACGTAGGCATTTGTGGTTTGAGTGGGGCTGTAGGCGTTGCGGGTTGAGTGGTGATGTAGGCGTTGCAGGTTGAGTGCTGCTGTACGCGGTTGGGATTGAGTGGTGATGTAGGCGTTGCAGGTTGAGTGGTGATGTAGGCGTTGCGGGTTGAGTGATGCTGTACATGGTGGGGATTGAGTGGTCCTGTACACAGTGGGGATTGAGTGGTGCTGTAGGCGTTGCCGGTTGAGTGGTGATGTAGGCTTTGGGGGTTGAGTGGTGCTGTAGGCGGTGCACGTTTCCAGCAGGCACAATCCTCCAGCCGTCAGTGCATACTTTCACCAGGCACACACCACTATCCGTCACTGCACGCTTTCACCAGACATACACAGCACCAGTTGTCAGTGCACGCTTTCACTGGGCACAAACACCACCAGCCGTCAGTGCACGCTTGCACTGGGCACAAACACCACCAGACGTCAGTGCACGCTTCCACCAGGCACACACCACCAGACGTCAGTGCACGCTTTCACCAGGCACACACACACCACCAGCCATCAGTGCACGCTTCCAACAGGCACACACACCACCAGCAATCAGTGCACACATCATTTGTTAACGCATCCACAATTAACTATGGTCGCAATCGCAGTTTGGCGCACTTTACTTTTAAACATATTCATCTAAAGCGCAGCATACCACCATTGCTACAAAAATAAATACACATTTTTTGGCCTACAATTTATAGACTTTTGTTGCAGTTGGTGTTGCAATATTTAGCAATGCCAACAGCTCAAACTTAATTAACCCAAGACCTATTGCATTGTAAATGCTTGTTTTATTCAGCTGCCTGGTTTGAACTCTTACGGGCAAACACATTCTACTGTAATTCTGTCAAATTGTCTTAGATAACTAGGTAAGTTATGGTATTTTTCTATGGTAGAGGAACAGATGGGAGTAGCACATTCATTAATGTATATGGATTTTTTGGTCTGGCTTAGACACAAATGTATCTGTGTCTCTAGCCTTATGTTTTCTAAAAACAATAAAAAATCTTAAGAAACATACAAACATAAATAAATACAAACAGAGGTTTTCAGCCGAGCTATTTATCCATTGGTTTGTCCGACTGTCATTCACATTTTGCTTCCAGCCACCACAGCTTACAGAATGGGGCAGTGGGTCAGCCTACTTCATCCATAGACGGTCTTGCATTGTTAGTGACTGCATTTTGCCTGTTTACATGAGTGCAGCCGGGTAAAAAGAAGCTGCCTCCAGTGCCAAGGCTGGTATAACTGAGCTCATGAGGAGCTCTTTATTTTTGCAATGTTTAACTTTTTGTCACCCTACATCTGCATATGATCGAAAAAAAGAAAATATATACATATTGAATGCTTGCTTTTTTGTTTTGCTTTAGAGCACACAGTAAGATTTCAGCATGTGTGCAGGACCGTGAAGCCATGGAGTGAAACAACCTTCTCCTTTCCTGACAACCACCACTTATGCTTGTTCCACTTTTACTTTAAACATGAGACAATGTCTGTCCACTTTTCTCTGTCATTCAGTTGTTTTTTTTAGTTTGTGCACTGGTCAGCACCGGTGCTTGTATCCATCAAGGAACTGCGCCCACTCAGCTGTTTCCACTTTCTGGTGCTCCCTACATACCTCTTGCCACTCCAGTCACTGACATGCCATCAGTTTGTAGTTAGAGAGATGCATACCAATCTGCTTGTAGAGAGATTATTATCTGAAGTCAGCCTGGTAGCCAACGTGAATGTGTGCTACGCTGTTTGTTTCTTAAGTGGATAGTAAGGCTCTTAATGTGTGACTGAAAAATGTGCACAATTGTTTTTGTAAACATATTTCTTGTTTTAAATACATGTTTTTCATTAGTGTTACATCTCAGCAGAATTTGTTGCTTTTGGGACTAGGTAGGCTGTTAACATGGCAAAGCTATTGTTTATAGGTCTCGGCTCTAGACAGGGCAAGCACTGTCTCAAAGACACATGTTGTATATACTTTGTGGGCTTCACCCGCCAATAGTCTTCCCATTTGCTGGCTCCATCATTGCCCTCATATTCTTTCTTCCCATTGTCCAGGACATGCATACACCTTGCCTCTTCCTGTGTTTAGCCCTCCACAAGAGCATGGACAAATTACTACTATACATTTTACGAAATGTTTTCAGGGCTACTTTTTCCTTTGTTTAACAGCGCTTTTCATGTGCTCCCTTCTCAGTTTGTTGTTCTTGTATATCTGCACGCCCACTCATGCACTCACAGCCACAGTTATCCTAGCGCTAAAACGTCTTGCGGTGGCAATGCAGGCTCACAGCCAGGCCTGGGGTTGATGCCAATGGCAGGCTGGTTATACATAATGCCCCCTCCCTGGGCATGGTAGCTCCTGCCAGGCTGGGAATCTTTCACAAACGTGTTTTGGTTCCGAGAGCGAGAACTCCAGATAGCTTTCTCCTGTCAGGCGGCTAATGTCTCTATTTCAGGACTCACATGCGATAACCATTGTGTTCGTCTCCTCCTCCTCCTATTGCAGGAATGCTCAGGTGAACACCTGAGCTATCAAGAAACGTCACACATATTGCACACTCACTTTTGTACTAGACTAGCGGGCCGTTTCCCGTATAACTTTCAATTCAATGTGGCAATGTTGATTTTTCAAGGGCACTATGTACGCACGTATCTCCATGCTTGATATCTGCATAATAACTGTCCTTTGACAAATTATCCAAAAGTTCTTGGGTAGAATACAAAAGCACTTTCATCTGAATGTAGCTGATCTGCAGTTTGTTTTGAGTGCATCCGAGCTAAACACTGAACAGCTTTCATTTTGTGTCACAAGACATTAGAACATACACAGTCCAAAATGTTATGAGCCCACTGATCGCTTTCTCCTCCCAGGCGGCCGGCGGCTTTCTTAAAGGTCTAACATGTGATAACAATCCTGTTCACCTTCTCCTCCTCCTCTTGCAGTAACACTCAGATGAGCGCCGTCTCCGTTTGCTACCCCCTCCTTTGATAGGCCAGGCTACCCAGCCGTGAGGCATCCCAGAGTCGCTGTCCTTAGGCCAACTCACCCAGCCGTGAGGCATCTGAAGGTGAGTGGACCTGTTCTGGCGCACTGCTCTCCAGTGTGCCTCCTTACCAACTGATATCAGCATAGTTCTTCACCAAGCTTTGTCTCTTTCTCAGCCCTGCGACATTGCTGTTCCTTAGGTATGGGTGGGACAAGATCCTGTGCTCACGCCGTGCTGCTCCCCCGCTCCTTGAATATAGGAGCTTGCCTGGGGGAGCAGTGCTTATAAGCCCTCCCCTAACTCGCCTTCTCTGGGCAGGCCCCCACCCATTCGGGGGTATGAATCCCGCCCTGGCCCTTATTGGCCGGGGGGGTTTTGCCGACACTCGGGACTGTGACAGGGGGGGGGACCCGGGGGCTTCCTTTGCCCTTTGTTCTGCTTTGCTACTTTGCGCGCCAAACTGTGGTCCCCCGCCCCTTTTGTCTGGGGACGCAACGCTGGCTTATGGCGTCGGCTTGTGAGCTCCCTTTCGGTTTCAGCCTCTGCAATAACCCTCACACTCTGCCCCACTCCCATAGGTATGCCATATCATATTTCCCTTTCAAGTGCTCTCTCTCCCACCAAGAAAGCCAACTACACGTTTTTGTCTTGAGGTGGTCATTTGTTGGCCGCAGTTTACTAGGAATACAAGGAAACATGTATCTAGTTTGCGCTTTGCATGTTATGACATCACACACTTCCTTGGTATTGTCTTTGGCACTTCTGGGCCATTTCTTTTTGTAGGTTGGATTTTTGTGCCCCTTTTGCGCAGGAAGGGCGTAGCTTCTGTCCCGGAGTTAGGCTCGTTACCATGTCCGACTTTGTTGTGCCCTGCCATCCGGCGGGGGCTGGGCTGCCAGCTCCATCTTCATTTTTTAACCCCTTCTTTGGTAGGCCAGGCTACCCAGCCGTGAGGCATCCCAGAGTCGCTGTCCTCACGCCAACTCACCCAGCCGTGAGGCATCTGAAGGTGAGTGGACCTATTCTGGCGCAACACCCTCCAGTGTGCCTCCGTACCAACCAATATCAGCGTAGTTCTGTGCCACGCCGTCGGGAAGGCTGCCGTCTCCTTGCGGCTCCCCCCAACTACTTCCTGAACGTATTATTGGCAACCAGCCAATACCATAATTCCCCACAGGTTGTTCCAGAACATTCCCAAAGCTTCCTCCAAGAGGTGCACCCCATCGCTGGCAAAGTATTCAGGGCGGCCCATGTGGATGAGCTTGTGCCTGATTGTTCCCAGGGCATTCGCCCTGCAGAATTTGCTCACCGTGAGGTTTAACTTTTTCCATGAGTTCTCAAATTCTTTGTGAGATTTCACCTTGCGCCATTGCCTTCTGCTGATCAGCTCGGACCAGATAATTGCCGTGTGTCCAAAGGCTCTGGCTACCTCCGTGACATCGTTTTGTATTTCGTGGAGGAGTGCTCTCCACCCGATACTGGCCAAATCGTTTCCCCCCCCACCCTGAGTCCGCCCCTAGGTCCTTGAGGGTGGCTGGCAGTTGGTCCCAACTCATGCCTGATCGGCTGAACCAATGGATGCATGTGGTTGCTGGCCGGACTTTGAGCGTGCGGCCCCATGTTTCCACCAGGCGTCCATCCGCCTGATAAATGAGTGCCCCACGACCCACACCACGTGCGGTCTTCTTCCTGTCAAAGTAATGGAACACGACCAGTCACTCCTATGTTTTCCCCGGGAAGGAGGGTGGCTACCTACTCCTGTGCTGCGCCACTCTGGTCATAGCAGTTAGGGCCTCATGTATGTTCTGTATGCCTGTGACCACCATCTCCCTACTGCCTGTATTCCTGCCTCGCTCATCCCATGCTGTGCCACAGTCGTGGCCACCCCTATCCAGAATGAATGGTACCCGAAACCTCTCAGGGGCAGGCCAGCCCTGCTGAGCGCGAGGCGCATGACTGCCGTGAATTGAAACTTGCTCAGTTGGATACCGTCTCTGTGTTTGAAGAGGGGGCCCGCCAGCTGGCCGCACAGCTTTGAAGGCGAGCAGGCAACATACTGCGCCGCACCCCTGGTTGTTGATGCACGATAGTCTCACTATGGTCCCTTTGCCAGCTTGGTCTGTTTTTGACGGTCTTAACACAATCTCTACTTCCCTTGCCCTGGGTGTTATGTTGCTCACCTGCAAGCAGTGTTCTGCCTGGCCCTCCCGAGCTGAGGCTACTAACTCGCTGAGGTGAAGTGCCTAGAAGAAGGCAGTGGTGAATGTTGTTTTAAATAGTAAGAGCTCAAAGTCGTCTGTTGTTATGCCCTCTAAAGCCGTCAGTAGTGCCCCCAGCTTCTTGAAATCTATTGGGCGCCTGGTGTCAACCTTCTTGCTTTCCTTCCGTCT
This sequence comes from Lissotriton vulgaris, assembly GCF_964263255.1. NCBI lineage: Eukaryota > Metazoa > Chordata > Amphibia > Caudata > Salamandridae > Lissotriton > Lissotriton vulgaris. The sequence goes on from NC_141686.1 coordinate 4,956,693, forward strand.
CCACCCCTTCATCGCTGCTCTGATGTAGTGGGATGCCATTGGGTTGTGTCCTGTTTCTAACTTTGCGTGGAGAGCCATGGCGGCCAAGTGGGCCTGCGCCCACGACCTGGACTTCATACCCCCATATGCCCAACCAATGAACAGTTGCCCCTCCCTGCGTGTGTCTCCCTCGCTGTTTAGTGATTGGATGCCCCCCACCCTCATGGCAGTTGCTACATATTTTTCATATCTCCTTGCTGCTGCCGGGGCAAGTGCGTGGAGAACCAGCTTCGATAGGTCTACCCTGAGAGGTCCCACAGCTGTTTCAGAAAGGGGGTCATGCTCAGCTCCACCCCGGGCGCCTGTTCCCTGAATTTGTCCATCTTGGCCATGGACAGGGCATCTGCTATTTCGTTCTCCACCCCTGGGACTTGCCTTGCTCGTAGGTCTATTTTGCCCTGCAGCTGCAATGCAACCAGACGGCACATTAGTTGCAGTGTGTCTGGGCACCTGGCTGACCCCTTGTTAATGACCTGCACTAGGCCTTTGTTATCTGACCATAGCGTCAACTTCATGTTTTGCAATTCCTTCCTCCAGATTGTCAATGCCACTATGATCGGGAATAACTCCAAAAAAGTAATGTTGCCTGTTATGCCTTGCCTACAGCAACTGCTGGGCCACTGCCCTGCGCACCACTTGCCCTTCAAGATTGCGCCGAACCCCGTGCTCCCTGATGCATCAGTGTATAGCTCGATTTGTTTACTAGTCACCCAACCTTCCCTGCAGGACAAAAAACATTAAAGTCTGTCAGGAAGGTGTCCCACTTCACCAGGCCCCTCTTCACCTCAGCCCCGAGCCTGACGCGGGCGTGCTTATGGGTGAGGCCGCGTGTCAGTTGTGTCAATCGCCTGGCGAAAACCTTGCCGCTGGGATGACCCTGGTTGCGAAGTTCAACTACCCTATGTTCCCTCAGTTTAGCTTTCTCGTGCCCGCAGAGGCTCCTGCCTAAAATCCTCCACTTTCTCAGGGGGTAGTTTGGATGTCCCAGCGACTCAGTCTAGCTCGATCCCTAGGAATGTGATTTTCGTTGTTGGCCCCTCTGTCTTTTCTTTTGATAGGGGGATCCTCAGTTCGCTCGCTAGGTCTATGACTGCCCTCAGGGTACCCCTGCACTCCGGGGATGCTACTGTGCCAGTGAACAGAAAATCGCCCAGGTAGCGGATTTTCCCACCCGCCGGGTGCCTGTTGTGCAGAACCCATTCAATGAAAGTGCAGAATATCTCAAAGTATGCGCATGATACTGAACACCCCATTGGCATAGCTTTGTCATAATAATACTTCCCTTCCCACTGGAAGCCTAGCAGGTGGAAGCTATTGGGGTGTACCAGGAGTAAGTAGAACGCCGACTCGATATCTGCTTTTGCCATGAGGGTCCCTCGGCCCGTCGCCCTCACCAAGTCTATGGCATTGTCAATTGTGGAGTAGCTCACTGAGCAAAGCTCTGAATTAATTCCATCATTTCCTGACATGCCGTCTGGGAATGATAAGTGGTGGATCAACCGGATTGGACTGGGCTCACGCCATGCTGCTTCCCCGCTCTTTGAATATAAGAGCTTGCCTGGGGGAGCAGCGCTTATAAGCCCCCCGACTCGCCTTTTCTGTGCAGGCCCCAGCACATTGGGGGGTTTGAATTCCGCCTTGGCCCTTATTGGCCGGGGGGTTTTGGTGCCACTCGGGACTGCTACAGGGGGGGGGGACCCAGGGGCTTCCTTTGCCGTTTGTCCTGCTTTGCTGCTTTGCGGACCAAACTGTAGTCCCCCACACCTTTTGTCCGGGTGCGCGACAAAGGGTTATGGCGCCGGCACGTGAGCCCCCTACGGTTGCAGTGTGTTTCAATACTACTTTTATTCAGTTTGTCCATTAGTTTATAGTTGTCCTGAAGAACTTATTTTTTGTTATTTTTAAATATGGCCAGAGCTTCAGTGGAGTTAGTGACCTTTGTAAAGTCTGAACCATCACAAAATAATGCTTGTATTAGGAAAAATAATGCTCTACACACATTAAAACTCAGCTCCAACAATAATACTCCCATAAATATGACTTGGATTACTTCATAACTCCAGTCGCAGCTGGCATGGCAAGCCTGTGGGGTGCGAGGGGTTGCGCAGGGAGGGAGGTTGTGCAGGTAGATCAAACGGGGGGCAGGGCTTTAATTTTTAAAAAAAATGAATAAATGAAACTTACCTTTCTGCCGGCTGGGTCCCTCGTCTTCTCTGCTCCTGCTCTCCTGCCTCCGGCAGGAACAGGATGCAGGCAGCCAGCTCCCTCCCCCAGGCCAATCACAATGCTGCAAGCAGTGTTGTGATTGATCGGGACGGTGCCTAGCCAGCGGGTTATGGGGAGGCCATGTTCTCCATGCAGGCTGCATTGCAGTCTGCATGGGTCAGAGCAGAGTGTGCATGTGCCAGAGGGCCGATCAAACAGTCTTCGCGCACTCAGGAGTGGGCACACCACTCCTCCCCTGCCCTGGTTGCAGAGCAGCCCCTGACCACCCTCCCGCCCACAACAAAACATAAAATGGTAATAATTGGAAGTTATTACCATTTTATGTTTTTGCTTCTTGCACTGCAAGAGGGGCAATGCTTCTCCGCCCCAATGGAGGAGTCACTCCTTCATAACTCATAGTATTCATAGGTTGTCATTGAAAAATTAGCATACGCATATGCTTATATTGAGACAAGTTCTAGGGAAAGCACTTGAAAGTGAATCCTATCTTTTCAGTGAAATTTCTTCTTCTCTTACATGTAATACATTATTTTGCTCTTCATTTGAATGCTATAAAACCAGAAGGAATATTGAGGAACGTTTCTTACATCTTTCACATCTCATTCTAAAAGCCCATTCTTCAATGCTCCTTTTAGTAACCACACCCCTTTTGAAGAAGGAACACCTCAATATTATCAGGGACTCCTACTACTTCTTCCCCAGGAGGATCCTACTTTATACTATCCCTTTTCCGTGTTTCTAGCAGCGATTAAAACAGAGCCGATTTCTTTACCCGGTGCTCTTTCTTTGCCTTCAACCACTTTACATGATGTTGGTGCTTGTTTTTTTGAATGTCCAACACAGTCCCCTATCAGGACAAAATATTTCATTTCTTTTACTTTGTGACAGCAAAATCATGACTTAACTGATGGCAGCAGGACTTGGGCCAACACCTCTCTTTATAGGATGACAGCGGTTGGAACAGCACTCATTTGATTCCCATATCCAGGAGCTAACATCAGCATTTCAGACGATAGAACAGAAATCCATGCACCACATCTGTACCCACCAGTACTCTGTTGCATATTATGTTCTCCAGAGGAGAAGCAGACAGGTGTTCACCGTTGCAGCTTGTCGCCATCTCTGGCACTGGATGCTTTGTTTCACTTTCATGTGACCTCAACCCTTTTTGTAACTCTGTCTTATGTGAACTTACACTGTGAAATATCTTACTGTTCTGTGTGCCTCTGAGTACAGAAGAACTATAGATGTGATTTTATTTCATCCAGTTCAGACGTGTGTAAATTATATGTAAAAACTAGAGTTCACAACTACAGTAGGTCAGATTATTGGCTTTGCCAAATCTTTCAGTTTTAGGTCTGGCTTCATAATGCATTTATAAGCCAGACCTATTTTCATTGCCAAAGCTTTTTTCTGCCTACCTCCCATGTATTCTTTGCTCGAGCACTGTTCTTGGAAAATTCCGCTTTTGTTCAAAGTGGGTGTTTTTGTGATAGTTGCTAATTAACAGGTGCATTTAAGACAGTCCATTAGAAGGTAGACAAAAGGTTAAATTGGAGCAGCATTTTTGTAATCTGCAACTTGAAAATTACACAAAGAGGCAGACCCACTGAGACAAAGGTGGTGGTGTGTGGCTGCAAATCATGGCCCAAATACTGTTCCTTACTGTCAGGCTAGCTCAACACCTGCATGGAAATGAATTATTGGTTATGCTGTCTGTCTTGGAACAAACAATGTTCCAACTCTAATCTCATCAGTAGAATGTTAACTCTCTGTGGGGTATATGTACAAGAACTGCTGCTAGCTAACGTTAGCGGCAGTTTTCTTAACGTGGCCTATCACCAAAAACTATCATCCTGTAAGTGATGTCGCTATATGGCGATAGTTTCAGGTAGCCACAGTAAAAACTGCTGCTAACACTAACGGGAAGGCAATACAAATTCTGACGTTAGAGGGCAAAATCTGACGAAAGGCCAATTTGCAGGCAAAAAACTCACGTTAGTCAACATATCTTCACCTTTTTTGCCTCTGGAGGCAAAAATAGCCAACAAGTCCAATACCAATAAATAAAAAAAAAAATAATGGAATGCAGAATGGAGGAGGCAGGGACAAGTGCAGCACAAATTAACAACCTCCCCAAATCCCCCAACAGCCAGGATGACCAGCCAGAGTCCCAGAGGAAGAGGAAATGCAGAATCAGGGCTACATATATGAAAAGAGTTGCATCGCTGGGGAAAACCTGTAATGCATCACTTTTCATAGCACCCTCCTTGCAGCACCATGGCACCCAAAACCTTGAAAGGCTGGACAGTTCATGGGGCCCGGAGGCATCGTTGTGCCTGTGTCTGGGTCCCGGAGTGGGATGCAGAGGTGCTGTGGAGTTGCTAGGCCGTGGTGGTAGACATTAAGGTATTGGCAATCGTGATGGAGCAGGGAGTGACAAAAGTTTTTGTGTACCCCTGGTAAAATTGATTCTCTTAAACAATAACATGTATTAGCCATGTGAAGCATGATAATTAATCAACAAAAGAAATATACACAGACAAGTACACGTGGGGAAACTAACTGGCTGATTTTCAACCACTAATGTATTAATAATGTGAATACATCATACTAAAATAATGTGGTAATGCTTTAAGTAGTAATAGAACAATGCATTTATGTTTAAATGTGTATTTTTGTGGCAAAATGAACACATTTGGTAAGTAAACAATGCATTTACGTCGCTTTCCGCTAACACCTAACATGGGAAATTAGAATGGTGGGAGGTAAACAGAAGGGCTTTATTTCTAAATCCTAATGTCTGTTGTGTTTGTTTTCATATTAGTTTCTGTTGAGGCCCGTGTGGCAGACTTAAAAAATGGCTGCTTATGCAGGACTTGGAGAAATATTGCTCTACGCATGCGCAACTGTAAGCGAAAGACGCTTGAATGGGCTGTGCGCAGACTGTAGATGTCAAGGTCAGCTTGGCCTAAGCCACCGGAACCATGCGAAAGGGTGCTTAAGTTTGTGAGCCTGGGAAAGTTGCTTGCTGTAACTACATGATGTATAAAATACAAGGACAAGACGACGAAATTGCGGAAAGTACAATTTTGACCATGTGAGAAATGTGTTGATGACATTGCAAATTTTGGACACTAAGGAGATGAGGTGATGTTCACCACCCCTCTAATGGACCAATGAGAAATGACAAGTGTGGACCCTAAAGTTTCAAATTTTAGTTAGATAGTTAGAAAAAAGGGTCTAAAAGAGTTGGTACAAAAGAGAGAAAAAAGCTGGTTCCTGAATTTTTCACGCACCACGACATGCTGTCGGACTGAATGATGTTTGGTGCAAAAAGACTTAGAATTTTTTCACCTTTAACTTTTGATGGGGCACAGAAATGAATGCGGAGTCTTGATGGGAGGTAGACATCAGGGAGGATAGAAAGACAGTCCGCATTGGGAACCTGTATCGTTTTAATCCTGTATCTGTCGTCTTGTGCTATCGTCTCGTGAAACTTGGTAATATAAGTTCTACATTTCTATTTATTAAATGTTTTACTAAATGTCAGATTAAAATTCAAAGTACATTTTTTTTAACTAAAATTTTGAAAAATGTTTAATAATATTTATAGGAGTTAGATGTTCATTTTAATAAAAGTCATGACAAAATAGAAAATAAAGATAAATGGGAAAATTGTAATTAAGCTGGTCTTGATTTCCACTTCTACTAGCTGATCCATCCACCGAAACAGTGGGGTGCCTTGATGTTATTTCCTCTGAACCTAGAGCAAGAGAATCAAGTTCAAGTTTAAATACTTTATTCGACAACATTGTCATAAAAGCATGTATCCCTAGGCTAAACAGAATAAATACTACACTAATATGTTAAAAAACAGAATAAAAAACATATTAAATATCATACAATTTGTACTTGTTGACGAATAACTCAATTTGTAAAATTTGTGCATTATAAGATCAAGTCACAGCATACAATCTTACCAAGTTAAATGTTGTCATATAAATAATTACAGTTTTAAGGTGCGCATTCGGATTATCCAGGCCCACCCCATGTACTTGTCTACAGCGATTGCAAGGTTAGGGGCACAATTTGATTTTAATCGTTCACATATGCATATTGTACATAATGTATAAAGTTTACATTTAGAGTAATAGGGTGCTCCGCTGTCCAGCAGCTCACCTTCTTGTTTCACTGATCTTGGGAGCAACGTGATTGTGTGAGTGAGTGACTCGGGGTGCTATGGGCCCCACCGACGAGGGAAGCAAGATACCTCCTAAGTAACTGGGATGAATTTGGAGTGTTGTTTTAGAGCCACAATGCATCAATCACGCTTACCTGGTGGTTTAGTCTGCGAGGTTCATGGAGACACATTGCTGACCTGTATGAGAAGACCGCCTGGTGCCCCTTGGAGCTGTGAATGGGAGAGGCGCTCCTGCGCACCAAGGTAGGGAGGTCTGCATCGCATAACACGTGCCACCATTACACCGGGGTGCATGGAGGAAATTTACCAATGGTGGGCCACGCCTCTCTGCATCACAAGTAATAGGATGTTGTGCTGGCCAGACTCTGTGGAGGGTGAGGCCTCTGAGCTGTGAAGAACTTGTGTGGCTGGAGCACTGCAACTTCACGCATAAGGGGTCCCTATTGCATCTCCTATGTCTGGAGGTTCCCCAGCTGACTTGATTGAGATTGCCGTACCCAGGCTTGTGAAATTCCACCTGGCTGAGGCTCCTGCTGGCTGGGTCACAGATTTGGGGAGAGTGCATCGGATAGCACCATAGTGTCAATGTCCAGGTTAGGAGAAGGTAGGACGCAAAGCGGAGGAGGCCTGGGGATCAAGTCAGGCCAGGCCTAGCACCTGTGGGTGGCACAACCCCAGTTGCGACTCCTCCGCTGTGGTGGAATAGCGTCGCCCCACTGCTTTCAAGCAGTGCAAGAAGAGGAAACATAACATGATGATAACTTTCTGATATTCTCATGCTATGTTTCCTTTGCAGGCGGGTGGGTGGGTGATGCTGCTCTACTCACGGAGCAGGGCAGGAGCGGAGTGGTACGCCCACTCAAGTGCACAGTGACTGTTTGGTCGGCCCTTTCAGGCTGCCCAAAGCAGTCATGCACACTTACCTATTAGCAATGCAGGCTTCATTACAGCCTGCATGGAGAACATGCACACCCTCCAGCCCCTGGCTGAAATCCTTGTCAGAGCGCTCAAGAACAATCGCATCGCCGCATTGCAGCATTGTGATTGGCTTAGGGGAAGGGCCTGGATGCCTACTTCCTGTTCCTGGATGCAGACTCAGGAGAGCAGGAGCACAGAAGACCCGGCCTGTAGGTAAGATTTAAAAAAATATATATTTAGATCCCCCACGTTCCCCCCAGGCCACTGCCCCTCCAGTATCCTTTGCCCTGTTTCCTGCCTCCCAGCTGTCCAGTCCACCCCACAGGACTATTTAATGGTGACCGCTGTGCGGCCATGCGCAGCGGGCATACCACTGGTGCGCCAAAGGCAAGCCTATCTGCCTCAGTCTGCCCCTGGACCATGCCCATCACCAAGTACCCTTCCTCTCGGACACTTCACTGCTATGACACAAGCACCCTCGTCACCATCAGCCCTGAATGCCACTCTGCCTCCCATCTAGCATCACTGTAAAATTCCCTTGCACCCTGCACCTGCCGAACCTGCAAACACACCTTCTGCCACATCAGCACACCAGCACCTCCTGCCGCCCAGCTGACCAACAGCCTAGTAGACTGGCTCAACTGCATCCTCCTCAATGTGCGGTCCCTCCACAAACACACAACAGAAATCTGGGACCTCCTCAACACCACCTCTTCAGACATTGCCTTGTTCGCGGAAACCTGGACCAACCTCTGCTTTGGACCGAACATCACCATCACCATCCATGATGGCTACAAATTCACCCGCACGGACCACCAGGAGTGCCCAAGGGGAGGCATTGGCATTGTCTAAAAAAGCACACTCCGACAGACCATGCACAGTAATGACCCAACAGATACCATGGAACACCTCTACTTTTAGATCCGGAACAAAACCAATCCCACCCTCCGTGGCTCCCTCGTCTACAGTCCCCCTGGCCGATGAACACCCATTCACAGATGCCTTTATAGACCTCATTGCACCACAGTCTCTCCCACCCACTGACTACATCCTACTCGGAAACCTCAACCTCCACCTGGACAACACCAGTGACCAAAAAAACACCTCCCTCCTTGTGAAACTCGCCAACATCGGTCTCCAACAGCTCCAAGTCCAAGTCACCACACCAACCCACATAGCCTGACACATGCTCAACCCCATCTTCTCCACCAGCTGGAACTTCAACTAGAGCCACACACCTAAACTCTCCTGGGCTGACCATCATAGTATACATCACGCCTTCACCACCCCTACCGTACACCACCGCAATCATCGCGCCCCCCAGCCGCAGCTGGATGAAGGCCATCAAAGACATTTTCCAGAAAACAGGAATGGGCCTTGACTCAGAGTCAGTCAGGCTAAGTCAACAATACTCTAAATAACAATGTGTGTGCCAGGACTGATAGTTTTTTGAAACCTGCAACTTAATACTGACCCCTATGAATGAAACATAAACGTCTGCTTAATCATTTGCATCATTTAATGATATTGCTTGAATTTCCGTTTTTTGAAAAAAAATTTGAAAGAAATATTCTCTGTGCGAAAACACCTTATAACAAATCCTATTTACAAATATGTACACAATATACAAAACATTACAATTGAACAAATTGCACTTACACCACATCCATACCTCTTACATACTTCACAGACATACTGCAAAATCATCCCTAGGTACACCGTAATGTACACAAAAATTGCACTTCAATAATGAAAACTGATTATGCTACAGCATTTATAGTGATTTTTCTATTTTAACTGTAAATCCACTAAAGGAACAATGATGACTCCTTGATATGTGTCACCTGGGACCAGGTCCACGCGTTTCGAACCCTCAAACTGGTGGGGTTCTCATCAGGACCAGAAAGACTCTTAAGTCTTCTCAACAACCGAGATCGTATGTGGTGGAGCTGTCTTGGAATCCCTATTGTGATGAATCAGGAGTATTTTGTAGAAAAAGGGGGTGGGGGGCGCCTCCTAGCTGCCGAGTGACGTCCTACCTCCACCGTAGGCTAGTTGCGTGTCATCGCTATATCAGTTCGTTTGTCTCCTTGTTTTTCTAACTGCCTAAGTCGAGGTTCTTTACTTCTTTGGTAACGCGGAACTGTCGGGCCGGGGTCAGTCCCTCCGTGAAAGAATATGAAAAGAAGACAAGGCCTTCTTTATAGAAAGGACAAATGTTTGAAATCCGCACAGAAGCAACCAACCCCTAATCAATCAGGATGGATAAAGTAAGTCTCTTTAAAGTATTCATAAATAGCACATGTTAACACCACCAAGAGTCTTTTCACTTAAAATGCGTGCTAAACATGTGCACTTATATATATTGTTGAATTATCTTCACTTAGTATTCATTGTGCATTTATATATCCAGGCACGGATGCTTTAGAAGTTTTATATCTTACCTCAAATGAATCACCTGTAGAGAGTGATTGATATATTAGCATGACTTAATAAGGAGAATTAAAAAAAATTCTGAATGGTCTGAAATATGGCATGGTAGTGTACACCAAATCTCTGTATGGCACTGTACAAACATAAGTCTATCCCACCGCTGATCACCAATGTTATCAATTGGGTTACTGGTTGACTGGTGTGTGAGACCTGGTCAAGCAGCAACCACAATCCTAGTCAGGGTAAGAAACAAGTAAACCCCAGATTAATCTGTGCTCACCCACTGATAGCTTGACACAGCGCATTCAGGCTTAACTTATAGGTAATGTGTAAAGTATGTGTGCAACATTTCAAACAGTAAAACAGTGAAAATACCACACAAACAGATCCCACAGCAAGTTAGAAATATGGACAGTGGCAGTGCGTCCATTGGGGGCACTGGGGCGTTGCCCTACTAATACCACATGGCCCCAACATCGTTTTTTAAATCATTCCACTTCTAATTTACGATTTCCTGGCTGGCAGCGGCAGGTCACCGGGCAATGCCCGACTCAATCAGGAGACTGAAGGGGGTGGTGCTGCGGCAGCATCAGGATTTGACTGACAGTCAGTGAAGCGCAGAAGCAATAGTGCACATGTTCGGACTTGTGCTGGTCATTTTTGCGACCAGCCCGAACATGCGCACTAGCCTGCACATTAGAACACTGAGGGTTGCTTCATGCTGCAGCCCCCGGTCTCCTAATGGGCAGGGGTGTTTCCCTGCCCAAGCCAATCGCTGCTGGAGCAGAATCTGGATTGGCCGGGGCACGCGTTCACTGCGCAGACTGAGGCTGGCATAATCGGCATTGGCTGCCTTGCGTGGGTGGCACTTGAAAACGTATGACCAATCACTGTGCAGCCATGCAGACAGTGATTGGCTATTTTGTTGTGACGTCGTCCAACTCACAGCAGACCGCACGGCGCCACACACACGACACACCTGTGTCTTCAGTGCGACCTTCCAGTGACGTTGCGATTTTTGCTCTGTATAGACTGCACTACGGCAGTTTCCAACAATAAGGTCAGTACTGAGTCCGTAGAATGTAATGAATATTTAGCATAATATAGCATGATTTACGTCATGACTTGACTCGTGAGCGTGACATGCCCATCGTGCGCAGGTCTATCCCCGGGGCTGGCTCTCACTCTGCATCACAGGGCCTCACTAACGACAAGAACCTTTTCTGGGAAAGGCCGGCGAGCTGTAATTTATTTATTTATTTATTTATTTATTTATTTATTTTATGTATTTGTATGGCGCTCAGCTACCCAACAAGGGTTTCCCGGCGCCTATGACATATGGATGGTCAAGGAAAATACTGGATTAATAGTTTAACACAGTTGTTTCTGAAACAACCAGGTTTTTACGTGTTTCGGAGCCAAGCCATACTGGGACTGGTGAGCAGAGGTGTTTGACTCTAGTCCTGGCAACGAGCAGAGAGAGCTGTTTGTTTCTGGGTATGAATCATTCATGAAGTCGTGCCACAGTAAACCTAGGGATCGGTGCTGGTCCACGCAGGAGACTGACTGAGACTGGGAGCAGCCGAGCACGGACAAGCTCAGGAAGGAGCAGTGAGCAGAGCAAGAGGGTAAGGCCTTCATGAATCTCAGATCTGTCACCTGGCCTCCGAGTGGAGCCGGGGAGGAAGGGTGCAAGCAGAGGGCAGGAGGAAGAAAGAAGGAGTAGGAGGGAGAAAGGAGGGTCGGAAAGGAGAATGGTGAGAGAGAACAGGTGAGATGAGGGTGAGACGGGGAGGGTGGAGAGGTAGATGAGAGAGAAGACCCACCGGTAGTTGGTCTGACTGCACTATTAGAACTTTTGAAAGGCCCATCTGCTCTTGGAGCTCGGGGATTCGTCACCAATTCTAATTGAACTGGCAAGTGATACCCCTACACAAATTTACAAAAATGCACAACATTTTTAATTAGACGATAGATATGACAACCATAAAACAACAATGGCAATCAATAGGTTACACAAACAACCATAAATACAATACACTGTGTAAACATAAGAAGTGGCTGAGAAAATTTACAAATATTTAGTTTGTACAAGACAAAAACAAAACATAGCACGGAATGCGTCCTCTTCAATCAAGGCCACATGAAGGCGTCAACGGTGTTTTGATCACATTAAAATTTGGTGATCATCACCAGGACAGCCAATAATGAATAACAGAGCGTCCAATAAAAAATCCCAGTAACGGAATCTAAAAAATGAGTATGAACCTAGGGGTAACAGAAATTTTCCAGGGGTCATATAATAGCTTAAGATCAATCATGATGACTGAATCAAAAAGAAGAGTTAACTGAAAAATACCAATCACCCAATGTGGGGAGAGCAAATAAAGTAGAACCTACAAAAACAGTGATGATAACTAGTGAAGGGCTCAAACTCAGAGAAGACACCAAAAGGATGAATATTCCAAAATTGGACAAAAGGTGTGAAACCCAGTAAATAGGAATACTAAATAAAAGTTGTGCATAAAGAACTAAAGGAAGAGTATTTCCTCAACCAATTTAAGAAGTGACCAGCAAAATCAATCACCGACTAAGCCCACGGCATCGGATTTGGTAGGGATTAGGTAGGCTCCACTTGAGCCAAACACAATTGCACCAAAGCAAGATGCGAATGGAAAAGCACCCTCTATGAGTATAAAAGGGGAGTAGGGTCTGAGTTAGTCAATTAGAACACCTGACAAAGATCTACATACGTTATATAGTGGGTATATATATATATTCACATCCGCTTGGGTTTATAGCGATTTGAAGCGCATTTAGGTCATGAGTACTGTCACAATATATTACCAAGTGGCCAAACATTAATGAATTTAAATGGCCCTTGGACCAAGCAAAGCTCAAACCAAAACAGAAAGAGATATGAAATAGCTTTCCGTAAATATGTTGCATGAAAATCTACAAACCGAAAAAACTCTTACCAGCTCCAAATCCAAGCAAGTATGCATTGCGGGCCAATTATAGAATGAACGGGACCAACAATCAGGCCGAGCTGAAAAAGGCAGATCAAAATAATAAAGTGTGCCGCTCCGCCCTGTCTTTGCTTTCACTTTCGCCTTTCGCTCCGCTGGCTCCCACCGGCTTGGTGTTGCGGACAGGTACCGGTCTCTTCTGCGTCCTCTGCTAGTGTTGGCGCTTGCTTTGCGGCTTTTGATCGGTGTTCGCCGGGTCTAGTGTGGTCTCTCCTCCCTCTTGCGTTCACCACGCCCGCTTCTTGCCTTTAGTATCTGCAGTCGCCAACATGGCCGATCTGCTTCTTCCCGCACCCTGCGAGGGGGAAACCTTCTGTTGCTCCGCTGTCGGGTGCGGGTGCGGCTTCCTTTGGGGCTCCTTTTGGTCACCGGGTGTTCCGATGGTCTTGGCTTCTCTTATATCATGGGTCGGACTTGTGTGGCTGTGCTTAATTCGCAGTTGTTTGCCCCGGGGCTATGGAGGCATCGGACGTAGGCACCCGTCCTCCTTGCCATCCAAGCCACCGCTCCCTCCCTCCCTTCCCCAAGCTGCACGCAGACAAAACGACAGGCAAAGAGACAACGCGCACAGAAGGGGGAAGTAGCACAGATCAATAACAAACGCGCCTGCAATAGAAACAGGAGCAGCGAAGAACTCTGCAAAGCCCACCACAGGTACAACTAAACCAGCACGAGCCACAGATCGGGAAGTAGGAAACCGAAAGCAGCGCTGGGGCGGTGATTTGCATTTTGCAGAAAAACAAAGGGAACCGAAACGGAACTGCAAACAGCTTGAACATACCAACATAAAGAGGCACAAGGAAAAAACCAAAACACACTCCGGAGAACAGCGCAACACGGGGGGAGCCGGGACCCCAAACCCCTCTGCAAGTGATAGCCAGTTAACACGAACCTCACAACAGATAACAGGGGAAGGCAAAACCAAGCGACACTAAGGGTGGCCATTTTGCGGACAGGCATAGAAACTGACACGACCATCGTAATCACTGCAGCCCACCAGTCCACCACCACCACCAGCACAGCGCAACGGTACGCTCACAACGTCACAATCACACACAGGGATACAGCACAAATGCAGGGGAATCCCACGAGCCCTCCACAAGCAAAAGCCAGATACCACGCACAGACATCCTTCGGGGGCACAGCCACAAAGAGAGCCCCAAAGATAAAAATGGCGCAAACAACGCAAAACATATATACCAATAACAACTAGCGCCACAGCCCAGACACCTGTGAAAAGAGCACAAATAAAGAGCCGAGGAGTCACAACCTCATGCCAAGCTCAGGATCTCAGCGGATAACGGTCCAGGACACCAAAAAGAGCACAGCCGCAACGCAGGGAGGCACGCTGGCAAGACCTTGGTGACAAGTGCGGAAGTTCAACAGAGGTGCACAGGGAAGAAGCCACGATAAAAAGGCCAAGCTGGGATAGACACTAAAACGAACTAACCCGGCGACCCAGAGCCATCGAATCGTAGGAAAGAAGACCAAACTAAGGCACTGGCAGGAGCAAAGGCAAAGACGAGGACAAGACACATCAGAGAACCCAGCAGATATAGAAATCAAAACCCAGCCTCAACACAGAGAAGTGGAGCAAACAAGGCAACAAACACTCTCCAGAAAGAAGGTCGATAAGGCTGCTTCCAATCAAGAAGAGGCCTGGCAGAGATGGCGGGGCATGAGGGTAAAGGCAGCAATGACCCCAAAAAACTAAGAAAAGACCCACCAGAATCACCACTGAAAGAAAGGAATGAAACAACCATGGACATGATCTTAAAGAAAGTAAATGAGGGCAACGAACTGGCCAGGTCGACAAAAATCACCATAGATAGCATGCAGCTCGAGCTAACGGCAATAAGGGCCGACCTGCACAACACCAACACTAGAATAGAGGCTGCAGAAAAACGCATCAGTGATGTGGAAGACGCAACGCTAAGAAGCAGCAAATTGCTCACAGACAATGGCAAGACCTCTAAAGCACTCCAGAAACAACTGGCGGAGCAGGATGATCGGGCAAGAAGAGGAAACATCCGCATCCTGGACATCCCAGAAGGTATGGCGGACAAAGCTGGATCATGCACGACCATGCTCAAAGACAGAATACCACGGCTAACAGGTCTCAGTTTCGAGAGACAATTCGAAATTGACAAAGCCTACAGAGTGCCAGCCCAGAAACCAACACAAGGCAAAGGTCCTCGGCCAATAATATGCTGCCCGCTAAGGTCTAGCCATACTGAGGCGATCTTCGCTTTCGCCAGAAAAAACCCAAACCTGAAATGGGAAAGTAACAAGATAATACTCACTCATGATTTCTCACGACAAACAGTAGAAACCAGGAAGGGATTTCTAGCCATGAGAGACACCTTACGCAGAAACAACATAGCTTTCACCTTCGCAGGCCCAGCGAGATTCAAGATCACTAACAAATGGAGAACAGTGACCTTTGATGACCCAAACGACCTAAGGAAATATATCCAAGGCCCGCCAACAGAAGACATGGAAGCCAAGAATCTAGGAGCAGCAAAAAGAAGCGCATCACCGGACAGTGTGGAGAAATTGGACTGAGCACTCGAACAGAACATCTCCATCTCTCAGGACCCTCTAAGGAGGACGCTACCTCCCAACCAGAACTACCTCGACCCAAATACCTCAGAACTATCTACCTCAAGATGCCCACAACAGGCACAACAGAACTACCTCACAGCTGATCTGCCACTGTTCTCAGGAATCCAAATGCTAACTTTTTTCCCCATAGTGCTCTTTGGACAAGCAGCTCTCGCAGCACCGGCAGACAGGATCACCAGCCACAACAGCTCCAGCGCCCCGCAGCACCGACTACTGCCCTTCACAGGGAAGAGCCAGAGGAACACCCCACAGAGAGATGCCAAACCCCACGTATATCCTTTTATGTTACGCATGCAGTGTCCCACTGGTCACTACACTTTAAGACTTGGGAAGAAATTAATATAAGCCTCGGGGACTTTGGATCCTCGCTGAGCCCCACCCTCTTCAACGTCTACATGAGCCCCCTCGCGGCCATCGCACGCCAACACAACCTCAACATCATCTCCTACGCTGACGACACCCAGCTGATCGTCTCCCTGACCAACGACCCCGCCGCCGCCAGAGCCAACCTTCACGAAGGGATGAAAGACGTAGCCGAATGGATGACGACCAGCCGCCTGAAACTGAACTCAGACAAGACGGAAGTCCTCATCCTGGGTTCCTCGCCCTCCGCCTGGGACGACTCCTGGTGGCCCCCCGCCCTGGGCACCGCACCCAAACCGACAGACCACGCACGCAACCTGGGCTTCATCCTGGACTCCTCCCTCACCATGACCAGACAAGTCAACGCCGTCTCCTCGTCGTGCTTCAACATCCTGCGCATGCTACGGAAGATCTTCTGGTGGATCCCCACCGAGACCAGGAAGACGGTCACCCAGGCCCTCGTCACCAGCCGACTGGACTACGGCAACGCCCTCTACGCCGGAACCACCGCCAAGCTCCAGAAGAGACTCCAGTGGATCCAGAACACCTCAGCCAGACTCATCCTCGACATCCCACGACACAGCCGTCCCCCGCATCCGAAGAACGACAACAGGAGGAAGGTCCTTCTCCTACCTGGCCGCCAAGACCTGGAACTCCCTCCCGACCGACCTGCGCCTGACCCAAGACCACCTCTCCTTCAGGAAGAAGCTCAAGACCTGGCTGTTCGAGCAGTACCAGCACCCCCCCCCCCCCCCCCAAGCGCCTTGAGACCCACCGGGTAAGTAGTGCGCTCTATAAATGTCTTTGATTGATTGATTGATTGATTGGAGTAGGGAACATTGCTGTCGCACACCCAATCAGCAAATGATGAGGAAGGGGGGGAGAGGGAGGGGGGGACATCGAGTACAGGTATACAGGCTTTCTATATCCACTAATCTTTTACTTCTATCTTTTCTCTTCACTATCAATGTGCTAACCGGAGGTAAACACACACAACCATCCCCAAACTTGGGCAGGTCACACCTTATAACAAAGCGAACTAACACATGCACAGCTGCAAGAGGCAAAGGTGACATCACGCTAATAAATAAAAAAGCCAAACTGAAACTACGTGACTCCTATGCCGACGATAAAGGGAGAGTCCTAATAACCAGTCTAATCAGGGGAGAGGAAACAATACATATAGCAAACATCTACGGGCCTAACACAGAGGATGCATCCTTCTGGACCAAAGTCAAGGACAAACTGAGCACACTTCCACAAGAAGACCTCCTAATAGTCGCAGGAGACATAAACCAGGTCCTTGACCAAGCCACTGATAGACATCCACAAAGGCCCAGTTACAGCACGCAAGGAAGGAACACTCTGAAAAATGTATGCACCAAGTTAAACCTTAGAGATCCTTGGCGACTCCAAAACCCGGATACCAGGGATTACACCTTCTACTCACACCCCCACAACTCCTACAGCAGGATAGACTACATCCTAATCTCCGAAACCCATACCCACCTCATCGACCATACAGAGATAGCACCAAGAGCAATCTCAGACCACTCACATATCAGCCTAACACTATCAGGAAGACACAATGAGAAAATCATGCGAAGATGGAGACTGAATGACGATCTTCTCAGGAACAAATCGACCACAGAAGAGATAGGCAACGCCATAAAGGACTACCTGGAGCTAAACAACAACAATGGCATGGAAAAAGAAGTTCTCTGGTACGCCCTGAAAGCCGCCATCAGAGGCACACTACTCTCTATCAAAGGGAAACTCAATAGAGAAAGAGGCAAGAAAGAAGCAGAACTCGAGAAAGAGATTAAGGCCTTGAAAACAGGCCACATAGCCAACCTAAGAGACAGGAACACGCTCACAACGCTAACAAAAAAGAAATACGAGCTAAACAGAATCCTGAGTGAGAGAGCCGGAACCTGGCTGAACAAATACAAGGCCATCAACCTGTGCTCAGCCAACAAAGCGGGGAAAGACCTCGCCTCATATTTGAAAAGCAAACAAAGGCAACATGCAATAGTCGCAATTACAGACGCAAAAGGCTCTTCCCACACAGCAAAGAAGGAAATCCTCAAAGTCTTCATAGAGTTCTACGAAGATCTGTACAGACCAAAGACTGGACAAAGACGGCGGGCCGGACTCCTAGACAAGATCACCCTGCTCACCCTCACAGAACCACAGAGAGCAACACTTGACCTAGACATCTAGGGGGACGAAATTGAGAAGGCAGTAGTGAGCATCAAGGACAATAAAGCACCGGGCCCTGATGGCTACACAGCGAGATTCTACAAGCAGTTCCTACAGATAATCAAGCCAACAATGGTAGAGGTGTTCTCAAGCTGCATCCATAAGGGGAGAATGACACTCACAATGGCGGAAGCAAATATCATAGTGATACCAAAAGAAGACAAAGCCCACAGCACCCCAAGAACTACCGGCCAATTTCGCTAATTAATGTAGACTGCAAGATCTACGCGAAGATCCTAGCCACGAGACTGAACATGCTCCTGCCCAACCTCATACACTGCTCACAGGTGGGATACCTCAAAAGCAGGATGTCCCATGACAATACTAGGCTCGTATGTCACCTGATCAACCATGCATCCTAAAGCACCAACGCCGCGGTCATGATCGCCCTGGACGCGGAAAAGGCTTTTGACAGAGTGTCATGGCCCTTCATTGACAACTGCATGAAAAAATTCGGTCTAGGACCCAACTTCAGGAAGATGGTACTAGCACTCTACAATGAGCCCAAAGCTCGTGTCGTGGTGAACAACGGTACTTCAGACCCACTCACATTGGAAAGAGGCACAAGGCGAGGCAAGGCTGTCCACTCTCCACTGCCCTCTTCCTACTAGTCCTGGAACCACTCCTAGCCATGATTCGCGACAACAAACACATCAAGGGAATCCCAATTGGTGGAGAAGCAGTTAAGCTAGCTGCTTTTGCAGACGACGTCCTCATCACTACGGAGGAACCAGGCCCATCAATAGCCGCGCTCATGTCCACCATAGAAGAATTTGCCCAAGCCTCAGGCTACAAGCTGTACAAGGATAAGTCTGAGTGTAAGCCACTAAACGTACACACCACCAGGGAAGTGTTGGGAGACTCGGGGCTGGCCTGGCAGAAGAAGTTCTTGAAATACCTTGGCCTACACTTCGGACGGGACCTCAAGTCCACACTAGACCACAATGAAAAGACCCTCCTGAACAAACTATAAGGCAGACTAGAGTCGTGGTCCCCCAAGTTCATCAGCTGGTGGGGCAGAGTGGAAATGATCAAAATGATGCTGACCCCCATGGTCAACTAAATGCTAAATATGCTTCCACTAATCATCACGGAAGACTTCCACAAACGCCTGGACAAACTTATAAATAAATTCCTATGGAAAGACAAGAGACCAATAATCAGCCTACAAAAACTCAGGCTGAGCAAAAGCCTAGGAGGGCTGAACGTAACAAACTTTAAGACATTCCAAACAGCATGCATAGCCAAACAGGGACTACACTGGCTAGACCCCAAACAACAGTACATACCTGCCTGGCTCGCCCTAGAGAGAAGAATCTTAGGAGGTCTCAACCCAATAGCCCTACTAACAGCGAAAAAACACCCAGAAATCGCAAACAATCAGGTACTTAAGAACACCAAGAACACCCTCCTCAAAGTCGACAGGGTGATGGACACGAGCATCAAGAACACCAGGTGGGAATCGTTATGGTTCAACCCTAAAATAAAATACCGAGAGAAAACGCTCAACATGGCCCCCTGGTACAGACACGGCATCTCCATCGCCAACCAGTTGGGAGACCAAGACACACACATCACCTTCGGCTCCATAAGACTCACACACAAAATAACAGACATCGAGCTCTACTACTTCCTCAAGATCAAGGTGGCAATAACAAGGGCAGAACTCAACAAAGCTACTCCCTCGATAATACAATATGCAGCAAACCTAAACAAAATAGGACATCAAACCTCACACCTCTACAAACTGCTAAGCCCAGGGAAAATCAACCTAAACAACAAAGCCCTAGAATACTGGCAATCTCTCACTGGCAAGCATCTCACAGAAAGCGAAAAAACAAAACTATGGACATCAGCCACCCACAAGAAGGTCACCACCACCCTAGCCCAAACAAAATTCTGGCTCCTGCACAGGACATACTGGACCCCGGCCAAATTAGCCGCAATAGGAATAAGAGACAGTGATGTGTGCTGGTAATGCAACAAACATAAAGTGGACCTGGCACAACTAATTTTCCTCTGCCCGAAAGTCAAGAAGTTTTGGAGTAGAATAAGCGACTTCATAAACAACACCCTAGGCCTCTCAATACAGCTGGACTTCCAAACTCTAGCCACAGCTTTCATGTCACCGGCAATAGAATCCAAGGGGGACAAAGAACTGATCGATCTCTTACTCACCGCAGTGATCAAGACAATCCTGAACAACTGGAAGGACACAGGGAAAGCATCGTTTAAGATGTGGTTCAACTGGATCACCTTCCTACGGGGACCAGACACCATAACATCAAACCAAACAAGAACGACCCACACAAATGCAGAAATGTGGCTATCCCTGGACAACTACCTATCCCCACACAAGCCCCCCTAGACCAGCGCCTTGTCGGCACAGAATCTTTATCACACAGGCAAGGTAGCTTGACCAAGGATATTTTTAACGCGCACTAGTATTCCTCCATCTCCCACTCCCTCCTTTCTACCTTTCTTACCTTTCCTTTCAGCCTCCAAGGGAAGCATCCGCGTACCACGGACAGCGCCGCATACGACATACAAATGTAATACACATGCAACAAAAGCCGTATGTAACCCCACCGGCACGTAAATGTTTTTGACAACTGCCTTTCCCCCCTGGGGGACCGTGACTCTATACCTGTATTCTGTACCTTGTAAATACCTCAATAAAAAGTACTGAAATAAAAAAAAAATAAAGTGTGCCGCTCCGTGTATACGTGGGGAACTACAAAGACCAAAAAAGGGAGATTGCAACGTCTACCTGATCAGGCCAAGAGTCATTCTACACGAAGTACACTATACCGGTCGGGTAACAGTCTGAACTGAAAGCCGGAAAGTGCTTGGCGTCTCAGACACAACGTTAAAATGGCGTCACACGCCGGGTGAGGCCATGGAGCTGGAGATGAAACTGTCAAGAAGACAAGACAGTCCCTGTAACAGCTATCCTAAGTTTTGTAAACTCTGGAATGGGCCAAAAGTATATTATGACTAGGGCTCCCAGTTTTCAGTTTTTCCTGATTTTTACAGATAAATACAGTCAGAAAACTATTTATTTTCCTGTCTGTATTTATTTTTAAATACAGAAAAATCAAGAAAATAAACCTTCTTTGGATATTTTTTCCCCTGTCAATCATGAGTGCCAGATCAGTAGGTGTAGAGATTGAGAGGTAGGGGAGATTAAAAAATACATTACATTTCCTAATTAAACTTAATTAAGTGCAGATCTTTAATTATTTATGCTATTCTACAAAGCAAAAGTTCTCAGATAAGGCTTTTGCACTTTATATGCTCCAACCTCCTACAAAAGCGAATATGCATGTATGAGTTAAATAAATGTGGAAAAATACCCATTGCAGCTTCATGTATACAGAAAATAAAAATAGATAAATACAGAAAAATGTGCAAAAAATAAATAGGGATAAATACAGACGGAAATGTCGAAAAAATAAATACCCTAAAACCGGGAGCCCTAAATATAATAAAGAAAAAAGCTGTGTATTCGGCACAGCTAGTGTGAAAATACAAATTCAAGTTAGTAAACTGCTGAGACTGACACACTCGGATGTATAATAGTATTGTCAGCCAAGGATGTGAAAAAGAGACCAGGCTACCATGTATGCCAATGCGTGCACGTGACCCGCCCCAAGCAGAACTCGGCATTGACAAGGGGCGTGCCCCCACAGCCGGTCGCTCCTCCTCCACTGCTCTGCCGCCTGCCTGCTTGCCGCTGCCTGGCGCCTGCCTACCGCTGAGACTGCTGACTGACGCCACACCACGATGCTGCCTTCTGCCTGCTGCCTGCTGCCTCGTAGGTACCGCCTGCCGCTCTTTGCCTGCCGCTGCTGCCCCTTCCTCGCCCGCTGACCGCCGCCGCTAACCCGGTCCCTTCCCCCCTGTTCTCCCGCCGCCGCCGCCCTAGTCTCCTCCTTCCTGCTCCTGCCTCCGCCTCCAGTCCTGCCTCCCCTCCCTGCCCATTGGCCACCCCGCCTCCCAGCTGACCCTCCCTCCCGGCTCCTTATTTAAGGGGACCGTGGCGGACTGGTCAGTGTGACCCCTCTGTGCCCCCACAGCCGGTCGCTCCTCCTCCACTGCTCTGCAGCCTGCCTGCTTGCCGCTGCCTGGCGCCTGCCTACCGCTGAGACTGCTGACTGACGCCACACCACGACGTTGCCTTCTGCCTGCTGCCTCGTAGGTACCGCCTGCCGCTCTTTGCCTGCCGCTGCTGCCCATTCCTCGCCCGCTGACCACCGCCGCTGACCCGGTCCCTTCCCCCCGTTCTCCCGCCGCCGCCCCAGTCTCCTCCTTCCTGCTCCCACCTCCGCCTCCAGTCCCGCCTCCCCTCCCTGCCCATTGGCCACCCCGCCTCCCAGCTGACCCTCCCTCCCGGCTCCTTATTTAAGGGGACCGTGGCGGACTGGTCAGTGTGACCCCCTGTGCCCCCACAGCCGGTCGCTCCTCCTCCACTGCTCTGCCGCCTGCCTGCTTGCCGCTGCCTGGCGCCTGCCTACCGCTGAGACTGCTGACTGACGCCACACCACGACGCTGCCTTCTGCCTGCTGCCTGCTGCCTCGTAGGTACCGCCTGCCGCTCTTTGCCTGCCGCTGCTGCCCCTTCCTCGCCCGCTGACCGCCGCCGCTGACCCGGTCACTTCTCCCCCATTCTCCCGCCGCCGCCCCAGTCTCCTCCTTCCTGCTCCCGCCTCCGCCTCCAGTCCCGCCTCCCCTCCCTGCCCATTGGCCACCCCGCCTCCCAGCTGACCCTCCCTCCTGGCTCCTTATTTATGACGCCCCCTCAGCGACCGTGCAGCGGACGCGCGAAGCGGGAGCGCCGTTTGAGCGCCGAAGGTGCGGCAAAGGTAAGCCCGTCTGCGCCCGTCCGCGCCTGGACCGCGCCCAGCGCCAGACCCCCTGGCCCCCACGCCCACCAGCCCCCCCCGCAGGACCTACAACTTCACCACACTCATCGCACTCAACACCGCCCGAGCCCCCGGATGCTACCAAGCATCCCCGCGACACACCCATGGACCCTTCGTCTGCCGATCCTGCAACTTCTCTTGCCACCGTACCTGCACCGCACCTGCCAAGACTGGATGCAACAACCACCTCAAGTGCATCATGCTCAACACCCGCTCCATCCACCGCCACGCCGTGGAACTCTGGAACCTCCTCGACACCGCATCTCCAGACGTCGCCTTCCTCACGGAAACCTGGATGAACGCCTCCTCAGCCCCCGACATCGCCATAGCCATCCCGGACGGCTACAAGATCATCAGGAGGGACCGCATCAACCAGACCGGAGGAGGCATCGCCATCGTACACAAGAGCACCATTCGCATCTCGACTGACTCCAGCATCACATTCAGCGCCGCCGAATACCTCCACTTCCAGATCCACACCGACCCCAAGACGACCCTCAGAGGCACCCACATCTACAGACCCCCGGGACCGCGTTCACAGTTCTGCGATGACATCACGGACTTCATCAGCCCACACGCCCTCCCCTCCACCGACTACATCCTCCTCGGGGACCTCAACTTCCACCTGGAGAACAACAACGACCGCAACACCACCACCCTGCTGGACAACCTCGCCAACCTCGGACTCAAGCAGCTGGTCAACACCCCCACCCGCTACGCCGGCCACACGCTCGATCCTATCTTCTCCTCCAGCAAGCACGTCTCCCTCAGTCACTCCACCAGACTCAACTGGACCGACCACAGCTGCGTCCATTTCAGCTTCGCGAAGAACACGGTCCACCACCACCCGAAGCAGGTTCCCCACAGGAACTGGAGCAAGATCACCGCCGACCAGCTCGCCACCTCCCTCAGCGAGAACCCACCCGTCAGGACAACGGACCCTAACACAGCAGCCTACAACCTCACGCAGTGGCTGACCACAAGTGCTGACGACCTTGCCCCACTGAAGGACCCACTGACCAGACCCAGAAGCAAAAGGCTCCCTGGTTCACCAACGAACTCAAGGACTCCAAGAAGGCCTGCCGCACCCTCGAGAAGACCTGGCTCCTCAACAAGACCACCGACAACATGACCGCCCTCAAACTCGCCACCCGCAGACATCACCAGCTCATCCGCACCACAAAGAAGAAATCTCTGAAGGAACGACTGGACAAGAATGCCCATGACAGCAAGGAGCTCTTCAACATCGTCAAGGAATTCTCCAACCCCAGCACCGGCAACAACGACGTCACCCCCTCACAGGACCTCTGCGACTCCCTCGCCTCGTACTTCCACCGCAAGATCTCCGACATCCACAACAGTTTCAGCGCTCAACCCCCGCACCCACCGGTCGAACCTACGCACCCAGCCGCCATCCTCCAGACATGGACCGAGGTGACCCCCGAAGACAGGACAAGCATGATGAACACCATCCACTCCGGATCGCCGACCGACCCGTGCCCCCACCACATCTTCAACAAAGCGGCCCCCACCATCGCACCACATCTCCGAGACATCATCAACACCTCCTTCAACACAGCCACCTTCCCTGAGAGCTGGAAGCACGCCGAGCTCAGCGCACTACTGAAGAAACCAACAGTGGACCCGACCGACCTCAAGAACTTCCGCCCCATCTCGCTCCTTCCCTTCCCGGCCAAAGTCATCGAAAAGGTCGTCAACAAGCAACTGGCCGCCTTCCTCGAGAAGAACGTATCCCTTGACCCATCGCAGTCCGGATTCAGAGCCAATCACAGCACGGAGACCGCCCTCATCACAGCCACTGACGACACCCGAGCCCTGCTCGACAACGGTGAAACAGCGGCACTCATCCTCCTTGACCTCTTCGCTGCATTCAATACTGTTTGCCACCGCACCGTAGTCCAACGACTCAACGACACCGGCATCCAGGGGAAGGCCCTGGACTGGATCACCTCATACCTCTCCGGAAGAACACAGAGAGTACGCCTCCCGCCGTTCCGCTCGGAGGCCACCGAAGTCATCTGCGGCGTCCCGCAAGGATCATCGCTCAGCCCCACTCTCTTCAACATCTACATGAAACCACTAGCTGCCATCTCTCGCAATCACAACCTGAACATCATTTCCCACGCCGATGACACCCAGCTGATCCTCTCCCTCACCAAAGACCCCGACACCGCCAAAGCGAGCCTTCACAAGGGATGAAAGACGTCGCCGAATAGATGAACAGCAGCCGCCTAAAGTTGAACACGGACAAGACAGAAGTCCTCATCCTGGGAACATCGCCCTCCGCATGGGACGACTCCTGGTGGCCCCCAGCCCTAGGCGCCGCACCCAAGCCAACAGACCACGCACGCAACTTGGGCATCATCCTGGACTCCTCCCTATTGATGACCAGACAAGTCAAAGCCGTCTCCTCATCAAGATCTGCCAATGGATTCCCACCGAGACAAGGAAAACGGTCACCCAGGCCCTCATCACCAGCAGACTGGACTATGGAAACACCCTCTACGCCGGAACAACAGCCAAGCTTCAGAAGAGACTCCAGCGCATCCAGAACGCCTCCGCCTGACTCATCCTGGACGTCCCCCTAAGCAGCCACATCTCGAGCCACCTGAGAGACCTACACTGGCTCCCTGTCAACAAGAGGATCACGTTCAGACTCCTCACCCACGCACACAAATCCCTCCACGACCTGGGCCCTAGGTACCTCAACAACCGCCTGACCTTCTACACGCCCACCCGCCAGCTGCGATCAGCGAACCTCGCCCTCGCCGTCGTGCCTCGCATCCAGAGAGCCACCGCCGGAGGAAGATCCTTCTCCTACCTAGCGGCTAAGACATGGAACTCCCTGCCCGTCCACCTGCGGCTGACCCAGGACCACCTCGCCTTCAGGAAACAGCTCAAGACCTGGCTGTTCGAGCAGTAGCAGACCCCCCTCCCCACACGCCTTGAGACCCTTCCGGGTGAGTAGTGCGCGATATAAATGCCATGATTGATTGATTGATTGTGTGAACTTTTGACCACAAAATAAAAATATAAAGAACACGCTAGGTCCACACGCAATTTACAAAGAAATAGCAAGAAATAATAAAAAGTAGTGCACGAAGGGGTAGCTGAAAAGATAATGAAAAAAATAATAATGGAAAGTACCTGAAAAAAAAGCCAAAACAATTGAAAAAATCTGTTGTTATGTATTACTCCAAATGACCAAAGACTTATACAATATACTATCAACAATTATATACAGATTCCAAGAGATGAGTCCCGATCTCTCTCATAGTTCATTGTTACTACGATTTAATTAGACACAATACTAAATTCAATAATATAATATCAGAAGCTCACATTGAATTTGTACAACATGTTAAGCAAATTGAAGACTTTCAATGGGGCATCCACCTGTACTAACCAAATGAGTGGTGCACCAACAATGAATGCAATTACATACTTTTGGGAATCGGACAAAGCTAGATCCCAGACCTGCAGAACAATCAATTATCCTAATTGCATCAATTTAGTTTAGACACAATACCGGAGTTCAGTAATGAGATACCGAAATCTAGCATTAGCTGTATACAATATATTTCGCATGCAAGGTTCTTTCTAGGCGGGGTCCATTTGTCTCAACTGGGTACATGATTATGTAATAAAAAGTGCAATGAAAACAAATTCATACATGCATATCAATGTTTCATACACAAATTTTGAACATAACTATAAAGATACAGTAGTGCATTATCATTTTTAGAGTAGAGTATAATGATAGTTAAAAAGGCACATATTGTATATAAGGAAGCGGTCATTGGAAATTTGCTGTTAATATTCATGACAGAACCAGAGTGATATAATCGTAAACAAGGATTCTTCCAGTTAATACAAAAGGAAATTCAACTGGATATTGTAGAATTGCATTCCTCAAGGGTTTTTAAACCCTTGTTAATGCTGTCACATCTCAGCATCCAACGACGTTTAGTTTTGTTCAACATATTCAGAATTTTACCTCCTGTGGGGGTTTCTTTATCATTTCGATGACCATCCAGCGTATTTCCCACAGAGAATGGTTAAATTAAATGAAATGAGACACAAATGGAGCGTGTTCATTCTTACATTTGACACAGCTTTTATGCTAAGAAAGTCAGACCTTGATTTTTTGAGTAGTTTCGCCCACGTAGATGAATTTACAGGGGCACCAAATAGCATAGACTACATTTTGTGAGTTACAGTTTGTATGGTCAAGGAGGTCATATGCTATATCATCATGAATAAACTAGTTTGTATTGAAAGTGGAGTCACTCATCAGGCAGTTACCGCAACGGTAATGGCCCACAATCCTGTTAAGGCCTCACACTTGGTGAATCAATGCTGGGTAAGATCACCAATATTTCTCCCTCTCTTTGAAAAAAATAAAGGTGGTTCATGAGTAATGCCAGTGGATTGTATCAAGGGCCAGTGTTTTTTTATAATCTTGGTTAGTTTGTTATTTGGTGTGCTGAATGTTGTGACACAAGGAATTCTTTCCATTTTTGATTGATTGACGAGGAGAAAGCAAGAACTCACGGTGATTATATCAGGTTCTCTTGAGAGATCTTTTACCTAATCTCCTAGGGTAGCCACATAGTTCAAGCTTTTTAGCAAGAATGTCTTCCTCCCAAACGTAATCGGCTCGGAATTGACAGTTTCTGCTTATCGGCAGAAATTGGCCAAAGGGAAGGCCGTCCTTCAAGCCTTTAGGACGGTGACTGGTATATTCCAGTAAGGTGTTCCGATCTGTATGTTTGGTATACAGTTTAGTCACAGGTTTACTTTCAGCCGGAATGATGGTAAGGTCTAGAAAATCAACATTCTCATTACTAGCATGTGAAGTGAACTTGAGGTCAGGAGAGCATGAGTTGAGCCAGTCAAGAAAAAGGGCTAGACTGGAGGTGTTACCTGTCCAAATAAAGAAAATATCATCGATGTATTGTCGCCAATGACGTATATTGTCGAAGTATGGATTAACTCCATGATCATAAATGTAGCGTCTTTCAAAATCGTCAACGTACAAGATGGCGAAGTTGGGGGTATAAGAATCCCCCATTGAATTTCCCTTTATTTGTAAGAAAAAATCACCATCAAACTCGATATAATTCAGAGTCAGGGAAATCGTCAAAAGATCAATGATAAAATCAGTGGGGATACTCACTGAACCAGGTCCAAAGCTCGCCTGATTACTTCAATGGCCCCCACTTGAGGGATATTGTTATATAAGGACTCGATATCCAAATACACCAATAATTCAACTTCAGGTGCAAAATGTATTTGTTCAAGCTGGGTAATGATGTTGCCACTGTCGCATACATAGCTCTTGGTGTTTTGTTAGCCAGCTCTTTAATAAACACATCTATATGTTTGTATAGTGGTTCTAGCACTGACCCACAACCAGGAACAATGGGTCAGCCTGGAGGACTGGTAAGATTTTTGTGCATCTTCGGAAGAGTATATAGGACCCGTCCGCGGATGTAGGAGGTGTGCAGCAGAAGCAGAACAGGCCACAGGAACCAGGACCCAAAGACATGAGGATTCCTGAAGCCAAGAGTACTGGTAAGCCGTCCAATGCCGAAGAGGCCAAGCAAGTGCTCCAGCGAGGGTGCAATTGAAATAACCACACCCTCCCAAATGATAGCTGGAACATGTGGAGAGCCGTAGGCTGTTTGCTCTGTGTACCAATGCACGTACCTCAGTTAGGCATTGTTGGAGCAAGCATTCGGACTGCATTTCAAGGCAAGTCAATGCATACAATGTTTATGACCCTACCACTGGCACCAGGGATCATAGCAGTGTTAAATGCGTAAAATACAACCATGTGCATCATCATAACAAACTTTATAAATAAATTGTACAAAAAGCCAGTGAACACATGAATATTTGTTCAGCATACATATCCCACCACTTGGGACTCAGTGGAGTACATAAACACTACATGCTCAAAGGTAACCCTGAAAGAGGGGTCACCAATATGATAAGTCATGGACTAGTATGGTCACGGGCACACAGTAAAAAGGACCATATTAGTTGGAAGTCCTTCCAATTTGCTGATTATAGGTTTTAAAGAAGCCTAACTGCAAATATCAAACTATACAGGATCTTAAAAAACAATATTGTTACATGTTGTCCTGTGGTACCTAATCCAGCTACAATATATATTATTTCCAATTCCCTGCATTGCAGAGTGTTTTTGCCATTGTGGATCTCTGACAGGCCTTTTTCTCTCTCTATTCCGTTGCATGAGGACAGTCAATTCTTGTTCTCATTCATATTCATAGATACATTTTTGTCATGGGGTCAAGTTCCACAAGTCTATACAGAGAACCCTTTGGTCTTTAATCAGATCTTAAAAAAGAACCATGAGACTTTACAAATGCCTTGCAACTCAGTTCTTGTACAGTGCATTGATGACTTACTTGTGGCATCAAGTACACAAAAAGCTTGTAAACAAGGCACAATTGAAGTTTTGAATCATTTAGCTGAGAATGGACACAAAGTGACCCAGGGAAAATTGCAATACTGTCAGGAAGAGGTTCTATATTTGGAACAACTCAGTGAAGAAAGAATGAGAAAGATGTCACAAGAGAGAATCACAAACATACTAACATGCACTCAGAATGTGAGGAAAAGTCAGAATGTTCCTGGGAATGGTGTGCTACTGTAGACAGTGGATACCCAGCTTTTCTCTACTGGCCAAGCCTTTACTGAGGCTGGCACACAACAGCGGGTCCGATCAGCTTCCATGGGACAGTGATTCCTTGAGAGGGTTCCTAGAGCTGAGAGAAAGTTTCTGTTGTGCCCTGGCACTGGGAATACATGATTACTTTACATTGTACACATTGTTTTGCAGTGAGCAGGTGAACTGCACTCTGTTAGTGTTTACTGAATTACATGAAAACGCTTGAAGAAGAGGTGGATTTTTTCCAACCATTCTTGACCCTGTGGCTGCCGGAATGCCTGCCTGCCTTAAAGTGGTTGCGTCTTTAGGTGTCAGTATTGAGAGAAGTGAAAGCATAGTTATGGGACATCCTCTTACCGGGATGTCCCTCATTCTGTGGAGCATTGGCTTACTCTTACTAAAACACTATATTTGACGAACAACAGACTTACAAAAAATGAACAATTGATTCTTGCAACTTACAACATGGTATTGGAAGGCTGTCATCCCCCAATCCAGCTAGATTGTTGCTATTGCCTGAAAATGAAACTGATGGAGATGAGATTGAACATCACTGTCTTCATGTTACAAATTCATACGCAAAGCCAAGATCAGACATTAAAGATGACCCTCTCAATTAGACCCACTATGTAATTTTTGTGGATGGCTAATGTCTAGGAGACAATGAGGGGACTTTGAGAGCAACTTATGCTGTTTGTAGAATTTAGAAAATGATGGAAGGCTCCTGGCTTTAAGGTGTCACCTCTGCACAAGTAGCTCAATTGATTGCCCTTAAACAAGCTTCCAATCTTTCAGCTGAATTGTCATTGATTGTATTTACGGATAGTCAGTATGGCTTTGGTGTGGTTCATCACTTTAGGCCGTTGTGGTCACAGATGGGATTCATGAATTCACCTGAATCACCGATACAAAATGGGGACTATGTGATGAAACTTTACAATTGCCACAAGAAATTGCTGTTTTTGAATGTGCAGCCCCCAGAACTGGCGATGACTATGTCACAGTTGGAAATAGATATCACAATGAAGTTGCATGGTAGTGTGCATTTGTGGCATGCACATTTAGCTGGGAATATGCAAATGAATCTGATAAGGACACAACTTTTTCAATGCTGTTGTCAGTATCTGATACGTGACAAGAAATCAAAAGATTACAGGAGGAAGTTTCAGAGGCCGAGCAGCAAGGATGCGTTAGGCCAGGGTGTGCTAAAAATGCCAATGATATTTAGGTTTCAGCATGGGAAGACCTGTTTTGCCAGATAGGCTGTTGTTCCCCATGTCATGACATTTCCATGGTTCTGCACACATTGGGAGGAATGCCATGGTTAGATTGTTCAGGCGGAACTGGTTTAATCCCCTTTGAAGAGTTCTAGTTGAGGAAGGATGTTATAGGCATGCAACATGTCAGCTGTTTGATGCAGGGATAAGAACCCCTGCAACACTGAGTCACATAGGAAAATCAGGAGAATCCTTTAACAGGATGCAGTTGGATTTTATCGAAATGCCTGAGTATAACGGGCTGAGATATATCCTGGTTATCTTTTGAATTTTCTCCCAGTGGGTGAAAGCCTAGCCAACACAGAGAAATGACAGTCTCACTGTAGCCAAACTGCTGCTACAACAACTCATTCCACGGTTCTGTTTCCCATTTTCTCTGGAGACAGACCAGATGACCCATTTTAATAATGGTGTCCTTAAAATGCTGGGTGTGGCAATTCAAGTGAAACAAAGATTGTAGTGTAGCTATAGTCCCAGAATTTTGTGTATACTTGAACAGCTAAACGTAACACTGAAATCACGTTTGACCAAAGTCTGTGCATCTACCTAATTGAAATGACCAGATGCTTTGCTATTTGAATTGATTAGTCCCAGAAGCACTCCTGATAGGAGGACTGGATCATCGACCCATGAGATACTCATGGGACATGCTATTTGACTGCCTACTGAACCTGCAAATATGCTTTTGAATATTAAAGATGACATGATACTTGACTACTGCAAGGGGTTAGCTGATGTGGTGCATTACGTTCATCACCAGGTTGAAGGTGCTATTGCAACTGAATCAGGTGTGATGCCACGATCTTAACCCTGGTGAATGGGTGTTGATCAAAAAGAATGTACAAAAATCCTGCCTG
This sequence comes from Lissotriton vulgaris, assembly GCF_964263255.1. Classification (NCBI taxonomy): domain Eukaryota; kingdom Metazoa; phylum Chordata; class Amphibia; order Caudata; family Salamandridae; genus Lissotriton; species Lissotriton vulgaris. The sequence continues at coordinate 4,988,571 of NC_141686.1, forward strand.
AAGCCGAGGTGGAAGGTCACTTACCAGGTGATCCTGATCCCCATCATTGCTGTGGAATGTACCAGGATACCTAATTGGGTGCATGCTTCCCATACCCAGAGAATGAGGTGTTCGCTTGTGGAAATGGTGATCTCTGATCCTGTTCCAAGACCTCCGCAGTCCATACAGCCTGAAGGAACAGAAAGGGGTGAATTGTGTAAGTAAGTAAGTAAAATCTTTATTGTATGATTGCATAAAATCATTCACACAAGAAAATGTAAATTACGTTATAAAATGACACAGAATATAAAAATATGAAATGTCACAACATTTCTGTCCCAAACGAGGTTAACAGCAATAGGAAGTGCTACAGCCCAGTTATATGGGAGAAGCAAATAACCCAAAGAGCTGTTTTGTGTTGTAAATGCAGAATGAGGCAATGCTGGGCAAAGCTGAAAACCAAGGGGTGTGTGGACGTGCAATATTGCTCCATGCAGACATGCATAAAATTAAATTGGGCTTGAGGATTCATTTAAATATATAATGTGAGTTAAAAATAGTACTCCTCCTCGATCAATGATGATGAGGTATCTAAACCTGTGGTACAGGTAAAGCGCATGATTCTATGTGGCGTGTATTTATGCGAAGAAACTCACCAAGAGATTGCACCAGCAGTTAATAAGATACTAGATGTAAAGTCTTACCCGTGCACAGGATCAATCAATAAATCAATCAATGCATTTGTATAGCGCGCTACTCACCCGGAGGGTCTCAAGGCGCTTGGGGAGGGGGGGACCGCTACTGCTCGAACAGCCAGGTCTTGAGCTGCTTCCTGAAGGCGAGGTGGTCTTGGGTCAGGCGGAGGTGGGTGGGGAGGGAGTTCCACGTCTTGGCAGCCAGGTAGGAGAAAGACCTTCCTCCTGTGGTGGCTCTTCGGATGCGGGGGACGGTGGCGAGGGCGTGGTTGGTCGATCGAAGCTGGCGTGTGGGAGTGTAGAAGTTGAGGCGGTTGTTGAGGTATCTTGGGCCTTGGTTGTGTAGGGCTTTGTGTGCGTGGGTGAGGAGTCGGAACGTGATTCTCTTGTTGACCGGGAGCCAGTGCAGGTCTCTCATGTGTCCGGACATGTGGCTGTGTCGGGGGATGTCCAGGATGAGTCTTGCTGAGGCGTTCTGGATCCGCTGGAGTCTCTTCTGGAGTTTGGCAGTGGTTCCGGCATAGAGGGAGTTGCCGTAGTCCAGTCGGCTGGTGACGAGGGCCTGGGTAACAGTCTTCCTGGTCTCGGTGGGGATCCACCGGAAGATCTTACGTAGCATGCGCAGGATATTGAAGCACGATGAGGAGACGGCGTTGGCTTGTCTAGTCATGGAGAGGGAGGAGTCCAGGATGAAGCCCAGGTTGCGTGCGTGGTCTGTCGATTTGGGTGCGTTGCCCAGGGCAGGGGGCCACCAAGAGTCCTCCCAGGCGGAGGGCGAAGATCCCAGGGTGAGGACTTCCGTCTTATCTGAGTTCAGTTTCAGGCGGCTGTTCCTCATCCACTCGTCCTCAAGTGGATCCTCAAGTGGATCCTCAAGTAGTACACCCTTCGTGCGTACCAATGTGCTCCTCGGGGTCCTAAGGTGCAAGGTGAGTGGGTGAAGCCATTTAGTGCCAATTCATATAGAGTGCTCCCCCAGAAAGGGTTACTGCGGTAATAAAAGATCAGCTGCTTGTATATTGCACTTAAACTTGCCAATTCGTGGGAGGACTATCAGCACTTTGGTAGTGTAAATGAACAGTAGGGCCACTTTTCATGTTTTTACACCATTTTGCAGGAACATTGTTCTTAGATATAATCGTCTCTGTCCCAGCAGGACTGGGCAGCAACAAATTATATGCTCGACTGATTCTGTGTGATATTGGCACAAAAAACATCCTCGCTATGTGTTTTTCCAGCATTTTATTTGTGGTTTTCTAGGTCTGGCTGCCAAATTCTCTCTACTGACTATTGCATAGGTTTCCTAAAAGATTGCAGGTAATTCACATTCCTGGTCTCTTGGAGCTAAATTCATGAGTCGTTGGAATATAGCCAGCACAGCTGCTTTCCTTTTAATGTTACTCAACATTATGGAGGAGACTGCGGCAGAATTCCATATCAGTTTCATCCCCAAATCCAAGGCAGGGGCCACCATGTACTCATTATGGATCTGTTGAAGCACTTCTGGCAAAACAGGAAATGAGGATGTACCATGTGTTTTGGCATATAATGCACTAAAGACTGTACCCCAAGTGGCGCAGTCATTCACTGGGGGAGACATCCCCATTTGCAGGCATATTGTTAGAATTCTATGTTTTTCTTGGGGTCCTCTACGGGGGAATACTGATTCAAGCCGGTTAGCTTTTTGAGCAATCCAGAACGTAATTTTCTCCCATCTGACAGGAAACATAACCTAGCCTGCATTGATTGTAACTGGATAAATTCCTTTTGTAGCCAATTGTTGATCTGCAGCATTAGCAGCCTTTGCAGGATGTATTGTCATTGTTAGCATGATGCATTGTGTCAAACATCTGTATATTCTGAATAGAACTATGTACAGTGTACATAGCGCTGGTGCTGTAAGATTGGCTGTGTCTGGGTATGGTATGTAACCGGCTAAGACTGGGCATATTGCTTCCTCATTGCTGAGGGGGCCTAGTCTAACATCATGTGTTATGTGTGGTAGGAATCTTCAAACCAATGTTGATGTTCTTGGTATGTTAATGGCATTTCTAGGGCTTCATAAGGTTTGTGGTTGTTAGGAGCTGCAGCTACAGTGTAAGCATGAAGAGATCTTGAGTTTGGATTTACTGCTGGGAATGTAACCCATGAATAGAATACCTCTATCCTGTATACTTTTTGGTCCTCAACCACGAAGGGCAAGTCTCCATCCACAAGTGGCAGTCCATGCTGTAGTAACATTTGGGTAACTTCAGGTCTGCAGTTTACAACTATGTTAAAAGATGCTGCAGCAGCCATTTGAATATGTGTGATTCAGAGAGGGTAGATTGAACAACCTATAGCCAATACAGGGGATCAGGTTTGTTCAGTGGTAAGAATCTATAGATCTATAGATCCTGGAGACCTGTCTGCTGCTCTAATGGCTCTATAGTCATAATGGGTTAAATTCAGGGAGGGCTAAGAGTTTTGCTTTGCTTGTCTTCAGTCCTTGCCATGTTGGTAAATAACAATACATCAAAATGAAGGGTCACTGTTCCTGAGAGAAGTTAGTGCGAGTCGTTTTAGAGAGATAAGAGGGTAAGTCAAGGTGACTTTTACTTTGTGCCCACTCACATGCCAAGGGATGTCATGCTTCATCATAGGGCAGTGCTCCTCATCGGGCCGGTGCTGCAATGCCCTCTGGGTTCCAAAAAGGGTCGCTCTGGCGGAGATCTTTTTGTTTTGACGCCATATGCAAGGTAGTGCTTGTTAAGTGATGTGTGAATTACAAGTGGCTAGAGGTTATCTGTGATGATTATATTTATTGATAGAGATCCCTCTGTCATGGTTAAAAAACACTATGTGAGTGAGGTAGCCTAGGTCGACGTGTATCACTCTTTCAATGGTCTCAGGAGGATATCCCTAGCGCTTCCTTAGGACCAAAGAAAAGGTTAGACAGAGTGTTTACGTATTAGAGAGGGCCTCCTCAAATGAAGCAGTGCCACAAGTGGGACCCTGGCAGTAGTCCAGTCTAAAATGATGAGAGGGGAGGGGGTACTAACAGACAATATACAAAATATAGTTAGTCATGTCTCGCGTGTATAAGTCTTAATACACCGAGGTGGTCCCAGAAGGGTGGACCATGTTAATATCTCTGGCCTCAAACTAGTAGACCAGATGCAGTCTTGGAGGTGACTGAGCAAATATAGCCAAAGTTAAAAACAAAGGTGAGGTATTCGAAATTCATAAAACAGTTACAGAGTTAGGGCACCCCAACACGTTATCACAATAGTAGTAGGATAAGAATATCATGGTGATTAGAGTACCTCAACTTTGTAATATGCCATATACCAACGTAATTGCAGAGAAATACCTAATGAAGTGTAGAACATTAACTATCAAAGCAGGCTCCTAAAAGAACTCTAAGTCGTGCTTTGTCAGTATAACTCCATTAAAAGCAAAAGCTTTGCTAAAAGGTGATTTGTGTCCTAAGGTAGGTGGGGAAATGGGGGGAATAGGGGTAAAAAAAGGAGGCAATGGAGGGACCTGTTGCCTATGGGACATAAAGAACAGTCCCCATGAGTCAAACAAGAGGATACATTCCGTAAATATCCGTATTAAAAAATAGCACAGTTACCGGAATCCCCAACTCACAGCTTGAAGAGCTCGTATTGTGGAAGCCAGAAGTCACTCATGATTGTGGTGAATGGCTGTTGGGAATGGCAAGCCTGTGTGTGCTGACAGTGGCTGCCATCATGAAACTATAATAAACTGCTCGTAAAAGCAAGCAAGTGTATGTAGATATGTACAATATAGAGCCTATGGAAGGTTATAGATGGAGTTGAACACACCTCGGGTGGTTGGTAGATGAAGTCGTGTATAGTAAATTGAGAATAGGGTTCAAAATTCGGCAAGCTTAGGTATGTTTGTAAATATAGTACATGCTCAATGGCGGTTAGTAAATAAAGTTGTACATGACATATATTAGAGCCAGAGATGTAAAGAACAAATATAAAGGATAATCACTAGGTGGTAAATTTTGTATCGAGTTCCAATGTTGGCAGGTGTATTTATGGTTGTTAATATGGAAAACGCCCAATGGCGGTTAATAGATAAAGTTGTACATGACATTTTGTCAAAAATATAGTGTGGAACTAGAGGTGTAAAGAGCAAAGATAAAGGATAGGCAACATATGGTAATGGTGAGGGTGTCCTAGAAAAAGAAAATACCTGGTGTATGGCATCGATTGTATAACATATTGTTATCGGGCATAGAAGCAGGATATGCAGCCCACATATGTCAAGGGTGCACAATTAGAAAGGGGCTTTATTATTGCACTGGTGTTGGCTCAAACTCTTCAGAGAGGATGAGCTTGCAACCTTGTAGATTAAAATCTAAGAGGGAAATAGCTCTGTGTAGAATAGAAAGTGATACACAGAGTGGTGAGACATATACCAATAGTATGTTAAGAGAGTCAGAGTATTGAGATGATACTCCTGAATGAAAAGTGCTATTGTAGTTCAGTCCAGGATATATCATCATTCAGGCCATGAATATGTGTTCTTCGCACACATATACATGGCCTGAACCCAAAGTTGTTCTTTTGTAAACAGGGTAGTAGTACTCCAGGTTGGATTGGCCTCCAAAATAGTCCATGTCAAATGGTCAGTGGAATGTTGAAATTCAATATAGTGGTTGCCCATTTTAGTGGTGCTGGAGCCACAGCGAATACTGCTTTTGTGCTCACTGATCCTGGCTTTGATTGGTCTTGTGGTCATGCCTACATAGTGTAGATTGCATGGACACATAATGAGATAAACACAGTGTTGCTTATTACAGTTTGTGTGTTGTTTCTGTGTCCACCTGAAGTTGCCTATCTCTAAGCTTTTTGTGTAATGTGTGGATGCACAGGCAATGCAGCTGCAGCATGGGTAGTGACCTTTCACTGCTGGTAAATTCCTTAATGTGGTTTGTTGTGTCACCCTCCGGGCGGCTCTAGGGCATTACAAGTTCAGCTCCCCTGTGTTGACAATCTTCCAATGTTTTAAGATGATGTTCTTATTTTGTTAGACATCAGGGTAAAAGTTGTAACACATGTCATAGTCTTATCTTTGTGTTTGGGAAAGGTTTCCAATAAGGCTTTACAGTGGTTGATTATTCGGGAGCACGGACACTGGGCCTTCATCTTTCCTTTCTTAAGGTAAATAACAATAGACTGGGGTTTATGTAGGGTAAATTCTTTGATAGATTTACGTTTTTATGACTGCCAATGCTTTTGTAATACATCGAAGTGAGGTAACTTGATTCTCTAATGGAATGTAGGAATGCTAGGAATACTAGGAACTATTTTCTATCAAGGCAGTTGGAGCTGTCAGAGGGGTCTATGCTGCAAGGAATAATGTTACCCTTTCAGACCCACTACTTTGTCGTGCTTTGGATTTAACAAGTGGCGAATAGGGTGGGGTTGAAGAGATAGAGTCCTCGGAGTGAGTATCTCCGAAAGTGTTGGTACGTAAACCAGACAATTCTGTGAGAATCTGTGTAGACCTGAGAGCTGTGATTGCCAACATTATTGTGAGCTGTCATCTTTGCCCGACATGAATGAGGTTTATTTGCATGCTTGTTAGCACCAGAGTGTTTTCCACTTTGGATTTAAGGTCAGCTTACCATCAAATTGAGCTGATTGAGGATTCTCGCTATTTAATAGCATTCATTACACCACAGGGACTATTTCAATTTAGACGTGTGCCTTTTGGATTAGCTTCTGAGGCGTCTGATTTTCAGATGATTATGTTCCATCTCTTTAAGAACATGGAAAAAAGTGTTAAATGTTTTCAAGGCTATATCTTGTTATTTTCCAAAGATGAGGTGAAACATGAGAAGCATCTTAGAGAAGTGTGTGGTGTTTTGAAGAAGAGTAGTTTGACATTAAAAGGGAAGAAATGTCATTTTGTTTGACAATCTGTTGCGTATCTGGGTCTCACGTTGTCCGAGGATAGTGTCATCCCTAATAAATCTCTGGTAGATGCCATTCTTAAGGCTCCTGCACCTGATGATAGGGAAAATGGTTATAATTTGCAAGGCTTTGTGAATATTATAGCAAGTTCATTGAAAATTTCCCTTAAGATGGAACCACTCAGCGAACTCACAAGGAAGAAGGTGGACTATCTATGGACTGACAGACAAAACTCTGCTTTTGAGAAAATTAAGAATGAAATTGCCCATGCACCTACTTGGAAACCCTTCAGGATGGTGCATAATGAATTGTGACTGTGGATGCAAGTATCTATGGCATTGGTGGAGCATCGTCCCAACTATGTGGTAAGGAACAGTGGAATATTACTTTTGCATCCCGCAAGTTGTCTGGTGCTAAAGAAGGAAAAAACGTTTGCCACGTGTTGGAGCTATTGAAAACTTTGACAATTTTATCTGAGGCACACATATTGTTCTCAAAACGGATCGTGAACCTCTTGTAGGGATTCTTTCTCCGGGTGGGGGTGGAATGCGACTGCTCTGATTGCAAGATTCATCTCCAAACTTCAAGAGTATTGTTTTGGAGTGGAATATGTGCTGGGACGCAGTGATGTGTGGGCCGATGGTCTGTCAGGTCTTCCTGTTTCTGAGACATCAGGCAAATCAACTGGTGTAGAATAAGACATTGTGCTTGCTTTATCAGATTATGTTTCTGATGATTCAAGGTAATCCATAAGAACAAATGGATGAGAAATGATGAGGACGATAAGGTTTTGTGTCATGTTAAAAGATACATGGAAGTGGGATGGCCAGAAAGGAGAAAGTTGCAGGAAGAACTTGTTCCTTTTTTAGAATAGCTGAGGAATTGGTTATGGAAAATTATCTTGTTTTCAAAAGTGGAAAATGTACTCCTCCAAAAGGAATTCAGGTTGATGTTTTGAAATTGGATAATGAAGGACATCCAGGTATGTAATCAATTAAAAGGATCATATGCACTACATTTTGGTTGCCTCAATTGGATAGAATGGCAGAAAAAGTTGTAAGATTTGTGTCAACAGCGAGAAAATGTTCAAGCCTGTTCCGACTCCCCCTTTCCTTGACAAAAGGTGGGTTTTGATATTTCTGGACTGTTTCATGGGCTTACTTCTGATTGGCGATATGCCTACCTCTCCTTGGCAAAGGGGGGGGGGGGGTTTGATATTTCTGTACTGTTTCAAGGGCTTCCTTCTGATTGTTGATATGCGTACCTCTCCTTGGCAAAAAGTGGGTTTTGATATTTCCTGGACTGTTTCAAGGGCTTCCTTCTGATTGTTGATACGCTCTAGTACTGCTTGATTATCATTCTAAATAGCCTGAAGTGAAACTAGTGCCTAATGCTACAGCAAGTGCTAATATTAAATTCTTCAAATACATTTTTACTACGGAGGAATCTCCTGAAGTTGTGATATCTAAACGGTATTCAACTTGTGTCCAGAGAAATGCAAGGTTTTTTCACTTTCAGTAATATTAGGCATGTGACTACTGCTTTATATGAGCCACAAGGAAATGTACAGGTCAAAAGGTTCAATAGAGTTCTTAAGGAGTGCATTAATTGGGCACATGGTTTTGGTGGTTTGTGGAAGGACAAATTGAGAGAGAAACTGTGGTGGTATTGCATCACTCCTCAGACTACTACTGAGGTTAGCCTTTTAGATTGTTGAGAGGTAGATCACCTATATCCAAATTGTGTCCCTGACTAGGTTTCAGACTGTAGTGAATGTTAAAGAAATCAAAGACAGAGTCCATAGAAAACAAAATAAGGTCAATAAGTTGTATGATGAAAAATGGAAAACCAAATGTCATTCTTTTGTGGTGGGTGATTGGGGGAGACCGAGGAAACCTAAAGGGTTCACGAAGAGTATGCAAAAGTTTGGTAGGGCTATGAGGATTATAAAGTTTTATGGCAAGAGTGCGATAACTCAAGATGGGAAAGTCTGGAATGAGAGACATGTGGCTAAATGTTAAGCATGGGCTGAAAATTCGTTCCACTTGTGGAATTTACGGATTTTCCGCGATTTCGCGATCCGCGAATCTCGCGAAACCGCTGTAAAACCCGCGAATCAGCGGGGACGAATTTCCCGCCAAGCACTTACAGGGTGACAGCAGCAGGTGCAAAAGTTGAAGCTAATTTTTTGTAAGCTTTTACAAAAGGGTTATAAAGAAATTAACTTCAACTTGGGCACCTTCTGCTGTAAGCCTTTAAGTGCTTCCTGGTGCCTCGTTGCCTACTTGCAACTATTCTCTGACCTTGCTCTGACCCTTGAAGCAGGGTCAGAGAATAGTTACAAGTAGGCAATGAGGCGCTTGTCACGAAAATTAAACCTCAACAGGAAGCACTGACAGATATAAATACAAGCATTTGCAATGCAATAGGTCTCGCATTAGGAAAGTTTGAGCTATTGGTCTTGTAAATGACAATTTTTTTTATTTATGTGTTGGTTTTGAAAATAGCTAAATTAATAGCTTTGTCATTTACAATGCCAATAGTAATAACTTTCTCAAATGTGACACCTATAGCATTTGTAATGCAACATGTTTTGTATTTACGTGACTTAGCTGTATTGATAATACAAATTACAATGGCATTTAATTTTTTTAAATAATTAATACTTCAATAAAAGTGATTTTAATTTATAATGGCAATAGCTTAAACTTTTGTAAATAACTTTTGTGAAGATTATGTTCAGTGTATTTTATTGTGCCGAAAATCCAAGAACAGAAGTGAAATATTAACATATTTTTGTGACATTTGTAATAAAGTTTGAAACATTGAGAGAACATATTTGAACCAGTTGTTGTTGAATGGTTGCGTAGATTGATGCTGAGGTGGCGCTGAGTGGTGCTGTGGTGGTGCTGAGTGGTGCTGTGGTGATGCTGAGTGGTGCTGTGGTGGTGCTGAGTGATACTGGGATGGCGCTGAGTGATGCTGGGGTGGTGCTGAGTGATGATGTGGTGGTGCTGAGTGGTGCTGTGGTGGTGCTGAGTGATAATGTGGTGGTGCTGAGTGATGCTGTGGTGGTGCTGAGTGATGCTGTGGTGACGCTGAGTGGTGCTGTTGTGGTGCTGATTGGTGCTGTGGTGGTGCTGAGTGATGCTGTGGTGGTGCTGAGTGTTGCTGTGGTGGGTCTAAGTGGTGCTGTGGTGGTGCTGAGTGATAATGTGGTGGCACTGAGTGATGCTGTGGTGGCGCTGAGTGATGCTGTGGTGGCGCTGAGTGGTGCTGTGGTGGTGCTGAGTGATAATGTGATTGTGCTGAGTGATAATGTGGTGGTGCTGAGTGATGCTGGGGTAGCGCTGAGTGATGATGTGGTGATGCAGAGGGCAGAAAGGCACAAAAAGCAGTCTAACAAAGGGCAGAAGGGCAGAAAAACAATGGAAAAACGAGTCTAACAGTGGGCAGAAGGGCACAAAAAACAGTCTAACAGAGGACAGAAAAACACAGGAAAAACGAGTCTAACAGAGGGAGGAAGGGCACAAAAAACTAGTCTAACGGGGCAGAAAGGCACAAAAACAAGTCTAACAGAGGGCAGAAGGGCACAAAAACGAGTCTAACAGAGGGCAGAAGGGCACAAAAACAAGGGAATAACAGAGGGCAGAAGGGCACAAAAAACGAGTCTAACAGAGGGCAGAAGGGCAGAAAAGCAAGGGAAAAATTAGTCTAACAGAGGGCAGAAGGGCACAAAAAATGAGTCTAACAGGGGGCAGAAGGGCAGAAAAACATGGGAAAAACGAGTCTAACAGAGGGCAGAAGGCAGAAAAACAAGGGAAAAATGAGTCTAACAGAGGGTAGAAGGGCACAAAAAACCAGTCTAACAGGGGGCAGAATGAATCCCGCCCTACGTGTTTGTCCACGAAGATGCCACCTTTTTGTGCAATACCTCTACTCAACTGGAGTACCCTCTACTGTCTAATCAGTAAGTACTCCCTCGTTGGCTAAATGTATAGGGGCAGATTTACAATAACTGGCGCATCCCCAGGGATGCGCCTGTTATTGTGCGCCGCAGCCCCGCCACCCATGGTGGGCCGCATTTACAATGCGGCGCACCATGTGGCAAAACGCATCTGTGCCATAATAGCAGCGCATTGCTGGAGCTGCGTCGCGCTTGCGACGCAGCTCCAGCAATGCTCTGGGGGGGCCCTATCTCCCCAATGCTGCATCAAGCCTTGCGCCAGCAGGCGCAGGGTTTTGACGCAGCATTGCCCTAAAAGTGACTAAGTGAATTCTTGTAGATTTCACTCAGCCACTTTTAGGAGGCGTTCCTGCGCAGGAACGCCCTCCCCTGCGCCGGAACGCCTCCTGATGGAGCAGGGCTTTACAACGTGACGCATCTCTCAGATGCGTCACGTTGTTAATACCCAGCACCATGGCGCATCTTTTATACTGCCGCTGCGTCACAAAAGGTCTTGTTAGAGGGTGGGAGTGGTGAACCAGAGGGTGGCAGTGATGAACCAGAGGGTGACAGTGATGAACCAGAGGGTGGCAGGGGTGAACCAGAGGGGTGACAGTGATGAACCAGAGGTGGGCAGTGCTGAACCAGAGGGTGGCAGGGGTGAACCAAAGGGTGGCAGGGGTGAACCAGAGGGAGGCAGTGGTGAACCAGAGGGTGGCAGTGATGAACCAGAGCGTGGCAGTGGTGAACCAGAGGGTCCTGTGCCCATACACAACCGCATGGGTAACTTCGCCATGCAAGCGGCCCGCGAACACGCAAAAGCCCTGCGAACACGCAAAAAACCCCGCGAACACACAAAAAACCCGCGAACACGCAAAAAACAAAAATCCTCAAATTTGCATGAATTCGCGGATTTTGCAGATTGCGAATTCGATTTTGCAAGAATTCGCGGAACGCAAATTTGCAAATTTCGCCCACCCAGACTTCCACAAAAAATTTAATGAGGGGTCTTTGCTGAGAATGAATTTGGGAGAACAAGTCAGCTTTGACCTACAAGTTGGTGATCAAGCACAAAATGACTCCTCCTTGGAGTTGGACGTGTCTGAGGAGAGAAACTCCAGGGAATGTTTTGCTGAAGAATCTGTGGCATCTAGAGTTAAGATGGGAACACGTGTTAAGCATTTTCCAACCAGATTAGCTTATTAGTGTGACTCATTGATTTTCTTTTTTTTTTTACTATCATATTTGCTTGTCCATTTTTTCTTTGTATATAGCTTTTTTTTCGCTTTATTTGTTACATTTTTATAAGTCAAAGGTGTATTAGATTTACATTTGTATTACTGCCAGTTCTTATGTCATGCATCTTTGTGAGGTAACTTGGTTCTCTAATGGAATGTAGGAATGCTAGGAATACTAGGAACCATTTTCTATCAAGGCGGTTGGAGCTGTTAGAGGGTACTGTGCTGCAAGGAATAAAGTTACCTTTTCAGACCCACTACTTTGTCTCATTTTGGCTTTACCATTCTTGTACTAGTTTCTCAAATTATTTCACATAACTATTCTCCTACATCTCCACAAGTTTTGATATTCAGACTAGGTCCCAGTTTTGCAAAGTTTGTCATCCTACTTGAAGGCCCAGCAGGTATAGAAGAGTTACTGGTTCTTGCTGCTGATTGCATGACCAACAAGTAACAAGTGTTCTTTGTGGAACCAGGTCATTAGCCTTGTGCCCCACCCCCAACCTGAAGGGCCAGGGGATTGCTGTTTGTTTGGTCTCTGCCATTTGACTTGTCTGACTTTGGATGCCCTTCCAGGAGACTAAGCTCCTGCTGGCATAGCTCACCAGTCACTGAGACATACAAGCCCCTCAATCACTTCAATGTGGTGATGCACCAAGGAGCTTGAAGATAATAGGCAGCAATTAAAACTGTGCCAGTTTATATCAGTAAATCAAGCAATACTAAGCATGGTTCATGAAGGATAATCTCTCTCCCTCCTTGGCTCTCCAGTCAACACCACTGGCCAAAAGAAATTGTCATTTCAACCGCATGCAGATGATACACAGATCATGATTCGATTTGATTTGTGGTTTGTAAAGCACCTGAAATCACCCCGTGAGGGGTCTCTCTGCGCTAGGACTTTGCTTTTGTCTGCCAAGGAAGGGACCTATTAAAACAGTGTCGTCCTCAGAAGCCTCCGGAATTGCAGGTGGTCGGTGCACTCCCACAACTGGGTGGGTAGTTGGTTCCTGTAAGTCGGAGCTAAGTGGAAGTTGCTTTACCTCCCTGCCTAGATTTTGTGCAGCGACGGTCTACAAGAAGAGATTTGGAGCCAGAACGAAGTGACCTGGAAGGCTGATATCTTGTGAATGTGTCTGTCATATAACTGGGGCCTTTTTCCGTTTAGGGATTTGTGTACAATACAGCTTATCTTAAAGTGAATCTGCATGCGCACTGGTAACCTGTGCAAGTTTTACTGGAGGGGAAGGGAGGAGGTGCGGGACGGAGACATTCTCTGAAATCAGCAGAGCATTGCAATAATACAGGTGACTTAATACAAGTGCTTGAATGAGGGTTTTCCAAGTGGTTAGGGGGAGGAAGGGAAATATCCTTCGCAGGAGGCTTAGGACATGGAAACAGGCACCAATGGTGTTAGAGGCCTGTTCCTTCCATAATAGCTTCTGTTTCAAGCGGACCCCTACATTTTTTACCACGGTCTTGGGGGAAGTGTGGATCCCAGCTCTGTTGGCCACCAGCTTGGGGACCATTTCAAAGACGCGTCGCCGAACAGCAAGCTTTCCATTTTTCCTGCACTGAGCTGGAGGAAATTTTTCTCATCCAGCAGGCAATGGTCTTCAAACCTCTTAAGAAGATGGACTGAGTGTCGGGGTTGTTTTTGTCAAAGGAGAGTAGAAGCTGGGTATCATCAGCATACGAGATAGGAGTGAACCCCAAATCCCAGAGAACCCCTGCCAGTGGGGCAACATAAACGCTAAATATGGTGGGTCTGAGACAGGTTCCCTGGGGTACTCCCTTGGTCAGTACCATCGTCTCGGAACGGAAAGGGCCCAAGTTGATAGTCTGAGTTCTGTATGCCAGAAAACTCAGAAGCCATTGCATGGCTCTCCCTTGAATACTAATTTCACTTAGTCTCCTGAGCAGGATTTGGTGAGAGAGAGTGTTGAAGGCCGCTGATAGGTCAAGCAGCACCAGCAGAGCTGCCTGTCTGTTGTCTAGTGACTGTCTGATGTTATCAGTGAAAGCAATTAAAGGTGACTCAGCGATATGTCTTAGTCTAAATCTTGACTAAGAGGGATCAAGACAACCGGAGGCCTGAACAAAGTCCGAAAGATGGTTATTTATTTGTTTTTCTAAAATGTTGCTCATGAGGGGCAGCAGCGAGATAGGTCGATAGTTGGAAAGGTCGTCCATAGCGGCCTTGGGGTTCTTGCATATCAGAATTATTTGTGCTGCCTTCCAATCATTGGGGACAAGATCTTTTTCCAACAATAGATTTAACATGGAGCAGATACGGGTGGTAAACTGGTAAGCTGTTTGGACAGTAATGAGGTGGTCTTAGCCAGAATGATATCGAGCGGTGAGCCTGACTTAACCTTATTGAGTAGAGATTTTACCTCCACGGGCGTCAGCAGAGGAAAATGTTCCATCTTCACAATATTAAGCAGGACGAGTGAGTGTCCACCAAGGAAATCATATTGAAAGCTTTCGTCTTCACTGATGTTATCATTTTAGGTCGATTTTCTTTGTGAAATGCGTGGCAATTTTATCACACCGGACTTGTGTCGGTTCATGCTCATTGCTGCATGCTTCTGGGTGAGTGAAAGTTTTTAGGATCTGATAGAGGGTTTTCGGAGCATACTTACTGCTTGAGTTTCAGTGTAATGTGGGTTTTGCGTGCATGTTTTATGTTTTTATGGTAATTAGGGCTCATTTATAGCATGCTTTGTCAAATGCATTATGAGAGAGTTTCCAGCACCGCTCAATTTCTTTACACTGACTCGTTTCAGTCCTGAGTACAGGAGTGAACCAAGCTGACTGGGTGTGCCTAGCAAATCTGGGCCCTAATTTTAGGGGAGCCAGCAGATCAATGGCCGACTTAATAGTGGAGTTGTACCTGGCTAGGCTGGCCTCAATGTCTTCAGTATCGGGGTTCCATTGAGTGGATATTGTATCTTGAAAAAGTTCAGGCGTGATTTTGTGTCACTGCCTGCATCTGCTAAAGGAGGTTGGGGGCTGTGAGAAGTTGGCCTGGTATATGGTGTTCACTATTCTAGGGAGCACCTTGCACCAGAACACATGACCCTTATGGTGATTGGTTGTAAGTCAACCTTATAGACCAGCTATCCTAATGGTATCGTGGACAAAGCAGTCTTAGGCTAAACTCAAGAGGGCATGTGAAGCCAGCTGTTTTACCATATGCAATCCCTTCTAATACCAAATGAAAGGACACCACACAAGTTATATACTACAAAATCTATGGATTTATTTCTAGAATAATCCCCTTAACTCTATATGAGCACAGGAGCACAAGCGTTAAACAAAGAACACAGTATAACATACAATAAGCTGCACAATTATGGATAGGCCAGGTGGCCACTCAAACCATGTATTAAGAAAGTAGTATAAGTACCACGTCTCGAACAATGAACAGGCCTAGGGCCTTGGGAATCGCTGGGCCTACACTGGACTAACAAAGATTAGGTCAGGAGAGGCCCACAGGATACGGGTGCAGAGTCTATAGGCAACCGCGTTTACCATACAAGTCATTGGTGCATGAAAATCAGAAAGTTATAGGTTTCGAAGACTTCCGAGTGGACTAGAACTTAGCCACTTAAAACTAGGGCACTAGAGGTGTAATCCACTATAGGAGCACCGGAGTTAGAGCGTTACCTCACCCACAGGAAGTGGGTGCATAGGTGCCAAAGTGTGTCAGGTTTCGTCGTGAAGTTCTATGGAGCCTGGAGATGAAGATGCTGCAGGCGGCCAGGAGAGAAGAGTCCGGTTGGATCCAAGGGTGGATCGAAGATGTAGAGTACCTGAAAGCAGAGGGGACAGAGTTCAGGTCACTAGCCAGTGACCAGCGAGGAACCAGGCGATGTCGGGTTGCAATCAGGTGATGTGGAGGTGTGTGTCTCCGCTGTCAAATTGACAAGGAAGGATCGAGGATGACCAGCTGGTGAACACGAACTGTCCCACGAAGGCTCATGCTGTCGGCGGTGTCAATACTTGATTCAGAGTCACCAAGCCTTGGCAAAGGCAACCCATGCAGGAATCGAAGATGTCTTCTTGATCGGACCGGGAAGGTCAGATCGATGGCTCATTTTCAGGGGAGCTGGGGCCAGTCTGGAGCAACCAGACCAGCAGTGTAGTTTTGATGTTTCATTGTCAGAGAGGCCACTAGCCAACGGGCAAATGACCGGACAATGCGTCGAGCAGGAAAAGTGCAAAACGGCCCCACGCAGCACTCGGAGAGTGTGGAGAGGTGATCTTTGGAGCACAGGCTGCTCGGGGCTGGGCTTCTCAAACCCCAAAGCACAGCATCGAGGGAACCTTGGGAGCTGCACAGGAAGCACTTTGTCGACTTTTCAAGACGGCCGGTCCCACGTCTCTCGTCGCCTCCACGGGTCTAAGCTTTGCTAAGGCTGTCTTGTCGGTCTCTGTTGTTCGAGCTCCGGCGGGAGCAACGGCAAAGAAAGTCTTGTCGCGCTGATGGTGCCTGCTTGCACAGGGTGGCCACTCCTTGACCACAAGCGAGATTCTTCAGTTTTCTACGTTGAGTAGGATGTCGAAGAGTCCAGAGATTTGTTTCAAAGTTTCAGTCAGGATGATCTAAAATGCATTGGCACAGCTCCTACCTTTATTCCACATCAAGGGGCTGGATCACCTGTTAGGTCCTTCCTATGGGTGGGACCCAGGAAGGGGGTGGTTACACCCCTTTCCCTTTGTCCAGTTTCACGCCAGAGATGGGGCTAGAGTGCCCCAGGACCGGTTTGAACTGGGCTATGCATGGGACACCTTGTGCGCCCCAGGCAGTGTCTAGTTTCATTCAACCCTCCCTTCTACAATCCACTATCTCCTGTCTGGGGTGGTGTAACACCTCCCTGTGACAGGATACCATTTGTCCAGGCCTCCCCTGCCGGAGTTTTGGTCAGCAGCAGGAGGACATACTTGTGTCTGTGGCAGCAGCATCCATTTTGTGATGCTGGGGCTCTGGTTAGATTTAACTGTGTTTAAGCAAAGTAACATGTCTTATCCCTCTAGAAGGGTGGAATGATACCCCCGTCACCAGAACTGGCGAGGGGGTAGTATTCCAAAGCGTATGACACCTTACACGACATGTTTTGATAAAGCCAAACCAAAGTTAGCAAGTAACCACGAGGATTATAATGCACTTAAGAGTATATGGTATGGCAATATCCCAGAACAGCTAAGGGAATTGGTCCCGAAAGCTGCAGACATGCTCAGCTCATGCTAGAGCACCATCTCACATAAAACCAAGCACTCTGCCTCCAGAATTGATAAGGCCTGCCATAGGAGTGACTTATAGGTGTATATGTGTCCAGATATAGGTTTAGATATAGGCATACTATATCTAAGCAAAGGGTGATTACACGACCTTTCCCCAGATGAGTGATCAGCCAGTTGTGTCAGTTTGGATAGCCAGCCAGGGGTGGCAAAAGATATGCTGCAGCCCCTGGTAGGCCTTGGATGCACCTATGCCCTGGTACCTATAGTACACTGTACAGGGGTTGATAAGGTGACCCCAATGTCCAATTGGTTATGTACCTAAAGTACATTGAGTCCATTTTACAGAAAGAGCAGATAGCCTGGGGCCCTGATTAGCAGGGTTCCAGGCCAACTAAGTCGAAAACCAGCTAAACACTAGGCAAATATTCTGGGGTAACCATAGTCAGGTATCCACCTTCCTACAGGGACTGTGTGTTCTGTGCCCAAGGGCCCCTGAGTTGGAACTCGATCAATGAGTGGTCGGTCCATGTGTGAGGGTTGGTGAGGGTTGGTGGCTCTGCAGAGCAAATTATGGGAGTTGGTAGAAATCAGATCAATTGTGTGTCCTGCCATGTGAGTGGGGTCTTCATTGATTTTATTTAGATCTAAAGTTAGTAAGTCTATTAAAAGCAACACTGCGTCTTGATTTGAGGTGTCTTCTTTGCTGTGAGCATTAAAGTCGCCCAAGAGGACTCATTTTTTTGTAGAAATGACATGCGAAGAGATAAGTTCCATGAGAGAAGTCCCGTAGTGGGCCGTAGTGGGCTAGGAGGCCGGTAGACCAAAGCACCTTTCCAACTATCTTGTAGGTGCAGGTCAATTCTGAAAGCAAGAGCTTCTATACTCTCATTGCTTAATTGCTCCAAAATAGTTATTTTTATATGATCTTTCTAGAATATTTGTAGTGGTCTGTTCTTCACTCCTTGTTGCTTGGAATACTCACACCATGATGTTCTGGTTGTGAGTATTCCACTTCAGAATGTAGGAGCTTGTGTTTGAAAAGTTCAACAGTTGCTGCCTGATGGTTTCCTGGCCCGGCTGCTGCGCAGCACCTGATATGTATAAAGCTTACCTTTACAACTACACTTCGGCTTGCGTCCAACTTACTACAATTATGATGGCGACGATCTTCAGGTGACTGCAGAACCCACGGCATTCTACGGAGTCCTGTTTCCAGTGGTGCTGTTCTCCGATGGTCAGGAGAAACGTCGAGTGGTTATAAACGTTTGGTATTCATCCTCCGCGCATTCTCAAACGTCTATTTCAAAACTGCGGCACCGGCATAGTGAGGCCGGTGCCTCGTTACTATATGTTCTCGTCACAGAAGAGACCGAGTCAGGGCAGTTAGCGTGCTAGTTTTGTGGCGTGCGCAAGCGTAGGCACCATCTTACTAGTGCTTTTGTGAAGCTTCATGCCGTACCTCATCCGCACAATGCAATTTTGTAAGCAGCCTTGTTAAAAGAGCAAAACTGTACTGCATCTTATCTACACAGCGGCCATTTTATGGCTGCTGAACATACAGACATGTTTGTTTCTCGGAGAAAGAGATAAAGTTCACAGGTTTCAACATTTAAAAAGAAAAAAGTGTCTACGTTCTAAAATTTTAAAGGGAAACACCTGTTGAAGTATTTCCATATTCAAATGCGCTTTGCTTACATGATGACACGCACACCTGGTGTGACAACAAAAACAACAAGCAATGATTCTTTGAATGGTGGCACTGTTATGTTGTACTTTGTTACTGTGTAGTATATTGCTTTAAGGCTCGTGTTAGGAGCGAGCTTATCTCTAGAATGCTTATACATCATTTATGTTCCGACTGTGTGAGTCAGTTGAAGCCTGACAATTTTGCTGTACGGTTGTGCTTCCTGGCACCACCTGTTCTCCACCTTTAATCTGGAATAAAGAATTACTGAAGGTACCTTGCCTCCACCTTTACTTTACAATTGGCGACGATTGGGATCTACATATATATATATTTTTTTTATGAACATCGAGAGAAAAACGGAAAAAGAACACGGAAAAAGAAAATAGCGTCTGTAATTTGTATCAGAGATTTGTGGCGATTCTCTCTACAGCGTCTGCGTAACATATGGATTTCGTTTCTATGTTATTTATCTGCTTACTCCAGGTAGGCGAGAAGTCACTTTCTGGTTTCGGTTGGGCGGCGCATGCTTGCATCTTTTGACTGTGTGCTGAGTTCCGTGCACGATCTTCTGGCTGCGCGACCCTCGAACCACGAACTCATTAGAACGTCTTCCTACTTCCTACGCTGGTTACTTGTGTGATGATGCATTCGCCCAAGGTCTCGTTGCGTGACCCTGCGTAGCGGCCAATTTTGGATTTCGTCGGAAAGCTTCTCTGTCTCTACAGTTTCACTGAGTCAAACGAAGAAGCACCGATTTTTCAAAAATAATGGCACTATCAATTAAGAACATTTAAGCGACGCATCATTATTTTACAAGGAGAACAGGTGAGACTGTCGGGCACATTATTTTGTATTTTTTTTTAAGTGTGTATTATTGAGGAAAATTACATATTTAAGTATTTTACTTTTATGGATACTGGAGATCAACCCCAGGGAATTTTGAAAGAAGAAATGGCTCAACAAAGTTTTGTGATCAGTCCTCCACAACTTTTTTGGGCTACAGGTTCTCAACCTGACATGAAATGGGTGGAATGGAAAGAGTATTTTAACAATTATATTTGTGCTATTGATGAGAATGAAAAAATGAAATCGGAACAAAAGAAAAGGATACTTTTGCATTCTTTGGGACCTAAAGGTTTAAAGACTTATTCACGAATGCAAAAAGTGATTAATCCAGATGCAAGTGAATTTGATAACGCCATCGCAGATATGGATAGGTATTTTGCACCTAAGGTGTGTATAGGTGTAGTGAGGCACACATTTTTTCAGAGGAAACAAAAGAAAGAAGAATTGGTTGACGAATGGATAGATGACTTAAAAAAACTGGCTATTGACTGTAAGTTTGGAAATTTGCACTATGACCTCATTCGAGACCAACTAGTTATGCACAATGACAACTCACCGATTCAGGACCGTCTTTGGGTAAATGGTGACGCACCTTTAGATGACGTACTTGCTATTATGAGGAAGTCGGAAATGTCAGGGAGATGTGCTATTGTTGTCAAGGACACAGTAAAGGAATCGGACAAAGCGTCATCTGCTGTTTTCAAGATTCAAGGAACAACAAAAAGTCAGACTAAGCAATTTCAGAACAAAAGCTTTAATCAACCTTTCAAAAATCAAGGAAGAGACAACAGGGTAGATGACAGAAGGTATTACCGTTGTGGTAGCAAAGAACACATGGCTTACAGCAAGTCGTGCCCTGCAAAGTCGTGCCCTGCCTTGCGGAAAAAATGTAGTGTGTGTGGATTAATGGGCCATTTTAGCAAATTGTGTCGCAAGCGCAGTAATGTCAAATTTTATGTTATGTTATGTTAAAGAAATTTGGTACCGCGCACATACACCAATTGGTTTCTTGGCGCTCAAAGACCAGTGGATGAGGACACAAGGGGGTGGGTGCAGCTAGCCATGGGCAAGGCGGAACAGATATGTTTTCAGGGATTTGCGAAAGGTAGAATAATCGGGGCTGAGCCGGATGGAGAGAGGGAGGGAATTCCAAGTGGACGGGGCAAGAAAAGAGAAACAGGCACCACCGTGCTTCTTGCGTTTGAACCTAGGAGTGATCAAAAGATTGTAAGCAGAGGATCTGAGGTGTCGAGAAGGAACATAGGGGTGCAAACAGAGGGAGATAAAGACAGGAGCAGAGGCAAAAAGGGATTTGAAAATAGTACATCCCAGTTTGAAGATGCAACGTTGCGCAACAGGGAGCCAGTGTAGGGTTTTTAGCAACGGGGTGACATGTTGGTGTTTGGGCTGCTGAAAAATTAATCTGGCTGCCTGGTTTTGCACCAGTTGGAAGCGTTGGAGATGGTATGCCGGAATCCCCACGTATAGACAGTTGGCATAGTCTAAACGTGAGTTGACCAGGGCCATGATAACAAGGGTGAGAGCCTCTGGTGATAGGAACCTTCGGATCTTCCCGATTCTGCGGAGATGGTAAAAGCAGGCCGAGGTAACAGCGTTGATGTGCGGCCGCATCGAAAGGTCGCTAGAGATGGTAACACCAAGGCTCTTCACAGAGTTAACTGGGCAGGGAGGGGGACCAAGGGCAGGGGGCCAAAAATTGGAAGTCCAAGGATGTGGGTGCCCGCCAATCAGGACCAGCTCTGTCTTGCTCGGATTGAGCTTCAGCAAATGCATCTGGAATGAAGATGTGAGTGCTAGTGAAAGTGGTGAAGATGAGGATGGTTGTGTGAAAAATGTCAGGGGGAACTATATGCTAAATATCACTGATGAAGCAATGGAAGGTAAACCAATTTGTGAAGTATCCTTGGTTGGTATTAAGGTAAATGTGTATGCTGATTCTGGATCTCCATACACGATCGTTAATGAAGAGGTATGGAGGAAGAAATTTACACACAAAATAGGGGACAAGTTGAATGCCTCGGATGTTAATCCTGTGAGTTACACAGGGGAAAGAATAGGGTTGTTGGGTTTCAGATGGCTCACTTTCCTCTTTAAGGGCAGAGTAACAAGAGGGAAATTATACATAGCCAAAACGGGACCATCTGTCCTAGGCTGGTATGACCAGAAAAATCTTCACATCATCCTAGACCCTAACAGCAAGGAGAAGGTGTTGGTCTTAGATGAGTGTAGCAAGATAGAAGACGCCTTGAAAAGTAGATTCACTAATGTTGTGGGTGGAAAGTTAGGCAAATTGAAAGGTTTTGAGGATAGAATCATGCTCAAGAGTGATGCACAACCTAAAGTCCACAAGGTCAGACCTATTCCCCTGTTAATAAGGGACGAGGTATAGAAAGAAATTCAAGGTCTTTTGGCTAAAGATGTTATCAAAGAGGTAGATTCTTCAGAGTGGATTAGTCCAGTTGTCGTGGCAAGGAAATCCAATGGCAAAATCCGTTTGTGTATAGATTTACGCCATCTTAACAAGAATATTGTAATTGAACGATTTCCGTTACCTAAAATTAACGAGATGGTTTCTTCTTTAAGAGGGGCAACTTGGTTCTCTACGATAGACCTTTCTGCTGCTTACCACCAAGTAGTTTTGGAACCAGAGTCAAGGCATCTAATGGCTTTCATCACGCCGTTTGGTTGTTTCCAATTTAAAAGAATGCCATTCGGCCTTGCATCGGCCGCAGCTGTTTTTCAGCGTTTGATGCACAAATTGTTTGGTGATATGGATGGTATTTGTTTTTTCCAAGATGATGTTTTAATTGCAGGTACCAACAAAGAAGACCATGATGCTAAACTCTGGAAGGTGTTTGACACACTTAATTCAGCAGGATTAACTGTGGAGTTATCCAAATGTAAATTTGGTGAGAGAAGCGCCTCTTATCTAGGCCATTTAATTAGTGAGGAGGGTGTCAGGCCAAAGGTGTCGCTGGTAGAAAGCATTGTTTCTTCGCCTGCACCTGAATCTAAGGAGGAAATCAAATCCTTCTTGGGAATGGCAGAGTACTACGCCAAATTTATTAAGAATTTCACTTCAAAGGTGTATAATATCAGATCCTTATTAAAGAAAAATGTGAAATTTGAATGGACCAAGGAGTGTGAGAGAGAGTTTGCTGAAGTGAAATGGGAGTTGCAAAAAGTTAACGCCTTGTCAAGTTTTGACCCTAATTTGGATTGTCTTTTGACAACCGATGCTAGCGATAAATGTTTAGGCGCAGTATTGTCGCAAGTTGGAGACAATGGTAAAGAAAGGATTACTTTGTTTGCGTCCAGAGCATTGTCACCAGCAGAAAGCAGATATCCTATTATAGAAAGGGAAGCCTTAGCTTGTGCATGGGCATTAGAGCATTTTTGTGCATTTGTGTGGGGTAAGATGGTAAACATCAGGACAGATCATAAACCATTAGTCCACATTTTGTCTACTGATGGTACTGCAACTGCTTCTGCTAGGTTGGCAAGGATTTCTATGTGTATGAAGGAATACATATACAGTATCACTTATGTTCCAGGAAAAGACAATGTAATAGCGGATTGTTTATTGAGATTGCCTACTCCGCTAGAGGAATGTGTTGATGACCCACGGGGGAACTTCAGTGTAGTGTTTGTACACGATTCTGGGGTTCAAGCCATCAGCAGGGAGGATTGGTTAAAGGAGCATGATATGGACAAGGAGTTAGTGGAAGTTTCAAAGTTTATTTGTCAAGGTTGTCCTAAAGAAAAATATATGTCAGGCAGTTTGAAATCATTTTGGGAAGTATGGTCTGAGTTATCATTTGAAAAAGAGGTTTTAATGAGGGGGGACAGGATTGTTCCACCTGCTGGGTTAAGGAAAAAGATTTTACGGATGTGTCATGAGGGACATTTTGGTATAGTAAGAACTAAGTTGGCTGTCAATAATTTGTTTTGGTGGCCGAAGGTTGATAAGGAGGTAGAAACTTTTGTTAAGGGTTGTTCAGTTTGTAGTTCAGCAGATAAATCCTTGAAGACATTGAGACCAACGATGAGTGAGGGACTCATTCCTAATCTTCCTTGGGAGACTATCACAGTGGACATTTTTGGTCCGATTGGGGATGCAAAGGAATATGGTTTGGTTGCTATTGATCTTTTTACCAAGTGGCCTGTGGTTAAATTTGTAGAAAAAGTGGACACTCAAGCAGTTTTAAAATTTTTGGATAACATTTTCGTAGTGGAAGGATTACCAGTAAATATCCAACGGATAATGGAGTACAATTTTTATCCAAAGCTGCTAAAGAGTATTTTGAAAAATGTGGCATCACACATAAAACAACCTCCTTGTACAATCCTAGCGGGAACGGAACGGTAGAACGCTTTAATAGGGTTATTAAAGGCATTTTGCAGGCGGCTAACAACAAGAATTTGGATTGGAAATTGGAAGTACAGAAAGCGGTTTGGTCCTATAAAGTGACTTTGAACAATTGTACTGGTGTGTCCCCTTTTGTAATGATGAGAGGTAGATTACCCAGGTGTAAGTTTAATCCGGGTTGGTTATTTAAGGACAGTGTTCAGGAATGGTCACCTGAGGAGGTGAAAAAGAATCTAGAAGTGGTTCATTGCAGAAGCAAGGTGTACTATGATAAACGTCATGGTGCAAAGGACACTATAGTGAAAGCTGGAGATTGGGTAAGGATCAGGAAACCTTACAAAGTTTTGAAAGGTGAAAATAAATTCGATTCACCTAAAAAGGTCGTTGATGTCCTTAGGAACTTGGTTAGACTAAGTGATGGTAAGGTTTTGAACCTAAAGGATGTTGCATTCGACATTTGTCAAGATCATGATGAGGAGCCACTTGTGAGGAAAAGTTCAAGCGATTTTGATTGGGTTGAAGACTATTTTGAAAACACTGAGTTACAATCTCAGCTAGCCCCTGATGGGTCGCTTCCTCAATTAAGGGAAGGGGAAGTGGTGGTTAGTGATCCTATCTGTCAGGCTAGTGGGTCTTCGCATGGTCCAGGTCAAGGTGACTTTTGACCAGGTCAAGGTGATGTAGGGTACAAGGGTGGAAATGAGAGTTCTTGTTCCACTGATGTTGATGCAAATTCTGTTCCCTGTTTGTCTGGCGCAGAAGGTTCAAAGAGGATAAGAGTTTTGCCTAGTTGGCTTAAAGATTATGTTAGATAGGTTTTTTAGGGTTTGTTTTTTTTCCTTCTTCCTCCTTTTTCTTTCTGCTTCCTTCCCTTTGTTTTTTTTTTTAGTTCCTTTGTGGGGGGGGGGGATGTGTTATGTTGTACTTTGTTACTGTGTAGTATATTGCTTTAAGGCTCGTGTTAGGAGCGAGCTTATCTCTAGCATGCTTATACATCATTTATGTTCCGACTCTGTGAGTCAGTTGAAGCCTGACAATATTGCTGTACGGTTGTGCTTCCTGGCACCACCTGTTCTCCACCTTTAATCTAAATAAAGAATTACTGAAGGAACCTTGCCTCCACCTCTACTTTACAGGCACGCACACCAGAGGTTTAAAAAAAACACGGGCGTGTCAATTAAAGTTAAGAAAGAAGAGAAAGTTTAAGCTTGCACACTTTCCTTACAGTGACACGCACACACCAAGTGTGTCAACGCGCTGCATTGATTAAGACGCATTTAATCTTTTCAATTAAACACACACACTATCATTATGGTGACACGCATACCAAGCGTGTCAACGAGCTGCATTGAGTGGACACAAGCACGCATGCTATCTTAAACGGTGACACGCACACAAACGTACTGCATTTATAATACATGCTTCTCTAGCACATTCAAACACTCACCTTGATCTGCGGTGACACGCACACCAAGTGTGTCAACGAGATATTAATTCACCCATCATTTTTTATGGTGATGCACACACCGTGTATGCAAAATTGTCATGCTCTGTTTCTAAGAGTATTATTTTAAACTTCTTCTCTCGCTGATGAAAATATATTTCTTGATGTCAATCCGTCCTTCATATTACTTGGGTAAGTTTAAAAGGTTTTAATATATACCTAACAATGCAGTCAGTGTCCCCACCTACAGCTTTTCTGGAACTTCCAGGTAATCCGCCTATTTCATGGATGAATTGGTATGACGCTCATGTCACTTATTTTGGTGCAAGAGGTGCCTCACGTTACAGGGCAGAGAGAAAGAAATGCCTCCTTCTTCATTAATTGGGTTTCGAAGGAAGGTCTATCTACAAATATTTGCCTGCGTTGGTACATGCACAAAATGATGAGGACATAGATGAATTTGAAGAAGCAGTCAAAAAGCTGGAGTTACGTTTTGACGTCCAACCTAGTTTGGTATTGATCAGGCACAAGTTCTTCAAACGTGAACAAAGACAAGGAGAAGACGTTGATGCCTTTATTTCTGCGCTACGTAAATTGAGTGCCAATTTGAGGCATTTACAGAGCAACTACTTAGAGACAAGTACATTTGTAAATGTTCAGGTAAGAATATTCAGCAAAAATTGTTGTCCATGGGCAATCCTTCCCTTGAGGAAACCATTCGTATTGTGAAAGGTATTGAACTGTCTAAAGTCTCTGTTAAAGTGTTAGACGAAAAAGTCACTACAAATGACACTGTTTCAGTTGTTAAATCTAAAGATGTTAAGAACACTCTAGTGCCACGTCCTGATAACAAATTTTTCAAACAAACAAACGTCTGTTTCTGTTGTGGGAATCTTTCTCACTTGAAGTCGGGTAGAGGTTGTCCGGCTCAAAATGTTGTTTGCAGAGTGTGTTGAAGATTAGGGAATTTCGCGAAAGTTTGTCAAAGTGGAAAATGTGTGAGTCCAGCCACTCAGAATGTAAAGCAGGCTTATTTGCCCTCTTCTGTTGCAATTGTGTCCATTTCGGAGTGTGCTACTGACAATTACAGTAACATTCAGGATGACATGAGAGACCATGGTTGTGGTTGTTAGCGAGGCAAATGTTACCAAAGGTGACATCTCTGAATGTGTGGATCCCTACGTTGATATTGCTATCGGAGAAAAGAAAGTGTGTTTGTTAGTCAACTCGAAGCAAGGATAACTATGATCACCCAGGAATTGTTTATTGAGGTTTGGGGCTCTCGTCCTCTGGTACCTCCTGATAGGTCGTACAAAAGGGGTTGGTGATGGACGGAGCTTCTGAATCAATCAGACACTCACACCCAGTCAAGAGATCTGGGTTTAATCCATCACCGTTCTTTATCCCACTCTGCCACCCCAGTTCAGACATGGCTATATGCAAATCAGTCTGACCCTGTGCCTCATGGGAACAGTGCAGCCCGAACTGCCAAGCCATGTCTTCCCTGGACCGGAAACAAGCTTCCGAGGACCGGTTTCTGGCATTCCAGCCTTCTTCAGCCCGGCTTGCTTGAATCCAGTGGCAAAGTGAGCAAGGGACTCACGTCTGAGTATACCCTGCCACACTTATGGCGGCCAAAAGCGGTACAAAAGGGGTTGGTGATGGACGGAGCTTCTGAATCAATCAGACACTCACACCCAGTCAAGAGATCTGGGTTTAATCCATCACCGTTCTTTAGCCCACTCTGCCACCCCAGTTCATACATGGCTATATGCAAATCAGTCTGACCCTGTGCCTCATGGGAACAGTGCAGCCCGAACTGCCAAGCCATGTCTTCCCTGGACCGGAAACAAGCTTCCGAGGACCGGTTTCTGGCATTCCAGCCTTCTTCAGCCCGGCTTGCTTGAATCCAGTGGCAAAGTGAGCAAGGGACTCACGTCTGAGTATACCCTGCCACACTTATGGCGGCCAAAAGCGGTACAAAAGGGGTTGGTGATGGACGGAGCTTCTGAGTCAATCAGACACTCACACCCAGTCAAGAGATCTGGGTTTAATCCATCACCGTTCTTTATCCCACTCTGACACCCCAGTTCAGACATGGCTATATGCAAATCAGTCTGACCCTATGCCTCATGGTAACAGTGCAGCCCGAACTGCCAAGCCATGTCTTACCTGGACCGGAAACAAGCTTCCGAGGACCGGTTTCTGGCATTCCAGCCTTCTTCAGCCCGGCTTGCTTGGTCCCCAGTTTCCAGTTTCTTATGAAGGAAGGAGAATTGACCTGGCCGGTTATTTCGAAGACATCCTTGAATTCAGGGGTAGGAAAATTCAGTGTAAAGTGTTTGTGGCAATTAAGGGCTCGTCCATTCTTGGATGGTTTTATCAAGGACTATTCAAGATGGTGCCCAGACCTGGGACCAATGATCAGATAATTCCCGTTCATTCTGATGACTCCAACACTATCCCTCTGTTTTTGGTGGGGGTCTAGGTCAGATAAAGGGCTTCAGACATGTCATAAGGGTTAAAGACGGTGCTACATCAATCAAGCATAGGCTAAGGAATGTTCTCTTTAGTGTTAGGAATAAATTGGAGCAGGAACGTAATGGTTTGTGTCAAAGAGGGATAATTGAGCTGATTGAATCTTCTCTATGGCTTTCTCCTCTCGCTGTTGCAAAGAAAAAAAAAAGGTAATCATCACATTTGTGTTGACTTGCGTAGTCTCGATAAGCACATTTGAATAGATTCTCATCCTCTCCCAAAAATCTCTGACATATTGTCTATGATAAGTGGCTCAAAGTGGTTTAGCAAGCTGGATTTAGCGTCATCTTACCACCAGGTAGTTTTGGATCCCGCCTCTAGGCATCTTACTATTTTTGTGTTGCCCATTGGTTCCTTTCAATACTGCTTTATGCCCTTTGGGTTGGCCTCTGCAGCAGCAGTTTTTTAGAGGATTATGTCTTCCCTGCTCCTGGGAATAAAGGACATTGTCGTTTTCCAAGACGATGTTTTGATTTATGATGAGTCGAGTAAATACCACAATGATTTCCTGTATCATGTCTTGCAAGAAAGGGGTGTTGTCTTAAAGAAGGAAAAGTGTGCATTTAATATACAGAAGGTGGAATACCTAGGCCATGTGATTTCGGATCCTGGTGTCGAACCCAGGCCTGGTCTTGTCAAACCTATTGTTGATAGTCCTGCCCGAAAAGATAATGTTGGCCTGAAATCATGTGTTGGTCTCTGAGAATTTTATCCACGGTTTTACCTGATTACGCTACAAGAGTTCAACCTTTAACTAATATGTTGAAAAAGAGTGTGTCTTTTGTTTGGGATGACTGTTGTCAAGAGGTGTTGAGTGGATTAAAACTCAATTGGTCAGTCCCAAGGTTTCACTGTAGATGCCAGTGGTCTCAGCTTAGGTGCAATTCTTACACAGTGTATTAACGGGACTGAACACATGGGCTTTGCTTCCAGGGTGTTGCGTGGTTCCGAGAAGAACTTTTCTGTGATTGAAAGGGATCTTTTAGAGTGCTGGTGGGTTATCAGGAAGTTCAATGCCTACATTTGGGGCATACACTTTCAATTGCATACTGATCACAGTCCCCTCGTTTCTATCCTCTCAGGGAATAAGCTCACAGAACACACACCTAGGATTGCTTGTTTGTCCACCAAGCTGCTTTAGTATGAATTTGAAGTTTCATATATTCCTGGAAACAAAAATGGAAGGGCTGATTATCCTTCTTGGTTTCCTATTGAAGAAGATGTGGATGTTGATGATGACGATGAAGACGATTGTTTCGTTGCCAGCTTGGTTTTAAATGACATGTGTGCTGTGAGTGAAGAGGAATGGAGAGATGGACTGTCTAAAGATGCCTTGCTCTCCCAAGTTGTTAAATGTGTTAATATAGGTTAGCCAAGAGAGAAAAATGTGCCGTACTCCTTACAATCGTTTGTGAAAGTTTCTATTGATCTTTCTGTGGAAGATGGGTTATTGGTGTGTGGTGACAGATTGGTTCCTCTTGAAGTGTTGAGAGCAAGATTGGGAAAGGGTGCTCACGAGGGGAATTCGAGCAAATGTTGACATGTTAGCTGGTGAGTGTCTGGTATGTTCCAATGCTGAGAAAAGTTTTCATTTAAGAACTCCCCCTCTTCAACCCATTGGTCTACCTCCAAGGCCTTGGGAAAAGTTTGACATTTATCTTGTTTGTCCTTTCAATGTGCTCCCAGCTTCATCAGGGTTTGCAATTGTTGCCATTGACTATTATTCAAAATAGCTGGAGGTAAGTTTCATTGGTGAATCCAATACAAAAAATGTCATTGATTTTCTAAAAGATGTTTTTCTGTGTGAGGGGTTTCCCTCCACCTTTGTATCTGATAATGGTGTGCAATATATTAGTCAAGAATTTGAATGTTTTTTGCGGGAAACTGGAATATCTCATTCCAGAAGTTCACGTTATCATCCACAAACAAACTGTCTGGTGTAACTCATGAAAAGGGTTTTGAATTACTGTGTGCAGTGGGCGCTATCTGGGAAGTGCAATGTCCAGAATGCAGTTCAATCCATGTTATGGTTCTACCGCACCACACCCCATTCATCTACCAAAGTGTCTCCCTATGAACCTTTACATGGAAGAAAACCGTGTTCCAAGGTGTGTCCTGGATGGGTGTTAAAGTGGGTGAAAGTGGATTCTGTGACTGATGTGGATGGTTTTGTAAGGTATAATGTTTCTCAAGCGCAATCTCGTCACAAAACATATTTTGATGCCAGGAAATGATACGTACCCCACTCATTGGTTGTTGGTGATATTCCTGTACACAGCAAGAAGGGGGACTTAAAGTTCTCTGACCCCTTGGTTGTGGATAAAGATGCTGTCAGGGTGGACAATAAACATTGGTGGAATGTGTCCAGAATTGTCAAACTGTCTGTTAATTGTATTAGCAATACGTTGCATAGTAGACGATCTGATGTTGTTGAAAATGTGTCTTCAAATCTTCCTCAATTGGTCTGTTTACGCAGAAGAAGTAGACAACATGTTGTTCCCAGCAGATAGCGTTGATCTCTTTTCTTATATTTCTTTGCTTTTCTTTTTGTCTGTTTATGCAGGCGCAGTTTATAATTTTTCTCTATTTTTCTCTTTTTGTTTTCTTTTACCCATTTTTATCTTTTTGTTTTCTTTCTTTTTCTAATTTGCTTGTTCCTTGGTGAGGAGGAGGATAATGTAGGGATTTGTTCTTCACTACTCGTTGCTTGGAATACTCACACCATGATGTTCTGGTTGTGAGCATTCCCACTTCAGAATGTAGGAGCTTGTGATTGAAAAGTTTAACAGTTGCTGCCTGATGGGTTCCTGATACGAATCACCTGATACGATTAAAGCTTACATTTACAACTAAACTTCGTCTCACGTCCAACTTACTACATTATTGCTATGCGCCCCCCTACCTTAGAAGGCCTATCTAGTCTGAGGATTCAGTAGTTTTCAGGAAGTGCTATTGCTATGGTGGGGGTGGAGCTAGGTTTAAGCCATGTTTCTGTCAGGAAACCAATATCATGATGTCTGGAGGAAAGTAGGTCCAAGATTTCAATTGCATGTTTGGGCAATGATCTCACATTGCAAAGTAAGCAGTTCCAATTTTTGTCTCCTCACAGAGGAAAGTGATAACAGCGTCTACATTATTATTCAACCCTTACTTGTGTACAGGAACAGACGAGTGAACACAACCTTTTCCTTAAATGCTCACAAAAGGAAATCTTACTCTTAACAAAAATCTTTTGCCTTTCCAGTAGCTTCATCTGTGGTAAGACTTCCCTGCACTAACTCTCAAAGCATGAAGCCCTGGAATCATCTTTGCCCATATATCCTCATTAATCCTGTACGTTAATGCAGTGCAGAAAAGCACGGACCTCCTCCTTCATTTACTTCTCAATGCAATACCGATAACAAACTTTTAGCACTTAGTAGACCAAAAGGCTCATCACAGGTGTGAAAAGTTAGAACACATCCTCAATGAGCTTTATATTGTGTTGCTGTAAAACATGGGCTAACTTTCAGAATGCTTTGCCGTAGCCACTTGGCATACAGTGTTTCAGGTCCGAAATACGTGTCTATAATATTCAACAACTGCAAGTCATTTCACAGGATAAGATCAGCAACCAATAGCAGGTTCATCCCTACTTCATTTAATAAGGCTGCTGATGGGAAAACCCTAGGATCACATGATCTGAAATCCTCGAAATGTCTGACCCCAGACTTCTAACAATAACCAAGACAATTTCAAGTTCTGAAGGAAGCTGGGCTATTCTTGTGCTGTTAGGCCTTCCCTGAGCCTACTTCCTCATCCATCAGCTATCTGATTATGACTGTGAATTGATCACTGGAACATTAATCAAAATGGGCTAATCTATCTAGAATAAGTTGTTATTGTAGCAGTTGGCAATGATGTGTCTCTTATTTTGTTTCTGATTAAAATGAACTAAGATTGATCTACCTAGGTGTAGCCCAAGTATAGCCCAATGACAAAATGTCCCAGAGTGTTCTAAAGAACAACTAGAGCACTAACAGTCTTACTTATGACAAAAGTATGGCACACCTGGAGCCATCTTGATTGGAATAAAGTGGTAACACTTAAAACATTTAATTTGCAAAGGAACAAAATGAGGGGGTTCATTTTGCCATAGAAATTATGCTTAGTGCTGCAGAAAGAAAAATTAGGGCACATTATGACTTCTCAAATCCTCTTCGATTTCATTAAAAAATTCTGACATGCAAACTGAAACATGCACTTTGAATACCAACAGCAGACTTCCCTGGTGAGCAGCAGCTTTATACAGTGATCTAATGAGCAACTAGAGTGCTAATATTCAGAATTTTTGACAAATGTGTGACACATATGAGTGCCTTCTTGATGGAACCAACTGAGGAGACTGCAGTAAATGAGGAAATTAGGAAACTTCATAACAAATAAGTCTCCCAAGATGGCCACCAGAGACAAAAGAGCCCAAATGTAGCACAAATATCATCCAGATGTAGCCCAAATACAGCTCAATGACAGAATGTCCCAGAGTGTTCTTAAAAAAATCTAGGGTGCTTACTTACTTATGACAAACGTATGGCACAACTGAAACCATCTTAATTGGAATATACTGGTAACACTTAAAAGATTTAATTTAAAAAGGAACACAATGAGGGGGTTCATTTTGCCATAGAAGTTATGATCAGTGCTGAGGTAAGAACAATTAGGGCACATTTTGAGTGACTTCTCAAATCCTCTTCTATTTCATTAAAAAATGCTGACATGCAGACTGAAACACGCACTTTTAATACCAGCAGCAGACTTCTGTGGTGAGCAGTAGCTTTACTACAACGATCTAATGATCAACTAGTGTGCTAACATTCAGAACATATGGCAAATGTGTGACATATCTGAATACCTTCTTGATGGAATCAAAGTAAAAAACTGAAAGCATTTCCTACTGAGGAGACTGCAGTAAATTAGGAAATTAGGAAACTTCATAACAAATACATTTCCCAAGATGGCCACCAGAGACAAAAGAGCCCACATGTAGCACACATATTACCCAGATGTAGCCCACAGGTAGCCCAATGACAGAAGTGTGCAAAACATTTTTTATTGTTTGTGTTTTTGCAGTTTTATATAGTGCAGACTTGTCAGGTATTGGAGTGCTTTACATGAGCATTGGTTACATCACAGAAGAACAAATTAATTTTGGTTGTAGACATGGGGAGATTAAGTGATTTGACCAGAATCACAGAATGTCGAGCTAAAGCAGAAACTCCAACCTGGTTCCGCAGTTGCAAAGTCTGCAGCTCTGAAAGCAACACCACATACTCTCCCTTAAGTGCAACATTTACTCAAGTGGTCAACTGGATAAAAATACATAAAGATAACAAATAATTTAAAAGTCCTTTGTCGCTATTTGAAAACTCCGAAAATATGTCCTCATTTTCATTTTTCAGAGCACTAACCATAATTTTGATGCAATAAGACCCTGTTATGCATGTAATTAATAAAGGAAATGCTCTAGGTATTACAGTTTTTATTATATCAAGATGAGGTAAGGCGTGCCACACTTTTGTAATAAATATAGAATGTTAGCAATCTAGTTGTACATTAGGATACTGTTGAGAGGCAGAGGCCAGGGGCACAGACTCTGAAAATTGAAGGCAGGTAGGAGGGTGCAGAGGCAACAATTTGACCACACTGGGCAAGCAGGAAGGGCAGAGTTACATGAGCTAACTATAACTTACGCCCCTGCAATGTACTGCTAATGACCTCAGACATTACATCATTCATGACATGGTCAGTTACATCAGTCATGACATCACTCATGACATCTTAAATGAGCTGTGAATGGAATGGAACGATAATCGCTAGAACATTATTTAGGGATAGTGTGTGTATATTAACACCCCTTTTTTTCCTTTTCTTTTCTTTCATGTAAGAACCATTATAATACGCAACATGCCCAGATTAATATGGCTGATAGCCTTTCACTTTAAAGTAATGTGTAGTCTAGTGTTTATGTTAATGTTAGCAATCCTAAGTGTGTTTATTATGAATAAGTCACGTTGACGAACATAGAGGTATGGCGGTCACGGGGCCAGATATGCTGAAATGATATTGTGTGCATATTAACACTTGTTTTCTTTTCTTTATTGTATCAATTCCAGAATTTTCACATTGTGACCAGGCCAATATGGCCGCCAGCTTTTTGGATTAAAGTAATATGTAGTCCTTTGTGAATGTTGGCAACTTTAAACATTTGTACATTTAAATAAGGATGCTGCAATGAGGTCTTGTGTCGTTATCAAGGTTTGGACGAGCCGAAATGCGTGAATCACGTCCTTTGCAGATTAAATACTTCCAAACTACACCCTGAGTGCTGATTCCTTCCTTGTAAGAGTGAGAGGAGATTAAATACATATATATAAAATTCACTGAAACAACCACAAGTTTCAGGGACATTATACTTAGAAATTAGCATTTAAGAAAACCTTAGAAATTCACTGAAAAAAACACAGGTTTCTTGGACGTCATAGTTGGAAATTTCACTCGTACAAAACAAGAGAAATTCAGCCTTTATAGTTAGTTGTGCAAACTATAACTTGCGCCCCTGCAATGCACTGCTGATGACATCACATATTACATCACTCATGACATGGTCAGTGACATCACTGATGACATCCGGAGATGCTTGTACATAGAAGCAGTGCCGCAAGAGAATTTTGTTTTTCACTACCTCTTGATAGGACTCGGTCACAAATTTTGCACGTCACCTTTCTCGCATTTAATTTCTTCTCTCCAGGTGGAAAAGTTAAGAATTTCACAAAACAGATTCCGGCCTTTGTGGACGTGGTGCCTCCTGCAAGAATTCTTCTTCAGAAGATACTTCATCCTGTTACTGCTGTCCAGATGCCATTTTGTTTGATATTTTTTGAAAACCCCCCAAAAAACCAAGCAAAAAGGGTTCTTGTAGGAAAAGAGATGTCTCTCCAAAGATGCTCCAACAAGAAAGATAAAAATGGGGGGGGGGTTCCTTCAATAGTTACAGTGGGAAGTGTTATGAACCAATGACATTTTTTTTTTTTAGGTCACATGGGATCCGCGCACTCTGCGTGCACGAAGCACACACCTGACACGACTTCGCGAAAATATATTTAAAAATAATATGTTTATTATAAGTACAAATATATTATTCTTATGAATATCTTAGATAATCTCTTGCCCTATTATGTGTATTAAAGACACTTACATATCATTTTAGAACATACTTTTTTTTGCATAAGTCGCGCACTCAGCACGCCCCAGCATGTATTTGACGTCACGCGGGATCCGCCACCGCGCAAGTGTCGCATACCGTAATATGCATGTGTCACAAATGCACAGGAGCAGGAGTCGCGGACTTGTCGCATACCAATAGCGCACATCTAATATTAAATGTATATGATGTTACTGAAAAACATTCAGCCATCCATCATGACTTTTCTAAAGCGGTGGCTAGAATCCGTGTACCCACCGTGATGTGTACGCTTTGGGTGCGCGACCCCGAAAAAAAATTGGGAAAAAAAAGAAAATATAAATATATAATGTCATTTAATGAATAAAATATTTATAAATAAACAGTTTAAAAAAACTGTAGAAAATCAGTACAAAAATAGGAATAACTACTAGTACACTCAAAAATTAGCATTTAAAAAACCTTAGAAATTCACAGAAAAAATTATAAGTTTCAGGGGGGTTATAGTAAGCTGGGCATTTCACTCGTACAAAACCATAGAAATTCCTCCGTTATATTAAGTTCTGCTAACTATAACTGGAGCACCCGCAATGCACTGCTGATGATGTCACATATTACATCATTCACTTATACATGCAGTCACTAATTAATAGAACACTATCAAATGCACTTATACACATATATAGACACTGACACATCAGAAGTCATCTTAGGCGGTTATGCAGTCATCCTACTCACTCATGAAAAAATGTATTCACACTTACATTTACTCACTTACACAATTATACACACAATACCTAATTTATTCAAACACATAGCAACTCATAATAAATATGTCATAAAATCACCATTACAACTATACACTTATTCATATAGTTACTCTCACAATCACTGAATCTTACATAAACTTATTTATTTACACCAACTCTCACATACAATGCCTTTTATTTGTTTACTTTGTTGAAAATGTACACCTAAACATACTCACCAACACACAAATAAATACACTCAGTCACCCAAACAACTACTTCCACATGCACTCTTAAACCTATACACCTAGTCAATCAACCATTCACACATCTTACATAGAGTTACACACACCCCATCCAACCACACACAAACTCAGTGTCCCATACAAATACTCACCCAAATAATCAATACCTAATATACACAATCATGTAGTTAGTGACCAACTGAGGCAGCATGTTATACAACAACAGAGACAGTGATGCTCACATTCACATAGTTTAGTTACTAATCCATGTATTAAGTGAGACACTTTTAATGACTCACTTAAACAGTCAGAGAGCTACTAAATCCTCCATCCAGACAGTTATATATCCACTCAATCTTCAATACAGATTGGTATATATATAATACATATTTAAATTTCAAACTACACCGCATTCACTGGATGATGTCATCAGTGATGTCATCAGTGATGTCATTTGAGATGTAATCAGTGATGTCATCAGTGATGTTACTGACCATGTCATGAATGATGTAATATGTGACATCCCTATTTGGAAAAGAAGGGGGGCACCGGGTACAGTGCTGGTTATTTCAGTTGAAGCTCCTGACCAAAACAACTGTAACACAATATGAATACATAAAACAATGTTAATAAGAAATATATATATTTTTTAATAATTTATTATTATTGTATCTTGTAAATCAGTTTATCGAAAAAATGTTTTTACACAACAAACAGTTAATTGAATGAAAAAAGCATAATATACATATATACAAATCAAAACATGATGATCCATGAGTTATCAAACCACCGATTAATACATAACAAGAGACCCTACTTGAATCTATGTCTGCACTTGAGATACATATGTTGTTAATTTAGCATTCAATTTTACAAAGAGAAGGAAATCAACAATTTATTAGATCCAATCTCTTGACATTGGTCATAGTTGGCTACCAACGCGTTTCGGCAGAGCCTTCATCAGGTTTTTCTTTACAGTGGTTGCCAATCTTAACTCTTCTTTATTGTATGGATCCTATCTGGAAAATCTGAATTCTCCTCTGTCATGAGAGATTATATCTTGGCTAGACTTTTGTCTTCACTCCGTATCATTCGCATGTATAAAAAATGGGAATCACCAGTTTTAGCTAAAGAGCTATCTTTGAGTGAAGTATAGATCAGAATAATACTTGAGGGATATCAGAGCTGCTTCATACAGTTGAGAATCAATGGGTACATAAAGATAAAAACTCTTCAAAATGTTGCAGCTTATCCTGCTATATGTAACTTCACCATACTCTTAATTACTTTGTAGCATCCGATATAAAAAGCGATCAAAAACCTTAACTGGCAGCAAAAGCCGTCTAAATGCAGTCTCCGGCGATATCCGGCAAGCCTCTATTAATTAGTGACTGCATGTATAAGTGAATGATGTAATATGTGACATCATCAGCAGTGCATTGCAGGTGCGCGAGTTATAGTTTGCAGAACTAACTTAAACGGAGGAATTTCTATGGTTTTGTACGAGTGAAATGTCCAGCTAACTATAACACCCCTGAAAACCTATGTTTTTTCTGTGAATGTCTAAGGTTTTTTAAATGCTAGTTTCTAACTATAACGACTTTGAAACCTATGGTTTTTTCAGTGAATTTCAAAGCTTTTTTAAATGCTAATTTCTAACTATAACGTCTCTGAAACTTAAGGTTTTTTCAGTGAATATATATATACACTCGACACTTTATTCCTGGATGCAATTTGTAAAGAGTGCAATGTAGGCCTAAGAACGGTATGCAGCAGAATATTAAAGTGCCCACGTTTTGCACTATCAACACCGGTGCATCTTGGAACTTGAGTGCCAGTATTAAGGTCACATGACATGTTAATTGAACACTGGCTAATCAAATTTAATGATTCCTACCTGTGAACAAGGCTTTATCAAGCCGAAATGCATTAGGACTCAAGTGGCTGAGTGGAAATAAAAGGATGTGTTAAATCTTGAAACCGGGCTCTGCTACCTTTCTTTTTATATACATATAAATATATATATATATATATATATATATATTGAAAAGGGGAGGAGATGGTGGGAAGTGGGTCAGATGACCTGTATTGGGGAGGAGCGTTGAAAAGAAAGTGCAAACAGGAATGCAATGGGAGGAGCGATGAAAAGAAAGTGGAAACAGGAATGCAATGGGGTACTAAAAAAAATGAGTGGCATGGTGAGCAGTAGGCAAAGTAACATAGAGAGAAGGAGGGTGGGAGAAAGTGGAAGGAGGAAGGAGCACAAGGGAGCCATATTAAGAAAACCCACCCATGGAGTGCTTAGAGAAAAAGAAAAAGGTATGTTCATGGTAAAATAGTAGTTCTTTTAGTAGTTGAATCTTAACAAGTCAAAAAATCAGCAGCCGCGGTCCGTGCAGGTAACAGCTGTGGGGCAGTGGGGCCAGGTAAGAGGGGATCTCGAGGGACGATGCTGAGGGAAAATTTTATAAATCATCAATTTTCCCTCTGCATAGTCCCTCGAAATCCTCCCCTTACCAGGCCCCACCGCCCCATCGCTGTTACCTACATGGACCGTGGCTGCAAATCAGACCATGAGACACCAAAACGCTTCTGGTAGGGTATCGCCAGATATGGAGCAAAGCCATTGAATCAGAAGCAGTGCTTTGACTCTCCACATATGCATTGCAGTTCTGGTACTTTACACTGCACAAAACTCCCACCACACCTGCAAGAGGACAGGAACTGACATCGACAATATGCATTTCCTGGATTGCACTTCCACAATTGAAAGCAATTATACCATCTATCAAGCTGCTCTTTTATTAGCCTCTCATTCTATAGAAAACACAGGTTCATATTTACAAGGAAATGTTGAAGAGCAGAGCTGTGTCAAATCTGGCAGCGCCGTGCTCCAACATATCCAAAAACGCAGGGATGTGCCATATCCACAACAATATGGTGCACTTCCTGTGCTTTCCCTAGCACTGGAGCTACAAGTATCTGCCTAGCGCCAACACAGGCACCCTTGCACAATAGTGCACGGGTGTCCGCATTGCAGGGAATGATTGTTTATGTGCAGAAATGTCTCCCTTCCTGCACATACATAATCAATAATGGTGATTTGCTACTTCTATGTGTGCTGCATTCTGCAAATTGTCATTATTGAATGATTGTTTATGTGCTGGAAGGGACATCTTCCTGCACTTAAACAATCATTAATTGCTTTTTGCTCTTTCTATTTGTGCTGCAGAATGCAGTATGTATAGAAAAAGCATAAACGGGGAGAAATAAAAGTATTTCTCCTTGTTGCGCCAATCTAGCGCCTGCTATTGCATGGTATTCGTTTTTGGCGCTGTCTCAGATTTGCACATCCTTGTAAATCTGAGGCAGCGTCAACATGCACTGGGTGTTGCGGTGTACGCCCACAGTAACACCCATTGCATGCCCCTTTCACACAATGTGATGTGTGCACCAGGGCTGTATTTACAAGGTGGCGGAAAGCCACAAAAAGGGGCTTAACGCCACTTTGTAAATATAGCGATGGACATAGTGCCACTGGAACGTCGCTAAAAGTGACGTCCTGGTGGCGCTATCCCTTGTAAATATTCCCCACACTGTCACTACTTGGAGCTTTGACCTACAAAAATGACCTTGGAAATGAAACTGCAGCAGAGTTTGAAATAATTGCTGTTCATCTGCCAAAGTTAACTTATAACAAGGACATCTGCCTTTGAGCTTCGAGTCGGCAAGCGTTCGGGCCCTGAAAAACACATAAACATCTCATTTCCACTGTCCTTATAAAGAATGGGTTCTTTCCTCTTACTCATCTAATAGAGCACTTCAGTGTCGCTCTTCCAGATTGCTATTGACAAAGATGTAAAATGGCTAATTGATCAAAGGGACTGAAGCAGAAAGCAGGGTGGCCATTCATTATTTACACTGTGGCGAGCAGCATATGCTCATGGGCTTTTTCAGAACAATGTCTGGATATATGTGTGTGAGTTCCAGCTGACAGCTCACGCGCACAGTCAAATAACAAGCCCTGAATATTTATCCCAAAGGTCACATCTGATCTGTCCAATTATATCCTCATGAAAATGTTAACCCTCCAGTTTAAAGTCGTCTAAAACAACATGGTTTCGTAGCGAACTGATATCATTTGAAGGTGGTTTCCAAATTTGAAATCAGATTTAATCTCAACAAGGATGCAGACGTCGGCTCCTCGTTGTAATAATATGCATCGTTTCTTTTGTCTTTTATTTTCACACACCAGTGCAATGGTGTTTACCTTTTGAAGTA
This sequence comes from Lissotriton vulgaris, assembly GCF_964263255.1. NCBI lineage: Eukaryota > Metazoa > Chordata > Amphibia > Caudata > Salamandridae > Lissotriton > Lissotriton vulgaris. The sequence continues at coordinate 5,029,014 of NC_141686.1, forward strand.
GAAAGAATGATGCACCATTAAACTAATTATTGACGCATAGCAAACTGGTAATTTGTGTTTTTCTCAATATTTTTATTTTTGTCTCAGTTTGCACTGTCTTAAATCTCCATGAGATTTTAGAAAATAAAAGATGTTTGGGTTTGCTCAGCGTTATTTACATATTCATGGTAATTGACGGCTTCAAATGCTTGTATTGTGCTCCTGGAGTGCATATTTCTGGCTGACATTTGAATTATATTTCTTCCTGAAAGAAATATTCCACAGCCCTCTCTTGCATGTGCATGGGTGCACTTGCCAAAGTCCTGCTTATTTTGTATAAAAAAACAAAAAAAAACCAGAAGAGCAGGGCCCCTAGGTTTTACGTCGAGCCTGAAGATACTGCTGACTGCCAGGATTGCAGAACAACAAGGATTTGTGGGGCATATTACCAAGCATAAGCGATAATTATCGCTATGCTTGGTTAGCGGCTATTATTTTAACGCCGTGCATCGTCTATTTTTATCGCTTAGGAGCCTTACTATTATCAAGGTTTATCTCCTAAGCGATAAAAATCGGCCGAAATGCATGAATATCGCTGACAAGTCAGCGATATTCATGCATTACCGAGCTAATGCTCTTAGCCATGATATCCACCTACCATTGGATAACATGGCTAAGCACTGCTCTGGCCTGGCGTTAGCTTTTGGAGATATTCGCGCTTAGCGCAAATATTTCCAAAAGTTGGTAATAGGAGATAGCGATGTTAGCGACTGTTTCCAGTCGCTAACATCTTGGCACGCCCACTTTGCATGTCATTAGCGATAATTATCGCTGACATGCAAAGTGGGCCCCAAGATGAACGCTATCTCCTACTAGCTAGGTAATAGGGCGATAAAATTATCGCCGCTTTAGCGGGAAAAATTCCCACCAAAGCGGCGATAAGGCCCTTGGTAATAAGCCCCTGTAATTTTAATTTCCCCTCATATTTCTTTCTTCCGTCATCCTACTTTATCTTTCTTTTCTCACTCTTTGCGTTCATCTTTTGGCACTGTTTCCTACATGTCTCTTCCTCCTTTGTATGCCCCTCTCTGGCTCGGATGGATAGTCTCAGGATGAACAGTGGATTCTATGGACGGTAATATGTATACAAATATCAAAGTTTATTAACCAGTATTAATTTCCTTAATGTCGTGCAATGCTGAATTAACCCTGATGGTATCTAAAATCAAAACGGTCATAATAATAATCTACGCACGAAGAGGTTTATTCTTTTAGTCGGCGGCACTCGCAGATAAAGAGAAGAGAGGTTTGGGGATCAGCCGACCACAGAGAGGTCTGCCCTCCAGGGCAGATTGGGAGGGTGGTGCACTCCAAGAACTGCCATTTAGTTTTGGGCTATTTTCTTAGCCCAATTACAGCCAAAGGTACATATAGTGGGGGTAGTTGGACTTCCTGCTTCAACTTTAGGTTCAGGTGACCTGGTAACTGTTGGCAGGGAGGGTTTGTGTCGATTTTCCTGTCCCACCCATCCCTGTGAGATAGCTTTTAGGTCCTGTGTTGGTGGTACTTGGCACAATGTGGGGCTTCATTGTTGAGACAGGTGCCCAGGGATAATTTGTGTACATTGTCGCTTCAGACACGTGCTTGGCTGTGTCCTGCAAAGCTTTGCAGAAGTTGACAGAAGTGTAGTTTACGTTGCCAGTTGGTGAATAATGTGTAAAGAAAGCTCAAGGTTAATATTTGGAAGTTTGGTTGCTTTCAGGTTTAAACATGCAGTCCTAGGCTGTAGAGGAAATGTAAAGTTGAAAACTGTTGAAATGCACTATATTTAAATGAGAGAGTTGCACGGGACACGTGGGGGCGATCATAGGGGTGGAGGTAGGGGTTTTGTTAGTTAATTCCATGTATAGCTAGGTTTTCGTTTTGTAAGGCAGTTAGCCAGGTAAAAGTTTCTGATGTGCACTTGTTTCAATCAAGCAGCCTTTTCACACAGCAAAGTGGTCAGTGGCATATGCTGTGCGCCTCTCTCCCAAGTTCTTGACCATGGTCTGTAAACAAACACAAGAAACACACCAAACACAAACAAGCACACCATGGTTCGAAGATGAAAGACTGCCCTGTTCATGTGTGCAGGAGAAAGTATTTCCTTATGGAGGCCTAGACTGCCACTAAAGGGTTCCAATTCAGATCATAGGGAATGAGAGCAAAACTGCAGTAGTGTGTGGTATCACTTACGGATTATGGGAGACCCATGCACAACATGGCATTCCTTCTCCGGATTCAGCTCCCTAATGTCTCTCAGGCTACCTCCACTTATTTTTAAATTTGTAGAAAAAACATACTTAGCCTTTCTGCCACCTAACTCAGCCTTTCCTTCTTCCTTGCTAAAGAAGCCCTTGCATTTTGCTACCTCTCACTCACTGCCACAGTAGTTCGTTCTTTAAATGGTATCTGCCATAAGATTACCTGTTCCCGCCTCCCTCTGTCCTTTCCTACCTCTCTCCTCCCTAGGGACATGCAACGTGGTCTTCATGAGAGTCAGGAAAGCATATACACTGCTTGCAGCAGAATGCTCACATCTGCTGGTGAGAACAGCAGTCTGCTATCTCCCACGAATTGGTTGTACAAGGGTGTGGCTTTCATTGATGCAGCAGATGCAGTAACACTAGGGCTCAGAGGCTTGAGGGGTCCACAAACCCGGACTTTGCTGTATTTTATAATTAAAACAGCAGCCGGGGCCCATTTCCTTCCTTGCATTAGAGCCTGTGGCATACTGCCTATGCCACTGAATCTGTGAAGACCCACTAAAGTCTGAACAGATTCACTTCCAGGAGATGAAGTAGGGCCGCAGCATTCACAAATCACCTAGTGAAGACTTCAAATTTACAATACCCATTCTGAAAGATGACCTTGGTGTATGTTCTGGGCAGCACACTGTGCCACTGGAACCAAGTTATACCCGAATCATGATCCCTAATAAGGGTGAAACTGGTCTTGGGTTACTTGTGTTCCAGTTCAGGGAGGACCTGGCCTGGCAGGTTTTTTTGTTTTTAACTACTCCCCTTTCTCTGATTCACAAAACCATCTAGGATAGTCAAAGCACAACTTAGTAGACATTCTATTACATTTTACAAGAAAATTAGGGAAAAACTTTGCAAATGTTGATTTAGAATTGGAAAACCGGCATTAATCCCAACAACGCCAAAGCCACCACCTTCCTGGAGAACCTGAATAACATTGGCCTCATTCAACTGGTCATTGAACCCACGCACAAAGCCAGACACACACTCAACCACATCTTCACTTCCAGTAGCAGAATTAAATTGAACTACATCACAGAACTCACGTGGACATACCACGCCAATGCTTTTTACACCATCTCCAATGCTCAGCACACCATCACCAAGCATTACTACCCCTCCCACAGCAGCTGTTGCAAAGTAACTGAGGCACAGTGGACACAGGGCCTCTGCACCGCCCAGCCCGAAGCTGCATCAGAATTTGACCAGGCTGTCCCGAAATGCGCCAACAGACTTGCCCTGAAGAAACCAGAATAAAATAACAAAACCTCAAAACAAGCCAGCTGGTATAATCCAGAGCTCAGAACCCCCAAGCGCATCTGCTACTGACTCGATAAAAAATGGCACACCACAAGAAAACCTTCTGACAGAGCTGCTCACAAAGCAGCCCTCAGCAACTACCACCTGCATATCAAGGAACCCAAGAAAGCAGCCATCACAGCACACATTGATACAGATGCCAACCACACGAAATTAATCTTCAAGATGGTCAAGGAATTCTACAGCCCAGCAGCCACAGTGAACACCATCTACCCCTCACAAAAACTCTGCAACACCTTCTCGAATTACTACCATAGCAACATTGCCACCATCTACAACTTCAACTCCCCACTGCTGATCCCAATCCCAGCAGCCTCAACCAACCAGGGCACACCAGCTGAACGATTACCATTTGGGCAGTGCTCACCACTCAGACCACCACAGCCATCATGTCATTCATCCACTCTGGGGCACCCAATGACCCCTGCCCTCACCATCTACCTGGAACAAAACCACCTACTTGACACCTCCCCATCAGGATTCTGTGCCAACCACAACACAGAGACCATGCTGATAGCAGCCACAGACATCAGAACCCTCCTCAACCACAGAGAGACTGTGGACCTGATCCTTCTAGCTCTCTCTGCTGTGTTAGATGCCGTCTCTCACCACACCCTCATCAACAGACTCTACAACATTGGCATACAGCAAAACGCCCTCAAGTGGATCGCCTCCTTCCTCTCAAAATGCACTCCGACCATTCAGCTGCATCCCTTCACCTTTGTACCCAAAGAAATCATATGCAGAGTCTGCCAAAGATCATCCCTCAGTCTCACCTTGTTCAAAACTTACATGACCCCCCTAGCAGACATCGTCAAATTCCACAGCCTCAACATAGTTTCTTATGCAAATGACACCACTAGAACCAACTGCTGTGACGCCATGACTAACGCAGCCAACTGGATAAGAGACAACCAACTTAAACTCAACTCCGACAAGACAGAAGTACCGATCTTCAGGAAGAAAGCTTTGATATGGGACCACAGCTGGTGCCAAGCAGAACTCTGACCTACACACACACCAACAAATCATGCATGCAACCTAGGCATCATCCTGTACAGCGAACTGACCATGAAATGACAAGTCACCGCAGCCACCTCCTTCTGCTTCCACACCCTTTGAGAATCTTCATTAAGATCCCAGTAAACCCCAGAAAGACCATCACTCAGGCCCTCATCACCAGCCGCCTCGACTATGGCAACGCTCTCTACGCTGGCATCATAACCCAGCTCATTCACAAGACTCCAGACCATAAAGAATGCTGCAGCCAGACTTTTCCTGGATCTCCCCAAACCAGGTTTTTGAAAGAGGAAATGAAAGTGGGGGAGTGACAAAATGATTTTCATTTCAGAGAAAGGAATACATCTAATTAAGAGCGCAGTTCATAATACAGCATGAGTAACATCTGCAGATATGAGAGGGATGAATGTCTGTATAGAATGCTGAACACAGATCCAGAAGGATAAGCGTGGTATGACCACCTTGATGCAGATTGCATCTGAGGTACTCCGAGACTGATAAAAGAGTGACTTTAACGCCATGGAGAGGGTGAAAGCCAACATGGTACTGATCTAGCAGAGAATTAGATTTTATAGAATTGGATAAGTATCTTTTGATTTGTTTCTAGATCTTGGGTGGAACAAGAGGAAAAGAGATGAGATTTTGGAGTTGGCACAAGGGTTTTCAGTTAACGTACCACTAGAACATCATTTCAACACAGTGGGATTGAAGCCTGTAGGACAGAGTAGTTATAAAATGTGATAAGAAGTGGAGCATGGATCTCTAAACGTTTGCTGACAACCTGAAAGGACATGAGTTGGATTGTGATCCAGATAAGTAGCACAAAGTGAGGGACTTAGTACACTTTAAGGAACGAGGGAAACACTGAGTAAGATGAAATTGAGAGGAGTCAGGAGCGGATGGGGAATATGTGGGCATGCCCTTATGGGTAGAATGAGAACCAAGGCCAAAAGTCAGATAGATATTAAGAATTATTTCCCTAAAAAAGTGAACAAGTAAGGATGAGACTAAAGCAATTGTAGTGGTAGGTTTAAACAGGGACCTAAAGAGTGGTAAAGCAATGCTAGAAGAGGTATTGGTATTAGTTATCATAGATGAATAACAAACTACACATGGGGAGCTGACTTGCTACTTATGAGCCTTCAAAACAAGGCAGTACGGCCACTTTTAAATTCCTTGTTGACAGCAGACAGGTCATTAAAGAATCAGGATACAGAGATAAAGCAATGTTTCTAAAGGGGCCACTACATTTAATGTATAATTTAGCAATACTTGGTGTCAGGATGCACTAACGTGAAATTCAGATCAGACAGGATTGAGGATATTTTCCACACTTTGCCAAACCCACGGTCACAGTAGGTGTGGGTAAAAGAGATCAGGGCAGGAAATAAAAACAGAGACACGGATAGCAAAAAATGCCTTGTCACACAGTTGGACTTGATCTGCACTGCTCGAGCATTGAGATCTAAAAAGCCAAGGAGAGCTTTACCATAACTATCATTTGACCATTGATGTTTTAATTTGAAGTGTTGCCTATGATATACCTTGTTTTCCAGTCTAACCCTGATCAAACATGTATTCTCTATTTTTGATATCAGCATACCATACAATAATACTTGTGCTAATATTCTCCCATTGTTGTTTGTAATGGTTCATAACCCACACGGAGAAAGAAGTTAGGTGTATGGCCTGCCCCTTAGACACTTAAATACAATGATTTATCATGACTACATCATGCCTACTGCAAACGATTATTTATGTTGCTGAACGCCTGGCTAGGCCAACCTGTACCACTTGAAAATTCAATTATCACTCACACAGTAACTGTGAATGATGTAATAATGTTACATATAATTCTTTTTTCAATGTCGTTTTGTAAACTTTAAAAGTTTTTTTTTTAAACGTAGTGTGTGGCAAGCTCGGTGAGTGAGAGTAGTAGTGATCAACAGTGAGAACCCTATGGATATAAATGAGTCACAGCAAATGAGTCACAGCAACATTTCACAGAGAAAAAAGGCAAAGGTCAGCCAAGATCTATTGCATGATTTTACTGAAAAGATCTTAAAGGTGAGAAAAGCAAATGCTATCAAAAAACAAGCATTTTTGGCATGCAATAGGTCTCGCATTTGCAAAATTTTAAGTTATCGGCATTGTACATGACAATGCCTTTTATTTATATGTTTTCTAAACCAACACATAGAGAAAAGGTTTGTCATTTACAATGCCAGTAGCTCAAAGTCTCGCAAATGCTAAACCTATTGCATTGAAAATGCTTGTTTAAAGTTAGAACCGATTGCTTGGAACATTTGTGAGGGCATTTGTAGCATGTGCCATAATGTTAAAGACCTCAGAATGGCATTTTGCGAACATCACTTTATGACACGTGCAGGTAAAAACGAGGTGAAAACTGGACTTATTTGCAATGGCTTAGGACTGTTCAGTTGGAGTCCTTTTTGAGTGAGCCATGTTCTATTATTATAAGTGCATCGCCTCCTTTTCTCAACATATATGTGCGTGCTGTTCAGTCAGTGTTCCTATCGGAATGACACGATTTTCTGAAAATTAGAATTTATTATCCTGAGCACTGTGCCAAACTGTGAAGGGTTCAAATAATTCAGTAGTTTTCCAGCTGTAGGCAGTTGAGTTGTATGGTTTTTCATTTAACATATTTGTGACTGACAGATTTCCTAATGCTGACTCATGAGCGCTCTCGAAGTTCATCCCTGGCTTCCTAGTTCTCCATGTATAAGGATGCAAAGATTGAAGGGGCAATACCTGTCCGAAGTGCATTGGGTGGTTTTTGATGTAGCAAACATGTTATTTGCTTGGTTAAGGCACTACATAAAAAAGGCAAATATGACTGATCTACAAATAAAGGATATACACATCTCACCATTCGTCTTTTCACAGGAGTGGATTATTCACAGCTAAAAAAACTTTGAAGTTGTTGTAAAATAAATAATACAGCTGGTAAGCTTCTTGGTAGTTGACAGAAGATTTATTCATCAGAGTAGAAGTAAACACTACATAATCCCAGCTGACCAGACCTTAACTTATTCTCTAGAATCCCACAACATGGATGACCTAGATAAGAACACTCAGAGATTCTATACATGACAGCTGGGCATGAAAATAAAAGAAAGGCTAATAAACTTAACATAACTACAGATAATATTTACAACACATCTCCTTCCCTTGGAGTGAATAAAATAACATGAAAATAAAAGAAAGATTAAAGTAATAAACACCGGTCAACTTTAACACAGATAAACAATAAGATACACAGGGGGTCGACGTGATCTTGTGCTCCTGGAATCACTGGACATAGATGGAACATTTCCAGGTAGATCACATCTCAAACCCACATTGTCCATTTGATGTGGAGCATCTCCACTACCTTCCTCTCTCCTACAATTAATAACATCACAATTTGTGACATCATCCTGAGAGGACAACATATATCCACTGCTACTCAAACATTCTTCGAAATTATTACGATTCTTTGAATTTCCCCTCTGATACATGGCAATTCTTCTATAGTTCCATTTCTCACCATTCTTTAACACCACATAATGTGGATGAACTTGTACTACTAAGAATGGTCCTCTGTATTTAGTAAGACCTTTAGTAATCCTTCCCGGCTTCACTTTAACACAATCTCCTAGTGACACAGGATTATTATGTTTATGTTCATTTTTTTTAAGCTCAGATCTTTCATTATAGTTTTTTAACCAAGAAGGAACTAATTTAGTTCCAGGTTTCCTGCCTCACATCATCTCAAAGGGAGACTTTTCATCATAACTGTGTGTTGTAGTTCTATATGCCCAGACCATTTCTTGTACGGTCTCGTTGCAAAAATTACCTGATGAAATGGACATTTGTAGAATTCCTTTAATAACCCTGTTGACCCTTTCACAAAGACCATTTCCCTGTGGATTATATAATGATGTACGATGGTGTTTAATACCACAACCAAGCAAAACTTCTTGCATCTTTTTAGAAATCAGTTGTGTCCCATTATCAGTTATGATAACAGAAGGAACTCCCTCCTCATTAAACATGTCTTTAAGAAAGGTAATAGTGGATTCCGTGGTAATATCCTTAGAACATTTTACAGATAGCCATTTCGAATAAACATCAATCAATACCATTGCAAAACGACTATGAAAGGGAAGGTCATCCAAGGGACCTATGAAATCTAAGCATATGCTGTGCCAGGGTTTATCCGCCGAAACAATGTTCCCATTTCATGTGTGGAAACCACCTTCAACCTCTTCTCACCTTCTTTGCAACTTGTACACCTCTCTACCCACGAAGATATCTCCAAATCTATGGCAGGCCACCAAAAGTCATTTTTTACCCTCCTTTGTGTCAATGTTTGTCCCAAATGTCCCTCATGGGCCAATTTCACAATTCTCAGTCTTAATGCACATGGAGGAACAAATTTATCACCTCTCATTAAAATTTCACCATTGATTACACATACCTCTTCAATAACTTTCAAATAAGGTCGCACAGGCGGTGAAACACAGCTTTTTCTGATGGCACCTTTTTGCACCAGATCTATCACTTTAGCTAAAACGGAATCCTCCTTCATTGAAGAAGACCACTCTTCTCTTGTAAATGCACCTCCACCAACAGACACCATGTCATGAATAAATGAAACAGCTAATTCTTCATCCTTTTCTTCCAAACAGCCAGCACTACCTGACACTGGAAATCGTGACAGGCAATCCGCCTGGACATTTTCCCAACCCGGAGTATAAAACAAATCAAATTGGTATTCCTGAAGCTTCGAAGCTAGCCTACATAGCCTAGGTGAAACCTTACCTGTCCCACCTGGTGCAAGAATGTTCACCAACGGTTTGTGATCAGTATACATTTTTAATCTTGTGCCCCACAAGTATGTTCTAAAGTAATCTGTCCCCCAAGCAGCAGCCAACACTTCTTTCTCTATGACCGAATAGTTCTGTTCTGATGATGACAGCGGTCTAGAAGCAAAGGCAATAGTCTTATCACCATCATGATGCCCTTGTGCACCAATACCTATGTTACTCACATCAACAATCAGACTAGATGTGAATTTTGTGTCAAATTGTGTCAAAACATTTGCCTCACACAATTCTTTCTTAATATTCATGAAGCAACATATGTGCTCCTCCCTCCAAACAAATGTCACCCCTTTCTTTAATAGGCCTCTTAAAACTGCTGTCTTCTCAGAAAGATTCCTCACGAACTTCGCATAAAATTCTATCAGGCCCATGAAAGACCTCAATTGATCCTTATCTGAAGGACAGGAAGCCAACTCAATTGCTTCTAACAGATTCCTCTTTGGTCTGATACCTTCAGCTGAAATTCCATATCCAAAATATTCTATCTCTTCCACTAGAAACGAACACTTTTCCTTCCTCAGTGTCAAGCCTGCTTCTTGTAATCTGTTTAAGACTGAAATGAGTGTCTCATTGTGCTCAGCTATACACCTCCCAAATATAAGTATATCATCTTGGAAGAAAATCACTTTCTTGATTCCCTTCAATATTTCTGTGACCATCCTCTGGAAGACACTAGCTGCAGAGATTAAACCAAATGGTAACCTTGTGAATTGGAAAGTGCCCTCGCTAGTAATAAATGCTGTCAGATGTTTTGAATCTTGATGTAAATGTACCTGATGATAGGCACTCTTTAGGTCCAGTTTTGTAAAATATTTTGCACCTTGTAGAGTAGTAACTAATTCACCTATATTTGGCAGGGGAAAGACATCAGCCACTACACATTTATTCAATTATCTGAGAGCAACACAGAATCTTATATTTTTGTCAGCCTTCTGCGTGATCACCACCGGAGAAACCCAACTGGAAGCCTCCACTGGTTCGATTATCCCTCCCTGCAGCATTTCTTAAATTACTTTTTTGACATCCTCCCTAATCACTAACAGTATTCTCCTAACTTTGTGCTGTACAGGGATAGAGTTTTCTTTTAATATGATCTTGTGTACATATCCCCTCAGTTCTCCTAGTTCTTCTTTGAACACACTCTTGGCATTATTTAGAATCTCAGTGATGTCTTGATCTTCCACCACCATAACTTGAACATCTGCCCTGGGATTGACTCTGATGTTCAGATCATATTGGGGCATCCACCCCAAAATTGCTGGACCTTCTTTAGATATGTACACTTTACCATAAGTCGAACGATGTCTGAAACAGATATTACTATCAAAGTATCCTAGAATCTCTATACTCTCCCCCTGATACCCAGTAGGGTTTATATCACTCTCAGACAATACTTTTTCTTTCCATATATCCTTAAATAAACATTGTGGAATGATGGTCCAATTTGAACCTGTATCAACCATAAGAATAAGAGTGTGACCATCTATAACAAAATCGCCTTTAGGTTTCTTTTCTCTTTTATCATTGATTGCACTTTCTCCTGTCTCATCAATTGCTAATATCTTGTTACCATCCCTCTTGATCTCAACTCTGTTATCTTCCACATAAGCTACTTTTCCTCTCACTTTACCTTTGCACATTTTTGCGAAATGTCCTAATATCCCACACTTCAAACACTCCTTATTATTTGCGAAACAAAATCTAAATTCAGACGAGTGGGCATTACTACCACATCTAGTACATATTTTGTTTTGACTCCTCTGAACATAGTTTTTCTTCTGAAATGTATTCTCTCTCTGTTTCACGAAATATACAGCACCCTCATCACAGATTGGACCGTCATTCCAGTTCTTTTCTGAGACCTCAGATATTTCTTGTTGAGAACCATCTTTCTGTAATTCCTTCATGCATTTTTCCGACTCTTCCACTACTTTTGCTAAATCAATCGCTAATTTTAGTGACAGTTTTTTTGCAGCCAAGAGTCTTTCTTGAATTTTTCTGTTATTGCACTGAACAATCAATTGATCGTGAATCAATTTGTCCGCCATCTGACCAAAGTTGCATTTTATAGATAGTTCCCTCAATTGAGCTACAAAGTCATCTATAGACTCCTCATTTCTGTGTTTGTTCTTGTAAAATTTGAATCTTTTCATTACAATATTCTCTTCTTTGGCAAATCTTGTTTCTGATCTAAGAATGCCTCTTTGTATTCGTCCAGATCTGATCCACTACCAGACTGTAAGACTTGTGGAAGGTATTTAAATACTCGTTGTCCCTCTTTCCCTAGGGAAGACAATAACAGTGCTTTTTTCCTTTTAGCTGAAAACTGCTTTCCATCCAAAGCCTCAATGTAGTTGTGGAACATTACAATCCAGCTTCCCAGCTAATTATTGGTTTACCAGGTTCATTTAGAAACTGCGGTGGAAGAGCTACATTAACTTGTTGAGCCATGGTGTATGTGAAACCTTTGACGTTGGTTCTGATGATATTCAACTTGTTGCTGGCACCTAATGTAAATGTATAACAATTGTCCATTGATGCTATTTATCTACACATTTCTTTGAAACTGTAGTCCTTTATAACCTATTTGAATAGATCATAATACATTTAAAATATTCTGTGCAAACAAAAATAATCAAGTCTCAGCTATGAGTTGTTTTGTATTAACTTGGATTTGAGTTTAAATATTTACTCGACCAATATGTATCACAGTTGTTAGCGAATTGCTGAGATTATTAATTGTTTTCTCTCTTTCAAAATGCCAAATAAAAAAAAATGTCACTTTACATACCACCAAATAAATGTAGTAATATTGGCTCTTATTCTGCTCTTAATCAGTTTTTCAGCGCACGTAAATTTTAATTACTTCGTGCACTCATTGCTGCCAAACCTTCGTTTCGGTTACCATGAAGATTTTGATGTGTTTCACTTTCCATAAAATGGCCGGAAGTGCCGTCCTACGTAATCACGTGTTGACGTTAATATGTGATGATATCATGCGTTTCACAAGTTACTCCGCTCTCGAGTTTGATGTTGATCGTAACTGTAAACTCCGTTTTGATTGAAAACAACAGCGCTGTTCTTGTGACAATCACATCTTCATAGTGAAGACTCGCAAATGACAACTGCAACATGAAAACTCACCGGAGTATGCCAGAAGTCACGAGATCCACTCTTATACTTGGCAGCTCGAATCCGCTTTGTTTCAAAAGACAAATAATGCACGGTGAGCTCTTCAATTTCCCTTGAACGTAGTGCTCATCTACCTCTGATTTTGTCTTGAAAATCTTCTCCTTTGTCTGGTCCAAGCTTAAGAACGTCGCCAAATGTTGTAAAATAAATAATACAGCTGGTAAGCTTCTTGGTAGTTGACAGAAGATTTATTCATCAGAGTAGAAGTAAACACTACATACTCCCAGCTGACCAGACCTTAACTGATTCTCTAAAATCCCACAACATGGATGACCTAGATAAGAACACTCAGAGATTCTATACATGACAGCTGGGCATGAAAATAAAAGAAAGGCTAATAAACTTAACATAACTACAGATAATATTTACAACAGAAGTCTTGAATACTTTTGTTTACCTACTGACAAATAGGATATTCAGCAGTGCTGAAAGTAAGGGTGGGGATGGTGCTGCGGCCCATATTCCCCTGATGTTTCATTAGAGAATCAATAATAAATACTTTTGTTGGTCCTCTGGCATTTCCAGTTCAATACTGTTCCTTTTATAGCAAATGTAAGGTATGTTACCACTTTAACTAGTGAACTTTTTGCTGAGAAAGTAGAAGGCAACATTACAAGGGCCAAGCATGCCAGAGATTTTATCTCACATACAAATAAAGAAGTACTTTTTTTGTGAAATACTGCACAAATATTTCAAAACCTATTTCAGCACCATGTAGAGTACAAACAAGGCTCTTACGTCACAGGATGTCGATGGACAGCAGACATCGCTTCCGTTGGACACCGCAAGTGTTAAACTAGCATGAAAGCCAGGGGCTTGGCCTCCATTTGTACAGGTGGTGAAATGACTCTGGGTGCCCAAGGGGACCACTGAACCCTGATTTTAGTGTGTGTGGGGGGGGGGGGGGGTAATTTCCATCCTTTCCCTAGGGACCATGAGGTACTAGCTATGCCACTGTGGAAGCAGGCCACAATTTAGGAGTGTTGTCCTGAGGTACACGCCCGATACTTTCCTATAAAGTGTTCCATATGTCAAAAATTATTTTGGGGTGAAGAATTCTTATTTCGGAAAACCTTCCTGTAGAGTTCACTTTCTATGCTTGTTTAGTAGTACAATATGGGACCGGTGTTAACTTTCCACGGCTTGCTTTTATTCCCACTCAAGGCCTTAACTGCACCCTTTCAGTCCTGCTTTTTTTGGCCAATGAAGCTCAATTTCCAGTTCCCAGGCACCAGGGTCCGGATTTTCAAACGACTTTCTATTTGCTATGCATAAAAATGCTTTGGGGTTCACAAATAAAATGTTAAATTGCAAAGAAAGTATTGCATTACTCACCTTTTGCAAATCGCAAGGGAGACAAGGAGGTACAGAGGCATCCACAATGCTGTGCGGTTTCCAACATCAAAAACATATGCACTGTGACCGGTTTTGTAGTTTTAGAGAGAAAAGTGTAAGCTGGTACTGCTCCCTACTTTCGCGCTGGTAGTTACAAATAATGGGGCAGATTTACAAGTTCTTGCGGCCCTTTTACGCCGCCGTTGCATCACTTTTGTGACGCAGTGGCGGTGCAAAAGATGTGCCATGGTGCGGGCTACTTACAACGTGACGCATCTGGGAGATGCGTCACGTTGTAAGCCCTGCACCAGGAGGCGTTCCTGCGCTGGGGGGGGAGGGGGCGTTCCGGCGCAGGAACGCCTCCTAAAAGTGGCTGAGTGAAATCTACAAGATTTCACTCAGTCACTTTTGGGCCCATGCTGCGTCAAAAACCTGCACCTGCTTGAAGCAGGCGTAGGAATTGACGCAGCTGTGTTGGAATAGGGCCCCCAAAGCCTTGCTGGAGCTGCTTCGCGCTTGCGACGCAACTCCAGCAATGCAGCACTTTTATGGCACAGATGCGTCACACATCTGTACCATTTTTGCCCCATGGTGCACTGCATTGTAAATGCGGCGCATCCATGGTGGCGTAGGCATGGCGCACAATAAGTGGCGCATCCCTGCTGATATGCAGGGATGCGCCACTTAATGTAAATCTGCCTCACAGGGTTTAACCGAAATAAGCCTCTGGGACCTGGGTAACTACCACGGTCTCATGACAAAAGCCGGGAGAAAGAATACCTCATGATTACCATCACGTAAAAGTGCATCCGTTCACGTCATCGTGAACGGAGCACTGGAAGGTTGAGCCCCTTACTATAGAATCGTCATGACATACAGGTCGTGTCATGACAGTCGCTAGATGCCAGCGGAACGAACTGCAGAAATTCTGAGTCCTAAAAGTGGCTCAATGAAGAAAGACTATTCGAAAGAAGATTGGAGAACTTCCCCGCCCAGGGGAAATAATGTTTTTCAAAGAAACACAAGAAAACAAAAGTAGCGATTCACTGGCAAACTCTATAAAGTGGAGCTAATGTTTTGGTGTGAATCAAACCAATCTGGTCACTTTGCAACCACTATCTCTTGTTTTATTTAGTTATTTATGTGTTTCTCATATTTTGAACCTTTTCCAGAGGCTGCACTTTGGAATAGAAACATGTCAGAATAGACGGCATATTCAACAAAAGAGTTTTTCTTTTTTGGATCCATTTCACAAGGGAACAAATACACGAAAGGAGAAAAGAAAGGGTGAGAACGCTGATTGTTGAAGTCACAGTTTTCACTAAGTTAGAGGGAGCTAGGCGGAGAGGGAAGAAGAGGAACAAGAAAGTGAACGAGTGGTGTGTGCTTGCTGGGCAGCGAAGCCACGAAGGTGTAAGCATTTGTAACCTGACACAAAACAGATGGCAGGCTGCACACGCATCTGAAGCTGCTCACTTTGGAGCTATAGAACAGGGTTCGAACCTGTGCATGGGCTGCATTATTTAATAATAAACCGGGAGCTCCGAGTGGGGGTTGAGAGAGACAAATTAAAAAAATAATACACATGGATGGGGACACAGGTACAATTAAAAAACAACACGAGAAATGTAGTATCTGAAACCAAGTATAACAAACGTGCGAGGAGGTGGCTCAACAAATAAAGCTGCTGACTTTGGAGCAGGAAAACAGGTTTCGAGCCTCAGTGTGGGCTGCAACTATCAAGTGTGATTTAATTATTACTAAATTGAACCTAAATAAATAGCGTCGGGTAATTGCAGAAAGCTGCTAGATGTAGAAATGCAAACAGCAAAGAAAGAAAAAAAGTAGTCCCTAATTAAAAAGATACCAGCCAGCAGCGTAAGTTAACTGTAGTTGGTCCATGCTGCTTCCTCCAGAAAGGGAAGAAAAAGGAAGTGATGTATCGGACCACAAGCCATATATGAGCAAGATAAGAACAGCAATGCTAGATTCCACCAATGGCAAGTGACAAAACAAAGACAAATGCAATGGGTGAAGTTTCAGTAGTAATACTGAATACTTGATGCCTCGCAGAGGCAGCGCATGCGCTGCTCTATACGAGACCTAATACTAGGCAAAACTCCGCTCAAGAGCCTCCCTCTATGGCATTGTTTGCCTTGCCATTCCTGCATCCCTGTTCCAATCCTTTCTCTGTATCTCCAAGTTCCACATTGTTCTTTTTTCCACTCCTTTTGCGATGTCTGTCTCACTGTGTCTCACTGTACCCACTTTTTCCCTGTCACTGCATCATTCAGCATTGATTTAATCTCATTTAAAAATGGATATCTGAAGCATACCTAAATCTCAGTCTGACAAATACAAAATTATTCCTTGCTCTAAAAAATGAATGTGTATGTATTCATCCCCGATCTGACATCAAACTCAAAATCACTTAATTTTGTCATGTTATCCTTGACACCAGACTCTTCAAAGAACACATTGCTATAAAAAAAACAAGACATCATGTTGCAAACTCTCCCTTCTGAAGAAATTGAAATCCTACCTCCTGGAAACAGACTTTAAATTTAGCAGTATAAGCATGAGTCCCCTTGCACCTTGATGGATGCAACGGCTTGTTTTCCATTTTCCCAAACAGCACATTGGCACTCTAAAAAGATTTTCTACATGCAACAACTTGTCTAATGAAAGGTGTATCACTATAACCGTGATGGAACTACATTGACTACCTCTACTCCTTTCATCTACTTTGTCTTTGGCTGCATGTTGAAAGAGAAATGCCATAAACACTCATGAATGGATATGTCCGCTGACTCATGTAATTAAAAAAGCTTTGATTTTTAGAGTATTATATGTGACAAACAATGTCATTAAACCCACTTACTTTTGCCATTCAAGGTTATAAATCCTGCATCCTACTTTTAACAATGAGTAACTTCGGTTACGAAAAGTGCAAAAAAATAAAGTTTCCAATTTAACATTATTATTTATGAGTGATATAGAGATAGAAATGTCACATTGGCATATTGGATGTATTTTTCGTACTGAGAGAATGTGACTGAACATTCCTTGATGATGTCAAAAAAGAAAATATACATGGTTTGAAGACCAAGAGTTGATTATTGAGTGTTACAACATGCATGGGATATTATGAGGGTATGTAATGTAACTACAGATTGTATGTACTATTTTTGGGAAGTGCAATATAGTTGTACATTTCATGTAGATGACATGATAATGGCAATTTTATGTGTCCAACTTCGAAAACGTGAAAGATGTGTATCCCACACTGTCTATAATGTGTCTTATGATAGAGGTTGTAAAAAGTTGGGAGTATTAACTGAGGGTGGTACTTCTCAATCTCAGGTATGAATCACTAAAGTCATTAAATTGAGCTGACTGTAGCCCCCTCGTAGCTCTGGCACAGAGCAGAGAGGAATAATTTAGAGGCAATATGGAAATTATCTACGCAGTACCAAAACAGCAATAAAGTCAGTAAGCAGCATAAGAACAACCCCACACCAATTTAGAGAATAAGAGTCAATTTTAGCAAATAAAATGACATTAAAATGGCAAAAATCTAATAGGAGAACCGGAGATATTAATTTTTAAAAGTTTAAGGTTCAAAACAGTGCAAAATGTTTTAATTGCCAACCGTAGTCATCTGGTTCTGCTTGACCGGTACCTTGGCATGAGTTAAGGCTGACTGCAATGGAGCATGGGAGGGATACAGAAACCAGGTTTGACAGGGTCAGAAGTTTTTTTACCTTCAGACTTAGGACCTAAATTAGATCTTGGCAGATGGATTACTCTGTCACCGAGGTGAAGGATATCCCGTCCGCCAAAATATAATGGGATTATGTTTCGGCAGTTGGGATATGTGTAACCGTTGGGATGGAATAACCTGTCCTCCAAGATCTAAATTAGGCCCTTAGTCTCTGAAATGGAAGTAAAAAAGCAGGGCAAACTAGCAAGCTGTGTTTTAAGAAGGCTCCACGATGTTGGATAGCCACTGGAAAAGGACCCCATGAAACCAATGGCTTTTGGCATGAAAGCTCTGAATAGGAGAAATGTGAATTCTGCACCCTAGTAAGGATCTTCGCCGATTGCATTCTTGTGAGAAATTGGGTTGTTGGTTGACTTGGGTTAGGGGAGCCCTGGGTAACTTGGCACAAAAAGCAGTCAGGCTTAACTTAGAGACAAAGAGTAAATAGCAATAAAGTGAAAGCCCAAAACAAGAAAAATCCTAAACCAATTCAGAAAGCTGGAGTACATCTTAATACATTTTAATGTTTGACACCAAAACAACAAGATTCCAACCAGTATGTCTGGAGCCACGGTTCTTAGTGAAAACTAGAGCCCAAAAGATCAAAGTGCCAACCGTGGACATCTAGTCAAACGAGACTGGGTCAAAGTCGAAGGTTGAGGCAACCGCGATGGAGCACGAGTTGGATACAAGAAGTGGATATGACCCAGTCATCGCTTACCTTCAGACTCAGAAGAAATTCTTAGAAAAAGTGTCTGAGAAGGTATAGTTCACTGGGCCAGGGAGTAGGATTGTCAGAGGAAGCAGTGCGATTGTCAAATGGCTGTGTAGGGAAGGCCCGGTGAAGATTTATACGTTCTGACTTAGTCACCGAGATATGAGTTGAAAATCTCCAGAGGGTTGAGGCAGATGGCTGTAGCCAAAGACAGTTTCAGGAGGTCAGATACCTCTTTGGCAAAGGGCCACTGAAAAGGATTTGCTGCTGCAGAGAAGAACAAAGTGGGAGATGCGGTAAAGTCAATCTCAAAGCGATGCACCTATGGCGGATCAGTAAGAAGGGTAGTCCTGGTCTTCTCCTGCTCCTCAGAACAATTTTTGGCCAAATTGTGTCTAAGTTCCCAGTTTTGGGAATTGGCCTTCAGGGCACATTTAGAATTGCAACCAAGGTTCCTGCACTAGGGGAAACACCTCTTGAAGGTTCAGGACTCACTCCTGGGTTGAGGTGTGGGTTTAAGATGGTGGGAGCTTTTTATGTCCCTGTGGCTCAGCAAACAAGCCCTTGGAGTCACTTCTGATAGTCTTGGGAGCAGGTGAAAATGCAGGGCTGGCCTCTTAGGGTTTAAGGCAGGATCCAGGCAGCAAAGCAGTCCTTCCACATACATCAGCAGTCTGGCAGAGTGCACAGCAGCAGGCAATCCTCTGAGAGTCCTTCCGCAGGCCCAGTAGTGAACTGGATAGTCGGTCTGAAGATTCTATTTTTAGACCCTGGAGCCCTTCTTCTGGAAGGTGGAAGAAGTTTCTGGAAAGGTTATTTGAAGTGGATGGAATTTCCTGACTCCCCTGCCCTGGCTCCAAGCTGGCTGCCGTGGCAATACAGGGTTGTTAAGTCCTTCGTGTGGAGACCCGACACTGCCTATTCAGGTGCAAGTGGGGCTCTGCTAAGTTCACCCCCAATCCTAACACTTGAGGGCCCATTGAGGCCAACATAATCCCTCTATTGTGTGACTGTCTGGAGGAATTCCCAAAGCCCAACTGCCAGCCACACCCAATTAGGTGACCCAAGACAGGCTGCAGACACAGAAGGCTAAAGGCAGAAAAATGTCAACTTTCTAAAAGTGGTATTTACAAAATTGCAATGAAAAATCAGACATTACAATTAAAGAGTGTTTATCCTTAGATTTTCATAGGTACCATAGCCACCAGCTCCCATTGGGATATCCCTAATGTTATCCTATGAGAGGGGTAGGCCTCACAGTAGTGAAACATGAATTTTGGGAGTTTTTCACTACCAAGACACGTAAAATTTAAAAGTACCTGTCCAACCTTTTAATTACATAGCAAATTGCCTTATGGGCTACCTAGAGCCTACCTTTTTTGATAAGCAATTTTATTGAATTTCAATGCAAACATATGCAGCAATGAAAACACCGCCAGTTTATTGCACAGTAAGCAGTACATAACAGTGAAACAGAAAACGGAGGGGGGGGGGGGGAGTAAGCCTCCCACATACACAAGTCCAACTAGGAATAGCAAGCGACAATGTCCACATCCATGTCCATAAGGAAGCCTCCGGAAGTTCAGTCTTCTACCACCCAAACCCATTTACCCCACACCTATCGAAACTTTTTAGGGCAGCCGTGGGTAGGATACATGGGGCGCTCCTGCGCTGAACACCAATCTACCCCCCCCCCTGCGCCACCGTGTCATGGAAGGGGCCAACTGGTCCATCCAAAGGGCTGCAATATCACGTTTAGCTACCATCAAAGCCCTAGTGAGACAAAGCTTCTCTGCCCTGTTCCCATCCAGACCGTCAGTAACTCCCAAGAGTATGAAATTCCAATTGGTCGCACACTGCTTGTCCTATCAGCGTGTTGCCCCAAAGCACTGTGGTCTATGTAGTTAGCATCAGCGGGTACGCTTCTGCCAGGGTCTTGAGCACAAAAATCCAAGTCGCGTTGGCCATCCCTGGACACGTGTTTCGAGGTTGTTGCCTCTCGTCAGCAGGGAGTAGGTATAGATATAGGGGTGCTGCATAGGCTGCCAGAAAATATCCTCAGTTTCGGTACCACTCGTGGCACGCAGGTGCGTAACCCGGCTCGTCAGCCCCACCAGCTCGAGAGAGCTTGAATATAAATGAAAGTCCAATTGGTCGCACACTGCTTGTCCTATCAGCGTGTTGCCCCAAAGCACTGTGGTCTATGTAGTTAGCATCAGCGGGTACGCTTCTGCCAGGGTCTTGAGCAAAAAAATCCAAGTTGCGTTGGCCATCCCTGGACACGTGTTTCGAGGTTGTTGCCTCTCGTCAGCAGGGAGTAGGTATAGATATAGGGGTGCTGCATAGGCTGCCAGAAAATATCCTCAGGTTCGGTACCACTTGTGGCACGCAGGTGCGTAACCCGGCTCCTCAGCCCCACCAGCTTGAGAGAGCTTGAATATAAATGAAAGTCCAATTGGTCGCACACTGCTTGTCCTATCAGCGTGTTGCCCCAAAGCACTGTGGTCTATGTAGTTAGCATCAGCGGGTACGCTTCTGCCAGGGTCTTGAGCACAAAAATCCAAGTCGTGTTGGCCATCCCTGGACACGTGTTTCGAGGTTGTTGCCTCTCATCAGCAGGGAGTAGGTATAGATATAGGGGTGCTGCATAGGCTGCCAGAAAATATCCTCAGGTTCGGTACCACTCGTGGCACGCAGGTGCGTAACCCGGCTCGTCAGCCCCACCAGCTCAAGAGAGCTTGAATATAAATGAAAGTCCAATTGGTCGCACACTGCTTGTCCTATCAGCGTGTTGCCCCAAAGCACTGTGGTCTATGTAGTTAGCATCAGCGGGTACGCTTCTGCCAGGGTCTTGAGCAAAAAAATCCAAGTCGCGTTGGCCATCCCTGGACACGTGTTTCGAGGTTGTTGCCTCTCGTCAGCAGGGAGTAGGTATAGATATAGGGGTTCATAGGGTTCAGCGGGACCTACCAGCCCAGGACCTCAGTAAGATCAGCGGTCATTAGCTCCCACTAATGAGTGATATCGGGACAGAGCCATACCATGTGATAAAAATCCACTTGGGGGCAGTGACAGCGGGGACAGGAAGCATCAGGCCGGAGCCCAGAGCCATGAAGGCGCAGTGGGGTGAGGTAGGCCGTATGTAAATAGTATACTTGAACTAATCAGAGCCACACAGAAGCTGTAACTATTTTGGGGGCCATCAGCGCATCCCTCCAATCAGCCTCATCTAAAGGGAAAATCCAACCCTACCAATTATCCCGGATAGAGGAAAGGGAATTGGGGGTGTTATTTGTGAGGGAACAATAGATGCGGGAAATCCCCCCTTCCCCAAATTACCAGTCATGACCTATGCTTCAGGCGGGCTATATTCGGGCAAGGAGGTCCCTTCCGAGATGTGCATATGTAGTGCATGGCGCAACTGAAGGTAGCAATGGAACTGAGAGGCCTGAAGGGTGAACCGCGTCTGTAGATCTAAGAATTCACAAATGTGGCTCCAGCGCCAGACATCTCCTAGCTGAGAAATTCCAATGAGGTCCCAGGCTCTAAACCTAGAGAGGGAGGCGGTTTTTGAGCTGCGTTCTGCACCACACGGGGTATATTGGGTTAATTTGCCTGTCCAGAGGGTGTGGCACAGGGCAGCTCGCCAGGCCAAGAAAAGCCCACGAGTAAGTTATGGCAGATTGTGGGGGATAACAGTTCCTTAGAGCATCCCTTGAATAAAAGAGAAACCCAGAGCATGTAGTTCCAGGCGATAGGCCGTGTCCGCCCAACCACCATTGAACCTATCGTGCACGTTAAGAAGCCTGGTCGCCAGATAGTAGAGATGTAGGTTTGTCATTCCCAACCCCCCGTCAAAGGTCGTAATCCTGCATTGATTGAGAGCCAACCTCGGCCTCAGACCCCCCCCAAAGGAAATTAGTAGCCAAGCCATCCATCTCGCTGAACCAGGTCCTGGAGAAGGGGCATGTTTTGGAGCATATAGAGGAAACCGGGCAGGACCATCATCTTAAAAAGAGCGATCCTGCCCACGAGGTTCAGTGGCAACTTTTGCCATCGGAGGAAATCAGCGCGGACCTGCTTCACCAGAGGGCAGACGTTGAGAGACCAGGCGAGATCAGGAAGGAGCATCACCCAGATCCCCAAATACTTGAACGTCTGCCGCTGGAGAGGGATCGAGGACTGCCAATCGAAAGTCTCTGAAGGGGGACCAGGACCGACTTGGCTGCGTTCAATCTGAGACCAGAAACACGTTCAAAGAAGTGCAGAGTTCAGAGACATCGAGGCCCTGAGTGGGCTGAGTCCGACAAAAATATCAAGACGTCATCTGCGTAGAGGGCGATCTTGTCCTCTGCCAGACCAGGCCATTGCCACCCCGTGAGGAGCGGGTCCCCGCGAACAAGAGAGGCAAAGGGCTCCATCGGTAACGTGAAAAGGAGGGGTGAGAAGGGCAACCTTGCCTCGTGCCCCTCCTAATAAGAAAGGGGCACGAGAGGGCTCCATTAACCATCACCTGGGCCTGTGGCTTGCAGTAAAGGGTCTTGACCAGGTTACGAAAGAGGGGCCCAAAGCCCATCTCCAATAATACCGGCTCCAGATATTGCCAATCCACAGAATCAAATGCTTTCTCGAAATCCACGAGGAGCAAGGAGAGATAGGGAGTCAGTTGTTGTTGGTGCGCCAGAGCAAGGTGGAGCCGTCTGAGGCAGTGCCTTGTTCAACGGGTGTGCATAAAGCTGCATTGGTTCAGGTCAACCAATGTGCTCAGGTGAGGGCGTATGCGTTGTGCCAAGACTGAAGCAAACATTTTGAGCTCCGAGTTGATAAGGGAAATAGGACGGTATTCAGAGCAGTGGGCCGAGGGGGGCTGAGACTTAGGAATCACCATAATTGTGGCCAAATCCATTTCAGGGAGGAAGGAGCCGCAGTCTACTGCCTCAAGGTACATTGCCCGGAGATGGGGGACCAGCGTGTCCGGGTAAGACACGTAAAACTCCTGTGGGAGGCCATCTGGTCCCAGCGTCATGCCCACCGCCATGCGGGAGCTAGCAACACTGATTTCTGCCGGAGTATTCTGGAGCTCAAGGCCCTCTGCTTCAGCATCAGTGAGCCGCGGGAGGGGGACTCTTTCACTCCGGAGGAGTTCCGATAGGACGAGCTCTGGAGGTTGGGCAGAGTACAAAGAAGCATAGTAAGAAGCAAAACATTCAGCCACCGCCACCGGGGGCCTGATGGGTCTCCACATGGGAATCCATCACCTCAGGAATAATATGGTTAGCCATTGGATAAGTGACTAAGCGGTGGAGGAGCTTCCCATTTTTATCTCCCCACCCTTACACTCGTGCCACGGAGGACATCCACAAGAGCTTAGAAGACTGCATGGAGATGCGAGCTTCTGATCCTGGGCTTCCGCTCGCTCTCCAGGCGGATGGGCCTCTAGCCAAGCAGCCTGGGCCTCCAGGAGCCTGAGCCGGGCCTCGTGCTTCGTGGGTTGGATTTTGAGTTGGCCTTTGGCAAAACTGCAAATAGTTGCCTTAGCGACCTCCCACAAGGTACCAGGGGATGAAACAGAGTCTTGGTTAGCGGCAAATTAGTGACTCAGTTTGAACCCTACATGCTTCCGTAAATCTTTGTCCTGGAGAAACCAGGTGTTAAGCCGCCAGAACGGGCGCGAAGAGGCCGGGAGATTACCCAGGCGCATAGAAACTGGGGAGTGGTCTGATATGCCTCTCGGCAGGATAGTGATATCTTGGATCGATCAACAGTCCAGGGCCGGAAGAAACATATAGTCTTACCTGGCCTATGTGTGGGGGGCGGCGGATGTGTGAGTGAACATACAAGTAGCCGGGTGCCAGAGTCGCCAGGCGTCTCCCAGACCCAGAGTCACGGCCCAGATCGAAGGGAGTGTGGAGTGGGAAACCTGAGAGACGAAGGGACTGTGGCAGAATCAAGGTCTGGGTCCTTAACCGCATTAAAGTCGCCCCCAACTACAGTGGTCCCCGGGGGCAGGTCCGCTACCAGCGAAGCAAGGCGCCGAAGCGTGGAAGACAGCAGAGAAGCTGGAGAGTACACAGTTATCAAGTTCAAGGATATCTTTCCATTAAATTGGATTTCAAATAACTATTGAAAAGAGGCAGCTACAAATCGACCAGGCAAAATAGTCCATGACACCTGGATTGTATTAAACACTTTTATTTCAAATTTTTATCTTTTCCATTGGCAAATAGCACAAACACTTCAGCCAACTTGTTTCGTTCCCTCAAGGAGAACTTTATCAGGGCTTAATATCATGTAGGTTCATAATTCTGTGTTGCTAGCATCCAAGGTCAGCCATCCAGTGTGAATACGCTGGATGCAAGGAAAGTTCCCTAGGCTCAGTGATGCCCAAAATAAGTATCTATTCTCTTTGTACGTGTGTACTCGTCCCAGTATCGGTCACACAGATGAAGAGAATAGATACTTATTTTGGGCATCACTGAGCCCAGGGAACTTTCCTTGCATCCAGCGTATTCACACTGGATGGCTTTGGCTGAACTGTTTGTGCAATTTACCGATGGAAAAGATTAAAATTTGAAATAAAGGCGTTTCATACAACCCAAGTTTCTGGGACTATTTTGCCTGGTGCTCCCCCATTTGTAGCTGCCACTTTCAGGATCAGGATCACAGAGGCACCACTCAATGGCTCGTGCTGGTGTATCAGTGCACAGGGCCACTTACTGATGAAACTGGCTTGAGGTGCAGAACCATAGGTCCATCGTTGAAGCCTTCACTTCAAAAACTATTGAAAAGGGTCTTTGAATTACTTGTTTCCTAAACAAAAGTAGTGTTATTACATGTAATAGTATACCCAGTGTTTACCTGTTGAAAGGCAGTTTTGCTACTGTGGAAATAAGGTTTGGAGCTTTTTCATGTAAGGAAATATGTAACATTACATTTCTACATGTCCTAGTTTCAAATGCCTTATGGACAGTAAGGCCTAATTAAAGATGGCCTACAAATAGTTTGAATTTGCAGTTACATTCTGCAACAGCCAGGCAGCACATGGTATGCCTAACCCAAAGTCATTATTGCACTTTTACTGCAGTGGATGGCACAATGAGTGCTGCAGTGCACTAGCGACTTTTAAGTTACAGGCCCTGGGTACAATTTGTATCAGATACTAGGGACTGATAAGTAAATTAAATATACCAATTAGGGGTATGCTAATTTTATTATGTTGAAAGAGTTTGCACATACACTTTGACTTTGGTTAGCAGAAGTAAAGTTCACAGATTTCTACAGCCAACTAAAACAGTATTGGCACACATCTGGGGGTACACCATATAAAAGATAGCCATTTCCTAGCTGGGTCCCCCCAGCAGAATGCAGTGAAAAAAAACCTGAAAAGTCCATCAGCATTGGTGTGGTCAGTCCTAAGGCGATCGTCCACCATGAAGGCCATACCCTGTAGCAAGATGGACAACCTCAATCGTTTAGGATTATCATCCCACATTTGCATCAGACATCTGAGGGGGTCAGTGATCTGTCTGAATCCATAAATTAGTCCCAAACAGGTATGGTCTCAGTTTCATATTTTCCTAGATCACTGCAAATGCGTCCCTTTCAATTGCACTCATTGCACACCACCTTTGCTCCCTGGCTAGTAGCCATCTGTAGATGCAGGCTACAGGTTTGTCGAGGCCCTCTTCATTTAGCTGTAAAAGAACAACCCTAATACCATGCTCTAAAGGCATCTGTCTGCTCAAGGAATTCCTAACTGAAGTAAGGTTCCTTGAGTACTAGTGCTGAATACATGGCTTCCTTCAGGGGATCCAATGCCTTTTGGCACACCTCTGTCCAGGTTGCTTTCTTGGGCTTCTTCTTGGAAGTCAGCAATGATGTCATAACACTTGAAAAATCTAATGTGATACCAAGTGAGTTCCAGGAAAGTTCTCTTTTGTGTTTTTGTCTTGGGAGGTTCCCAAGCCATAATGGTCTGAATTCTGGGCTGGAGTAGTTGTCCCACTAGGTAGTCCAGGTACACCACAGAACCCTGACCTATCTAGCACTTACTTGATTTGAAAGTCAGACCTGCCAAAGGTGGTTGTCCCAACTGGAAATGAAGAGTGCAATGTCATCTAGGTAGGCGGCACTAAAGTTCTCCAACCCAACTAGGACCCGGTTAATCATCAATTGAACATTTGGTTGTTATCATTATTTAACCTGAAGAGCATGACTCTAAACTGTAAGTGCCCTTCTGTTTTGGGAAATGCTGACCTCTCCATGGCCCTATTAGGTAAGGCAAGTAGCTTATATCCTGATGTCATATTAAAGGTACTGATGAACTTGGCAGCCTCTAACCCATCAATGAGCTCATCGTTTGTGGGGATAGAAGGTGCATCCATCTTTGTAACTGAGTTGAGGTCCCTGTAATACACACATAATCTTATCACTTGGTGTACCTTGGTGTAAGTGAGAACATAGAAGAGAACTGGAGATGATCTCTTTGCAGCTCTTCTGACAGAGTGGGTGAGAACATGACTCCCATCTTGCTCTTTAGAAGACAGGAGGTTTAGGAGGGGTTCACTCACCTCCTCGTCACCACCCTCTATCACATCAGAATTGTTATTCAGACTTCTTCGATGGACCTATGGTTCTGCACCTCAAGCCAGTTTCATCACCTTTAAGGGCCAGATGTACGACCATTGAAATAACGCCTTGCTAATTGGGAGTATTTTGCGAATCGCACTTTGCGAGGCGCTATTACCATTGTACAACAGTGTATTTCACACTGTTAGCAATTCCCAATGGGGTCGCAAATAGAAAGGCTCATGAATAATAATGAGCTGCTTGCAATTTGCAACCCCTTTGGGAATGGCAGGCCCTCCCATGTATGATGGCCTGCTGGGCTCAGCAGATCACCATGTCTGGGACTGCTTTTATATAAAGCAGTTTTTTTTAATGCAGCCCGTTTTCCTTAAAGGAAAAAGGGATGCATTTAAATTAAAAAAAATGTAATGTTTTTGTTACCGTTTTTTAAGGGCGGCCAGTGGACCCTGGGACCACTGCCTGCCCTTAAAAAATATTTTTCCCTGCGTTTGCAAAGGAGAAGGGGTTCCCTGGGATCCCTTCCCTTTTGCGACCTCATTACCTCTCTCTTGAAGAGGGTGGTAATTTACGAGTGTTTTGCGCCCGCAATTGCGGACTCGAAACATTCTTACATAGGGTTGCGCTTGCTATTAGGAAGGGAACGCCCCTTCCTAATTGTTAGTCACAAAAGCCTATTTTGCGAGTCACAAAAAATTTGCAACTCACAAAATAGGGTTTGTACATCCCCTATGCTATTTTTACATGCACAAACGGGTTCGCAAACCCGTTTGCGCATGCAAAAATGGTCATACATCTGAACCTTAATGTCTTCCAGCGTGTGTGGAGGTAGATCTAGAAGATGGCATCACCCTTCCTTTCTTTCACCACAGTGGGCCCTGTCCATTGGGCCTGGAGGGCTTGGGGCTCCACAGATTCCATGAACACAAACCTTCTGGCAAAATTGACACTCCACAAAGTTGTGGAGTGCACTCCCTCATTAATCATTTTCAATCCTTTTAGAAGCACACAGGGTAGTATATGAGGCGATCGAGTGAGCGCGTCAATAAATTGAAACTGCTCTTCAGCCACGTCTGGCTCCAGAAGAGCGAGGATGCACAGCCCGGTAAATCTGCAGTCAATCAAAGTCAGCCATCTTCTTGCTTTTCTCAAAACTGTAATCTGGCCATCAATATCGTCATAAACAAGCTTCACCACATTACATCCAACAAATGTGTATATTACCACCCAATTGTGTCTTTCAAACAAAATCTTACCAAACAGTAAAAATAATAATAATTAAGAATACCCCAAAAAACATACATACACCATGTCAAACTCCCAACCTAAACTTGCTGCCTAATGTGTCTGCATTTAAAAATCTATACTCATGCTCTTTGCAACCTCTCACAATGTTCATACAAAATCTACAGACACCACAAGCGTGTGCCCTCCACCCTCATGTACAAAACTAATTGCCCCATATATCCTAATGTGTTTACCTGCAACCCAAAAAACACGTCAATACCATCTGCTCCAGAGTGTATCTCAAAATGATCATACACAAAGGAAACCCGTACTTTTCCAACAGAACAAAACCCTGTGATCCTTTGATGTCACGTGATCTCGCGAAAGAAAAAAGTGAGCAAGTAATCTGAAAAATAAGTGCGCTCTGAATTATTTCACCTCAATCTCTTTTACAACCACCCAATGCATTATGCACTGGCCTTACTGATAATAAAAAAATAGTTAATTAATTACAAATTGTGTAATGCCAATAATCCCAGGAATACTCCATATAGACAAAATGTGAACATAAGTATGTATTGTACATTGTCCATCATGAACACTTCCAAATGTGCTGGCAATGTTTGTTTATAAGTTTGACAGACGAAAATTCCCGACACATCTAGCCATGATGAAAAGTGAGTCTGGTGCTCTAAAGCCAAGTTACTTTGAGTTCAACAACTTTGTGATCTCGACTTCGGGTGCAACCTTCTCTTTGGACGGCAAACATATTGTATTCATACCACAATGTTGTGGAGTGCACTCCTTCATTAATCATATTCAATAATTTTAGAAGCTCACAGGCTAGTATATGAGGCATGCAACCCTGGGACACACTTCTCCCGTGCTCGTCAATAAACTGCAAACAAGCGTCAGCCACGTCTGGCTCCTTCTGGCATAAGTGACACTCCACCAGAGTGGCTTTCTGGTTGTATCATTGTTTTATCATTTTCTGGCTGACCTCTAAATTCTAATAGATCTCCTTCATGTAGTGTCACATTTTGGCTCAGAGGGCTAACATGTAACTGACAACATCTTGGGGGAAGGTGCATCTTCGGAGTTTGATCTCATCTCAACTTCATAAGACTGAGAGGTCCTCTGACAGGGTGTCCACCAGAAGCTAAAAAGGGCTTAAACCCCCTTCATTCAGGGGTATCTCCTTGTCGGCAAACCACATGCATCAGGACAGGACTTCCCAAATACATCTAAGGACCTCTGACTGGCCCGTAATCATGTCCTTCAGGGTATTGTTGGAAATGTCAACAGGCCCATTGGTCCGGGAATGGTATTCAGTAGGGGTGGACGGAGTTAAAGGAGTCCTACTAAGAGGAATTTCATGGAGTTCAAATAAAACTCTACAGCGCAATTTGTGGAGTTTCATTTACGAGGGGAGGTTGCCAACTGGCCATTTCACGTTACGTTGGGAACGCAGAGTGCATCCTCATGCTTCAGAATCGCGCGCGAATGCACCATGCTGTTCTCAAGTGTGTTCGCGTCTTCTAAATCGCGAGCAAACATCACCACGCGGTCCACTTGGGTGTAGTCATCTTATTTTTCTGCTGTCTGTTATGGTACTGGGCCTAAATTGTATCTATCATTGATCTCTGTAATCCTCTTCCTTTATTACTTTTCTACCCCTAATTTTTTATTTTTTATAATAGTGTGTCTTTGTGCTTGTGTATTTTAAATTTTTGTGTAAATTGTTTAGTTTTTGTGACTTTTTGACTGTATTTCCCCTTCTTTTCTTATTTATTTCTTCTTTACATTCCTCTTCTTTTCCTTCTTATTATTTCTATCCCACCCAGCGCTATGGCAGAAGGATGACTTTCTTGTGGGCGGAGCCGCCGCCCAGGTGTGCAGCCCCAGACAATCTTTGGAGAGGAGGAGGTGGCAGTGCTAGTTTTTTTTGTGCAGCTATATTTCCCCTCTATGCTGGTAGCAGGCAGCAGGCCTAGTAGCAGCTACCCTCTGAGGTAGCATCAGTGGCGATGGGGAACGGTGAGCCGGGGCATGCAGTGTGCGATCCAGTTTCAGCGCACTACCCAGCTGCTGACGCACCGCTGGGCGGTTATTTCGGACTGGGAATAGGACCTTCTCAACCTGCTAGGCATCGAGATTCCAAGGCTCGGTGAGTATTAATTATTTGTTGTGTTTGTGTTCTTTAATGCAATTTTTTTTCCACGAATAGCATGATGCACACACTCCAAGGTAAGTTATGTTTAGTTTACACTGGTATATTATTGTGTTATCCAGTTTCTAGTTCCGGCTAGGAAGGTGCTCAGCACTACCTAATCACACTGATGACCTCATCAGTTGCTCGCTTTGGCTGATTAATTAGGAAGCCATTGCAGAGAGCGCTCCTTTCACTGTAGTGAATCAGTGAGTGGAGCATTCTCTCTGTGACTTTGTTTATGTAGCTCGTACCGTTCAAGGTTATTTAAATGAATTCACAGTGATGTGAAGTATGCATCTCTGCATTGCAAAAAAGGGAGACTGAGTTGGTCCATCAAGGCTGTTGAGAAATGGGAATACAATCAAAGATCATTTACTGCAATATATTAGTTACAAATGTAGTGTTTGTTAAGGCAATTTGGCATATGGATTTAACGATGGTCAATAGACTCGATTCGAAAAAAGTAGTACTATAGGTGATTTCTTTTAGCCAAGTATGTGGCTGTATTTGCTTTTCATGAGACATTTTGTGGAGATTATTAATTGAATCACTAATGTATTTTTATTTATCTTCATTTCTTTCATCAGCAACCGCGGACAACAAGAGTGACGTTTCCAAGGGTCCAGGAGATGCTAGCAGGCGGTGCCAACCACCAGCGCTGCTGCCAAGGGCTCTGCTAGTCCCAATAAGTCCTTTTATGATTGCTGTGGACTTCTTAAGTTAGAATCTTGGGGTATTGGAATGTTGGTACTGTCTATCATGAAGATTCAGATAACAAGCCCAAGTAAGCTAATATTTAAAATAAAAATCACCATGTATGTTTGTTGAGAAGGATTTCCTTTTCCTGCTTTTGCCTAGCTTTAACACAGTTCAGTTCACGAGAGAGTGGCCATGGTTCTTATGGAGTTTCACACGACAGTCCAGCAAGTCTGGGAAAATGTTTGAGGTCCCAATCCAATTGCATTTGTCAACCAACTCCATAAGTCTTTCAGCGACCATTATTCCACACCTGGCTTGTCTAACTTTGTGAGCCAACCAATCAAATGTCCAGAGTGGTAGTTGGAAGATACTGACGTACTAACTGAGCTGTAGTGCTGCATCGCAGGTAAATTTTGAGTTGCCTATATGGACTCTAAATTATGTGTAATGTTTTATTCTGGCCACACAGAACATCAGTGCTGCTGGCTCCAGTGCAGCCTCAGGAGGAGATGGGTCAAGTGGAGGCGGAGAAGCGGCAGCATGGATGGGCACTGGTAAGTCACATAATTTCTTGCAATTACTATGGTCACTAGGATTTGCCATGGTATCGCTCCTCGTTATCAAAAGTGACCATGAAGTGAACACCCCCTCCCCCAGCTTTACCAGCCACAGCAGTGGTTGAGTTATTATTGGCTCTTCTATCTGCAATGCAGAAACATTTTACATAATGAACTTTGATGGCTTGAGGGAGACATGAAAGAAGGGAAGGTAACTTAAAAGAAAGGAAATGGTAAATAAGTGAATGGGTGGATGGCTGAAAGAGTGCTCGACTGGGTAAAGGGATGGATGGGCGAAAGAATGGTTTGAAGAAATGGTTGCTATTGAATGGGTGAATAATGTATTGGAATTTGTGGTGAAAAAGATGATGGGAGAAAGTAAAACTTAATCATGGTGGCTACAAGTGAATTAGAATGAAAGAATGAATTAATATTTGAATTGTGTGTATGAATAAGCAAGGCAGCTCAGTGGGTTATACATTTATCCAAGAGTACTACGTGACTCACACCTTTCCGTGAGACGTAAAATCAGTTGGTTCCCAGACATTCAAGAGACAACAGTGTGCCTCCAACTCGAGACCCACTCCCCACACCTGGCGTATCTTGCCATGAACTGCGGACCAATACCCCCGGATGACGGTGCAGTCCCATAACTTATGCATAAATGTTCCAGCCTCACCACATCCCCTTCTGCACTCACCACTTGCAGCCAAACTAAGCATGGGCGGAAAATCCGTTACGCTCGCGGATTTTGCGGATTTTTGGGAAATTCGCAATCCGCGAGATTTGCGAATTTCCTGCAAAATCCGCAAACTCGCACGCAGCGGATTTTTTGGGCGGCGCGCGGCGTTGGTGATACAATTTTTGCGGCGCGCGGCGTTTATCATCGTTTGCCA
Organism: Lissotriton vulgaris; assembly: GCF_964263255.1. NCBI lineage: Eukaryota > Metazoa > Chordata > Amphibia > Caudata > Salamandridae > Lissotriton > Lissotriton vulgaris. The sequence continues at coordinate 5,061,707 of NC_141686.1, forward strand.
AGTTGTTTTTCTCGATAGTTTGCGAGTGCTGCGCCATTTTGGATCTTGCTGTGTGATCCCGCGGGAATTGGCGAGCGCGATTACGTCATCGCGGCTTGCAAGCGATAGTTTGTCAACGCGAGTACGGCGAGATCACGTCTCGCGGTACTTCGCAATTGCGAGATTTGAGATGCGGCGAGGGAAAATATAAAATTTGCAATTCTGCACAAGAAATCCACCAGCAAGCAGCATAAACCTTCTAGAAATGATGATTTTTATCTGAATAACTCCTTAGTTTGACATTTGCCTGCACTTTTTTAGCGAGGAGTCCATTTTGGGGAGGGGGGCAGGGGGGTGGGAGGAAGGAAGTGCCCCACAGTCTTCAACTTCCTGTTCCTGTTCAGCAGGCTCCTCCCAGTGCTTTGTCCATCTCCTGGTCACTTTTCATTTGGGTCTGGAGCTGGAAGGATTACTTTTTGTGGATGCTGCTGGATATTTGGATTTGAGGCCTTTTTGACTTTCTTTGGATCACTGTTGGATTAGAAATTTTACAAGTAAGTTTGTTTGGGGCATTACAGTTGCTGCAATTAAAATTTTGGAATTTTCGATTTTTGGGCTGTTTTGGGGCCTTTTGCCCAGGGGTACTCAGTGGTGGGTGGACTGAGTCTTTCTGTGGGTTGTCTTGAACTTAAACATCATGGAGGCCATGGATGGATTGGGATTGTGCTGATTTTTCTGTGATTTTCGTTTTTTGGGGCTGTACTTGTGGCCTTTTCACCAGGGGTATTTGAGTCTAGCATGGGCCTAGTCTTTCTGTAGGTTGTCTTGAATTTAAACATCATGGAGGGCACGGATGGAATGGGATTGTGCTGATTTTTCAGTGATTTTCGTTTTTTGGGCCTGTACTTGTGGCCTTTTCACCAGGGGTATTTGAGTCTAGCATGGGCCTAGTCTTTCTGTGGGCTGTCTTGAACTTAAACATCATGGAGGGCATGGATGGAATGGGATTGTGCTGATTTTGCAGTGTTTTTCGATTTTTGGGGGTGTTCATGGGGAGGGACAGGCCATGTGGCTGGTGGCCATTTTGAGTGCAGCTACAGGCACTGGCCATGTGCTGGCAGGCAAGTGGCCATTTTGAATGCAGGCTTTGTTGTTAGGCCTCCAACCATTTTGCCTACTTTTCAACCTTTATTTATGCCCAGGGGTAGTGAGTCTTGCATGGGCCTAGTCTTTCTGTGGGTTGTCTTGAATTTAAACATCATGGAGGCCATGGATGGAATGGGATTGTGCTGATTTTGCAGTGTTTTTCGATTTTTGGGGGTGTTCATGGGGAGGGACAGGCCATGTGGCTGGTGGCCATTTTGAGTGCAGCTACAGGCACTGGCCATGTGCTGGCAGGCACGTGGCCATTTTGAATGCAGGCTTTGTTGTTAGGCCTCCAACCATTTTGCCTACTTTTCAACCTTTATTTATGCCCAGGGGTAGTGAGTCTTGCATGGGCCTAGTCTTTCTGTGGGTTGTCTTGAATTTAAACATCATGGAGGCCATGGATGGAATGGGATTGTGCTGATTTTTCAGTGATTTTCGTTTTTTGGGCCTGTACTTGTGGCCTTTTCACCAGGGGTATTTGAGTCTAGCATGGGCCTAGTCTTTCTGTGGGCTGTCTTGAACTTAAACATCATGGAGGGCATGGATGGAATGGGATTGTGCTGATTTTGCAGTGTTTTTCGATTTTTGGGGGTGTTCATGGGGAGGGACAGGCCATATGGCTGGTGGCCATTTTGAGTGCAGCTACAGGCACTGGCCATGTGCTGGCAGGCAAGTGGCCATTTTGAATGCAGGCTTTGTTGTTAGGCCTCCAACCATTTTGCCTACTTTTCAACCTTTATGTATGCCCAGGGGTAGTGAGTCTTGCATGGGCCTAGTCTTTCTGTGGGTTGTCTTGAATTTAAACATCATGGAGGCCATGAATGGAATGGGATTGTGCTGATTTTTCAGTGATTTTCGTTTTTTGGGCCTGTACTTGTGGCCTTTTCACCAGGGGTATTTGAGTCTAGCATGGGCCTAGTCTTTCTGTGGGCTGTCTTGAACTTAAACATCATGGAGGGCATAGATGGAATGGGATTGTGCTGATTTTGCAGTGTTTTTCGATTTTTGGGGGTGTTCATGGGGAGGGACAGGCCATGTGGCTGGTGGCCATTTTGAGTGCAGCTACAGGCACTGGCCATGTGCTGGCAGGCAAGTGGCCATTTTGAATGCAGGCTTTGTTGTTAGGCCTCCAACCATTTTGCCTACTTTTCAACCTTTATTTATGCCCAGGGGTAGTGAGTCTTGCATGGGCCTAGTCTTTCTGTGGGTTGTCTTGAATTTAAACATCATGGAGGCCATGGATGGAATGGGATTGTGCTGATTTTTCAGTGATTTTCGTTTTTTGGGCCTGTACTTGTGGCCTTTTCACCAGGGGTATTTGAGTCTAGCATGGGCCTAGTCTTTCTGTGGGCTGTCTTGAACTTAAACATCATGGAGGTCATGGATGGAATGGGATTGTGCTGATTTTGCAGTGTTTTTCGATTTTTGGGGGTGTTCATGGGGAGGGACAGGCCATGTGGCTGGTGGCCATTTTGAGTGCAGCTACAGGCACTGGCCATGTGCTGGCAGGCAAGTGGCCATTTTGAATGCAGGCTTTGTTGTTAGGCCTCCAACCATTTTGCCTACTTTTCAACCTTTATTTATGCCCAGGGGTAGTGAGTATAGCATGGGCCTAGTCTTTCTGTGGGCTGTCTTGAACTTAAACATCATGGAGGGCATGGATGGAATGGGATTGTGCTGATTTTGCAGTGTTTTTCGATTTTTGGGGGTGTTCATGGGGAGGGACAGGCCATGTGGCTGGTGGCCATTTTGAGTGCAGCTACAGGCACTGGCCATGTGCTGGCAGGCAAGTGGCCATTTTTAATGCAGGCTTTGTTGTTAGGCCTCCAACCATTTTGCCTACTTTTCAACCTTTATTTATGCCCAGGGGTAGTGAGTCTTGCATGGGCCTAGTCTTTCTGTGGGTTGTCTTGAACTTAAACATCATGGAGGGCATGGATGGAATGGGATTGTGCTGATTTTGCAGTGTTTTTCGATTTTTGGGGGTGTTCATGGGGAGGGACAGGCCATATGGCTGGTGGCCATTTTGAGTGCAGCTACAGGCACTGGCCATGTGCTGGCAGGCAAGTGGCCATTTTGAATGCAGGCTTTGTTGTTAGGCCTCCAACCATTTTGCCTACTTTTCAACCTTTATGTATGCCCAGGGGTAGTGAGTCTTGCATGGGCCTAGTCTTTCTGTGGGTTGTCTTGAATTTAAACATCATGGAGGCCATGAATGGAATGGGATTGTGCTGATTTTTCAGTGATTTTCGTTTTTTGGGCCTGTACTTGTGGCCTTTTCACCAGGGGTATTTGAGTCTAGCATGGGCCTAGTCTTTCTGTGGGCTGTCTTGAACTTAAACATCATGGAGGGCATAGATGGAATGGGATTGTGCTGATTTTGCAGTGTTTTTCGATTTTTGGGGGTGTTCATGGGGAGGGACAGGCCATGTGGCTGGTGGCCATTTTGAGTGCAGCTACAGGCACTGGCCATGTGCTGGCAGGCAAGTGGCCATTTTGAATGCAGGCTTTGTTGTTAGGCCTCCAACCATTTTGCCTACTTTTCAACCTTTATTTATGCCCAGGGGTAGTGAGTCTTGCATGGGCCTAGTCTTTCTGTGGGTTGTCTTGAATTTAAACATCATGGAGGCCATGGATGGAATGGGATTGTGCTGATTTTTCAGTGATTTTCGTTTTTTGGGCCTGTACTTGTGGCCTTTTCACCAGGGGTATTTGAGTCTAGCATGGGCCTAGTCTTTCTGTGGGCTGTCTTGAACTTAAACATCATGGAGGTCATGGATGGAATGGGATTGTGCTGATTTTGCAGTGTTTTTCGATTTTTGGGGGTGTTCATGGGGAGGGACAGGCCATGTGGCTGGTGGCCATTTTGAGTGCAGCTACAGGCACTGGCCATGTGCTGGCAGGCAAGTGGCCATTTTGAATGCAGGCTTTGTTGTTAGGCCTCCAACCATTTTGCCTACTTTTCAACCTTTATTTATGCCCAGGGGTAGTGAGTATAGCATGGGCCTAGTCTTTCTGTGGGCTGTCTTGAACTTAAACATCATGGAGGGCATGGATGGAATGGGATTGTGCTGATTTTGCAGTGTTTTTCGATTTTTGGGGGTGTTCATGGGGAGGGACAGGCCATGTGGCTGGTGGCCATTTTGAGTGCAGCTACAGGCACTGGCCATGTGCTGGCAGGCAAGTGGCCATTTTTAATGCAGGCTTTGTTGTTAGGCCTCCAACCATTTTGCCTACTTTTCAACCTTTATTTATGCCCAGGGGTAGTGAGTCTTGCATGGGCCTAGTCTTTCTGTGGGTTGTCTTGAATTTAAACATTATGGAGGGCATGGATGGATTGGGATTGTGCTGATTTTGCAGTGTTTTTCGATTTTTTTTGTGCTGTATAACTGAACTGATGTTCCTCTGTCTTCCATTTTTTTTAGGTGCACAAGACTCAAGAGAACCACCAGTGCCAGGAAGAAGTCCTGCAGCGGTGTGTGTGTGCAGCATAACGTCACGCGACGTCACGTCTGGCCTCAGACAACTCTACAATTCGTGCAACTGCGGCCTGCTGTCTGACCTGCTCTGAAGAAGATGGCCCCAAAGAAAGGTCTCCGTAGCTCCTCTAGCAAGAAAGTTGCTAGTAAGGAGCAGAAGAAGCAAGTTACCAAGGAGGCTGGTGTGCCACCCGCCACGTTTTTTGGGAGAAAAAAAAAAAGTACGCCTGCAGCAGCAGGATCTGCTGGGGACCAAGCTGGGAGCAGCACCCCTGCTCCATTGGGTTCAGTGCCTCCACCACGCCACCTTAAGTCAAAGCCCTTGAGTGCTTCAGAGGCAGTCAGTGTACTTCTCCAATCACCATCGACCAGTGATGTTGGCTCATCGCAAGAAAGTAGCAGCAATGTCCCTGAATCAACACAGGTTGTTGTAACTCATCTGACAAGTGTTGAACAACCACAGCCGCAACAACAACACCATGTGCAAGTACACGCCCAAGTACATGTGGAAGGAGAGGCAGCAAAAGGAGATGCGCAAGCAAAGGTGCATGGAGGTTCACAAGTGCCCACAATAGTTGTTCCTCCCGAAGTAGGGGCACATCAGGAAATCGACAATGAAGCCGAGGTATCATTGGAAGCCACTCCTCCTGATGATCATTCATTGTCTTCCACATCCCTAGCAAGGAAAAGATCAAGGGGGTGTCTACATCTTCTTCAAGCCCACCTCGTTCTGATGCAAGTGATCTGTCTTGGGAACCACAACTGCGGTCTGACAGTGAGGCACACCATGATCTGACACCGGTACCTAAGCGTAAAAGGAAGGTCGTCCAAAAACTCAAACCTATGGAGTGTGATGAGGCTCAACAAGAAGTGACAGATACTGCTGGTGATGAAGCCTCTCACGATGATGACGAGCCAGTCATCACAAAGGTCACTGCAGCCCCACCGGGCATGCAGCAAAGAGACATTTTGACCCTATCCCGAGAAGCTGCTGAGCGTGATGATGATGTCGGCGAGGAGGCAATGGAAATGGAATCATTAGATTTGGAGTTAAGTAGTACACCAAAACCTACCGCTTCCATATTTCTTCCTCGCAAGAAGGTACCCACCTCGTCCTCGACCTCAATTCGTGGTGGTGAAAGTGCAAAACGTACTGAAGTTTGGCAATCCACATCCTCCACTTCATCTGGCATTAGCAGCAGGACCACCACCACCAGTATCGCCGCCTCCTCCGGCCCCCAAAGACATTTCAAGTCTCCAGTTTGGGACTTCTTTAGTGTTTGCCCAAAAATGGAAAACGTAGCCATTTGTAGCCTTTGTAAGGTTCGAGTTGGTCGTGGTAAGCTTGGTTCTAACTATGGTACCGGAGGCCAGAGAGGTCATCTTAAGAGAACGCACCCTGTCCAATGGCTTCCGCACCTAGAGGCGTTTATGCAAGCCAGAATTGCATGTAATGAAAACGTTGATTTTTCATTTGATGATGACGAGGAGGAAGAAGACGATTCAAACACTTCACTTACACCCAGTACCCCTGTCAGCAGCACACCCCATGTGAGCCACACTAAGAGTGTGGGAGAGAGTGAGACATCAATGCGGAAAAGTACATCAGCGAGCGTAACTGGGTCGAAGAGATCATCATCATCCTGTAAATCCTTGGTCCAGGGCAACATTAAAAAGATGTTGTTTACAGAAGCGCAATATGAATGCAACCACCCAATGACGCGTCTGTATAACACTAAGCTGGCTAAAATGCTAGCTCTGGACCTTCTCCCTTTTTCTTTTGTAGAAGGGGTTGGTTTTCTAGAATTAGTGGCAGCGCTCTGCCCTAAATGGAAGGTTCCTAGCCGGTTCTATTTTGCCCGAGTTGCGGTTCCAGCACTACATGAAGATGTTCTGAAGGTGATTGGGGCAGCTTTGCAGAAGAGTGCTGTTCACACTATACATCTGACAACAGACATGTGGACCAGTGGCGCAGGCGCTGATTACATGTGCATCACTGCACACTGGGTCTCTTTTTCAGGGGCTAAAGCAAAGCTAAACGCAGGTGTTGACACGGACATTGTTTTTAAAGCTCCTCGGAAACATGCAACACTAGCCATGTTTGGTTTGGAGAAACGTCACACAGCAGAAAACATTTTGGATGTCTTTAACACAAAGGTCCTTAACTGGCTGTCCCCACTAAAACGCCAGGTTGGTTATGTTTCCACGGACAATGGCGCCAATATAGTTAAGGCCATGAGGGACGGTTACTATTTCAGAGTGCCGTGTTTGGCGCACTGTATAAACCTGGTTGTCCAAAAATTCTTGGCTAATAAAGCCAGTGCAGCATTCAGTGTATTGGACACCTGCCGAAAAATGTGCAAGCATTTCAGCCATTCTTTTAAGGCCCGGACGCAGCTGAGGAGCCTGCTATATCAACGTAAAATGCCAGTGAAAGCACTCATCCAGGAGGTGGTAACACGTTGGAACTCAACCTTCTACATGCTTGAGCGTCTGTATGAGCAGTATATGGAACTCGATCAATATTTCCTTACAGAGGGTACAGAGGAGCTGAGGATGGGTGGGCCGCAATGGAACATAGTTCAAGGCCTGACACGCATGCTTCGTCCTTTTGAGTTCTTCACGCGTGCAGTCAGCAAGGAGGACTCTAATTTGGGAAAAGCTATCCCATTGTTGTACATGCTGGAGGACCAACTGAAGGAGGTGTGTTCTGTGTTTGAAAAAGATGACAAAAACCAAGACTCTTTGCTTCTGGCTGAGCAATTATTAGAGCTCCTACAAGGTGAACGTCTTAAAAAGATCCACTCAGAACAGCATTACATTTGTGCTACTATTCTGGATCCACGCTACAAAAAGGCGCTGGCAGGCCAAGCATTCTTTCCTTTTGATGATGAACATGTTCCAAAGTACAAACGTTGGCTAGCCTTGTCAGCCAAGAAGTTTGAAACAGAATGGCTGAAAATTGAAGGAAATGGTAGTACATCAGCAGGCCATCCCCAGTCAAAACAATCCACTTCTGCACCTGTGGCAGTGGCACAAGTGACCTCTCAGCCGTTAAAGACACCGGCAACCGGATCATCTGCACGAGACACAACAGAAACATTGGAGGCTGAAGAGGATTGGCTAGCTCTGCGTGGGTTTGGTTCTCAAAAGGTCAGAGGCACAGCAAGAGCTAAGCAAAGTGGAGGAACCTTGGAAGAGGACCTTGAGTCGATGGTGAAGGACTATCTGAATGACTCAACAGAGGTCTATGTTAATTCTGACCCATTGGCGTATTGGCATGGGAAAAAAGAATTGTGGCCGCAGCTCACCAACCTGGCTTTAAACTACTTGTCTTGCCCACTCGCAAGCGTGTCTTCTGAACGGGTTTTCAGTGCTGCTGGTGGCATTGTAACTCCCAAACGGAGCCGACTCTCGCCCAAAAATGTGGAGAGGTTAACAATGATCAAGATGAATCAGCACCTCATACCACCAGATTTCAGAGTACGAGAAAGCGTGCCGGATGAAGAGGAGGTGGCCAGCAACATAGATGAGGGAATTTCTACTCTGTCAGGTGACACTGAGCTCACCCTGCCTGAATTCGCAGAGTATGATGACGAAGCCTTATTCTTATTCCTGGACCGTGATACCGAGCCCTGAAAATGAGACAACGAATCAATAACTTTTTTTTTCGTCCCTATTCACTTTTATTCCTGTCTGTCTGTCTTTCTTTGTTGTGCACAGTTAATATATTACAAACTTTAATCAGATAATCACAAAATCAAGCCCATCAGCAGAACTGTCTTCACTGGTTTGCTAATTAATTTGAAGTTGCCGCAGTCTGCATTCCTCAGGTTCACAATTTCAGAAGAACATGCTCCTCTATCCACCTCCTCCAGACTCCTATTTCCATCAAACCAGAGGGCTGGTTTACGCCCAATGAAGAAAGACTCAGCACTTGTGGGGGTGTTGTTGTACCTCTTTGCAGGTGAGTTGACGGCTCTGGGGCCATTGCTGGGAAGCTCTAATACAGGATAAAAGTGTTTTGGACCAAATCCCAGGCGGAAAATTATTTGTGTTTTTGATGACTTGCTTGCCTTTGAGGTGCTCTTAGGGGGGCTTCCTGGTGTTTGTGGGTGAGTTTCGTGGTCTGGGAGCACTGCTGGGACACTCTAATCTTGATTGCATTTGCTTTTCAGGAAATCCGTCGTGGCAACCCCGACTTATGGCCTAGCTACGCAGCGCGTTTGGACCGAAGGCCGAGAAATATTGCAAGTATGAGATTTTGCTTTTGGCCTGTTTGGGGGTGTTATGCTTCTTGGCGGGTGGGTTGGCGGGTCTTGGGGCATTCCTGGGAAGGTCTAATACCGGGTAGAAGTGGTTTGGACAAAATCCAGGCCGATTTTTTTTGTGGCTATTTCTGACATTTTGCTCAATGTAGCCTTTTCGGGGGCCTGTTTGGGGGGCTTCCTGGTGTTTGTGGGTGAGTTACGTGCTCTGGAAGCACTGCTGGGACACTCTAATCTTGATTGCATTTGCTTTTCAGGAAATCCGTCGTGGCAACCCCGACTTATGGCCTAGCTACGCAGCGCGTTTGGACCGAAGGCCGAGAAATATTGCAAGTATGAGATTTTGCTTTTGGCCTGTTTGGGGGTGTTATGCTTCTTGGCGGGTGGGTTGGCGGGTCTTGGGGCATTCCTGGGATGGTCTAATACCGGGTAGAAGTGGTTGGGACAAAATCCAGGCCGAATTTTTTTTTGGCTATTTCTGACATTTTGCTCAATGTAGCGTTTTTGGGGGCCTGTTTGGGGGGCTTCCTGGTGTTTGTGGGTGTGTTTCGGGGTCTGGGCTCACTGCTGGCTATATATACTTTACTTTGCAAGAGGTTTGAAGCAAATCCATGGTGGCAGAGGGGAGTTAGGGCCTAGCTGCAGAGCGCGCGCGGAGTGATTTGGGAAATTTGTGAAAAATTGACTGTCCCCATTTTTGTACTTTTGCTCTTTGGCTGTTTGGGGGTCTTCTACTAGTTTTCACCTGGGTTGACGGCTCTGGGGCCATTGCTGGGAAGCTCTAATACCGGATAAAAGTGTTTTGGACCAAATCCCAGGCGGAAAATTTTTAGTGTTTTTGATGACTTGCTTGCCTTTGAGGTGCTCTTAGGGGGGGTTCCGTCTGTTTGTGGGTGAGTTTTGTGCTCTGGAAGCACTGCTGGGACGCTCTAATCTTGATTGCATTTGCTTTTCAGGAAATCCGTCGTGGCAACTCCGACTTATGGCCTAGCTACGCAGCGCGTTTGGACCGAAGGCCGAGAAATATTGCAAGTATGAGATTTTGCTTTTGGCCTGTTTGGGGGTGTTATGCTTCTTGGCGGGTGGGTTGGAGGGTCTTGGGGCATTCCTGGGAAGGTCTAATACCGGGTAGAAGTGGTTGGGACAAAATCCAGGCCGATTTTATTTTGGCTATTTCTGACATTTTGCTCAATGTGGCCTTTTCGGGGGCCTGTTTGGGGGGCTTCCTGGTGTTTGTGGGTGAGTTTCGGGGTCTGGGAGCACTGCTGGGACACTCTAATCTTGATTGCATTTGCTTTTCAGGAAATCCGCCGTGGCAACCCCGACTTATGGCCTAGCTACGCAGCGCGTTTGGACCGAAGGCCGAGAAATATTGCAAGTATGAGATTTTGCTTTTGGCCTGTTTGGGGGTGTTATGCTTCTTGGCGGGTGGGTTGGCGGGTCTTGGGGCATTCCTGGGAAGGTCTAATACCGGGTAGAAGTGGTTGGGACAAAATCCAGGCGGAAAAGCCTTTTGGCACTTTTTGTAACTTAGGGTTCGTTAGGGTTAGCCCTAGCAGCAGGATTGCATGTGTTTCGGGGTGTTCTAGATTTTTGCAACTGAGTTCTGGGGTCTTAGAGCACTCGTGAGAATGTGTAATTTTGGTTGCAAGTCATTTGAAGAAAATCCATGGTGGGAAAGGGGGGATTTGGCATAGTTAAAGAAAGCCTTTGCCATTATTCTTAACTTAGGGTTCGTTAGGGTTAGCAGTATTTCTATTGCATGTGTTTGAGTGGGGGGGGATTTCGAGTCTTGGAGCGATGCTGGCTATGGCTACTTTTGCTTGGTTGCTTGCAAGTGGTTTGAATGCAATCCACGGTGGGTAAGGGGTAATTAGGAAGGGGGTACTTCGGCCTACTGTTACTTTCAAAGTAAGTTTTGTCACCAGCTTTCTGCTAGGCCTCGTTTTTTGAGATTTGATTGGGGGTCTTCTACATTTTTGCGACTGGCTTTACTAAGGGTCTGGGTGGGAGCACTGCTAGGAAGATCTAATTTTGTTCTAAAAAACACTTTACAGTACACCTAGCTTGAGGGTAAAGATCCGCTACATTAATTTGCCCATACTTATTTATCCTTCAAAAGGTGACTCAGACAGAGTACGCACTTTCAAAAATATTGTACTGTCTACTAGGAAAATCAAATTGTGACTTTTTGCACTCCACAGCCTACATACCTTATATTTATTTATCAGTGGTGTTGTAATATTATATCACTTCCTGTTTTTCGTTGAATAATTACAGGCCGGGTCTCAGTCTCTGTAATGGGGAAAAAAGGATGGAGTCAGGCTTCACAGTAGCGAGCCACAATTCAGCATCAGGCAGGCAGTGGACAGGGTGTCTTCTGGTGACCAACATCGATGGACGAAGCGTCGGCTGCAATGGAGGAGTGCCGCTAATAAGAGGATTTTTTTTCTGCAGGCAACTTACTTACCACTTCCAACAGGACAACTACAACCACATAGATACAGTATCCCTTGCCTTTTTCTCTGACTGTGACTGCATTTCTTGGATCTCTCTCTGCTTCTAAATTGGTCCCTTAACACATCACTTAGTCCACCACACTATCACATCTGCACCACACATAGTCATTTGTAAGTGCTCCTACTTAATTCGCAAGTCGCAGCACGCCCCAGGCCGTAGAGGACTGGGATGGCCCCAATGATGAAGCATGTCACCAAGGGGCAATTCTGGTGAGTGAGGGGACACCTAGAAAAAAAGCAATTTCTCCTTTTCTATCTACTATACCTTCCAGACCAACCCCACTGAGTGTTGTTGTGAATGGATTTATGGTGACCAGCAAGGCTCTCGGGTATCTGGCTACAGAGACCTTATGTTGAATATCGTTATCAATAATTCCACACAGGCCCTGTACTGTCGCATTCTTTCTTCCACAGTTGTCGAATGTACTACTTACTTTTCACTGACATGCATGCAGTAGTGCATGCACTTTCAAAGATTGATGGATAGGTTTGTACCCAAAGATTTGTTTATGTTCACAATTCTTTGTCTATGCTGTGCTATTTTTTCTTGTCTCCCAAAACCTTTCCCAAAAACCCCCGTACCCATCCATTTTTCAAACCCTAACCCTCTTCCCCCGGGCTGTGTGGTTTTTATTGATGTGTGACTAAATTACAGCAATAAATCCACACACTTGCTGGGGAGGATAAGGTGATAGCAACAGGCTGGTGAAGAAATCCGAGGATATATTCTTACTCTGCTTGACAAAGAACCATTGCTAATGTGAAAGAACTTCAACCGAATTAGTAGTTATACATTACCATTTGTTAGACTACAATGTGGCACTGTTCTACTGTACTTCTGTCACCTGCTATATTCTCAGTTGTACCGTTGAATTGCTCAGGAGGACAAACCAGATTTAATTTTCTTTTTTTTCATAGGCATGCAACTGTCACTGTGTCACACCACTAGTACCACCGCTATGAGGAAATTTTATCCGACCAAGATTGCCAACCTTATTCGCTGTTTCCCGTGGAGCCAGCCCTGGGTCTAGCCCTACTTTCAAACACAAATTACAGGTAAGATAAGCGTTTGGTGGTTTGGGGGTATAATGGAGTATTAGTACGAGAGACGAGAGACTGAAGGTAGTACTACTAAAGTCCTAGGACTCTTGGATTCACTTCACTTAGTCTGTGAGAGGCACTTAGTGTTGAAAACATTTGGGCATTTACACTTAAAGGAAGAAAATGGAACTAAACTTTCAGGAAAACAAAGTCACTGTTAAACCCCCACCCGCCAGGCAAGCAGTAAGAAACGGGTTTGCTCAGATAAAGTTTGAAAAAGTATATTTATATCCCTAACAAAATAATCTCCCGCAAGACCCTCCCTAACCCCAACGATTGTCCTTCAAAAGTCCCCAAAAACCCAACTCCCAATTCCCACCCCCCAAAAGTCTCTAAAAAAGGGGCAAGGGACACTATGGGTGGATGCTGTCAACTTTTTGATCCAGGGCATCATGCTCCTGGCGGAGCAAGGCGTGCTCAACGCGGAGCCCCTCCAACTGGTTGGAAAAGTGGTGGAGCTCCTGCTGGAGGCGGGACACCATCAGGGTACTGCGGCGCAGGCGTGCCTTCAATGCCTTGTAGGTGCAACGGCTGTGAGAGGAAGCTGTAGCTGTTGTCCTTGCTACTCGGCGGTGGCGTTTGGCTTTGGCAGCCCGGCTCAGTCTGGGTGGACCACTGTGCTGGGTGGCACTGGCAGCCCGTGGGGGAACGGAGGCCGATGCAGACGACGTAGTTGTTGTGGTCGACTGCACACTTTCTTCGTCCTCCAGGGCCACCAGCCGCTGATATTCGGCCACAGTGGCATCGATCCGCCGTTGCCGGGCCGCTCTAGCCAGCTCCTTCCTCCTTGTTCGTTTGGAAGGAGAACCTATATGAAGAAAGAAAGACATAGTCTGTAACCAATGCTCTTTAAGATTAACTCAATCATTCAGCAGAAATTTGTGTTGCACTACAACTAGCAACTTGCAAACGCATTACATAACTATTGAGGCCAGTATCTATCTAACCTCACACTTCTTCATCCTTGCTCTAACATTAGTGGGAGTTTAAGGAACAAATTCTACGAGCACTATGGACTTCCATTGGAGTCGACTATGAAAGTACACCAGTCTTATTCTTCTTCTTGTCTCATGTTTTGGAAAATTGGTACGTTATCTTCTGCAAGCCGGCATAATGGCAGCGCAGTAGACTTGCACCCGAGAAAAAGAGACGCACGCCATGAGGAGTGACCTAGACTTGCGTTGCGTTACTGTACCCGTCCAGTACATGCAGGTGGTGAAGCTCTTACTTTTCTATTACGGGTGGCACTGAGAATACTCTGTTACAACTCAAGGGCTACTGCTTAATTAATTTAACTTTCACCCTACAGTGGAAATGAGTACTAGAAATGGAAAATTGAAGAAGATAAATAATCTGATTATCTATCACTTCACATGGGATGTTTTTGCTTATATATGGGATGACTTTAGGTGCTTTGCTTTTTATTGAGTGACCAGTGATACATCCACACATGAATGACTGAGTACTACTAAACTTATTAAGAGAGGTAGGGAGTGGCCACCGTAATAACCGGATCTATGCAGTGCTTGCAATACAAACTACTGCTACTATTGATGGTAGTATTTGGACAAAATTAAAAGTTCTTTTCCTTGCCTTTCCTAAACTGGAACGGACGGGCGGGTGCAGTGTTACATGCTCTTCAAAGTTACACTTAGTTCATCCACTGACCGTCTACTCTCTCTAGATCATGGGTACTCACAAACTTTCTCTCAGGGGCTACATTTACAGTGTAGTTTGGGGCCGAGGGCCGCACTGGTGGGGGCGGAGTCAGAGGAGGCGGGCTAAAGCAAAACGATAACTTGTGACCATGAGGTTGCACACAGGTCCCTGCAGCAGATGCCCTCATCCACTGAGCCACCAGACCCAGCATTTACATACATCTCTCTCCCTCCTGCTCTCCCTCCTGCCCTCCCTCTCCATCTCTCTCTCCCTCCTGCCCTCCCTCTCCCTCCCCCTCTGTCATGTCACTGTGTGTGTGTCTATCTGTGTCAGCCTTCAGCCCGGGTTGAGACAGCTTCCTCAACGCGCACACACAGACAACAACACCAAAGTACTTAACAGGTCTTTAAAAGACCATTAACATATTATTGAGGCTTTGTTTGTTGTAGCGCCCCTGCTTCTCCACCCTGACAATCACTGCTTGCCCGGCCCCACAGAGCAGAGGCTTTGTTCTATTTCACCTCTTTGTGGCCTTGCATCTCCACTCTGCTCTGTGGGGGCCGGGGGAGCAGTGATTGTCAGAGTGGAGATGCAGGGGCGCTAACAGGTGAAATACAAAAAAGCCTCTGCTCTGTGGGGGCCGGGGGAGCAGTGATTGTCTGCAAGGTCTGCGCACCGCCAAGGAAGGCTTGCCGGGCCACCACCGGCCCGCGGGCCGTACTATGAGTACCCCTGCTCTAGATACACATATGCTATCTAAGAGTCAGATAGTAGCATGATCCAGGTATATGGACACATACAGTTTCTGTGTCACCCACCCAGGCTGTTGTCCTTCCACCCATCATTGCTTCATCATTCACCCAGCCATGCATCTCATATTCTTGCCTTCCCAGCTAGTCTTCAATCTCAATAAGTAAGGAATATATAAGAGCTTACCTCTGGCCGCCACCACCACCGTCTCAACTCTCACAGCCGCCGCCTCCTCCCCTGAAGAATCGCCCTCCGCCTCCGTGTCGAGCACCACCACCTCCACACTGGTCCCGCCACCAGATGTTCCACCTACAAAGTACATTTAAGAATGTTAGAATAAAGCACTCACTAGTCTTTGGTCTAGGAATGAAGACATGTGAAAACAATGTAATTTGTGACTGTCTACGTTAAAGTTAAAAAAAATGTCCCTTTTTCCAGGGAAGGTTGTCTTGCTGCACTTTTTGGCACAACTGATGAAGGCTGTTTTTTTAACACGCACCATTTTTCTCCACACAGACAGAAGATGGACTTCTAACAACAAGATCAAGTTGAAACCAGGTGAGAGCTCGGCTCGACCACAAGAAATGTCTTCAATTAATCGTCAGCACTAACCACTTTTCCATTATCAGTTAAACGTTTAGTTTTATTATGACTTCATTTTAATAAATGTGTTTACTTTTAATAAAGCTTTTAAACTTAAATACAATCTGTGTTTTTTGGTCCAGACTAGAGTGACTGAGCGAAAGGTTTTGCAATTTTTGCAAGCATGAGTCCAGATAGAACACTTCAAAAGACATTATGGACAATCCCAGAGGACTGCACTAAGTTGATAGAGCTATTGCTGACTAGAATCATGGGAGTTTCGCCAACCGTGCAATCTTAGTTAGCTACACAGACAGACTAATAAGAATAATCTAGTAATACCACAGGGAGTCATAGTAGAGGCAGGATAAGAATTTAGATACAGTCTACAAGAAGAGCAAAGACAATTTTGAAAAAAGTCAAATGAGGAACGCTAGGAAAAATAGGTACTAGTCTAAAATGAAAACTTACTGGGGCCAGCAGAGGAGCCCTCGCCTGCCCGATCCTGGCCCTGTTGAACAGCATCCGCCGCCTGCTGCTCCTGTGTCCTCCTCTCGCCCCTGGGGGGAGCTGACGTACAACATGAAAGAAAGAACAGAAAACATGGATGATTGTTGCTTGTCAATGTCAACCAAATCAAACATTTCAAAAGAACAATAACAAAATATTTCCGCGAAATTATATTGATTAGGGTTAGTTTTCATTTATTTGCGGACCTGTGACTTCGAAAGTCACGTAACTCACTAAACAAAGTACTGAAACGTTCACCTAGGACTGGCAGGCAGCACTCCGCAGGCAAGACGCAAAGTGACAGACAAACTCCATTGTGATTTCAGTCAGATCAGTGACAACACTAACAGTTGCCTGCTACATTACCAGTCATTTAAATAGTCAAACTATCAATCCACCGCCACTATTTTTCTTATTGTCAGGGGTACAAAGGAAGGGGCAGATTTAAGCCCCTTGCGGCTCTTTTGCGCCGTTCTTGCGTGACTTTTGTGACGCAGCAGCTAAACAAAAAAGGGCGCCATGGTGCGGCGTATAATATTATAACAACGTGACGCATTTGGGAGATGCATCCCGTTATAAAGCCCTGCGCCATCAGGGGGCGTTCCGGCGCAAGGGAGGGCATTCCTGCGCTGGAACACATCCTAATAGTGGCTGAGGGAAATCTACAAAATTTCAATCAGTCACCTTTAGGACAATGATGCATCACACAAACCCTGCACCTGCTTGAAGCAGACGTACGGCTTGACCCAGCATTGGGGAGATAGGGTACCCCAGAGCATTGCTGGAGCTGCGCCATCGTTGTGACGCAACTCCAGCAGTAAAGCTTCGGTGACGTTTTGGGCCCATGGTGCGCCGCATTGCAAATACGGCGCACCATGTTTGGTGGTGGTAGCGGGCCGCACAATTAATGGCGCATCCCTGCTACTTTGCAGGGATGCGACGGTAATTGCAATTCTGCCCCTTAGGGGCATACTTACTTACGCGTTCTGGCGCATCTCCAGAGATGCGCCAGATCAAATGCGTCACGCAAAACTACCCTTGCGACACTGCAGATGCGCCTCATTTACAATGCGGCGCGCCCTGGCGCAAGGGTAGGCACTTGCGTGACGCATCTCGTCACGTAAGAGCGGCGCATCGCTGGAGTCACGTCGCCAACGCAATGCAACTCCAGTAATGCTCAGGGCCACCCAATACTTAACATGCTGTGTCAGTCCTTTAGCCTGCTTCGAGCAGACATAAGGAATTGAATTGACGAAGCAGCGTCGCAGAAGTGCCTGCGTTAAATCTTGTAGATTTCACGCAGGCAATTTTGCGAGGCGCACAGCCGCCGGACCGCCCACCCTGCGTACTAGGAACGCACCCATTGTGGTGCAGGCCCATGGCTTTATAACGTGACGCATCTCCCTAGATGCGTCATGCTGTAAATGACTCGCAGGGATGCGGCACGTTTACGCCGCTGTTGCGTCACGCAAGGCAACGTAAACGTGGCGCAAGGGGCTTGTAAATGTAATCTGCCCCCTAGTGTCTAGCATTACGCAGTTCTGTAAAGTACACTCATACATAATAGTTACTCAGGCCAATGAGACCACGAAATAGAAAACAAATAAGCATAGTAGCAACGCCACTGAGAAGGAGAGCAGTGCACCTGAAATGCACAGAAGATTTTGAAATATAATTTAACTACAATGTAATCGTCATCAGCGGCATTATTGGCTTGCTCCATGTAAAAAACAAATATTTGCAATACAACAACATAGAGCAGGAGAAAACATCATAGTAGTGAGTGATTAAATGGCTACTACTACTCACCAAGCCCGGGGATCTCCAAGCCGAGCTGGTCCAGCAGGTCGCGCTCGCGGTCCAGGAGGTCCGTCCAGCGATGGGTGACCTGGCTGTAGGTGCGCTGGACCCCGTAGAGGTGGGATATGACCCAGCACACCTTCTCCCACCGCTTCCGGCGCTCCCGCATGTTGTAGCTGCCGGCCGCGATCCTGCCGCCTCCCGCGATGGTCCTGGGCAGGCGGCGCTGGAGGAAGTAGACCAGCGCGCCCACTTCCTCCGGGCTGAATATCTCCCGTCGCGTCACCTGCTCCCCCCTCAATCTCCCGCATGCTGTCCTGGCACTGGGTCCAGCACTACTCCCCGCCGCCGCTGCGGCCCTCAAGTGCCTGGGCAGCTTCACGGCGCCTGGCTTGACCATGGTCTGGGCAGGTAAGGTAGGAAGAAGTAGAAAATTAAGAAAGAATAGGATAGGGAAGAAGAAAAGAAAAGAGTTTAAAAAGTAGTTTAAAAGTAAAGAAAAATAGCAGAAAAGACAAAAATATACAGCTAGGAAAAGAGAGGGATAGATAAGAAGCAAAATCGTAAAAAAAAAACTGAAAACAAGCAAAGAATGGCAAAGATACCAAGAGGATTAAACACCATGCCCAGACACAGGAAATGAATGAAAAACAAGATGGCCGGCGCCCGTTCACGAGCGCGAAAGTAAGTTCGCGCGAGATTTTCCTCGCGATCTCGTGCGAACCTCTAGATTTCCCGCGCGATCTCGTGCGAACCTCTACTCGCAATGTGCTTACTGCGCGAGATTATACATAGCGGGCGGAAACGGAAATACGTCACGCAAACAAAATGGCCGCGCCAGTACTCGACCTTGGGGTAAATTCGCGTGTTGCGCTGCAAGCGGTTCGCGAATACTGCAAAAAAACTCGCGAAACAACAAGCCGCAAAAAAATAAAATGCTCATTCGCACGAATTGGCGGCTTCCGCGGTCGGTTTCGCACGACGCCGCGCCCCGCGAATAGCGCGAAAAAAACGAAAAACAATTCCAGCAAAAGCAAAAGCAATGAGCAGGTGCAAAAGGTCAACCTCATGATTTGTAACGATTCTTTGTAGTGCTTCCTGAGGGGGCCCTCCAGAATTCGGTTGCCTGCTTACAACTATTGTGTGACCCTGCTCTGACCTTAACTGTATGCCACAAAGGTCCTGATTTACAGCTAAAGGAGCAGACAAGCAGGTGCCAGGCTGGAACTTGAAATTCTTTCAGTGGCACATTAATTAGCCCCTAATTCATTATTGTCAGTTGGGGCAGGGCAGGTGTTGTTAATAAACTAACCCCAAATTAATTCATGTCAGTTCAAGCAGGGCAGGTGGGCTTGCTTTCCCCCCCATCTTCTACAGTGATGATGAACCAGAGGGTGGCATTGATGTAGGGTGGCATGGGTCAAAGAGAGGGTGCCAGTGGTGAAACAGAGGGTGCTGGGAGGCTGTGATGATGAACCAGACGTAGAAACAACATAGTCGCGACCGTTGCGAGCCGACAATTAAGTTCGCAATTGCGAACTAGTACCAAATCCTCGCGAACTGGCAGAAACAATTGCGAACACACAAAAAAAAAATCCGCAAATTCGCGGGAATTCGCGGATTTTGCGGATTGCGAGTTCGCAAATCCGCAAAATTCGCGAACGCGAGATACGCAAAATTCGCCAATGCTTAAGCCAAACCCATGTGCACCAATCGTGGCCCGGTAACATAGCAACGGTGGAGGACCTTCAATTGTACCAATCCGAGTCTCATTTGGATAGCAATGGCCCTTGGGGAAGCAACCGCCTCTCTAAGAGCCACAAGTGGATCGTCCGTGTGATTAACTAGCTTTTTATAGATCAAGGAGATCGTTTTCGTCGGAAGATGGCCGTCCAACACCCGATCCTCCAGAGGGGAAGCCTCCGGGGGTGTGACTATCCGGGGAATACCAGCCAGCAACGCATGTTTAATCTGCAAGTAACGAAACCGCTCACTCTCCTGAAATTGATACTATTCCTGCAGAGTCTCCAATGTAAGGATCCCGTCTTTGCCCCATATATCTCCTACCTGGGAAATCCCAATGAGGTCCCACTTGTCAAAACCTTTAGTCTTCCATAAACTACCCAGGCATTCAGCATTCCATAGTGGCGTTGCCAAAGTTATCTTCCCATCCCATTTAAGGGAACGAGTAGCCTCATGCCAGACCTGAACAGCTACCGCTATAGGCCCAACCAGGGGAAAGCGCCTAAGCATGGGCGAATTTTGCGAATCTGGCGTTCGCGAATTTGCGTATTTGCGAACTTGCAATCCGCAAAATCTGCGAATTCTCGCAAATTTGCGTTTTTTTTTGTGTTCGCAAGGGTTTCTGCCAGTTCGCGAGGGTTTTGTACCAGTTCGCAACTGCGAACTCACTTGCCGGCTCGCAACGGTCGCGACTATGTTGTTTCTACGTCTGGTTCATCATCACAGGTTCCCAGCACCCTCTGTTTCACCACTGTCACCCTCTGTTTCACCCATGCTACCCTCTGGTACATCAAAGCCACCCTCTGGTTCATCATCACTGTAGATTATGGAGGGAAAAGCAAGCACACCTGCCCTGCTTCAACTGACATGAATTAATTTGGGGTTGATTTATTAATGTGTCACTGTTTTAAAATTCCAGTCCGGCACCTGCTTCCTTATCTGTAATTTGCTTTCTGTTGCAGTGCAATTTTTTTTCCAGGACCTTTGTGGCCTACTTGTAGCTATTCTATGTGCCTGCTGTGAGGGTCAGAGCAGGGTCATACAATTGTTGCAACTAGCAACTGAACTCTGGAGGGGCCCCAGTCAGGAAGCACTACAGGGAATGGTGACTAATGATGAGTTTGAACTTTTGCACCTGCTGAGTGCTTTCAGCTTTGCAAAACTCGTTTAATTTTGCGGGATTCGCGGGGCGCGAACGTTTGCATGATCGAATTCGGAAAACGCGAATTTGTGCGAATATGCGATTTGTTTTTTTGCGGCGTGTTAGTTCGCAAGGTTTTGTGCGTTTTAGAGAGCCGCTTGTAGCGCAACGGCGCGAAGTTACCCTCACTGTCGTTCACGGGCGCGGCCATCTTGTTTGCATGACATATTTCCGTTTCCGGGCGTGATGTGTAATCTCGCAAAGTGTGCGGCTCGCTAGTACAATTTTGCTTGTGTTCGCCAGGAAAATCTTGCGCAAACTTACCCACGCGGTCGTGAACGGGCGCGCCCATCTTGTTTCTCATTCATTGCTATGGTTCTGGGCATGCTTCTTCTATCCTCTCCGAATCTCTGCCACCCTTTGCTTGTTTGAAGTTTTTTTAATCTATTTTACTTATTATCTATCCCTCTATTTTTCTAGCTCTATATTTTTGTGTTTTCTGTTACTTTTGGTTAATTTTAAACTACTTTTTCAAACTCTTTTCTTTTCTTCTTCCCTATTCTATTTTCTTTATTATTTAGCTTCCTTTCTGCCCGGACCATGGTAAAGGGAACCGGGAAGCATCCCGAGAAGGGGAAGGGCCCTGCACCCCGTGCCCTGCTCTCGTGTGGGCGTTTGAGGGGGGAGCAGGTCGCACCCCGGGAGATCTTCAGCCCAGTGGAGGTGGCCGCACTAGTTTATTATGTTCAGCGACCCCTCCCCAGGACCATCATGGCAGGCAGCAAGATCGCTCGCGGGTATGGGATCCAGGAGCGCCGGAAGCGGTGGGAGAAGGTGTGTCGGGCCATGTACCAACCCTCTCGGGTCCGGCGCACCTACAACCAGGCCACCCACCGTTGGACGGATCTCCTGGACTGGGAACGCGATCTGCTCGACCTGCTCGGCCTTGAGATCCCCGGGCTTGGTGAGAAGAAGTAGCTATTTCTATACTACTCTGTTTTCTCCTGCTCTGTGTGTTATTACATTGCAAATTTTTGTTTTTTACCAAGAGCATTAATGCTGCTGATTACATTGTAGGTAAATTATATTTCAAAATGTTCTGTGCATTTCAGGTGCACTGCTCTCCTTTTCAGTAGCGTTGCTACTATGCTTATTTGTTTTTGATTTTGTGTTCATTTCATTGGCCTGTGAAATTATGTATGAGTGTAGTTTAAAGAACTGCGTAATGCTAGACACTAAGGGTCAGATTTTTAATTACTGGTGCATCCCTGCAAACTAGCAGGGATGCGCCAGTAATTGTGCGCCACGCCACCATCACCCATGGTGCGCCGTATTTACAATGCGGCGCACCATGGGCCCAAAACGTCACCAAAGCGTTACACATCTGTGCCGTAAAGGCGGCGCAGCTCCAGCAATGCTCTGGGGTGCCCTATCTCCCAAATGCTGCGTCAAGCCGTACGTCTGCTTCAAGCAGGCGCAGGGTTTGAGTCACGCATCATTGTCCTCAAAGTGACTGATTGAAATCTTGTAGATTTCCCTCAGCCACTTTTAGGATGCGTTCCTGCGCAGGAACGCCCTCCCTTGCGCCGGAACGCCCGCTGATGGAGCAGGGCTTTACAACGTGATGCATCTCCCATATGCGTCACGTTGTTAATATACGCCGCACCATGGCGCCTCTTTTGTTCTGCTGCTGCGTCACAAAAGTCACGCAACAATGGAGCAAAAGAGCCGCAAGGGGCTTCTAAATCAGCCCCTACAGACTCAAGTCCAGTCCTTCCTTTGTACACATGGCGATAAGAAGAAATAGTGGTGGTGGATTGATAGTTTGAGTATTTTAATGACTGGTTAATGTAGTAGGAAACTTTTTAGTGTTGTTGCTGATCTGCAATCACGATGGACTTTATCTGTCACTTCGCGTGCTGCGGACTGCTGCCTGCCAGTAAGCATGGGTGAATTTTGCGAATCTGGCATTCGTGAATTTGCGTATTTGCGAACTCGCAATCCGTAAAATCCGCGAATTCTCGTGAATTTGCGGATTTTTTTTGTGTGTGTTTGCAAGGATTTCTGCCAGTTCGCGAGGGTTTTGTACCAATTCGCAATTGCGAACTTACATGTCGGATCGCAAGGGTCGCGATTATGTTGTTTCTACATCTGGTTCATCATCACAGGTTCCCAGCACCCTCTGTTTCACCACTGCCACCCTCTGTTTCACCCATGCCACCCTCTGGTACATCAATGCCACCCTCTGGTTCATCATCACTGTAGATTATGGGGGGGGAAAGCAAGCACACCTGCCCTGCTTCAACTGACATGAATTAATTTGGGGTTGATTTATTAATCTGTCACTGTTTTAAAATTCCAGTCTGGCACCTGCTTCCTTATCTGTAATTTGCTTTCTGTTGCAGTGCAATATTTTTTTCCAGGACCTTTGTGGCCTACTTGTAGCTATTCTATGAGCCTGCTGTGAGGGTCAGAGCAGGGTCAAACAATTGTTGCAACTAGCAACTGAACTCTGGAGGGGCCCCAGTCAGGAAGCACTACAGGGAATGGTTACTAATGATGAGTTTGAACTTTTGCACCTGCTGAATGCTTTCACTTTTGCAAAACTCGTTTTTCTGCAGAACAGCATTACAGCAACTGTAATGCCCCAAACAAACTTACTTGTGAAAGTTGATTTCTAATCCAAAAGTGATCCAAAGAAAGCAAAAGGCCTCAAATCCCAAAAAGTGCAGGCAAATGTCAACCTGAGGAGTTATTTTGATAATAATCATCATTTTCAGAAGGTCTATGCTGCTTGCTAGTGGATTTCTTTTGCAGAATTGCAAATTTTGTAATTTCGCGAGTGCAAGATTGTTTCTGCCCGCCGCACCTACATGTTCGCAATTGCGAACTTACGCCGCACACCGCAAAATTGTATCACCAAGAAAAAAAATACGCTGCGTGCGAATTTGCGGATTTTCGGTAAATTCGCGAGCGTTCGCGGATTGCGAATTTACCAAAAATCCGCAAAATCCGCGAGCGGAATGGATTTTCCGCCCATGCTTACCTGCCAGTCCTAGGCGAACCTTTTTAATATTTTGTTTAGTGAGTTACATAACAACTTTTCAAGTCGACGGTCCGCAAATCAAGCAATACTAATAACGTAGTAGAACACATGAGATCGGTCAATATATCCCGTGGAATAGTTGTCTATTTGCTATTTCGCCAAAATATTTTGTTATTGTTCTTTTGAAATGTTTGATTTGGTTGACAAATATCATCCATGTTTTCTGGTCTTTCTTTCTTTCTTTCATGTTGTACATCAGCTCCCCCCAGGGGCAAGAGGACACAGGAGGAGGAGGCTGCTGTTCAACAGGATGCAGGCCAGGATCGGGCAGGCGAGGGCTCCTTTGCTGGCCCCGATAAGTTTTAATTTTAATATAGGGTACCTATTATTTCCTAGCGTTCCTCATTCAATTTTTTCTAAATCGTCTTTGATCTTCTTGTAGACTGTATGTAAATTCTTAGCCTGCCTCGACTATGACTCCCTGTGGTATTACTAGATTATTCTTATTAGTCTGTCTGTGTAGCTAACTAAGATTGCACATTTGGCAATTCCATTGGACTCCCATTCTAGTCAGCAATAGCTCTATGCACTGTGTGCAGTCCTCTGGGATTGTCCATAATGTCTTTTCAAGTCTTCTAAATGTTTATGCTTTGACAATTGCCAACAATAAAAAGGTGAATGACCATCAAGAAAGAATAGGATACTACTTTACTTTTGGTTTGGATAGGAGGACAATCCATTCATCTAGGATACATCTGCACAAACAGAACTATGGACAATAAATAATGCATTGCTTAGCAATTATAATAGGCACTGTTAGACTTTCCACATACCTCAGTGATAACAGACTTTGTAGTTGAACCCCCAATCTCCTTACTGACTAGATAGTGTGGCAGAGTCATTTAGCTCCTAAAGTCACCGATGATTGATCCCCAATGATGATTATCCAACGTAGGACAAGAGTACGGAGTCAGAGTCAAGAAGTGTCAGAGGCACGGACTCATGCTTGCAAAAATTGCAAAACCTTTAGCTCAGCCACTCTAGTCTGGAGGACCAAAAACCACAGAGTCTATTTAAGTTTAAAAGCTTTATTAAAAGTAAACACATTTATCAAAATCAAGTTTGTCATAAAACTAAACGTTTAACTGAAAATGGAAAAGTGCTTAGTGCTGACGATTAATTGAACACATTTCTTGTGGTCGAGCCGAGCTCCCACCTGGTTTGAACTTGATCTTGCTCGTGTTCTTAGAAGTCAAGCTTCTGTCAGTTAGGAGAAAAAGTGGTGCGTGTTAAAAATAAAAAGCAAGCATTCATCAGTTGTGCCAAAAAGTGCAGCAAGACAACAGCCTTCCCTGGAAAAAGGGATATTTTTACTTTAGAGTAGACAGTCACAAATTATTACATTGTTTTCTGTTTTTTTAACATTTCTTTATTCCTAGACTAAAATATTATATAGTAGTGAGTGGTGTATTCTAACATTCTTAAATGTACTTTGTAGGTGGAACATCTGGTGGCGGGGCCAGCGCGGAGGTGGTGGTGCTGGATGAGGGGAACACTTCTGGGGAGGATGCGGTACAAGTGCCGGACGACACCAATGTGCCAGTGAGGGTTCACACGGTGGTGGCGGGCAGAGGTAATCTATATATTCTTTACTTATTGAGATTGAAGACTGCAGAGTGTGCTATCTGGGGCTCTGGGATGGGGAGGGGGCGCACCAGCAAGTGCAAGGAGCCTGCGCCCGCTATCTGCACAGGTGTATTATAAATCAACCAGGTAGTAGCCTCCTCTAAATGTACTTCGACTTAGCTGTGAAGTTTTTGGCGAGAAGAATCCCAATCAGATCTGAGATGAACTTGATGGATGGGATGAACGAAAAGCGAAAGAAGAGTGCAAGTAAGTGTGGAAGGACGAGAAATTTAATGATGACGGGTAAAGAAGAATGATATGTGTTTGCTTGGTCCCCGAGGTGGCTGGGAAGGAAAGAATATGGTATGGTGCATGGCTGGGTGAATGATGAAGCAAGGTTGGGTGAAGGAGAACAGCCTGGGTGGGTGAAACAGAAACTGTATGTGTGCATATACTTTGAATGGATGGATGCCTGGATCATGGTACTATCTGACTCTTAGATAGCATATGTGTATCTAGAGAGAGTAGACGGTCACTGGATGAACTAAGTGTTACTTTGAAGAGCATTTAACACCGCACCCGCACGTCCGTTCCAGTGTAGGAAAGGGAAGGAAAAGAAGTTGTAATTTTGTCCAAATACTACCATGAATAGTAGCAGTAGTTTGTATTGCAACTGCAAGCACAGCATATATCCGGTTATTACGGTAGACACGCCCTACCTCTCTTAATAAGTTTAGTTTAGGAGTAGTACGTCATTCATGTGTGGGTGTATCACTGTTCACTCAATAAAAAGCAAAGCACCTAAAGTCATCCCATATGTAATCAAATACATCCCATGTGAAGTGATAGATAATCATATTATTTAGCTTCTTCATTTTCCTTTTCTAGTACTCATTTGCACTGTAGGGTGAAAGTTAAATTAATTAAGCAGTAGCCCTTTTAACAGAGTATTCTCAGTGCCACCCGTAATAGAAAAGTGAAAGCTTCACCACCTGCATGTACTGGACCGGTACAGTAACGCAAGTCTGTCTCACTCATCATGGTGTGCGTCTGTTTTTCTCGGGTGCATGTTCACTGCGCTGGCATTATGCAGGCTTGCATAAGATAACATACCGATTTTCCTAAACAAGAGAGAAGAAGAAGAATAAGACTGGTGTACTGTCATAGTCGACTGTAATGGAAGTCCATAGTGTTCGTAGAATTTGTTCCTTAAACTCCCACTAATGTTAGAGCAAGGATGAAGAAGTGGGAGGTTAGATAGATACTGGCCTCAATAGTTATGTACTGTGCTTTCAAGTTGCTAGTTGTACTGTGACACAACTTTCTGCTCAATCATTTTGTGTTAATCTTAAGGAGCATTGGTTACAGACAGAGGGCCCGTTGTAGGTAAAATTGATTTACCGATTTTCAATTACCGAATTTTACCGATTCGGTAATTGAAAATCAGTAAATCAATGTGGTCGACATGTAGGTATTTCCAGATGTGTAAATACCAAATCAGTCACATTCGGTATTTACCGATTTTGTAAATACAGAATCGGTATTTACCATTGATTCCTATGGGCTTCATAGCCCATAGGAATCAATGGGAAATACCGATTCTGTATTTACAGAATCGGTAAATACCGAATTTTGCAAGGGTGCAGGGGGTGTCACTTTGACACCCTCTGGCACCCCACAAATAGGCATGTGCGCCATGTGGCACACAGACATGCCCTAAGGGCATGTCTGTCTGTCACATAGCTAGGTGTGCATGCACACATGTGCATGCACACCTGAAATCGGTATTTTACCACACAATAGGATTGTGTGGTAAAATACCGATTTTGTAGGGCCTTTGGGACTCAGAAGAGTCCCACCTACATTAGAGATTTACCGAATCGGTAAAAATACCGATTCGGTATTTTACAGAATCGGTAACTTTACCGAATCGGTAAAGTTATCGATTCTGTAAAATTGTGCCCCTACATGCCAAATCATGTATACCGGTCGGTAACGGCCGAAAATACTGATTTTAGGCCATTACTGACTGACCTACATCTGGCCCATTGTCTTTCTTTCTTCATAGAGTCGCTCCTTCCAAATCAACAACACCAACAAGGAAGGAGCGGGCTCGAATGGCCCGGCAACGGAGGCTGGATGCCACTGTCTCCGAATATCGGTGGCTGGTGGCCCTGGAGGAGGAGGACACGCAGTCTACTGGAACAACATCCACTGGGACAGCTGCATCCTCCTCCGGGCTCCCCACAGGCTGCCAGCCAGCGCAGTGCTCCAGCGGTACGGAGCCGGGCTACCAAAGCTAACCGCCACCGCCGAGCAGCAAAGACAGCAGCTGCCCCCCACAGGAGTTGCAAGGCATGCCAGCACCGCTTATGCCTCAGAGTGTCCTACCTGGAGCAGGAGGTCCTAACTTATAAGACCTTGGTGGAGGGCCTCCGCTCCGACCATGCCACCCTCCACAAGGAGTATGATGCCCTGGCCGCTAAAGTGAACAGCAGCCTGCCGTAGTGTCCCTTGCCCCTTTTTTAGAGACTTTTGGGGGGTGGGAATTGGGAGTTGGGTTGTTTTTGGGACTTTTGAAGGACAATCGTTGTGGTTAGGGAGGGTCTTGCGGGAGATTATTTTGTTAGGGCTACACAAATATACTTTTTGAAACTTTATCTGAGCATACCTGTTTTTTACTGCTTTTGAGTCTGGTGGGTGGGGGTTTAACAGTAAGTTTGTTTTCCTGAAACTTAAGTCTGTGTCATTTTCTTCCTTTAAGTGTAAATGGCTAAATGTTTTCAACACTAAGTGCCTCTCACAGAGTAAGTGAATTCAAGAGTCCTAGGACTTTAGTAGTACTACCATCAATCTCTCGTCTTTCCTAATACTCCATTATACTACCTCCCACCAAACGCTTATCTTACCTGTAATTTGTATTTGAAAGTAGGGCTAGGCCCAGGGCTGGCTTCACAGGAAATGGCAATTAAGGTTGGCAATCCTGGGCGGATGAAATGTCCTCATTGCGGTGGTACTAGTGGTGTGACACAGTGGCAGTTGCATGCCTATGGAAAAAAAGAAAATTAAACCTGGTTTGTCTCTTTACTGGAGCATTACAACGGTACGATAGAGAATATAGCAGGTGACAGTACACTAGAACAGTACCACAATGTAGCCTAACAAATGGTAAAGTATTGAAAGTATAGCTAGTACTTGCGTTGAATTTCTTTGACATTGGCTACTACTACAAGAAATAGTACTGAAGCTGAGTAAGTCTAGAATATATACTCGGATTCCTACACCAGCCTGTTGCTATGACCTTATCCTCCCGAGCAAGTGTGTGGAATTATTGATGTAATTTAGTCACACATCAATCAAAACCACACAGCCCGGGGGAAGAGGGTTAGGGTTTGGAAAATGGATGGGAATGGGGGTTTCTTTTTGGGTAGGTTTTGTTGAGAGAAGAAAAAAAAAGCACAGCATGGACAAACAATAATTGAAGATAAAGAAATCTTTGGGTACAAAGCTAACCATAAATCTTTTAAGTGACATAAAGGAAGTGCATGCACTACTGCATGCATTGTTACTGAAAAGTAAGTAGTACTTTCGACAACTGTGAATGACAGAATGCGACAGTACAGGGCTGCAGCGTTTTCACTTGCCTATCTCTGCACTCAGAAAAACACTTCTTACAATAAATTAGGTTTAAAAAATAGCTGAAGTAAAACCTATAGAATGGCTGTAGGGATCAATTTAGAAGCAGAGAGAGATCCAAGAAATGCAGAGTCACACTCATAAAAGTTTACAGCAATAACATTACTTAAAAAAACATTACAAAAGAATGGATACTGTATCTGTATGTTGTTGTAGTTGTCCTGTTGACTTTGGTAAGTAAGTTGCACGCATCAAACCATTCCTCCTATTAGCGGCACTCCTCCATTCCAGCTGACGCTCCGTCCATCAATGTTGGTGACCAGAAGACACCCTGTCCACTGCCTGCCTGGCGGATGCTGAATTGCGGCTCGCTAATGTGAAGCCTGACTTCATCCTTTTTTTCCCATTGCACAGACTGAAACCCGGCCTGTAATTATTGATGGAAAAACAGGAAGTGATATTAGAACGTCACTGACAAATAAATATAAGGTATGTACGCTGTATAGTGTAAAAAGTCACACTTTGAGTTTCCTAATAGACAGTACAATATTTTTGAAAGTGCGTACTCTGTCTGAGTCTCCTTTCGAAGGATAATTAAGTATGGGCAAATTAATTTAGCGGATCTTTCCCCTCAAGATAGGTGTACTGTAAACTGTGTTTTAGAACAAAATTAGACCTTTCTAGGAGTGCTCCCACACAGACCCTTACTAAAACCAGTCGCGAAAAAATGTAGAAGACCTCCAATCAGATCTCAATGAACGAGGCCTAGTAGAAAACTGGTGAGAAAACGTACTTTGAAAGTAAAAGTAGGCCCAAATACCCCCTTACCCACCGTGGATTGTATTCAAACCACTTGCAAGCAAGCAAACGTATCCATACCCAGCATCGCTCCAAGACTCGCAAACCCCCGCCACAAACAGCCCCCACCCAAACACATGCAATACAAATACTGCTAACCCTAACGAGCCCTAAGTTAAGAATAGTGGAAAACGCCTTCTTTAACTATGCCAAATCCCCCCTTTCCCACCATGGATTTTCTTCAAATCACTTGCAACCAAAATTACACATTCCCACGAGTGCTCTAAGAAGATCCCAGAACTCAGTTGCAAAAATCTAGAACACCCCAAAACACATGCAATCCTGCTGCTAGTGCTAACCCTAACAAACCCTAAGTTACAAAAAGTGCCAAAAGGCTTTTCGGCATGGATTTTGTCCAAACCACTTCTATCCTGTATTAGACCTTCCCAGCAATGCCCCAAGACCTGCCAACCCACCCGCAAAAAAGCACAACACCCCCCAACAGCCAAAAAGGGAAATATCATACTTACAATATTTATCGGCCTTCGGTCCAAACGCGCTGTGCAGCTAGGTCATAACTCCCGTTTTCCACCACAGATTTCCTGAAAAGCAAATGCAATCAAAATTAGACTGTCCCAGCAGTGCTCCAGACCCCAAAAGTCACCCACAAACACCCTGAACCCCCCCAAAGAGCACCTCAAAGGCAAGCAAGTCAGCAAAAACGCAAAAAGAATGTCGCCTCCGATTTGGTCCAAACCACTTTTATCCGGTATTAGAGCTTCCCAGCAATGGCCCCAGAGCTGTCAACCCAGGCGAAAGCTAGTAGAAGACCCCCAAACAGCCAAAAAGCAAAAGTACAAAAAAGGGGACTTAGTCATTTTCATGGCAATTTCCCAAATCACTCGGCGCGCGCTATGCAGCTAGGCCCTAACTCCCCTCTGCCACCATGGATTTGCTCCGAACCTCTTGCAATCAAAACTATCCATACCCAGCAGTGCTCCCAGACCCCGAAACCCACCCACAAACACCAGGAAGCCCCCCAAACACGCCCCCGAAAATGCTACATTAAGCAAAATGTCAGAAATAGCAAAAAAAAATTTCAGCATGGATTTTGTCCAAACCACTTCTATCCGGTATTAGACCTTCCCAGCAATGCCCCAAGACCCGCCAACCCACCCACAAAAAAGCACAACACCCCCAAACAGCCAAAAAGGGAAATATCATACTTACAATATTTATCGGCCTTCGGTCCAAACGCGCTGTGCAGCTAGGTCATAACTCCCGTTTTCCACCACAAATTTCCTGAAAAGCAAATGCAATCAAGATTAGACTGTCCCAGCAGTGCTCCCAGACCCCAAAAGTCACTCACAAACACCCGGAACCCCCCCAAAGAGCACCTCAAAGGCAAGCAAGTCAGCAAAAACGCAAAAATAATTTCGCCTCCGATTTGGTCCAAACCACTTTTATCCGGTATTAGAGCTTCCCAGCAATGGCCCAGAGCCGTCAACCCAGGCAAAAACTAGTAGAAGACCCCAAACAGCCAAAAAGCAAAAGTACAAAAATGGGGACTTAGTCATTTTCATGGCAATTTCCAAAATCACTCCGCGCGCGCTATGCAGCTAGGCCCTAACTCCCCTCTGCCACCATGGATTTGCTTCAAACCTCTTGCAATCAAAACTATCCATACCCAGCAGTGCTCCCAGACCCCGAAACCCACCCACAAACACCAGGAAGCCCCCAAACAGGCCCCCGAAAACGCTACATTGAGCAAAATGTCAGAAATAGCAAAAAGAATTCAGCATGGATTTTGTCCAAACCACTTCTATCCGGTATTAGACCTTGCCAGCAATGCCCCAAGACCCGCCAACCCACCCGCAAAAAAGTACAACACCCCCAAACTGCCAAAAAGGGAAATATCATACTTACAATATTTATCGGCCTTCGGTCCAAACACGCTGTGCAGCTAGGTTATAACTCCCGTTTTCCACCACGGATTTCCTGAAAAGCAAATGCAATCAAAATTAGACTGTCCCAGCAGTGCTCCCAGACCCCAAAACTCACCCACAAACACCCGGAACCCCCAAAGAGCACCTCAAAGACAAGCAAGTCAGCAAAATTGCAAAAAAAATGTTCGCCTCCGATTTGATCCAAACCACTTTTATCCGGTATTAGAGCTTCCCAGCAATGGCCCCAGAGCTGTCAACCCAGGAGAAAACTAGTAGAAGACCCCCCAAACAGCCAAAAAGCAAAAGTACAAAAATGGGGACCTAGTCATTTTCATGGCAATTTCCAAAATCACTCCGCGCGCGCT
Source organism: Lissotriton vulgaris (assembly GCF_964263255.1). Classification (NCBI taxonomy): domain Eukaryota; kingdom Metazoa; phylum Chordata; class Amphibia; order Caudata; family Salamandridae; genus Lissotriton; species Lissotriton vulgaris. Next base: position 5,093,804 of record NC_141686.1, read on the forward strand.
ATGCAGCTAGGCCCTAACTCCCCTCTGCCACCATGGATTTGCTTCGAACCTCTTGCAATCAAAACTATCCATACCCAGCAGTGCTCCCAGACCCGAAACCCACCCACAAACACCAGGAAGCCCCCCAAACAGGCCCCCGAAAACTCTACATTGAGCAAAATGTCAGAAATTGCCAAAAAAATGTCAGCATGGATTTTGTCCAAACCACTTCTATCCAGTATTAGACCTTCCCAGCAATGCCCCAAGACCCGCCAACCCACCCGCAAAAAAGCACAACACCCCCAAACAGCCAAAAAGGGAAATACCATACTTACAATATTTATCGGCCTTCGGTCCAAACGCTCTGTGCAGCTAGGTCATAACTCCCGTTTTCCACCACGGATTTTCTGAAAAGCAAATGCAATCAAAATTAGACTGTCCTAGCAGTGCTCCCAGACCCCAAAACTCACCCACAAACACCGGGAACCCCTCCAAAGAGCACCTCAAAGGCAAGCAAGTCAGCAAAAACACAAAAAATGTTTCGCCTCCGATTTGGTCCAAACCACTTTTATCCGGTATTAGGTTCCCAGCAATGGCCCCAAGACCCGCCAACTCACCCGCAAAGAAGTCGAACACCCCCACAAGGGCAGAGTCTTTCTTCATTGGGCGTAATCCAGCCATCTGCTTTGAGGGAAATAGGAGTCTGGAGGAGGAGGATAGAGGAGCATGTACTTGTGAACTTGTGAACCTGAGGAATGGAGACTGCGGCACCTTCAAATCAATAAGCAAACAAGTGAAGACAGTTCTGCTGATGGGCTTGTTTTGTGATTAGGTGATTAAAGTTTTAATTATATTAACTTTGCAAAACAAAGAAAGACAGACACACAGGAATAAAAGTGAAAATGGACGAAAAAGAAAGTTATTGATTCATTGGCTCATTTTCAGGGCTCGGTGTCAGGGAATTAGAATAAGAATTTGTCCTCATACTCTGCAAATTTAGGCAGGAGTAGGTCAGTGTCACCTAACAGAGAACAAATTCCCTCATCTAAGTTGCTGTCCTCCTCGTCTTCATCCGGCGTTTGTTCTCGTACGTTGTAATCTGGTGGTATGAGGTGCTGATTCATCAGGGTTGCTCCCTGTCCCCCCTGCTGTTCGCGCTAGCGATTGAACCGCTGGCGGCTGAGGCCCGAATGGGGCGGTATTTTGCGGGTGTGCAGGCCAGAGGTGAGCAGCAGTTTATCTCCCTGTACGCTGATGACCTCCTCTTGTTTCTTGAAAATGACACGGCAGAGCTCGACGGCGCGGAGGAGCTACTTGAACGGTTTGGTAGGCTCTCGGGCTGAAGGTTAACTGGGCCAAGACGAGTCTTGTTCCGATGCGGGAAAATACCGCTCGGCCTGATCACCGACCATTGCTTGCTTGGGAGCCGACTTGTCTCCATTACCTTGGCGTTTATATTTACCACTCAGCTACGGCCTGGTTCGAGGGCAATGTAGAGAGGTGTGTACGAGGGCTGAAGGGCAACATGGCCTTCTGGGCCACGCTTCCACTCTCCATTGCTGGTAGGATAGCCCTCTTGAAGATGGTGGTGCTGCTGCGGCTATTATATTACTTCCGAACGCTTCCGATCTGGATTCCCAGCTCCTTTTTTCGACAACTCAGAACACAGCTAACCACATTCCTGTGGGGAGCGGGCAGATGTAGGGTGGCATTGGCAACACTCACCCGTCCGAAAGAGGAGGGGGGTCTAGCAGTCCCGGACTACGAGCTCTACTATCTCGCTGCCCAACTGCAGGTATTCACGCAGGAAGTGGCGCGAGTATATCGGGGTCCGGAGGACGGAAGACTGGGAGGCACGCCGCGGCATGTACTGGCCTATATTGCTCTGAGACAGAAAATTGCGGTCCGGGACTTGACCCTTGAGCAGAACACTTTTCGGCAGTGCTGGAACCGAGCGCAGAGGCGAGCGGGGATACGTCACCCATATGCCCCGGAAATGCCGTTGGGCATGCTAACAGCGTTGCCGCATGGAGGCGACTGGTCCCGATTGCAGCAATGAGAGGAGGCGGGGGTACAGGTAATAGGGGTCCTTTTTGAAAACGGGGAGCTCCTCCCGTTCCCGGCCCTTCAGGAACGTTTCGACCTTCCACGTGGAGGTTACCTCCTTCACGCAGCAATACTGAGAGCGATACAGAAGCACTGGGGAATGGGATTGGCCGAGCCTGAAACGGCAATGGCTTGCCAATACACCATGATGGCCGAGGGAACAGTCAAAGCGGTGACTTGTTTATATAACAGGATGCTTCGTGAACATTTGCCACCCCTAGAGACACTAAAAACCAAGTGAGAAACTGATTTGGGCAGGGACATACCTGACACGACGTGGGCACAGCTAGTGCGGCGGGCGCGTAACAGCACAAGGAACGCGAGATTCCAACTTATCCATTATTATATATTACACAGGGCGTACATGACCCCCGGGAGAATTAAGAGATATTTTGGCGCGACCGACGTAGGCATGAGCGGGAAATCCGTTAGGCCCACGGATTTTGCGGATTTTGGGGAAATCCGCAATCCGCGAATTTTGCGGATTTCCCGCAAAATCCGCAAAAAAAAATCCGCGGACGTAGCGGGTTCAAAAGTTGAACCCCCACTCATGTAACTATTTTACAATGGCGCCAGCAAGCTGCCAGCGCCGTTGTAAAATAGTTACAAAGTTAGCTTGCACAGGAACCACTAGATAAAACGAAGCAGATGCTGCTTTATTTTATCTAAGTGCTTCCTGTGCAAGCTAACTTTGTAACTATTTTACAACGGCGCTGGCAGCTTGCTGGCGCCATTGTAAAATAGTTACAGCTCACTCAAGGGACCCCTGCGCCCTTCGGGGCGATTGCATAGTAACACACACATGGTCGCTCGAACTAGTTGATGCTCAAATTCAGTGACTCATTCATTAGCCCAAAAACAATCGTGAGCGTCGTCGAGGCTGGACAGGTGTGCCTTCTTCCCAAATCTACCGTGGAAAATCAGCTGTGATGCTGGATAGACTTTGCATCCTTGACTTTCACGAGCGCAATACCCGTGCTGTTCCTGTGATCAGGAGCTTCTTTCTCTTCATCTGCTGAACTGATCTTTCTCTGACCTTTTATACACACAAGAGGCACATACATGAGTAGGCACATTGTGTTCGCACGGGTTTCTGCAAGTTCGCGAGTGTTTTGTACAATTTCGCAATTTGCAAAATTGTACAAAACCCTCGCGAACTTGCAGAAACCCGTGCAAACACCCAAAAAAAAATCCGCAAAATCCGCCCATGCCTATGACGCGACGTGCCCTCGCTGCACTGCTGAGGGCGCTGAGCTGGTACATATGTTATGGTCTTGCCGGCCCTCCGGGACTACTGGCAGGACGTGGGAGAGACCCTGAATGAAGTGACGGAACGATCAGTCGAATTTGACCCAGCGGCATGTCTCCTGCATTGGTTACCACATACCCCCAAAAACAAGCTCTCAAGCAAATTTATTGACATGGGTCTGATGGTAGCCAAGCGGGAGATAACCAGAAACTGGAAAGCAAGATCGGGCCCAACTCATAGGCGGTGGTACAACGAATTCCTGAAATGGGCGGCCTGCGATAGTACACATAGATATCAGATGGCCCGCAGAACCACTAACACGAGGGCGTTGGAACTGGCGACGGCCTGGGAGATGCTGGTGCAGGCCCTCAGAGATAGCGAGGTGATGGACGAGATGGAGGTCCTTAGTGCGGGCAGGGGCAGCAACTTAAATTAATCAAAAGAGGGCAGAGACAGTAGACGTAGGAGAATTGCGATTAAACCTAGAAGTCCACATCAAGCGACCCTTAACCCCTTCCGTGCGGCCGCGATTTCCCCCGTGTGCGGCCGCCGGACAAACAGGGGCGGGCCGTGACGAACCCCAGCCGTCATCAGCACACGAGCACCGGGGAGCGTGACGGCTGGGGTTCGTCACCAGCATGGAAGGGGTTAAGCGGATGATGGGGGGAGGAGGGATGGAGGGGGTTTTCTATGTGTAAGCGGGAGGGGGGTATGGAGGGGAGTTTTGCAGTTGATTTAGAAGAGGGACTAAAAGTGGACACACGCACACTACTGCGGAACGCTACTCCTGCAACACTAACACCAGGCATGAGAGAGCTGAGAACTTATCGCCGCCTGGCCTCCAGGATGTGGGCCAGCAGGCTGTGTAAAATGTGAAGTGTAATCATGTGATACAGCACTCTGACCGATACTGTGTATATATGAGAATTTTGCCTGAGCAATGTGTGTCTACAATAAAAATTACTTTAAAAAAAAAATGAGGTGCTGATTCATCTTGATCATTGTTAACCTCTCCACATTTTTGGGCAAGGGGCGGGATCGTTTGGAAGTTACAATGCCACCAGCAGCACTGAAAACACATTCAGAAGACACGCTTGTGAGTGGGCAAGACAATTAGTTTATAACCAGGTTGGAGATCTGTGCCCACAATTTTTTTTTCCCATGCCAACACGCCAATGGGTCAGCATAAACACAGACCTCTGTTGAGTCATTCAGATAGACCTGCACCATCGACTCAAGGTCCACCAAGGTTCCTCCACTTTGCTTACTTTTTGCTGTGACCTTTTGAGAACCAAACCCAAGCCGATTTAGCCAATCCTCTTCTGCATCCAATGTTACTGTTGTGTCTGGTGCAGATGATCCGGTTGCCGGTGTATTTAACGACTGAGAGGTCACTTGTGCCACAGCCACAGTTGCAGAAGTGGATTTTTTTGACTGGGGATGGCCTGCTGATGCTGATGTACTGCCTTTTCCTTCAATTTGCTGCTGTTCTCTTTCAAACCTCTTGGCTGACAAGGCTAGCCAACGTTTTTACTTTGTAACATCTTCATCACCAAAAGGAAACAATGCTCTGCCTGCCAGGGCCTTTTTATAGCGTGGATCCAGAATAGTAGCACAAATGTAATGCTGTTCTGAGTGGATCATTTTAGGACGTTCATCACCAAGTAGGCACTCTAATAATTTCGCCGCCAAAACAAAAGCGTCTTGCTTTTTTTCATATTTTTGAAACATAGAAGACACCGCCTTCAGTTGGTGCTCCAGCATGCGCAACAATGGGATAGCTTTTCAAAAATTACAGTCCTCTTTGCTGACTGCATGCGGAAGACCTCAAAAGGACGAAGCATGTCTGTCAGGCTTTTAACTAGGTTCCATTGCGCCGCATCTAGCCTCAGGTCCTTCTGAGCTATACCCAGTGTTAAGAAATAGTGATCGAGTACCGTATACTGCTCATACAGACGCTCAAGCATGTAGAAAGTTGAGTTCCAACGTGTTGCCACCTCCTGGATGAGTGCTTTCACTGGCATTCGACGTTCATGTAGCAGGCTCTTCAGATGCTTCCGGGCCTTAAAAGAATGGCTGAAATGGTTGCACATTCTTCGGCAGGTACCACAAACTCGCACGCTGGACTGTCTTCATCACTCAAGAATTTTTTAACAACCAGGTTTATACAGTGCGCCAAACACGGCACTCTGAAATATTGACCCAGCTCCATGGCCTTAACTACATTGGCGCCATTATCCGTGGAAACATAACCAATCTGGCGTTTTTTTGGGGACAGCCAGTGAAAGACCTTTCTGTTAAACTCATTCAAAATGTTTTCTGCTGTGTGACGTTTCTCCAAGCCAAACATGGCTAGTGTTGCATGTTTCCGAGCAGCTTTAAAAACTTGGTCCGGGTCAACACATGCATTTAGCTTTGCTTTATCCCCTGAAAAAGAGACCCAGTGTGCAGTGATGCACATGTAATCAGCGCCTGCGCCACTGGTCCACATGTCTGTTGTCAGATGTATAGTGTGAACAGCACTCTTCTGCAAAGCTGCCCCAATCACCTCCAGCACATCTTCATGTAGTGCTGGAACCGCAACTCTGGCAAAATAGAACCGGCTAGGAATCTTCCATTTAGGGCAGAGCGCTGCCACTAATTCTAGAAAACCAACCCCTTCTATAAAAGAAAAAGGGAGAAGGTCCCGAGCTAGCATTTTAGCCAGCTTAGTGTTATACAGACGCGTCAGTGGGTGGTTGAGATCATATGGCGCGTCTGAAAACAACATGGTTCTAATGTTGGCCAGGACCAAGCATTTACGGGATGATGATGATGACTTCTTCGACCCAGTTACGCTCGCTGATGAACTTTTTCACATTGGTGTCTCACTCTCTCCCACACTCTTAGTGTGGCTCACATGGGGTGTGCTGCTGACAGGGGTACTGGGTGTAAGTGAAGTGTTTGACACGTCTTCTTCCAACTCGTCATCATCAGATGAAACATCAACATTTTCTTGACTTGCAATTCGGGCTACTTTGATCTCCTTTAGGTGCGCAAACCATTGGACAGCGTGCTGTCTCTTAAGATGACCTCTCTGGCTTCCGGTACCATAGTTGGTACCAGGCTTACCACGACTAACTGCAAGCTTACAAATGCTACAAATGGCGAAGTTTTCCTTTTTTGGGCAAACACTAAAGAAGTCCCAAACTGCGGACCTGAAATGTCTGTGGGGGCCGGAGGAGGCGGCGGTCATGCTTCTAATGCCAGATGCAGTGGAGGATGTGGATTGCCGAACTTTACTACGTTGTGCACTTTCACCACCACTAATTGAGGTCGAGGTGGATGGAGAAATATGGAAGCGGTATGTGTTGGTGTACTAGTTAACTCCAATGATTGTGGTATTTCCATTGCCCCCTCGTCGACAACATCATCACGCTCAGCAGCTTCTCGGGCTAGGGTCAAAATGTCTGTTTGCTGCATTCCCGCTGGGGCTGCAGTGACCTTTATGATGACTGGGTCGTCGTCGTGAGAGTCTTCATCAGCAGCAGTATCCGCCACTTCTTGTTGAGCCTCATCACACTCCATAACAATGAGACTTTGGACAAGCTTCCTTTTACGCTTAACTACCTTTGTCAGATCATGGTGTGCCTCACTCTCAGACGGCAGTGGTGCTGGTTCCCAATTTTGATCCGTATCATCAGAAGGAGGTGTGCTTGAAGAAGATGTAGATACCACCCTTGATCTCTTCCTTGCTAGGGATGTGGAAGACAATGAATGATCATCAGGAGTAGTGGCTTCCTCAAATGATACCTCGGCTTGATTGTCGATTTCCTGATGTGCCCCTACTTCGGGAGGAACAACTATTGTGGGCACTTTTGACCCTCCATGCACCTCTGCTTGCGCATCTCCTTGCGCTGCCTCTCCTTCCACTTGTACTTGGGCTTGTACTTGCACATTTGGTTGTTGTTGCGGCTGTGGTTTTTCAACACTCGTCAGATGAGTTACAACAACCTGTGTTGATTGAGGGACATTGCTGCTACTTTCTTGCGATGAGCCAACATCACTGGTCGATGGTGATTGAACAACTAGACTAAATGCCTCTGCAGCACTCAAGGGCTTGGACTTAAGTTGGCGTGGTGGTGGCCCTGAGCCCAATGGAGCGGGGGTGCTGCTCCCAGCTTGGTCCCCAGCAGATCCCGCTGCTGCTGCAGGCGTACTTTTTTTTTTTACTCTCAAAAAATGTGGCGGGCGGCACACCAGTCTCCATGGTAACTTGCTTCTTCTGCTCCTTACTGGCAACTTTCTTGCTAGAGGAGCTACGGGGAACTTTTTTTGGGGCCATCTTTTTCAGAGGTCGGAACAGCAGGCTGCAGTTGCACGAGTTGCAGAGTTGTCTGTGGCCAGACGTGATGTCGCGTGACGTTATGCTGCACACACACACCGCTGCAGGACTTCTTCCTGGCACTGGTGGTTCTCTTGAGTGTTGTGCATCTAAAAGCAATGGAAGACAGAGGAACATCAGTTCAGTTATACACCCCCAAAAATCAAAAAACACAGAAAAATCAGCACAATCCCATGCCATCCATGCCCTCCATGATCTTTAAATTCAAGACACCCCACAGAAAGACTAGGCCCATGCACCACTCACCACCCCGATGAAAAGGCTACAACAACAGCCCAAAAAAACGAAAAACACAGAAAAATCTGCACAATCCCATGCCATCCATGATGTTTAAATTCAAGACACCCCACAGAAAGGCTAGCTCCATGCACCACTCACTACCCCTGGCCATAATGGTTGAAACCTATGCAAAAAGGTTGCAGACCTAAGAACACTGCCTGCATTCAAAATGGCCCCTTGCCTCCCAGCACATGGCCTGCCTGTACCAGCACTCAAAATGGCCCCCACCCACATGGCCTGTCCCCATGAACACCCCAAAAAATCGAAAAACACAGAAAAATCAGCACAATCCCATGCCATCCATGCCCTCCATGATGTTTAAATTCAAGACACCCCACAGAAAGACTAGGTCCATGCACCACTCACTACCCCTGGTGAAAAGGCCACAACAACAGCCCAAACAAACGAAAAACACAGAAAAATCAGCACAATCCCATGCCATCCATGCCCTCCATGATGTTTAAATTCAAGACGCCCCACAGAAAGACTAGGCCCATGCACCACTCACTACCCCTGGTGAAGAGTCCACAACAACAGCCCAAAAAACGAAAAACACAGAAAAATCAGCACAATCCCATGCCATCCGTGATGTTTAAATTCAAGACACCCCACAACAACACTAGGCCCATGCACCACTCACTACCCCTGGTCAAAAGGCCACAACAACAGCCCAAAAATCGAAAATTCCAAAATTGTAGTTGCAGCAACTGTAATGCCCCAAACAAACTTACTTGTGAAATTTCTAATCCAAAAGTGATCCAAAGAAAGTTAAAAAGGCCTCAAATCCAAATATCCAGCAGCAATGAAAGTGACCAGCACATGAAGAAAGCACTGGGAGGAGCCTGCTGGACAGGAACAGGAAGTTGGAGACTGTGGGGCACTTCCTTCCTCCCCACCCCCCCAAAAAATGGACTCCCTGCAAAAAAAAGTGCAGGCAAAGGTCAACCTGAGGAGTTATTCTGATAAAAATCATCATTTTCAGAAGGTTTATGCTGCTTGCTGGTGGATTTGTTGTGCAGAATTGCAAATTTTGTAATTTCGCGTGTGCGAGATTGTTGCTGCCCGCCGCATCTACGTGTTCGCAATTGCGAACTCCCGCGATACGTGATCACGGAGTACTCGCGTTGACAAACTCTCGCTGTGCAAGGTGGCAAGCCGCGATGACGTAATCGCGGTCGCCAAACTCCCGCGGGATCCCGCAGCAAGATCCAAAATGGCGCAACACCCGCAAAATATCGAGAAAAACAACTCGCCAAACGCTGAATGACGGTAAGTGAACGCCGCACGCCGCAAAATTGTATCACCAAGAAAAAATACCCGCTGCGTGCGAATTTGCGGATTTTCGGTAAATTCGCGGCATTCAGAAGGGAGATCGGATGGTATGAAGAGCATTCCGTCTTCGGTTTGCCCTCCTTGTGCAGGACTACGATATTCACAACGCGCTGATCGTACGGAAGCCGGCCCCTCTCCCTGCTCTCGCTAAACATATCCTTGATAAAGGGAGCCAGTTTGTTTGCATTCACTTTATAAAGCTCTATGGGGAGCCCATTGGGGCCAGAGGCCTTTCCAGAGTTGACCCCTCTAATGGCCTGCGCCACTTCGTCGTTCGTAAATTGAGAGACTAGGTAATCCCTGTTCTCATTGGAGAGAGTGGGCATTGGAATATCTCAAATCATCTCTGCATTTTCGGACTCAGTGTACCTGCTTTCGGCCGCATACACCGCCGTGTAGTAGCCAGCACATTCGTTCGCAATCTGGTGCAGATCCATTATTTTATCCGAGCCGACGGGCTGCAGCACCGGTACCAACCGTGACGCCCATTCCCCTTTTTCCAGCCAGGCTATCAACTTCTCGGCCTTATCGCCATGTTCATACACCCTGCTCTGGGTATCTGCCAGCTGTGTCGTCACCCTATCCCGAGCCAAGTTCCTATACTCATCTCTAAAGAGGCACAGGCGGTGCAATCCCTCCGGGGTGGTGTCAAGCAACACCTCCCGTTCTAATGCCAACAGATCTGCTTCCACTCTGTCAACCTCAGCGCGGTCCTCCCTCTTCTTCCCCGAAATGAAAGATAGTAATTCCCTTCTAATGACAGTTTTATAAGCTTCCTACAGGGAACATTTTGAGTTCACTGTACCCACATTTTCTTGAAAATAACTATCAGCAACACGCACAATCTCCTTTTTAGCTGCGGGGTCCTGCAACTGCCAAGCGCTAATAGGTGCAACTCTAGCCACGTCACTCCCGCCAAGGTGCAAACCAATCCAGACCGGCGAGTGATCCGAGACCCCCCTAGCCAAGTGCCACACCTCCTGGATCCAGACTGCCGGTGCCGCCGGCACCAATACATAATCTATCCTGGAGTGTGCTGCCGAAGCGTGTGTATATTGCAATTCACTGGGATTTTTAAGCCTCCACCCATCAATCGGACCAGTAGTCTCAACAAAGTCGGTCAACCATCTCCGGGACGGCAACAAAGCCCGAGCCGGACGCCTATCAGCCTCACCATTCATAACTGCATTGAAGTCACCACCAACAATCAACACCCCGACAGGCAATGTCAAAAAAATTTTGCACAGGTCCTGAAAAGTATCGGTCTGAAGGGCCGGTGGGACATAGACCGACAAAAATCCTCCCCTCCCATAGCCCGAAATCCCAGAATACTCCTATTATCGGTCCACGTGGCCTGGATGGCCAGCAAAAAGGAGTTCTTGACCAAGATCCCAACCCCTCTCGACCCGGCTGTGAAACCAGCATGGGAGACCAGTTTTTATCACCCTTTGTGTAGTGCCATGCATCGCTTCCTCATGAGATGAGCCTCCTGCAATAACACCACATCTGGGGAGTGCCTCCGGATCAACTGGCCAACCATACCTCACTTGATCTTGTCCCTAAGCCCATTCACATTCCAACTTAGTGCGGAAATCCCAGCCACCCTTTTATCGGAGGACATTGCAATACCATGACGTTACAAAATCGACTGACGGCACCCAGTGTGAAAAAAACAACATACAATAAAACATAAACAAACCCCAAACACCCCCCTCCATCCCCCCTCCCTGCACCTCTGCATACAGCTTACGCTCATCCCCAACTAGCAGTGTGCCTGTCGCCCCCAGCTACGAAAATCTAAAAGTAGAAAACAGAGGAGTGCCTACAAGCGGGCCCACACCCCCCCAACTCTATGTGGATATTCCAGCACCATAAAGCTACTCAAGAACAGTATGAACACAGATCTGCAGGAAATCCCATCGCTAGACTCCGCTGAACCGTCCCCCGAACAACTATCTACAGCCCCCTGCTGACCTCACAATAAACCAAGTCATTGTTCATCGGCTTCCCCTTGGTCGCGGGACTCCTGGTCTGGCCGCTGAACACTATCCAACCAGTCCACTGCCACATCAGGATTATCAAAGAACCAGGCTTTCCCATCCATTTCCACTCGAAGGCGGGCCGGAAACATCATAGCGTACCCGATACCTTTGTCTCTCAGTTTCTTTTTGATCAACATGAACCTCTGCCTTTGCTTCTGCACCGCCTGAGTGAAGTCAGGAAAGAACAGGAGGGTCACATTCTCGAATTGCAGGGGATCCGCAGCACGAGCCGCATGCAGGATAGAGTCCCGGTCACGAAAGTTAAGGACTCGAGCAATGATCGGACTTGGGTTCACCCCAACACGATTCCGGCACCCGGGACCCTGTGGGCACGTTCCGCCGTAAAAATCTTACTGAGGCCCTTAGGTTTAAGATGATTGAGGATGAGGTTCTCTACAAACAGATCCGTTGCCTGCCCCTCCGCCTTCTCCGGCATTCCCAGGATGCGAACATTGTTGCGTCGAGCCCCCCCTTCGTATTCATCGAGCCGACGATCAGTAAACTCCCTAAAGGACCTAAGATCACGCACCTCCTGCTGCAGCTGGTTCACATCATCAACAAGGCTTGTTGTTTTAACTTCCAGCGATTTAACTTTCTCGTTCGCCTTCAAAAGGTCTGCCCTGATCAGCCCCATTTCTATCGAGACAGTGTCCAGCTTGTTATCAAGAGTCTCCATTTTCTGGCCCAGGGATGTCCGGAACCCCGTGATGGCTGCCATGAGGTCCTTTAATGTTGGTTCCTCCCCTGCAGAATGATCGTCGGAGCTTCCGCCCGGACCCCTCCTCGAGTCGAGCGGTGACCCCTTAGGCAGAGTATCGGCTGGGCCAATTCGGGTCCGACCCGGCGGAAGAATGTTGTTGCATTGCGGCTGGGGTCACAGGCACTCGAGGCCCCAGCTTCCAGCAGCTGCAGACCGCAATCTTACGAGCGGTGCAGCGCGGTCGCCGGGGCACCAAAAAAGTCCGGGACAGTCCCCACGGGCTCCGCTGCAGCTCCCCCACCCGAAGAACGGGTCGGGGGACAGGATCTGTTCAGGATGGCGAGTCGGGTGAGAGAGGTCGGCCGGAGCCGATCTTCAAGCAGCCATCTTGGATGCTGGCTCAGTCCTCGACTCATATGGATCATTTTTAATGCGCACGTTTGTAATGGGCTGGTGTGGGCTCCTGCTTAGCAGATTCTACCGTACGTTGGTGTTGCTTTCACCACATCTGCCCCACTAAGTGTGTGATCCATTGAGGGTGTCATTTAAATCACACAGCTTGGAGAAGAAGATTAGGGTTTTAATGAATGAATGAGTAAGGGGATTTGGGGAAAGGTTTGCCAAAGACAAACACTACATCACAAGGACAACATTCATCTGGGCAATAAGCAGCAGCACATCATTCGTCATCAATCTGTTGTTGGAAGGAAACAAAATAATCAGTATGACGGAGTATAGAGATAAATGCATTGCAAACAGTCCTTCTGCCCCCGAGACCCAAGTCATCACCAGATATCTAAATGTTCTGTCTTCTAGGTTAGGGAGTGAACCCACTCCCCCAATTCTCTTAGTCAATATGATTTTTATAGTAAAAATGAAACTGTATTGCAAAATTGGGTGGTGCATCTGCATTATCCTCAGGAATGTCTGCTCTTAGGGGCATGTCTTCACTAGTCCGGTGGTTAAGCAGGAGTGTTGTTGAGCTCAGCTAGCTTTCACATTTAGTTTGTGATTGAGACTAGAGGAAGACATGCCGGTTGTAAAAGAGAAACTGTATTTTAGAATCAAGTAGAAGAACAGAAGGAAAGTACGTTTCTTGAGAATTATATAAAGACAGAGCAAAAAAACAGTCAGTCTGTCAAAAAAAACTTTCTTTCGGCCATTCAAGCCATAAAAGCACATAAAAACAGTTCAAAACATTTTAGCAAAATAAAGCATGTCATCTTAAAAACTATATACTTTGTTTCTATGTTTTTTGTTTAAAACACTTTGGATGTGCACATTTTGGCCGCGTTCTTGAGTTAGCTCCCACAAACCTGCTCAGTATTCTGTGGCAGGAAATAGTGCAATGTACAATAAAATATGTAATTTCTATATTGGGTGCAAAGTAAGGAGCAATGACGCATGCTATAACAAATGACTGTTTCATTAAGAATTAAAACACCTATTTGGCACTAAAAAACGTGGCCTCGCTCTAATAAATACTAGGAGAAGAACAAGGGATCCGAATTAAAACAACACAAATTATGAAGATTATAAAACACCTGGGAGATAGGTTGATTACAATGGGGATAAACATATAATACAATGTGTACATACCACATTGTTCTATGCGGTGCGTAACATAGCGTGACCAATAATTACTGTAGATCTAAGAAGTTCCTGTGGGGACTTTCTTTAGAATAGCTCCTTGAAAGCACCACATAGAGTATAAGAACTGCGAGAAGGAGAAAACAATAGGTATGTTGGTATCATACTTAAAGAGCCTAAACACCTCAGTACAATGTCTAGTCCCCATGTTCCTGCACAATTATAGCAGCCACTGAGACCTTGACTTCCCAAAGGCGGGACAGAAGAAAAGAACATGAATTTCAGTTTCATCAGCTTGGTCACACCCTGTACATTCTAGAGTATGGGCGCTCTGTCACTTGTTAGTAAATGTTCTAAATTGGAGGAAAAGTTTCTTTGCTAGAAGCGATTGTATGTAATCTAGCGCCCGTCCTCGCCTGTATTGCTGTTTTACTTCCAAGAACCTAGAAGTTAGACAACCAAGCTTGGCCCCCCGCCATAGTTGGCCCAGTTTAAGTTCTCTATGGGACTCGAGGAGTGCCTTTCTGGAGATATTAGGACAGGTTTCTTCTGAGGATGTCTACATGTTTACCCTCCCTAGCGCCCGGCAAGTGTTCCTGATTTAGGCTAACCAGGGGAGTTTCATAATGTCCTTCAACTACTGTAGAGGCTACATCTGCTATAGGGCTAATCCCTCGGTCCAGAGGTGTTAATGGAGATCTAGTGGGAAGACCCAGCAATTGTCTGATACATTCTCTGTCAATGATAAAGAGTTGGATGAACTTAGAGTTTCACTTTTGCCACAAGCCCAACACACACACACACACACACACATACACCCATACATACACAGAGCAACATTTCACAAACGCACCTCTCTCTATTCCACACAGCTGAGTACTAGGCCTCAGACTCTTGGTTTATCTTTGAACTGAAGTTGATACTCAATAGCTTCTTGTTTCTAGTTGTTCATGAGGCAGTCCTGCAGCTCTCACCCTGAGTTCTTCCATTTTCTTCCTCCTGACCCTGAGTAACGCAGTCCCAGACCAGTCATCATCATCATGAATCACAATGACCCAGCAAGATAGACGTGGAGTACACTGCTGTTGAAGAACAAGTAGTGAAACAGAATTACAGTATTTTGCAAAGGCTATTATTTGTTAACTAAAGTGACTGTTCTAGTCTCTGAAAAAACAGAAAAAAGGACAACACCCGGCAATTAAATCTGGCTAAGTGTGAAAGGGCTGATCACCTTCAGGGAAGGATAATGAGCCCCCATCATTCAAGCCCCAAAGAATGCAAAACAATAATCATCTCAAGAAATGCCCCATATTACAGTTCAACACACCCTCCCTCACTTTCAGCCTCCGCATCAATCATCACTCATGGTCACTCGATAATCGGATCACTTATTGGTGCAATTGTTACCTCTTCCATTCCTAGCCAGGTGGTAGGTACACTTTCTCCCCTTTAACGCAAGCAACAGATTAGAATTTGGCAGTCTTGTAAATAAAATGATTGGGGCAGCCAACCTAGATGATGAAAAAAACAAGAGGATCATAGGAGTGGACCATACAAGTTAACTCATTTTTGCTATGAAAGTTTGTGAAGGCCAATCACCTCCAGGGGAAAAATGATCGCCCACCCCTCAGGCCCCAAACATTGCAAATCAGTCTTCTTGTGCAAGTTCCCACGTTACAGTTAAACACCCTCCCTCACTGCCTGCCACAACATGAATCATCAATCAAATTAAATCATCACTCATACAGTCACTCACCATTGCAATAGTTGAAGTAACCTCTTCCAATCCAAGCACGGGTAGTTTAGGTATTAGGTATTCAATCATCTTTGATACAGGCAGCAGATTGGAATTTGGTATTGGTAGGCAGTCTTGTAGATAATACATGATTTTATGGGGTAGCCCTTCTAGTGCTAAGTGATGCAAAAAGGGATAGGCATTAGGCAATAGGTATGCAAGAGGAGCAGGCATTGCCCCCAATGTCATGAAGGAACTGTGGAGGTTTCTTCAATGAACACTGGTCCAACTGAAATCTGGCAATATCTATGTGACTAATAAAATAGGTGAGGCAGCATGAATCTGACACAAAAATACAAATGTTCCTCTAGCCAATTTCTTTTTGTTTGGTTTCTTGCAAAGAAAGAACTAAGTTCAATGAGAAAAAATATAAAAGTTCTACTGGTTAACTGGCCTACTTAGTCCGGGAAGTAGTGTTCGTCCTCAAGTTCAGGTGGTTCACCCAGAAGTTGATCAGCTAATACATTTGATTCAATTTTGAAACAGTCACCCTCCTCCTCTGTTGCTGTGTCAGGAATGGTGTTATTGTGTGGTATAGATTGTTGGTTCATTTTGATCATAGTCCATCTCTCCATGTTTTGAGGGAATAGACTGGCCCATTTCAATGTGACAACTGCACCAGCTGTTCTGAACACACGTTCAGCAGACACCCTGGTGACAGGACAAGCCAGATACTTTATTGCCAGCCTGCTGAGCTCTGGCATTGGCACACCTACCCATACAATACATCAAAGGATTTTGATCCATATAGACCTATTTTGTATCATCCAGATACTCCTGTGGATGGTCATTCGTGCTGCCACTTGCTCAACCTGTTTTGCCATCGCCTCTTCACTGGACTAGAGCCTACTAATTTAAAACAATACAATGCAGAAGTTGGGTCCGGACCTTCTGTTGCTGTTGTTGCCGGTGTTCTGATTGGTGGTGAGACTCGAAGTTCCAGCCATTCTTCTATCAAGTCTCCAGCTTGTTCTTCATTCCGCCTCTTGTGTTTTAAAACATTCCCTTCAGAAAAAGGAATGTAAGTGGGTAGAATTTTTATGGGCTGTGGATCAAGTAGTGTGGCACAGATGCACTCTTTGGAATTGATGATGTCATGTTGCAGCCTTATATAAGAAGCCAAGCGAAGGTCTCTACTAAGGCATGCACTTCCGTGTTTTCATTCACACCTGCAGGGCGAACCTTTCAGACACCTTCTTTACCTGGTCTTGTCGGAGATGCAACAATGGGATAGCTTGGCCCATTGTACTGTCCTCCTTGCTAACTTCCCGTGTGGAAACCTCAAACGGGAGTAGCATCGGTGTCAGACATTTGACTAGGCTGCCTTTGTCGGCATCCATGGTCATAGCTTTCTCAACTGCATCCCCATCTCTTTGAATGACATAATCATTGATCTATTTGCACTGCTCAAACAGATGTTGCAACATGTAAAAGGTGGAGTTCCAACATCTCGGCACCTCCTGAATCAGGGCTTTGACTGGTGCTCCATTATTACACTGAATGGTATACGCAGCTTCTTCCGGACTTTAAAAGAATGGCTGAATCCAGTGCAGATTAGCAGCAGATGGTCTATATGTTACTAACCACGTCTTACTTTTTGAGGAAGTCTTGAAACACCAGGTTGATGCAATGGGCCAATCACAGGACCCTGAAATAGCCTCCATCTGATATGGCCTTGACTATGTTACTGCCATTGTCTGTGGCAACAAATCCAATTCTAAGACTTCTGGGTCACAGCCATTCATATTCCTTGCTGTTAAATTCCCCCAAGATGTTTATAGCTGTATGTGATTTCTCCATTGGCTGACATGGCCACAATTGCATGCTTCTAAATGCTCTTAAAACTTTCTTCAGGGCCAAGACCTGCAGACATCTTTTGCTTTGCCGCTACAAAAGAGATCAAGTGTGCAGTTATGAACATGTAATCAGTAACCTGACAACTGGTTCACATATCTGTCGTCAGGTGGATGGTGTGAACAACACTTTGCTGCAAAGCTTATACAACCGACTGCAGCACATCATGATGCAGCCCATGAACCGCTACTCTGGCAAAATCGGACCTACTTGGTACCTTCCATTTTGGGCAGATGGCTGCCACAAATTCTAAGAATTCCACTTCCAATTGTACACATGTGCAGTTGGGTGGTTTTGCTTGTAGCATCTCTCCTGCTCAAACATACCCATATTAGTAGCCTTGATTTTCTTCTTTTCTTGGGGCACTCACACAAGCTTCTTTTGAGAAGTAGATGCCAGTGGTACACTCAATATGTGTCATGGTGGTGGGGCAGTCACTGTATTCCATGGTGTCTCCATCTCACGCTGAGTCTTCTTGTGCCATTGTGAAGTCACTATGGTGGGTGAATGTGCTGCTACCCTGTTGGGGACAGAGCTGCTTTGCCTGAAAATGTCATCCTTACCTTCCATTGTGATTAGACTTGTAGCTGATGTTCCCCAGCTCTCTCCATCACCACGACCACTTTTAGAATTTTTTTTGAAGTGCTCCTCTTACTTGATTGTGCGGTGTTTGTTCATGTGGGTTGTCTGGCCTCCAGTACCATATTACGTACTAGGCTTACCTCGTCACACATTTGTGTGGCAAATGGTGCATACTGCAGTGTGCTCTCTCTCTCTTTGTTGACTGTAAAAAAAATTCCCAAACTGGGGCGGAACATTTTTTTTACTGGGCTACTGCCAATGCCTGAAGAAGAACTGGGTGTAGGAGGGCATGTCATTGATTGCATCTCTGCTTCTGCTGAGGCAGGTGTTGGTGCAGGTCTCAGCTGGGACTTTGCAAATATGGGATCTGGTGGCCGTGCTACCTGTGCAACATCCCTCGGAGCTGGTTAAATAGCAATGTCAGATTCCTCTGTGTCACCTTCAACCATGACTACCTCGTACTCATCATCCTCCTCTTCATCACCTTCCATTAGTCGAAGTCTTATTGGAACTTTTCTTTTCTCTTGCCTCTCCTGTTGTCCCCCAGTCTCTGTCGGGGTTCGCTCCATGTCCATATCATCATCATCAGAATTGGTGCTTGGATAAGAAAGTGCAGAAGTACCCTTCCTTTTCCTTGCTGGATATCTGGGAACCAATGATTCTAAAAGAGAAGGTTCAACTTCTTGCTCGAAAGGAAGCTCAACCCCCTGTTCTGCTCCAACATCAGACAAATGAACTGTTGCTGGCTGCGGCTGCTGTCCACTTTGCTGTGTTACCTGAAATGATTGTGTACTACTTTGTGAAAGGGACACATTAAAATCAACATCACTACTCGTTGGCATCAATATGATTGCACTGGATGCCTCACTGACAGACATGGTCCTGGGATTAGGTTGATGGAGTTGTGCTGTTGATGCAGGAGTGCTGCTCTCAGCTTGCTCACCAGAGGTCGGTGCAGCAGGCACAACTTTCCTGAAAAAGGTTGCAGTCGGAATACAGTGGTGAAAATCCGCTTCTTATCCTCCTCACTAGCCACTTTCTTGGCAGCACCTTTCTTTGCGGCCATCTTGAAACTGTCAGATGACAGTGGCACTTAGCTTCACAACAAGCTGAAGAGATGACTGTGTTGCGTAGTTAGTCATGTTGTGCACAGGCCTATAGTCTGGCAGTACTGTGGGTGATGTCTCTTCTCTTGTGCCCTTAAACGCAAACAAGCAATTACAGTTCAAATAGTAACACAAACAAACAATACTACTTAGTGTGGTGACTTAACAATAATACAGTCTAACTATCCATTTGTAAAACCACAACAACATAAACTTTAGTTGTGTGCAGTACACGCAGGAAGGATCAAAAAGAGCAACGACAACAACATTCAAATGTAACATTTTGCTTTGTGTGCATCACGTTGCGATGTGGCACTCAGGGAGCTGCAGGTGACAATGGAATAATCCTTAGACAATTAATGCTGCTGTGCAGAGCACCTATTTCAGTCATGGGGTTGATGTCAGATGTTAGGAAAATGGAAAACACTTTTTTTTAGATAAAAAAATCAATTAAAAGAATTAAATAAACAATTTTTGAAGAAACAAATGTAAAAAGTTTTTAAAAATCAACATTTTAAAACTAAAAATACAACAAAATAATGTAAATAAAAACATTCTAATAATTAAAAAGTATATATATAGATAGTTCAGGTAAGTATCCAGGCCAGTAATATCTTTCCCTGAAGGGTCAGCCTCCTACTGGACCAAAGAAGCATGTGGGGTGGGTTTCCCACCCACTGTCCCATTCTTCTTTCACTCAGGTACCTAGGCCACTGTTTCAGACTCCAGATCCTTCTGACTCCCCTAGTGAGCTGCAATGGGCTGTGGAACATAAGCATGCACTCAGACAATCCTGGCATCTCAAATTGTGACCTGAGCTCAAGAAGGTCCGTCACTAGCGCACAACCTCTTAGCGCACAACCTACAGGAGTTTCTGTACTCACAGATACTCTCAGAAAACCAGAGAATGTGCCCCACTCCGGAAAACCAAAGCCACAGTTTTGTTGCTAACCTGATTGTCAGCTGTCACAACCTGGTGAACTACCTTAAGGATTATCTGCTCTGAAGACACCCGATGACACTTAACAGTCATACTGGCTCCTGTGTCTCTCAGAGCTTCCGCACTCTGCCCATATACTTCTTAATATTATCAGGCAAGTGAGCTTTGGGTACCATCTGCCTGTCACCTAATGACACTATAATAACCTCTGCACTGTTCCCAAAAGTAATTGGGACAATCTCCTACCTCAGCACTACAATGGAAATAGCTGGAGAGGGCCCTCCAGGAGGGAGCAGGGGCAGCTTCTTTTTGTGACAGATGGCAATTTCATTCTGGTGCCCTGACTGAAGACAAGTCATAGCACAGGACTGGTAAGGCCCAATGAGTTTCATCTCACTAAACCCTCCCTCCATATGGTCAGACGGGAAATACGACCCCCTCTATGGGAAATGATGTTGGTGGCAATTAGGGAACTCATTGCGGGTATCTGTGCCCCCCGCCATGTTCTGATGAAGACTACCCCTTTTGTGGTTCCCCCTAGATATTTTCTTGAACACTGATGCTGATCAAGGGCCAGCATCCTTCCCAAATTCTATTGGCACAGTGTGCTTGGAATCAGTCAGGTGCAGCTCTGTAAAACAATTACTCAGGATGTCTTCCTTCATTATTACATTATAAATCCAACCATAATAATTTATTTTGCTGCCCTTAACTCAGCCATCCAGTGCCTTAGTGGTAGAATCCACAAAATCCACTAATGGCAGGTTTTACTGCTTCTGGCTATTTCTGAACCTCAGGCGATACTTCTCAGGGGTCAGACCAAACATGGCGATAATGCCTTCTTTCATGCACATGTTTAGTGGGAGCTGTGTGATTAGGAACTTTAAAAAACGAAATACTTTTTAAAATCGCTTGAACCATTTCATAAAATTTTGTGGTGCACTTTACTGCTGCGTCTTTTGCACATGTATAAGTGGCAGCTGTATGATTAATAATACTTGTATGAAATACTCTATTAAAATTACTTGAATCCTTTTTAAAAATCGTTTTATGTTTTGGCGGCGCTCACCTGGAAAGTGGTTTTGTCGCGCTAAGGGGGGGTTAGCACTCCAGTCCTAGTCCAGCGGCGCCTATATAGCATCACACTGGAGCGTCCAGCGCCAGCCACCATGCTGATTTATATAAAATTACTACAGCAACCCCCAGATATCGTTACACTAGAAAGCAGTTGTATGATGTAGGTGAGCGGGGCAACATACACAGAGTATTTGCTTTGGACCACTTAGAGAGGAGCGATTTGGATTTGCTACAAATGGGTAATCTGAATTGTGGCCTTCTCAATGTTAGGCATCTCCCTTAACACCCCACAGAAATGCAACTCTTGATCGAAATGCATATGTTGGATGTCCTGTTCATGACCGAGACGTGGACTGATGCAGGGCTGGATCTCGAGTTGGGGTTAGCATGCCCTGCAGGGTATAAACCATTTCATAAAGCGTGACCTAGTGGCAGAGGAGGGGGGACCGGGATCATATTTTGAGTGAGTGTTCTCGTGTCCCTCCTGAGGCGAAAGCCGGGAGGTTGTGCTGCTGTGTTGTTTTTAACTTTAACTGAAATTTATATCACTGTAAAAACGGCGTTTTTTTAAATCTACCTGCAACACTGCCATATCTGCTTGATTTAAGAAGCTTCCATTGCTGACTCCTTCCCCCTCCTCCCTGTTGCCCTGGGCAACTCCCAGCCGAGCATTGACGCAGCAGAGTTGGTCCTAGGTTCAGACGAGCGGCGGCCATATTGGATGTGGCTTTAATCCTCCGCACTCTAGTCGCGCATAAATAGGGACGTCCATGCATCCGCGCAGCGGATGCGGGCAGCGGACGCGCGGGCCCTGCACCGGAGTCGTGCCAGAGTCCTGCCCGTCTGCGCCCGTCTGCGACAGGACGTGGCCAGGGGCCATGGGGGCTGCTACAACAGACTCACAAAGACTCCCTCCTAAATGGATAACGTACACTCCTCAGGTACTGCTGGGACTTAACACAGATCCGCTACTGGGTTGTAGGTGTGGGGATCTTCCTGAGGTTGAAGGACCTTTTTTCTGCCTCTATTGCCACACCCAGTTTTTTACACATATGAGGGAGACTTACAACACCAGATGTCCAAAACCCATGAATCCTAATATTAATAATACTGTTGAAAATAAACACACTCCCTTGGGGAGGAAAAATATCCTTTGTAATATCAGGTCACTCACCTAACACTCCGCGGAGGTTTGGGACTTAATTTCTTCCAAACAACCCGACATGTGTTACCTCACAGAGACGTGGCTCAAACCACACTATACTCCTGCTATTACACTGGGAATTCCGAGTAACTATAAAATAGTTAGATTAGATCGTCCCACTAAAGTAGGCGGTGGGATCGCTATTGTGCATGAACAAGAAATTAACATTTCGGTCTTAGAAGAATTAAGCACCTTGGAAATCGAACTTTTAGTTTTTAAAATAATACTCTCCCCCAAAGAAAGTCAGAAGGGTGCCCTAGTATATTGCCCGCCCGGTCCATGTAATAACTTTTCCAACACGCTGATAGAGCTACTAGCCCCACATGTTAACAATGATAGTGACTTCATGCTACGTGGAGACTTCAATGTACATAGCGATAGGTCGGATTGCAGCGAGGCGCAATCCATATTAACAGATATGTCCTCTTTAGGACTAATACAGAGGAACAGTGGGCCCACACATCAGGCAGGTCATACCCTGGACCTGATATTTTCCAACGTCCCATTAGTCGCATGCCCACCTGCAACTCAGGTCAATTGGACTGACCATTTTATTGTAGAATTCAGTACTCCCTACTCCATACCCACCCCCTCACGCTTAATTTTACTACTGAGTGTACGTAGACAGTGGCATAAAGTCATTGACACCACCTTCAAGGAAAAATTTAACTCCCCCCTCTTCTCCCCTCAGGAAAATATTGTAACCGCTCTTAACAAATTTGAAAGGGCAACTAAGGAAGCCATAAATATAATTGCCCCTTTGAAACAGTTCAAACCCAGACCTGCCAACAAACAAGAAATCTGGTTTTCTGACCACTTAAGGATACTTAAACTAAGTGCCAGGCAATTAGAAAAGAGGTGGAGAACTTCCCACCTGGCAGGGGACAAGAAAAAGTATTGGGATGCACTATACATCTACCATAAGCTATTCGTATAGCACGCAAAACCTATATTGCTTCACAAATCAAAGATGCAGGGATCTCTCCAAGGGTCCTCTATCAAATCTTACAAACATTTGTTAAGCCAGTTGCATGTGAATCCTCTGAGATGGCCTCTCAACAGCTATGCAATGAAATCTCCTGCTTTTTCACCAACAAAATTAATATGATCTACGGCAAAATAGTTTGCGCTAACAAGGCAATTACCATAGACTCGGCGCTCCCTCAGGTGGATACGGAACTGAAGCAGGATACATACTCTTTAGATACCTTCCCTCCCATTTCCTTACAAGAAACTTCCTCATTAATAATACAGATTAAAAGTGGTAGTCCAGATGATACCATCCCTGCTAGGATAATGCCTGCCCTAACAGAACAACTCTGCCCCACGATTGAAAAACTGGTGAATCTCTCACTCAGCTCAGGTACGTCCCCAGAGAATGGAAACGAGCCCTTGTCAGACCCATAAGAAAAAATACTGCCACCCCATGGACTGACCTAGCCAACCTCAGACCCATATCCTTACTACCATTCTTAGGGAAACTGATTGAAAAACATGTAAACCGTCACCTGTCCAGATACATCGAACTTGCTGGCGCCCTGGACGACTCTCAGTCAGGGTTCAGGCCCAAACACAGCTCGGAATCCACCCTCCTGTCTGTCACTGATGATCTACAAATGTACCAGGACAAGGGCCTCTCAGTGATCCTGGTTCTATTAGATCTGTCGGCAGCGTTCGACACTGTGTCTCACACCATCTTGACCGATCGGTTGTCGAACGCTGGCATCAAGAACAAAGCCCTTGACTGGTTGAAGAGCTTCTTATCCGATCGCACCCAGAGAGTCACCATGGGTGCGTATCGTTCAGTGGAAGTAGAGATCTCTAAAGGGGTGCCACAGGGCTCCTGTCTAAGCCCAACCCTTTTTAACATCTATGTGGCACCCCTGGCAAGAGTGATGCGCAGGTATGGTTTCATCCCAGTATCATACGCGGATGATACGCAGATCCTCTTCCCCTTTAAGACTCTCTCTGCTGATGTAAGAGACTCTTTTTCATCAGGCATGAAGGCAGTGGCAAACTGGATGTCCTCCAATTGCCTTCAGTGCAACATCAGCAAAACTGAGGTAATGCTGTTTGGGGAAGCCAAAATGCTATGGACTCCAGATTGGTGGCCGCAAATCCTAGGAGCAGTTCCAGAACCCAAACAGGTCGTGAAGAATCTGGGGATTCGATTTGACCAAGATCTGTCACTTAAACACTATACTAACTATATTTCAGGAATATGTTTCCACATCATTAGCCTGTTACGCAAAGTTTTCCCTCTGCTACCTGACTCCGTTAGGAAAACTCTTGTTCAGGCATTGGTTTTAAGTCGGATTGACTATTGTAATGGCCTATTGCTCTCTGCCAACGAAGGCGTGTTGGCCAAGCTCCAGGTCATTCAGAACACTGCAGCTCGCCTTGTTCTCAATGTTCCCCCGAGAACAGCATCTAAGCCCCTCCTTGAGCAGCTGCATTGGCTCTCATTCCGGCAGAGAACTAAATTTAAAGTATGTTGTCTGATTCACAAATGTCTAAATGGACAAGGGCCCGCTTACCTTGAAAAGAAATTTGTTCCCTACATTCCAATTCGATCTCTCAGGTCCAGCAATAATCTTCTTTTATAAGTCCCCCGTGCCAAAAAAGCCAGACACTTGAGTAAAGCTCTATCTATCACAGGACCCACCATATGGAACAAACTCCCTCTGTCTCTGAGACAATGTAAAGCACATCTCACATTCAGGAAACTCCTGAAAACTGTCTTTTTCAGAAATGAGATCTAGCTCCCACTCACTCATAACCTACGTTGCCACCGGCTTTAAAAGCGCAGAGATACTCCATCAGGAGTCGATTCAAGCGCTATACAAACCAGCAAATAAATAAATATTTAAAGATTCCTGGGACTTTGCTCCTCTGGATATCGATGAGGTTGCACATGTGGAAATTCTTGGTTTCTTGCTGAAGGATAGGACTGGGTATATCATGACGGGCATGGTCTGTTATAGACCACCGGGGCAGTGAATGCTCAACAGCAGCAACAGCTAGTGGAGGTGATTAGAAATCTGATACTTACCCATCGTAGACTGCTGCTACTGGGAGACTTTAATCCTTGGCCTATTGGGAAGATAGATATAATCTATAACAATTTTATCCAGTCCTGTGCTAACCTGAACTTGGTACAACGGGTCAAAGAAGCTACCCACATAGCAGGACATGTCTTGGATCTGGTATTCTCCGAGGATAACTTGGTCATAATGGGTAATATCTTACCAGTTGGATGGTCTGATCGTTACCTGGTCCAATTTCAAGTAAATTACGGTAGAAGGATCAGGCCCACCCCTATGGAGGAAAGGTGTGTTCTGGGTAGGGATTGGAAGGCCCTAGCGATGAAATATAAAATGGCTCCGCTCTTCCATATAGAGTCTCTGTTCGACCCGGGGAAGGTGGTGGATGAGAATTATAGAGCTCTCTGTGGGCAATTAGCATAATCGATCAGCTCGCTCCCCTGAAGAAGATTAGGAAACGGGGGAAACCCTCTGCCCCGTGGTACACGGAGGAATTGAGAGCCTGTAAGCTACACTGTAAACGGGCCGAAAGACAGTGGAGATTGTATTATGCTGACGGTGAAAAGTAATTTGGAAGGAATGTCTAGCAAAGTATAAAAAAGAGATAGTAACTACTAAGGCAGCATACTTTGCAGATCTTATTTTAAAATCTTCAAACAGTGCCAAATGTGTTTTTACTATACTGAGAGATATGGCAAATCCTGACTGTACGAGTAATAAGATCACTCCGTCACAAGAGCTCTGTAATGGCCTGGCAACTTTCTTTCAGGATAAAACTAATAGGATAATTGAGGGCTTGAAACCAGACACCCGACTGGGCACTTGGGAAAGGGGGGAAATAGGACTAGCCAACCAAATGGGTGTTGGGATTGTGGAGCCGGAGCCAGGGAGGTAAGGGGTTGCTCTCGA
The DNA here is from genome assembly GCF_964263255.1 of Lissotriton vulgaris. Classification (NCBI taxonomy): domain Eukaryota; kingdom Metazoa; phylum Chordata; class Amphibia; order Caudata; family Salamandridae; genus Lissotriton; species Lissotriton vulgaris. The sequence continues at coordinate 5,119,976 of NC_141686.1, forward strand.
CCACTGGGATCTGCTTACGGAGGATGAGTTTGTCAGGGTGGCAATGGGGATCTATTCTGGCTCTCCGCTGGATCCCATCCCCCGAAAAATCTGGAAAGAGCTGGGCTCCGAGATTTTCCCACTGCTTCTCCATCTGTATATCCAATCACTCAGTAGTGGGGTGGTTCCATCGTGTTGGAAGGAAGCAATAGTAACCCCCTTGCTTAACAAATCCTCATTGGACCCTGGCTGCCTTGGGAATTACAGACCTATTTCCCTTTTACTGTTCCCTGTAAAGATAGTGGAGCGCATGGTTAGCCAAGCTCTCTCTGGCTTTTTTGAAGGTAATAGCAAGCTGGGGGAAGATCAATTTGGCTTTCGGCCAGGTCATGGGACTGAGATAGCTTTGGTCACGGTGCTGGACAATCTTTGAATATGTGAGGACAGGGGGCAATCGGCAACTTTGATTTTGTTGGACCTGTCCGCCGCATTTGATTCTGTGAACCAAGCTGTCTTACTGGCAAGACTAGAAGAGGTGGGGTGACAAGTGTGGCTATGCGGTGGTTTCAGTCTTATCTGATAGGTAGACGGCAGGCTGTCGCTTTGCCCCCTTTTCGATCAGATTTTTGTGTCAGTAAACATGGGGTCCCTCAGGGGTCCTAAATCAGCCCCATTTTATTCAATGTTTATATGCGGTCATTACTGGATATTATTAAAGCCAATAATATAAGTGTAGTTAATTACGCTGACGACACTCAACTGATTGTGTCCTTGGATGGTGACCATGCAGACTCCCAAGACACATTCCATAAGTGTATGCGTGAAATGGCGTCTTGGTTGAGAACCAATGCTCTGCAATTCAACAGTGACAAGACGGAGATCTTGTACTGTGGGGCGGGTAGAGTGCCGTCAGTTTTGCCCTCTGACTTCTGGCCCATTCCTACAAACACACCTCCGGTTCCTGTGAACATGGTTCGCAATCTGGGGGTTAGCTTCAATGAGAAGCTTAACTTGGAATCACATGTAAATAAAGTAGTTAGACATTGTAACATGCTCATCAGAGGACTATGTAAGGTACTACCACTACTGCCGCCTCAGGTCAGAGGCTTAGTGGTTAGGAGTGTTGTTCTCAGCCACCTGGATTATTTAATGCTTTGCTACTGGAGTCTCCGTGTTATTTGATCTCGCGGCTCCAGAGTATCCAGGCGGCAGCAGCAAAACTTGTTCTTATGAGAACGCGCAGGTCTTCTACATCTCAAACCTTGGCTGACCTGCACTGGCTTCCAGTGAGACAAAGAATATTGTTCAAGTCCTTGTGCATTGCCTTTAGAGCGCTTCACGGACTTGGACCCAAACTGCTTCAGGCTAGGTTTGGATGGTATGTACCTGCACAAAGTCTGCGTTCTTCAGCAGCTAATCTGGCAGTCATTCCAAGGATTAAGAGATCTACAATGGGGGGACAAGCTTTTGGCGTAGCAGCTGCTCGCTTATGGAATAGCCTTCCCCCAGAACTGAGGCAAATACAGGATCTGCTGCTGTTTCGAAAGAAAGTCAAGACCTACCTTTTTCCCAGAGTTTACCCAGCCGGCCAGTTAGTTCCTGCAGTTGCCTTTCTATTTTTAGTCAGCGCCAGGATGCCCGTAGGGTTACAGAGCGCTTTATAAATGCAAATACAGAGCCTTTTTCTCCTCCAGAGCCAGGATTTCGGCTGCTGCTGCCTACTTCTCCCTCATGGCCTTCTTTGCTGCATCCTTCTTTATCTCAAGGGCTGGGATAACAAGTTTCTGCTTCAACTCCCTCTATGTCCACCTGTACTCCAGCTCTGATTGGGTCAAGCTGCAAGAGGACATACTGCTTCCTGCCCTGGATAATGCAGGTGATTTTGCTCTGTCTCTGGAGTCTTGTTAATGCAATTTTCAGTTCTCCCCTCCATCTCCTCCTCACACAAAGTTGCTCCTGTAGGGTGGACTAACACAGGTGTATTTCTCCCCATGCTTCCCACCTTCCTGGACTCTCAATAACTTTGGCCTTTCTTTTTGCATATTTTCCTCAGATTTGCTATGCCGAAGATCTCCATGCTGCTCGGATTTACTTCGATTCTTGCCAAAATTGGGGTAGTCAAAAAAGGTGCTACAGTCCACTATTGATTTAATTAACAGACCTTAGGTACTCTTGTTACCATATACTAGAGACTGATAGGAAGGTAAATATGCCATTCAAAGGCATGCCATTTTATCTTGTTGAAAGAGTGAGCACAAGCAGTTTACCTATGGTTAGTAAAGGTAACATGCACAGAGTTCTACAGCCAACAAAAACCTGCAGGGCAAAAACCTGGGGCATACCACTCAAAAGATCCTCATTTCCTACAGAATTTATCTAAATTATAGGTGTTATGTCCATTTAACATTGGTAATTCTGTAATTTTAACATAAAAAGCCATATGACAAGGTTGAGCTACATGTTTTCAGAAAAGCATAGATTTTGTAAAATGTTTTTTATACCAACATAGTATGCTATAAATTAAATTTCTTTAATAAACCACCCAACAAATTGTGTAAGCTACAAATATTGACATTATTTACAATCATTCACCTGTACATTTTAACGGATAACATATAATATTGACAAAATGGAAATGAACATATTAAATATGAGACATAGTACTTCTGAAACTATCAATTTACAGGTAAAGTTAAAAATATATATAATATATGAATAACCACTTTACTGCAGTTTATGGAACCCCAGCAGAGGCAGGAGGGCTGCCTAGCTGTTCCGAGGACCCTCCTATGCAGTGGAGAGAGCCTGGGGTTTCATGTATGTATCTGGGAGGATACCACCAGCACGTTCTCTGCATTCAACCTTGAAATGTAATTGGACCGCGACATATGCCAATGGCCTGGTAGTTTCAGTCCACACTGTATTACTCAGCAGTGTTTCATATTCCCTGTAAAACTGAGGATACTTCTGAATGGCTCCCTATCCAACAATGTCTAATTTCTCCAAGGAACAACTTGAGGGCCTTTCATATTGATCCTTAGCCATTTGGGGTAGTTCTGTAGCAAAAGGAGCAGCTGGATGGAAGGTTGTGTGAAGGTGTGTGGATGTCTCTGGAATGGTGCACTTCCTATTCCTTTATTCCTTTAGATACTGTTCAGTAGCTATAGAACTCTGCCCCAACAATGAAGTTCTTTTCCTTCACTACTGAGTTCTTCGCTTATGCAGCAGAGGCAAATCATTTCACTTTATAGAAGGAATGAATATGTAGTTGGTGTATGGGACCATGGAGAAGGGTAGGCAAATTGCAGGGACTCCCCTTTTAGCAACTGGCTCATACATTAGTCCTCTTCCCATGGATTCTCAAGGGGCCTGATTGCTTTGGTATTTAGGTAATATATGGCAGTGAAACTTGTTCTCCTAGTGTTGGAAATTTCTGGCTACTATTAAAGATACTTTGGTATATTAGACACTTCTCCAGTATCTCCACAGTCTCACATGACCAGATCTGGTATATTGATTCGAGCACTAAAACAAATTATTGAAGGTATGTAATGTATGTATGTATTATTTGTATTTTTTATTTTACAAACGGGGAGACTTAGTGTTTTATGAGTTTGCGATGACAGGACACTTTTAGTACCTGGCAGACTCAGTAAAACAGTGAGGTAAGTGCGTGGGTGATAGAATACATGATGTGGAATGCTCAGTTAATCGTTACGAGCTTAGGAATATTTAGAGACTGACACTTAGTTTTCCTCATCAAACATTTACAAAGAGCAAAGAAAGGGAAAAACTCATAAACAGTTAAGAAGAAAGAAGAAAAGTAAGGAAAAAACATTAGAAAGGAAGAAAGCAGGAACCTACCAGACTTAGAAAAAGGGCCAAGGAGTGTCTGATAGTGGATTAAAGAGACATGAAGTGGATTCAAGACCACACAGCCTTGGATTTTTGGCCACTAACATTAATAGTGCTGGTCACAGGATTCCGAGCAGAGCTTTGGACCCCAGTACTAATTTGTTCACAAATTTAGCACTGGGTGCTGAGAAAGGAACATGTGCTCCATTAGCAAGTCTGTGTGAGGGTAGCAGTCAGGCTAAGAAAATAGTCCCATCACGCCAAGTGTTGAAGAATACAACGTACCCAATTCAAAAAAGTGAAAGTGAGAGCGCTATGCTTCTAGTGCATGACAAAAATACAATAGTCAGATAAGCGACAAATTGAAAGCAGAACATTCAGAACAGACAACAAAAGCAGCCAATGAAAGGGCCTACATTTGATGGAGAAGTATAAGATACAATGCTGACTGCAAAGGACAGCCAAATCTGTACAGAGTGAGACTTAAAAAATGTTTACTTTCTTAAACGTTGATCAGAGAAATGGTCACCTGCTGACCCTAGCAGGCCACCCCTCCTCTAACGCCCACTAATCAGAAAGAGTCGTAATTTGTGGCCTACCTCAAAAATATTAAAGAGGTAGATTGCAATACCACCTTCTCTGATTATGAATTTTACGAACCAATCTTTTAGTACAGTTTGTTTGTAAAATTCAATACTCATTGCAAAAATACTCGTCACTAATTACAGCTATTTTTTTGCGATGTGTATTTAGTACATCTTGCCCTTCATTCTCTATGCAATAGATATAACCAACCCTATTAGCAAAAAAATGAAAAGACAAACAGATCTCTTCCTGCATCCTGCTGGTGGTGTCAAAAGTTATAAAGTCTATTTTTACAAAGAAATTCCAAACTTTGGATATGTAGGGATGTTGATTGCAGTACAAAAGCAATGTGTGTTATCTCTAGCAGGCAATCCATTCAACTGTCTTCTCCCAAGTCCTCAGCTTCATTTCACTCTAGAACTCTAGAGTAACCTAGCAACTCACTAACACTGCCCAGCTGTAAACCATATACCAACAATATAACACTTACCAGTCTTCAACATAAAATATACAGGAAGGATTGACCATGGAATTATAAGCAAGAGTAATAAAATAGCATAATAGCATTAACTCAACAAAATAGTACACAACAAATGAAATTGACTATACAAAGAGATAAATGTTACATCTAAAACTAATAACATACGTAATTATCAAATTGCTTTGGTCTCCTTCTGAGGTAGAAACCACCACCCATTACTTTGTCTCAACCTGCACAAACTTCCCCACCTATACCAGTGTTAGAAATGGGGGTCTCTAGTAGGTAGAGGTAGGTACCTTTGTCCAAATAGGGACAATTGCTTCTAGCCAGGGTAAGGTGGATACACACTTTAGATAACCCCAGCTCACCCCCTTGATAGCTTGTCATGAGCAGACAGGCTTATCCAAAGGCAATGTGTAAAGTATGTGTACAAACACTCGCAGTAACAGAGTGAAAACAGCACAAATGGACACCACACCAGTTTAGAAAAATAAAATATCTGTATCTAAACTAAACAAGACCAAAACGACAAAAATCCAACGTACAGCTACTCAGTTAAATGTCTTTAAAAAGGATGGTGTATAAATAAGCTTGCAGAAGGGGGGCGGAGCTTGCCGGAGTCCATGATAGACGCGTGAGCGCGGAGCTCCTCGCTTTTTGCCCCATAAATATCCTTTAAACCCATCCTGCTGAGTGCCAAAAATACTCTTTTGCCTGCGGATCACCCCGGACTGCCCCCGGGTGTGAGCGGCAAAACCCCGGCGCCCGACCAATGCACTACGGGGATGCCCTTGCTGTGTGGATCTGTGTGGATCTGGCGGCAGTGGACCAGGCCTGCATCCCCGGAGCAGTCCGCTTGACGTCGCTTGACGTGCGGACTGGACAGAGCTGGAAGTACCGGCGAAGCGCCTTCTACGGTGGACCTGGGATGTCCTGGAGCCGGGGTGACAGTGCATCTGAGTCGGGTGGTGTCCTGGGTGAGGCGATTGTCCGTGCACCACGCACCGTGCCTCTGCGGGACGCGCAGAGGACTTGCGGAGCTGTGGATCCGGGAGTGCTCCGGGGGTCTGCCCTGACTGTGGTCCCCGCCTGAGCCTACCACTGCTTGCCGGATCGGCTGTGGAGTGCCCAACGGTGTGGCGGGGAGACCCGCTGTTTGGACTGAACACTGCCATAGCGGCTGGTTCTCGTGCCGCGAAGGATCAACACAGCCCCAACTGCGGACCGGAACATCATTGGTGGACGCCTGTCGGGTCCAGGAGTCTACGGTAACAATTGGTGGCGTTTTTTACCTTGCATCGGCCCCAGCGGCGTGCCCCTAGCGTTGGCAGGAGACACAGGGTGAGTGTGCTGCACTGACTGCAAGGCGGACACCTTTGCCTGGGTCTATCTGCTGGACGCCATCTTGGAGCCCGGCCCGCCTTGGTGGTGGCCATTTGCTGCACTGCCTGCGGCCTGCTGCTGGACCCTGGAATAGTGACTAGTGCCCCAGAAACGAAGTGGTAAGACTGTGCTCTGCACGGACGGCGGCGCAGAGGGTGTGGGTGTGCCTTGTCAGAGGGCACTTTGGAACTGGCGCTGCGCAGCACGGTGGTTTATATGGACGCCCATTGCTACTGGGACGGCTGGAGATCCTGATAGGCGGAGGTTGACGCAGTGGGACCAAGCCCCTGATCGGACGCTGCGTGGCCGGCTGGAGGACCCACGGTTGTCTGCCATTTGTTTCTACTGTGGTGTGCGGCGCCCTGGGTCGCGGGAACAGCTGCCTGCGCACTTGGGAGCACGCACGTGGGCGACAGGATCTAGGGCTTGGAGCCTGTGACACACCCTACTTTGCGGACATTCCTGACCTACCCCGCCCGGCTTCGTGGAGCCTGTGCAACGCTGCGCTTTGATGTCCAGCAGGAGCGCCATGGGCAAGAACGACAGAACTCAGCCCAAGATCTCCTTTGAGCAGCGTCGAACCAAGGGGACGGAGGGGCCTACCACAGAGGCGTCCCCGCAGGGCGCTACTTCTGATGGATCTACGGGAACCGAGATCCGAGACCTGCTGGTCTCGATGGAAAAAGGGCTGCAAGACAGTATAGCGCCCATTGGTACCAAAATTGATGCTCTGACATATCGCATGGAACGCATGTCGGAACGAGTGGAAAAGCATGCTGAACGCCTCGACATGGCGGAGAGACGGCTGACGGAGGCGGAGGAGGCGCAGACGGAGTGGGACAAAGACCGCAAGCAATTCGGCAGACTCCTGTAGGTGATCCAAGACAAGTCGGAGGATTTGGAGGCGAGATCGCCGAGATCCATCATACGCATCACGGGTGTAGCGGAGACCACGCAAACTGGCAAGATGGAGCTCTTCATGGAGTCACTACTGAAAAAGCTGCTTGAAGACGAGGTTTTCTCCCCTATGTTTATTGTAGAGAGGACCCACCGTACACTGGGGCCCAGACCGAAGCCTGGTGCAAATCTGCGCCCCATAATAGCGAAGCTCCTCAATTACCGGGACAGGGACACTGCTTTACGTTTGGCCAGAGACAAAGGCAAGCTACAATACGAGGGAATGGACATCTCCCTTTATCCCGACTTCACCGCAAAAGTGCAAGAGGAACGGAGGCAATTCGCTCCATACAAAAAGCAACTGCGAGACCTTGGGTTGGATTATGCCATGATGTACCCTGTGAGGCTCCGGATCAACAGGCAAGGGCATCCGCATTTCTTCACTGACCCCAGGGAGCTACAGAAATCGCTGAAGGGATGGTCCAAAGAGCGCCGGAACAGTCCGAGGAGCAACCGAGAAGATGGCACCGCCTCATCGCAACTGGATGAACAGGAGTGAACACTGAATGCCTGTTTGCATTGGACAGTCCCTTGTGCTGGAGGGGTCATTCCCCCACATGGCTTGCTTGGACTTAGGCTTTGTGTTAAACGGCGTGGAGGCCGGGCGTCGTCTGCTCCTGAGCGGTGGGGCCCTGGCAGCACCCTGATGACTACTCGTTGGGTGAGATCTTTCTGATTACTTTCTGTGTCATGGAATGCCAAGGGTTGCTCTCTTACATGGGCTGTTGGCGCTTGCCGGGGGGTTATGTCTGGCTGGTTTTATGCTGGGTGTTGTGGGTGGGCCTGTGAGGTGTGCTGAGCCCCGTGACGAGGGGGGGGTCGGAGTGGTGCATTTCTCGGACTTGAGACTCATGTTGGCACTAAATGCAAGACAGGGGCTGGGCGTTGGACCGCTTTAGCATAGCAGTTTCGAACTGTTGGATAACTGCTCTTGGCTGGCAACGTCTGCCCCTGCGCTTTCGGCACTTGGGCTCCGGAGAGAGCCGGTTAAGGGTCTGATTGAGTTGGTTTTTCTGGGGGGATGGAGGGTGGCGCGGGTTCCTGCCTGACCAGGTTGGGGGTGGTCGGCTGTGGGCGGGGGGAGGGTGACTGTGAATTGATCACGTGTGGGTGTGTTGCCTGGGAACATTGGGGAGTCCGGTTACAAGGGTTTGCAATGCCTGGTGTGTGCTATTTGTTTCTGCAACTATGGTCCTGCCTGTAAACACTGGAGGTTCAAGACATTCTGCAATGCACTGCCCCGAACAGTATTATCGAATAGCCCAGGCGTCTCATCTTCACACATGGATCCATGGTAATCCTGATATACCGCATGTAAAACTGGAACGGCTGTTTGCGGAGCCGGTCCCGCTTCCTGCCACGATCTGTCACCCAGTGGACCGTAGGATTGGGGTGCTTGACTCTATCAAAGCCACGAATCGTGCATGGCACAAATTGCTTAGAAAGCAAGACGGTGTTCGAATATACTCTCCCCTCATGTGTGTGGAGGGGCCGTGTGGATACCCCATTTGGCAGAGAAAGGAGTCGTGAAGGCTCTTCTGGAGCTGGGTATTACCAAGCTGGGAGATCTGTTCCTCGGCGGCACTGTGAAAACTCTCCCCCAGGTCTTACAATCGCTATCAGGGAAGTCGCTGCTTCAAAGCTTTCAGTACCATAGGGTACGCGGTGCCCTGCTGGAACTACTTGGTCCGGAACTGGCTGAGCCTCGGGAGGTGCTGGAACTCACCTATGTTATTAAGAACCCGGCCACTGGTAAACTGGTGTCCAGACTCAAAAAGCTGGGGGACCGACATAGGTGCGGTCTACAGTCCAAGGCGAGAGCGGCTTGGCAGGTGGACCTCCAAACGCAGATCACTGACGAGATGTGGAGTTATTGTTGCAACAGGACCAAAAAAATATCCTTGAATAGCAGACACAGGCTCATCCACTTCAAGTACTTACAGCGTGTATATTAGACCCCGGAGAGACTGCATAGGTATGGTCTGAGAGGATCCGCGGAGTGCGAACGCTGTCATCTCCCGTGTGCAGACTTCCTGCATATGGCCTGGTCCTGCCCAGGAATCCAGAGATTATGGACAGAGGTCTTCTCTGAATTGGGCTGGATTCTGGGGACGGAGGTTCTGCCTGACCCGGCCATGGCACTGCTGGGTTACTCCAAACCACTACCAGTGGCGATGCGGAGACTGGCCGAGTTAGCCCTACTAACTGCCAAACGTACGGTAGCGATGTGTTGGATGAGGGGGCCATTACCTACCAAAAAAAGATGGGAGACGGACTTACTGTACTGCTGTACACAGTCGGAGATATATAGCGAACTGCTTCCTCCCAGGAGTCGCCCCAAGAATTTCTGGGGTCTGTACAGGGCCTATCGAGATGCTCGAGATGGTGCAGACTCGGGATCTGACCTGGAGGACGCAACGGCGGAAGGGACGCTGGACGGAGAGGTGGACAATCTGGGGTGCGACTCAGCAGGTGTTTAGGAACACCCTGAGGGTGTGGCGCAGGCTTTGGACACAAGCTGACTGGTGGTACGCAGCGGGAGGGGCTCCTTGTGGGGCACACGTGTTGTTCCTAGAGGGAGGGGGGGTGTGACACTCGGGGGCCCGGTCCCAACTCCGACAATAGTCGGAATTGGACTGCAGGGATTGCATCCTCGACACACAGGCACTGCATAGACGGTAACACACACTAGGACAGCAGGCACACGTTGGGTTGAGGGGTGGCGGTTGGGGTGGGGTAGGTAGTTTGGGTGGTGGTTAGTTTGAACTGTTTCTGTAGCGGCACTATTTCTAGCCTATCAGCCAGGGAGGCCGGTGTACTACATGGCTGGAGGCGGCATGGGCGGGGGACCATCTCCCTACACGGACACACAATGGAGAAATGGGAAGTTCTTGAGATGACCTCACTGTATGTATCACTTTCCTAGTTGATCCTTCCTTGCCCGATTTGCTGCCAGGCCTCTGGGATGTTGGCATACAGGCTGTGTAAGATATGTCTCAAACGCAGTGATGTGACAATGTGGATTGCTGCCGGCCTCCGTGTTGTAGGCGGTAAGAGCTGTGTGCAATTTGGATATGCAATAAAGTACAAAGTTAATAAAAAATTAAAAATTAAAAAATAAAATAAGCTTGCAGAAATCAAATAGAACCAACTGGGGCTATCACGACGTCAGGACAGCACAAAATCCGAAGTACAGCGCTGATGCGAGTGCTGGCGTCGGTCACGGCCGATCACTGCCGGCGGCGGCCAGCGTCGTAGGTCGTCAGAGCTGCGGAACATGCCGGGCTTTGCGTCGTTCATTTCATGAGCAGCTCCATGGGCCTCGGAGCAGGTCGCGGCGTTACAGTGGCTGCATTGACGCCCTCGGAAACAGATTTTCTTGCTTCTCTTAGGTTTCTTCCAGCTCCCAAAAGCAGAAACAACCTCCAAGGGTCCAACTCAGTTACTGGCACCTCCTGGCAGGTCAGAACTCCCAGCAAAGAAGTTCAGGGGAACTGGGGGTGAAGTAATTTTGTTCCTAGGACTTCAAAACAGGAGGCCAGCTCTTCTTCGGGCCCTTGGAGGCATTCTTTAAGCAGGGGGCACAGCACAAAGCAAAGTCCTTCTTCAAGCAGGGGACACAGCACACAGCAAAGCCCTTTTCCTTTCTATAGTTATGGAGAACAAGGGTACCCCATTAGAAAACCTGGGGTTGAAGTAATTGTAGGTAAAACAATGGTTTTTGGTGGCCTCACAAGGTCCTGGTAGAATAGGGTATAACTATGTTACTAGAATCAATCCTGGGAGAGAGTTTTGTAGGGTAACATACAAATAGAATACTTTATTTATGTTTTATAGTAAGTGTATATTTTTCAGGTGTTCACACGAGTGACAAAGTGCTTATAGTGACTGAGTGAAAAGTTAGGGTAAAATTATATACAAAGTGTCACAAACAAGGGCATTCCCCGCAAAAAATATATACAATAGGGTAGGGCAGTTTCCTTGATTGGGTCGACGGCGTTTCGATCTAAACAACTTTAGATCATCATCAGGACGTGGTGAGCTTTCTTCGATGGATGGTAGAATTAATTTCCATCAGGAATAAGGATTCGAGATTCACAGGCTTTAATAAATAATTCCAACGGCTAGGTATACTATTGTCAGGGCCAGACAGATTTACTCTAGGTATAGTTTTCAATTCCGTCTGGGTATAGCGTTTTCAACACTGTCCATAGCATTCCGGTATTGTTTGCGGCAGGGTCACATGCGTGTGATGGTGCTTGAGGTAGGCGTAAAAGCAGTACTGCTTTGTAGGAGCAGCTATACCATGCACGTTACGGTTATCCCATTGTACTGTGGTGTACGACTATCTGTGCAAATACCCATGACGTGTAATAGTAAGTATTGTTTCAAACATCGAACCAGCACTCAGGTGCAGTAAATGTCTCATGCCTCACATTGCTCCCACCAGTGAATCGCACCCCTTTTCACCAGAAACGTGTACTGCAGACATATGTAACTATATGCAGAGGCTCCATGAAAACAAACACAAAACAACAACAGAGCAAGTGTCCTCCATCGCATCAGGTGACATTCGAATCCCTGTCCATATGCCCTCAAGAAAGAACCAAGAATTAAGAAAACTGTTTCATGTGCAAAATATGTCCACTTTGGAGTCTCTGTGGTGCATGGAAAAGACCAAAGCCCAAGTGTGTCCATGGGTGAGCCTGATTCAGAGATCTCACCATCCAGCTGGCGCAATTCACAGTCACTTACCTTAGCAGTGTCCAGCTGCATCCATAGGTCAAGTCTGTGAATGATCGCTCAATAGATACTTACCACAGGTCATCTGCTGATCCTGGAATAATTTGTGAGTCCCGGTGAATATCAGCTCCCATGTCTGAGCCAGACTCCAAGGGATGCTCAACTTGCAGCAGGGCAAATGGGTTTGTGCTGTTTTGTGAAGCCTCTCTCGCTGCTCTTGCTTTTTCCTCTGCCTCTTGATTCTGAGTATATTGGGCCTTGGTGGATCTCCGCTTAAGTAGGCAGGGCCGGGGTGCCAACTATTCTCCGGCAGTAGGAAGAAGCATCAGCCAGGCCCTTGGCATGTAGCCAGGTCCATTCATCCTCTGGGGTGGAGATGACATGGGTTGTCACACCATCAACTACTCACAGTTTTGCTGGGAACAAGAGGGCATATTTAAAGTTAAATTCCTGGAGACCTTGCCTGACCCTGACATAGGATCCATGAAGAAGTTGCAATTCTGCTGTGAAGTCAAGGTTAACCTTGGGCTAAGTTCATGGAGTTGCACTACGTGCACTACGTGAAACTCTGCGAAGTCGAAAAAAAAACTCTGTACTATGTGGAGCTCCGCAATCAGCGGAGTGCGAGAGAAAAATGCAGTTCGCTGTGATTTTCAGTGCCAGATGCCTGTCTGCACTGTGAAATCATCGCAAACTGCACCTTGCACAGTGTCAGCAGGCGCTGCTTTCCTTTCTGCCGCTCAAGTAGATTTTTTTACTCGAGCGGCAGCTTTCTCAACGCGAGCGGGCAGTTTCTCAATGCAAGCGGTAGCGAGCATACATGACCATACCCTGATCCCCCTGTGGTGAGCAATTTTGCTGGGAGGTTTATTTTCCACGCTTCCACTCACCAACTTGATGTTGACCATCGCGAATGAAAAAAATCCCGCCGGGAGGTGGATTTTCCTCACTCACCAACTTGACATTGATGAACAGGAGCAAGGAAAAAAACTCTGCTCCGGGGAGCAGAGTTTTTCGGAACTCCGCGTTCTCTGTGTAATGTGAGTATGGAAAACTATGCTAACTGGGCGAGCTGAGCAGAGTTTACCACCCAGGCTTAGTCATGGTACGCTGTGATCAAAGTATTCTCATACTTCCTGGGGCCCTTCACCTGGAGCTGCTGGAGCACCAAGTCATGGCCTCAAAAATTAAGAAGTTGGGCAATTATGGGCTATGGTGGGGCTCACGAAGGGAGGGCTTGACAGGTATCTGATAGGCTCTCTCCACAGAGAAGAATTTAAGCACTTTGTCAGCCAGCATCGTGTCCATCGGCCATGTTTCAATAAAGAGCTCCACACTGGAGCCCTCTGACCATTCAGGTATTCCCAGCAGGTGGACATTATTGCACCTAGTGCATCCTTCTGTTCCTTCTGCACTGCGATGTAAAGAGCCCACCCCAGTGCTCAACAATTTCATTTGCTTCTGGAGCTCCTGAACTGAAGCCGATTAGCCAGCTTATGATGATGAGCCCTGAGCAGATTCACATCCATGGAGACAGCATCAATCTTAGTCTCCAATGATGTCTTAGTATCTAGGTTTACTGGTAGTACTTTCAAATTGGATGGAATGTGCCTGATGGGTGGCTTCAAGGTGACTCAAAGTCTCTGAGGTGTGGCCACAGGAGTGGGTGGTGGTGCTGGGCAACTAAGATCTTGTAGCAAAGGCTTGGTAGCCTTAGGTTTCACCATCATGATATCTTACAGTGTGGCATCTGATGATATAAAATTGCTGTATTCTCTAGTGCAATTATAGAGGATGAAGAGTTTGTATAGTGTATACTAAATATGGTGGAGGTTTCAATACTGTTTCTGGTTTTAATATGATCAGTATGTAATTCTGTTTTTTATTTTGCCCTTAGTAAGTAGGGGCGAGATAACTTCGATAAACTCACTCTCATTGAGACACATTTTCTCGGTGTTGACACTGTTCTTTAGGGGTGAAGGTGGCACATTTTTATTCAATCACGTTCTAAGTGCACTTAGAAAATGCTGGTAAATTGGTCCAATCGGTGTCATTGAACTATTAGATCATAAGCGGTTAACCTATTGATTTTCGATATATTTTCCCCGGAAACTCAGGTTGTTGAGAACCAATGGTTTGATATTTGGCGGGTCCTAATGAAGGTGGCTCCTACTGTTTTGGCATGCCACCGAAATGCGTTGACCAAGTCCATCTAAAATCCTGCTACAAGCAGTAACCCTTAAGAGGGTCACATTGACTGCGACCAACTGAACGTGTTAACTTGTACAGATATATACAGTTGTGAATGAGATATGTATGTAGTATAAGAGATGTGTATCTTTGAATGACTGGTATGTTTGTGATTGTTCTCTACCTGGGAGTGAATATATTGTAATGTGGGAAAACAATTTGTATTGTATTTTGTTGAGGATATTGTAAATATGTATTTTTGATAAGATTACATGTCGAAAATAATGATGATAAAATAAGAGTATCAATAGAAAACAGGAAAATAAAATAAAACTTAAACTAAAAAGTAAGGTGTATATAGTTTTGAATTTTTTTTCGCGGAGCCCTTGTTTGAATTCGTAATCGAATCATAGCAAAGAATATATAGGTCACGAGGGAGCAATTCTATAGTGGTTTGTTATTTTCCCCTCCTCTCCCTAACCTTAAAAAGAAATCCTTTGAGAGGGGGTCCCATAATTTCTTGCATAGCTAGACTTCGGAAATCCACACTGTCTCCCAACTGAAGGCGTGCATGGAAGGGAAAATAATTGTGCAAGTTGCTGAAATGCATCTAAAATGTGGCAATTGGCAGATTTTCGATGTGGCGATGTTAACTCTTGAGCTCATAATTATGTTGTACCATTTGTGTTTTTTTTTACATTTATAGTTTGTAAAATATTTGAACTTGGATACTTATATACAATACAGAAATACAGTTTAATGTCCGATATATAACAACTGTATGTCATCTGGGTTATTGCTTGCTGCTGCAATTTAACAAGACTTAAGCTTCTAGACTGATGACGTCTGCTAGGATAGACACTTCCCTCATAGTCGTCACTACAGGTCAGGTTGGCTTCCTTTACCGCAGCACCTTTAGTCAGCTCCCACTGCCACCGTGCTCAGGATTCCTGTCCTTCACTTCCCTAATCAAGAACGTTTGTGAGTCACCGCTGGTAGCTTGTCTGTATCTGTTTTGACATATTAAAATGTTACAGAGAGGAACTCTGATGCTAAGAGATTTACCTTATTAACCTATATTACAGTTTCAGTAGATTGGCGCGACACTATTTAAACCCTCTGGGCCTTATTTATGAAAGACTTGCGCCGCCGGTCCGTCACTTTTAACATGGAAAAAAGTGACGCACCGGTGGCGCAAGGCTTTCATAAATGAGGCCCTCTGGTTCTAAATCGGAATTGGCAGTGCAACCTTTAGTTAACAGTTTATAAAGGATCTTGTGCGCTTCACACTGTGCAGCAGATATTCCTGAGTGCAACTTTCTTCTGACTTTAGAGAACAGTATTGTATTAAATAAATTGTTGTGTATTCAGCTTTTAAGTGAATTTCAGTGGTTCCGATGTGTTGACAGCCTTCTTAGCCGTTTTGCTTTCGATTCATTGTAACACTAATAAGTATAGTTTTTGAATTACTGAAAGTTGACTTTCTATTGCTTTAAACTGGCTTTTTTGGTATCAAGGTGCTGCCGGGCTTTTAAAGCAAATGCTTAGTTCGGTGATCTGTTTTGCATGGCTGTATACACTGAGGGGCATATTCTCAAGGACTTATCGCAGAGTTAGCGGCACTTTATCACAGCCAAAGTCGCAATAAATGTATCGCCCCATTCACAAGCTGGTGCTAACATCCGATATCACCAGTTTCCCTGTGATAGCAGCCGCAAAAAACATCACCACAGATGACACAGGCAATTATCGCTAATGATATGCAGAGTAGGCGTTCCCGTGCAAAAAACCATGACAAAACCACTTTGCAACATTTTCAACGACCAACCAGATCGGTGATAAGATCACAAAACAGATGATAAGGCACGTTAGCAGCAGGGATTTAACACCTGCTCTTACCTGGTGTAATGTCGGAGGACAACCTGCACAATAAAAGGAGCCCTACCCAGAGCCACACCTGAAGAACAACAGATGCCATGGAGCCACTGATCATGCAGCTCGGACACCCAAGAGGGCCACAACACCTATCGCCCCCACCCCCAGGACCCCACCACCCTACCTTACCACCTCCCCCGGGCCCCACCCGGGGTACTCCCTCCCTCCCGGACAAAGATATGTTAAATCAACTTTACAAAATCATGAACGAAACAATTTGGCTGATGTCGCACAACTATCTATAACACTTAACATTCATGTGTGGTCATAAAAAGGAGAATCGTACATTTATCTTACAACTTCCAAACAAATTGTTTTATTCAGAATAAACCCAAAACAACTATTTTGAAGAGTCATGGCCGGTCTTCTCAGAAGTCACAGCCTGCAAGACAAAATTCTAGATAAGAAGGTGTGTCATGCGCTCAACAAAGGACAGAGAGAGAGACCGAAAGAGGGAGAGAGAGAGAAGGAGAGGGAGAGAGAGAGAGAGAAAGAGAAAGAGAGGGAGAGAGAGAGAGGGAAAGAGTGGGAGAGGGAGAGAGAGAGAGATAAAGAGAGAAAGAGAGGGTGAGGGAGAGGGAGAGGGAGAGAGAGTGCCCTCACTGTGGACCCAGGCCTTACTACTCACCTGCTGCCACAGGTGTGTCTCCAACCACTTGCCGCTATACACGGCAGTCCTCCAGGGTCCCTTATCTGAAACAGAGTCCAGAGTCATGAATGGCAGAGTGCATACAGTTGCACACGCCATCATTGCTTGCCCGCCTCCCCAGCCCGGGGTCCGCGAACATGGCAGCCTCCACATCATGCAGCCCTGCACCGCAGGCCACCAGGTCACACACTTGATTCTGGGTCTTTATTTTGAAATGGCAGAGACCATATCAGTGCACATGGCATCATCGCAGGCTGCACACCAGCTCAGCTCTTGAGGTGCCACTAACTCTGTGACCCGCAAAGCAATGCCACGTGGTGCTAGGCCCGCACTGCCTACTGGCTCAGGCCTACACTGCGATTCAGCAGGGCTCACACAAATCCTTACCAGTCCGGACCGCTAGGACAGGGCATCATAGTAGGCTGCACATCCGCTCAGCTCTTTAGGTGCTCCAACCTCAGTGTACCGACAGTCACCGTCCTGTGGGAGTGTGCCGGTGCCGGCCTCAGTGTATCCGGTGCCCCTAAGTCTGTGCACCGCAAGTCATGGTTGATTCTTGTGGTGCGGATGCCATCATGTCACCTCCGGCAATGGGGAATGTGATGTGGTAGGGCCCTAGGCCCTCATGCATAAATAATAACCACACAGATACACCCAGATAGAGAGTGGAAATGGTGTCCAGCAAGTGCGCCCGGCTCTTTTTATCGGCAGGGTCACATGTCCTGTGACGCGTGTGTTGGATGGGTGTGGCGTGGGTGTAAACCAGCCATGAGGGAGTGGCTGTGGCATGCTGACAACTAGACCTGTGATCAGCAGATCACTACAGGGAAGAAGTGGGACATGTAGCGTTGTCTTCCCTCCCCTGTGAGCGTAAGCGGAGTGGGCTAGCTCGGCTTAAGCAAGTTCAGCATAAGGGTGTGAACAATGACCCCGGGGCTAAGGGCATGGCTCCATCCTGGGCTGGACAAAGAAGTAACTAATGCGTGGGTCTCTGTTGTAGTGTTGACGCCACCCAGACTGCAATCGGCAATATGTCACCCTGTGACTCAATTCCCACAACATGGGCAGCATGGACATGAGGGGGAATCACTGACCCTACATTCATCCATACTTCCACACTTGAATGATCATAGACATGACACATCTGTGTAAATCTGAATGTTTAATGCACATTCAGTGGAGTGTTGTAGCTGGAGCAGAACAGGGCCATGCAAACCCCACTTCACATTGTTGCCCCGTGGAGGGCCAGCCAGAGTCCTTTAGGGAATGACAAGTTCATCAGTAGAGGAAGAGTACAGTCTGCAATCTGAATGCTGTGTCATTGGTGACCAAACAGAATATGGCAGTTCATGTCGAGGTCCAAGATTAGTGTTGCAGAGTGTAACGGGGGACAGTGGAAGGTGATGATACAGAGGGCAGAACCAAGCAGAAACCGGCTATATGGCAAAGATGAATGCTAGTGCGTCCTTCTTACCACGAAGGCAGATTCATCTGCATCTTTGTCCTCTGCTGTTTCATGCGCCTCACATGTGGGTGGTGGTGTTCTGTCTCTAGCACTGTGTGGTAATGATACCTCAGGGGACAGTGGTGGAATGTCTTCCGCACTATGTGGCACTGACACTTCAGGGGCGGAGATGTGGATGGAGTGGTAGCAGCAGCATGCATCATTGCCAGACCTTGTGGCAGCAATGCCATGAGGAGGGTCTTTAGGGCATTGAGGAGCCCAGCTACCTCTCGCTGGTGTGCAGCCATGACAGCTGCTCTTTCCGCCTGTGTCCACTCCATGTTCTCTATGATCCTCCGCATGTGTCCCAAATCCCGGGTGACATCGCTGGAGCCACTCTGAATAGACAGTTGTTCTTGTCTCTGAGTCAGGACTCCAGCGATGTCAGACATGGATCATTGGAGAGGATGGAGCGGAGTGTGGGTGTCCATAAGGGACTGTGAGTGGTCCATGATGGGACTTAGACACCCATGTATGGCATCTAGTTTGGCTGCCATGCGGTCAAACCCCACCTGCACCTGTTCAGCCAGCTTCTCCTGGCACCCCAACACACGGCGTTGGAAGGCCATGTGTTCTTCTTGGGGGTCCTGGGAGGCAGCCATAGTGTTAGGAGCTGCCAGCTGTGTGCTCTGTGCAGGGGGTGGGGTATCCTCATTGCGGCTGGGCTGCCCTGCTCCTGGAGGTGGGTTGACGTAACTTTCAGTGAACTTTTGGAGGGGTCGGTGTCGAAGGTGTGGTGGTCCTCTTCGTCATCAGAGAAGAGAGCTTCGTCCTGCTCTCCAGGTTTTGATTTTCCCTCTGCAATGTGAAGGGGAGATGCAGTTTAAGATTGTGTTCCCATGCATGTTGACGCACTGTACATGTTAACATACAGACTGCATGACAGTGTACATTGTGACTGTTTGGGAGGAGCTGCCTATTAGATGCGGGACAGTGGACATTTCGACAACATCACAGATGTGTGTTTGTACTTGTACATTGTAAACTCACATTTCCCTGTAATGCCAAATATGATTGGTCAGTTTCTACACACAAGCGGCACCAGTTGTGTCTTCTGTTCTGTTGTGACTGTGTTGCGGTTTGTACCACATTGTTGTCAATGTTGATATGCTCTGTACGTTATGTGTGTGTGCTGCATTTTGGGAGAGTCGCCGCTGCAGCTCTGATTTTGCTGCCCCGTATCCCTTCCATTCAGTGTGCCTTTCACTTCTGTTCTTATACAGTGCTAAGATGTTGCATGCTTGGGTACATTGGTCTCTTGGTGGGAGTTGAGGGTCTGGGACATGGTTCGTCCTCAGATGTGCTATACTTAATTGTGCATGTGTGCCATTGGCACAGTCCCTGGTCATTACTCACCCTGGTGCTGTTGTGTCATGTCATGTTTAGCAGTGTCCAGTCCCCCAACTCCTGCCACCATCTCCCCACTGATGACTGTGGACACCATTTCCTCCTTTTCTCATCCGGCTCCTCCTGTGGTGCTGGACTCCCACCTCCAGTCTGCATTGCTGCCTTCCGGTTGTTGGTGAGTTTCTGCTTGGTTTTTGCGCTTCGCGTCATTCCAGCACCTCTTGACCTCTTTCATTGTCCCCTTCAGCATTTGGACTGCATTCACCTTGTCCACGATGGACTGGCATCTTCCATTTTTTGTTGCCAATGACACAGTGGAGGTGATGAACAGTAGTTGATGGTGTTCTACCACCTCTACCACCTGTTTTCCTGCGGACTGAACCACGTCTACCTCTTCTTCTGGTCCTTGCCCTTCCCTGACCCAGAGGTCCCAGGCTGGTCCTCCGGAGGGCTTGTGGGGTTCTGGTGTCCTCTGTACTTGCTCCAGCTACCTCCATTGTGCTTTGCTGTTGTTTTGGTTTTGTTTATATTATATATATATTTTTTTACTTTTATAGTAATTTGTCCCGCCTGACGTTTGTGACTTGCAGGCCTGGCGAAGATTATCGCAGATTTTTTTATCTTGGTTGGGCCCCTCACAACTTTTTAAGTGTTGGAGTTTATATTTTTATTGTTGTCCCAGTGACTTTATCACAGACATTTGACCGGTATCAGGAACATATCGTATGTTATCGCCATGTTGTGAATAGGACGCTAACAGAGAGTTGTTTGCGCGCGTTAGACGGCGATATGAAACATTGCGATAACCGATTTTGCCGATGATTATCGCAAGTTCTTGAGAAAATCACCCTTAGTTTGGTGACTGAGTGCCAGTACTTTCCTCTCACTTCGTAATCAGGAGTGTCATGTATAATCTTGAGGTGATCTCCTAAATATTACTCTGCCAGACTTTGGGTACCTTAATGTTACTACATTTGATATCTGTTAAATTGCCATGTCTAAAACAATCATTAGGTCTCGCCTAGGCAGCGCGCATGCAGTGTCTCTCCAGACATTAAGTAATATGTTAAAGCGGTGAAACACCGCCTTTTGTCGGGCAATTTCTCCTGCCGCTTGCCATTTGTAAACACTGGCATTGCTTTTCTTTATAGGGCTTATAATTGGCTGTAGATCCGATGCGTCACTTCAGGGTTATTCCAGAAGCAGCACCACCTAACTACTGTTTCCATCCGCTCTTCTGGTTAATGGTTGTCCGAGGAGAACTTTCTTAACCATCCACAAACCGAGATAAGTTTAGTATTCACGGCCACCGCACTTCATCATGCAAATAAGTTTAATATTCATGGGCGCCGCGCCTCCATGCTCATATTCACGGGTGCCGCACTTAAGCATTCGCATAAACAGCATTTTTGGTCTTTGGATGATGGCAATGCTTGAAGCATGGCTGTCTCACGTCCAATTTTTGTTTCTAAAGTCACGTGGCTTAGCTGGTTTAGGAGGCAGAATGTTGACATTTTATTTGTACAGTACGGCGCGTTTTCTTCAGCCTATGTAAAGAAGTAGATCGGAAAGATGTTGCCCCAGTATTTTGTCCAGGAAGCATCACTTTGAAGGGCAGCACGCACATCGTGGTCAAACTCTCTGTGAGTAGGGAGTCGTACCCCTAACGGGTGCAGTTTCCCACATGCTGCTTCTTCTAGTATCTCTGTTCTACAGAAATGTGGTAAATGTCTGGTTGCAGTGCTCCTTCCTCTTTCAGTTGGTATGTAATGTGATCATTCGGGTCTCTCGGTTGGGTACAGACTTCAGCACTCCCTCTCTCAAGACAAGGGAACATTCTTTTAGAGAGGCACCTTACACTACTTTGTTTTTAAATGTCATTTACAGCTGTAAATACTGGCCCTCCAAACTGCCTACCGCCCCCAACTCCCTGTATTGGCATGCCAGTGAGACTTAAGTTACAACAGCTTGCTGCCTCTGCTTCAGACAATGCAGTATGTTGGCAGTCAAATGCTGATAAGACTGCTTCGTAGGTTGACTCTGCTGCAGAAATTAGCGTACATATTCGGATTTTAGCTTCAAATACTACTTCGAGTCTGAATGTACCAAGATATCTTAATAAAGTGTATGAATATCTTTGGTTAAGAGATGGGGAAAAGAGGTATGTGAAGGGGGTTATCATGAGGGCATGTGGGCCCGTTACAGACCCGAACATCGAACCTGCCTGCCACTCATGTGCCAGGGTCATTTTCTGACTGTAATGAGCAAGGATTCGCAGCAGCCCCTAAACGCTCACATACTTTCTGATTTATTCTGTCTGTGTTCAGTTCAGAGTTGTCTTGACTTGCAATGCGTTAGGTCTCGCATTTACACAAGTTTACACAAGTTTGAGCTATTGACATTGCAAATAACAATGTCTTTTATTTTTGTTTTTGTTTTTAAAACATAAATAAAAGGCATTGTCATTTACAATGACAATAGCTTACACCTGTCTAAATGCGAGACTTAGTACATTGCAAATGCTTGTTTTTAGTTTCTGTGGAGAACTGGCTGCAAATGGAAATTCCACTATACACAATACCACATAATTACTTTCCACATAATTCCATGGCACATCCTGCCACATAATTCCACTACACAGATCCACTGCACATCACACAATTCCACAACTAGCAATTCCTATCCAACAAGTTCCACTCCATACCACATACATACACTCTACTACAAACCAAAAAACATAGGTAAAAAATATAATTTACAATGCCAATAGCCCTAACTCCCACAAATGCAAGACCTATTGCATTGTAATGCTTGTTATTTCCATGCAGGATCTAATCCCTCAGTGGGGACCACATCCAACAGCATGCCCAATGCAGTGCAAGTGGAGTATGATGGTGAACAGGGATGTTTATTGCAGTACCAAACCAATACGTGCCATCTCTGGCAAGCGATCCATCGAAATGTCTCCTCCCAAGTCCCCAGCCTCTCACAATGCCTAGCTGTAAACCATACGCCAGCAATACAACACGTATGCATTGAAATTCAGATATGATAAAAAAAACTGTTGTCTCGTGGGACTCATTCCAGGAATAATCTAGCATGACTTCAAGGTATTCAGTTGAATGTAAGATGATTAGCATTTTGTTGATATATAATCATACAAACATTAATCAAGACCCAGCACTTCGCTCTTCATATACGATATATACACACAAGGTGCAAACTGTGCAATGGAAAAGTGCAGACGACTCACTGCTTGCAAAGGTGAAAATATTTGAGTGATACAAAATACACTGTACGTATCCCTGGTTATCAACAGTTTGGAACACCGTTTATGTTGGAAGATTGTATAAATGCATGTATTTTCTGTGATTCTGTGATGGGAAGGGAATGAGGTTCCGACATTTCCACCCAATCTCAATAGTAGGGCCTCATTAGGACCAATGTCATCTGTCTAAAGCACCTAGGGCATCGGTAAGTATCCGAACATACAGTAATGAACAAACCCCGGAGAAATATATCTCTCCAGAAATTCACCTTAGCACAAAATCCATCAAAATCGCCTTCAAGTGGAGGTCCCCATTTAATCCCGAACCTGAGTTGCTCTACACCACGGCATCTGCCGTCTCATTCAAATAATGATGCAGACTGGCCTGCTTCTGAAGAATAGACAGCAGACTTGCAGCTCCTGCCAGTCAAGGAAATTACCCCAAGAGGAGGGACAAGCATGAGACATCAAAGAAGCTCTGCATGCAACCTTGATTCTATGGCAGGACGGAGGCGAGGATTATGCATACCTTCTTTCACTTTATTATGCATAGCAGGTTTAAAGAACAATGTAAAACACCTAAAAAAAACACAGTAAACATGATAGACTACACATCCCATGAACACCGGGGAATAATCTCTATGGTCATTACAGTCCCAAGACAGTCCATGCCATATATTCCTATAACGTCCCTTCCTCTTCCTCCTCTTCACTGCAGGATGTTAAGCTGACATCACTGTCTCAATCAAACTTTTGGTCATTCCCTGAAATAAAGAAACAATCTTGTTACCCGGCTCTTGCAAAATGAAACCATCATCGCATGCCAGAACAGTATTAATATGAAAAACAACATGACAAAGCATAAAATGCAATGACATAGGCAGCATAGCAATAACAATACATGCAAAACCTTGATTAACAACAAAGTAAAGGTTACTTACTACTAACGACTAAACTTAGAGGGCGGGAAGATAATGAAATTAGTCCTAGAGAGGGATAATCCTCGCCTCCTAGTCCTTAATAGAATTGAAACTTTCCTTCTCGTAAGCTAGGAAATTTTTCATTCTATGGCAGGACGGAGGCGAGGATTTTGCACGTTCAAAGCTTACTTCACCCTTCAGCTAGTAACTGCGCAATTAAAGTTGACCCTCAAACAACCCTTATTGGACCTAGTTTTTACTAAGAAAATGCTTAGGGACCGAGGGCAAGAATATTCCAGATCACAAGATCTGGAGTACCTGAAGTTGAAAAAATCAGTAAACTGGGTAAGGAATGAATGGGAAAAGGATGTCCGGTTCCCTTATTTGGATGTGTTACCCAGTAAATGGTTAAGGTACGAAATCATGAAGGTTCGGGTAGGCTTAAATCCATGGAAGATCGATAGTAAATTAAAAGTAGCCCTGATCCAACCTGATGGTATTTGTAAATGTGGCCTAGGTGTGAAGAATGATATTTTACATATGTTACTGAACTGTACATGGATTTTAACAGTGCGTAAAATGTTTTTGCGTCCAATATTTTTAAAGTATAAGGTAAACACACGATCAGAGGCTGTTGTTCTCCTTACTGAAATGTCGTTTTTAGATATCACAATTGTGTTGGGGAAATTTTTGAAAGCAATAAGAGAAGCTGTAAAGGAGACAACCAAGGAAGTTGGGAAATTTTAAGATATTAAGATTTAAAAAAATGGAAAATATCAATTTAGTGCTTTTATGGTTTTAAATGTGTACTGAGTGTTAAAATGAACTATGATGTAAAATTTCTATTGCTAAGTGGATCCATGGTCTTGTGTATGGTTTATAGACTATTGTCTAAATAAACTTTGATTTTACTACTACTACAGTCCATGCCACATATTCCTATGACGTCCCTTCCTCTTCCTCTTCTTTCACTGCTCGTCAGTTAAGTGCCATTCATTCTTTCTATTGCTTACCTGACGTGCTGTTTTCTTGTGTGTGTAGCCGTTTTCAGGCACTTTTACTGCGATCGCTTGTGCTTTGCTCATTGTCAGGCGCAGTAGGCTGCCCCCGAGCGCTTTTCTCCAACTTTCGCGGACCCTGAAGTGCCCCGCGTGCGCTGAGAGGCTCCCGTGGGGTGCGTCATTGCCGCGTGTGGCAGCTTTGTTTTCGTGCTAGCGCGGACACTGATGTGCGATTGGGACCGCGAGGAGCCGAACGGATTACCGGCCCGCGTCCCAACCAACCCTCTCCTCGACACAGCTTCGCAGTGATTTTCTGTCTCTTTCTTGGCATGACAGCGCCAGCTAGTGGCTTTGTCTGTATTCCTTGTCGTTTTCAAGGCTTTTGACAGCTCGTGTTTCCTTCGCTGTCTGAGCACCGGAGAGGTGGCTGCCTGTAGTTTGGGCGTTTTTTCTGGTGCTCTCACCCTCCAGTCATGTCTGCTCAAGATAATGTTTATTCCTCCACTCAGGAGGCAGAAGTGGAATGGCCACAGAGTCTCCCGCCCGCAGTGGACCATGACCTCTCACAAGCCATTTCTAGGGCGCTGGCCCCCTTGCAGGAGAGGGTGGACCAGTTAGCCAAAAGCATCCCGGGGTGTTCAGTGGCCCTAGTTCGGCGGTGGCAGGTCCTAGTAATTCCCATGGGGAGAGTAGGAAGGCCATGAAGCATCACGCGGGGCACCTGAAAGGGTTTGACAGATTGAGGGAATCCTTCCTTAAGAGTGCGCGAACGCTTAGAAACGTACCCTGCCGGGAGGAGGAGAGGCCCGACGAAACTCGCGACGAGGTCGCCCCCAATACGTACCCTGATGGCGGTCTTTCCCTGTAAGGGGAAGGTGTCTCGGAGGGTGATGTCTCCTACGAAGAGGACAAGGACTGGGGTTGTCCCTGGCGCCCAGGTTCTTGGTCCTCTGAATCCCAAGATAGGGACTTCTGATATGTTTGATCCCACGCCGATCTATCACCCTAGGTCATCTGAGTGGTTCTCCAACACCAAAGTGGCAGACTATGTGGCCTCCAAGATTCGTCAACCTCTGGAGAGGGAGGTCAGGGCCAGGATGAGGAGCGAGTGCCCCAGACCTTTGCTCAAAGGGAAGGTAGCGCACACACCAGAGATTGATGATAAACTTTGTATTTTTTTCGCAAAATATATGCGAGACCCGAAAAAGGTTTTAGACCGATTCTGGAGGAGTTGTCAAGATAAACTCCTTGACGTTGTGGGGCCCTTGACTCAGATCATTCAGCTGACGGAGCGATCAAAGGAGTCGGGAAGCCCTTTGTCTACTGAGATAGTTGCCGGCTGGGCACAGCGGGCGATATGCCTTCTCGGCAACGCAAATTGTGCCCTGGCAGCGGAAAGAAGGAGATCCCTGCTCATTAAGGTCGACCCGAAACTAGGGGATTTAGCTACTTCGGAAGCGGGAGTCGTAGATCAGGGCAGACTTTTTGGTGACCCATTTTTCAAGGAGCTGAACAAATTTGTCACCACATTCTTGGCCCTGGACAAGGCTCAGGCCTCTATTAAAAAGATCTTTCCAAGGCGTGTTTTTGCCTGGGCCGGACGAGGCAGGGGTTGCTCCTCCAGCCGCTCCCAGCAACAAGACACCGCCAATAAAGGTCAACAGCGGAGAAACAATGGCTGGAACGATGGTCGCCAGGGAACCTTCTACCCCAGCAGAGGTTCCGGAAAGGGCAGAGGCCGGAACAACAGAGGAGACACAAACGCCCCTCGAGGTCCCTCTGGTAAGGATTTCCCTTTCTTCCCCTCGAGATCTGGGGGGGAGGCTTTCTCGCTTTGCTCACAATTGGGGAAGGATAACTTCAGACCCGTGGGTATTGCAGACAGTCTATAGTCACATAGAGTTTTACGGCACCCCAATTCAGTCAATGCGCCCAAGGCCCTTGCATTTCTCGGCAGAGGAGGAAAGTTTGATAGAGTCCAAGATTTTGGAGCTTCTACGGAAAGGTGCTGCTTGCAGGTCAGTACTTCATCCGAATGGGTTTCTCAGCAACCTCTTCTTAGTAGAGAAGAAGGACAAGGGCTTCAGGCCGGTTATCAATTTGAGAGAGTTCAACAAGTGGCTGGTTTACTGTCACTTCAAAATGGAGGGGATACACCTACTTCGGGATATCCTCCTTCCAAGGCATTGGATGGTGCGAATCAACCTGAAGGAAGCGTACCTGACAGTCCCAATCTTTTCCCCTCACAGGCGTTTTCTCCAGTTCGCATGGAAAGGGCAGATCATCGAATTTCGAGCCCTACCCTTCGGCCTTTCATCCGCTCTGTGGTCCTTCATGAAGCTGTTGCACCCGAAGGTGGAGTTTCTCTGTCAAAGTGAAGTGAGAATGGTTATCTACCTGGACGATATCCTGATTTTGGATCAATCTCTGGAACATCTCACCCTCAATGTGACCATTACTATTGCGTTGCTCCAGGATCTGGGTTTTGTAATCAACGCTCAGAAGTCGGAACTTCGCCCGCACAACGGATGGTTTTTCTGGGTTTTCTCATAGACTCGGTCACGGCGTCCTTGAGTTTACCAGAACCGAAAGTGAACGAAATACGAAGGAGCTTTCACAGGTTCTACTGAGGAACAGGATTTCACTGCGCAAGCTTGCCAGAATAGTGGGATTACTTTCCTCGTCCATACAAGCCATATTTCCCAGCCCGTTGCACTACAGAGATTGAAGGTTCAGCGTCTTTGGAGGGGACTGACCTACTCAGAGATCATCCATAACGCTGTCCGAGGAAGCCAGGGCCGAGCTTCAATGGTGGATCGACCATATGTTGGCTTGGAACGGTCGGGCGATCTTCGGGTCGGCCACTGATCTGGTGATCGAGTCGGACGCCAGCAGGTTGGGCTGGGGAACCCGGTGCGGGAGCATCTCCATGGGGTGCAGATGGTCAGAGGTGGAACTACGGTTACACATCAAGTGTCTGGAATTGCTGGTGGGTCCTTTGCGGTGAAGTCTCTGACCAGGGACAAGATCTCCTGCTGTATCCTTTTGCAGATGGACAACATTTCGGCGGTGTAGCACATCAATCGCCTAAACGGCCCTCGATCACAGGCCTTATGCAACCTAGACCAGAATTTCTGGCATTATTGTCATCAGAAGCAGATTTCAGCCACGGCGGAGTACCATCCCGGTCTGCAGAACACGGTGGCAGATTGGCACTCCAGGAATTTTTCCGATGCCAGCGACTGGAGACTCGATCGTGCGGTCTACCTGGCTTTGATGGCCAGGTGGGGCCCTTGCAGTCTGTATCTTTTCGCCTTGAGGTTGAATCATCAACTTCCATGCTTTGTCAGCTGGAGACCGGATCCGGAAGCTAAAGCGGTGAATGCTTTCTTCAGGACTAGTCGACGGAGTACCCTTTTGCGTTTCCACCCTTCATGATACCCAGAGTGGCAGCTCAGGTTCGTCGTCAAGCTGCATCCATAGTGTTGGTCTCGCTAGTCTGGAGAGCACAGGCTTGGTTCCTGAAGCTGTTGGAGTTTTTGTGGGATTATTCGATTCTTCTGCCCTCATTCCCTTCGGTTCTAAGGGATCCCCAAGGGGACCTTCATCCTCTGGTGCTTCAGGGCCATTTGCGACTCGTGGTGTGGAAGATTTCAGGGGACGTTGGACGGACGACCAACTTTCGTCAGTTGCTGCCCATCTCATCCAGCAGGCATAGGCTGCAGGAACAGTCAAAAGGTATCGCTCGGCCTGGAGACAATGGCATCACTGGTGTCTGGAGAGACACGTGGATCCCATGGGGGCGCATATTACCCATATTGTGAATTTTTGGGCGGAATTGTCGCAACAAGTCCTGACTTATCGGACAGTTAACTCTTTTCGGTCAGCCATCTCCGCAGGACGTGGCGAGATCGACCGCAGACCGGCGGGGAACACTCCTTGGTTTGCAAACTGATGCGCGGCATCAGGTTATCCAAACCTCCGGAGCCTAGATATTCGGGCCTATGGGATGTTAACCAGGTCCTGAGACTTCTGTTGGGTTGGCAAGATAACCAATATCTCTCCAGCAAAGAATTGTCAGCTAAGTTAGCCATTCTCCTCTGTCTCATTTCATGTAAACGAGTGTCAGATGTCAGAGCTTTGGACGTTACGGCTAGGGTTTTTACCCCGGAGGGAGTTACATTTACCATTTCGAGGAGGACTAAAACCAATACCAGGTCGGTATCTCATCCTTCTTTTCCGGACATCCTAAGTAATGTGTGGTGAGATGCATTAAAGCTTATGAGGAAATGACGCCAGAACTCCGGCCCCCCGGGGAGAAGCAGTTGCTTATTGCCCTGCAGAAACCTTTCAAAGCGGTTTCTTCCCCTTCCATCGCCAGGTGGGTACGATGGGTTATGTCTGAGGCAGGTGTGGATGTGAGTACGTTTGGTGCGTATTCCACGTGGGGGGCCATGGCATCTAAGGCTGTCCAGGTGGGTGGTAGGTTGGAAGACATTATGAATGAGGCAGCATCGCTTGTTGTAAGTAAGCTTTGAACGTGCAAAATCCTCGCCTCCGTCCTGCCATAGAATGAAAAATTTCCTAGCTTACGAGAAGGAAAGTTTCAATTCTATTAAGGACTAGGAGGCGAGGATTATCCCTCTCTAGGACTAATTTCATTATCTTCCCGCCCTGGAAGTTTAGTCGTTAATAGTAAGTAACCTTTACTTTGTTGTTAATCAAGGTTTTGCATGTATTGTTATTGCTATGCTGCCTATGTCATTGCATTTTATGCTTTGTCATGTTGTTTTTCATATTAATACTGTTCTGGCATGCGATGATGGTTTCATTTTGCAAGAGCCGGGTAACAAGATTGTTTCTTTATTTCAGGGAATGACCAAAAGTTTGATTGAGACAGTGATGTCAGCTTAACATCCTGCAGTGAAGAGGAGGAAGAGGAAGGGACGTTATAGGAATATATGGCATGGACTGTCTTGGGACTGTAATGACCATAGAGAGTATTCCCCGGTGTTCATGGGATGTGCTATGCATAATAAAGTGAAAGAAGATATGCATAGTCATCACCTCCTAGTCCTTAATAGAACTGAAGCTTTCCTTCTCGTAAGCTAGGACATTTTTCATTAAACAGCTAATGTACAAGATGTGTCTCCTTTGAATGTAGCAAACATGATTCTGTAATATCTCTACATTTTCGGTGTATTCAATGCTTCAACCATGAACGTTTTGCTCAGAACTATTATAAGCTTTCAAAAACGCATCCAGATCACACTGGGTAACTGAAATATAATATTTACATAGGCATGAAGAGGAGAAAGAATGGCTGTGAGTGGTCAGATAAGTGAGATAAAAAAATTAGAAAATTAATTAAGAAATAGGAATTCTTCTTCATCTGAGACATCACTATCCCACTTAACAACAGCATTGTGATATCCCTGGCACCTGCTCGATTTCTTGATTTCTAGAGTTTGCATCAGAGGTAGTCAACCTTATTTTCCAGGATTTCACCAGGAAATGACCCAATATTTTGTCACTGCCTGCATGATAATCTCTGTAGCAATATTCTTGTGCATCCTATAACTCAGTCTGCTTCCAAGTACAGAAGTAATGCCCTTTTCGTTAGTTTATTGACAGAATAACAGGGATTGTTGTAGATATCCCCCAGAGAAGGGCACCTCTACATTTGCCCACTTGCCACATTTGCCACTGCTTTTTATTCTTGGCACATCTTGCCAGTGCAAATCCCTGAACTCCTTCATGTGGACCAAGATCTGATAATACGGAGGTGAAGGTTGCCTTCCTGCATGTGGACCCTTATGGGTACATGAGTATCCTTCTTCTATTCTTATGTGACTTTTCTGAAACTACTGTTTTTTTTCCTCTGTACGAAGTCTGTGTTATGGTGGTTAGGTTACAGAAGAACATTTGGAAATGCCTAGGACTTGCTCTAAATTATATAACTTTATATCTCACTTCATAGCCAGTATGCAGCCTCCGGTACATTCACAAAGTCGTGCCAGGCTTTGGCTACAAGTCCTGTTCACAAAAAACTCAAACAGCTAAGCCAAATGGATAAAGCGGCTGGGACAAGATTTTCAGTAGAAAATAAAAGATCTGGACACAGGCTCACATATTTCTTATAAAAGATGGGTGGGGAAGTGAGCACTCACTGGACTGCCAAGGGAAATCCTAGCCTTTTTTTTTAGCAGCGCAGACATGGTGAGTCTAATTAGTAATCATTTCTCCAGAAAGGGTGCTCTTTAGGTATGAGGTGATGTGAGATTGTAGATTAGATTGTTGGTAAATGAACTGACTACCACTAGAACATGATGAGCATTCAATATGGCTTTAGAGATTTAAGATCTTAAACCCCAGAAAGGATTCATGGAGGCAGTAAATAGGCAAGGTGAGACCTAGTATATTGCTGTAGCATAGGATTCTCAAATGGGTAGGTCACGGGTGATGTATAAGAGGTACTAAGGAATTAATATTGTTACTATTTATTGGTCATGGTAATTTGCTCAAGCTAATAAAAACAACTTCCCCACAGCACTTTGAGAAAGGGAGGGAGTGAAGGAAGGGGAAGAATGCCAAAGGGTATTTTCAATGCAGTGGGGAACTAAAAGAATTTCTTTCTACATTTGAGAATGTGATGCTCATCTCACAAGGCTAAGAGGAAGGTTGGAGAATTGGAGAAAAAAATTAAAAGCATGAACCACTGAATCTCTGTCAGCAAAAACATTGGAACCTACAGAAGGTTATTACTTGAAGACCTGAGTTATTTGATAATCTTGGACACGAGAAATAAAGGATTTTCTTCAATGAAGGGGTTGCAAGTGACACAGAGGGATTTTAATTTTATATGGGCCTCCACAAATTCAAGCATAGGTTTTTAATGACTCCTCATCTGGGATCATGAGGTTTCAGATTGAAAATGATCGTACTGCTTTTTTTGACTTGGCTGGAGCTTGCTGTTCACGGCAATTACTCTTTGACTCATCACGTTACCAATACGGAAGGGTGATCTCAGATAGGAATGGTATGATGGTGATCCTTGAATATTTTACCAGAGGATTCTTTCATAAAAAGTTGAAGAGTCAACCTACTTTTCGTCTGTTGTATGTAGTTTATGGACCCATGTGTTTTCTCCTCTAGAGTTTGACTATAAGGATAGCTTATCCCAACAGCTATGGGACTTTAATTATTCTCATTCAGCGGTAGATGTTATTTAGTCAGCAGTCTAGTAGTTGGGTGGGTGGAGCTAGCTGGGGTGGAAGGAGGAGTGTAGACAGGATGGGGTTAGTTAGAGTAGGGACAGGGACCGACTAAGAGGCAGACAATAAAGCTCTGTGTAATAAGTATACATCTTGTCTGTCATTATTGAGTTGAAGACACAACAACTGGCGACGAGAGTGGGATGGTGCAGTCAGCCACCCACAGGACCCCAAGAAGAAGCGTCCCTGTCCCAGGCAGTGTGAAGAAAGAAAAACGCTGTTGAGCCACGAGGCCAGCGGTTATTGCCCCTGCTCCGCGATCTGTCAGTCGCGTAGAGCCCCGAGGGAGAACACGCCATTGAGCGCTGAGTATTTCAAAGCGGTGCGCTGGTTCGCGCCAAAACCGCGACTCACCCCCAAGGCGTGCAAATCAGCACGCGGTTCATGAATAGAAGTCCGGTGCCCACCCCAACTCCGTCGACTGCTCCGGTGACCAGGGAGCGTCTGAGGTGCTGCCCGGGACTCGAGGAAGCGTCCCGAAGAAAGAGCGCTGTTGCGCTCCAAGAAAGAAAACGGAAGACGGAAAAGCTCACCCCCGATGCGTGAGGAATGGCACGCATGTGACGGAGCGTAATCGAGAGCCTGCCTCGATCCTGCCTGATCGTTCCTATGTACCAGAATGCAGGAGGAAATGAAGAAACGTTGCTGCCTGCAAGCGACTGACTGCAGGTGAGTGTCAACTGAAGCCCTGTGAGCCTGCTGAGTGAGCACAGTCGAACCTCGTGGGAGATGAGAGTTGCAAGTGGGCGGCCATCTTTGAGTCAGGCAGCCTAGAGGGTCACCCCTGTGAAATCAAGGAGCGGCCCTGTTGGAGTCAGGCATCAGCAAGTATCAAGCACTAGCCAATGTAAAAGCATGAAAGACTAAATAAGCACGAGTCAAGACAACTAGGAAGGAACAAACAAGCATTCGTCGATACAAGAGGAAAGTGGCAAACAAACACTGGCCACGGAGAGAGTGAGGGAATAAACAAACACGAGCAAAGGCACATAACATTGACTGAAGTCGACCGTGATTGACCAATCAAAGTACCTGCAAGCGAGAAGTGACAGGCCAATCAGAGTCAGAGAAAGGGGTGAGAGGCACGTGATACCACAATGGTGACCCCAGATGTATCCCCACAGTGAAATGAAGTCAAGCCCATCATTGCAGGAGTGTCGTATCTGCGGGCCCCGGAACCGTTAACACTGACCACAGGAGAGAGCATGGGCCCCAAGTGGCAAGAGTGGCTTGAAGATTTCGAAGACTACATTGAGGGATCCAAGGTAACTATTGACAAAAAAAAATTGATTGCCCTCCGCAACCTAGCAGGTCGAGAAATAAGCAAGATAATCAAAGACCTTCCCCCTGCAGATGCTGGAACCTATGACAAAGTATTTGAAAAATTCGATACCTTCTCAACCGATGCTGCCATAAAGTCACAAATCATAGACGGATGCCACTCGGAAACCCTCAGAAGGCGGCTGCTGAGAAAACCCCATGAATTAGACGACATTGAAGAAATGACTGAAGTCTATGATCAGGCTGAGGAACATGCCACCAACATTGAGACGGACGCAGTGTAAGTCATGAACAAGTGCGTCGCGTCCAAGCCAAAGGCAGCAGCCGAAGGAACTCGAAAGAAAAGCAATGGAGACCCAGACCGTCATCTCGTCAACGACATCCAGAGCACAGGAGGCGAGAACCTGCGCGGAGAGAAAGGAGACCAGAAAGGACGAAAAGATGCTACAGGTGCGGATATGACTATCCTCATGCGGACACCTGCCCTGCCATGGGTAAGCGATGTAGGAAATGTGGGCGAACGAACCACTTCGAAGCAATGTGTGGGGACTATCACAAGGAGAGGCGAAGCGAAACGATGAGGTCATCTCGCTCCGACACCAGAAAACATCACATAAGGGCTGTCCAAGGAAAGTCTACATTGTCCTCAGGCTCGTCACACTCCAGCCGAGAGTCACGCAGATCTCGATGGGAGCGCAGATCACAGTCCCGGGACTCCAGATCATCATCCAGAGACTCTGAATATACAGTAGAATATGTAAACATGATCGCGGATCCCGACCAACTCAAGAATTATCCACGCTTGGATATAAAAGTAGGGAACCATGACACTAAATTTGTACTGGACAGCGGAGCTTCGCTGAATTATATCCCAGTCACAGAATATGAGAGAATGAATCCTAAGCCCACATTGATTTATGCACCGGTCCGAGTTTTCACTTGGATGTCCAAGAAGCCACTCCTTTGCTTGGGAAAATTCCCGGCAACACTCACACACGACACCATCTCCATACCAGCGGTCATACATGTCATCAAAGGCCCGGAAGTTGACTGCTTACTCAGCGTACCAACTGCAGAGCGTCTCCGCCTCGTTGAAATCCTGTTCAAAGTCAGTGATGACCATGACATTGTCAATAAGTTTCCCAGGCTGTTTCAAGGACTGGGGAAAATGAAGGGATGCCAAATACATCTACACATTAATGAACAGATCAGGCCTGTGGCACAGCACCCTCAACGTGTACCATTTCATCTTCAGAAAGCTGTTGAAGATGAACTTTAAGACCTTCTGTCTGCACACATCATCGAACGGACGGATGGTCCAACCCCGTGGGTATCGCCGGTGGTCATCGTACCAAAGAAGGGCACCACCAGCAAGGTGAGACTGTGCGTTGACTTGCGCCTACCTAACACAGCGATAGAAAGGGAGCGTCACCCTGGGCCACATCTAAGCGACATGATTTCTGCATTAAACGGGGTGAGAGTCTTCTCGAAGCTGAATTTAAACAAAGGCTATCACCAGCTGGAGTTGTTTAAAAGAAAGAAGTCCCAATTGAATGGACAGTAAAGGATATGTCCAATTTCAATATTTACTCATAGGGGTATATTGTTTAAGACAGCATGCCATCAATTGGGCGGGAAAGGCAAAGGTACAATATGGTGTGTTCAAATTATAACAGTATCACAAAAGGGACAATTGTAGATTTTCATAAATTACCGACAATATTACTGACTATAATGATAATCATCACAATACATGTTTGGTAAAACTCTGTTAAGATTTATTCATACAGTAAATTTATAATTCACTATTCAAAATCACAACATTAAAAACATATCATATTATACATTTTGATAAAAATTACAGAATAAAAGACACAAAGAATCAAAAAAAGTCGACGCGGCGTTTTGGTTTTCTGTTAGTACACCTTCTTCAGGACTGATTCTAAATGGTTTAAAAACACAGAGTACCATCCATTTTTTGATACAGTTTTATAAGGACATATCTCTATATCTCACGTTGTACCACAAATGTGATTACCCTTTCATATTGTCATATAATTTAGATCTATATTTCAAAACATATGTCCCTATCCCCATTTTTTCACTGTTGCTTAACAGCACAATATCACATTTCTTTTTTTCTTTCATATCATGTACATGTCATCCCTTCTGGCATAATATTCCACATTATCTCCACATATTTATACAGCTAAATTTGTTTGCCTCTCCCTTGGACCTTTTGTCCAATGCTGTTGGCCCCTATATTTAAACTTAAAAACTCTAGCATAATGTTTGCAGCACGCCTACCTTGTTCCAGATGGAGGTCATATCTCTACTGGAGAGTGCTGATTAAAAAGAGTTTCTATAGGCTTTTAGATGATTGACCCGTCACAGGATGCTGTACTCAATTAGCAAAGTGTGTAAATAAAAAACAATTTCTATTTTTTAGATCCTTTAATGATACTCTCATATGTCGCTGCTTATATTAGGCGGACGATACCGTCATTACATACCTCACTGGATGAGGAGTTATGTCAACGTTCCTTTCTGTTGTCATCTACATCTATTAATCACCATCAGTAAATGTCTATAGGCATAAGAAACAAACAGAGGTACCTCTTAGTTTTTAGGTTTACATGGATCGTATCCACCTATTTCTTTTAATATAGTTCAGTCCACCTTGTACCTGTGACTAAGATGTATTCTTGCTGGATTTGTCTGCCAGGAGGAGCCACCGTTTTTATAACTGCTGCTGTCTGTAATTTTCCTAAGGGATTACAATTTATGCCTTAATTAAAATTCTAGTGATTGACTCAACAGGGATCTCGTTTAGTACTAATATATCACTCACCATTCGAGCTAGGTAAAAAAAAAATTGGAGTCTCGATACGCTTTCAATTTGGTCCGTTATTGGTGGAAAACCATTTGACAAACTAGGGCTGACCTCATCGATTTGTCGTTACCTGTAGAGGTATTTCAAATAATATATCTTGTGACCGCTTATAGCTGTGTTTGCCAACATATAACAACTGACAATAACGCCCTCAATGTTCTGCTTGGCTTCTGTTTTCAAATTACACGCCGGCAGACAAGATATATTATTTGAAATACCTCTACAGGTAACGACAAATCGATGAGGCCATCCCTAGTTTGTCAAATGGATTCAGACCAACCGGTGGAGACATGATTCTCAAGAAGAAGACAATGATCCGGCTGTCAAGCAGGAGATTCAAGCATTCCGACACGTCTGCGACGAACTGTCTGTTACCACCGATGGAGTAATACTGCGAGGTCAACGGATCGTGGTTCCTAGCCAACTACGGCAAGGCGTCCTCAACCATGAAGACCACAGAGGAGTAGTATCAACAAAGCGAGCCCTCTGAGAACGCGTGTGGTTTCCCCTCCTCGACCAGATGGTAGAGTCTACTCTGAAAGACTGTCATCTATGCCAGCTAACCAACAAAGGTAATCCACTGGCTCCATTACAAATGACAACCCTGCCCAGTGGAGTATGTCAAGAACTTGCCATGGAATTCTATGGACCACTACAATCTGGGAAATATGTTGTAGCCATAATTGATGAGTACTCAGGATTTCCCATCGCACAATTTGTGTCATCCACAAGTGCTTCTAGCACTCTCAAAGTGCTATATGAAGTGTTTGCAACATGGGGTGTCCCCAGAGAGGTGAAAACGGACAATGGACACCCATTCAATGGACACGAGTTCAGTGCCTTTGCAAAGCACCTGGATTTCACGCACAGAAAGATTACGCCTCTCTGGCCACAAGCGAATGGCACCATTGAAAGATTTATGGCTACGCTCAAAAAGACATTCCAGAAAGCCACTGCTGAAAGGAAAGACCTGCAAGTGGCCCTCAATGAGGTCCTCAGAGCCTATAGGACAACCCCTCATCCAACTACCGGAAAGTGCCCTGCAACACTGATGCTGGGGCGTCCCATGAGAAATCGCATCCCGACCTTGGAAGGAGCCTTACGGGCAGTGTCGCTACTCCGCAGTCATAAAGAGATAATGGCGACTGATAGATGCAACAAAGACAAAATGAAATCATATGCCAATGCCAAAAGGAGAGTGAGATCACCATCCTTGCATGAAGGAGATTACGTTATTGTCAAACAAGACCAGCAAAGAAAGACTGACTGTCGGTTCCGAGATGAACCTCTGCTGGTTACCCAACAGAAGGGCACCATGCTAACTGCGGAATCTGATCAAAGACGAGTTACCAGGAATGTGTCACATTTTAAGAAATGTCCTCTGGACATGAAAGGACCTCTGTTGAACGTGACTGAACTGCTTACTCCTGAAGAGCCTAACCAAGGGAGTAGGGGTCAGCTAAGTGAACCCCTGATCGATGATACAACTGGAGCCATGTCTATGCGACCCCGCCGAGATATCCAGCGACCAAAGAGACTCATTGAAGAAATATGAGTAGCACGCTGTTTTGCTATTTTGTTAAGAAAGGGGGAGATGTTATGTAGTCAGCAGTCTAGTAGTTGGGTGGGTGGAGCTAGCTGGGGTGGAAGGGAAGAGGAGGAGTGTAGACAGGATGGAGTTTGTTAGAGTAGGGACAGGGACCGACTAAGAGGCAGACAATGAAGCTCTGTGTAATAAATATACATCTTGTCTGTCATTATTGAGTTGAAGACACGACAGTAAGTACTTCAGTCCTATCTGCTATTTTAGTGCATATTATTTCACACTGTACAGACAGTGAGAGCCTTTTATTTACCAACTCTGTGAAGGTCGATAGTATGGAAAAAGAGAAGTTAAACTAGAATTCAAAGAGATCCCTTGATATGTGGTTCATAAGTAGGAGGCCTTTCTCTATTGGTTATGATTTCTGTAAATGTGGGAAGAGATATGGCCCTAATAAATACTTCTTTCTACCCCTTTTAGAAGATACATGTTCAGGGCAATTGACAGACCTAGGTAGAGAACATTGATAAAGTGAAGTCTTAAGTCCAAAGGAATGGCCACCATGAATGAGAAAGCTTTGAATGGAAAGACTCGAGTTGTACAGGAGCTGGTGATGCTCGCACAACATAACCAGATGATTTAAATCGGCTTGAAAGCAAGGTTATCACCAAACCATACTCCTAGATATTAGGCAGCCATGACTGTGGAGGTTGCAGTCTAAACGTTTGAAGCCATAGGAATGACAAATGAGTTGATGGTAGTAGGCTAAAAATTATGAATTCCACCTTTTGCTCACGGCCGCACGGCTTTTACGCAATGTTCCTCGGAGAACATCTGCCCTTCAAGCCCTTCGCGACCTGCATTGGCTGAGAATAACGAGTAGAATTAAATTCAAGGCCTTATGCCACATCTTTAAGATAAAACAGGGCTCTGCCCCGAGGTACCTACAGAATCTCATTCATGCTTATAAGCCCAGTCGCTGTCTGAGATCTTGTGTTCGGGAAAAGGAGATTTTATTGTCCCTAGATTTAGGTTGGTGAAAATGGGCGGCCGTTCCTTTTCTCCTCTAGGCACTAAATCTTGGAATGCCCTGCCCGTGACCCTGAAATCGGAGACGGATCTTTTTCGCTTCCATAGGGGTTTAAAAACTTGGCTTTTTCAGCAGTAATCTGAGCAGTCTTCTTTAGTAGTTTAATTGACAGTTGTTTGGCAGTTCATTCTTCTTCAGTCTATCCCTTGGCGCCGGGAAACCCACTGCGGGTAGCTGTGCGCCTTATAAGTTTAAATAAATGAGTTCGATAAGACTTTCAACCTTAGATGTGTTTGTGACAGTTGCCTTCCTATAGGTTACTGCATGTAACCAGGAACCTCTTCAGTCATTTGTTAACTGTATCTTAACCTCTGAACCTATACAAATCTCTGCTGCCTTTTGGGTTGGTTTGCACTAAACAATTATCATATAAACATGTATAAGTATACATTAAAAAGGCAGGCTTCTTTTAGAATGGCCCAACATAGTGGGATCCTCATCAACCACATCTGAGGAATGAAAAGAAAATCCAGGCATAATCTAAAGTACGGACATCTCATTTTCTCCACAAGTCAGTGCTGCAATCAGTGGCATTATCCATGGACGGGAAGATCATGCCACTGTAGCAAACCAAAAATCAAACGCAGCTGAGAAAAGTCCTTGTTATGACTAGACTACTGTAATATTATCTGTAGAGGACACAATTAAAAGCTATGTAAAAGGTTACAAAGACCTCAAATTCATGCATCCAAACTGTGACTCAACCTCTAGAAACACAGCTTTCAAGATTCTCTTCTGGCTTAAAGTGGAATCCAGCATTACATTAAATCCCTATGTATAAGGCCTAAGAGAATAAACAACCTAGTAATTTTCAATACCAGGGGCCTTGTGTACAACGTGTTTTAATGGAGGCAAACGTTCATATTTGGTAAATGATAACGAATCGGTATTTGGAAGTGCTGTGTTTAGGGCATCCATTCCAAATAATGGTTACTTATGTTATATTTTTATGTTTTGTACCTGAAATCCGGTCACAAAACATTAATATTTTACCACCAGTCCAGGAGGGAGTGTGATGAGCACCGCGTTAGTGTTTTCTCTCTCTTCCCTTCACATGTTCCCCCTCTGTATGGGCTGCTGTGGTTTCTGTTACAAATAGAAGTCATGGTCAATCTATGGGGGTGAATAGTCAGGACTTGCCGATTGGCAAATTGAGATCCATGAGCTACTGCAGCCTCCTCAAAAAGAATTGGACCTTATATCCCAGTCACCAGCATTTACTCCACCAACCAAACCCTTGCTCTTCTCTGTTCTACATTGAGGGTGGCAATACTGAGCTCACTGGAGTCTGGTGTCCCATCAAGCTGCCCACTTGAATATGGGCCAAAGAAAATAATAGTACATTTCTGGAACCTGGCAAGACCTCTACTGACTACCCTTTTAGCCAGTATCAGTTCATGACTTCCTCCATACAATAAAAACTGATTATCTCGTTTGGAAATGATGGTGTTTTGTCTTCCCAAATGAAATTATAATGCACTTGCAGCATATTCAAAATGACAGTATCGGACTACTTTTTACCCTTTAAGGAATGTCACCTTGCCATCGTTAAGAGCATCGAAGTTAAGACAGAGTTCACACTTCATAAAAGATATTATGGCGTCTGTCGCTACTTCTTTTCCCTTAAACTGTGCAAACATAATGCAGTAGGAACGCTAAAGTTCCCAATAAACCACAGTTTATTTTACCAAATTGTAGATACGCGAAATGGGGATTCAGTGCATTTTCTGTATCTGTTCCCAAATTCTGGATCACTCTTTCCCTCACTCAGCAAAACACAGAATCTATTTAGATTAGGAAGCAATTAATCACCTCGCTGTTTACCCAGTAACCACTTAGTAGCTATTAATATGCAGGCATCCGGAAAAATGAGCCTAGAGAGACTTGGACTTTATAAATGCATATAAATAAAATATTGTAGACCTTATCTCTCACTGATTCAATAAGAGTTGAAGCCTGGGGATAGCTTCACATTATATGAAAACGCAAGTTTCCCACACTAGAGACCCATAAAATGCATAATAAATACAGGGAGGCAAGCCTTTCTAGCTACATCCTCAAAATATGCTTGTAAATCGCCATTAATCTGAGACTGCCACTGCAGTCGACCTGTTATGGAAAGAGCTCAAGATTCTCCTCTTCAGACCACACCTGCCCCTCCTCAGCTAGCTTCTATATCTTTATATATAAACCATGTGTAAATATGTAACACACATGTAAACCTCTTCTTATATATATGACTCGGGTAAATTTCCTTGTGTTCGGTGTGTTATCCAGCACTACCATGTTCCTAACTGAAGTAGGTGAATACTTGCTACCAGGCCATAACTACTATTTTGTAGGTGCACAAAAAGATGTATTTGAATACTTTGCAAAAAACGGGCGCCACGTTGCACGATGTAAACTGTCATTATGTGTGGCAAATCGTCACTGCAGTATGTAAACACAAATTAGAGCCACCTGTGATTCAGACAGCATGAGTCCGAATATATACGATGCACGAGTCATGTTGATTTTAATCGTGTTTCAATCGAAAGTAATTTTATTCGCAGTCAAAATGATGTAGCAACTGATATATAGATAACCACAAGTCCATTTAATTAGACATTAAGTGGGGGTAGTGTAGATGATGGTATTGTTCCATTCCCATAACGATCTTGGATGCTCCAGTGTCAGTCAGCACCTTTATTGTAAGACCTGTCACCACCACTTTGCCCACTGGTTGGGGCCAAGCGATGCTTTTTGCTGGTGTGATGTATGATTTTAGCAACACACCCTAATTCTCTGAGAGGTCCTCTTCATGGTATCTGTGTGCCCACCAGGAGTGGCCTTTGGAGCTGCATCTGTCTGCGTCCTCAAACGTAAGGTTATGGATCTTCTTTTGACGTCACTGCTTTCCTGCTACTTCCCTGTCCTCTTTCTCCACTGCAACAACCTTCACAGAGTCGTTCAGTGTTCCACAGCTGGGGCAGTTCTTCCTTTGGGGTGGGAAACTGTCCAGTGGGGGGTTTTCCTTTCCTCAGTTCCTACACCAGGCTCTGTTGTTGGGACCGGCTGCGCCTGTACGTTTCTTGTTGGGTCGGCTTTGTATGGCGCGATCGCTTCCCTGTTGACGGTTGTAGATAATCCTTTAAATCTTATTGTTTAACTGCACTCTGATTTACTAATAATTTATAGTTAATTATAATTAATATGTTGGCCTGTGTAATGTAATTTTAAAGGATTATTTTGGACCTCAATTTGGTTCTTGAGTGTTTTAAGATAATATTAGTTAATAAATAAGAAGAAGCCATTGTAAAATATTAGATCTGGCTAGAAGGTTTTCTAACAACATTAAATCTATGTTTATTTTCAAAAAAGTGTTTTTTATTATACATGTTTATTATTGTTTGCCAGGAAATGCAACAGTTTAATTTATACAAACATTACGGAGGGTGTAGAAATTTAAGGATTGATGTGCTTTGTTACTTACAAAGAGTAATTGTGAGATTTTTACTTGTATAACACTTAATAGTCATTTTCGTTTTGTGTTTGAATTTAGAGTTCTATTTTACGTATTTTATCATTGGTTCTTGTTATTTTGTTTATTCAACCAAATAATAAAAATTGCAAATGTTTTTGGAAAGTTATGTTATATTATGTTTCTCATTACTCAACATTCCATAGGCTCTTGTCAATTGATATGCTACATGTTATCATCAATTGACAACTGAATCACCTCCAATAACTTATTTTGC
This sequence comes from Lissotriton vulgaris, assembly GCF_964263255.1. Taxonomy (NCBI): domain Eukaryota; kingdom Metazoa; phylum Chordata; class Amphibia; order Caudata; family Salamandridae; genus Lissotriton; species Lissotriton vulgaris. The sequence continues at coordinate 5,162,591 of NC_141686.1, forward strand.
AATAAAGATATTTTTAGAAGAATCTCTATTAATAATATGGATTTTGACATCACTTTGCCTTTTTTCAATGTAACTTATTCACAGGGCTAACATTTTTTCTGTGATATTTTTCTTTTACTCTAACTTACTAAAAAAATGCTCTCTCGGTTATATATTTTCTTATATTTAATTTGGAATGTGTTTTTAGGATTAACTTCACATATGTGTTTTAAATTAAAGCGGAAGTATTACAAATAGCCTTTTCATTTGCCAGGGTCAGAGGAAATTCATATTGTATTCAGTATTTACAGTAAAAGAATGCTGGCCTATGAGTGTGTATTTAAAATTATGTGCTAGTCTAAACTTCACAAGTACAAACGGTGTTTCTCTGCAAATATTATAAACATTAAGGGCCTCATCATGATGCAGTTCGGACCGCAACCGACAGCTTGTCGGTTGCAGTCCAAACGGCATCTACTGGTACAATCCGACCGATGTATTAGAATGTGTGCCGTTGGAGACAGCAGTCGGAGGGACCGACCAACACAAAAGCCCGTTGGTCAGTCGGAAACTCCTCATAATCCCTTAAGGATGGCGTTTCTGCCATCGGGATTATGATGTTGGTTTCCGACAGCCTTTCCATGTCAGCCTTTCTGACATGTAAAGGTTGTGGGAAAGTGAATTTGGGGGGCCCTATCAGGGCCCTCTTATTTCCTGGACCTCCGCATGTGGTGCTAGGGGGCAACTATGGTGTCCCCCTGAAAATCTCTTCAGCGTGTGGCAGGCACCATAAGATGCCTGCCACACGGTACAGGGATTTTCACAAACTACCATTTCTCATTGGAAGCTTGTGCTGCAGGCGGTTTCCATCCGTCTCACAGGATCTCATAGAGAAATTGGAGTTTGCAACCGCTCCATATGCGGTCACATCATAATCGGGTGGTAGAAACTACCGACCCATGGTCGGGTGGTTCCCACACTAAAATGGTGTTAGTCGGGGGCAACTCTGACCTACATTGTAATCAGGGACTTAGTTGTATAGGGAAGGAAAATGAACAAGGAGTCATCTAAGTGATTATATAATGGCAATCTTCAGTATGTCCTAAATTTCCATTAGCCGATCCTAGAGCACTTAACTCCTTTCCGCTCAATAAGTGAAGAATGGGGGCTAAGATGCTTAGAGTTTGTTGATGGTTGTTTAGTGGAGTATATATACATCATTCAACTAGTTGTAGACTGAAAACAAAGAAATATGTATTACATACAGATTTAGTTACCAAAAAAGATTAACAACAATACAAAATATTGAATCCTTTCAGATTAAAAAATGAAAATAAAAATGTAATGAATGTTAAATTACTAATGAAATGTATTTTAAAATGTTTATGGGAAATAATTGATGAATTTCTCAGTGTTTCATACTGTCATCAAATATTGAAGATAATGTAAATAGAATGGAAAGGGGCGACCACTCGGTCCCCCCGAACGTATGGTGGAGTACCCCGATCCCCCCGGGAAACCATTTTGGGCGGGAGGCGAGTCTCGGCTGGTATGCCCGAAGCGGCGTAGCTGGGGCGCGCCTTTTCCCGCCCAAGAGGGGGTTGTCCTAGACACCAACACCGCTAGCCACGCCCTGGAGGCGGATTGGAGGTGGGTACACGCCCGCCCGAAGAAGGATAAAAGGAGCGACAAGCCAAGGAAGCATCCTCTTGTTCCTGTGCTCTGAAGCTGCACCTCCCCGTTGCACGTGAGCTCGAGACGGAACGAAGAGCCATTTTTGAGAATTAATCGTGTGTTTCTTCTTTCAGTGAGTTCGGGGCTTTCTGCTTAGGACCTTTGAAGAATATACGTGGACGATGCCTAGCAAGAAGGTCGGAAAGAGGATCGGGACCGATCAGATGCTCCGTATGCTGATGAAAGACATGGCGGATATGAAAAAGCAGATGGCAGTAATGAATGGTGTGGGGGGGCCTAAGAGAGTCATCGGACCAGCATTGCCGGGAGTAGTCCCTAGCGGGAGAGGCAGAAGGGCCAAGAAGGGAGCGTCGGGGGGGAAGCCCCGGTGCCCGAAGTACCCCCTGCGCACCCGGTCACCCCGATCGAGGCCCCGACCCCGGTCCCAGACGTGGGCCAACCGATCCCTGTGGTAGTCACTCCTGTGAACGGGGAGGATATGCCTCCTGAGCTGGCTGCCCAGTTGGCGGCATGGTTAGGCAAAGAAAACGAGGGGGCCACGGCTGAGGAAGCCAGGGCAATAATGAAGCAGTTGCGGCAATCGAAAGATGCTGCGAAGGCACCGTCTCCTTTTGTTTCCCCGCAGGCTCCCGTGGAACAACCAGTGTCGGGCGTTGGTTCAGCAGGAACTACGGTCACAGTGGCCGGTTCAGGTAAGCAGCCATTGCCGATTGCGGGGGAGGGATCGGTGCCTTCAAGGAGGGAAAAAGTTGTTCAACATATCCCGATCGAGGTAAAAGAAAGGATATGGGCTGATAAATATGTGAACATGTTTTCCTTGTTGACCGATCACTATGAGATTGAGCTTGTAAAAAATCAAAAAGAGTTTCTGCATCCTAGTGTATGGCGCGCCAAGATGGCCACTTTCAGAGTTGATGAGTCGATCGACAATTGGGGCAGAGCGTTTGGAATGTTCATTGCAATTATGGGGGAACGTAGGCCCGAATTATTGGTGGGATTAGCCGTGTATCAGACACGTATCATGGAATTTTTTGGAACATATGGTGGCAATCAATGGTTGTATTACGATAGCATATTTCGTAAGTCCAAGGAGCACGACTCATCCCTGACGTGGGATTGTTTCGACTCCATTTCCTGGGAGAAAATGGAGAAGTCAGGCACGGCGAAGTCGCCATCTTTAGGGGGGGGTATGGTCGAGTTTTCCCGCCATTTGTCTGGGGCGCCCTTTCGGGCGGGATCAAGCAATGATCAGCACACAAGGAATAATGGCAACTCAGGTAAAAAAGGGGTCTGCTGGAGCTTTAACAGAGGTAAATGTACTAGGCCACAGGGATCTTGCAGGTTTAGGCATGAATGTACTGGGTGCGGGCAGTCCTCTCACCCCGAGACCATGTGCAGAGCCAAGAATGGTGATCCGGGAAGTAGAGGGGACGCCAAACAGGTCTGAAATAGTCCGAGGGGCGCCTCTCCCTACCCCGATTGATATCATGGCAATGATTCCTTGGTTGAACGAATATCCGGATCATATCTCCGCTGGGGTGTTGCGAGATTGTTTTTCATATGGTTTCCGCATCCCGGCGGGGGATTTTCAGGGTAAAGCGCAATGCAGGAACCAACTGTCGGTTCTGCAGAATACGGCGGTGGTACAAGCTAAGATTGGGAAGGAGGTGACCCGAGGTCGGGTTGCCGGCCCATTTGACATGCCGCCTGTTGCTCATTTTGTTTGTTTGCCTCTGGGAGTGGTCCCCAAAAAGGACCCAGGGGAATTCAGGTTGATACATAATTTGTCAGCCCCAAGGAGTCTTTCGGTGAACGACGCGATTGACCCGGGAGTTTGTTCGGTGCGGTACGCATCTTTTGATGAGGCTGTCGCCATGTTGAATCGCCTGGGGCCCGGAGCGCTGATGGCCAAGTCGGACATTGAGTCAGCGTTCCGGTTGCTCCCGGTACACCCAGATGATCAGCGTCTCCTTGGTTTCATGTTTCAGGGACGCTATTACATGGATAAATGTATGCCAATGGGTTGCTCCATTTCTTGTGCGTATTTTGAAAGATTCAGTAGTTTTTTACAATGGGCGTGCACAAGAACAACAGGGTTTACACATGTTATGCATTATCTTGATGATTTTCTATTTCTGGGGGCAGCCGGGGACATGGAATGTGCACAGGCTTTGAATGAATTTTGTGATCTCATGACCCGCTTCATGGTATCTGTGTGCCCACCAGGAGTGGCCTTTGGAGCTGCATCTGTCTGCGTCCTCAAACGTAAGGTTCTGGATCTTCTTTTGACGTCACTGCTTTCCTGCTACTTCCCTGTCCTCTTTCTCCACTGCAACAACCTTCACAGAGTCGTACAGTGTTCCACAGCTGGGGCAGTTCTTCCTTTGGGGTGGGAAACTGTCTAGTCGATGGTTTTCCTTTCCTCAGTTCCTACACCAGGCTCTGTTGTTGGGACCGGCTGCGCCTGTACGTTTCTTGTTGGGTCGGCTTTGTATGGCGCGATCGCTTCCCTGTTGACGGTTGTAGATAATCCTTTAAATCTTATTGTTTAACTGCACTCTGATTTACTAATAATTTATAGTTAATTATAATTAATATGTTGGCCTGTGTAATGTAATTTTAAAGGATTATTTTGGACCTCAATTTGGTTCTTGAGTGTTTTAAGACAATATTAGTTAATAAATAAGAAGAAGCCATTGTAAAATATTAGATCTGGCTAGAAGGTTTTCTAACAACATTAAATCTATGTTTATTTTCAAAAAAGTGTTTTTTATTATACGTGTTTATTATTGTTTGCCAGGAAATGCAACAGTTTAATTTATACAAACATTACGGAGGGTGTAGAAATTTAAGGATTGATGTGCTTTGTTACTTACAAAGAGTAATTGTGAGATTTTTACTTGTATAACACTTAATAGTCATTTTCGTTTTGTGTTTGAATTTAGAGTTCTATTTTACGTATTTTCTCATTGGTTCTTGTTATTTTGTTTATTCAACCAAATAATAAAAATTGCAAATGTTTTTGGAAAGTTATGTTATATTATGTTTCTCATTACTCAACATTCCATAGGCTCTTTTCAATTGATATGCTACATGTTATTATCAATTGACAACTGAATCACCTCCAATAACTTATTTTGCAATAAAGATATTTTTAGAAGAATCTCTATTAATAATATGGATTTTGACATCACTTTGCCTTTTTTCAATGTAACTTATTCACAGGGCTAACTTTTTTTCTGTGATATTTTTCTTTTACTCTAACTTACTAAAAAAATGCTCTCTCGGTTATATATTTTCTTATATTTAATTTGGAATGTGTTTTTAGGATTAACTTCACATATGTGTTTTAAATTAAAGCGGAAGTATTACAAATAGCCTTTTCATTTGCCAGGGTCAGAGGAAATTCATATTGTATTCAGTATTTACAGTAAAAGAATGCTGGCCTATGAGTGTGTATTTAAAATTATGTGCTAGTCTAAACTTCACAAGTACAAACGGTGTTCCTCTGCAAATATTATAAACATTAAGGGCCTCATCATGATGCAGTTCGGACCGCAACCGACAGCTTGTCGGTTGCAGTCCAAACGGCATCTACTGGTACAATCCGACCGATGTATTAGAATGTGTGCCGTTGGAGACAGCAGTCGGAGGGACCGACCAACACAAAAGCCTGTTGGTCAGTCGGAAACTCCTCATAATCCCTTAAGGATGGCGTTTCTGCCATCGGGATTATGATGTCGGTTTCCGACAGCCTTTCCATGTCAGCCTTTCTGACATGTAAAGGTTGTGGGAAAGTGAATTTGGGGGGCCCTATCAGGGCCCTCTTATTTCCTGGACCTCCGCATGTGGTGCTAGGGGGCAACTATGGTGTCCCCCTGAAAATCTCTTCAGCGTGTGGCAGGCACCATAAGATGCCTGCCACACGGTACAGGGATTTTCACAAACTACCATTTCTCATTGGAAGCTTGGGCTGCAGGCGGTTTCCATCCGTCTCACAGGATCTCATAGAGAAATTGGAGTTTGCAACCGCTCCATATGCGGTCACATCATAATCGGGTGGTAGAAACTACCGACCCATGGTCGGGTGGTTCCCACACTAAAATGGTGTTAGTCGGGGGCAACTCTGACCTACATTGTAATCAGGGACTTAGTTGTATAGGGAAGGAAAATGAACAAGGAGTCATCTAAGTGATTATATAATGGCAATCTTCAGTATGTCCTAAATTTCCATTAGCCGATCCTAGAGCACTTAACTCCTTTCCGCTCAATAAGTGAAGAATGGGGGCTAAGATGCTTAGAGTTTGTTGATGGTTGTTTAGTGGAGTATATATACATCATTCAACTAGTTGTAGACTGAAAACAAAGAAATATGTATTACATACAGATTTAGTTACCAAAAAAGATTAACAACAATACAAAATATTGAATCCTTTCAGATTAAAAAATGAAAATAAAAATGTAATGAATGTTAAATTACTAATGAAATGTATTTTAAAATGTTTATGGGAAATAATTGATGAATTTCTCAGTGTTTCATACTGTCATCAAATATTGAAGATAATGTAAATAGAATGGAAAGGGGCGACCACTCGGCCCCCCCGAACGTATGGTGGAGTACCCCGATCCCCCCGGGAAACCATTTTGGGCGGGAGGCGAGTCTCGGCTGGTATGCCTGAAGCGGCGTAGCCGGGGCGCGCCTTTTCCCGCCCAAGAGGGGGTTGTCCTAGACACCAACACCGCTAGCCACGCCCTGGAGGCGGATTGGAGGTGGGTACACGCCCGCCCGAAGAAGGATACAATACAAAATATTGAATCCTTTCAGATTAAAAAATTAAAATAAAAATGTAATGAATGTTAAATTACTAATGAAATGTATTTTAAAATGTTTATGGGAAATAATTGATGAATTTCTCAGTGTTTCATACTGTCATCAAATATTGAAGATAATGTAAATAGAATGGAAAGGGGCGACCACTCGGTCCCCCCGAACGTATGGTGGAGTACCCCGATCCCCCCGGGAAACCATTTTGGCCGGGAGGCGAGTCTCGGCTGGTATGCCCGAAGCGGCGTAGCCGGGGCACGCCTTTTCCCGCCCAAGAGGGGGTTGTCCTAGACACCAACACCGCTAGCCACGCCCTGGAGGCGGATTGGAGGTGGGTACACGCCCGCCCGAAGAAGGATAAAAGGAGCGACAAGCCAAGGAAGCATCCTCTTGTTCCTGTGCTCTGAAGCTGCACCTCCCCGTTGCACGTGAGCTCGAGACGGAACGAAGAGCCATTTTTGAGAATTAATCGTGTGTTTCTTCTTTCAGTGAGTTCGGGGCTTTCTGCTTAGGACCTTTGAAGAATATACGTGGATGATGCCTAGCAAGAAGGTCGGAAAGAGGATCGGGACCAATCAGATGCTCCGTATGCTGATGAAAGACATGGCGGATATGAAAAAGCAGATGGCGGTAATGAATGGTGTGGGAGGGCCTAAGAGAGTCATCGGACCAGCATTGCCGGGAGTAGTCCCTAGCGGGAGAGGCAGAAGGGCCAAGAAGGGAGCGTCGGGGGGGGAAGCCCCGGTGCCCGAAGTACCCCCTGCGCACCCGGTCACCCCGATCGAGGCCCCGACCCCGGTCCCAGACGTGGGCCAACCGATCCCTGTGGTAGTCACTCCTGTGAACGGGGAGGATATGCCTCCTGAGCTGGCTGCCCAGTTGGCGGCATGGTTAGGCAAAGAAAACGAGGGGGCCACGGCTGAGGAAGCCAGGGCAATAATGAAGCAGTTGCGGCAATCGAAAGATGCTGCGAAGGCACCGTCTCCTTTTGTTTCCCCGCAGGCTCCCGTGGAACAACCAGTGTCGGGCGTTGGTTCAGCAGGAACTACGGTCACAGTGGCCGGTTCAGGTAAGCAGCCATTGCCGATTGCGGGGGAGGGATCGGTGCCTTCAAGGAGGGAAAAAGTTGTTCAACATATCCCGATTGAGGTAAAAGAAAGGATATGGGCTGATAAATATGTGAACATGTTTTCCTTGTTGACCGATCACTATGAGATTGAGCATGTAAAAAATCAAAAAGAGTTTCTGCATCCTAGTGTATGGCGCGCCAAGATGGCCGCTTTCAGAGTTGATGAGTCGATCGACAATTGGGGCAGAGCGTTTGGAATGTTCATTGCAATTATGGGGGAACGTAGGCCCGAATTATTGGTGGGATTAGCCGTGTATCAGACACGTATCATGGAATTTTTTGGAACATATGGTGGCAATCAATGGTTGTATTACGATAGCATATTTCGTAAGTCCAAGGAGCACGACTCATCCTGACGTGGGATTGTTTCGACTCCATTTCCTGGCAGAAAATGGAGAAGTCAGGCACGGCGAAGTCGCCATCTTTAGGGGGGGGTATGGTCGAGTTTTCCCGCCATTTGTCTGGGGCGCCCTTTCGGGCGGGATCAAGCAATGATCAGCACACAAGGAATAATGGCAACTCAGGTAAAAAAGGGGTCTGCTGGAGCTTTAACAGAGGTAAATATACTAGGCCACAGGGATCTTGCAGGTTTAGGCATGAATGTACTGGGTGCGGGCAGTCCTCTCACCCCGAGACCATGTGCAGAGCCAAGAATGGTGATCCGGGAAGTAGAGGGGGCGCCAAACAGGTCTGAAATAGTCCGAGGGGCGCCTCTCCCTACCCCGATTGATATCATGGCAATGATTCCTTGGTTGAATGAATATCCGGATCATATCTCCGCTGGCGTGTTGCGAGATTGTTTTTCATATGGTTTCCGCATCCCGGCAGGGGATTTTCAGGGTAAAGCGCAATGCAGGAACCAACTGTCGGTTCTGCAGAATACGGCGGTGGTACAAGCTAAGATTGGGAAGGAGGTGACCCGAGGTCGGGTTGCCGGCCCATTTGACATGCCGCCTGTTGCTCATTTTGTTTGTTCGCCTCTGGGAGTGGTCCCCAAAAAGAACCCAGGGGAATTCAGGTTGATACATAATTTGTCAGCCCCAAGGTGTCTTGCGGTGAACGACGCGATTGACCCGGGAGTTTGTTCGGTGCGGTACGCATCTTTTGATGAGGTTGTCGCCATGTTGAATCGCCTGGGGCCCGGAGCGCTGATGGCCAAGTCGGACATTGAGTCAGCGTTCCGGTTGCTCCCGGTACACCCAGATGATCAGCGTCTCCTTGGTTTCATGTTTCAGGGACGCTATTACATGGATAAATGTATGCCAATGGGCTGCTCCATTTCTTGTGCGTATTTTGAAAGATTCAGTAGTTTTTTACAATGGGCGTGCACAAGAACAACAGGGTTTACACATTTTATGCATTATCTTGATGATTTTCTATTTCTGGGGGCAGCCGGGGACATGGAATGTGCACAGGCTTTGAATGAATTTTGTGATCTCATGACCCGCTTTGGCGTGCCATTGGCACCAGGTAAAACAGTGGGCCCGGCTACTTCGCTCGAGTTTCTTGGAATAGAGCTCGACTCCGAAGAGGGGTGCTTCCGTTTGCCTAAGGAAAAGGTAACGAAGTTTAAGACATCACTTGAAACATGTATTGGTGAGACGAAGGTAAATTTGCATCAGTTGCAGCAAGCTGTGGGTCAGCTGAACTTTGCCCTTAGAGTAATACCGATGGCTCGCCCCTTTTCCCGCTCTATTGCTCAAGCCATGGTCGGCCTTAAGGAAGGGCACCACCGCACAAGGCTCTCGGCAGAGGTCCGCCAGGACATGCGCATATGGTTGGCATTCCTGGCGGATTTCAACGGTCGTGTCATGTGGACCAAACCAGCGGTCTCCTCCGTGGAGCTGGGGTTGTGGACGGACTCGGCAGGGAGCGTGGGTTTTGGCGCCATCCTGGGTAATCATTGGTCGGCACGAACCTGGCCGCCATGGTGGCACTAGAATGGGCTGACAGTTAACATTGGGTTTCTCGAACTGTTCCCTATCCTGGTGGCCTTGAAAACATGGCCTGAGGAATTTTGTGATCGCTCTGTGGTTTTCTGGTCTGATAATATGACCGTGGTTGAGTGTATCAATAGTCAGGCAGCACGCTGCAAATGGATCTTGAGACTGTTGAAGGAAATTGTCCTGCTGTGTATGAGACTAAACGTCCACTTTTGGGCGAGACATGTGCCAGGGGTGTTAAATCAGGCAGCTGATGCACTTTCTCGTTCCCGTATGCAGGCCTTCTGGGGTTTTCTGCCCTCAGCGGACCCGGTGGCGGCACCATTTCCCGAAGCTCTCTGGTCTCTCGGTGCCCCGGACTACAAGACCTTGTGGGAGAGAGTTTAGCACCCAGGACAAGGAAGGCTTATGAAGGGGCGTTCCGTTCTTATTTGTCCTTTTTGGGTTCAGCTAGGGGGGAGCTGTGGGGCCAAGAAGAGTACGTCCTGAACTTTTTGTTATCATTACATCAGGCAGGCAAATCAGTGGCTACGGCCAATAGGCACCGGGCCGCCATTTCTTTCATGGCACCGGCCCATGGCATACAGGATCCCACGGCATCTTTCTTGGTGCAGAAGGCGCTGCGTGGGTGGCAACGCCGTGAGGGTTGCAGAGTGGATGAAAGACATCCGATAGGTCTTGAAAGGTTGGCCCTGTTACTGTCCGTACTCCCTGCGACATGTTCGTCTCAATCAGAGACAGTGCTATTCCGGGCCGCTTTTGCATTAGCATTCCATGGGGCTATGCGGGTAAGCGAGCTGGTAGCGAGGAACAAGCTGGATACGGGGGGAGGTCTGTGCCGTGGGCACATTCAAATTAAGGGGGAGACAATGGTAGTCTCATTTGTCAGGTCCAAGACCGATCAGAAAGCGATCGGGGACAGTGTAGTGGTTCAGCGGATTCCGGGATCTCCCATGTGCCCGGTAGCATGCGTTGAGGAGTATTTGTCGCAGAGGGCGACATCATGGGAGGGAAGCTTGCTGAGGCACGCCGACGCCACCCCGCTGACTAGGTTTCAGTTTCAGCGGGTGCTAACGATGGCGATCGCAGCGGCGGGCTTGAATCCGTGCCAGTTTGGGACCCATTCCTTCAGGATAGGGGCTGCTACAGAGGCTACAGCCAGGGGTCTGAGTGTGGAAAAAGTGAAACAGTTGGGGCGTTGGTCCTCGAATTGTTATAAAAGGTATGTGCGGTTGCACATGTTGTGAAGCCTATGTCTTGTACTCACGCTTCTTGTTTTTGTTTGGTTTACAGTGTTGCGAGCTTACGAAGCGGGGCGGACTGTGCAGTCGACCCGACACCTGGGAACCAGCGGTCAAAGATCACCGGTTGAGGAAAGAGTGGTGTGGGTCGTGGGCCACTCATACGTGAGGTGTGCCGCAGACGTATTCAAAGCAGGTGACATGATTCACATGGCTGGGGAATACGGGTACAGGGTGACCTTCTACGGAAGGGGCGGGCTCTGTATTGACCAGTTTCAAAGTTTTATCGAGGGTTTGTTAGGGCGGACAAGGTCACCGCCATCTATAATCATAGTGCATCTTGGGGGCAATGATTTGGTGACCACTGGTAGACGAATACTTCTCGAGTTGATACTATCCACAGTGAGTTGGTTGGCGAGAAGGGTTCCAGGGTGCACGATTGCATGGTCCCATATGATTCCACGAAAAGTGTGGCGGGGGGCTATTTCGGTGGCTGCTGTAAATCATTCAGTGAAGAAGGTGAATAACAAGCTTAGTAGATTGTTCCGTACTAGTACATTGCATTCTATTCCGCATGGGTGTATCAGGGGGGACCAAATGTATCTAGAGGATGGAGTTCATTTGTCCCGGGTGGGGGATTCTTTACTCATAGGAGACTTCGTAGCTTGGTTAAAGAGTTTGCAGCCATGACCTTTAAGTAGGAGTTTTTGTGGGGGGTCCGGATAGCCGGTCAACTATCCGGCCTGTGGCGGTAAGGTCATGATCGGTGAGCAGGAATTAGAAGATCCCTAGAGGTAGGGCGTCACCCATTATGGATGGGAGCGCCCGGGGGGAGGCGGCGATTGGCCCCTCAAACGGGGAGCCGGTCCCCTCTAAGGATGGGGACGCCGAAAGGGAAGGCGGCCATAGGCCCCTCCCTGGGGAGGAGGGGCTAGGGCCCCTCCTGGGAATTTCCCGGGGCCAGGACATCTGCGACGGCAGATGTGGTAAGTTGTGTGTTCTACGCTACCTTCTAGACACCTCACACGAGTCCTCGGACGACCACTAAAGATGGCGTCAAGTTATCAAGGGGCCCCCGCTATGACAAGGGAAATTGGAAGTTGGCACAGAGGTACAGTCCTCTGTGCGACCCCCCTCACAAGTGAGGGGGGAGTTCTGGTAGTGGGGATCTGACACCGGTTCGACCTTGCCGTTGGTCCGTAATTGTTAGGATGTACAATTTCAAAGTTTGAGTAATGCATTTGCAGGATGTTTAGTATCGGCTAGGAGAACCTTTGTATTAGAGATGTGTTAAGGTCAGCCAAGAACATCGTAATGTGTAAATGAAATTGTACATGATATGAAACTGTTATTTTGACGTTTTAATTTTTGTTTCATATTTTAATAAATACGGCCGGGAGGGTAACTCCCTTCCGCCTTCCACAAGTTCAGAACTGTTTCCGTCTTCCCATCCTTGGGGATTGTGTTGAGAGGGGGTGGCGGGTATCTCAGCCATATGGAAAGGGGCGACCACTCGGTCCCCCCGAACGTATGGTGGAGTACCCCGATCCCCCCGGGAAACCATTTTGGGCGGGAGGCGAGTCTCGGCTGGTATGCCCAAAGCGGCGTAGCCAGGGCATGCCTTTTCCCGCCCAAGAGGGGGTTGTCCTAGACACCAACACCGCTAGCCACGCCCTGGAGGCGGATTGGAGGTGGGTACACGCCCGCCCGAAGAAGGATAAAAGGAGCGACAAGCCAAGGAAGCATTCTCTTGTTCCTGTGCTCTGAAGCTGCACCTCCCCGTTGCACGTGAGCTCGAGACGGATCGAAGAGCCATTTTTGACCCGCCCACCAGCCCCTGATGACAGCGATTTGTTGAAATAAAGTCGAGTGTCATGATATTGTTTTTCTTACAGGTTGTTTTGAATAAAGTTGGGAATTTGGGTGTAATAAAGTTGATAATTTTTCCTTTTCAGCATGTTTTATTCAGCAAAGTAGTTGCACCAGATGCGCAGTAGAGATTATATTTCGATTCGCTTAAGTATTAAATTGTTTTTCTCCACTTTAGTCTTAGATTGTCGTATTTATTTTGGTCAGGCGGTAAGGTCATGATCGGTGAGCAGGAATTAGAAGATCCCTAGAGGTAGGGCGTCACCCATTATGGATGGGAGCGCCCGGGGGGAGGCGGCCATTGGCCCCTCAAACGGGGAGGCGGTCCCCTCTAAGGATGGGGATGCCGAAAGGGAAGGCGGCCATAGGCCCCTCCCTGGGGAGAAGGGGCTAGGGCCCCTCCTGGGAATTTCCCGGGGCCAGGACATCTGCGACGGCAGATGTGGTAAGTTGTGTGGGGTGGGAGGGGGGTCTACGCTACCTTCTAGACACCTCACAAGAGTCCTCGGACGACCACTAAAGATGGCGTCAAGTTATCAAGGGGCCCCCGCTATGACAAGGGAAATTGGAAGTTGGCACAGAGGTACAGTCCTCTGTGCGACCCCCCTCACAAGTGAGGGGGGAGTTCTGGTAGTGGGGATCTGACACCGGTTACGACCTTGCCGTTGGCCCGTAAATGTTAGGATGTACAATTTCAAAGTTTGAGTAATGCATTTGCAGGATGTTTAGTATCGGCTAGGAGAACCTTTGTATTAGAGATTTGTTAAGGTCAGCCAAGAACATCGTAATGTGTAAATGAAATTGTACATGATATGAAACTGTTATTTTGACGTTTTAATTTTTGTTTCATATTTTAATAAATACGGCCGGGAGGGTAACTCCCTTCTGCCTTCCACAAGTTCAGAACTGTTTCCGTCTTCCCATCCTTGGGGATTGTGTTGAGAGGGGGTGGCGGGTATCTCAGCCATATGGAAAGGGGCGACCACTCGGTCCCCCCGAACGTATGGTGGAGTACCCCGATCCCCCCGGGAAACCATTTTGGGCGGGAGGCGAGTCTCGGCTGGTATGCCCGAAGCGGCGTAGCCGGGGCATGCCTTTTCCCGCCCAAGAGGGGGTTGTCCTAGACACCAACACCGCTAGCCACGCCCTGGAGGCGGATTGGAGGTGGGTACCGCCCGCCCGAAGAAGGATAAAAGGAGCGACAAGCCAAGGAAGCATTCTCTTGTTCCTGTGCTCTGAAGCTGCACCTCCCCGTTGCACGTGAGCTCGAGACGGAACGAAGAGCCATTTTTGACCCGCCCACCAGCCCCTGATGACAGCGATTTGTTGAAATAAAGTCGAGTGTCATGATATTGTTTTTCTTACAGGTTGTTTTGAATAAAGTTGGGAATTTGGGTGTAATAAAGTTGATAATTTTTCCTTTTCAGCATGTTTTATTCAGCAAAGTAGTTGCACCGGATGCGCAGTAGAGATTATATTTCGATATGCTTAAGTATAAAATTGTTTTTCTCCACTTTAGTCTTAGATTGTCGTATTTATTTTGGTCGGGCGGTAAGGTCATGATCGGTGAGCAGGAATTAGAAGATCCCTAGAGGTAGGGCGTCACCCATTATGGATGGGAGCGCCCGGGGGGAGGCGGCCATTTGCCCCTCAAACGGGGAGGCGGTCCCCTCTAAGGATGGGGATGCCGAAAGGGAAGGCGGCCATAGGCCCCTCCCTGGGGAGAAGGGGCTAGGGCTCCTCCTGGGAATTTCCCGGGGCCAGGACATCTGCGACAGCAGATGTGGTATGTTGTGTGGGGTGGGAGGGGGGTCTACGCTACCTTCTAGACACCTCACACGAGTCCTCGGACGACCACTAAAGATGGCGTCGAGTTATCAAGGGGCCCCCGCTAAGACAAGGGAAATTGGAAGTTGGCACAGAGGTACAGTCCTCTGTGCGACCCCCTCACAAGTGAGGGGGGAGTTCTGGTAGTGGGGATCTGACACCGGTTACGACCTTGCCGTTGGCCCGTAAATGTTAGGATGTACAATTTCAAAGTTTGAGTAATGCATTTGCAGGATGTTTAGTATCGGCTAGGAGAACCTTTGTATTAGAGATGTGTTAAGGTCAGCCAAGAACATCGTAATGTGTAAATGAAATTGTACATGATATGAAACTGTTATTTTGACGTTTTCATTTTTGTTTCATATTTTAATAAATACGGCCGGGAGGGTAACTCCCTTACGCCTTCCACAAGTACAGAACTGTTTTCGTCTTCCCATCCTTGGGGATTGTGTTGAGAGGGGGTGGCGGGTATCTCAGCCATAACAGGACCATAAAGCAACCTCACAACAACAGAATTCAATCTATGGCTCAATGGTTTCCGTACATGAGGTAAATGTTTCTCCCAGGGCAACAGTTCCAGAGACAAAGCAGTATCACTTCAGCAAACCTGCCATCTGTCACGGCCATCATGACTCGTGGCTGGAGGGCGGGGGGGGGGGGGTGTCAAGTCACGTGGGGGAGGGGTTAATTTTTAAATAAATAAAAAATATATATATAACTTACCTTCGTGGCCCGCTCCGGTCTGGTCCTGCATTGTCCCACGTCCTCTCCACAAAGAAAGCAGGCAGCCTCCCTCCCCTACCCTCAGCCAATCAGAAGGCTGCAATGGCAGTGTTGTGATTGGCTGGTGTGCCGACCGCACAGGCATATATGGAGAGGCCGTTCTCTCCATGCAGCCTACATGGAGAAAATGGAGATTGTGCATGACTTGTTTGGGCAGCCACTCCTCCCTTTGCCTGGAGCAGGACTACAAACAAACCTTTCTGCTTTCTTGCAGTGCGAGAAGCAGAAACATAAAATGGTATTCATAATTCCATTTTATGTTTCTGCTTCTCGCACTGCGAGAAAGCAGTGGGGCAACTCTCCTCCACACACATGGAGGAGCCGCCCCTGACTGCAATTACCCATACCAGACGAAGAAATTAAATAGTTCAAAGGTTATGTATCCTAGAATGACTAGTGGGGCATGTTCTTATAAATTTAAAAACAACAAATGAAAGTCTATTTTTTTATGTTCAAAAAACAATATTTTACTTTTCTTGTTATATGTTTGTGGTTGTTACTGTTAGTTATTTAGGGATTGTTTTAGAGATGTGGGTATTATTTGTATATTTGATTACAGAGTTAATTATAATAAATGTGTTATTTAGAGGTTGACATATTTTTCATGGATAAAATGTTGTGTGATTAAATTGAAATGGCTAATTATAATGTAGCTGTAATGTAAAGTAGAACATAACCTGAGATTTAAATTTAATAAGCACAATTATATTAGTATGCACTCATGATTTAAAAAAAAGACAAAAAATGGTTCATATATTAAAAATCCAATTAAAAAGTCAATTAAAACAAAACATATCAACTTATATTAGTAATCTACTGATAACAAATTTCATCCTAAAATTAGCTATCAATAATACATTTGTGATGTATTGAAAAATTCAACATATTTAATATATGTTTAAGTAAAAACGATCTTTGATTTGAAAGTTTTCAGCTCTTCTGCTGTACGATGTACCAAAATTGTGTGTCATTCATCCTCAATGTAATTTTTACTATTTTTATTAAGAGGTAATTATCACCCCATGGCAATATTTTGTAGAATAGTACAGATAGCAATCATTTTACAAGCTATTTAAGGATTGTGCAATACCTTCCCACTAGAGATTCAGGCACAATAATCCAGACATGATTATAGAAAATAAGTGTTCAATTATAAATCTGATTTTCTGATGTGTTGCATTGTGTGCTGCAGTTGTTCTAAATGATGTGATAAGCCATGGCCAAACAGGATAGCCCTGCTTTAAGAAAAAGTGATTAAAAGGTCATTTACAATTAACAATGGAAAACAAATACAAATGGATATTTCTTACAAACTTATTACCATTTATTTAAAAAATTATTATAATCTAACAAAAACTTTAGGCCATATTGCATAAGCATATATTCTGATATAGAACACAGAACATTGATTTATATTAGAAACAGAACTGTGAGTGATTTTGGGAAATAACACATTGACCTACCAGGTAGGAGGTAATCTCCATACTGACCGCCTTAGAATCTTTGAATAATGGTGGAAGCAAGAATAACTTGCACTTCCTGGACATTTCGCAACAACACTTGTGAAGTTGTACTGGTCACGGAATATTCCTTGAACATTGATAGAGTATTATGATTGTGATTTCAGCAGAAGAAAAGTACCAACCAATATAGCAGATATTCTCAATTGTGTGCAGGTCCTGAGCAAAAACTCCAAATAATTATTAAAAAAAGAAATGTAATTACGAAGAGATGCAATATTACAATTGGTTGGATGGTATCTTTCCAATTTATAGCTGTAAAACTGTGCCAGGAATGGTGTAAGGATTTTGCCATTTGTTAGCTCAGCAGGGATGGAACTTGCTAATCCTATGCTTGAAGGCTTTGCTGCAAAAATGGAAAAAGGCTTTATCACTTTTCTAACACCGCATGGATGGCACTGTGCTAATCCTATGCTTAAAATCTCTGCTATGGAAATAGACATATGAGGTATTGGGCTAATTCAACAAGCACAATCACACTTGTCCCCAGGTATTACAATATTTCCATGCTAAAGACATGCACACTGGGTATCTCTATGATGCATACGACTTTGGTGTTATCAATGATTTCATAATTAATGTTGTCAATTATGTCATTTAAGATACAAGTGATATGATTAATGATGTAATTTAACATGTCATGGGTTATAGCTAGTTCAGTAAACTGTTACGTTCGATTTTCTCTTATTTCAACACCTAACTAATAAATCACTTGAACTTTTGTATCTTTTCAGTGAATTTCTATGTTTTAAAATAATGCAAGCTAAGATCTTATTATCAAACCTAATTATAAACGCACCTTAATTTTGTTTTTTCCTTTAAATATTTGAGTTTGTTTAGATAAGGGAAGATCTTATTACCGTACAAAACTATTATCCCATTTTAACATTTGTTTTTTCAGTGAATTTCTCTTTTTTGTTTATTGATCATATAAAGCAGACGCTGAAATTTTCTCCCAACTTTGAGCAGGCAGACAGAGCCAATGGGAGAGCCAGTGGGAATTGGATGGGAGCGGAGGGATGCACGAGTGCATGGCAGGCTTGTGCCTGCCCAGGGGGAGCATACTGGACTGCTGCAAGGTTTGGGTGGAAGACAGGAAATCCTGCAGTTCCTGCCCATGCAGCTTTTCTAAAGTTCCCTGTGTCTCCAGGCCTGAAATTATCTGGTCAGGAGTTTGTGGATAATTCTAGGCCCAGAAATAGCACAACTACAGTGATTGTCAAAAGGTGCATGAGATTCAGGCAGTTGTTGGTAAACAACGCATGGCTATTTCTTCAATTTTATGGTAGATCTTGTGTTTAACATATCTCAAATAAGGATGTTGGATGTGGGTGTAGCAACAACTATTTTAAAGTTAAAATGTATGTATTCAATAGCTACATTTAAGCCAGTAGAATACTGGTATGAAACATTGAAGATGCATGGTTATTTAGCTGGTGTTCCAATATTAAAGGTAATGAGCCCCCCACATGAACTTCATCTCAGGACCTCCACCCCTCTTCAGTGTTGGTTGACTGGTTGCCTTGTGTTTTGGCCTCTGACTATGCTTGGGCATCGGGTAGAGATGTATATTGATTCTGTTGTTGAGTAATTTAGTAATCAACACTATGGAAGTGCTTTTGTTGTAGGTCCAAGGTATTCAGTTGAAGTAGTCTGGTGCGTGTTTATCTAGGTTCCTGATCGATACTGTAACCTTATGACCCTATTCGGCTATAAATCCATTTATTCCCTATATTGGCATAACCGTTCAAGTGCGATATTCAGAAAGTCATCTCTGGCCTCACACGAACAGAGCCACATCCCAGAATAGTTCTCTGCCACTTCCTTTGCAACCAATTAGTGCAATGACAGAGCAGAAGTTGTGGTAAATATTTGATTTACCGTCCTAATTTCTGTGCAGGTAAGTACTTAATCAATAATAACTCAATCGGAAAGAAAGAGGCAGAGTCCGTGGTGTTAGAGTTCTTAGGGGTTTTATTCCTTAAAAAGGAATGGTCAGACCGTATATCGGGTTCCTGACACCACTGGGGTGCAGGAAGGGATAGAGCAATATTTTATTGACAATACATAGCTTATATACTTAAGTTACATTATAGAAACCAATACAGTAGGCGTAACAGCTGAGAGAAACAAGATAACAGCATCCACGTGGTAGTGATACGTAATTAGAAGGCGTGAACATAGAGGTGTGTGCTAGAAACGTCACAGGTAGGTGTCACAAGTGGGTGGCACAAAGCAGAATCTTGTAATGTCAGCAGAAATCTGAGGCCTGGATGCGCGCGCAGCTGCATGACGTGTGATTGACGTGAAACTGGAGGGTGCAGGGGACTTGACATTTACACTGGCGGAAAGAGACAGAAGTCTGGCATGTCAGATCAACTCGTACCTCTATCATATCTGATATCTGATGTTTGGGAACCATATTATCTAAACGGAAAAGGTCTCTGGGGCAGAAGCTATTCTATACTGACTGTGAGTGCGTGTATAAGCGCCTAAGTGTCTGCATGAGAATGCGAGGGGCATGGGCCTACCATGGTAACAGAGGCTATGAATTACTTGCACGGAGACAGTGAGGCCGGGCCCTTTGCTCTGCAGCTGGGGGGATGTTTACTTAAACTAGTAGGCAGGAATGCATTTTCGAGGAGCGGAACAGATAATTCGAAGGTTGAATACAGTCTTGGCAGGCAGCAGGCTGAGCTAAGCGCCGTGAGCCGCACAGGGAGTAAGGCAGAGGTCACGGGTACAGAGACAGCCTGGGCTGAGGCTTTCGGAGTCAGAAAGCAGGAAAAAAGGCTCGATGGCAGAATTCAGGGCCTACTTCGCCAGAGCTGAAAAACATGTAAAGTACACCACAAAAAGACGTTGGCATAGCATACTTAGAAACGGAATATTCAACCCATTCAGGGTGGGTCTGAAAGAGGACATGTTAACGTTGGACGCAAATGTATTTGCGTCTTCATAGCTGGCACAGGAGGGAAGTTACATGCATTTTAAGCTGGTACATGGAGACGGTGGGGTACCCGTTAGGGAACATTACTTGACCATAAAATTTATATTTCCTCATTCCCTCCTTGTTCCCTACAGACCCTTCATGATATATCGATCCTCATGAATCGATCAGTCTGTTCTTGTAACATCATTTGTTCTTCTTTCTTCCTTTCACGTTTTGAGAGAAAACTGGAATGTTCAATGCACGATGTGGCACACAGTCCACAAATCGCTGGCCCACACTGTAGGCACAGGCAGCAACTGAATACTATGACAAGGGCAATGCCTAGGAAGGATAGGATCTTCCATCCCCAAGCGGTTAACGTTGTCCAGAACCAACCGGACCAAGTCCAGGTGCCTGGATTCTGATGTATCTGATTTGCAATTTTATGAAGACGTGTAATAGCTTGGTATACCGTTGGCGCGTTTTCTGGAATGAAAACACAGCAACTTGACCCGATGACCTTACAAGCTCCGCCTCTATCTGCCAAGATGACGTCAATAACAAGACGATTCTGAAGAACAACAACCCGCATGGCGGACTGCTCCTCTGTTAAGTTACCTAGGACGGAGGCAGTTTCATTCACTACTGCTTCAAGTGTTCTGGTTAATCTGCGTATTAGTTTACTATTTTGGACGGGACCTGTGAAGAAAAAGAATCCTTTATTGAAATCTGTGTATTGCTCCCATGCCGTTTCAGTGTAGTCGACAATCGGGAGATCTCTTCGGAGTCTATTCTTTACTAGATTTGTATTTCTGTGATAATCAGGAGGAGCTAGAAAAACAGGGGGCAGAAGGAATGCAATATAACAGGTACCATCCCAATCTGGAGGCAAGCGTATGTATGCGGTATGGCCACAAACAAAGTAGGAATGACGAGTAGCTCTAAAGGAAGATTTGCCTTGGTCACTGAATTCGACCACAGTAGTACATTTACTATGACCTAAGTGTACTGAACCCTTCTTACTGACACATAAATCACCAGTGACTGGTAATACTGACATAGCAGGGAGAACTGGTGCAGCTTCGGATTCAACAGTGAGAATCATAAGGTTAATTGTATAATTACCTAATCCATATACTTCATTTTCTAGATCAGTTCCTATTCTAGTGGGAAGTCCCTTCTTGTCAGGGTAACAGGCATTAAGCAGAACTAAGTTCAAGTTTCCCCAAACCCAGCTCCCTTTAAAAACAGCGACATCAGGATCTAAGGAATTAATTATTCTAAACCATGCACCACAGGAGCCATTGTGAGTGAACGGGTACGGAAAGAGGGGCAGAACTCCCTTGTATTTCTGGTAGGGAGGGAGTCGGCCACATATCCAGCAGTTTGTAGCATTGTTAGTCTGATGGGAGTGATGTAACATACTAATGAAGGTGTTGTTGCGCAGCGCGAGTCTGTAAGAAAGTTCGTGGGGAGGTAATTCACTAAAAGAATGTTCAGCAGAAACATTGTAAGCAGATTGTTCACGCTTGAAAATAGGGTAGTATATAGGAAGCAATATACTAGCAACAATAATCAGAAGACTTAAAAAAAACATAATCAATAATGTCACTATACAGTGACTACGGAGAGATTTGCAATATGTACGTTTCTTGAGTTGTCTCTCTCTCTCTCTATCTCGATCTAGGGGATACATGTCAGAAACTATTTAACCGATTCACCTAGGGGAGGACTTAAACAATTAAACTGTCTGACTTGCTAGATCGAAGTTTCAATCTGTACTCCTCTTGGGGAGTTTTCTCTTGTTTCGGAACTTTAAAGTCACTAGGTTCGATACAGTCTTTGGAGGGGTGGACGAGTCTGTTTCTGGCATCAGTTCGTTACATTTTTTTATATGGCTCGTATGGATCCACCCCTTTCGGCCTTCCACTTTGATAGCGGTCCGTGTTGTAAGAAGGACGGTCTTCGGCTCTTTCCAGCGGGGCTCCAGCGGACTTTTCCTGTCGAAGTTCCTAATTAGGACCGTGTCACCGGGACGGACATCATGCGGCTTTACATCAGTGTTGTCAGGGAAGGCTGCGGTAACCTGTGAACGACATGATTGGAGTGCAGACATCAAAGAGGCAAGGTAATCTGTCAGCATATTACAGTCAACATCGGTAATTTTCTTAGGTATGGGCGTCCCCCACATATTCGGTGGTCTGCCAAAGACCACTTCATACGGAGATAGTCCTGATCTCGAATGGGCAACCATTCTCATATAGAACAATGCAACTGGCAGGGCGACTATCCAGTCGACCCCTTTCTCTTTACAAACTTTAGCAAGGCGGGTCTTTAGTGTCTGGTTATGCCTCTCTACAAGGCCAGCAGCTTCGGGATGTCGGACACAATGGAATCTCCACTGATATCCTAGCAGCAAGGAAACCTGTTTCATGAGTTCGGATGAGAATGGCTGTCCGTTATCTGAGTACACGACACGAGGCAAGCCGTATCGTGGAAAGAATTCTCGAACCAGCTGCCTGGCAGTGGTCGGAGCAGTGTAATCTGGGACTGGATATGCTTCGGTCCAACGGGAAAGTGCACAAACAATTACGAGGACATATTTGAATCCTCGACAACGGTCCATCTGGATATAATCCATCTGGAGGACTTCAAAAGGGTGATCGGGAGGATGAAATCCACCTTGCTCTACAGGGACGCTTTTACCTGGATTGAACTGACAACAGATCATGCAAGTACGCACTTTCTGTTTTGCTGCTGCTCGTAAGTGTTTGTTATACCAGAGATTCTGTAAACTGTCTAACATCGCTTTTTCTCCTAGATGTGCTGGACTATGTGCTGTATTGATTATGACTTGAACCATAGAGTCGGGGAGAAACCATGTAGATTTTCCCTTCGTCATCCAACCTTGATCTGTCTGGATCCCTCCTAGTTCAGTCCATTTCTTTATTTCATCTCTAGTAGCATGTGTCTGAATATCAATTACATCTAGGGCGGGATCCCTGACTGTCATACAATGTGTCGGTACTATTGTCTTTGTCACGTCAGTTGTCTGAGTGTGAGTCAATGCTGTATGTTTTGCTGTCTGGTCTGCCAGGTCGTTACCCTGGGAAACAGAATCTGTAACTTTAGTATGTGCTTTACACTTCATGACGGATATGCCTGAAGGCAGATGTATTGCTTCTAACAGTGCTTGAATGAGGGGACCGTGTTGGATCTTGGCACCGTGAGAGGTCAAGAAACCTCGTTCTTGCCATAACATTCCAAAGTCGTGTACAACTCCGAACGCATAACGGGAATCAGTGTATATGTTAACATTTCTGTTCTTGGCTAGTATACAGGCTCGGGTCAGAGCAATAAGCTCTGCCGCTTGAGCGGACAGTGTGTCAATACGATATGTTTCTTTAACTTCAGTTTCAGTGGTCACTGCATATGCAGCCACTAATTCTCCTGTACTTGTTCTCATACATGAACCATCCACATAAAGTGTCAGGTCTGGATTTGTCAATGGAACATCGGTTAAGTCTCGTCGGGGCTTTGTTACTGCATTAATGATCTCTATACAATCATGCGGAGCTGGATCTGCCATAATTGAAGGTAACAATGTTGCGGGGTTTAGAATGCTGCAGCGTCTGATTTCTATGTGTGGCTGGAATAGCGTTAATTCATAACCTGTCAGTCGTGCTATAGTCAAGTGTTGAGTCTGAGTTCTGTTTAAAAGAACCTCTACAGAATGTGGAACTTGTACTGTTAATTGATGTCCTAAAACAATTGAGTCGCTCTGTCTGATTGCTAGTGCTGTTGCTGCTACTGACTTTAAGCACGCAGGGAGTGCCTGGGCTACTGAATCCAATGTACTTGAAAAATAAGCGCAAGGCTTATGTGAACCTGCTTGGTCTTGAGTGAGGACAGACAACGCTGTACCATCACGTCTGTAACAAAAAGTGTAAAAGGTTTGCTGTAACATGGTGTCGCTAAAACTGATGCTTGGCATAAAGCTTTCTTTAATTCCTCAAAGGCTTCTGTGTGTTCCTGAGTCCAAGGAAGGGCAGTCGAAGTCGCTGCCTCCTGTGTTGTCAACTGAATGAGTGGTTTAGCTAGAAATGCATACTGAGGAATACATTGTCTGCAGTACGAGGTGAGGCCTATAAAGGCCCGCACTTCCTTTTGTGTCCGGGGTTGTGGCATATTTACAATTAACTGGATGCGATAAGGAGTGAGCTGTCTCCCCACTTTGGACAGCAAGTGACCCAAGTACACAACTTGCTGAACACAGAATTGTAGCTTCGAAGGAGACACCTTGTGTCCCTTTTCGGCCAGAAAATGTAAAACTGTCAGTGATGCTTGTTCACATTCGGGCTCACTTCGTGCGGTGATCAGCAGATCATCGACGTATTGCAGTAAAGCGGTGTTAACTGGCATTTGAATACAATCTAGTTGTCTTTTCAGTGCTTGACTATAGATGCTGGGGCTTTCTGTGAATCCTTGAGGTGCGCGTGAAAATTTGAAACTTCGTCTATTTAAACTGAATCCGAAAAGGTATTGGCTCTCTGGGTCAATAGGCACACTGAAGAAGGCGTTCTTGAGGTCAATTACAGTAAAGAACGTTGCTTCAGAATCAATAGCAGTCAATAGGGATGAGATGTCGGGAACCACAGGGTACTGTGGTACAATGCATTTATTCAGTTCTCGTAAATCAATCACCAGCCGATATACTGGCGGTGCATTGGGATCAGTACGTTTAAGAATCGGAATGATAGGGGAATTACAGATATTGGAGTCGGTCTCTATGACCACTCCTTGGGCAATGAGCTCTTCAATGATTTCCAGTAAAGCCACTACAGCATCGGGTGGTAACTTGTATTGTCTGATTCGGGGTAAAACAACACCTGGTTTCAGTGTAACACGGTATGGTGTAATGTGCATGCAGCCTACATCGGTTGGGCCTTGTGCCCACAGGTGATCCGGTACATTTTTCAATCTGACATCAAACTCTCGTAATACATAGTGACCCTTGAAATCTCGCAAAAACAGTCTAACTCCCTCCGGAGAACAACATATCACTGCTCCTAGAGCCTTCAATGTTTTGATACCTAACAGATTTTCTGGACATGATTTTGTAAGTAACAAGTCTGTAACACGTGATAATGGAACCACAGCCAGGGGGACTGGTTCTGATACCTCATTTACAATAGGCTGTCCTGAAAAACCAAGGGAAACATTCTGTGAGCCTGAGAGGGGTGCCCCTGGGACTTCGTCATGGCTGATTGTTGTGCGGCTTGCCCCTGTGTCAATTAAAAACTTTCTGTCTTTTACCAAAACTTGACTGTGTACATAAGGACCCTCTTGATCTACAGGAATCTCAATAAGAGGCAAGCCAAACTCCCTCTCTAGGCTGTTTCATGTGTATCGTGGATAATCGGGGTAAGCAGATTGGGCATACTGGTACATCTGCTGTGAAACTTGCAGAGTCGCGGCAATGGGCTGTGGCTGTGGTGCTGCTACCGTCTGTGCTGTATGTGATGAAGCATGCGTAGGCTGTGTATTCTGCGAAGTCTGTTGCTGGACCTGGTCTTGTCTAGGCGGATGCGGTCTTTCCTTAGTTTTACCTGTTGCTATATTATGTTTCAGAACTGGACATTCATGTACGTAGTGACCTGGCTGCTTGCAATAGTTGCACATCCCTTTAACGGGAGCTGCTGAATTCTGGGTCTGGGTCGTACCCTTTCTCTGGCCGTCGGCTGGAACCGACTGGGCCACTAACATTTTCATTTTCGTGTCTTTCATACGTTTCTGTTCATGATCCTGTTCTTCTCTAATTCTGTTCTCTCTACGGAGTGCCTTTTCAGCACTTTTATGTGATTCCTTACGCCAAAATTCTATGGCGTCTTTCTGAGATTGTCTGGCTTTCTTTTTCCATAGTGCTTCTTCTACCTTCATGATGCACTCGGCATCCCATGTTCCGGTAACAGGCCACCTGTGTCTCTCGTCTAGATGCTTAGTATAATCGGCCCATAAATCTAGATACAATATGGCATCTAAGCCATGTTTCTGATACATGAAATTTCCAGGAGTGTCCCTAGGGGGGATAGGAATTTCTTCCTCTAGTATCCCTTTCCTAGTTCCTATCTGCTTTAATTTATTGAAAAACGGCATCTCGTTTACTTAGTACTGAATGCTCAATCCTTGATACTTAACTCTGAACACAACTAGTTACACAAGAACACAATAATGCATATTAAAACAGTCACTCATACCACGACATTAATCACATGAAAGACATTTTGAGACATATATGACTACCCCCCTATACTGGATGTACTGCTAAACAGCACAGATACACTGCTAAGAACAGTGCAAGAACTCGAATAACTGATATACTGCTAAACAGTACAGATACACTGTCTAAAACAGTGCAGACCGAATTTGTGTACCCAAACCCGTCTAGATACGTCCCAGCAATGGTACTCACCGGGAAGCACGGAAACAGAAGGCCTCGGAAAACTCGACTGGACTGGACCGGACTCGACTCGACTCGATAAGTGAATACTTCGGAAACTGGTGGGCCTCTTGACACCTCGGACCTTGCTTCTTTCGGCTAGGCTCTGGTCGGGATCCTCCGCACTCCTCACCGCCTCGTCTGGGTGCTGATCGCAGTCTTCGTCACCTCCGTGGGCCAGAGGGAGATACAGGAAATCCTGCCAGTACGCGTAGTTCCGTCTAACTGATGGCAGGGGACAGAATTTGCAACGCACCAACCGGCGCGTGGGGTGGGGTCCCTGTTCGGGCGCCAGAATAATGTGGTAAATATTTGATTTACCGTCCTAATTTCTGTGCAGGTAAGTACTTAATCAATAATAACTCAATCGGAAAGAAAGAGGCAGAGTCCGTGGTGTTAGAGTTCTTAGGGGTTTTATTCCTTAAAAAGGAATGGTCAGACCGGATATCGGGTTCCTGACACCACTGGGGTGCAGGAAGGGATAGAGCAATATTTTATTGACAATACATAGCTTATATACTTAAGTTACATTATAGAAACCAATACAGTAGGCATAACAGCTGAGAGAAACAAGATAACAGCATCCACGTGGTAGTGATACGTAATTAGAAGGCGTGAACTAGGCGTGAACATAGAGGTGTGTGCTAGAAACGTCACAGTTAGGTGTCACAAGTGGGTGGCACAAAGCAGAATCTTGTAATGTCAGCAGAAATCTGAGGCCTGGATGCGCGCGCAGCTGCATGACGTGTGATTGACGTGAAACTGGAGGGTGCAGGGGACTTGACATTTACACTGGCGGAAAGAGACAGAAGTCTGGCATGTCAGATCAACTCGTACCTCTATCATATCTGATATCTGATGTTTGGGAACCATATTATCTAAACGGAAATGGTCTCTGGGGCAGAAGCTATTCTATACTGACTGTGAGTGCGTGTATAAGCGCCTAAGTGTCTGCATGAGAATGCGAGGGGCATGTGCCTACCATGGTAACAGAGGCTATGAATTACTTGCACGGAGACAGTGAGGCCGGGCCCTTTGCTCTGCAGCTGGGGGGATGTTTACTTAAACTAGTAGGCAGGAATGCATTTTCGAGGAGCGGAACAGATAATTCGAAGGTTGAATACAGTCTTGGCAGGCAGCAGGCTGATCTAAGCGCCGTGAGCCGCACAGGGAGTAAGGCAGAGGTCACGGGTACAGAGATAGCCTGGGCTGAGGCTTTCGGAGTCAGAAAGCAGGAAAAAAGGCTCGATGGCAGAATTCAGGGCCTACTTCGCCAGAGCTGAAAAACGTGTAAAGTACACCACAAAAAGACGTTGGCATAGCATACTTAGAAACGGAATATTCAACCCATTCAGGGTGGGTCTGAAAGAGGACATGTTAACGTTGGACGCAAATGTATTTGCGTCTTCATAGCTGGCACAGGAGGGAAGTTACATGCATTTTAAGCTGGTACATGGAGACGGTGGGGTACCCGTTAGGGAACATTACTTGACCATAAAATTTATATTTCCTCAAAGTCACTATCTGATATTCCTAGATTAACACTCCGAGTTCTTCAACAAGATAAAAACTCAGCAAACCTGGAAATCCCCGCTTGCTGTGTTTTGATTAGTAATGGAACTCTAATGAGCAACTGATAGCTATCACTTCCTAGTGACATCTTTAATTGACGTCTTATGTCCAGCAAACTTGCGTCAAACTAGGCACCTGTCAGGTATAAATACTACCAACGTTGCCTTTAGCAATTGCTGGTGTCCCATTGCTGTTGTATGCTGTATGCTGTACGCTGATGCTGCTGCTGTCCCTTTGGTGGTGAAGCTACTGATACCATTATCGCTGCTAAAGCGCGAACGATGGTGTGGTGAGCTTAGGAGCTGAACAGCCGCCCCTCTGCGAAGAGCCCAGCAGATGCCAAGCTGCCCGCGGACGCTGTCCCCCCTCCTCCTCCTCGACGCGCTGAACAGAGAAATCCAGCTCCAGCGTTTCTAGTCTGCCCTCGCGGGTGACTGGGATACCGAGTGCCCCCTGAAGGAGATACCAGACCTCCATCATTCTATTCAGAGGTATGGTGTTGACTAAACCCTTAGATGAGAATTCTTGAAGCAAACCTTGGCAAAACCAACTTAACTTAAAGCTATTTACTTACTCCCCTTCCACGTGTTAGGCTTAGGTCAGGCACACCGGGGTAGGCTTAGTTAGAAGCACCAGTTGAGTATTTTAGCCTAATGTATATATGACTGTATATATGTTTTATTACTTTTAAACCATTGTATGGCTAAGAAATCATACCAATGCTTTTACAGTATTATTTCGCAATACTTATCTTACTGTACATACTTTTTATAATAACAAGTCTTGCAATTGTGGCAATTCATTTCTCTTGTACGAGAAGAAAGACTGTTCAATAAATGTTAACCCTTTATTGACAAACGCCCGTCTCTCTATTCTCTACATATCGTGAAAGTAAACTGCACTAACCTGACTGAGTGAAATACCTGTCTATTGTTTCACACAACCCTAGAGATTGACTCTTGATCTTAGGAGCAAAGTTGTCATGTTGCACGGTTGTTGGAAAGCTGAATCCCTTCTTGTCTGTGCCAGGGAAGCTGATCACTTCCTATGCAGAGAAGAAAGTTTCCAGTGACCTCTGAGCTAGTTGGTAACAAACCCAATTAAGTTTAGCATAGTCAGTAGAGGCCTGGAAGATCCGCACTTCTACGTCGATACTACTGTTTATGTTATTCCAATGCGCAGGGCCTAGTGGGAAACTAGGAACTACACTACATGGCGCCCAAACGTTTGGTAAGGCGATAAACTAATGCAAGACGTTAGAGTAACTCAGTCGTGCATATTTCACACCCCTTTCTCCCGTAAATACTCCAATAGACGTCTGGAGTGGGTGAAAGGTTAAAATCCGCCCAACCTTAGTAGGAAGAGATTCCTATGTAAAGCTCTGGTTTATTCAACGTTGAAGGATACAGTGTTCCAAAATATTGTGCACCTAATCTTTGTCTCCTTGGAGACCTACTCTGCAAAACCTGCATTTATACAATGTCAGTAGAAAACAACGGAACCACTGGGGCCGCAGTAGATGCAACTCAGCAGGATTCCGACGATACGGTACCGGGTGCAATTATCATCCCGGTCCACTTAAGAAAATCTATAACGTTAAAACTTATAGAAAACGGACTGACACCGCAAGGTGGTACCGTAATTTTCGTGATAGAGGCTCACGAATATCGGCAGACAGAGGTATTCTATTCATGGATAAACTTTCCAGCGGCAAACGCTAGAGCAAAAGAGTTTCACTATTACAAAATAGAGGAACCTCCGGAAGAGTACGCTCCTTTCGAGGAGATTGAAATTCCACTTAAATTCCAAGAGCACCTGCTCTGGTTTAATGGCGCCCTAAAACATAATGATCACATAACCAGGCTTGGTCCACTAGGTAGACCAGGAGCAACGTGGCCGGTTCTAGCCAGCTACACACCACATCCTGACATTGCAAAAATGTCCAGAGAAGAGCTGTTAGTACAGCTAAAAACATTAATAAAAATACATAGGCAATTAGTCCAATATGTAATGCGGACTGCAACAGTCCAACCAGCTGTTAATGTACCACAGCTGACCCCTCATCAGGGGAACACTAATAAAATTACACCACAGAACATACAGTCATGTCTTGGTAAAACACCCGTAAAACGGGAACAAATTCCTTTCTGGTTAGCAGAGAAAATCACTCAAATAGAGGCAGTATTTCCTGATACTACCCCTATTGAGAAACACAGAATCTTGACCATCTGCCTTCCTATGGGAATCGCACCACACATAGAGGACTGCGACACTTGGGGTACAGTCTTTGCTTCCATTTACACAAAAACACATGGTGTTCCGTCTATGGCGGTAATACCAGAAGTGCTAAAACAGATTCAAAATGAATACGGTCCAGAGCCCGCTTTACCTCTTGGTATGAAATTACTGAAAAACTTCCATCAGGTCTCGGCTATATTATTAGCCAATATAAAGGGAGAAGCAGCATCTGTGGCGATCCGCCAGAAGTTGAAGGAAACAGATATAAAAGATCCAGTTGAGCTTGCCAAAATCATAGAAAAATGCTATGAAGAATTAGGTAGAGACAGCTTGGGTGGAAAACCAGTAAAGCCCCAACTGCTCGAAAATCCTGAAAAATTATTTATTAAAAATAATTTAAACACTCCTAAAAAGAGCTGGGATGGAAATAAACAATCCACTCCCAAAGAAAAAGTTTTCCAGTCCAGAGGAAGGTCTCCTCGACGGAGGGAAAGAACTCCGACTCGAGAACACCAGTCTCCCCAGCGGGAGCCCTCTGAGAAAAGATATAACCTTAGAAATAGGGATAATCTGAAAAAACCTGATAGATATCAAAGTATTGATACACGTCCCTCTCGATCTTTTTCGCAGAAATCGGAAAGAAGAGGACGGTCAGACCCAGGAGAGCACACCAAGTCCAAAGACAAGGAACCTGCTCAAAATAAGAAATCACAATTTCCTAAAAAGAAGGTAGCCAGTATTAGAGTAATCAACCATGCCGAGAATACTGAGGACACAGTTGAAAAATGGGGAGTGGGCATTGACAATGTTGGACAGTGCAGCAGAAATCAGTATAGCGCGCAAGATCTTGATGAGTCATCTGGAGACAGTGGACACGAATGAATTCATTCAGGTTGAAACTGCTGACACCAGACTTAGCGAGCCCCATAAGATATACGAAATTACATTGCGTATAGAGGGTGATAAGACTAGGAAAATAAGAGGTCTATTTTGGGATAAACTCTCAAAAGGCTATGATATTCTGTTAGCTGAAAAAGATTGGCCCCCAGAGTTTGTCAGGGAGTGCTCTTGTGGCGAAGAAGTGATTATGCCTGCCTTCTCGAATCACATTCCGATTCACAAAAAATATACATATGCAAGGAAATGGGCAGTAGCCCAGGCACCTGCATTATATAAAAATCATGTAGGATGGGATGAGGACTCACCTCCTCACAAAATCCAGTTAAAAAATGAACCAACTGCCCAACGGCAGTATCCCATTAAGCAAGAAGCTAAAAAACAAGTCAGGGAGATCTTAGATCAGCTTGAATACCAGGGGGTGATTGAAACATGCACCTCTCAAATGAACAATCCTTTGTTTCCTGTCTCCAAGCCAGACAATTCATATCGTCTAGTTTTGGAATACAGACACCTTAATGCATGTTGTAAAACTTTTGCAGTACAAAACTCGCATAGTGCAGCCCTAAGGAATAACATAGTTAGGAAAAAATATAAAACGACATTAGACATATCTAATGGTTTCTTTTGTCAAAACATTGCACCAGAAAGCAGATATTTGACCGCTTTCTCAGCATTTGGGTCGCAGAAAAATTTCTGTCGACTCCCACAGGGGTTCAAGAACAGCCCAGGACTATTCTCAGCTAGAGTAACAGAGTTACTACAAATGTATGATGATGAGGCATTATCTTATGTAGATGATATCTATCTCACAGACGACGACTTGGATACTCACTTGAAAAGAGTGAACACCATTATACTTGGGTTCGCAGCAGAGGGTTACAAATTCAACTTTAAAAAGTCTCGAATTGCCCATCTGACAGTACTATTTTTAGGGTACGAATTATCAAGTGAAGGGAAAAGCCTAGCGGACAACTTCTTAGAGAAGTGCGCTGTACTCCACGCTCCAAAAATGCTGAAGAATTTACAATCCATACTAGGTTTTCTGAATTTCGGAAGAACTTACATCCTAAATTACGCAGAGAGGGTTAAACCTCTCTACGAACTAATTAAACCTGATTTTAAACAAATCAATTGGACTCAAAAACACACAGAAATTTTGAGATCACTGCAAACAGACATGTTAGCAAAAACTAAATTAGATACATGTGACAACACACGTGATCTTGTAATCCGAGTCATCCCAGGAAGATGCGGATTCACGTACCTGACCTCTAATGAGGGAGAAAAGGTACCAATTTCAATTAAATCTCACTTGTACACACAAGCAGAGGAAACATTCAGTCACACAGAAACAACTGTGAAAGCAGTACAAATTGCATTAGCAAATGAACGAGAACTAGCACACGGCAAAAGGATTAATATCCTCACAGCGGAATCCGCCTTCGAGGCGCTTTTCAGCCCAGTAAACCTGCCTACAGTGTCACTGGATCCGAAATGGATAGAGTGTATAGATTCTCTAGGAGCGGAAAATGTGAAATACTATTTCGCCCCGCAATTCGAAGAACTGAATGATTTAGAATATGAAGAAGAATATCCTCTGCCAATCGAACTTCTGCCTCTCCCACAATACGCCTGTATAATCTATACAGATAGTTTTATACAGCATTTTAATGTAGAGAGCAAATCCTATAATGCAGCCTGTGTGATTATTAAAGGTCGTTGGCTGTGCGGTAAATTCAGACCGAAAGTAACAAAAACTGAATCTGTAAGAAACTGTTCGGTTCAGAGAACTGAAATCAGATCTTTAAAGATGGCGCTCGAAAATGCAGAACGTGAATTCCCGACACTTATCGTGTGCGATTCTCATTTTTGCGTCAACTCTTACAATAATAAACTGCAGAGTTGGATTGAAAATGACTACAAAGATGACACAGGTGCCACAATAAAGCATAAATTGCTCTGGAAACAGGTAGCTCTTTTACATAAAGAACTACAAAAGACTCACGTGAGTCTTCAACGTGATGGCGTTCACGTTGCAGGGAATTCATTGGCTAATACAGCCACAGCGGAAGCAACTAACCCGGCTTCCGTAGCCACAAAAAAGCGTTCAGAAAAATACATAGACGGGAAAACCATGCTGGCAGTAAAAACGACCATAAAAGGCGACTGTGCAGCACTGCCCGTGAACTATCCACTCAATTATGCATACGTAATCGATGCAAACTCCGTTCCTTTTGCTCGAATCCCTGGAGTGGGGGACAGAGTAATTCCAAACAGGAGCAGGAGGGGCTTCCTCTTACTGGAAGCCCACATGGGATTGGGTCTGAGACATCAAACAATCAAGGATTCTCTGAAAAAATTACAATCAGAGTACTGGTGGCCAGGAATGAGCATAGATATTCAATGTTTTGCTCAAAATTGTGAAAACTGCAACAGAGATCGCAGTAATGAACAGGCCAGTGTAGTTTCAGGATCCCTGCTAGACAGCATAAGGCGGTCTATCTGCGCAATCAAAGAAGAGAAGCGCGTCCCATTGTACACAGTTGAGGCTAAACACACTTAAAAAATGAGGCCTCCAGCGCTCGGCTGACGCTAGAACGGTTATAAAAGATTTGCGAGTCTTTATCGGCACATACGCAATTACCACGTTCCAATCTGACCAGGTTCCTGCTTTTAGCTCTCGAGCTTATAAGGAGGCCATGGCTAGCATGGGAATTGGGTTGCGGTATTCTTGTCTGTCGCACCCCGAAGGGAATAGTGTGGTAGAAAGAAAAAACCGGGACATAAAGCGAAGGTATTAGGTTCAGGCGCTGGGTGGGTCAAACATTTAATAAGTGTCCAGACTAGTCTTAATAACTTGCCAAGAAATTCTCTAAAAGGTTTCAGCCCATACGAACTATTGTTCGGAATTAGAATGAACATTCAGGACCTCGATAGTCAAATGTCAGTGGTACAAGAAAAAACAACAGACTTTGATGTAAAAGATCATTTGGCTGTTTTACAGGAACTGAATGAAACAAGAAAATCCTTAAGCAACATAAAGTTAAAGCAACAGCCATCTACCACTGACGAGGCACCACAAGCAACAGCCCCAGCAAGGCCTGTCTGGATTCCAAAGATTGGGGATCTAGTCAGAGAAAAGATCGCGGTGAAGAAGGAATTTGGGCCTTCTTACAGAAAAGCAGTACCTGTCTTGGCAGTCACCGGAACAAGATCAGTAGTACTACCGCCCCTTGCTGGTAAAAAGGAAAACAGAGTCGTGTCTATCGACCTGGTAAAACCACAAGCATGTGGCCTATAATCAACAGTAGGCCCAGTGGACTCCCAAGAAACAACAGAATACCCAAACTTGCAACAATCCAAGAGGTTCAAACTGAAAGACTCATCACATTCGATCAGCCTGCAGTGCACGGTGAAGGACTATGCAATAATGCCATGGAACTCGTGCCTCTTGGGACACAGATTGAAACAGTTCCTCAAGAAACACCAGTCTACAATGATGTGGCATCAGAAAGTGCTACCGAGAGACAGATTGAAAGAACAATCCCAACAATTGACAGAACTGCCTCTGGTTATTTCATCAACTTCGACAACTTCTCTGAAGATCAAAACGACCCCGAAGTGATGCCAGAAATAAAAAAGTCTTTTAAAGAAAAAGCAACGGAACTCTTTCATCAACTGAAGGAAATCTACCTTATTTCCCCTTGGTTAGAGTTCTGGTTCGGTCTAGGTGTATTTTTCCTCCTGCTTTGGCTCATCATGGTACTTTGTTTGGGAAAATTCATTGAGGGAAAATATAGTAAAATGGACACAGCAAGTCAGAACATCAACCTAGTCCTGAAACCACACAGATCATCCCACGTGAAGAAAAGAGAACTGTCAACAGTAAATGTCACAGCAATTCCAATACCTGGTGGGGTAGTATGGGAGAAAACAGACTATGAGATATATGGTCCGGTCGAAATCCTGAAGTATCCTCATCAACTGAAGGTTTCCTTAAGTGACTTTGTAAAACCTAGTACATTCTCTGATGATTGGGACTTTAACAGTATTAATGACATGATGTCTGATTTAGTAATGTCAGCTAGATTCACAGATCATGATTATTTACAAGGTTCATCTAGTTTGAGCAGTTATTCTGTTACACACACTATGGTGATCACTATTTGCATAAATCTGCACAGCCTAGAAATGTTTTTATGTATAATCAATGGGAACATTGTGCTACACCACCTAAAAGCAGTTCTAAAGCATTTTTTGAGAAATTCAAATACTTTACAGGGTTTAACACCAGTAATGCAGAAACGTTTTATTACTAACTGTTAGATAAAACAGGAATGAAAACAATGCTGACAAATTCTAAATTGATATATTCAGAAGCATTTTATGACAAAATGATGACATTTGGTTTTGATTATTGGAAAAATAACATTGAAACAAAAACAATTTGGGGTACAAAAGATTGGCAGGTATGAGGCCTTGAAGCACTATTCAGAACCTGCATGATACCAGAACAAATGTTGTTTTTAAATGACACAATACACCAAACATCCTGTCTTGGCCTAGCTAAGATCAAAGACCTTAAAACACCGTCTATTCCAAAGCCAATACCTGAAAATGCAACTGCAGATATTGAGTTAGACGTATCACAAATTTTACATTTTAACAGAACACATCCTGATTGGAAAAAGTGGTTAATCTGGCCTATTGACACAAACAACTGTCAAGATAGATTCCTGAATAAAACACAGGGGTTAACAATGACCAGACTAGACCCTAGATACTCCCAGAGACAACATCCAGGGATAATAACAACATACAGTGTAGGGAAACTCTGCCTTGAATGGCTAACATCATCCACACTGGCTGAAATTAAGCAACACTTGTCTTTACTAAAAGATGGTGCTGATTTGCGCGATTTCATTCTTGGACCACGCAAACAGCGTCAAAAGCGTTTCATAGCGACCAGTATCTATGCTGCGTACAACAAGGCTTGGAAAGTCACACAAATTGAAACAGCTGAAAAAATACGAGAAATTGATCGTATTAATTTGGAAAAATCACTTTCTGTAGTAGACAATGGGTTAATGACTCTGTCTTCCAGAATATATTCGTTGGACAATATTGTATCCTCTGCCTTTGATGTGATAGACAGAGACTTGCTAATGTTACAACATGGCCAGTCACAATTACGTTCTATTATACAATTAGGCTGGACGCTGCAAAATCTTCGTTCAGGCTATGTGCCTTGGCGTTTAATCAACACGACGTCATTATTTTCCAGTTTTAACCTTACTGATAAACAGATCAGTTTGGCACAGAAAGGAGCAGACTATACAATCCTGAGCATCGAAAAACTTGAGAGATTACCATTGGCAATGTCAGAGAGTCCTGTCATTGAATGGATAATACACGGAATTATCACAATTCCGATAACAACTTTCTGATTTAAAAAGTGCCTTGTGTACATACCTACTGGCCAGTATGAACGATTGGGTAAAGGATATGTAAAATCAGAATGGAAATTACCATACACACATTCTTGCTATAGTGACAGCGACAAAAATGTATTTCTTAGTGGTGACAACTGTAAACATTCACTAAGCGGTATACTTTTGTGTCAGGGTATTCATTTACACGGAGCATGTGATGGAAATTCTAACAACCTTTCATGCCACCAGCTTGTCACATCTGCAACTCAGATAGAGCCCTTCTTTATGCAACTTATAAACGGGAGTTACATTCTTAGAACGGATCACAGATGTTGTGGCCTTGTGCCAGGGAAAAGTTATCTAGTAAGCGTAACATCCATGGTCAAATGTTGTATGCAGGCATTGTTCCCGAGTGGGCCTGCAGACACAGTGACTCCCATCTGGCCTCGTCTGAATCTCTATTCTATACGAATTGATACTTTAAGCAAAATGAAGTCTGTGCTTTTGCAGACAACAGTGTCTATAACGTCATCAAAAGAGACGTATGATCTTCTAGTTGCAAGGACAGCTACTGAAGTTCATGAACTTTTATCAACAAATTGCCCCGTGCATTTCGTAGAAATGCTTAGCCAACTCCTTAACATGTCTAGTGCCACAAGCATCCCAGGCATATTTAAGACGATTTTTACAGGACCGCTAACACCTTTTCAAGCAATTCTGGGAATCGTTCCTAATTTTGTCCACTCTGTTTTTGGCGGCATACCACTATTTTTGGGACTTGTAGCAGGGATTTTATTTTTGACCCTCCTGCTTCGTTATGGCAAGCCGAAACTCAGACATAGCTCCCATGGGAATGGAAGAGACAATCCTAGCAATGCGCTACCGGGACAGGATAACTAACGTCCTTGGATTGGCCAGGCTGAGAGATCTAAACATGACCTGGTTCCTTTCATTCAGACCTATATGGCAAAATTGCATCTTACCTGTGCTACGATGTATGCTTTGCGGAGATGAATGCGTGTTGGACATCTGTCTTTCACTTCCATTAGCAGTACCAATGGACGTCGATACTTTGCTCAGTCCAATAACGGCTCACGCATTGTGTTGTCCCCAGCGGCTACCAATCCTGATGACGGCATTCGTGGAGACTCCTGTGCTACAACCAAGTGGTAACAGTGGAGCGAGTGACAAAAGCAACATCATCCAGGTACAACTATCTGAGAGCATTGCTGCTCCAGGCTATGATGACAGCAATCATTCTCACACCTGCCAAGTTACAGCACTATCGAATTTGGTTGAACTGTCACCTGATTTTGTAGACCAATTCTTTGAGAGCCTGTCTGATATGATGTTCTCACCCGAACAGAAACAATAATTTTTGAGAAGCATTCCGACACACAGCGTTCCCATGAACTCTGAATTCGGCCTTCAGTTTTGAACAACAAAAAACTGCTAAAGCGTTGGAACTCTATTTCCCCGTTCAAGCATTAATTCTTTTGAATTGAACATTTTTTAATATTGACCCTTTTTTGGCACGAACAATTCTTTGCTTAAGGTAAAAACTATTCTTAGAGAACAGAAGCTTCAAACTTCTATTTCTACACACATCTAGAGACATATTAACTTACATCAGCCTCTAGCACATTTATTGCAATGCATTTATATGTGATGATTTATCTCGCCCTTCTTCTGTTTCAGAGATATTTCATGTGTAATTCTTTTTGCATAATCGTTCATTGATTTCATATGCAATAATTTTTGAATGATTTCTATGCTTCAAAAACGTACAGTACCTAAATTTCACGTATTACATTATACGCCTATTTCGAATGCATTTATGTATTTTGGGGTGGGCAATGTTACACATGCATCTTATTGCTCTAGTTTTAGTAATTTGATGGACATGAAAACGTGGAGTGGGTGTTGCGTGTTTATCTAGGTTCCTGATCGATACTGTAACCTTATGCCCCTATTCGGCTATAAATCCATTTATTCCCTATATTGGCATAACCGTTCAAGTGCGATATTCAGAAAGTCATCTCTGGCCTCACACGAACAGAGCCACATTCCAGAATAGTTCTCTGCCACTTCCTTTGCAACCAATCAGTGCAATGACAGAGCAGAAGACACTATCTGATATTCCTAGATTAACACTCCGAGTTCTTCAACAAGATAAAAACTCAGCAAACCTGGAAATCCCCGCTTGCTGTGTTTTGATTAGTAATGGAACTCTAATGAGCAACTGATAGCTATCACTTCCTAGTGACATCTTTAATTGACGTCTTATGTGCAGCAAACTTGCGTCAAACCAGGCACCTGTCAGGTATAAATACTACCAACGTTGCCTTAAGGAATTGCTGGTGTCCCATTGCTGTTGTATGCTGTATGCAGTACGCTGATGCTGCTGCTGTCCCTTTGGTGGTGAAGCTACTGATACCATTATCGCTGCTAAAGCGCGAACGATGGTGTGGTGAGCTTAGGAGCTGAACAGCCGTCCCTCTGCGAAGAGCCCAGCAGATGCCAAGCTGCCCGCGGACGCTGTCCCCCCTCCTCCTCCTCGACGCGCTGAACAGAGAAATCCAGCTCCAGCGTTTCTAGTCTGCCCTCGCGGGTGACTGGGATACCGAGTGCCCCCTGAAGGAGATACCAGACCTCCATCATTCTATTCAGAGGTATGGTGTTGACTAAACCCTTAGATGAGAATTCTTGAAGCAAACCTTGGCAAAACCAACTTAACTTAAAGCTACTTACTTACTCCCTTTCCACGTGTTAGGCTTAGGTCAGGCACACCGGGGTAGGCTTAGTTAGAAGCACCAGTTGAGTATTTTAGCCTAATGTATATATGACTGTATATATGTGTTATTACTTTTAAACCATTGTATGGCTAAGAAACCATACCAATGCTTTTACAGTATTATTTCGCTATACTTTCTTACTGTACGTACTTTTTATAAAACCAAGTCTTGCAATTGTGGCAATTCATTTCTCTTGTACGAGAAGAAAGACTGTTCAATAAATGTTAACCCTTTATTGACAAACGCCCATCTCTCTATTCTCTACATATCGTGAAAGTATACTGCACTAACCTGACTGAGTGAAATACCTGTCTATTGTTTCACACGACCCTAGAGATTGACTCTTGATCTGAGGAGCAAAGTTGTCATGTTGCACGGTTGTTGGAAAGCTGAATCCCTCCTTGTCTGTGCCAGGGAAGCTGATCACTTCCTATGCAGAGAAGAAAGTTTCCTGTGACCTCTGAGCTAGTTGGTAACAAACCCAATCAAGTTTAGCATAGTCAGTAGAGGCCTGGAAGATCCGCACTTCTACGTCGATACTACTGTTTATGTTATTCCAATGCGCAGGGCCTAGTGGGAAACTAGGAACTACACTACAAGTCTCAGAATTTTACCTGTATATTTGTGTGAATTGAATAACTGGCTATAATCAGCATGTTTACTGCGGTTTGCTAAGATTATGATATTGCGTTAAAGCACATATTTGGGCTGAGGATCATATGTTTGGTGACCATCAAAGCGACTGTCTGTATGTGATGAAAGTAATTGCCTTTGGGAAGAACATCAGAAGAATTTAACAGTCAACTTGAAAAAATGGATTGTCATCCCAGTTAATAAGTAACACAGCTATTTACAACCTTGCGGGGGCCAGCCAGCCACCCCAGTGGCAAAGAATGTAAGTAGATGAAAAGTGGCCTGATGAGGGACCACCCAAAATTATAAGAAATCCCTGCTGTAACCCAGAAATGTGGGATTTTTCTGCAAAACCAAATACTAATGACCCAGTCATACCTGGAGTATTTTCTCTGCATGTGGGGGGGGCATTGATTATTTTTTTATGCCTGTGTCAAATGGCAGATGGCAGCCTGAGAGGGAAAAATATGTATCCCAAGAGGGTGGGCTTTTAATACATTCACTTGGTGTCCTTGTATTGGATGAGCCACCGAGTCTTTGAACGGTGGAGCCAACAGAGATTCTATGCTCTGTAACCTACAGTTTCTCCAACTCTAAAAGAAGCAGGGGACAAATGATGGCAGCAGCAATTTTTAGTTGTAGAACAGGGCCTTTTGTCTGTTACCTTCCAGGAAGATATGCTTCCCCGTCCCTCGGCCTGTCAATTCGCAATAACTAGATTCTTCAAAAACCTGTGTTGGACATGGGTGACACAATTATAGTTACTCTATGTCTATGTAGTGAGATCTGCATGGATTGTGTAGGCTCCAAATGACTGGCCCCCTCTGCTGCCCTCCCCCTTCCTTGGGTCTCCTCCGCCGGACGACCCAGCCGCCGCAGAGCCGCCCCATGAGCCCCTTCCCGCCACAGACCTCCGCTGACCCCACCCCCCCTGCCCATTGGACGCCCCGCTCCCGCCACCCAGCTGACCCGCCCTCCAGGCTCCTCTCTTATGACGCCCCCAGAGCGACCGCGCAGCGGACGCGCGCAGCGGGCGCGCGATTGTGCGCCAAAGGTGCGCCAAAGGTAAGCCCGTCTGCGTCCGTCTGTGCCTGGACCGCGCCCAGTGCCAGGACCCCTGGACCCCGCAGACACCAGCCCCCCGCCTACCTCACCGCCGAACTCATCGAACTCAACGCCGGCCGAAGCCTGGGTTGCTACCGAGCCACCCCAAGACGCACCCATGGACCCTTCTGCTGCCACTCCTGCAAGTTCACCAGCATCCGGACCTGCACTACACCGGCACCGACCAAGACGGACAGCAGCAGCAGCCACCTGAAGTGCATCCTGCTCAACACCCGCTCCGTCCACAGACACGCCGTCGAGCTCTGGAACCTGCTCGACACCACAGCCCCAGATGTCGCCTTCATCACGGAAACCTGGATGAACGCCTCCTCAGCGCCCGCCATCGCCATCCCAGACGGCTATAAGATCATCTGGCGGGACCGCATCAACCAGACTGGAGGAGGCATCGCCATCGTCCACAGGAACACCATCCGCATCACGACCAACACCGACGACACCCTCACACCCGCCGAGCACCTGCACTTCCAGATCCACATCAACCCCAAGACCACCTTTAAGGCACCCTCATCTACAGACCCCCGGGACCACGCACACAATTCAGCGAGGACATCGCCGACTTCATCAGCCCGCACGCCCTCCCCTCCGCTGACTACATCCTCCTCGGGGACCTCAACTTCCACCTGGAGAACAACAACGACCACAACACCACCACCCTGCTGGACAACCTCGCTAACCTCGGACTCAAGGAACTGGTGACCAACCCCACCCACTACGCCGGACACACACTCGACCCCGTCTTCTCATCCAGCAAGGACATCGCCTTCAGCCACGCCACCGGACTCCACTGGACGGACCACAGCTGCGTCCACTTCAGCTTCAGAAGGACCACGACCCACCACCACCAGCAACAGGTTGCATGCAGAAGCTGGAACAAGATCACAGCCGACCAGCTTGCGACTCTCCTGAGCAAGAACCCACCCACCAGCGCAACGAACCCCAGCCGAGCGGCCACCAACATCACGAAGTGGATCAGCGACTGCGCAGACGGCCTCGTCCCTCTGAAGACCCCGCCCAGCAGACCCGGCAGCAAGAAAGCCCCATGGTTTACCGACAAACTCAAGAGCTCCAAGAAGAACTGCAGAACCCTCGAGAAAGACTGCCGCAGAAACCCAACACCGGACAACATGACTGCCCTCAAGCTCGCCACCCGAAAACACCACCAACTGATCCACGCCACCAAGAAAACGGCATTCAAGGAATGACTGGACAACAACGCCCACAACAGCAAGGAACTCTTCAACATCGTCAAAGAGCTCTCCAACCCCAACCCCGGAAACAACGATGTC
Organism: Lissotriton vulgaris; assembly: GCF_964263255.1. Taxonomy (NCBI): domain Eukaryota; kingdom Metazoa; phylum Chordata; class Amphibia; order Caudata; family Salamandridae; genus Lissotriton; species Lissotriton vulgaris. The sequence goes on from NC_141686.1 coordinate 5,204,814, forward strand.
ACCCCTTCGCAAGACCTCTGCAACTCCCTCGCCTCCTACTTCCACAACAAGATCGCGGACATACACAACAGCTTCAGCACTCAACCGACGCACGCCACGACCGAACCACCGCCCCCCACCACCACCCTCCAAGCCTGGACCCGATCAGCACCGAAGACACCGTCCGCACGATGAACTCCATCCACTCCGGATCTCCGACCGACCCCTGCCCTCACCACGTCTTCAACAAGGCCGACGTTGTCATTGCACCCCACCTGCGGGACATCATCAACACCTCCTTCGACACCGCTACCTTCCCGGAGAGCTGGAAGCACGCCAAACTCAGCACTCTACTAAAGAAGCCATCAGCCGACCCCACCAACCTCAAGAACTACCGCCCCATCTCGCTGCTCCCGTTCCCCGCAAAAGTCATCAAGAAGACCGTCAACAAACAGCTGGCCGCCTTCCTCGAGACGAACGGATCCCTCGACCTCTCGCAGTCTGGCTTCCGGGCCAACCACAGCACCGAGACCGCCCTGATCGCAGCAACCGATGACATCCGAGCCCTGCTTGACAACGGAGAAACAGTGGCCCTCATCCTCCTGGACCTCTCCGCGGCCTTCGACACTGTCTGCCACCGCACCCTAGTGCAGCGCCTAAGCAGCGTCCGAATCCAGGAGAAGGCACTGGAGTTGATCATCTCCTTCCTTGCCAGAAGGACACAGAGAGTCCGCCTCCCCCCGTTCAGATCAAAAGCCACCGAAGTCATCTGCGGCGTTCCCCAAGGCTCCTCGCTCAGCCCTACCCTCTTCAACGTCTACATGAGCCCCCTCGCAGCCATCGCACGCCAGCACAACCTCAACATCATCTCCTACGCCGACGACACCCAGATGATCCTCTCCCTCACCAACGACCCCGCCACCGCCAGAGCCAACCTACACGAAGGGATGAAAGAGGTAGCCGAATGGATGAAGAACAGCCGCCTGAAACTGAACTCGGACAAGACGGAAGTCCTCGTCCTGCGATCTTCACCCTCTGCCTGGGACGACTCCTGGTGGCCTCCCGCCTTAGGCAGCGCACCCAAACCATCAGACCACGCACGCAACCTGGGCTTCATCCTGGACTCCTCCCTCTCCATGACCAGACAAGTCAACGCCGTCTCCTCGTCGTGCTTAAACATCCTGCGCATGCTACGGAAGATCTTCCGGTGGATTCCCACTGAGACCAGGAAGACGGTCACCCAGGCCCTCGTCATCAGCCGTCGGAACTACGGCAACTCCCACTACGCCAGAACCACCGCCAAACTCCAGAAGAGACTCCAGCGGATCCAGAACGCCTCAGCACGACTCATTCTGGACATCCCCCGCCGCAACCACATCTCCGGACACCTGAGAGACCTGCACTGGCTCCCGGTCAACAAGAGAATCACCTTCCGTCTCCTCACCCACGCACACAAAGCCCTACACAACCAAGGTCCAGGATACCTCAACAGCCGCCTCAACTTCTACGCTCCCAAACGCCAGCTTCGATCGACCGGCCACGCCCTCGCCACCATCCCCCACATCCGAAGAGCCACCACAGGGGGAAGGTCCTTCTCCTACCTCGCCGCCAAGACTTGGAACTCCCTCCCGACCCACCTCCGCCTGACCCAGGACCACCTCGCCTTCAGGAAGCAGCTCAAGACCTGGCTGTTCGAGCAGTAGCGGACCCCCCCCCCCCTCCCCTAGCGCCTTGAGACCCTCCGGGTGAGTAGCGCGCTTTATAAATGCTTTGATTGATTGATTGATTGATTGGGATAGCCTGGAATCTATTTCCCTGTATGAGTGGTAAAAAGGATGAAGAGAGCCTTCCAGAAAAGAAAAGGAATTATAGTACTCCTACTCCTACAAATCATTCCTAAGGTCCTTGGCAGTCACCAAAGATTATTTTGTGGAGAGTAAGAGATAGAGGGTGCCTTTGTATTATAGGGAAAACGATTGCACCCTTCCTGCTCCAATCTTACCAGAAATGTTATCAACAATATTTTGACAAGTATTTAAGTAGGGATGCCTTATCTGTTTGAGTGCTTCTGCTTTGGATCATCCCTGTCAGGAATCGCTCCATCTTCCTGCAGTTTCCAGAGGACACATATAGTGGTGTGCCCAGACAGGGGTGAATACATGAACTTTAGAAACTGCCTTAAACTGACCCAACAGCTGGACTTGTGGAATAGAGAATCTGTCTGCAAATTGAGTATAAGTATGTGGCATAAACCCCCTGTCATTTTGCCAAGATATCTCATAAATTAAAATCATATTCCTTCCAACAGCAGTGGAGTCAGACAACCTGTTCTGTGCTCTGGGCTGGAATTCCTGACTGCCACCAAACTCCCCCCACCCCCTTTGCCAGGTTCAGAAACAGGAACCTAGAGGATTTGCACCCTGCCAGGTGAAGATCTGTCTTGAATTTCCTTTTGGTGTAGGTACTGATTGGCTGCTACGGATAGATGCTGGAGTTACCTTCCATGAACAAGTGCCTTCCTATGAATGGAAAACTTTTAAGGGCTGGGACCGTAAGAACTGATAGCAGCCCACTCCAGCTCATAGAAGGATTTGCACTGACAGACTACGTGGTGAGGCCCAAGGTGCCCCTCCAGCATATTAATAAACAGAAGACCATGTGAGGCTTGGCATTCATGGAAATTGAAACCACAGCCGAGAAATTCCACAAAAGAAATTAAAGTACCCATGATTGTTTGGTGACTCAATATTTGAATCTGCATTCCACAGTGTTATCAGAAGAAACAAAAACACCTTGAGCTTTTTGGTGATAGACTCAGATCATTCTCCTCAATCAGTGGTTTCTTTACAGTCTCCTTTCATTGTCGCTGTGACCCATAATTGGCTGTTTGCTTTAAGTAGTAGGTTTTGGGCCCAGGAAAGAAGACCAATGAAGATCCATGAGAACAAGAAATGCACACCAGAAACAGAGGCACAAGAAAACGTCGGCATTGGCATTGGCAAGGCAGATTCAATGCAACCCCTCCCAGTTAGCAGTGTTGAAAGACACTACCAGGATTGGTACAGAGCCCTTCCTTTCAATTACTTAAAAGGGGACCCCACCGTAGCAGCAGCCGGGCAAGGACTCCAGTCCCCAGGCAATCCAGGGAAACGTTTGCAGCTGCGTCATCGTCTTCGTGCCAGGAGGCGATTATTGCCAGCTCAGGAGCCCCACTATGTGGGACTCCACAGCAGTAGCAGCCGGGTGAGGACTCCTGCCCCCAGGCAGCCCAGGGAAATGGCCGCAGCCGCGTCATTGTCTTCGCGCCAGGAGGTCCTTATTGCCAGCTCTGGAGCCCCTCAGCGTAGGACACACGTGGGTAAAGACCGAGCCAAGGACCGGCCTGTTCCTGCCTGTCATTGCCAGGAATAGGCAGGGCAGGACCACCCCTTTTACGCCTGGCTGTCCGTAGCTTGCTGCAGGTTGATACCTGCCACCTGAGATGCTGTGCCCGTTTTACTTTCTCCTCTCATTCCATCTGTTGGTCTTGGGCAAGGACTGGACCTGTACTTCTTTGATTACTAGCTAGCTGGGACTGCCTGTTAACACATCTTATGTAACTGATATGGACCTTTGACACTGGTCATTTTGTCTCTGGGCCCTGCTAATGCCAAATCAGTCATCTCCTTGTGGCAGCTCTTCTCTCCTGTCCTATAGATGGCCCAAGTGGGGGGAAGTATTTTGTACAACTTGGAGAATTATTCCCCTTGCCCTGCCTTAACCCCTTGCTACCCAGCTACTGGGTTACATCCCACTGACTGTGATCGCGTAGGCTGATTGTTGAACCAAGTATTTGCTTTATTACCATTGCTCTCCTTTAATATCCTTAGAAAAAGGGTTGGGCTGGTTTCCATCTGTCTTGGCCCACACGCCCTGAGGATTTGAGGGATGAGGAAGTGAAAAACTACGGAGGGTAATGGTGGTGGACAAGTAGGGAAAGGGAAATAGGTCAGAAAGTCGCTGAAAAATCCAGGCAGCAATTGCGTTCTTGATCGCATTGATAGCCTGATTAGCAAAGGCGAAGGTATTCTAGAAGATGAATCACCTACCCCGTCACGCACCTCTTCTGGCCAACCTCTTCCCGGAATTTCTAGCCCAAGCCATTCAACCACCATCCCAGCAATGTTCCAAAAAACACTCTCCAGAGGTACCCTTTTATACAACTAGGAAGCAGCATCTGACTCCGTGAGGGTTCACTCACCCACTATTAATTTCCACGACCTCCCTAGTAACATTACTTTGCGGCTAGAATCTGCTATTCCACGTGCAAACAGGTTCACTCCTTTATTGGACCCGTATGATGACCCTGAGGAAGACATTCCCCAGCCTTCTCTTGTGACTATGATGCAATCGCATCAGCATCAAACCTAGAACCCCAGAACACCCACCAACATATTATTACGCTCAGGGCAAAAATAGGGACCATGAGATCTATGATTGAGGGCCTCACCTACTTAGTTAAATCTTTATTGCAGAATGGCTCACCGCCCCAACAGCATGGCATACCTATGATTGGAGCTCATTTACAGCCTACCCATAATCATCACATGTTCCACCCGGTAGGCACCCATGGAGGGGGCACTGCTTCCCATGGGCCCACTCAGCTCTACTCTGCTATTCCTGTTCATACCCAAGTTCCATTCAAACCCACTGCTAAGCGAGCTAATAATTCTACGAGCACAGTGGTCGCGCATGGTCTCCCTATTTATCCCAGAAACACCTCTCTACCCCAGGGACAACTACTGCCATGACACTGCTGGAACCAGCCGCCTTACCCAGCTATTCCACACTGGCCACCCGCCCAAATAATATATATGGTTAATGTCCCCAAACTTGATAAAAGGAATTTGTATGAGGGTTAAGATTCTCTGACTAATAAAGCGATCCACTGGATCCGTTATGTCAGGGGCTGTTGCTCAATAATCTGAGATGACATTATTAGGGCTCAGAGGCATATTTTTCCTGCTCAACCATTTGATTGCATCGAACTCACCCTAAAAGGGCAGATCTGGCCGAAAACCTCCTCGCCTTGGAATTACGAACTTGTTCCCCTGATGCTTCCTCTATCCAGTTTAAGGGCTTCACTCCCTATGATCAGAATTGACTACCTGTACCTCAAACACTTGGCCGATTATCTGGTAGCTCCCACTTTGAAGCCAATGATTGACACCCGAGGGAAGTTCACCAGCACCCTGGGTTATGCACTACTTCTTCCAACTATGCAGATAGCCACCCTAGCTCTAAGGTTCAGCAGATTGTGCCCCACCCGAGGGAAGATAGTCCCCTAGTAAAAGCAGGTATGAGCAGCGCCCTTACAAATGATCCTGAGGTGGGGGTGAGGAATTTTCTACAAGTCAAAATTCTGAAGCACCATTACAGGCCCCTATCCGCCATTGCACTCCTACTCTAAATGCCACACATGGCCCTAATTCTCACCACAACTTGGGGTAATATTATGGAATGTAGTTGAGTTAAGCAGCAAGATGTCACTCCCCCACAGGAATGATCTAATTGAGGGTTTTGACATCTTCATTTTCCAAGAGACCTGAAGTTTGGTTCTTCTGTTTCAATCAGGCTTTGTGTGCTTTTGCTCACCAGCAAGGACAATAGGGACTGATCATCTGAGTGAACATTGCCCTGGGTTGCCGGATTACCTGCGACGCAAGCTCCAGCCCTGATATTCTGGGGGTTAACATCAGGGGACCCAGGAGGGGAGACGTCATCGACTTGTTCAACTTTTATATGAGGTGGACTCAAAGGGGTAGAACCTCACCTACCATTACTCTATTGAAAGAGAGATTAGCTAGTTGCTCACATCACTCTAGAGTGGTGGTGGCAGGAGACTTTAATAGCACCTTTAAACCACTCGATAAAGAAGATCTACTAGGCACCGAAGATGACGACCCCAAATGGGATGCCCCACCCCTTAAATCTATCCTCATCAACAGATGGGCGCAGACGGTGCTTCAACTTAAAGCCCTTAATGTAAAGTTTGGCTTGAGAGCAGTTAATGGCAAAACCCCCTCAGACAGGCAGGGCACGAATACGTACAATAGAGTTAGCTGCCTGTCCTGCATTGATCACATCCTCCTTTTCGCGAGGCTCTGGGGAGACTTGATCGACATGGGCTTGGGCACCACTACAGAGAGCGATCACAATCCTCTCTGTCTAAGTATGAGCCCTTTGTGGGAAGCTCCTTTCTATCCCGTGAGCAGCTCATCTTTGACCCATACTAGAGAAATCGTCCGCACAAATTGCAATAGATACTTAAAATGGTGGAAGGTAGCTCTGCAAGAATCCAGGATCATAGGCATACAGCGTGACCTGGCAGTAGGTATACTTGATCTATAGGCTGTGGTCATTAGCGAAAGTGGGTTGGCCGATGAAGCTATGCTTCATTCTCATGCCTTTGACCGACATAATGCATATTCTTTAGCTCCTAGGCCAGACCATAAGTCTAGTATGACATCAAGAGGGGCTCATTCATGGTACACAAAAGGCTGTAGGTGCGAGCAATAACTCCTAGCTGCAGCAATTAAAGATAAGAATTGCCCCTTGATTCAAACTGCCAGGAAGTGCTATAAGGCTGCTTTGCATTTGGCTAAGCTAGCATTGGATGAATCCCGCTGGCAGCAACTCAAGAAAGCAAGTACAGCAAAGGATGCCAAGTTATTTCTGACCCTAGTTACCTGGGGCAGCAAGTAAGGCGCATACTCGCCCCTAACTACATTACTGGCCAGGAATGGTACGATTACTTCCGAAGCCTCTACTCCTGAGGTCATGCCCCTAACAGAGGTGGCCGAGTTATACAGGTGACAAGCTTTTTAACTTGGGTGAGATAGAGGCTGCAATAGGCAGAATAGTGCTGTCTAAAGCAGCAGGACCAGATGTCATGCCAGGAGATTTATTTATTGCAGATATTCTGAGCTGGGCACGCTATATCCTTCTCTTGGCAAATGCAATAGCTAATGGTTCCAGTTCCAGGGTATTGCAAACGAGCAGAGGTGGCACCGTTTTATAAAAAAGGAGCTAGAGACGATCCCTTGAACTATAGGCCCGTAAGCCTGATTGATGCCCTGCAGAAGGTCTTCAGCAGAGTTCTACTGCAGAGGATCCAGCTATGGGCAGACGATAATGCCATCCTTTCACAGTATCAGGTAGGCTTTAGGGCAAGGATAGGAACAATCGACCAGGCATTTAGCCTCCTACTTATCTATTGGAAAGTGGTGGTGATCGGCAAGGGCAGTCTTTACCTAGCAATCATTGATCTAAAGACTGCCTTTGATTTAGTCCCTAGGAGCAAGTTATGGCTGGCACTCAAAGACATGGGCATCCCTTCATTTATTCTTAACTTGGTGGTCCGGCTACATGAAAAGCACTACGCTCAGATTAGGTGGGGGAATCAAAGGCAGCTGACTGAGCATATTCCTATCAACAGCTCCCACTCTATTATCACTTTATATGAATGGAGTTGTTAGCTTTGTGCAAGAAGACCCAGCAGACTGACCAACCCTGGGGGTGATAAGGTACTGATCCTCTTGTTTGCAGACAACACCCTGCTGGTCTGAAAGACTCCAGGGGGGTTGCAGTGACTACTCAATAGGTTTCAACTTTTCTTTGAGATCCAGGGGCTGGTTATTAACAGCTCAAAAACCAAATGTATGGCCTTACACCCCCACAAGACCTACAAAAGGAAGTCCTCTGCTAGGGTGGACACTCTTGGAAAGAGTTGACACTTTTGACTATCTTGGTGTCCGACTCTCTGATACAATGTCATGGAAGCCCCACCTAGCAAAGATGTTGATGGGCCACAAGCGAGTAGCGGGATCACTTGGGAGGGAACACTGTTCCTCACATAGCAGACAGTTAGCCCCAGCCCACCAGGTTTATGAAGCCAAAGCAGTCAGAACAGCACTGTACGGAGCAGAGCTATGGGGATTTGACAAGGCCCACGATCTCTGCAGATCTGAGCATACATTTTTTAGGGACTTAGTGATGCTGCCTCAAAACATTCCCCTTACTCCCCTTATGATAGATATGGGTAGGCAATTGATTGGGGACATAGCAAGGCCTTGCCTGCTGCTCTTCTGGGCTCGCATTAGGTGGACCCCAGAGCGCCTACCTTTCTACCCTGTGCGGAAGCCCTCTGAGGTTATACGGTTAGATACCAGCAGCAAAATAGGTGGCATTGGGGCTTCAAGCGCATTTGGGCAAGCAGGACCACCTAGGAAAAAAGAGCTCAAACGTTTATATTGGGAATGGGTGGAACAGCAAGAATCCAGAAAAACTAATTTGGGGAGACTAACTGCAGAATTTTATCTCCACAAATAGACCAGACATTTAGAGCCTTTTTTAGATTTAATTCAGGTCCCCCGGGACAGGAAGTTATACATCCGTTTTAGGTTTGGTCTGCTCCCTGTCTGCAAGACAACAGCGAAACGGCACCCATGCAATTAAACACCAAATGACTGCCCACGTTGCAGGGCACCGGCAGAAAGTGTTGCCCATGTTATGTTTGATTGCCAGGCATAAAACACCCCGAGGGTGAAATGGTTAAAACCAATTTGTCAGCAATTGGACAAACAGGACTATCCCCGTTCGACCAGCGAATTCTTAGATCAGACTTCAGACCACCTTTCGCATGCTGCGTGGCAAAGGTCTTAAGTCATGCATGGCTTATTAGACTAAAAACCCTGACAGGAATGCTACAGCACTCAGCAGCATGATGATCACATGCAACTGCCGTGGGCTCATAGGCTGGCTATTTATGTTTTACATAAATGTTATGCACCAGCACATTATTTTTCTTAGCCTCTCTATGATGTTGCCCCAAGGAGGGCTGAACATTTTAAGGAGGTTTGTAGGGAATTGCAATCTGAGTCTAACAGTAGGGGTACCACACTAGGTAGTGTTGCAATGTTTCCTCCCTCTTATCTATAATGTGTTAAATGTATGCTTGTATAGCTCTATGTCTATCAATTATTTTATCGCTGATTTGTGAAACTGTATTTTGTACCCTGGTTGCAGTTGCACACCAGGATGGACTGTTTATATATATTTATTTTTAAAATGATGCTGTATGAAGTGCTTAACTTTTATCTTTTTAATACAAAATGCAGTTTCTAAAGCTTTTATGACACGAGCTGTCGAAATAAAGCTTATACAAATACAAATTACTTAAAGGACCGAAATTACTTGTGCAAATTTGAGGCTGTGGAGAAAATGTAAGTGTGCACAATTCATACACTTAACTGACCACAATATTTTGGGACTGGTAGTCAAGGGCTTAGGGGTGGAGGCTCATTGCCCAGTATTAACCAAGAGAGCATTACATGCTACCTTACTATGTGAAACAGACTAAGGGCCTGATTACAGGTTTGGCAGTGCAGGAGCGTGCCAAACCCGTGTGCGCACCCCCCACCATATTATTACTTTTTTAGGCACTGGCGGGTGGTTCTTTGGTGTTCCTAACGGGGTGCCTATAAATGGGAGCGTCAAAGGCCGTACCTGCACGGTATGGACTACTGCAGTCCATGCCATGCAGGTACTGAGGTGTATGCACACAGGGGGGCACAATATGTGCCCCCCTCCATGCACCCCATTGTCCAGCGGCAACAGGGGGCCCTGTAGGACGCCATGTGTTTCCAACCTCCATGAAGACCGCGGCGAAGAGGAAACTCATAATATGCTTGTGGGACTGCATATTGGGAACTCAAGACTGCCGCACCACCGCCAGGGATCACTGATCCCTAGCTGTTGCAGCAGTGTAATGATTGTCAGAAGACCGCCACTGCTGCGCCCTCATGAGTCTTGTGCTCCGTGGACCGCCAGACTCGTAATCCGCGCCTACGATGGTAGTGGCTTTTCCTCCTTCTTAGTGAATATTAAAAGCTGATAGATAACCGTATTGATTAATTGCCCACTGATATCTCTGTAAAAGTTTGTGTTGGAAGTGCTTTTTATTTTACATTGAAACAAAAGCATTCCCTGCACCTTTTTTTGACTGATATTACATTTCTTATTGAGTTCTGAGTTTTAAACCCACACCACCTCACTCAGTAAGTCTTGGACTGCTCAAAGTTTCTACTTTGAGCACCCTAAGGGTCAGATACTAAAGTACTATTTTTGGCGCTCACGTCTGGGCTCAGTAGTAAGGTAAAAACCCTGAACATCAGCGGTAATAGGCTTTCCTTGCTTCAATAACATCTCGCTCCCCTAGCAGACCTTAAAATGTTCTCCAGTAAATGAACTGAGGGAAGGACTTTGGGGCTGCCTATATGGGGTCAGGTGACAGGGTCAGATGGTGGTGAAGAGCAAGGAGCATGGTGAACATGGGTGGTAGGCTGCTAAACTGTGATGCTGATGAGGGTTGGAAATTAGGGCTATCTGCCGACACAGTTGCACCAAAGCCGTGTAAGGACGGCCTGCCTGATTACGAGTTCAACTCGTGCAGGGGGATGTTCCTTTTCTCTTTCCCTCAGCAGTGCTCTGAAAAAGAGCACCGCAATGGGACTAGCAGAAAATGTTCCCGCACGGCATGGACTGTGAACTCCATGCTGTGCTTGAACTGGGGGTGCAAGAAGACAGGGCGGCACATGCTGTACACCCCTGAATGCATCCCCAATGCAGGTGGTCAGGGGGGGCCTGTAGGCCTCCTTTTTTCTCCCACCACCAGCCTTTTCGTGGTGGGCTCACCGCCATGAAAAGGCTGGTGATGATAAAAACTCGTAACCGCGCCACCACCAGGGAACAGCAGTTTTCTGGCGCAACTGGCAGTCCACCACCTGAACGACTCAAAGAGTCCTAATCCCTCGGACGGAAAACTGCCACTACAAGTCCGGCAATTCATGGACCGCCAGGCTCGTAATCAGGGCCTTAGAAGGGAGAAAACTAGGATCCTGCAGGTGTTCAGCCAATTTATATAGTTGTGAGAGTTAAACCATCAGAAAGAGGGCTACACCTCATAGATGTACTCCATCATTGGGCTATGACGAGATGAAGTGACATAAGTTGGTAAAATAGAAAATGTTTGAATATACATAAGAGGAAGATGTGATTATCCTAATGATGTATGGAATGTATGGGAATGTAAGTTTTAGGCTCCTAAATCGCAGCTGATCCAAATGGATTGTGAGCATGGATGTGTAGATTTAATTTCATATAGATAATGAAGGCAACCTACTTAAGTCCTATCAGATCATGACCTCTTTGCCTTACAGCTAGTGTTGTGGTTTATATAGAACTAAAATTAAAGATGAATCTGCTTCATTTCAATTTGTTTATAAATATTAAGCATGGGCAGTGAACTCCGCTCTGTTCATGGAGTTTGTGGACTTTTTCGCAGTTCTAAAAAACTCCACTCCTTGTAGCAGAGCAGAGTTTTTGACCCGCTCGTGCTCGCCAATGGTAATTTGGCGAACAAGAGTGAGCAAAACTCAACGCTAGACCACTTCCCAGTGAGTTTCTCAACATGGGTGATCGCAGATTGTCGCTATAGCTCGCGTTGAGAAACCTTACATTCACGTTGAGGAAGCTGCAGTTCGATTAGAACTTCTACTCGAGCGGCAGAAAGAAGCAACGCCCTCTTGCACTGTGGGAGTTGCCATTCAAGCTGATTTTACCACACTGGACAAACACCGGGCACTAAAAATCAGTGTGAACGCCACAAGGTAACCCACTCTGCAGTTTTGCGGAACTCCGTGTAGCTGGGCGGTGTTTTTTCGTCACTTACACAGAACGCCGCAAAATCTGCCCAGGCTTAATAAAAATTATTGTTGAGGCTGTACCCTGCCAATGCTAAATTGTGAAATGCTGAACACTATATTACTAAAGAGTAGGAAAAACAATAATTATTATTTTTTCAGTTTGGTTTTAGGGTGTAGTGATGAACTACTTGCTATTCCTGACAGATACAGTCATGTAAAATGTGTGCAGCTAAAACAAAGTGGACCGATTCACAAAGATTTTGGTGGGAGTGGGCGTGATTATAATCTTTTGTTACAACAGGTTTACTATTCCTGAATTACTCCCGGAATTCAGTGGAAAACCAAGAGCACAACATAAATAAATGTTAGCAAAATCTATGTGAATCAGCCCCAGTGATTTTAGCATGGCCAGGTTAAGAGGGAAGATATCATAATATCTGTTCTCACAGCTTCTGTGCAAAAGAAATTGTCATCAGTACAGCTCGTATCTTCTCTTTAACTATACATGCATCTGACCCCCTATTTTCAGAATAAATTATAGACCACAAAAACGAGGTATTCAATATTTGTTTCATAACTGATGGCATGAGCATTGACAACTCCAACATGATGTTTAATTACAGTGTATTTCTTATTAAAGAGTGGCATGGTATATTATCTAAAAATAGATAGAGCATAAAATCTCTCTAAGGAAGGAGACATTAATAGAAATTAGGGACGTGTTCTGAACTGGACCATTCTGAACATAATGGTAATCCCAGATTTATTTCCATCCCAGTTCTCATGTATTTAGGAAAACATTACTGGCAACATGTAATTTAATGACATTATAGAGAAAATAAATATGCATGGTATTAATTGTGGGACATTCGAACCAAGTATGCTGGATTAAAATATGTTTTAATGCATGCCATAAAACACATAATCTCCAGTATACTGCGCCGCTGTTTCATGATGGAGAAAATGATGTACGTCAATATTTCTGGTAATGTTTATTTTCTGGTACTGTTTATTTACGTAATGTACTCACCTCCGATGAACTGGTGGTGCATTGTTGTTTTTTAACCTATTTATTGATTAAGGAAAACTATCCATGTTTTTAATCTTCAAGAGATGCACAAAACCGTACATACTTTACTTTATTTTGCTCCACAAATAATGGAACACCGATGTACTCTTACACAAATTCACCATATGTTGTTGATGGAAAACATTAATGAGTCACAAAGTTGTAGAATAATGGCAATAAGGAGGTGGTTAAAAAGCAACGGGATGATAAACTACACCTCAACAACCGCTCAATCATGAAACATGCTGTTGACATCACTTGATTTCCCATCATCCATCTGTACAGGAAGTGATATCACAGAACTTTCCACCATCCAGAAAGTGGCATCTCTGGTTTCCAGCCAAAGTCATCTTTAAAATACCAAGTCAAGCAGGAGAACTTCATTTTCTCATCACCCATCCACACAGGAAGTGAGATAACTAGTTTACTCTAGGCACATCTCCCCTCCCAGGAGCTACTCAATGGTGGCAGCAGTGTGGAGCAAGCCCATCTTTGTCTGGACCACGCCCAGTGCCAGGAACCCTGGTTCTCACCCTTCCCACTACTATCCTTCTCCAGCCTTCAATTCTCTCAATCCTTGCTGTCGCTCACCACACTGCTGCCACATCCCACCACACAACATTGAATGAGTGTTCACATGCGCCTCCTGCAGGTTCATATGTACTCTCCTACACCGTACATCCACCACTCCCACAACAACAGCACCCAACACCCTTCTTGCTCAAACCAGCTTCTCGCTCACACTCACACAGACCAAACACCAGCCCCGCAAAAGGCCACAGTTGCATGCATGTTCCTCAACACTGCTGCATGAATACGCTTCGGACCAGCTCTTACTTGCGGAATCATAGCTGAACCCCACCTACGCACCAGACATCGCTACAGTCATCCACAATGGCTACAAGATAGCCAGACAAGACTGTCAGCACAAGCCTGGAGATGGAATCACCATCATATTTAAAGATATCTTCAGCTGCAATACCTAATCGACACCCCATAACATACATGGAAAAACTCATGTTCAAGATTTACATCACAGCCAACTTCGCCCTAGGGAGAACCCTTGTATAGAGATCACCAGGATGCTGCACTAATTTCTTCAGTTGCAGCATGTTCTTCTTCGCACTTCTCATCATCAATTTCAGCACCTTAATCTTTAGAGACCTTAATTCTTACCTAAAAGACCACACTGACCCAAACTCTATCCCCCAGATTCATCAAAGTCCAGTTTTGCTAGTCCTTAATAGCGAATTTTAAGGATTCGCTTTTAAAGACTCGTAAAACGGGATGCATGTAGAAATCGCAATAATTTTAGCGATTTCTACAGCTTCCTTATTTGCGATTCGCTAATTACTAATCGCAAATTAGGATTGGCTTTCCCATTCATTCCTATGGGCCTAAAGGCATTCCTTATTTGCGATTAGCAATTAGCGAATCGCAAATAAGGAAGCAATTCCAAGGGTGCCAGGGTGTCCAAAGGACACCGTGTTGCACCCCTGAAATGGTAATGTCACTGGTGTTGCGCACACACATGTCCCAAGGACATGTGTGTGTGTAACATACAACTTAGAAAAATGCACTAATGTGCATTTTTCTAAGTTTTTGCTATTTACCACTAAGTTAGACTTCGCAGTATATAGCGGCCCCAGATAACGATTTCGCAATTTTAAAATGGTTCATGAATTGCATTTAAGGAACCTCAAATTGAGATTCCTTACATGCAATTAATCGCAATTTAGCGATTTCTAGATTTGCGATTTTTGCATTTGGGATGATGCATCCCATATGCAAAAATAGCGCTCGCAAAGGGCCAGATTCTCAGAATCTGGCTCTTTGCAAGCCGATTCTGGTTTGATGAATCTGGCTTAATTATTTTAAATTATTTATTTAAAAACTGAACCCTAAAAATACCCCTGTACCCCAAAACCCAAACCCAGCCCTGAACCCTAAAAATACCCCTGTACCCCAAAACCCAACCCCAGCCCTGAACCCTAAAAATACCCCTGTACCCCTAAACCCAAACCCAGCCCTAAAACCTAAAAATACCCCTGTACCCCAAAACCCAAACCCAGCCCTAAAACCTAAAAATACCCCTGTACCTCAAAACCCAAACCCAGCCCTAAAACCTAAAAATACCCCTGTACCCCAAAACCCAAACCCAGCCCTAAAACCTAAAATTACCCCTGTACCCCAAAACCCAAACCCAGCCCTAAAACCTAAAATTACCCCTGTACCCCAAAAGCCAAACCCAGCCCTAAAACCTAAAAATACTCCTGTACCCCAAAACCCAACCCCAGCCCTGAACCCTAAAAATACCCCTGTACCCCCAAACCCAAACCCAGCCCTAAAACCTAAAAATACCCTTGTACCCCAAAACCCAAACCCAGCCCTAAAACCTAAAAATACCCCTGTACCCCAAAACCCAAACCCAGCCCTAAAACCTAAAAATACCCCTTTACCCCAAAACCCAAACCCAGCCCTAAAACCTAAAAATACCCCTGTACCCCAAAACCCAAACCCAGCCCTAAAACGTAAAAATACCCCTGTACCCCAAAACCCAAACCCAGCCCTAAAACCTAAAAATACCCCTGTACCCCTAAACCCAAACCCAGCCCTAAAACCTAAAAATACCCCTGTACCTCAAAACCCAAACCCAGCCCTAAAACCTAAAAATACCCCTTTACCCCAAAACCCAAACCCAGCCCTAAAACCTAAAAATACCCCTGTACCCCAAAACCCAAACCCAGCCCTAAAACCTAAAAATACCCCTGTACCCCAAAACCCAAACCCAGCCCTAAAACCTAAAAATACCCCTGTACCCCAAAACCCAAACCCAGCCCTAAAACCTAAAAATACCCCTTTACCCCAAAACCCAAACCCAGCCCTAAAACCTAAAAATACCCCTGTACCCCAAAACCCAAACCCAGCCCTAAAACCTAAAAATACCCCTGTACCCCAAAACCCAAACCCAGCCCTAAAACCTAAAAATACCCCTGTACCCCTAAACCCAAACCCAGCCCTAAAACCTAAAAATACCCCTGTACCTCAAAACCCAAACCCAGCCCTAAAACCTAAAAATACCCCTTTACCCCAAAACCCAAACCCAGCCCTAAAACCTAAAAATACCCCTGTACCCCAAAACCCAAACCCAGCCCTAAAACCTAAAAATACCCCTGTACCCCAAAACCCAAACCCAGCCCTAAAACCTAAAAATACCCCTGTACCCCTAAACCCAAACCCAGCCCTAAAACCTAAAATTACCCCTGTACCCCAAAACATATACCACAGTACCCCAAAACATATACTCCTATACTCATACTTATTTTTTAAAAATACTTAAATTAATATATTTAATTTATAAAATAAAAAAACATAAATTAATATATTTATTTATTAATATTATTAATTGAATTAATTAAATAATATTAAATAAAATAAAAATAAAAAATACTTACTTAAACCTAAGTTGTAATAACATGCGTTGTAATAGCATCTGCTATGTTATGTCATGCGTTGTAAAGGCATGCGATGTAATGGATCCAGCGTTGTAAATGTTGCGTTGTAATAGAAGTGCGTTGTAAAAGTTGCGATGTAACGGTGCAATACCCATATGGCCGGGATGCCCGTCACCCCCTCCCAACACAATCCCCAAGGATGGGAAGTCGGACGCAGTTCTGAACTTTTTGGAAGGCGGGAGGGAGTCACCCTCCCGGCCGTATTTATTAAAATATGAAACAAAATTTAAAACATTAAATAAAAGTTTCATAATTATGTACAATTTTACATTTATTACATTTCGATGAAGACATGTTCTTTGGCTAACCTTAACAAATCTCTAATACAAAGGTTTCCTAGCCGAGTCTAACATCCTGCAAATGCATACATTCTAAATTAAAATTGTACATCCTAGCATTAAGGGCCAACGGCAAGGTCTTAACCGGTGTCAGATCCCTACTACCAAAACTGTCGCCCTCACGGTGTGAATGGCGCATGCGCAGAGGACTGTACCCTCATTGCCAACTACAATTTCCCTTGTCTTGTTGGGGGCCCCCCTTTCCGCTCGACGCCATCTTAAAGGTCGTCCGAGCTCCCGTGTGAGGTATCTGTAGGAAGGACAGCTTGGACTCCCCCCCCCCATCCCCTGACTCTCTATCCGCCGTCGCGGATATCCGGGCCCCGGGAAATTCGTAGGAGGGGCATATAGCCGCCTCCTCCCCTGAAAGGGGCCTATGGCCGTCTCCCCTTAGGCGACCCATCCTTAGTGGGTTCCACCTCTCAGTGGGAGGGGCCAATGGCCGCCTCCCCCCCGGGCGCTCCCATCCATAGTGGGTGGCGCCCCCCTCTAGGGACCTTGAAATTACTGCTCACCGATCATGACCTTACCGCCCGACCAAAAAATAAATACGACAGTTGTTCACCTACTAAGGAAGCAAATATCAGCATGCTAATTGTATCAAACCTGTTTTACTCCTAAAAAAGAAAAAACAGAATCCTATAGACAGAAGGCACATCCTCAACCTAGCCATATTTACTTTTATACGGAGGAAAAAATGGGGCCTATCACAGCAAAACTCTATTGCAAAATAAACATTGCCATAAGGGGCTGGTGGGTGGGTCAAAATTGCTCCTTGTTCCGTCGAGGGCTCACGAGCAACGAGTGGGTGCAGCCTTCAGAGCACAGGAACAAGAGGACGCTTCTTCGGATTCCCGCTCTATTTATTCTTCTTCGGGAGGGCGTGCACCCTCCTCCGGTACACCTACTGGGCGTGGTCATCGGTGTAGGTGTCTAGGACAACCCCTCTTGGGCGGGAAAAGGCGCGCCCCGGGTACGCAGCTTCGGGCATACCAGCCGAGACACGCCCCCCGCCCAAAATGGTTTCCCGGGAGGATCGGGGCACCCAACCATACGTTCGGGGGGACCGAGTGGTCGCCCCTTTCCATATGGCCGGGATGCCCGTCACCCCCTCCCAACACAATCCCCAAGGATGGGAAGTCGGACGCAGTTCTGAACTTTTTGGAAGGCGGGAGGGAGTCACCCTCCCGGACGTATTTATTAAAATATGAAACAAAATTTAAAACATTAAATAAAAGTTTCATAATTATGTACAATTTTACATTTATTACATTTCGATGAAGACATGTTCTTTGGCTAACCTTAACAAATCTCTAATACAAAGGTTTCCTAGCCGAGTCTAACATCCTGCAAATGCATACATTCTAAATTAAAATTGTACATCCTAGCATTAAGGGCCAACGGCAAGGTCTTAACCTGTGTCAGATCCCTACTACCAAAACTGTCGCCCTCACGGTGTGAATGGCGCATGCGCAGAGGACTGTACCCTCATTGCCAACTGCAATTTCCCTTGTCTTGTTGGGGGCCCCCCTTTCCGCTCGACGCCATCTTAAAGGTCGTCTGAGCACCCGTGTGAGGTATCTGTAGGAAGGTCAGCGTGGACTCCCCCCCATCCCCACACTCTCTATCCGCCGTCGCGGATATCCGGGCCCCGGGAAATTCGTAGGAGGGGCATATAGCCGCCTCCGCCCCTGGAAGGGGCCTATGGCCGTCTCCCCTTTGGCGACCCATCCTTAGTGGGTTCCGCCTCTCAGTGGGAGGGGCCAATGGCTGCCTCCCCCCCGGGTGCTCCCATCCATAGTGGGTGGCGCCCCCCTCTAGGGACCTTGAAAT
This sequence comes from Lissotriton vulgaris, assembly GCF_964263255.1. NCBI lineage: Eukaryota > Metazoa > Chordata > Amphibia > Caudata > Salamandridae > Lissotriton > Lissotriton vulgaris. The sequence continues at coordinate 5,223,292 of NC_141686.1, forward strand.
TACTGCTCACTGATCATGACCTTACCGCCACAGGCCGGATAGTTGACCGGCTATCCGGCCCCCCCACAAACTCCTCCTAAAGGTCATGCTTCCTCGAACCCCTTAGCCATGCTATGAAGTCTCCTATGAGTAAAACATTCCCCTCCCGGGACAAGTGAACCCCATCATTCAGATACATGTGATCACCCCGAATACACCCATGAGGAATACTATGCAACTGCGCAGAGCGAAACAATCTACCAATTTTATTGTTAACTTTCTTCACCGAATGGTTCAGTGCTGACACCGAAAGGCCCCCCCGCCATACTTTCCTGGGAATCATGTGGGACCAGGCAATTGTGCACCCCGGGATTCTTTTTGCCAACCAGCTAACGGCAGACAAAACTTGCTCGAACAATACTCGTCTATCCAGAGTCACCAAGTCATTGCCCCCCAGGTGTACTATGACTACAGATGGCGGTGACCTCTGCCGCCCTAAGAGACCCTCAACAAACGATTCGAATTGGTCAATACAGAGCCCTCCCCTTCCGTGGAAGGCCACTCTGCACCCGTATTCCCCAGCTGCGCGAGTCACGTCACCTGCTTTGAATACGTCCCCGGCCCGCCTTATGTATGAGTGGCCCACGACCCACACCACTCTCTCCTCAGACGGTGATCCATGACCGCTGGTCTCCTGGTACTGGGTCGACTGCAAATTCCGCCCCGCATGATATGCTCGCGAAACTGTAATTCAAACAAAAGACAAGAAGCGTGAGTGCATGTCAATTGACTTACAACATGTGCAATCGCACATACCTTTTGAAGCAATTCGAGGACCATCGTCCCAACTGTTTGACTTCATCCGCACTCTGCCCCCTGGCTGTAGCCTCAGTAGCAGTCCCTATCCTAAAGGAGTGGGTCCCAAAATCGCTCAGATCCATGCCCGCGGCAGCGATTGTCAGCGCCAGCACCCTCTGAAACTGAAACCTCGTCAGTGGGGTGCCATCCCTGTGCCTCAGCAAACTTCCCCCCCACGTAGCAGCCCTCAGTGCCAAGTATTCCTCTATACACAGTATCGGGCACGTGGGGGACCCTCGCATGCGCTATAACACTGTTTCCTGTAGCCCCCTGGTCGGTTTTGGACCTGGCTATCGTCACTACCATCGAATCACCCCTAATTAGGACGTGATTCCTGCACAGGCCTCCCTCAACGTCTTTTTTATTCCTAGCGACCAGTTCGCTCACCCGCATTGCCCCATGGAACGCTAATGCGAAAGCTGCTCGGAACAAAACCGCCTCGAATTGGGAGGAGCATGTCTCAACTAGTTTCGCCATAAGTAGGGACAACCTTTCTAAGCCAATCGGGCGCCTCTCATCCTGTTTGCGGCCTTCAAGGCGCTGCCAGCCGCGAAGGGCTTTTCTCGCCAAAAAAGAACTTGTTGGGTCTTTTATGCCATGCACCTGCGCCATAAATGAAATGGCCGCCCTGTGCCTACTGGCCGTTGCCGCTGATAGGCCTTCTCGGTGTAGAGCTACCAAGAACCCCAGGAAAGAATCCTCCTGACCCCAGTTCTGACTCCCTGTCGGACCCAAAAATGCGCAATAGGAACGAAACGCTCCTTCGTATGCTTTCCTTGTCCTGGGGGCTAAACTTGCTGCCACGAGGTCTTGTAATCTGGGGCACCGATTAGCCAGAGCGCCTCGGGGAATGGTGCAGCCACTAGGTGCGCTGTAGGTAGATAACCCCTGAACGCCTGCATATGTGAACGAGAGAGTGCATCAGCTGCATGATTCAGTACGCCCGGCACATGTTTCGCCCTGAACTGTACATTTAGTCTCATGCAAAGCAGCACAACTTCCTTCAACAATCTCAAGATCCATTTGCAGCGTGCTGCCTGATTGTTAATGCATTCGACAACAGTCATATTATCAGACCAAAATACCACAGAGCGGTCTCTGAACTCGTCCGGCCATGCCATCAGAGCAACAAAAATAGGGAATAGCTCCAGGAACCCAATGTTACTTGTGAGACTGCAGGAGTGCCACCACGCCGGCCATGTTTGCGCCGACCATCGGTTACCAAAAATGGCGCCAAATCCCATGCTCCCCGCCAAGTCAGTCCACAAACCCAGCTCGTCCGAAGACGCTGGCGGCTTGTTTCACACTACTCGACCGTTGAAGTCCGCCAGAAATGCCAACCAAATGCGCATATCCTGGCGAACCTCTGCAGACAGTCTCGTGCGGTGGTGTCCTTCTTTGAGACCAACCATAGCTTGTGCAATAGAGGGTGAAAAGGGGCGGGCTATTGGTATCACCCTTAAGGCAAAGTTAAGCTGACCCACTGTTTGCTGTAACTGGTGCAGGGTCACTTTCTCCTTACTAAGGCAAAGTTCCAGGGAAGCCCTAAATTTAGCTACCTTTCCCACTGGCAAACAGAAACATCCCTCCACAGAATCAAGCTCAATTCCCAGAAACTCCAGTGAAGTATATGGTCCAACCGTCTTACCTGGTGCCAATGGCACTCCAAAATCCCTCATGAGGATGCAAAAGTCCTGTAGCGCCTGCGCACATTTCGTGTCGCCGGCCGCTCCCAAGAACAGAAAGTCATCTAGATAATGCATAACATGCCTATGCCCTGTGGCCTCGGTGAATGCCCACTCTAAAAAACAGCTAAATTTTTCTAAATAGGCACAAGAAATGGAGCAACCCATCGGCATGCATTTATCCATGTAATAACTCCCTTGGAATGCAAAACCTAGCAAACGCTGATCCTTTGGATGTACCGGGAGCAACCGGAACGCCGATTCAATATCTGATTTTGCCACCAGCGGCCCGGGGCCCAGGCGATTTAACATGGTGACGGCATCATCGAATGATGCGTACCGCACTGAACAATCTTCTGGGTCAATAGCATCGTTCACCGAGAGACCCCTTGGAGTAGACAGATTATGGATCAGCCTAAACTCCCCCGGGTCCTTCTTCGGGACCACCCCTAATGGGGAACAGATGAATTCCGCCACTGGCGGGCGCTGAAAAGGCCCTGCCACTCGGCCTAGGCTCACTTCTTTAGCAATTTTTCTCTCCACCACACCTGGATTATGCTGTGCTGATAGCTGGTTTTTACAAAAAGGTTCCCCACGAAAATCCCCCGCCGGGATGTGGAAGTAAGCATGGGCGGAAAATCCGTTACGCTCGCGGATTTTGCGGATTTTCGGGAAATCCGCAATCCGCGAGATTTGCGGATTTCCCGCAAAATCCGCAAATTCGCACGCAGCGGATTTTTTTGGCGGCGCGCGGCGTTGGTGATACAATTTTTGCGGCGCGCGGCGTTTATCATCGTTTGCCGAGTTGTTTTTTTCGATAGTTTGCGAGTGCTGCGCCATTTTGGATCTTGCTGTGTGATCCCGCGGGAATTGGCGAGCGCGATTACGTCATCGCGGCTTGCCAGCGATAGTTTGTCAACGCGAGTACAGCGAGATCACGTCTCGCGGTACTTCGCAATTGCGAGATTTGAGATGCGGCGAGCGAAAATATAAATTTGCAATTCTGCACAAGAAATCCACCAGCAAGCAGCATAAACCTTCTAGAAATGATGATGAATAACTCCTTAGTTTGACATTTGCCTGCACTTTTTTAGCGAGGAGTCCATTTTGGGGAGGGGGGCAGGGGGGTGGGAGGAAGGAAGTGCCCCATAGTCTTCAACTTCCTGTTCCTGTTCAGCAGGCTCCTCCCAGTGCTTTGTCCATCTCCTGGTCACTTTTCATTTGGATGTGGAGCTGGAAGGATTACTTTTTGTGGATGCTGCTGGATCTTTGGATTTGAGGCCTTTTTGACTTTCTTTGGATCACTGTTGGATTAGAAATTTTACAAGTAAGTTTGTTTGGGGCATTACAGTTGCTGCAACTAAAATTTTGGAATTTTCGATTTTTGGGCTGTTTTGGGGCCTTTTGCCCAAGGGGACTCAGTGGTGGGTGGACTGATTCTTTCTGTGGGTTGTCTTGAACTTAAACATCATGGAGGCCATAGATGAATTGGGATTGTGCTGATTTTTCTGTGTTTTTCGATTTTTGACCTGTTGTTGGGGCCTTGACCAGGGGTAGTGAGTGGTGCATGGGCCTAGTCTTTCTGTGGGCTGTCTTGAATTTAAACATCATGGAGGGCATGGATGGAATGGGATTGTGCAGATTTTTCAGTGATTTTCGTTTTTTGGGCCTGTACTTGTGGCCTTTTCACCAGGGGTATTTGAGTCTAGCATGGGCCTAGTCTTTCTGTGGGCTGTCTTGAATTTAAACATCATGGAGGGCATGGATGGAATGGGATTGTGCTGATTTTGCAGTGTTTTTCGATTTTTGGGGGTGTTCATGGGGAGGGACATGCCATGTGGCTGGTGGCCATTTTGAGTGCAGCTACAGGCACTGGCCATGTGCTGGCAGGCAAGTGGCCATTTTGAATGCAGGCTTTGTTGTTAGGCCTCCAACCATTTTGCCTACTTTTCAACCTTTATTTATGCCCAGGGGTAGTGAGTCTTGCATGGGCCTAGTCTTTCTGTGGGTTGTCTTGAATTTAAACATCATGGAGGCCATGGATGGAATGGGATTGTGCAGATTTTTCAGTGATTTTCGTTTTTTGGGCCTGTACTTGTGGCCTTTTCACCAGGGGTATTTGAGTCTAGCATGGGCCTAGTCTTTCTGTGGGCTGTCTTGAATTTAAACATCATGGAGGCCATGGATGGAATGGGATTGTGCTGATTTTGCAGTGTTTTTCGATTTTTGGGGGTGTTCATGGGGAGGGACATGCCATGTGGCTGGTGGCCATTTTGAGTGCAGCTACAGGCACTGGCCATGTGCTGGCAGGCAAGTGGCCATTTTGAATGCAGGCTTTGTTGTTAGGCCTCCAACCATTCTGCCTACTTTTCAACCTTTATTTATGCCCAGGGGTAGTGAGTCTTGCATGGGCCTAGTCTTTCTGTGGGTTGTCTTGAATTTAAACATCATGGAGGCCATGGATGGAATGGGATTGTGCAGATTTTTCAGTGATTTTCGTTTTTTGGGCCTGTACTTGTGGCCTTTTCACCAGGGGTATTTGAGTCTAGCATGGGCCTAGTCTTTCTGTGGGCTGTCTTGAATTTAAACATCATGGAGGCCATGGATGGAATGGGATTGTGCTGATTTTGCAGTGTTTTTCGATTTTTGGGGGTGTTCATGGGGAGGGACATGCCATGTGGCTGGTGGCCATTTTGAGTGCAGCTACAGGCACTGGCCATGTGCTGGCAGGCAAGTGGCCTTTTTGAATGCAGGCTTTGTTGTTAGGCCTCCAACCATTTTGCCTACTTTTCAACCTTTATTTATGCCCAGGGGTAGTGAGTCTTGCATGGGCCTAGTATTTCTGTGGGTTGTCTTGAATTTAAACATCATGGAGGCCATGGATTGAATGGGATTGTGCTGATTTTGCAGTGTTTTTCGATTTTTGGGGGTGTTCATGGGGAGGGACATGCCATGTGGCTGGTGGCCATTTTGAGTGCAGCTACAGGCACTGGCCATGTGCTGGCAGGCAAGTGGCCATTTTAAATGCAGGCTTTGTTGTTAGGCCTCCAACCATTTTGCCTACTTTTCAACCTTTATTTATGCCCAGGGGTAGTGAGTCTTGCATGGGCCTAGTCTTTCTGTGGGTTGTCTTGAATTTAAACATCATGGAGGCCATGGATGGAATGGGATTGTGCAGATTTTTCAGTGATTTTCGTTTTTGGGCCTGTACTTGTGGCCTTTTCACCAGGGGTATTTGAGTCTAGCATGGGCCTAGTCTTTCTGTGGGCTGTCTTGAATTTAAACATCATGGAGGCCATGGATGGAATGGGATTGTGCTGATTTTGCAGTGTTTTTCGATTTTTGGGGGTGTTCATGGGGAGGGACATGCCATGTGGCTGGTGGCCATTTTGAGTGCAGCTACAGGCACTGGCCATGTGCTGGCAGGCAAGTGGCCATTTTGAATGCAGGCTTTGTTGTTAGGCCTCCAACCATTTTGCCTACTTTTCAACCTTTATTTATGCCCAGGGGTAGTGAGTCTTGCATGGGCCTGGTCTTTCTGTGGGTTGTCTTGAATTTAAACATCATGGAGGCCATGGATGGAATGGGATTGTGCAGATTTTTCAGTGATTTTCGTTTTTTGGGCCTGTACTTGTGGCCTTTTCACCAGGGGTATTTGAGTCTAGCATGGGCCTAGTCTTTCTGTGGGCTGTCTTGAATTTAAACATCATGGAGGCCATGGATGGAATGGGATTGTGCTGATTTTGCAGTGTTTTTCGATTTTTGGAGGTGTTCATGGGGAGGGACATGCCATGTGGCTGGTGGCCATTTTGAGTGCAGCTACAGGCACTGGCCATGTGCTGGCAGGCAAGTGGCCATTTTGAATGCAGGCTTTGTTGTTAGGCCTCCAACCATTTTGCCTACTTTTCAACCTTTATTTATGCCCAGGGGTAGTGAGTCTTGCATGGGCCTAGTCTTTCTGTGGGTTGTCTTGAATTTAAACATCATGGAGGCCATGGATGGAATGGGATTGTGCAGATTTTTCAGTGATTTTCGTTTTTTGGGCCTGTACTTGTGGCCTTTTCACCAGGGGTATTTGAGTCTAGCATGGGCCTAGTCTTTCTGTGGGCTGTCTTGAATTTAAACATCATGGAGGCCATGGATGGAATGGGATTGTGCTGATTTTGCTGTGTTTTTCGATTTTTGGGGGTGTTCATGGGGAGGGACATGCCATGTGGCTGGTGGCCATTTTGAGTGCAGCTACAGGCACTGGCCATGTGCTGGCAGGCAAGTGGCCTTTTTGAATGCAGGCTTTGTTGTTAGGTCTCCAACCATTTTGCCTACTTTTCAACCTTTATTTATGCCCAGGGGTAGTGAGTCTTGCATGGGCCTAGTATTTCTGTGGGTTGTCTTGAATTTAAACATCATGGAGGCCATGGATTGAATGGGATTGTGCTGATTTTGCAGTGTTTTTCGATTTTTGGGGGTGTTCATGGGGAGGGACATGCCATGTGGCTGGTGGCCATTTTGAGTGCAGCTACAGGCACTGGCCATGTGCTGGCAGGCAAGTGGCCATTTTAAATGCAGGCTTTGTTGTTAGGCCTCCAACCATTTTGCCTACTTTTCAACCTTTATTTATGCCCAGGGGTAGTGAGTCTTGCATGGGCCTAGTCTTTCTGTGGGTTGTCTTGAATTTAAACATCATGGAGGCCATGGATGGAATGGGATTGTGCAGATTTTTCAGTGATTTTCGTTTTTTGGGCCTGTACTTGTGGCCTTTTCACCAGGGGTATTTGAGTCTAGCATGGGCCTAGTCTTTCTGTGGGCTGTCTTGAATTTAAACATCATGGAGGCCATGGATGGAATGGGATTGTGCTGATTTTGTAGTGTTTTTCGATTTTTGGGGGTGTTCATGGGGAGGGACATGCCATGTGGCTGGTGGCCATTTTGAGTGCAGCTACAGGCACTGGCCATGTGCTGGCAGGCAAGTGGCCATTTTGAATGCAGGCTTTGTTGTTAGGCCTCCAACCATTTTGCCTACTTTTAAACCTTTATTTATGCCCAGGGGTAGTGAGTCTTGCATGGGCCTAGTCTTTCTGTGGGTTGTCTTGAATTTAAACATCATGGAGGCCATGGATGGAATGGGATTGTGCAGATTTTTCAGTGATTTTCGTTTTTTGGGCCTGTACTTGTGGCCTTTTCACCAGGGGTATTTGAGTCTAGCATGGGCCTAGTCTTTCTGTGGGCTGTCTTGAATTTAAACATCATGGAGGCCATGGATGGAATGGGATTGTGCTGATTTTGCAGTGTTTTTCGATTTTTGGGGGTGTTCATGGGGAGGGACATGCCATGTGGCTGGTGGCCATTTTGAGTGCAGCTACAGGCACTGGCCATGTGCTGGCAGGCAAGTGGCCATTTTGAATGCAGGCTTTGTTGTTAGGCCTCCAACCATTTTGCCTACTTTTCAACCTTTATTTATGCCCAGGGGTAGTGAGTCTTGCATGGGCCTAGTATTTCTGTGGGTTGTCTTGAATTTAAACATCATGGAGGCCATGGATTGAATGGGATTGTGCTGATTTTGCAGTGTTTTTCGATTTTTGGGGGTGTTCATGGGGAGGGACATGCCATGTGGCTGGTGGCCATTTTGAGTGCAGCTACAGGCACTGGCCATGTGCTGGCAGGCAAGTGGCCATTTTAAATGCAGGCTTTGTTGTTAGGCCTCCAACCATTTTGCCTACTTTTCAACCTTTATTTATGCCCAGGGGTAGTGAGTCTTGCATGGGCCTAGTCTTTCTGTGGGTTGTCTTGAATTTAAACATTATGGAGGGCATGTAGGGATTGGGATTGTGCTGATTTTGCAGTGTTTTTCGATTTTTTTGTGCTCTATAACTGAACTGATGTTCCTCTGTCTTCCATTTTTTTTAGGTGCACAAGACTCAAGAGAACCACCAGTGCCTGGAAGAAGTCCTGCAGCGGTGTGTGTGTGCAGCATAACGTCACGCGACGTCACGTCTGGCCTCAGACAACTCTACAATTCGTGCAACTGCGGCCTGCTGTCTGACCTGCTCTGAAGAAGATGGCCCCGCCCCCAAAGAAAGTTCTCCGTAGCTCCTCTAGCAAGAAAGTTGCTAGTAAGGAGCAGAAGAAGCAAGTTACCAAGGAGGCTGGTGTGCCACCCGCCACTTTTTTTGGGAGCAAAAAAAAATGTACGCCTGCAGCAGCAGGATCTGCTGGGGACCAAGCTGGGAGCAGCACCCCTGCTCCATTGGGTTCAGTGCCTCCACCACCACGCCGACTTAAGTCAAAGCCCTTGAGTGCTTCAGAGGCAGTCAGTGTACTTCTCCAATCACCATCGACCAGTGATGTTGGCTCATCACAAGAAAGTAGCAGCAATGTCCCTGAATCAACACAGGTTGTTGTAACTCATCTGACAAGTGTTGAACAACCACAGCCGCAACAACAACACCATGTGCAAGTACACGCCCAAGTACATGTGGAAGGAGAGGCAGCAAAAGGAGATGCGCAAGCAAAGGTGCATGGAGGTTCACAAGTGCCCACAATAGTTGTTCCTCCCGAAGTAGGGGCACATCAGGAAATCGACAATGAAGCCGAGGTATCATTGGAAGCCACTCCTCCTGATGATCATTCATTGTCTTCCACATCCCTAGCAAGGAAAAGATCAAGGGGGGTGTCTACATCTTCTTCAAGCCCACCTCCTTCTGATGCAAGTGATCCGTCTTGGGAACCACAACTGCGGTCTGACAGTGAGGCACACCATGATCTGACACCGGTACCTAAGCGTAAAAGGAAGGTCGTCCAAAAACTCAAACCTATGGAGTGTGATGAGGCTCAACAAGAAGTGACAGATACTGCTGGTGATGAAGCCTCTCACGATGACGACGAGCCAGTCATCACAAAGGTCACTGCAGCCCCACCGGGCATGCAGCAAAGAGACATTTTGACCCTATCCCGAGAAGCTGCTGAGCGTGATGATGATGTCGGCGAGGAGGCAATGGAAATGGAATCATTAGATTTGGAGTTAAGTAGTACACCAAAACCTACCGCTTCCATATTTCTTCGCAAGAAGGTACCCACCTCGTCCTCGACCTCAATTCGTGGTGGTGAAAGTGCAAAACGTACTGAAGTTCGGCAATCCACATCCTCCACTTCATCTGGCATTAGCAGCAGGACCACCACCACCAGTATCGCCGCCTCCTCCGGCCCCCAAAGACATTTCAAGTCTCCAGTTTGGGACTTCTTTAGTGTTTGCCCAAAAAAGGAAAACGTAGCCATTTGTAGCCTTTGTAAGCTTCGAGTTAGTCGTGGTAAGCTTGGTTCTAACTATGGTACCGGAGGCCAGAGAGGTCATCTTGAGAGAAGGCACGCTGTCCAATGGTTTCCGCACCTAGAGGCGGTCAAGAAAGCCGGAATTGCACGTAATGAAAACGTTGATTTTTCATCTGCTGATGACGAGGAGGTAGAAGAAGACGATTCAAACACTTCACTTACACCCAGTTCCCATGTCAGCAGCACACCCCATGGGAGCCACACTAAGAGTGTGGGAGAGAGTGAGACATCAATGCGGAAAAGTTCATCAGCGAGCGTAACTGGGTCGAAGAGATCATCATCATCCCGTAAATCATTGGTCCAGGGCAACATTAAAAAGATGTTGTTTACAGAAGCGCAATATGAACGCAACCACCCAATGACCCGTCTGTATAACACTAAGCTGGCTAAAATGCTAGCTCTGGACCTTCTCCCTTTTTCTTTTGTAGAAGGGGTTGGTTTTCTAGAATTAGTGACAGCGCTCTGCCCTAAATGAAGGTTCCTAGCCGGTTCTATTTTGCCCGAGTTGCGGTTCCAGCACTACATGAAGATGTTCTGAAGGTGATTGGGGCAGCTTTGCAGAAGAGTGCTGTTCACACTATACATCTGACAACAGACATGTGGACCAGTGGCGCAGGCGCTGATTACATGTGCATCACTGCACACTGGGTCTCTTTTTCAGGGGCTAAAGCAAAGCTAAACTCAGGTGTTGACACTAACATTGTTTTTAAAGGTGCTCGGAAACATGCAACACTAGCCATGTTTGGTTTGGAGAAACGTCACACAGCAGAAAACATTTTGGATGTCTTTAACACAAAGGTCCTTAACTGTCTGTCCCCACTAAAACGCAAGGTTGGTTATGTTTCCACGGACAATGGCTCCAATATAGTTAAGGCCATGAGGGACGGTTACTATTTCAGAGTGCCGTGTTTGGCGCACTGTATAAACCTGGTTGTCCAAAAATTCTTGGGTAATAAAGGCAGTGCAGCGTACGGTGTATTGGACACCTGCTGAAAAATGTGCAAGCATTTCAGCCATTCTTTTAAGGCCCGGAAGCAGCTGAGGAGCCTGCTATATCAACATCAAATGCCAGTGAAAGCACTCATCCAGGAGGTGGTAACACGTTGGAACTCAACCTTCTACATGCTTGAGCGTCTGTATGAGCAGTATACGGAACTCGATCAATATTTCCTTAAAGAGGGTGCAGAGGAGCTGAGGATGGGTGGGCCGCAATGGAACATAGTTGAAAGCCTGACACGCATGCTTCGTCCTTTTGAGTTCTTCACGCGTGCAGTCAGCAAGGAGGACTCTAATTTGGGAAAAGCTATCCCATTGTTGTACATGCTGGAGGACCAACTGAAGGAGGTGTGTTCTGTGTTTAGAAAAGATAAAAACCAAGACTCTTTGCTTCTGGCCGAGCAATTATTAGAGCTCCTACAAGGTGATGAACGTCTTAAAAAGATCCACTCAGAACAGCATTACATTTATGCTACTATTCTGGATCCACGCTACAAAAAGGCGCTGGCAGGCCAAGCATTCTTTCCTTTTGATGATGAACATGTTCTAAAGTACAAACGTTGGCTAGCCTTGTCAGCCAAGAAGTTTGAAACAGAACGGCTGGAAATTGAAGGAAATGGCAGTACATCAGCAGGCCATCCCCAGTCAAAACAATCCACTTCTGCACCTGTGGCTGTGGCACAAGTGACCTCTCAGCCGTTAAAGACACCGGCAACCGGATCATCTGCACGAAAGACAACAGAAACATTGGAGGCTGAAGAGGATTGGCTAGCTCTGCGTGGGTTTGGTTCTCAAAAGGTCAGAGGCACAGCAAGAGCTAAGCAAAGTGGAGGAACCTTGGATGAGGACCTTGAGTCGATGGTGAAGGACTATCTGAATGACTCAACAGAGGTCTATGTTAATTCTGACCCACTGGCGTATTGGCATGGGAAAAAAGAATTGTGGCCACAGCTCACCAACCTGGCTTTAAACTACTTGTCTTGCCCACTCGCAAGCGTGTCTTCTGAACGGGTTTTCAGTGCGGCTGGTGGGATTGTAACTCCCAAACGGAGCCGCCTCTCGCCCAAAAATGTGGAGAGGTTAACAATGATCAAGATGAATCAGCACCTCATACCACCAGATTTCAGAGTACGAGAGAGCGTGCCGGATGAAGAGGAGGTGGCCAGCAACATAGATGAGGGAATTTCTACTCTGTCAGGTGACACTGAGCTCTCCCTGTCTGAATTCGCAGAGTATGATGACGAAGCCTTATTCTTATTCCTGGACCGTGATACCGACTTCGAGCCCTGAAAATGAGACAACGAATCAATAACTTTCTTTTTCATCCTTCTTCACTTTTATTCCTGTGTGTCTGTCTTTCTTTGTTGTGCACAGTTAATATAATTCAAACTTTAATCAGATAATCACAAAAACAAGCCCATCAGCAGAACTGTCTTCACTTGTTTGCTAATTTATTTGAAGGTGCCGCAGTCTGCATTCCTCAGGTTCACAAGTTCAGAAGAACATGCTCCTCTATCCTCCTCCTCCAGACTCCTATTTCCATCAAAGCAGAGGGCTGGTTTACGCCCAATGAAGAAAGACTCAGCACTTGTGGGGGTGTTGTTCTACCTCTTTGCAGGTGAGTTGACGGGTCTGGGGCCATTGCTGGGAAGCACTAAAAGTGGTTTGGACCAAATCCGAGGCGGAAAATTTTTTGTGTTTTTGATGACTTGCTTACCTTTGAGGTGCTCTTAGGGGGGGTTCCGTCTGTTTGTGGGTGAGTTTCGTGGTCTGGGAGCATTGCTGGGACACTCTAATCTTGATTGCATTTGCTTTTCAGGAAATCCGTCGTTCCAACCCCGACTTATGGCCTAGCTACGCAGCGCGTTTGGACCGAAGGCCCAGAAATATTGCAAGTATGAGATTTTGCTTTTGGCCTGTTTGGGGGTGTTATGCTTCTTGGCGGGTGGGTTGCCGGGTCTTGGGGCATTCCTGGGAAGGTCTAATACCGGGTAGAAGTGGTTGGGACAAAATCCAGGCCTTTTTTTTTTGTGGCTATTTCTGACATTTTGCTCTATGTAGCGTTTTCGGGGGTCCTGTTTGGGGGGCTTCCTGGTGTTTGTGGGTGAGTTTCGTGGTCTGGGAGCACTGCTGGGACACTCTAATCTTGATTGCATTTGCTTTTCAGGAAATCCGTCGTGGCAACCCCGACTTATGGCCTAGCTATGCAGTGCGTTTGGACCGAAGGCCCAGAAATATTGCAAGTATGAGAATTTGCTTTTGGCCTGTTTGGGGGTGTTATGCTTCTTGGCGGGTGGGTTGACGGGTCTTGGGGCATTCCTGGGAAGGTCTAATACCGGGTAGAAGTGGTTGGGACAAAATCCAGGCCGATATTTTTTTTTGCTATTTCTGACATTTTGCTCTATGTAGCGTTTTCGGGGGCCTGTTTGGGGGGCTTCCTGGTGTTTGTGGGTGAGTTTCGTGGTCTGGGAGCACTGCTGGGACACTCTAATCTTGATTGCATTTGCTTTTCAGGAAATCCGTCGTGCCAACCCCGACTTATGGCCTAGCTACGCAGTGCGTTTGGACCGAAGGCCCAGAAATATTGCAAGTATGAGATTTTGCTTTTGGCCTGTTTGGGGGTGTTATGCTTCTTGGCGGGTGGGTTGACGGGTCTTGGGGCATTCCTGGGAAGGTCTAATACCGGATAGAAGTGGTTGGGACAAAATCCAGGCCGATATGTTTTTTTTGCTATTTCTGACATTTTGCTCTATGTAGCGTTTTCGGGGGCCTGTTTGGGGGGCTTCCTGGTGTTTGTGGGTGAGTTTCGTGGTCTGGGAGCACTGCTGGGACACTCTAATCTTGATTGCATTTGCTTTTCAGGAAATCTGTCGTGCCAACCCCGACTTATGGCCTAGCTACGCAGTGCGTTTGGACCGAAGGCCCAGAAATATTGCAAGTATGAGATTTTGCTTTTGGCCTGTTTGGGGGTGTTATGCTTCTTGGCGGGTGGGTTGACGGGTCTTGGGGCATTCCTGGGAAGGTCTAATACCGGGTAGAAGTGGTTGGGACAAAATCCAGGCCGATTTTTTTTTTGGCTATTTCTGACATTTTGCTCTATGTAGCGTTTTCGGGGGCCTGTTTGGGGGGCTTCCTGGTGTTTGTGGGTGAGTTTCGTGGTCTGGGAGCACTGCTGGATATATATACTTTACTTTGCAAGAGGTTTGAAGCAAATCCATGGTGGCAGAGGGGACTTAGGGCCTAGCTGCAGAGCGCGCGCGGAGTGATTTGGGAAATTTGTGAAAAATTGACTAAGTCCCCATTTTTGTACTTTTGCTCTTTGGCTGTTTGGGGGTCTTCTACTCGTTTTCTCCTGGGTTGACGGCTCTGGGGCCATTGCTGGGAAACTCTAATACCGGATAAAAGTGTTTTGGACCAAATCCCAGGCGGAATTTTTTGTGTGTTTTTGATGACTTGCTTGCCTTTGAGGTGCTCTTAGGGGGCGTTCCGTCTGTTTGTGGGTGAGTTTCGTGGTCTGGGAGCATTGCTGGGACACTCTAATCTTGATTGCATTTGCTTTTCAGGAAATCCGTCGTGCCAACCCCGACTTATGGCCTAGCTACGCAGCGCGTTTGGACCGAAGGCCCAGAAATATTGCAAGTATGAGATTTTGCTTTTGGCCTGTTTGGGGGTGTTATGCTTCTTGGCGGGTGGGTTGACGGGTCTTGGGGCATTCCTGGGAAGGTCTAATACCGGGTAGAAGTGGTTGGGACAAAATCCAGGCCGATTTTTTTTTGGGCTATTTCTGACATTTTGCTCTATGTAGCGTTTTCGGGGGCCTGTTTGGGGGGCTTCCTGGTGTTTGTGGGTGAGTTTCGTGGTCTGGGAGCACTGCTGGCTATATATACTTTACTTTGCAAGAGGTTTGAAGCAAATCCATGGTGGCAGAGGGGACTTAGGGCCTAGCTGCAGAGCGCGCGCGGAGTGATTTGGGAAATTTGTGAAAAATTGACTAAGTCCCCATTTTTGTACTTTTGCTCTTTGGCTGTTTGGGGGTCTTCTACTCGTTTTCTCCTGGGTTGACGGCTCTGGGGCCATTGCTGGGAAACTCTAATACCGGATAAAAGTGTTTTGGACCAAATCCCAGGCGGAATTTTTTTTGTGTTTTTGATGACTTGCTTGCCTTTGAGGTGCTCTTAGGGGGGGTTCCGTCTGTTTGTGGGTGAGTTTCGTGGTCTGGGAGCATTGCTGGGACACTCTAATCTTGATTGCATTTGCTTTTCAGGAAATCCGTCGTGCCAACCCCGACTTATGGCCTAGCTACGCAGCGCGTTTGGACCGAAGGCCCAGAAATATTGCAAGTATGAGATTTTGCTTTTGGCCTGTTTGGGGGTGTTATGCTTCTTTGCGGGTGGGTTGACGGGTCTTGGGGCATTCCTGGGAAGGTCTAATACCGGGTAGAAGTGGTTGGGACAAAATCCAGGCCGATTTTTTTTTGGGCTATTTCTGACATTTTGCTCTATGTAGCGTTTTCGGGGGCCTGTTTGGGGGGCTTCCTGGTGTTTGTGGGTGAGTTTCGTGGTCTGGGAGCACTGCTGGGACACTCTAATCTTGATTGCATTTGCTTTTCAGGAAATCCGTCGTGCCAACCCCGACTTATGGCCTAGCTACGCAGCACGTTTGGACCGAAGGCCCAGAAATATTGCAAGTATGAGATTTTGCTTTTGGCCTGTTTGGGGGTGTTACGCTTCTTGGCGGGTGGGTTGCCGGGTCTTGGGGCATTCCTGGGAAGGTCTAATACCGGGTAGAAGTGGTTGGGACAAAATCCGCGCGGAAAAGCCTTAAGTTTTGGCACTTTTTGTAACTTAGGGTTCGTTAGGGTTAGCCCTAGCAGCAGGATTGCATGTGTTTCGGGGTGTTCTAGATTTTTCCAACTGAGTTCTGGGGTCTTAGAGCACTCGTGAGAATGTGTAATTTTGGTTGCAAGTCATTTGAAGAAAATCCATGGTGGGAAAGGGGGGATTTGGCATAGTTAAAGAAAGCCTTTGCCACTATTCTTAACTTAGGGTTCGTTAGGGTTAGCAGTATTTCTATTGCATGTGTTTGAGTGGGGGGGATTTCGAGTCTTGGAGCGATGCTGGCTATGGCTACTTTTGCTTGGTTGCTTGCAAGTGGTTTGAATGCAATCCACGGTGGGTAATGGGTAATTAGGAAGGGGGTACTTCGGCCTACTTTTACTTTCAAAGTAAGTTTTGTCACCAGTTTTCTGCTAGGCCTCGTTTTTTGAGATTTGATTGGGGGTCTTCTACATTTTTGCGACTGGCTTTAGTAAGGGTCTGGGTGGGAGCACTGCTAGGAAGATCTAATTTTGTTCTAAAACACAGTTTACAGTACACCTAGCTTGAGGGGCAAGATCCGCTACATTAATTTGCCCATACTTATTTATCCTTCAAAAGGTGACTCAGAGTACGCACTTTCAAAAATATTGTACTGTCTACTAGGAAAATCAAATTGTGACTTTTTGCACTCCACAGCCTACATACCTTATATTTATTTATCAGTGGTGTTGTAATATTATATCACTTCCTGTTTTTCGTTGAATAATTACAGGCCGGGTTTCAGTCTCTGCAATGTGGAAAAAAGGATGGAGTCAGGCTTCACAGTAGCGAGCCACAATTCAGCATCAGGCAGGCAGTGGACAGGGTGTCTTCTGGTGACCAACATCGATGGACGAAGCGTCGGCTGCAATGGAGGAGTGCCGCTAATAGGAGGATTTTTTTCTGCAGGCAACTTACTTACCACTTCCAACAGGACCACTACAACCACATAGATACAGTATCCCTTGCCTTTTTCTCTGACTGTGACTGCATTTCTTGGCTCTCTCTCGGCTTCTACATTGATCCCTTAACACATCACTTAGTCCACTCCACTATCACATCTGCACCACACATAGTCATTTGTAAGTGCTCCTACGTAATTCGCAAGCCGCAGCACGCCCCAGGCCGTAGAGGACTGGGATGGCCCCAATGATGAAGCATGTCACCAAGGGGCAACCCTGGTGAGTGAGGGGACACCAAGAAAAAAAGCAATTTCTCCTTTTCTATCTACTATACCTTCCAGACCAACCCCACTGAGTGTTGTTGTGAATGGATTTATAGTGACCAGCAAGGCTCTCGGGTATCTGGCTACAGAGACCTTATGTTGAATATCGTTATCAATAATTTACACATAGGCCCTTTACTGTTGCATTCTTTCTTCCACAGTTGTCGAATGTACTACTTACTTTTCACTGACATGCATGCAGTAGTGCATGCACTTTCAAAGATTGATGGATAGGTTTGTACCCAAAGAATTGTTTATGTTCAATTGTTTGTCTATGCTGTGCTTTTTTTTTACAGGGTGTCTTCTGGTGACCAACATCGATGGACGAAGCGTCGGCTGCAATGGAGGAGTGCCGCTAATAGGAGGATTTTTTTTCTGCAGGCAACTTACTTACCACTTCCAACAGGACCACTACAACCACATAGATACAGTATCCCTTGCCTTTTTCTCTGACTGTGACTGCATTTCTTGGCTCTCTCTAGGCTTCTAAATTGATCCCTTAACACATCACTTAGTCCACTCCACTATCACATCTGCACCACACATAGTCATTTGTAAGTGCTCCTACGTAATTCGCAAGTCGCAGCACGCCCCAGGCCGTAGAGGACTGGGATGGCCCCAATGATGAAGCATGTCACCAAGGGGCAACCCTGGTGAGTGAGGGGACACCTAGAAAAAAAGCAATTTCTCCTTTTCTATCTACTATACCTTCTGTCAGGTTACGCAGCCCCTAAGCGCCTACCGTACTATGAAACTACATTTCCCATGAGTAGGCGGGAGACTTGCAGGAAGTTTATCTGGGGAACAGACGCGCTTCCTGTTGCGCGTTATTCTGGTTTCTGTTCTGCACCGGCATGAGAGCGGACGCTCTGCATGCTTTTCTATCGTGTCTCCTGTGGACTATCACCTTCCCCCCCCCCCCCCCCCCTGAGGCTCAGTGGGGAGCGCTTCCGTGTTCTGTCCTTGGCGGTAGATGGACTTCACGCGTCTTCAGGTAAAGCCGCTCTAAACTCTTCGGCCGCCCGTGCGGTCAGCTGATTACTGCCTGAACGGATTGTTAAGGGAGGTTCTGTGACTGTTTTCTAACAGAATTCTACCTTTGATGAATTCCTGTTTGGTTGAATTGTGTGTGGCGGAGCACAGTGGCGGTCTATACCACGTGTTAGCGTTCACATCGGGGATCGTTTTTGTACTATTAAAACGGAGCGCGGTAGTAAGGACAACTACGCGTCTCCGTTGTATAACTGTGTATTTCAAAGGACCTCCATAACTGGGCATGTAGTGAGGTAACTACAGGCTACCCCAGTTCTCTTTGTGTAGTGCACCGTGGGGTGTGTTGTTGGCAGAATTCAGTGGTGGTCGCAACTACGTTTTTCTGTTTGACCTTCACCAAAGATTCTCTACTGGGTCATTACTTAGAGAGCGCAGTGTTGTAGTTCTTGCTTCCTACACACTACCGTTTCCCTCTTCCTTTTTGTTGGACCATACATCTTTGCTTTGACTATTTGGAACCCCCTTTGTACATTGAGTCCTCTACCAAGTTTGTGGTATGTTGTGAGTAGTGGGTTTGATGTCTTAGTATAACGCGAGTGTGTTTGGTGCGACAGGAGTGTGTTCGTTAACTATATGTTTATGTGTTTCTTAGGCCTTCCTCACAGATTGTGGCAGAAGGGCTATAGTATTTCCTATCCAAGGTCATGTTTTCTTGGTGCTCAGGTACTTGTCTACTTCCTTGGTTATTTAGTGAGACTACATGAGAGTACCCTTGTATGTTAGGACAGCACTTCACTGATGCCTGTCTTGTCTTCTGTTACAGGTATCCTTTCCCTGCTGACCCTACCTTTACCCATCCCACATTTTTTATTTTAGTTTGTTATTTTTCTCCCCCGCCTAATGGCTCGAACACCCTGTGTTTACACTTCTGGGTGTTGGTGACATTTGGAGGTGGAACCATATTTGCATCGACTGGATCACGGGGAGTAAACCTGACACCTTCCAGACCAACCCCATTGAGTGTTGTTGTGAATGGATTTATAGTGACCAGCAAGGCTCTCGGGTATCTGGCTACAGAGACCTTATGTTGAATATCGTTATCAATAATTCCACACAGGCCCTGTACTGTCGCATTCTTTCTTTCCACAGTTGTCGAATGTACTACTTACTTTTCACTGACATGCATGCAGTAGTGCATGCACTTTCAAAGATTGATGGATAGGTTTGTACCCAAAGATTTGTTTATGTTCACAATAGTTTGTCTATGCTGTGCTATTTTTTCTTGTCTCCCAAAACCTTTCCCAAAAACCCCCGTACCCATCCATTTTTCAAACCCTAACCCTCTTCCCCCGGGCTGTGTGGTTTTGATTGATGTGTGACTAAATTATTATTACAGCAATAAATCCACACACTTGCTGGGTGGGGAGGATAAGGTGATAGCAACAGGCTGGTGAAGAAATCCGAGGATATATTGTTACTCTGCTTTACAAAGAACCATTGCTAATGTGAAAGAACTTCAACCGAATTAGTAGTTATACTTTACCATTTGTTAGGCTACAATGTGGCACTGCTCTACTGTACTTCTGTCACCTGCTATATTCTCAGTTGTACCGTTGAATTGCTCAGGAGGACAAACCAGATTTCATTTTCTTTTTTTTCATAGGCATGCAACTGCCACTGTGTCACACCACTAGTACCACCGCTATGAGGAAATTTTATCCGACCAAGATTGCCAACGTTATTCGGTGTTTCCCGTGGAGCCAGCCCTGGGTCTAGCCCTACTTTCAAACACAAATTACAGGTAAGATAAGCGTTTGGTGGTTTGGGGGTATAATGGAGTATTAGTACGAGAGACGAGAGACTGAAGGTAGTACTACTAAAGTCCTAGGACTCTTGGATTCACTTCACTTAGTCTGTGAGAGGCACTTAGTGTTGAAAACATTTGGGCATTTACACTTAAAGGAAGAAAATGGAACTAAACTTTCAGGAAAACAGTCAACGTTAAACCCCCACCCACCAGGCAAGCAGTAAAAAACAGGTATGCTCAGATAAAGTTTGAAAAAGTATATTTATATCCCTAACAAAATAATCTCCCGCAAGACCCTCCCTAACCCCAACGATTGTCCTTCAAAAGTCCCCAAAAACCCAACTCCCAATTCCCACCCCCCAAAAGTCTCTAAAAAAGGGGCAAGGGACACTATGGGTGGATGCTGTTAACTTTTTGGGCCAGGGCATCATGCTCCTCGCGGAGCAAGGCGAGCTCCTGCTGAAGGCGGGACACCATCAGGGTAGTGCGGCGCAGGCGTGCCTTCACTGCCTTGCAGGTGCAATGCCTGTGAGAGGCAGCTGTTGGCCTTGCTGCTCGGCGGTGGCGTTTGCCTTTGGCAGCCCGGCTCAGTCTGGGTGGACCACTGTGCTGGGTGGCAGCCCGTGGGGCCACGGAGGCCGATGCAGACGACGTTGTTGTAGTTGTCGACTGCACACTTTCCACGTCCTCCAGGGCCACCAGCCGCCGATATTCCGCAACAGTGGCCTCGATCCTCCGTTGCCGGGCCGCTCTAGCCAGCTCCTTCCTCCTTGTTCGTTTGGAAGGAGAACCTATATGAAGAAAGAAAGACATAGTCTGTAACCAATGCTCTTTAAGATTAACTCAATCATTCAGCAGAAATTTGTGTTGCAGTACAACTAGCAACTTGCAAGCGCATTACATAACTATTGAGGCCAGTATCTATCTAACCTCACACTTCTTCATCCTTGCTCTAACATTAGTGGGAGTTTAAAGAACAAATTCTACGAGCACTGTGGACTTCCATTGGAGTCGACTATGAAAGTACACCAGTCTTATTCTTCTTCTTATCTCTTGTTTTGGAAAATTGGTACGTTATTTTCTGCAAGCCGGCATAATGCCAGCGCAGTAAACTTGCACCCGAGAAAAAGAGACGCACGCCATGAGGAGTGACCTAGACTTGCGTTGCCGTTGCGTTACTGTACCCGTCCAGTACATGCAGGTGGTGAAGCTCTTACTTTTCTATTACGGGTGGCACTGAGAATACTCTGTTACAACTCAAGGGATACTGCTTAATTAATTTAACTTTCACCCTACAGTGGAAATGAGTACTAGAAATGGAAAATTGAAGAAGATAAATAATCTGATTATCTATCACTTCACATGGGATGTTTTTGCTTATATATGGGATGACTTTAGGTGCTTTGCTTTTTATTGAGTGACCAGTGATACATCCACACATGAATGACTGAGTACTACTAAACTTATTAAGAGAGGTAGGGAGTGGCCACCATAATAACCGGATCTATGCAGTGCTTGCAATACAAACTACTGCTACTATTTATGGTAGTATTTGGACAAAATTGAAAGTTCTTTTCCTTGCCTTTCCTACACTGGAACGGACGTGCGGGTGCAGTGTTACATGCTCTTCAAAGTTACACTTAGTTCATCCACTGACCGTCTACTCTCTCTAGATCATGGGTACTCACAAACTTTCTCTCAGGGGCTACATTTACAGTGTAGTTTGGGGCCGAGGGCCGCACTGGTGGGGGCGGAGTCAGAGGGGGCGGGGCTAAAGCAAAACGATAACTTGTGACCATGAGGTTGCACACAGGTCCCTGCAGCAGATGCCCTCATCCACTGAGCCACCAGACCCAGCATTTACATACATCTCTCTCCCTCCTGCTCTCCCTCCTGCCCTCCCTCCATCTCTCTCTCCCTCCTGCCCTCCCTCTCCCTCCCCCTCTGTCATCTCACTGTGTGTGTGTCTATCTGTGTCAGCCTTCAGCCCGGGTTGAGACCGCTTCCTCAACGCGCACACACAGACAACAACACCAAAGTACTTAACAGGTCTTTAAAAGACCATTAACATATTATTGAGGCTTTGTTTGTTTTAGCGCCCCTGCTTCTCCACCCTGACAATCACTGCTTGCCCGGCCCCACAGAGCAGAGGCTTTGTTCTATTTCACCTCTTTGTGGCCTTGCATCTCCACTCTGCTCTGTGGGGGCCGGGGGAGCAGTGATTGTCAGAGTGGAGATGCAGGGGCGCTAACAGGTGAAATACAAAAAAGCCTCTGCTCTGTGGGGGCCGGGGGAGCAGTGATTGTCTGCAAGGTCTGCGCACCGCCAAGGAAGGCTTGCCGGGCCACCACCGGCCCACGGGCCGTACTAGGAGTACCCCTGCTCTAGATACACATATGCTATCTAAGAGTCAGATAGTAGCATGATCCAGGTATATGGACACATACAGTTTCTGTGTCACCCACCCAGGCTGTTGTCCTTCCACCCATCATTGCTTCATCATTCACCCAGCCATGCATGTCATATTCTTGCCTTCCCAGCTAGTCTTCAATCTCAATAAGTAAGGAATATATAAGAGCTTACCTCTGGCCGCCACCACCACCGTCTCAACTCTCACAGCCGCCGCCGCCGCCTCCTCCCCTGAAGAATCGCCCTCCGCCTCCGTGTCGAGCACCACCACCTCCACACTGGCCCCGCCACCAGATGTTCCACCTACAAAGTACATTTAAGAATGTTAGAATAAAGCACTCACTAGTCACTAGTATTTGGTCTAGGAATGAAGACATGTGAAAACAATGTAATTTGTGACTGTCTACGTTAAAGTTAAAAAAAATGTCCCTTTTTCCAGGGAAGGTTGTCTTGCTGCACTTTTTGGCACAACTGATGAAGGCTGTTTTTTTAACACGCACCATTTTTCTCCACACAGACAGAAGATGGACTTCTAACAACAAGATCAAGTTGAAACCAGGTGAGAGCTCGGCTCGACCACAAGAAATGTCTTCAATTAATCGTCAGCACTAACCACTTTTCCATTATCAGTTAAACGTTTAGTTTTATTATGACTTCATTTTAATAAATGTGTTTACTTTTAATAAAGCTTTTAAACTTAAATACAATCTGTGTTTTTTGGTCCAGACTAGAGTGACTGAGCGAAAGGTTTTGCAATTTTTGCAAGCATGAGTCCAGATAGAACACTTCAAAAGACATTATGGACAATCCCAGAGGACTGCACTAAGTTGATAGAGCTATTGCTGACTAGAATCATGGGAGTTTCGCCAACCGTGCAATCTTAGTTAGCTACACAGACAGACTAATAAGAATAATCTAGTAATACCACAGGGAGTCATAGTAGAGGCAGGATAAGAATTAAGATACAGTCTACAAGAAGAGCAAAGACAATTTTGAAAAAAGTCAAATGAGGAACACTAGGAAAAATAGGTACTAGTCTAAAATGAAAACTTACTGGGGCCAGCAGAGGAGCCCTCGCCTGCCCGATCCTGGCCCTGTTGAACAGCATCCGCCGCCTGCTGCTCCTGTGTCCTCCTCTCGCCCCTGGGGGGAGCTGACGTACAACATGAAAGAAAGAACAGAAAACATGGATGATTGTTGCTTGTCAATGTCAACCAAATCAAACATTTCAAAAGAACAATAACAAAATATTTCCGCGAAATTATATTGATTATGGTTACTTTTCATTTATTTGCGGACCTGTGACTTCGAAAGTCACGTAACTCACTAAACAAAGTACTGAAACGTTCACCTAGGACTGGCAGGCAGCAGTCCGCAGGCAAGACGCAAAGTGACAGACAAACTCCATTGTGATTTCAGTCAGATCAGTGACAACACTAACAGTTGCCTGGTACATTACCAGTCATTTAAATAGTCAAACTATCAATCCACCGCCACTATTTTTCTTATTGTCAGGGTTACAAAGGAAGGGGCAGATTTAAGCCCTTGCGGCTCTTTTGCGCCGTTCTTGCGTGACTTTTGTGACGCAGCAGCTAAACAAAAAAGGGCGCCATGGTGCGGCGTATAATATTATAACAACGTGACGCATTTGGGAGATGCATCCCGTTATAAAGCCCTGCGCCATCAGGGGGCGTTCCGGCGCAAGGGAGGGCATTCCTGCGCTGGAACACATCCTAATAGTGGCTGAGGGAAATCTACAAAATATCAATCAGTCACCTTTAGGACAATGATGCGTCACACAAACCCTGCACCTGCTTGAAGCTGACGTACGGCTTGACCCAGCATTGGGGAGATAGGGTACCCCAGAGCATTGATGGAGCTGCGCCATCGTTGCGACGCAACTCCAGCAGTAAAGCTTCGGTGACGTTTTGGGCCCATGGTGCGCCGCATTGCAAATACGGCGCACCATGTTTGGTGGTGGTAGCGGGCCGCACAATTAATGGCGCATCCCTGCTACTTTGCAGGGATGCGACGGTAATTGCAATTCTGCCCCTTAGGGGCATACTTACTTACGCGTTCTGGCGCATCTCCAGAGATGCGCCAGATCAAATGCGTCACGCAAAACTACCCTTGCGACACGGCAGATGTGCCTCATTTACAATGCGGCGCGCCCTGGCGCAAGGGTAGGCACTTGCGTGACGCATCTCGTCACGTAAGAGCGGCGCATCGCTGGAGTCTCGTCGCCAACGCAATGCAACTCCAGTAATGCTCAGGGCCACCCAATACTTAACATGCTGTGTCAGTCCTTTCGCCTGCTTCGAGCAGACATAAGGAATTGAATTGACGTAGCAGCGTCGCAGAAGTGCCTGCGTTAAATCTTGTACATTTCACGCAGGCAATTTTGCGAGGCGCACAGCCGCTGGACCGCCCACCCTGCGTACTAGGAACGCACCCATTGTGGTGCAGGCCCATGGCTTTATAACGTGACGCATCTCCCTAGATGCGTCATGCTGTAAATGACTCGCAGGGATGCGGCACGTTTACGCCGCTGTTGCGTCACGCAAGGCAACGTAAACGTGGCGCAAGGGGCTTGTAAATGTAATCTGCCCCCTAGTGTCTAGCATTACGCAGTTCTGTAAAGTACACTCATACATAATAGTTACTCAGGCCAATGAGACCACGAAATAGAAAACAAATAAGCATAGTAGCAACGCCACTGAGAAGGAGAGCAGTGCACCTGAAATGCACAGAAGATTTTGAAATATAATTTAACTACAATGTAATCGTCATCAGCGGCATTATTGGCTTGCTCCATGTAAAAAACAAATATTTGCAATACAACAACACAGAGCAGGAGAAAACATCATAGTAGTGAGTGATTAAATGGCTACTACTACTCACCAAGCCCGGGGATCTCCAAGCCGAGCTGGTCCAGCAGGTCGCGCTCGCGGTCCAGGAGGTCCGTCCAGCGATGGGTGACCTGGCTGTAGGTGCGCTGGACCCCGTAGAGGTGGGATATGGCCCAGCACACCTTCTCCCACCGCTTCCGGCGCTCCCGCATGTTGTAGCCGCCGGCCGCGATCCTGCCGCCTCCCGCGATGGTCCTGGGCAGGCGGCGCTGGACGAAGTAGACCAGCGCGCCCACTTCCTCCGGGCTGAATATCTCCCGTCGCGTCACCTGCTCCCCCCTCAATCTCCCGCATGCTGTCCTGCCACTGGGTCCAGCACTACTCCCCGCCGCCGCTGCGGCCCTCAAGTGCCTGGGCAGCTTCACGGCGCCTGGCTTGACCATGGTCTGGGCAGGTAAGGTAGGAAGAAGTAGAAAATTAAGAAAGGATAGGATAGGGAAGAAGAAAAGAAAAGAGTTTAAAAAAGTAGTTTAAAAGTAAAGAAAAATAGCAGAAAAGACAAAAATATACAGCTAGGAAAAGAGAGGGTTAGATAAGAAGCAAAATCGTAAAAAAAAAACTGAAAACAAGCAAAGGATGGCAAAGATACCAAGAGGATTAAACACCATGCCCAGACACAGGAAATGAATGAAAAACAAGATGGCCGGCGCCCGTTCACGAGCGCGAAAGAAAGTTCGCGCAAGATTTTCCTCGCGATCTCGTGCGAACCTGTAGATTTCCCGCGCGATCTCGTGCGAACCTCTACTCGCAATGCGCTTACTGCGCGAGATTATACATAGCGGGCGGAAACGGTAATACGTCACGGAAACAAAATGGCCGCGCCCGTACTCGACCTTGGGGTAAATTCGCGTGTTGCGCTGCAAGCGGCTCGCGAATACTGCAAAAAAACTCGCGAAACAACAAGCCGCAAAAAAATAAAATGCTCATTCGCACGAATTGGCGGCTTCCGCGGTCGGTTTCGCACGACGCCGCGCCCCGCGAATAGCGCGAAAAAAACCGAAAAACGATTTCAGCAAAAGCAAAAGCAATGAGCAGGTGCAAAAGGTCAACCTCATGATTTGTAACGATTCTTTGTAGTGCTTCCTGAGGGGGCCCTCCAGAATTCGGTTGCCTGCTTGCAACTATTTTGTGTGACCCTGCTCTGACCTTAACTGTATGCCACAAAGGTCCTGATTTACAGCTAAAGGAGCAGACAAGCAGGTGCCAGGCTGGAACTTTAAATTCTTTCAGTGACACATTAATTAGCCCCTAATTCATTATTGTCAGTTGGGGCAGGGCAGGTGTTGTTAATAAACTAACCCCAAATTAATTCATGTCAGTTCAAGCAGGGCAGGTGGGCTTGCTTTCCCCCCCCATCTTCTACAGTGATGATGAACCAGAGGGTGGCATTGATGTAACAGAGGGTGGCATGGGTCAAAGAGAGGGTGCCAGTGGTAAAACAGAGGGTGCTGGGAGGCTGTGATGATGAACCAGACGTAGAAACAACATAGTCGCGACCGTTGCGAGCCGACAAGTAAGTTCGCAATTGCGAACTAGTACCAAATCCTCGCGAACTGGCAGAAACAATTGCGAACACACAAAAAAAAAAAACGCAAATTCGCGGGAATTCGCGGATTTTGCGGATTGCGAGTTCGCAAATCCGCAAATTCGCGGATTGCCAATCCGCAAAATCCGCTCATGCTTATGTGGAAGCCATATAAGAATCCCTTCCTCAACACCCCAGCAGAGACATGATCAGGGTATTTGTTTAACCAAGGAGTCATAGCCATGAGATCAACGGGAGTAGGCAATTGTTCACAATGATCCACGTCAGTCTTGCTTGGACCCTCCTCTACCTCCCGACCCGCCATTTTTCGATCTACATGAACTCTCCGGGTGTGAGGAATTCCCACAGCCCGCACACACATGCCTGAACCTACATGTACCCTGCGGTCTGTTACAGTTGCCTCGATTGAAGCCCCAACAGACCCCCCGCTTTCCACCATTCCCGCCGGTTTTCGGCTGGTGATCACCACCGGCGCCTGCTCGAAAGAGCGCCGCGGGCTTTTGGCGGTAAACCCCGACCCACTCCCACCTGGCGAGGATGTCCCTGCCGTCCCAGGCAGGAGATGCTTATGCCAAGAAATTGAGTCAAGGCAGTCCCATGTCAGAGAGGAATCATACTCTTTCGCTTTACGGAATTTCATGTCGTAACCTTTCCATTCATCCCCCTCATACATTTCATAAAAATCCATTATACGGGTTTGATAACAAGACAGTTCGGTCAATACCTCGGGTTTACGTTCACCAATAATCGCAGTAAACATTGCAAAGGCCTTCGCCCAATTCGTTATTGTCTCCTCCACCCTGAACTCCGCCATCTTGGCGCTCCAGACGCTCGGGTGCCACAAATCTTTCTGTGTTTGAGCATATTGCATCTCGCGATGGTCAGTTAATAACGAAAACATATTGACATACTTGTCTGCCCATATCAATTCTTTCGTGGCCATCGGGATATGTTGTACCACCCTCTCCCGCCTTGAGGGTAATGAGCCCTCCCCCGCCACTGGCAAAGTGAGCTTACCCGGTTCGGTCGTTGTTCCCGCCGTTTTCTCTAGACCAGCTGCCGGTCTTTCCGGTGTCACCTGTGGGGAAACAAGAGGGAGATTCGCCTTTGCGGCATCTCGCGACTGCCGCAACTGCTGGATTAGTAATTTGGCCTCTTCGGCCGTGTCTCCGGGCGCCGTAGCACCCCCTGCCTTCTTATTGAGCCATGCGGCCAACTGGGTGGCCAATTCAGGAGCCATATCCTCATCGTTAGCGGGCGTAATCACAACCGGAATCGGTTGACCCGCGTCTGGGGTTGGTACCGGGTCATCAGCTGGTATGGCAGGGGTGACTGGGGGCACCTCAGGGACCGGAACCTCCCCTGCAACCGCCCTCCTCTTGACCCGTTTCCCTCTACCCTCGGGGACGACTCCCGGCAATGCCGGGCCTATTACCTTCTTCGGGTTACCAGGCTTGTTCATTGCGGCCAGTTGCTTCTTGACGACCGCCAAATCACGACCAAGCGCTGGCACTTGTCCGATTTTTCGTTCCATGCCCGCCATTCTGTTCACCAACATGCGTAGCACCTTGTTTGTCTCGGAACCCTTTCCTGCCTTCTTGCCAGACATGGTTTCGATTATCCGCTCCGAGTCGATCAACACGGTCCTGGATCCTTCGCTTTAAAGTCACTGAAAGAGAAACACAAGAATTACAAGTTCTCAAAATTGCTCCTTGTTCCGTCGAGGGCTCACGAGCAACGAGTGGGTGCAGCCTTCAGAGCACAGGAACAAGAGGACGCTTCTTCGGATTCCCGCTCTATTCATTCTTCTTCGGGAGGGCGTGCACCCTCCTCCGGCACGCCTACTGGGCGTGGTCATCGGTGTAGGTGTCTAGGACAACCCCTCTTGGGCGGGAAAAGGCGCGCCCCGGCTACGCCGCTTCGGGCATACCAGCCGAGACACGCCCCCCGCCCAAAATGGTTTCCCGGGAGGATTGGGGCACCCAACCATACGTTCGGGGGGACCGAGTGGTCGCCCCTTTCCAGTTTTACTGCAGTTTAATTTAAGGCAGTTATTAGTCATCCAGGTGGCAAGCTCGCTCAAGCAGAAAGAAAACTGATTGGCTGCTTCCTCAGAGTTTTGAGATAAAGTGACCATTAGTTGCGTATCATCCGAAACAATGGTGACTTTATATTTTCCAAAAATCCCTGCCAAGGGTCCAATGTATAGATTGTAAAGAGTAGGGCTCAGTATTGATAGCTGTGAGACCCCTTGTGAAAGTGGGATGTTTTTAGAAATATGCAGGTGCTACGCAACTTGGAAGCTGAGAGTATGAAGAACGGAGGTCAGCCAGCACAGAGCTGGACCCATGATCCCACAGACCCTCAATCTCTGAAGGAGCATGTTATGGGAGACAGTGTCAAAGGCTGCACTCAGGTCCAACAGTACCTTTGCAACAGTCTGACTGGCATCGGCGCACTTACACAAGGTCTCATTTGCGAGGAGCAACTCCGACTTGTTAGACTGGGCAGTTCAAAAACCTGAATGCCAAAGATGGAATAAGTTGCTTCGATTGATGTGGGCAACCAGTTGAAAGTTCACCACTTTCTCTGCAATTTTAGAAAAATAAGGCAGGAGCCAAATGGGGCAAAGATTATCTATGAAACCTGGGTCGGAGGAAGGTTCTTTTTTTAGCGGGAGAACAATGGCCTGTTTCCATTTCAGTGGGACTTCATCACAGCAGAAGGAGAGATCTAGGAGATGTTGTACATAGGGCAGGATAGCATCAAACCCTTGCTGTAAGATTTTGGGTGAGGCTGGGTTCGATGGGGAGCCAGATTTGATACTCAGGGCCAGACCTTCAAGATCCTCCAACAGAGGTGATCTGAAATTCCAAGAGAGCGATACCCTCAAATGATGTAATATTGGGGGAATTGGGACAGGTGCCATTACGAGCATCAGATGGAAAGGTATCATAGATTTTTGCTACTTTTGTAGCAAAGAGGTCAGCATTCTTGTTACAGTTCTCCAAAGGGCTGGAAGCAGGGGGCACAGTTTGCTCCAGTAAGGATAAGGATTAAAGAATAGAGAAGAGTTCTTTAGAGAAGTTTTCGGCTTGCTCTAGTACGCACTGTGAGGTTTCCTAATAGGAGCATGATATATTATTTGCTCATTCTTATATAAAGTTTTATTAAATTCGGAAATATCCTTCCTCCATTGGTGCTCCAAGAGCTTACAGGATATTTTGACTGTCATCAGGTCTTCATTAAACCAAGGCACAGAGTTAGTCCACCTCTGAGCAGTGTTGTCGTCTGTGGGACAGTTGCATCCAACGCTTCTAAGATCCACTTTTCAACAGCCGAATTGGATGAGTAAATATCATTTCCCAGTTGGAGA
The DNA here is from genome assembly GCF_964263255.1 of Lissotriton vulgaris. NCBI lineage: Eukaryota > Metazoa > Chordata > Amphibia > Caudata > Salamandridae > Lissotriton > Lissotriton vulgaris. The sequence continues at coordinate 5,253,257 of NC_141686.1, forward strand.
TGGGTCTGCTGGAGAGTTTGAGTAAAACTATCCAGGTTGAACCTAGACCATTTCCTGCGAACGACTTTCAGACAGGTCCTGGCAGGAGGGTGGGGGGTCTGGCCAAAGCGATGGAAAAGGCAAACCTGCTGTGGTCCGACCAAGGGACTGTAATGTTGATCTCAAGGTCAATCTCAGGACAGTTGGAGAAGATAAGATCTAATATATGACCCAATTGATGTGTGGCAAGATTGTTTTTCAGATTTAACTTCATGGAAGTTAGTTCCTGACATGAGGACTGAGCTTCCAAGTTCGTGTTAGACTCATAATGTAGGTTAAGATCACCTAAAATAAGCAAATTGTTGTGACACAAAGATAATTGAACCACATTTTCAATGAGGCTCGTTATAAAGTAGGCCGCCGGGCCAGGAGCCCGGTAGATTTAAAAAAACGCTTTCACATAGTCATCTACAGCAGCAATAGTGAAGAAGATAGCTTCACAGTTATCAATATTGGCTGCTTTAACAGTGCATTTAAGGGAGAGTTTGTGAATAATAGCTATCCCTCCGCCTCACCTTCTTGGGCGGTAATACTTTAAAATGCCATAATCTTGGGGTAGAGCTTCTAGAATATGAGGGCTTGAGGACTCATTCAGCCAAGTTTCAGTAAGAAACAAGGTATCCGGTTGTTTTGTTTGGCGACTTAGGCAGGGTCTGATTGAATGAGCAGTGTGTGAAAAAGAGCTGGTCTGTCCCAACAGTTAATGTACGGCAACAAACTTCCAGGGTCATCGGCACTAGCTTCTTTTATTGTTCAACCGAGTATCTAAGAGGCTGACTGTTTTTAAAACTGGCAGAGGTTCACGCCACCTTGGACCTATCACGACTGTTACCACCCGCAGCAGCTGGAAAAACATTGCAGAAGAGGAGTGGGCTTCTGCCCTCTCTGACACTGGCCCGAGCACACCAGCAACATAATGAAAGTCATCAAGAACCTCAACAGGTGACACCCTGGTATAAATCAGCCCTAAGATGCTGCCACCAGCAGATACGGAACACCAAGTGGACAGCAACTGCTAAGAGCAGCAAGAAATTCTTTGCCATATTTAAAGATTTCTCCGCTCCTTCTGCACCTCACAAGTCTTTTCCTACAAGCTATGAGAATTCTTCTGTAAACAAAATGGCCTCCATATAAGGCAGCATTCACTCTCAACCGGACCCCATCGCCGTCACAACTCAACTTCTCTAACAGTCAAAAAATGAACCTGACCTCATGGCCCACTGGCACCATTATTAAAATGATGGGCCGTGGATTCCCTCCTTGGTCGTCACCTACCCAGTCGATCTTTAGACAGACTTCCTTTCGTCTCTCCCCTTATCCTCCCTTTCTCACCTTCCCTGCCCCCTCCACTACTTTTCTTACTCCTTTCTCTCCCCTCCTAATATATTGCCTATTTTTTGATGTATTTTGTAATTGTTGATCTTTTTCTGTTACATTGTTGATTTTCATGTAAAGCGCTCTGATACATTTGGGTCTAGCCAGCGCTATATAAAACTCTTTAAATAAATGAATAAAATAAATAAACTTGGGGGCCCAATCTGACTCCTACCTCCACCATTCCTACCCATCATTGAAGCACTAACACCCTTCTGAAGAGCCTGCATCGACTCAGCTACATTCCCAGACACCTGGAACCATGCCACCCCAATGACCCTGTTCAACAAAACACTCACCGACCCAGCCACAGTTTCCAACTACGGACCCATGTTCTGTCTACCAATCCCGGCAAAGGTTTTAGTCAAACTAATGAACCATTGCCTCATCAACCACTGTAATGGCTGGATTTTCTGTTTAGATGGGATCAGCCCCCAGGGGCCCCTGTGATCCAGCCAAAACGTACTCACCTTCCCTTCTTAGATCGTATTCACAATGGGTAGCTATACAGATAAATATACAAATTGCACCTAAGAATGGGGAATGACAATATACATATATGGATTTTCTACAATATCTTATTCACATCAGTTGGTCTCGCGGTCACCCCAACCCAGACCGTTCTACCCTAGGGCAGATCTGACACACAATCCGGTGTGTCTACACACGGGCCTGCAGAACCCAATGCTCCCTTTTCCAAATTGTTCGCGATCCTGCGAAACTACACGTCAGTGTCCCTCCTGACGCTCTCACTTATTTTAAGCCACAATCTGGTGGTTTTACACACTGGTCTCCCACCCAGTGTTCTCATTAACGCCGCATATCAACGACGACCACATTCCTATGAACCATTATTGGGACGATATCTCGGCAATCTACTTGGGACAAAACTAAAATAATAACTTTGAATATGGGTTCAAATTGTATAATGTACTTCCTGCTCTTGACATCAAAGATCCACCCACTCCCTCCTTATTCACTCACCATTTACCTGATCGGGATTTCTCATCCGTTCACCCAAACGGTTCCTGACTAGGAGTCTGGTTTATCAAGATTGAACATGAGCACCAGGTACACAATAATTCTATATGAATTAGGATATTTATTAACAATAGACATAAATCACATCACTATACAACATTACATTTGCAAAGGGAATAAAAGATAAAGGTTAGGGTGCACATACTATAAGAATCGGGCGGACATCACCTGGTTAATGGGAAATCGGGACTCGGCAGTCATCTAGGCTCCTGTCTCGTCTCTGGGTCCTGGCTCGCCTTGCAGTCACCCTCAGCCGTCACAAGTACACGTCTGCACCGCTAGGCTCAACCTCGTCTGCTCTCCCTCAGGACCTCGGAACCTTGCTGTTTATCAACTACCGTCTCTCTCTCTCTCTGTGTCAGTGCGCTCCGCGCCACTTCTCGTTCAGTCTATCTCAGAGAGTTTCGGTCTTAAATCTTTCTCCGACTTCAAAGATGGCGACTTGTCCACCATGAAAGTGAATAATGGCAGAGATGCTAACGGCTAGATGCCGCCTACAGACTGACTAACTCAAGACTAACACCTTCGCTAATATCAAAGCCCGTTCCTTCATGGAAATTCACGGCCAGTAACCTGCCGCCCACCAAATTCTTGTACCTCCCCGTACCAAGGACACTTTCCCAGCCGGCCGGCCTGAAGTTGTGTCTTCGGAGTGGAGAAAAATACATTCCTTCGATAAGGGTCAGCCTGAACCGGTTCTCTCCAAGCGAACAACAGCTTGAAACTAAAACATTACACTTAACCTAGAAAGCCTTCTCGAGCTACCGGGCAAAAAGCAAAATGGAGTCTGTCTCGTTTAAGGCCTACGGAGCCCATAATATGCATAGCTCCATGAAAAACAGATCGGCATGTTAGCAAATGAGCGAATCATGACTAATACTTATATATCTAACCCCTCACTTAAATTCATAAGCCTTACTCTAAGGAAAATAACACGCAAATGCCTTTATGTATATAAGACAGGGTCCCTGTCTATCGGCCTAATCCCTATGCTATGGGGGTGATAGGCTGGAGTCACTCTCCATCATTCTTCTTCTCCAGAGAGCTGGCAGAAAGACAGCCATAACATTACACCCCTTGACTCCAGTCTATTAACCACAAACTAAATGGAACTAACGTCAGTAGACGAATAATATGAAACAAAACTAACTGATCTACGAGCCTTAGTAAGTCTAAAATATTGTAGCAGGGAAGGAATACACTGAATAAAGCAACAAATCGCTATAAGGATACAAACAGCAACAATAACCCCTCCCAAAATTTGTCGTAAAAAATGCATGTCAGGGAGCCAGTTAAAAAGCCAGTCAAAGAAACCCTGATCTATATGTTCTCTAATTTCTGCAGTCAAGTCGTGGAGTTTATTAATATGGGATTGGATATCTTTAGAATGGTCAGATAAATTAAAACAACATAGACCTTCAAATTCAGAGCACTCATGCCCATGTTGTAACAACAAATAATCGATTGCAGCACGGTTTTGTAAAATAGCTCTACGTTCACCTTGGGAATCTAACAATAAATCTGATAAAACAGTAGATGTTTGGTTGATCGATTTTACCATCCAGCAGGCCATTTTACTGATTGTTTTGGCATTATACACGGCCAATGCCGGAACACCAATAATAGAAAAAGCTAAACCAAGATATTCTGATCTGGAAAAAAGATGAACAGAGGAATCGCAGTCTTCATGTAATGACATAGAATCTCGAACAATACGAGAATGGGAAGGGGGATGTGAAGGAAACATTAGCAAACTTAATCTAGTGATGGCACATGGGCCACCAGAAATATTCGCAGGAATATAGGGCCAAGATGAATTCCCGCAGGAAAAGAGCCATCCAGCTGGTAATAACATTGAACGATAATGGCTAGTGGCTACAACTAAACTTTTACAGGTCATATTGTTCTTCACTGAAAGACATGAATTAGGAAGTCTTTTTAAACATAGCAAACGTTGATGAAATGAAAAAGTAGTAGCGGCTTGGAGTTTCAACCGCAAACATTCAGAGATGGCCTTAGGATTACAGGTCATCATGAAACAAAGGTCACCAGGGGTAATATTAAAAGTAGTAATTCTGGAGTTAATAGGGACATCGAGGTCCGAAAGAAGAGTACATGAGGGACAAAATTCATGGGCCGCAAAATCGCCCAGAATAACATTAGGTCGGGCATTGGATACATTGAATACATGATGTAGAGTTTCAGTAGATGCAGGGACAGCAACCAAACAGGTCGATAAAATGTCAGTGACAGACTTCATGGGGGTAAGGCAAAAATGCGGAGAGTTCGTCACTCGCTTCGCGAGTGTGATCCAGAAATTTGAAGATTTCTGCCACGCAGATCGCGCGGCTCTTGTTATCCCATCACTCGGCGTCGGTGGATCCTCTCCTCTCCCGGCGTAGCAGGCCAAAAGGAGTCCAACGCCGACACATCCTGCAGCAGCAGTCCAAAGAATGATCTGAAAGAATACAACCACAGGCCTTAATCATTCTCGTAAGTAACATTTATCAGCTGGGACAGCTTCCCAGCCATCTTTCCCTGGCTTCATCACCAAAACGGTGTTGTCATGACCGGTCGCAATAATATCAGCCTGTTCAGGAGGATTTTTAGGCCATTGCACCCATATTTTAGCTCCAGGAAGATCAGAGGATCCGAAGCCTTTTTGTCCTCGCACAGTTAGCAACGTTGGGGCAGAGCCTTTTTTGATCTCACCACTGAAGACAGGCATAATCAGTAACTGAGCAACACGGTCAGACTTTTTGATGAACAAATCCGTCTCACTGCTATTAAGCAAGAGAACCTTAATCTCTCCCTGATAATCACTGTCGATTACTCCTCCGAGTACTTGTACACCTTTCAGGGCCAGGCCAGATCTAGGGGCAATTAATCCAAAACTACCGGCAGGTATAGAGACACCAATGCCAGTTTCAACAATTATTCGATCCTTTCCTGGGAAGTGTACATCATTTAATGCATGCAGGTCGAGGCCTGCGGAACCTGGGGTTGCTCTACATGGAGCCATAGCACCGGGGGTAATTTCCCAATATGTGACAGTAGTCACCACAGAATTAGGTTTCGCATCAACATGTGGAGGAAACAAACGCATCAAAGGAGATTCAGCATGCAACAAAGGACGATTGTTCAATATCAGTAAAGCTTGAAGTAGGACATCTCTCCACTGGCTGTAACGGTCATCAGTCAACTTGCGCAACTGTTCTTTCAACAAGCCATTCATTCTCTCAATCAGTCCCGAAGCTTGTGGATAATATGGAATATGAAACACCCAATCTATATTATTCTCCATACAGAATTCCTGCACCAATCTTCCACGAAAGTGGGATGCATTGTCTGATTGAATTTGGAATGGGACACCATAATACAGAATAATTAGCTCCAGGGTTTTAATGGTATTCACTTGGGTAGCATTCTTACAAGGGAAAGCGACCAAAAGGCCACTATAAGTATCAACCACTGTACAAATGTATTGACAATTTCTGCTCATGGGGAGCGGACCAATATAATCAATCTGCCAAATTTGGGCGGGCAATTTACCTCGATGTAAGTGGCCTCGAACAATTTGAGGCACCTCTTTCTTTCTAGAATGCTGGCAAATGGGACAATGTAGAATGGCATCTTTAATTAAAGAAAAGGGAATATGAATTCCTCTATCAGCAGCCCACCTGTTAGTGGCTTTCTCTCCAAAATGTCCTGCTTTCTGATGGGCCCATTTCGCCAATCCCGCCAAATCAGAATCTTGCATGTCAACCACTGCCTCAGAAATTTTAGACTGTTCATCTGCAATGTTATGGAAAAATTTGTCAAGGGAGTCGATTGGAGTATGAGCATCCACGTGAAAGATTGTTACAGTACTCTGCGGAAGCAGTTCCCAAATATCTTGCCACAATTCTTTACCCCACAATTCTTTAGAATGCAATTCCCAATTATGCGAGTGCCATGTAGGCAGCCACACTGCTAGTCCATTTGCAGTGGACCAAGAATCAGTGAAAATATGACATGTACCTGGTAACTCCTGTTTCAAAACTTGGTAAACAGCATAGAGTTCAGCATATTGACTACTCTTACCATCTCCAGTTGTGCTCAACAATTTCTGTGTAATCGGGTTATAGGAGACAGCTTTCCAATGTCTCTTGTCACCAATGAACTTCGCAGAACCATCCGTAAACCACACATGTTTTCTATCCTCCGCGGACAGATCATCAAATGATTTACCCCACTTCACGGGAGACTCCTGCACTACGGGAACCGAACGCTCACTTTCAGCCTCATTGGAGGGCGCCTGCGCCACTCGCTCATGTAAAACCGCCACACCTTTCGGACCCACACGTGCCCTGTCCTGAATGTACCATTTCCATTTAATCACACTAGCCTCCTGAGCATGTCCAATTCGATGGGACTTCGGTGAACTCAAAACCCACTGCATGATGGGAATCTCAGGCCTCAAAATCACAGCATGGCCTAAAGTCAATTGCTCGGTATCCACCAGAGCCCAATAACAAGCAAGCAACTGTTTTTCAAAAGGTGAGTAACGCTCACCAGCCTCTGGTAACTTTTTGGTCCAAAAACCTAATGGCACTTTTTGTCTGCCTTGCTTTTGCCACAAACTCCAATTGGCATACAGACCTTCCACGGATACATTCAAATCCACATTACCTTCACTCACGGGCCACAAATCCAAAGCATACTGAATAGCTCCTTTAACCAAATTAAAAGCAGTCTGTTGAGGTTCACCCCATTCAAACGCATTCTTTTTACGAGTGACTCGATACAGTGAAGCCAAGATCTGACTCAAATGGGGAATATGCTGACGCCAAAATCCAAACAATCCAATAAAGCATTGCGCCTCTTTCCTGTTTCTGGGAACAGCAAAATCAAGTATTTTTCGTTTAACCTGTGGAATCACCTCTCTGTGACCCTCATGCCAATTAATTCCTAGGAATTTCACAGCTTGGGATGGAGTTTGTAATTTGTCAGGATTAATTTCCCAGCCTTTTGCTCGCAAACAGTCAATGATCTGATCTAAATGAGACTGTACTTGGTCTTGCGTTTCACCTTGAATCAAAATGTCGTCAATATAATGACAAACCTGAACTTGTGGATTCGTGGGCACTTCAGACAAATGTTCCGCCACCAGCCGGTGACAGATCGTAGGACTATGTACATAACCTTGAGGAAGACTCCGGAACGTCATTTGACGTCCATTCCATGTAAAACTGAATTGTTCCTGGCATTCGGGGGCAATCGGAATTGAAAAGAAAGCATTAGCAATATCAATGGAAGCATACCACGTACCTGGATGCTTTTGAATTCTCTCAATCAATGTAACAATATCAGGCACTGCAACAGTCAATTTAGGTGTATGTTTGTTCAATTCTCGATAATCAACAGTCATGCGCCAAGAGTTGTCACTTTTGCGCACGGGCCAAACAGGATTATTCCAAGCAGATGTGACCGGAGTAATGACTCCCGCGTCAACCAAATCCTGAATCGTAGCTGTAATTTCTTCATGACCACCTGGGATGCGATATTGTTTCTGAGAAATCACTTTCGTCGCTAAAGGGATCTTAATAGGTGGCATGCGTAAACGGCCAACCCGTACGGGTCTGGTCGAAATGTACTGTCTAGTACCAAATTGATAGTAACCATCATCCAAATGCAAAGTCATACCTTTCAAGATGTCAATTCCAATAATGTATTCCAAAAGTGGCACAACCAACACAGAGTATTCTCTACGAGGAATTCTACCAATTTTAATTTCAAGTGCAGTTTGAACTGCGGGTGTTTCTTTACCACCCAAACCGGTAATTGTGAAAGACTGTCCATGAAATTTTCTTGACTTACCATGAATTAAAGTGGCCTCCGCCCCAGTATCAACTAACGCTCGGGCCCTTTGGATATTACGATGTTTCCAAAAAATCTCAATATCTACATAGGGTCTGTAATCTCTGTGGGCCCACCTGCGTACCGGAGCTTGACCTATTTCCTAGTCATCTTTCCTGCGTTCCGTCAACCAAGACAGATCAGGGTAAATGTTCTCAGTTTTCTTGGGTATCAGAATTTCTTGTTCATATCCGTCTCCAGTACGAAACGGGTTAGTGTCAGGTTCAAAAAGTTGTGAGTTACGATCAGAGAGTCTGTTACGATCCTCCCTCTTTCTTACGTCAGGGGAAAAACTCCTTGCATCTCTACGTCTGCTAGAACCACGATCATCTCTTCCCCTCTCACGATCATCCTCTCTCCCCCTCCCATCACTACGACGGGGGGAACCACCGCGTTCATAGCGCCGATCATCACGGCGATCAGAATTCACACGTCGTCTCTCATCACCACTGTCATCCGAACCACGATCATACTCATTCTTTCGCACACGACGGGCACCTTCCTTTCGATCCAAACCACGCTTACGAAACATATCCCATAGGATATTATTAGGTTCACCATCAATCTCTTCCCTTTTGACACCATCAGCAATGAGAGCAAGAAACATGTCACGTCTAGAGAACTTATAGTCCCCAGCAGTACGACCCTCAGGTCGGGATTGTCTTTCAGGTTTAAACCATTCACCCAGCTCACCAAGCTGACGAACAGACTCGAGCACAGCAGACAAAGGATTGCCAGTTTGATTAATCAATAATGTCATCATGACCTGCTTGTAAGCAACAGGAGAAGTACGTATAATGCGGTTACGCACAGAAGATGTTAAAAGACCATCCAATAACCTGTCAGCAGTACTAAGGAAGATACACGTTTTCATGACTTCTTCCTTTAAACGTTGCGACGCATCGCGCAGAGTATACCACGGCTTTTCATCAGAGGGCCAATCAGACTCAGTTGGATATTTATGATTACAGCCATCAGACGCAAGCTGGAGCAAAGAAGTTTGGACATTACCATTAAAATTCCGAAAATGGTCCTGAATAGTAGAATCAGAACTCAAAGAGCAAAATCGTAAGCAATCAACAGCATCGAGCATAATACCGGAAGCGCCAAGCTCATAAAGACGCACCATCCAGGTAAGCAAGGCCTCACCAGGCCGTTGTTTAAATCGTTGCAGGATGTCACTAATCTCCTGCTGAGTAAAATCTTCAATACAATCAAGAGGGATACCACCCGGATTACCAGGGGCTTGTTGTAATTTCCGTCGAAAGATCGGGTGAGCAGAAACTGCGGGAAGAGCTTCCGAGGAAGCCCGCATCTTAGATTTAACAGAACAATCAGGGCAAGCTACGTCATCCACACGGGAAGAACGAGCACGGTCAGAATCAGGAGTCAAATCAATGCACGAAGCAGATTTACAATCACGTCCGGAGCGAGAAGACTCGCGCTTGTCACCCTCCTCTGCCGAGGAGTCAGAAGTATGAGAATCCCAGATATTACCGTCCCACTCATCGGGGTTCCAATCCATTCCAGCTTTTGCTACAACCATACGCACTTTGCATGAAGACACACGTCCACGACGATGTTTATACTTATATCGTGCAATACGGACCGCAGCCCTTTCGGCAATGGTCTGATATGTTTCAAGTTTATCGGCAAGCAATTTATTTTGACAACGCAACAAAGTGTGCGCATTTTGCAACTCGACACACTGTACTTCCGAATCTTTAAACTGTTTCTGTAGTTGAACAAACCTCTCATGCAATATTTTGTATGCATTAAGAATAATCCACCCTCTGCGTCCTAAAATAGGAAGCTCATCACCCTTCACTACTGGCGCTTTCTGTAGGCACGAAATCACATCAGCAGGCTCCGCCTGCTCTAAGAATGAAGACCAATTTTCACTCAAGCCAGTAGAATCAGCCCACTCACGGGCCAAAGCCTCGTAAGGCGTAGACTCCCAGCCGGGAATCTGGATCGGTAATTTAAAAACCGAATGTGATTTTTTCGCAAACATAATGACACGCAAAAAATTATATACACAATTATAAACAAAATTTTATACGTACAAGCCGAGCGCAAACCAACGAGATGAAAACACAACGCACACAGGCTTCGTAAACAGTTCGTGACGCCAGATGTAATGGCTGGATTTTCTGTTTAGATGGGATCAGCCCCCAGGGGCCCCTGTGATCCAGCCAAAACGTACTCACCTTCCCTTCTTAGATCGTATTCACAATGGGTAGCTATACAGATAAATATACAAATTGCACCTAAGAATGGGGAATGACAATATACATATATGGATTTTCTACAATATCTTATTCACATCAGTTGGTCTCGCGGTCACCCCAACCCAGACCGTTCTACCCTAGGGCAGATCTGACACACAATCCGGTGTGTCTACACACGGGCCTGCAGAACCCAATGCTCCCTTTTCCAAATTGTTCGCGATCCTGCGAAACTACACGTCAGTGTCCCTCCTGACGCTCTCACTTATTTTAAGCCACAATCTGGTGGTTTTACACACTGGTCTCCCACCCAGTGTTCTCATTAACGCCGCATATCAACGACGACCACATTCCTATGAACCATTATTGGGACGATATCTCGGCAATCTACTTGGGACAAAACTAAAATAATAACTTTGAATATGGGTTCAAATTGTATAATGTACTTCCTGCTCTTGACATCAAAGATCCACCCACTCCCTCCTTATTCACTCACCATTTACCTGATCGGGATTTCTCATCCGTTCACCCAAACGGTTCCTGACTAGGAGTCTGGTTTATCAAGATTGAACATGAGCACCAGGTACACAATAATTCTATATGAATTAGGATATTTATTAACAATAGACATAAATCACATCACTATACAACATTACATTTGCAAAGGGAATAAAAGATAAAGGTTAGGGTGCACATACTATAAGAATCGGGCGGACATCACCTGGTTAATGGGAAATCGGGACTCGGCAGTCATCTAGGCTCCTGTCTCGTCTCTGGGTCCTGGCTCGCCTTGCAGTCACCCTCAGCCGTCACAAGTACACGTCTGCACCGCTAGGCTCAACCTCGTCTGCTCTCCCTCAGGACCTCGGAACCTTGCTGTTTATCAACTACCGTCTCTCTCTCTCTCTGTGTCAGTGCGCTCCGCGCCACTTCTCGTTCAGTCTATCTCAGAGAGTTTCGGTCTTAAATCTTTCTCCGACTTCAAAGATGGCGACTTGTCCACCATGAAAGTGAATAATGGCAGAGATGCTAACGGCTAGATGCCGCCTACAGACTGACTAACTCAAGACTAACACCTTCGCTAATATCAAAGCCCGTTCCTTCATGGAAATTCACGGCCAGTAACCTGCCGCCCACCAAATTCTTGTACCTCCCCGTACCAAGGACACTTTCCCAGCCGGCCGGCCTGAAGTTGTGTCTTCGGAGTGGAGAAAAATACATTCCTTCGATAAGGGTCAGCCTGAACCGGTTCTCTCCAAGCGAACAACAGCTTGAAACTAAAACATTACACTTAACCTAGAAAGCCTTCTCGAGCTACCGGGCAAAAAGCAAAATGGAGTCTGTCTCGTTTAAGGCCTACGGAGCCCATAATATGCATAGCTCCATGAAAAACAGATCGGCATGTTAGCAAATGAGCGAATCATGACTAATACTTATATATCTAACCCCTCACTTAAATTCATAAGCCTTACTCTAAGGAAAATAACACGCAAATGCCTTTATGTATATAAGACAGGGTCCCTGTCTATCGGCCTAATCCCTATGCTACGGGGGTGATAGGCTGGAGTCACTCTCCATCATTCTTCTTCTCCAGAGAGCTGGCAGAAAGACAGCCATAACATTACACCCCTTGACTCCAGTCTATTAACCACAAACTAAATGGAACTAACGTCATTAGACGAATAATATGAAACAAAACTAACTGATCTACGAGCCTTAGTAAGTCTAAAATATTGTAGCAGGGAAGGAATACACTGAATAAAGCAACAAATCGCTATAAGGATACAAACAGCAACAATAACCCCTCCCAAAATTTGTCGTAAAAAATGCATGTCAGGGAGCCAGTTAAAAAGCCAGTCAAAGAAACCCTGATCTATATGTTCTCTAATTTCTGCAGTCAAGTCGTGGAGTTTATTAATATGGGATTGGATATCTTTAGAATGGTCAGATAAATTAAAACAACATAGACCTTCAAATTCAGAGCACTCATGCCCATGTTGTAACAACAAATAATCGATTGCAGCACGGTTTTGTAAAATAGCTCTACGTTCACCTTGGGAATCTAACAATAAATCTGATAAAACAGTAGATGTTTGGTTGATCGATTTTACCATCCAGCAGGCCATTTTACTGATTGTTTTGGCATTATACACGGCCAATGCCGGAACACCAATAATAGAAAAAGCTAAACCAAGATATTCTGATCTGGAAAAAAGATGAACAGAGGAATCGCAGTCTTCATGTAATGACATAGAATCTCGAACAATACGAGAATGGGAAGGGGGATGTGAAGAAAACATTAGCAAACTTAATCTAGTGATGGCACATGGGCCACCAGAAATATTCGCAGGAATATAGGGCCAAGATGAATTCCCGCAGGAAAAGAGCCATCCAGCTGGTAATAACATTGAACGATAATGGCTAGTGGCTACAACTAAACTTTTACAGGTCATATTGTTCTTCACTGAAAGACATGAATTAGGAAGTCTTTTTAAACATAGCAAACGTTGATGAAATGAAAAAGTAGTAGCGGCTTGGAGTTTCAACCGCAAACATTCAGAGATGGCCTTAGGATTACAGGTCATCATGAAACAAAGGTCACCAGGGGTAATATTAAAAGTAGTAATTCTGGAGTTAATAGGGACATCGAGGTCCGAAAGAAGAGTACATGAGGGACAAAATTCATGGGCCGCAAAATCGCCCAGAATAACATTAGGTCGGGCATTGGATACATTGAATACATGATGTAGAGTTTCAGTAGATGCAGGGACAGCAACCAAACAGGTCGATAAAATGTCAGTGACAGACTTCATGGGGGTAAGGCAAAAATGCGGAGAGTTCGTCACTCGCTTCGCGAGTGTGATCCAGAAATTTGAAGATTTCTGCCACGCAGATCGCGCGGCTCTTGTTATCCCATCACTCGGCGTCGGTGGATCCTCTCCTCTCCCGGCGTAGCAGGCCAAAAGGAGTCCAACGCCGACACATCCTGCAGCAGCAGTCCAAAGAATGATCTGAAAGAATACAACCACAGGCCTTAATCATTCTCGTAAGTAACATTTATCAGCTGGGACAGCTTCCCAGCCATCTTTCCCTGGCTTCATCACCAAAACGGTGTTGTCATGACCGGTCGCAATAATATCAGCCTGTTCAGGAGGATTTTTAGGCCATTGCACCCATATTTTAGCTCCAGGAAGATCAGAGGATCCGAAGCCTTTTTGTCCTCGCACAGTTAGCAACGTTGGGGCAGAGCCTTTTTTGATCTCACCACTGAAGACAGGCATAATCAGTAACTGAGCAACACGGTCAGACTTTTTGATGAACAAATCCGTCTCACTGCTATTAAGCAAGAGAACCTTAATCTCTCCCTGATAATCACTGTCGATTACTCCTCCGAGTACTTGTACACCTTTCAGGGCCAGGCCAGATCTAGGGGCAATTAATCCAAAACTACCGGCAGGTATAGAGACACCAATGCCAGTTTCAACAATTATTCGATCCTTTCCTGGGAAGTGTACATCATTTAATGCATGCAGGTCGAGGCCTGCGGAACCTGGGGTTGCTCTACATGGAGCCATAGCACCGGGGGTAATTTCCCAATATGTGACAGTAGTCACCACAGAATTAGGTTTCGCATCAACATGTGGAGGAAACAAACGCATCAAAGGAGATTCAGCATGCAACAAAGGACGATTGTTCAATATCAGTAAAGCTTGAAGTAGGACATCTCTCCACTGGCTGTAACGGTCATCAGTCAACTTGCGCAACTGTTCTTTCAACAAGCCATTCATTCTCTCAATCAGTCCCGAAGCTTGTGGATAATATGGAATATGAAACACCCAATCTATATTATTCTCCATACAGAATTCCTGCACCAATCTTCCACGAAAGTGGGATGCATTGTCTGATTGAATTTGGAATGGGACACCATAATACAGAATAATTAGCTCCAGGGTTTTAATGGTATTCACTTGGGTAGCATTCTTACAAGGGAAAGCGACCAAAAGGCCACTATAAGTATCAACCACTGTACAAATGTATTGACAATTTCTGCTCATGGGGAGCGGACCAATATAATCAATCTGCCAAATTTGGGCGGGCAATTTACCTCGATGTAAGTGGCCTTGAACAATTTGAGGCACCTCTTTCTTTCTAGAATGCTGGCAAATGGGACAATGTAGAATGGCATCTTTAATTAAAGAAAAGGGAATATGAATTCCTCTATCAGCAGCCCACCTGTTAGTGGCTTTCTCTCCAAAATGTCCTGCTTTCTGATGGGCCCATTTCGCCAATCCCGCCAAATCAGAATCTTGCATGTCAACCACTGCCTCAGAAATTTTAGACTGTTCATCTGCAATGTTATGGAAAAATTTGTCAAGGGAGTCGATTGGAGTATGAGCATCCACGTGAAAGATTGTTACAGTACTCTGCGGAAGCAGTTCCCAAATATCTTGCCACAATTCTTTACCCCACAATTCTTTAGAATGCAATTCCCAATTATGCGAGTGCCATGTAGGCAGCCACACTGCTAGTCCATTTGCAGTGGACCAAGAATCAGTGAAAATATGACATGTACCTGGTAACTCCTGTTTCAAAACTTGGTAAACAGCATAGAGTTCAGCATATTGACTACTCTTACCATCTCCAGTTGTGCTCAACAATTTCTGTGTAATCGGGTTATAGGAGACAGCTTTCCAATGTCTCTTGTCACCAATGAACTTCGCAGAACCATCCGTAAACCACACATGTTTTCTATCCTCCGCGGACAGATCATCAAATGATTTACCCCACTTCACGGGAGACTCCTGCACTACGGGAACCGAACGCTCACTTTCAGCCTCATTGGAGGGCGCCTGCGCCACTCGCTCATGTAAAACCGCCACACCTTTCGGACCCACACGTGCCCTGTCCTGAATGTACCATTTCCATTTAATCACACTAGCCTCCTGAGCATGTCCAATTCGATGGGACTTCGGTGAACTCAAAACCCACTGCATGATGGGAATCTCAGGCCTCAAAATCACAGCATGGCCTAAAGTCAATTGCTCGGTATCCACCAGAGCCCAATAACAAGCAAGCAACTGTTTTTCAAAAGGTGAGTAACGTTCACCAGCCTCTGGTAACTTTTTGGTCCAAAAACCTAATGGCACTTTTTGTCTGCCTTGCTTTTGCCACAAACTCCAATTGGCATACAGACCTTCCACGGATACATTCAAATCCACATTACCTTCACTCACGGGCCACAAATCCAAAGCATACTGAATAGCTCCTTTAACCAAATTAAAAGCAGTCTGTTGAGGTTCACCCATTCAAACGCATTCTTTTTACGAGTGACTCGATACAGTGAAGCCAAGATCTGACTCAAATGGGGAATATGCTGACGCCAAAATCCAAACAATCCAATAAAGCATTGCGCCTCTTTCCTGTTTCTGGGAACAGCAAAATCAAGTATTTTTCGTTTAACCTGTGGAATCACCTCTCTGTGACCCTCATGCCAATTAATTCCTAGGAATTTCACAGCTTGGGATGGAGTTTGTAATTTGTCAGGATTAATTTCCCAGCCTTTTGCTCGCAAACAGTCAATGATCTGATCTAAATGAGACTGTACTTGGTCTTGCGTTTCACCTTGAATCAAAATGTCGTCAATATAATGACAAACCTGAACTTGTGGATTCGTGGGCACTTCAGACAAATGTTCCGCCACCAGCCGGTGACAGATCGTAGGACTATGTACATAACCTTGAGGAAGACTCCGGAACGTCATTTGACGTCCATTCCATGTAAAACTGAATTGTTCCTGGCATTCGGGGGCAATCGGAATTGAAAAGAAAGCATTAGCAATATCAATGGACGCATACCACGTACCTGGATGCTTTTGAATTCTCTCAATCAATGTAACAATATCAGGCACTGCAACAGTCAATTTAGGTGTATGTTTGTTCAATTCTCGATAATCAACAGTCATGCGCCAAGAGTTGTCACTTTTGCGCACGGGCCAAACAGGATTATTCCAAGCAGATGTGACCGGAGTAATGACTCCCGCGTCAACCAAATCCTGAATCGTAGCTGTAATTTCTTCATGACCACCTGGGATGCGATATTGTTTCTGAGAAATCACTTTCGTCGCTAAAGGGATCTTAATAGGTGGCATGCGTAAACGGCCAACCCGTACGGGTCTGGTCGAAATGTACTGTCTAGTACCAAATTGATAGTAACCATCATCCAAATGCAAAGTCATACCTTTCAAGATGTCAATTCCAATAATGTATTCCAAAAGTGGCACAACCAACACAGAGTATTCTCTACGAGGAATTCTACCAATTTTAATTTCAAGTGCAGTTTGAACTGCGGGTGTTTCTTTACCACCCAAACCGGTAATTGTGAAAGACTGTCCATGAAATTTTCTTGACTTACCATGAATTAAAGTGGCCTCCGCCCCAGTATCAACTAACGCTCGGGCCCTTTGGATATTACGATGTTTCCAAAAAATCTCAATATCTACATAGGGTCTGTAATCTCTGTGGGCCCACCTGCGTACCGGAGCTTGACCTATTTCCTAGTCATCTTTCCTGCGTTCCGTCAACCAAGACAGATCAGGGTAAATGTTCTCAGTTTTCTTGGGTATCAGAATTTCTTGTTCATATCCGTCTCCAGTACGAAACGGGTTAGTGTCAGGTTCAAAAAGTTGTGAGTTACGATCAGAGAGTCTGTTACGATCCTCCCTCTTTCTTACGTCAGGGGAAAAACTCCTTGCATCTCTACGTCTGCTAGAACCACGATCATCTCTTCCCCTCTCACGATCATCCTCTCTCCCCCTCCCATCACTACGACGGGGGGAACCACCGCGTTCATAGCGCCGATCATCACGGCGATCAGAATTCACACGTCGTCTCTCATCACCACTGTCATCCGAACCACGATCATACTCATTCTTTCGCACACGACGGGCACCTTCCTTTCGATCCAAACCACGCTTACGAAACATATCCCATAGGATATTATTAGGTTCACCATCAATCTCTTCCCTTTTGACACCATCAGCAATGAGAGCAAGAAACATGTCACGTCTAGAGAACTTATAGTCCCCAGCAGTACGACCCTCAGGTCGGGATTGTCTTTCAGGTTTAAACCATTCACCCAGCTCACCAAGCTGACGAACAGACTCGAGCACAGCAGACAAAGGATTGCCAGTTTGATTAATCAATAATGTCATCATGACCTGCTTGTAAGCAACAGGAGAAGTACGTATAATGCGGTTACGCACAGAAGATGTTAAAAGACCATCCAATAACCTGTCAGCAGTACTAAGGAAGATACACGTTTTCATGACTTCTTCCTTTAAACGTTGCGACGCATCGCGCAGAGTATACCACGGCTTTTCATCAGAGGGCCAATCAGACTCAGTTGGATATTTATGATTACAGCCATCAGACGCAAGCTGGAGCAAAGAAGTTTGGACATTACCATTAAAATTCCGAAAATGGTCCTGAATAGTAGAATCAGAACTCAAAGAGCAAAATCGTAAGCAATCAACAGCATCGAGCATAATACCGGAAGCGCCAAGCTCATAAAGACGCACCATCCAGGTAAGCAAGGCCTCACCAGGCCGTTGTTTAAATCGTTGCAGGATGTCACTAATCTCCTGCTGAGTAAAATCTTCAATACAATCAAGAGGGATACCACCCGGATTACCAGGGGCTTGTTGTAATTTCCGTCGAAAGATCGGGTGAGCAGAAACTGCGGGAAGAGCTTCCGAGGAAGCCCGCATCTTAGATTTAACAGAACAATCAGGGCAAGCTACGTCATCCACACGGGAAGAACGAGCACGGTCAGAATCAGGAGTCAAATCAATGCACGAAGCAGATTTACAATCACGTCCGGAGCGAGAAGACTCGCGCTTGTCACCCTCCTCTGCCGAGGAGTCAGAAGTATGAGAATCCCAGATATTACCGTCCCACTCATCGGGGTTCCAATCCATTCCAGCTTTTGCTACAACCATACGCACTTTGCATGAAGACACACGTCCACGACGATGTTTATACTTATATCGTGCAATACGGACCGCAGCCCTTTCGGCAATGGTCTGATATGTTTCAAGTTTATCGGCAAGCAATTTATTTTGACAACGCAACAAAGTGTGCGCATTTTGCAACTCGACACACTGTCCTTCCGAATCTTTAAACTGTTTCTGTAGTTGAACAAACCTCTCATGCAATATTTTGTATGCATTAAGAATAATCCACCCTCTGCGTCCTAAAATAGGAAGCTCATCACCCTTCACTACTGGCGCTTTCTGTAGGCACGAAATCACATCAGCAGGCTCCGCCTGCTCTAAGAATGAAGACCAATTTTCACTCAAGCCAGTAGAATCAGCCCACTCACGGGCCAAAGCCTCGTAAGGCGTAGACTCCCAGCCGGGAATCTGGATCGGTAATTTAAAAACCGAATGTGATTTTTTCGCAAACATAATGACACGCAAAAAATTATATACACAATTATAAACAAAATTTTATACGTACAAGCCGAGCGCAAACCAACGAGATGAAAACACAACGCACACAGGCTTCGTAAACAGTTCGTGACGCCAGATGTAATGGCTGGATTTTCTGTTTAGATGGGATCAGCCCCCAGGGGCCCCTGTGATCCAGCCAAAACGTACTCACCTTCCCTTCTTAGATCGTATTCACAATGGGTAGCTATACAGATAAATATACAAATTGCACCTAAGAATGGGGAATGACAATATACATATATGGATTTTCTACAATATCTTATTCACATCAGTTGGTCTCGCGGTCACCCCAACCCAGACCGTTCTACCCTAGGGCAGATCTGACACACAATCTGGTGTGTCTACACACGGGCCTGCAGAACCCAATGCTCCCTTTTCCAAATTGTTCGCGATCCTGCGAAACTACACGTCAGTGTCCCTCCTGACGCTCTCACTTATTTTAAGCCACAATCTGGTGGATTTACACACTGGTCTCCCACCCAGTGTTCTCATTAACGCCGCATATCAACGACGACCACATTCCTATGAACCATTATTGGGACGATATCTCGGCAATCTACTTGGGACAAAACTAAAATAATAACTTTGAATATGGGTTCAAATTGTATAATGTACTTCCTGCTCTTGACATCAAAGATCCACCCACTCCCTCCTTATTCACTCACCATTTACCTGATCGGGATTTCTCATCCGTTCACCCAAACGGTTCCTGACTAGGAGTCTGGTATATCAAGATTGAACATGAGCACCAGGTACACAATAATTCTATATGAATTAGGATATTTATTAACAATAGACATAAATCACATCACTATACAACATTACATTTGCAAAGGGAATAAAAGATAAAGGTTAGGGTGCACATACTATAAGAATCGGGCGGACATCACCTGGTTAATGGGAAATCGGGACTCGGCAGTCATCTAGGCTCCTGTCTCGTCTCTGGGTCCTGGCTCGCCTTGCAGTCACCCTCAGCCGTCACAAGTACACGTCTGCACCGCTAGGCTCAACCTCGTCTGCTCTCCCTCAGGACCTCGGAACCTTGCTGTTTATCAACTACCGTCTCTCTCTCTCTCTGTGTTAGTGCGCTCCGCGCCACTTCTCGTTCAGTCTATCTCAGAGAGTTTCGGTCTTAAATCTTTCTCCGACTTCAAAGATGGCGACTTGTCCACCATGAAAGTGAATAATGGCAGAGATGCTAACGGCTAGATGCCGCCTACAGACTGACTAACTCAAGACTAAAACCTTTGCTAATATCAAAGCCCGTTCCTTCATGGAAATTCACGGCCAGTAACCTGCCGCCCACCAAATTCTTGTACCTCCCCGTACCAAGGACACTTTCCCAGCCGGCCGGCCTGAAGTTGTGTCTTCGGAGTGGAGAAAAATACATTCCTTCGATAAGGGTCAGCCTGAACCGGTTCTCTCCAAGCGAACAACAGCTTGAAACTAAAACATTACACTTAACCTAGAAAGCCTTCTCGAGCTACCGGGCAAAAAGCAAAATGGAGTCTGTCTCGTTTAAGGCCTACGGAGCCCATAATATGCATAGCTCCATGAAAAACAGATCGGCATGTTAGCAAATGAGCGAATCATGACTAATACTTATATATCTAACCCCTCACTTAAATTCATAAGCCTTACTCTAAGGAAAATAACACGCAAATGCCTTTAGGTATATAAGACAGGGTCCCTGTCTATCGGCCTAATCCCTATGCTATGGGGGTGATAGGCTGGAGTCACTCTCCATCATTCTTCTTCTCCAGAGAGCTGGCAGAAAGACAGCCATAACAACCACCTCAGCAACCACCAGCTCTTTGACACCACGCAGTCCAAGTACAAGCCTAATCACAGTACAAAATCAGCACTCATCACCGCCAGCTACAACATCCGCATAATCCTTGACAGAGGAAAGATGACAGCCCTCATTTTCCTGGAACTCTCTGTAGCATTTGCCATGGTCTCATACACCTTCCTCATCATGGTGCCTAAACAAGATTGGCATTCAAGGACCACTATCCGCTACATCTGCTGCTTTATAAAACACAAGAAAGCAGCTGGCACCTTACTCCTCTGAAGCCATCAAACTCATCTGTGGATTGCCTCAAGGTTCATACTTCAGCCCTAAACTTCTCAAAGCATACATGATCAGTCTGGCTAGTGTCATCTGCTCACTCAACATCAGGATCCTCTCCTACACCAACAACACTTAACTCATACCCTCCATCTTGAGCAAGACCTCCAATATAAGTAACAAGTTTACTGCCTACATGGATGAAGTCACTTACTAGATGAAAACCAACTGCCTCAAGCTCAACACCAACAAGGCAAACTTTGTGATACTTTGGCAAGAACACCTCACCATGGGACTCCAAGTGTTGGCCAGCCAACCTCTGGCCTGCACCCACACCCAGCACGCACTGCAGGAACATTGGAATAATCCTTGACAGCAATCCGGACATGACAACACAAGCCAGTGCCTTCACTGCATTCTGCTTCCAGAACCTGAAGATGCTGAGGAAGATCTTCAAATGGCTCCCATGCAACACTAGAAAATTGTCACTCATGCCCTAGTCCAACCAGCAAGTTGGACTATGGGAACACTCTCTATGCCAGGATCACCAAGCAACAAATTAAGGATGAATTGGACAACACTTCACCAAACCACCAGCAACTTCTTCAAAGCCCAGAAGACAAAAGTCCGAGCCTATGGATTTAAAAGATCCAGCATTAAACTCTGAAATGTGCATCCACAAGAGACCATTTGCACAGAAAGTAAAGCATACCCTGTCTGACAATCTTAAAGGTATCTTCAGATGTTCAAATAAACTAAAATAAGAACATTAACTAAGCCTAGGCGAAATTTACACTATGCCGGCATAATTTTAGGAGTTTCGCATTACGCATAACAAGCATACTTCATGTAATTATTCACCGTTAGTGGTAACATTTACTACAAATGGTACAACCTGTGGTAATTCACAGTAAACATTTCCCATAAATGCAGAGGAACAACAGCTTTTGTTTGTGGATTGTTGTGTAAATTGTCCCTTTTTTCCATTGCGGCCGGTGCTGCAGCCAGCAACACCTGCCACAATGCAAAACATGGGCTATGCAACCGCCTCGGTGGTGGAGTAATTTGTATTGTGGGACTGCCGCCTTGCATGCGGGTGGTCTCAAATATGAAACGATGGCAGATGAACTGAATTCGGCCTGCCATCGTAATCAGCCCCAATGTGACACATATAGACCAAAGAACGTTTTGTGTTGCATTGCATCTAAAAAGACAAGGGATGTGATACAGCAGACGATCACATTGGAAAAACATACAACGGGCCTGGCCGCCATTTCAATGGTAGGCACTTTAGAAGTTTGAAGAGCATTGTTGAGAGTGAAGAGAGACATTATTTTTGGGTTCATATTTTATGTGATTCCGTAATTTGTTGGCATTCAAGTATTACAATGAACTGGAATATGAAATATGCACATAACATAAAAGCAGGGGTTAATTTGTAAAAGATTTAAGTTCACAAGCCACATTTTTTAATGCTGCACCTGACAAGGTCAAATGTGAGATTTGCAGAATATCAAGTCTACCTGGTATTTATTTTTGCATCTAATGCCTTTCATCCAGCACCATACACTTCCTGCCCCTTTATCTTAATCCTGCAGTCTGCTCTTTGTCATTGCTTTCACCTTGTATCCCTATTTGCCGTCTTTTTATTTTGCTTCTTTTTAATTTTTGGGCCTTTCTATATGTTGTTCATGGTTCAATTATTATGTTAAAAACTAACTCACAGCCCACAACCCTGAACACAGGTGGTACACACTTGAACAAAACTAGCAAACATTAAACAAACTCCAATAACATATATCTAAATCTATATATGTGTGTGTGCATGTGTTTAACAAAGAAATTGTTAATATTCATTGTTCTTTCCTTTTTAACAATCCAATCAGATAACTTACTCATATTTAACAATATTAGTTTTTGTAAGTGGACCACCTCTATTTCAGTCAGATGAAGTAGCATATTTAGAAGCTAAAGCCAAGCCCTGAAAGTATAGAATTTTTAATATTTTAAATATAAAAATAATTATTAAACATTTAACTACTATTCGAAATGATTGATATTTGCCCCAGTGGCAAAGCAATTTACAACCTTATATTTAAAACCAAAAATGAATCCAAGGAAATATAATAGTCGCAAAAACTTTTCTGATATATAAATTGTTGAACTGTAATGAAATTGTTTCATGATCAAACCATTTCTGGAAAAACAATGTTTAATATGCGAGTCAACCATAATTATGTTTAATATAGCCCATGATAATGCTTTCAGTCAGATTACTTTAGCTTCATGCTGATTTACTAATAAAAGATAATTAATTTTAAGTAATATGTTGAGTTGTGTAGTGCAATTGGAAAGCATTATTTTAGACCTCAGTTTTATTCTTGAGTGTTTGGAAGACAATATTATGTTATATATAAGAAGCCTTTGTATAATATTAGGCCTGGCTATGGGGATTTTAAAAACATTTACTTGAAATGGATATTTATTTATTTTTTAAAGTGTTTTTTATTATACATGTTTATTAATTTACATTACTCATGTTTATTAATGTTTGTTAGGAAATGCAAACAGATTCAATTTGAACAAACATTAAGGAGGGTGTAGAAATGTAAGGATTGATGTGCTTGATTACTTACAAAGTGTAGTTAGAGTGATATTTTACATATCTCCTCATTGGTTATTGTTATTTGTTTCTTGAACCAATTATTAAAAATGACAAAAAAGAAATTGCATTGTAATCTTATATTATGTTTTTTATTATTCAATATTCTATAGGCTCTTGCCAATTGATATACTACATGTTATTATCAATTGATAACTGAATCGCTCTCAATAACTTATTTTGCAATAAAAATAGTTTTAGTATAATCTCTATTAATAATGTGGATTTTAACGTGTTTGCCTTTTTCAATGTAACGTATTCATAGACCTAACATTTTATTCCTGCTATTTGTCTTTTATTCTTTCAAATAAATGCGCACAGTTTTAGAAAATTATATTTGCTTGTATTATGTATTTAATATACATTAATCAATTATTAATTTGGAATGTGTTTTTAGGATAAACTTTACATATGTGATTTAAATTAAAGAAAAAAGTATTATCAATATCCTTTTCATTTGCCAGGGTCAGGGGCAATTCATATTTTGTTTATTGCTTATAGTAAAAGAATGATGGCCTACAAGTGTATTATTAAAATTATGTTCTAGTCAAAATGTCACACGTATAAATGTTTAACAATAAAATCTATCTGGCGTCTCTCTGCAAATATTATAAACATTTAGTTGTATTAGGAAGGAAAATGAACAAGGAGTCACCTAAGTGTTTATATTTTGGTAATCTTCAGTATGTCCTAATTTTGCATAAGCCATTCATAGGGTACTTTACTCCTTTCCGCTTCATAAGTGAAGAAAGCAGGCTAAGATGCTAAGAATTTGTTGATGGTTGTGAAGTGGAGTATTTACACATTATTCAACTAGTTGATACTGCAAACAAGGAAATATATATTAGAAACAGATCAGGTTACGTACAACCAAAGAATGTATACTTGAAATGAAAAAGATTTAATGAATGTTAAATTACTAATGAAATATATTTTAAAATGTTTATGATTTTGAATTGATTAGTCAATGTTTCACACTATAAGCAAATATTGATGCTAATGGGAAAAGAAAAAGGATCATAAAGCAACCTCATAACAGCAGACTTCAAACTGAGGCACAATAGTTTCTGCACATGAAGTAAATATTCCTCCCAGTGTAACATTTTGAGAGACAAAGCTGAGTCACTTCATCAATCCTTTCATTTCCCCTGCCAGACGAAGAAATTAAATAGTTCAGAGGTTATGTAACCTAGTAAGGCTATTGGGACTTGTTCTTATAAATTTAAAAACAGCAAATAAAAGTCTAATTGTCTGTGTTGGAAGAACATTTTTTTACTTTTCTTGTTATATGTTTGAGGTTGTTATTGTTAGTTATTTAGGATGAAGAAGGGGGATTGTTTTCAAGGTGTGAGTAGTTTGTATATATGTATTATGTGTATATTTGATTACCGTGTTATTCTAATAAATGTGTTGTTTAGTGGTTGACTTTTAAAAAAAGTAAGTTAACTTTAAAATAATTCAATTGATTTTCTCCTAATTAATGCAAACATTATCATTTGTAATATGGTGTGTGATTAAATTAAAATGCCTAATTATAATGTAGCTATAATGTAAAGTAGAACATAACTTGAAATTTATATTCGAGAAGCCTAGTTATGTTATGATTATCAAAAAATAAATAAATAAATGGTTAATATATTAAAAATTCAATTACAAATGCAATTAAAATAATCATTATAAACATATATTAGTAATCTCCCAATAAAGAATTTCATATAAAAATTCAATTCTCCTCAATAGAATTTTGATTAATGATCGCATATATTATTTTCATATAATGCATCATACATTATTTACTTTCCTAAATCAAATTGTGATGTATGGAAAATTATACAAATGTAAAATTTGTTTAAGAAAGAAAAAATAATATTAGATTTGAAAAATGTCAGCTCTACTCCTGTGCCCATCCTCTGTGTCAGGATACAGATGTGAAGACATTTGTGAACATTTATCCTCAGTGTAATTTTTAATATCTTTATTAGGAGGTAATGATCACCTCATGGTAATTTTGTGTAAAACAGAACAGATAGCAATCATTAAACAAACTACTTTAGGAATGTACCATTACTTTCCCCTAGCAATTTAACCAAAAAGATCCAGAAATGAGTCTAGAAAATAATTGTTCAATGGCGATTCTATTTTTCTGATGGGCTGTTTTGTGTGCTGCAGTTGTTGGGTAATCAAATGCCTTGGTCAAAGAGCACAGCCCTGCATACCTTTAAGAAGAAGTTATTAAAAACTAAATATACAATTTAACAATGGAAAACAAATACTAATGTATATTTCTTACAAACCTATTACCATTTGTTAAAAAAAACTATTATTATCTAACATATCTTTTAGGCCATATTTCATAAGCATATACTCTGATATAGACCACAGAACATTGACTTATTTTAGAAATAGAACTGTTCTAAAAATTAGATTAGATGTGATTTTATAAAATGACAAATTGACCTACCAGGTAGTACGCCATCTCCATATTGACTGTTATCGAATCTTGATTAATGGCGGATGCATGAATCACATGAACTCCCTGGATATTTCACATGGTCATGGCATATTCCTTGAACACTTATAGTGTATTATGATTCTGATTCCGGAAGGAGTAAAGTACCAACCCGTATTACCGATATTCACAATTGTATGTAGGTCCTGATCAAAAACTCCCAAAAAGTACTACAAAATAAATGTAATTGTGAAGAGATGTAATATTAAGATTGTTTAGATGGTATTTTTCCAATATATAGCTGTAGAACTGTGTTGTGAATGGTATAAGGCTTTTGTCATTTGTCAAACCACCATGGATGACACTTGTTAATCATATGCTTGAAGGCTTTGTTGCAAAAATTACAAAAGGCTTTGTCACTTTTCTAGCACCACATGAATGGCACTGTGCTAATCCTATGCCTAAAATCTCTGATAGAAAAACAGACATTTAAAGTGAGCATATGAGGTATTGGGATAATGTAGCAAGTACAATCACACTTTGCCCCAGGGCTTACAATACTTCCATGCTATAGACATGCACACTAAGTAACTCTATGTTGCATATGACTATGATACAATTTTGTCAATTATGTCATTTAAGATATTATAAGTGATGTGATTAATGATGTCATTTAACATGTCATGGATGATATAATATGTTGGGTCATAAGAAGTTCATGGCAGGGGCACAAGTTATAGCTAGTTCAGGAAACTGTTACGTTAGTTTAGATCTAATTTCAACACCTAACTATAAAATTTCTTTAACTTTTCTTTCTTTTCAGTGAATTTGAATATTTTTTTAAAGCTAAGATCTTATTAACAGACCTAATTATAAGGTCACTTTAACCTTTGTTTTTGGTCTGGGAATTATTAAATTTGTTTATCTAAGGAAAGATCCTATTACCATACCAAATTAATTTGTCACTTTAACATTTGTTTTTTCAGTGAATTACTGGGGATTTCTGATCATTTAAAGCCAGACGCTGATATTTTCTGCCGGCTCTGAGAAGGAAGAAATTGCCAATGGGAGAGCCGGTGAGGATTGGGTGCGGTGCAGAGGGTGGCACAAGTGCAGGGCAGGCTTGTGCCAGTCTGGGGGAGCTCTGTCTGCTCTCGCCGAATTGTTGCAGGGGCTGGGTGGACCCAGGAAATCCTGCTGCCAACCGTTCCTGTCCATGCAGCATTGTTAAAGCTGCTGTGTCTACAGGCCCGGAATAATCTGGTCTGGAGTTTGTGCATAATTCAAGGCCCTGAAATAACACAACTATGGTAATGGCCAAAGGATCTTCTAATTACTTCAGAGGAGCACTAACGTGTCATTGAACCACGTCACAATGTGGTGCCATAAGATGCAGGCGGTTATTGGTAATTAATGGATAGCTATTTCCTCCGTTTTGAGGGTGGATCTTGTGTTTAGCATATCTCACATAAGGATGTTGGATGTGGATGTAGCAACAACTATTTTAAGGTTCAAATATGTTTTTCACTAGCTGCATTGGGGCCAGGAGAATATGGGTATGCCACATTCAAGATGCAGGGTTTTTCATCTGGTGTTCCAGTACCTATAGGTAATGGGTACCCAATGAACTTCATTTCAGGATCTCCACCCTTTCTCATGTTAGTTGACTGGTTGACTCGTGTTCAGACCCCTGACTATGCTTGGGCATCAAGTAGAGAATGAGATGTATATTGATTCTGTAGTTAGTAATTTAGCAGTCAGCATTATAGAGATGCTTTTGTTGTAGGTCCAATGTGTTCAGTTGGAGTAGTCTCAGCATTTTACATGTATAGTTGAGTGAATTGTATAAATGGTTAAAAACAGCATGTTGGCTGTGGTTTGCTAAGATTATGATATTGCATTGAAGTGGACAGTTGTGCTGAAGATCATATGTTTGGTGACTATCAAAGTAACTGCCTGAATATGGATGTCAGTAATTGTCTTCAGGAAGGATATCCGAAGGCTGTTTAAATGGTCAACTTGCAAAAATGGATTATCATCTGAGTTACGAAGTAAGACAATCTATTTAGAACCTGGCAGGTGGCCTGCCAGCTAGCCAAGGTGGCAAAGGAGGTAAGTAGGTGAAAAAGAAGACTCATGAAGGACCACCCACAATTACAAGAGTTCTGATTTGTAACGCTGAAATAGGGTATTTTCTGCGAACCAAATACTATTGACTCAGTCATAGCCGGTGTAATTTCGCTGCATGCTAGTGCATTGATTATGTTTCTATGCCTGGTGTCTAATGGCAGATGACAGCCTGAGCGTGAAAAATATGTGTCCCAAAAAGTTAGGCCTTCAATGCATTCACTTAGTGTCCTCGTTTTGGATGGGCCACCAACTCTTTGAAAGGTAGAGCCAACAGGGATTCTACCCTCTGTAACCTACAATTTCTCCAACTTCATAAGAAGCAGGGGATGAAATATGGCAGCAGCAGTTTGTAGTTGCAGAACAGGGCCTTTATTCTGTCACCTTTCAGGAAGAGGTGCTTCCCAGTCCCTCCGGTTTTTTAATTGTCCTGTCAGTTCCCCACAACCAGATCCTTCAGAAATCTGTGTGGGACATGGATGAAGCAGTTATAGGTACCCTAAGTGTGGTGAGATAGGCATGGAGTGTTTAGGCTGCATATGACTGGACTGGCATAGTGTGGAATCTACTTTCATTCCCTGTACATGAGTAGTAAATAGGATGGAGAGAGCCTTCCAGAAATGAAACCGAATTATAGGGCTCCTACAAAGCATTCATAAAGTTCTTGGTAGTTACCAAACATTATATTGTTGAGGGTAAGAGATAGAGGCTCCCTTTGTATTATGGGGAAGACCATTGCCTCCTTCCTGCTCCTTACTTCCCAAAAATGTTAGCCACAATATTTTTACAAGTAGGGACACCTCACACTTTTGGGTACTTTTGTTATGGATCGTCCCTGCCAGGAAGCCCCCAACTCTACACCAACTTCCTGCTGATACCAGAGGACAATGGTAGTGGCTTGTCCAGACAGGGGTGAATACATGAAATGTAGAAACTGCCTGAAAGTGATCCATAAGTGGACTTGTGGAATAGAGAATCTGTCTGCAAATTGAGTATACGTATGGGGCTTAAACCACCAGCCATTCTGCCAAGATTTCCCATAAATTAAAATCTAGGTTCCAACAACAGTGGAGTCAGACAAACTCTTCTGTGCTCCAGGCTGGAATTGCTGACCGCCACCACCCCTTTTTGCCGAGTTCAGAAACAGGAACCTGGAAGATTTTCACCCTGCCAGGCGAAGAGCTGTATTGAATTTCCCCTGGAAGGACTGCTATGGATAGATGCTGGAGTAACCCTCTAATGAACAAGTGACTTCCCATAAATGGAAAATTGTTAACAGCTTGGACAGGAAGAACTGAAAGCAGCCCACTCCAGCCCAGGGACAGATTTGCACTGCCAGACCACGTGGTGACATCCTAGTGCTTAATTTGAGCAAGTGGTTTCTGGTGCTCGGCACCAGCACTTTATTGTCCTCACCGATACCTATGACAGTCTGCCACATGGTGGCACAGTTTTTTTAATTCAGAGATAAGCACAACTGTTGTTTATTAAATCAATGTACATTACGAATGATTAATACCTACGGCCAAAGCCATTCTATTAACTTTGGGGTCCTGAAATTGTCAGGATTGTCACACTTGTAGTAGTGTGACTTATTAGTTATGCTGTTACTGTAATTGACGATGGCAATCGGCAGTGCAAGTGGAAGTGGCCTGCTGACTAGAGTTAAGGCACTTATTTTTTTAACAAATTAAGCACTGTGTGGGTCAAGGTGCCCTTCCAGCATTTTAATAAACAGAAGAGCATGTGAGGCTTGCCATTCATGGAAATTAAAACCACAGCTGATGAATTCCATAAAATTAGATAAAGTACCAATGGTTGTTTGGTGCCTCGTAATTTCCATTCAACAGTCTTATCAGAAGAAACAAAAGCTCCTTGGGATTTTTGGAGATGGTTACTTCACCATCTGCTTTCATTATTGCTGTGACACAGAGGCACAAGAACAAATCAGCATTGGCATTGGCAAGGCAGAGTCAATGCGACTTCTCCCGCTTAGCAGTGTTGGAAGATACCACCAGGATTGGTACAATGCCCTTCCTCACAATGGCAAGGAGACTCGTCATATGCTTGGCGGTGCCGCAGTGGCACTGCCAAGCATATTATGGGCCTCAGACCGGCTGGGTCCTTTGGCGGTTGAACGCCCAACTCGTAATAGAGCGGACGGTTTGTCTGTGTGGGGTGCATGCACAGCTACTGCGGCTACGGCAGTGTCGTAATCAGCCCCTAAGACAGCAGCGGCGGTTCCCCCTCTTACTGTATATTAAAAGCTGATAGATAACTGTTCTGGTTAATTGTCCTATGATATCTCTTTATATTTTGTATTTTACATTTTTTTTAAATCACTCCCTGCACCTTTTTTTGTCTGATGTTATATGTCTAATTGCGTTCTAAGTTTTCAACCCACACCAGCTCACTGAGTAAGCCTTTCACTGTTCACATTTGCTATCTGGAGAACCCTGAGGGTCAGATACTAAAGTACTGTTTCTGGTGCTCACTCTACTTGCTGTTCCTAATAGATGCAGTCCTGTAAAATGTGTGCAGGTAAAACAAAGTGTTTGGTGTGATATAATCTTTTGTTACAACAGGTTTACTATTCCTGAATTACTCAAGGAATTCAGTAGTTAACCAAGAGTACGACATCAATAACTTATAGTGACATCTTTGTGATTTCAGCATGACCAGGTTAAGAGGGAATCTTAATATTTGTTCTAACAGCTTCTGTGCGAAAGAAGTTGTCATCAGTACAGCTCGTGAAACTGCCTAAAACACGCATCTTGGGCCTCATTTATGAGGCTGTGCGTCACTATTACGCCGCCGGTGCGTCACTTTTTGTGACACACCAGTGGCATAAAAAATGCGTCTTGTTGCGCCATATTTACAAAGTGACGCATCTAGGTAGATGCGTCACTTTGTAAGCCTCTGCGCCACATTATACCTGCGCCAGGTATAATGTATGCTAAGGGGGCGTATTGACGCAAGGAAGGGTCGTAAAAGTGATGCAGTGAAATCTATGAGATTTCACTGCGTCACTTTTAGGACGCCGTTGCGTCAAAATCTTGCCCCATGTGAAAGGACGCATTGCTGCAGTTACGTCACTTTTGTGACACACTCCAGCAATGATTCACTTTTGCGCTTACAGATACGTCAGAAATACTGACGTATCTGTAACTCCTTGCGACATGATGCGCCATACAGTAAATATGTTGTATCAGGAATGTCGCAAGGAGTGCGCACTGAGAAGTGATGCATCGCTGCTTTCACGCAGCGATGCGTCATTTCTCATAAATAAGGCCCCTTCTCTTTAACTATACACGCATCTGCCTCCTACTTTCAGAATAAATTGTAGACCTCCAAAACGAGTTATTCAATGTTTATGTCATAACTGATGGCATGGGTATTGACTAAAATGATATTTAATGACAGTGTATTTTTTTATTAAAGGGTGGCACGGCATTTTTGACCTTAATAGAAATTAGGGACCATGGGCGTGTGCAGGGCATGTGTGCCCCCCCCCCCCCCCCCCCCCGGATCACCTGGCCAATGTCTGGTGCTGAGTCGAGTCAGTGGCATTTTTATTTTCCTCTTTAATTCCCCAGCATTGTTTGTTATATATATATTAAAGAATGGATGATGATCGGAGATCGAAGATCGGAACTTTTAATTTTGTGAGCAGGCAGGCCTCTTTTTTGTATAATTAACAGCAGCACCATGGAAATCCCTATTACATCATTGCGCCAGACGGAGAGTGCTGCGCCACCTATCCTACACTGCAAAGTACCTCGCCCGCGCCCACGCGTAAGGTCACACAGCCAGCCCCCACCCCCACAGTGGAGTGCAGTCAGGGGTGGTGTTTGTTTCCAGGCCGTGACACCGTAGGAGCAGGAATTCGGGAAAACGGCCGGCAAGATTACAGCGCGATTGAAAGCCCGGGCTTGCCTGCTCCCACCCACAGCTTGAAGTCGAAAGTAAGTGAGTCATCATCCTGTTAAATTTTGAAAATGTCTCCAGTATCCCTGTGCGCCTTTGCTACCAGGGTCGATTTGAAACAATGACCTTCAATCAAACACGGTAGAGCTAGCCTATTCACAAACTACATTTTTTAGTAACTATCGTAGCACTACAGTAGTACTATTCGTGTACGTGTACCACAAAATGACATTCACAAACCTATCACTGGAGACCTCCGCCTCTCTTTTCTGTGTGAAGAGATCTGCATAGATGTAGGATTATACTTTTTGTCGCCTATGTAGGCGGGACAAGGGGGAGTAAATGGAAAATGGGGAACACTTAATCCTAAATGAGAGGGCTTTATGGCAATTTAATGAGGAATTTAGGAATGGGCATGCTAATACAAACACACATCTACAAAAAGTCCACAGCGTCCATCTTAGAGGAAGTACAGGCTCTGGGCAACCCTGTGAAATCAGAAAAGCCTTGCTAGAATCTGTAAAATTTGAATGTAGCTTGTTTTTATTATCCAGCTCCACCAATTCCAACTGAGTGTGCACTAAGCTCCAGACTCCTCAGAAAATGTTGACCACATGGGCAGATTCCGAAGTCAGGATTCTTCCCTTCGACCCAAACACCTAACCATAACCAAGACTGAGTTTAGCACCCTGAGCTTCTCAGGAAACTAGCCTGAAATTGTATTTACTGAAATCTTCCAAGGAAATGTTTCACCTAGGTCCTGAGTACCAGAAGACCGTTTATTCTGATGGACAAACTAGCATGAGTTACCGGGCCATCAAAATTATGAGGTCTGTGTAAACACAGCAGATCTGTCTTGTTTCCCACTAAGTTTTTGGATGTTACGTATATCAAATATTTCAGGGAAATATGCAGGCAAGAACAGAGCGTTACTAGGTGAATTAAACTCAAAATTACTGATTCACCTGGGCAGACCCATTTCTCATTGGAACCCCTGAGTTCCACTGAGAATAGCCATTACGTCAGCACTCCCACAATTAATACGACCACCAGTAACCTTAACGTTTGGTGTGCTAACTTATCACGTGTGGCTCCAGAGCACTCGTACCGAGGACCCTAGTGTTACTGATAAAGAAAATTTGTTTCATCCAGCGCTACAGTTAAATGATAGCATGTCCTATAAACTGCACAAGAGATATCCTTGTGCAAGCCGCGCGGAGCTATCCACGCACTCATATCCATATGCATGTTCCAAAGGTAGCTCAGTTTGAATGCCTGTGCTTTTTCACTTTTGGCCAAGAGCCGCTCCTGTCTGTAGCTGAGCTCTGCTTTTTTCTTTGCCAGCTTCTAGAAGGTGTGGATGATATCTACCAAAGGCCACAAAGAAAGAGATGGCTGTGGCACAATAACCCTATGGTGTATGAGCTCATATGCAGCCTGCTTCCTGCTCCTCCTGCGCCCCAGTTTTTCTTGTGCCCCATCTGGCACACATTATGTCCGAGGATGGTAATGATGTTAACATTTTGCCCCCCCCTGGAAAAAATTCTGCGGACGCCCATGTTAGGGACGTCTTCTGAACTGGAGCATTCCGAACATTATGGTAATCCCAGATTTATTTCCATCCCAGTTCTCGTGTATTTAGGAAAACATTCATGACAACATTCAATTTAATGACATTATAGAGAAAATAAAAAAGCATGGTATTAGTTCTAGGGGCATTAAAACTAAGTATGCTGGATTAAGATATTTAAAAATGCATGTCATATAACAAATCGTCTCTCCAGTCTACCACGCCGCTGTTATATGATGGAACAAATGATGTACGTCGATATTTCTCGTACTGTTTGTAAACGTGGTGTACTCATCTCTGATGAATCAATGGTACATTGGTTTTTGAAATTATGTATTTTTTAATGACAACAATAAATGTTTTTATTCTTCAAGAGATTCACAATAACGTAAACACTTTACTATCTTTTTGCTCTACAAATAATGGAACACCGATGTAATCTTACACTAACAAAAGTCACTATATGCTGGTGATGAAATATATTTATGAGTTACCAAGATGTGCTATAATGGCTATAATGAGGGGGTTAAAAAGCAATGAGAATGAGGGTTGAACCATCAGGAACAGGGCTCCACATCGTACATATACTACACTTCAACACCCGCTCACTCATCAAACATGCTGTAGACATCCCTATATTTCCCATCACACATCTGTAGAGGAAGTGACATCACTAGATATCAGTGGCGGCCGGCATGGATCGCTGGTGGTGAGGCAGGTGCTGGGGTTGCAGGGGGTACCACATGGGGGGGGTCGCAATTTAAAAAAAGTACCCTGAGGCCGGGTCCTGCGTCTCTGGTCCTGCTCCTGCTCTCCTGCCTCCAACTCTGACAGGAATGGGAAGCAGGCAGCCAGGTTCCCTCCCCTAAGCCAATCACAATGCTGCAATGCAGCGTTGTGATTGATCTGAGCGCTGTGACATGGCGTTCAGCCAGGGGCTGGAGGGGTGGGCATGTTCTCCATGCATTCTGTAATGCATCCTGCACGGAGAACGGGGAAAGTGTGCATGACTGGGTTAGGCGGCCCGAGAGGGCCGACTAAACAGTTATTGCACACTTAGGAGTGGGCAAACCACTCCTCCCGCGCAACGAGAGCAGAGCAGCACACCCACCCGCCACAAATCAGCAGGACACAAAGCATAAAATTATAATAACTCCAATTTATTATCATTTTATGTTTCTCACTGCTGAAAAGCAGTGGGGTGACGCTCCTCCACCATAGCGGAGGAGCCACCCCAGGTAGACTTCCCATCATCCAGGAAGGGACATCTCTAGTTCCAGCCAAAACTGTCTTTAAAAGAAGAAGCCAAGCAAGATAACTTCATTTTCCCATCATCCATCTGCACAGGAGGTGACAGCACTAGTTTCCCACCTATGGCACACTACGTCTATCCCTCCTCCCAGGACCTACTCAACAGTGGCAGCAGTGTGGAGAAAGCCCATATGTGCCCATCTGCGCCTGGACTACACACAGTGCCAGGAACACGCCAAATGCACCCAGCACCCCACTCAAACACACTCACACAACCCAGCCTCTCACTCACAGACCTAACACCACTCACGCAAACTGGCACACTTGCATGCATGATCCTCAACACATGCTCGCTCACCAAACACGCCAATGAGATATAGGACCTGCTGTATGAACATGTTACGGACAGGCTCTTCCTCACAAAACCATGGCTGAACCCCATCTACCCACTGGCTACAAGCCGGCCAGACAAGAAGGTCAGCACAACCCTTGAGGTGGAGTCACCATCATATTAAAAGACACCTTCAGCTGAACCTCCTTCACAGACACCCCCATCAGATACATGGAAAACCTCATGTTTAAGATATGCATCACAGCCAGCTTCTCCCTGGGGAGAACTCTTGTATATAGACCACCAGGACACTGCACCAATTTCTCCAGTGACATCATGATCTTCATCGCACCCTTCATCATCAACACCGGCACCTTCAACCTACCTCTTTGGATACCTTAACTTTTGCCTAGAAAACCAGACTGATCCAAACTCTATTGGCCTTCTACAAAATCTTGCAAACCTTGGCCTCACCCAGCACCTTACCAGACCCACCCACACTGCTGGACACATTTTGCACCTGATTTTCTCCTTAATCAACCACATCGCAATCAACAAGCCAGCAATTATGACCTGGACAGACAACGGTCTCATTAGTTTCAGCATACCTATACCACACCACCTCAGACCTACCACCACTGGTACCACCCCAGGAGGTGGAAGAGCATCACAGAAGAGGAGTGAGTTTCTGCTCTCTCTGCACACTGACCCGAGCGCACCAGCAACTTACCGAAAGCCCAGCCACGGCCCGTGGGGGGAGTTTCGGTTGGGCAGAAAGGCCGGGTGGGGAGGGTCATGGTGGGGGTGGTGCTAAAAACCGGAATATGGATAATTGGAGGTAAGTAAACAATTTAATTAATAAAACGAATTTCGTAGCGCGCGCTGCATTGCATTTTGCGATGCAGGGCACACAACGAAATTCGGTCAAGGTCACTTTCACATTGGCTAAGAGTGACTCATCATCTTTTGCATGCAGGAAGAAACTTCAGCACGTCAACTTGACCGGTAATATGTTTTGGTTGTGCCTGCTTTTAACCTTTGGCACCAATGTTCTCCTTTCAATTGTCACACAAAAACCTGCTAGGGATTTCTCTTGACCCTAATTTAAATCCGCACGCACAGGCCAGAAAGGTGGATACTGTTCTGGATCTGTTACATCATGACATTCCTCAGGTATTTTCAGATAATGTAGGAAGTGTCAAAGGGTATATTTATCCTATGGGACTTAAATATAGTGCCAAATCAATGCATACAAAGTTTGAAATATTTCTTTGATTTTGTTGCAGGGATTCTGCTCGGGAACAGAACTATGATTAAGACCACAGAACGTCTGTAGGCAGGGACTGAGTCACCATACTACCTCAGTACCCATGAGCCTGAGTCTGACTAGCTATAGTGTCTCACTTGCCCTCCTAACCATATCCAGAGAGACAAGTGAATGGATGCCCCAGAACACAACACTCCTGATACTCTAAGGGATCAGGGCAACAGGATACCCACTTTCGCTCTCACACTCGTACCCGTCCACAAAAAGATATAAAAGAGACACAAAGGAAGTTCGAAATGTTTTTTTAAACTATCATGCTCTAGAATTCAGTATTCATACAGTCACCTAGCCAGTAAACCATATAGTATGAAAAGTCCTGTCATATTACAAGACAGATTAGCCTAATTCCCTTTTCCTTCTACAGAAGCGGAATGATTAATATAATAAACATCTCTGGGATTAGTAGTGGACCCCGTACCCTAGGATTCACAGGTGGACGTTCGACATCTCCAGTACAGCCGTGATCTCCTCTCAGAAAGTCTCTCTCTCTTGTAGGTTACATTACTATGTATTTTTAAAGGAATTAGAGATGCACTACCTTCTGTTAAGCTTAATGCTGACAAGTTTTATCAGAATTCAGAAAATCTTTTTTCAAACTTTGAATTATTTGGCGTGCTGCACGGGTGACACGTTTGTCCTCACCGTGTCTAAAACATAAACCTCCCTACCTCGAGACCATAGGTCCCGACCCCTGCGCACATTTGCCAATGGGATATACCCAACAATAATTAACACTATATATTAATACGAATTATTTCACTGCATAGTTGAACATTTATTATGACACCATAAATATTCACTCGTTGTGCTTAATATTAAACCATGAAACTTATATTACATGCAGTACATATCATGCAATCATTTATTCTTTTACAACGTCAATTCTGACAATGCTCTTCTGGATTCATTTCAAGATGCTCTATGCATTTCGGGTCTCACAGGACCCTTCATCAGGAGCAAGTGCCATCTACAAAAACAATAATGCACAGCAATGAGCTTTATATAGCAACTGGGGTAAACGATGTAGCATTTGAAAAAAAGAGAGCAACATGCTTTCTAGTGATGTGTAAAAAACTCAATCAAAAAGGGTGTGTGTGACCCAAACCATCACCACCATGCTTTCACTCTATCCCAAAGACAAAATGCCAGCTTACTTGATGATCTTTAAACGACGCACATGATACCTGAAAGATTAAAACAACCGTCTATGAAAGAAACATAGTGTTTTAACTAATTCCTACAAGCGTGTATCAACTCTGCCTTCTGGACTTACCAAAAGGCTTCGTGTAAATCAAATCCTGATGGCTGAATATCCGTAGTTAATATCTCGTTAAAGGCGACCGCGTTTCAAGTCCCTACAACAACAGAAAATAGGCACAATGTCTGGTTAGACCCTCATTCAAAATACCGTGTTCGAACTTCCTTGCAAACTCGCTCGCTTTCTAAATTTCCATAGATCTTACCGATTCCCTTGGAAACCAAGCTCTCAACTCCGCTAGACCGTATCTCCGAATGAATGCAACTCCGCGAACTCCGCATCCGCGAGAACGCTGTTACCGACGAGTTAGGTAATGAACACTAACAAAGGACTACCATTCTTAAGTATGATTCCATAGTTATTTTTTGTGGAACAATCAATTTTTCTTGCAACAGAAAGGCACTTCAATGGGCTTTTCCGGGGCGCCGGCGTACGCTAATACCTACATGGCTAAATTTGAGTTCGACAATATTTTCAATGATCAAGAATGGCAAATTTCTACCAAATTGTTTTGCAGGTTCATAGACGACATTTTCATCATATGGACAGGAGATAGACAAAATCTTGAGAGAAAACTTCTACAATTGAACACATATGATGATAACATACAATTCACTTATGAAATAAGTGATCGTCAAATATCTTTTTTGGATGTCTTGCTTAAAATTGAAGACAAAAAACTAATCACAACTCTCTTCAAAAAGGACACAGATGTCAACAATGCTTTAAAATATCAAAGTTTTCATCCTCCAAGTTTAAAAAAGAATCTCCCTTTCTCACAATTTATGAGATTGAAGCGTATTAGCTCAGACAAAAGTGATCTGGAAGTATAAATGACTGTTCAATCAAAAAGGTATGAACAAAGAGGTTATCCGCCCAACATCATAGAACAAGCAAATAAACGCATTCATGCCATGGAACGTAAATATCTGTTAATTCAGAAACCGAAGGATAAAAAAGAAAGGCATGTATTTGTCTCTAAATTCAACACCAGTACCCAAAAAATCAAGAATATTATCAACCGACATTGGGTTCTGTTGGAAAAGGAAACAGATTTTCAAGGTTTATTTGATGTTAAAGCTCTTTTTGCATTCACAAGGTCCAAAAACCTTAAAGAGATTCTGAAATTCTCAACCCACAGAAAAGATACATCAGTGAATAGAGGTATGAAAAAATGCACAAACTGTGTGCACTGCAGCAACGTCATCATCGGCAATACTATACATCATCCCCTGTCAGGAAAAGAAATAAAATTACACCATAATTCAGATTGTAATTCTATGAACCTGATATACTACATAAAATGTCCCTGCGGGAAAGTTTACGTAGGTAAGACAGA
Organism: Lissotriton vulgaris; assembly: GCF_964263255.1. Classification (NCBI taxonomy): domain Eukaryota; kingdom Metazoa; phylum Chordata; class Amphibia; order Caudata; family Salamandridae; genus Lissotriton; species Lissotriton vulgaris. The sequence continues at coordinate 5,292,658 of NC_141686.1, forward strand.
AAGAAAACTAAAAGTGCGAATTTCAGAACATAAGAGTACGATAAGAAATAAAAATATGAAAAGCAATTTAGCATCCCATTGGACTAATGAGAGACACAGCATATCTCAATTAAAATTTTCAGTGCTAGAACAGGTAGTTCTCCCTGAAGGAGTGGATCGCACCAGATCCCTCCTTCAGCGAGAAATATTTTGGATAAAAACGCTGGGTACCCAATAACCAAAAGGATTAAATGAAAGGATAGATTTATCTTGTTTTCTGTAACTTTGCTCATTATTGTGGTTAACTGTTGATCAGTACACATGTACATATACTGTATATATGTCTAGTATGTTGTATAAAGTATCTTGGTTTGCTTAAACATGCTTACACACCCACATTTTTCCACACTATAAGTTTTTTTAGAGCCACCAGGTGTTTTTTTTATGAGGTCTATGTTTTGGCTCCGTAGTCACTGCGTCGAATATTGTCCACACCCCTTGTTTTTAACATTATTTTGTTTTCTGATGAATATTTTACGAGTGTTTAAAAATGGTTGTATTTTTTATATGCATTTCACATGGTTTTGAAAAATATATATCTTATATATTTGCAGTCGAACCCTTTAACTATGGTGGCCGCATCATACTTAAGAATGGTAGTCCTTTGTTAGTGTTCATTACCTAACTCGTCGGTAACAGCGTTCTCGCGGACGCGGAGTTGGCGGAGTTGCATTCATTCCGAGATATGGTCTAGCGGAGTTCAGAGCTTGGTTTCCAAGGGAATCGGTAAGATCTATGGAAATTTAGAAAGCGAGCGAGTTTGCAAGGAAGTTCGAACACTGTATTTTGAATGAGGGTCTAACCAGACATTGTACCTATTTTCTGTTGTTGTAGGGACTTGAAACGCGGTCGCTTTTAACGAGATATTAACTACGGATATTCAGCCATCAGGATTTGATTTACATGAAGCCTTTTGGTAAGTCCAGAAGGCAGAGTTGATACACGCTTGTAGGAATTAGTTAAAACACTATGTTTCTTTCATAGACGGTTGTTTCAATCTTTCAGGTATCATGTGCGTCGTTTAAAGATCATCAAGTAAGCTGGCATTTTGTCTTTGGGATAGAGTGAAAGCATGGTGGTGATGGTTTGGGTCACACACACACTTTTTGATTGAGTTTTTTACACATCACTAGTAAGCATGTGGCTCTCTTTTTTTCAAATGCTACATCGTTTACCCCAGTTGCTATATAAAGCTCATTGCTGTGCATTATTGTTTTTGTAGATGGCATTTTCTCCTGATGAAGGGTCCTGTGAGACCCGAAATGCATAGAGCATCTTGAAATGAATCCAGAAGAGCATTGTCAGAATTGACGTTGTAAAAGAATAAATGATTGCATGATATGTACTGCATGTAATATAAGTTTCATGGTTTAATATTAAGCACAACGAGTGAATATTTATGGTGTCATAATAAATGTTCAACTATGCAGTGAAATAATTCGTATTAATATATAGTGTTAATTATTGTTGGGTATATCCCATTGGCAAATGTGCGCAGGGGTCGGGACCTATGGTCTCGAGGTAGGTAGGTTTACATTACTATGTATGCCTATATGACAAGGCTCACATGCTCACAAACAACAGCTGCACTCATGTGTTGTGTCTAGGTGCTGGAGCCTGACAATAATAAAATAAAAAGGGATATTGTTGGTTGACCTTGTCAGCTGTGTTGAAACTAAATCCCAGGTAAGAACGGAATGCAAAAACAGCTGCATGCTCTGTGTGAAAGTGCAATGTGGCACAAAAATAAGCGTATTTCTATAGTAATGTGTGCAAAGAAAATGCTTCATATACCGTGACCAGTTCATTCATTGGTCCTCTTTCTGCTGCAACTGCGACGGGCATCTGAATCGCCGAACCTGCCAGTGTAGCAGCCGGGGGTGAATGCTTTCCTTGAATGCTTTTCTTTGCACTCTTGGGACCCGCGCCCCTTGTGCGGCGAGCCGAGCACCCCTGCTGCAGTAACCCCCTTCAAACGTGGCCGTTCGTGGAGAGAGGAGAGCCGCGAGTCACGAGCACTGCAACGCGGAGTTTCGAGCCGTTGGGAGCCGCATGATTGTTACTAGTGAGGCAGCCGTTAGCCGTGCAGTGATTATGTGCGGCAGGAGCCGCGAACCCCTACCAGGAGTGGCGGGAGCTCCTTGGTGCCCCCAGGTGCTCCCAGCCCCCAAAGTGCCCCTAGGTGCAGCAGAAGCCTAATTGTTGTAGCAGGTGCCGCTCGCTGCAATTCCGGAGCAGTTTGGAGCCCATGGGTGCCCCTGGGAGCCCCTAGGAGCGGCAGTGCAGTGCCCAAGTGCGGCAGGAGCCACAAACTTTTTCTGGGCGGATAGGGGGCTGAGAACTGATACATGCTTAGTGGAAGCAGCTGGAAGCAGCAACAGCAGCAGGAGCCCAGGTGAGCCACCCACTGTGAGCCTCAGTGAGCCCTAGAGCAAAACTTTGTGTAATACTCCCTAGGAGAGTGCAGAAGACCGGTTAATCCTATGGGGACAAACCTGTGAGGCAACAGATCCCTTAAAGTGTGTTGCCGAGGTGGGGAGGCTGTGTGAGGGTTCATAACGTGCTGGAGCTGGTGACAAATCTGAGACGAAGGACATTTGTTTTCCTGTCTGTAAGGGAGCGAAAGACACATCTTCTCCTCGCTTTGCAGCTCCTTGTTAGTGGGGTTTGGAGGGTGGAGAGTGGTTCAAAGCACTGGAGAGCCCACCACCACCTCAAAGCTCAGATGAAAACAGGGCTAACACCTAGGCCAAATTAGGCCCACGCACACACCCAAGGCCACGAGAGGAGCCACAGGTTCTGTTATATTTGCAGAATAAGCCAGGGGCTGTCTGATGGTCGGAGGAAATAGTTGAGCTGTGCTGAAGTGAGTGTGAACTTTTCTGAAGGCCCCACAGAGGGAGTTAATATTACTCAAAGTAAGCACTGCAAAATACAGCTTAAGCAATACTGAGTGATTCTAAATCATGCGCTCAGGAAGAGAAAGGGCAATGGGCCACCCAATACGTCGGCCACGGAAAGCTCAAGCACGAGAGTACTAAAAAAAGCCAAAGCACAGCCAAAGGATACAAACCAGACGCCTATTTCACCAATAGCACGGAAGTTCGAAAAATCCTGAAAAGTCCAGCATAAATTTGATTTCTTGAAAGACCGACTGGGGCTATGATGTCAGGCCAAATTGATTCAGAAGTAAGTAATCTTCAGGCCCCCATCAAGCTTATAAGTAATGCGGAAATAAACTCACTTCCAATTGAGCAAAAGCAAGATTTTGTAATAAAAGCATACAATGTGGACATAGAGGCCAATATATCAGAGCAATCAATAGATCATACGTATAGAAATTACTGACCTTGGAATATTATGTTTTACATCAGATTGTCAAATGTTAAATGTCAGCTGCCAAATGGATCATACACAACTGGAAATCTTTGAGGACTCAAAAATCGAGTAGTCGCTTGAAGTACCGTCCCTGACTCCTAAAAATATAACAGCTTCCAAAAATTTACCGATCGAAGTTAAGGTTGAAATAAGAATAAACAATGTTCAAAGTAGTGTCCACCCATTTGTCAATCTGACGGTAGAAGGATTCACAAGTGAATACTTAGGAAAAAACATAGATGAAAGCAATCAGGATAGCCAATTGAGAACAGAAGAGCATACATCTTCCTTGCCAGAATCAACAACGAAGAGAAAAAATGATGAAGTTACAAATTTAGAAATAAACCGTTCAGATCAGATTAAACAGAGAAATGAATCACACAACCAACTACCTAGTCAACCAGCTAAGCAAGAAAAAACAACACCAACCGGCAATCGAGCAAAGGTAATAATTGAAGAAAGTTTACAAGTTCCAGTAGCCTTGACAAAAAAATCAGAAATCTTTCAACTTGATAATGACAACAGGTGTAAATACAACGTAGAGGATGATAAAAGGGAGTTGTCCAACATCCTCATAAACTCCAACTTGAATCCCAAAAACTCTCTTGATACCAAACAGGAACCTTAGAGGGAGCAAAACACGAAAGCCATAAAAAAATCATGACTTGGGGTCCATTTGGAATTTTTTTAATCAAACTTCATCACTATCTCTTGAAGCATTGACTCTCCAGTCGAATACAATGGACATTCAAATAGAAATACTCGGCACAATGGCAAAGGCAGTAGACCACAGACAATCTGAGCTAAATAGTCTGATAATTAGAGCACAATCTGACACATCAACTACCTATTTGAAATGTTCCTGCGCACCAATAATAAATAAACTCACATCAATACCAGTAGTCAATAATACTATATTGGAAGCCGTGAAAGACAACCTTCAATTGTAAGACGCTAAGAAACCAAAATATAAAGAAAGCACGGGCTTAGGAGTAGAAAGTAATTTTTCAACAACAATGGAGTTAACAGCCAAAAATGATTTAGAAGCTCAGGACAGTGTACTACCACCAAAAACCCTGAGTAGACAAGGGAAAAAAAAATCCCAACAGGAGGTGAACCTTCTGTCCAACTTACACTAAATCATACGGACGATCAAGGGATTGATGTAGAAGATTCAACATTGTATACAATTATAAAAAGACAGAGGAGAAAACTACGCAAAGCAAAGACACAAAATTAAGACGGAGAATCAAATTAAGTTACACTCTCAGGCGAAAATGCCTTGCAATGAGACTAAAAGTGAAAAATATCATGCAGAGAAAACCACAGGAAAACAAATACCCAACACACTTCATGACCATTTTATATCAGGAACAACAACAAACATTCAGTACTTTGATATCTTGGTGAAACCAGCCAAAATTTCTATGAAAAAGAACACCCATAATGGGGAAGATACCGTAAGCGACAACATAGTGCTTTCCCCTGTTGAACGAACTAAGGTGAGGAAGCAAGCTCAACCACAGAAGACTACCAAAAAGCAGCATGGAAGCTGCTATGAGGAAAAAATATCCAGGGAGAACACCCAACGGAGCACACTGAAAAATGCCCTAGATGTTTTAAAAGAAGTAGAGCAAATAAACAGCAGTAACCAGGTGCAATGATCACCTTATGGGGATCGTCATATAGTATCAAATCTAAACTGGAATTCAAATCAATCAGCTTGTAATCTTGCATACTCAAGTCGGATACAACCAAATAACAAGGCAGAGCATGAACCTGTGTGACAAATTGAACAGACAGACCAAATCGAGGACAGAAATCAGTTATCAAAGATTAACCATTTAGTTATAGTAAGACAAGGTGAGCACAAACGAGTTATACATAAAGCCCAGCTGGAATTGGAAGACAATCCAGAGAGGGAACTGCCTGGTAACGGGTCGGAACAACTCGTTTTCAAACCTGTGTATGAATCCGGAGGGCAGCATGATATGTTGAAAATGGGCAATCTCTTGTGCCTCATTAAATCGATACTTTCATTAGCCAACTTGTCATCCAGTGACATTGAATGTGTTGGTTTCTTACATAATCCTGAAGGTTCACAGCCACTAACAATAATAACCGTAATACCACCCTCTATAGTGGAACAAATTATAAACGAGCAGGAAACCTTTCGCAATTGGGGGATAATTATTAGCAAGGTCAACCCGAAGGAATGCCAGATACCATTGTTAAAAGCAGAAGACATGCTAACCGGTGAAAAAGGAATACATGGCATCCCCGTCTTCTCAGTATTAAAAAATCTGCAAGGAAAAATAAGCTTAGATGTCGAAAAGCAACTGGTCGACAAAAAGTCAGAGAATACTAGAGGGATAAATGAGAAATGGATAACCATGGCCTTGCATGTGAAAGATAATCAATTACACAATAAGCAAAACAAGACATATAAAAATTTAACAAATGAAAACGATACAATAACAATCTGCTCATGGAATATAAAGGGAATAAGTAAAAAATTAGATAACTTTACTCAATCATCAACATTCAATTCTTACCAGATTATACTATTACAAGAGACCTGGGCAATCCACCTGTCTCTTCTACATGGATACAAAGGATTCTTTGAACCAGCGAACAAGCATAATAAACATGGCCGTCCTTGCGGAGGTTTAGCGATATTCATATCAATAGACTTGAAAGCAAAACACCAGCAAGTGGCGTCGAAAAACTGCAATGTTCAAATGGTAAAATTAGAATATAAAACATATAATCAAGTAAAAATTATAAAGTTGGTTAATATATATATTCCTCCGACAGGAATCGCAAGGAAGTCTATGTTTGCTACACTCACTAGTTATCTACTCAAATAAATGGTTGACGATCCTTTTGCAGAGTTTATAGTTAAGGGAGACTTGAATCTAAACCTGCTAGTTCCATTTACAAGAGATGATGTCATCCAGTCACAAGATCAACAATGGCTTATTCCAGAGCAATCAATGAACACATCAACAGAAACTAAGCTGAAAAGATCAAGTCTAAACTTTGTGAAAGATATCGAAGCCCTGGGGCTACGTATATTAAATTGGAGATTTCAAACGGACTCGCCCCCAGAATGGTCATTTCATGCACAAAATGCGAAGTCACAAATTGACTACACAATGGTATCACTGAGAATCTTTAATACCATAACTTTGTTCTATTTCAGGAAGCTGGCTGAGAGTGATCACAGCCAGCAAATATTTACTACATCACTCAAAAACACGAAGCATCGATTATATTGGTCAATGTAAGGGCAGGTTCAAACCATAAATTACAGGAATTCATCTGGAAGCCAAATACAAAAGAATGTACCAGTGAACTAGCACCAAAGCTAGTAACTGAATGCTTTCAAGAAAAAAAACGCCTTGTCTGCAACACGACCCTTCCAGTGAATCAAGGAATAATAAGTCAATGCGGAAAGAAAAACTTTAAACAAAAATTAATTTGGCATATATGTTTTGGAAAATGAAACAGTCGCGAAATAAACTCTTGGAAGAGTTAACCAAGCTCCCAAACAACAGAGAAATACTAAACACCATAAAATCATTAAATACAACTCTGAGGAAGCTAATCTGGGATGAAAAAGCTTAAGCCAAGCACGATCTGTGGACCAAAATTTTCTATGCCAGCAATCAAGCAAACTCAAGGGAGTTTTGGAAAATGATAAATAGCTTAGTAAGTGTCATCTGTACTAACTGAGACCGAATGGGTAAACTTTTTGGGGAACAATTTAAATCCGGGTTGCAAAATAACGGAAAGATATGATCATAAAAGGAAGGAGACATCAGACCCAGAAATGGAAAATGAAATTGATATAACACAAGTTCAAGTGGCTAATTTAAATAAAAAACAAAAAGACGGTGCACCAGGCACAAATGGTATTCCTTTTGCCCTCTACAAGGAGGATCCAGGCATATGGGCTGAACACCTAACCAAAGTCTTTAATGAAGTAGTACAGAGAGGGACGATCCCCGAATCACGGAGAGGGTCACTAATATCCCCTATCTTTAAAAAGGGAAATTGGGCCTGGCCTGAGAACTACCATTTAATAACACTACAAGACACGGACGCACAAATGTTTGCAGGGATCTTGTTGTCAAGCCTATCGAACTGGGTAAAGGAAAATGAAATTCTCCTGCCAAATCAAACAGGCTTTATTAAAGGCCTAGGAACGACAACAAACTCCCTAGCCCTATCGATATTAATGGACAAAGCAATTGCAATAAAACAACCATTGTACCTTTGCTTTGTAGATTTTAAATCAGCTTTCGACTGTGTGGACAGAAATCTACTCTGGGAAAAGCTACGACTGCAAGGGATCCCTCCACAACTATTACAGTTGATTCGTCACCTCCACACACACACCTGGGTAATAGTGCGGATCGGCGATGGCCGATCACTAACTAAGGAAATATCGATGCCAGGAGGCCTAGAGCAAGGCTGTTTACTTGCCCCATTACTATTTAATCTGTTCTTAGCGGACTTAACGGAGGTCCTTAACAATATAAATGCTCATCCACCTAAGCTTGCTGATAAACACATATCGTGATTATCTGAGTATGCAAAAGATAATAGGATGGTTATAAATGAATCAAAATCCAAAGTCATAGTGATTACAAAAAAATTCAAGAAGGAAATACAAGTCAAAATGGTTTCTGGGAAAGTCACAATTAGATCAAGTAGAAACCTATAGATATTTGGGTGGTTTACTCAACGACAACAGAAACTTTCTTCCACAGAAACTTGAAATCCATAGAAAATCAAATGCCTTTACAGCAGCATTTAGGACTATCCAAAAATCTATTAGCGACCTTACCTATCGCCCATTTTTAAGAGTGATTTCTGCTAAACTGCTACCCTCATTAACTTACAGCAGCGAGGCCTTAAATGGAAAAGATACAGCTATTATCAACAATGCTACTTCAAAAATGTTCAAAATCCTTTTCCATTTACCCATCAATGCCTCACAAGCACAAGTCAGACTGGAATTCGGTCTAAATAACCAGATGTATGCTCGAAAGGGACATATAATAAAAGTCTGGTACAGAATAAAAAATGTCCAAGACAACTTAATGTCCCAGTTAATTTGGAGAGAAAGTTGCGGCAACAGCAAATCACAAGCTTGGAAATACTTGGATGTGGCCTTGGAAGAATTCAAGGTTAGGCCGGTTTGGGACTCATGGCCCATAATAAATGGTTTTTCAAAAAAGATGGCTCAGCAATATTTGAACAAGCCATGGTCACTGAAAAACAAACAAATCTTTATTAAAGCACATTTTGGTGTACTGCCAGGTCTATGCCATCTACCACCTTGTAAAAAGTATGAAAAGGATACTGCATGTAGGCTGTGCACTGATCCTATGTCTTTCCCCAGACGATTTACTTTTGGACTCCGCTCTGGCAAAAATTTTAACCAGAGTGTGGAAAAAATCAGAACTCCAGGAAACATTAAATTAATAATTAGTTTATATTCTTCCTTTTTAAAATTGTATTGATTGCTTTATTCTTATCTCATTGTAAAGGATTTTATCAAAAATACTCATTCAAATAAGATGTTCTGTATTTTAAATGAATTGTTGCTATTTAAACTATATATAATGGATTATTGCATGAATTTGTTCTATTGTAAGATTGTAATTAATGAAACAATAAGGGATATACCTATATCGTGAACAGTTAGGCTAACACAGGGAAAATACAATGGGCCTAGTACTGAACCCATGACAAGTTTACACGGAGCTGTAGAAGCGGTAAAGAATAGGCTGAACAAAGAGGGAATAATTGAAACAGTGGAAACCTCTCAGTGGATGGCACCAGTAGTCGTGGCTACCAAGACTTCTGGGGACATACAATTACGTGTAGACCTCAAGCACTTCTACAAGGATGTGGTTTAAGACAAATTTCCCGTACCCAACATAATGGAGATGATAACTATGATGAGCAATGGCAAGTTTTTCACCACATTGGATTTGACACCTGCTTCGCTTGAGTGAGGATCAGGTTCGCTTGAGGTAGGATTCCAAAGATCTTCCCGCATTTATAATGCCCTTTGGGGTCTTCTGCTTCAACAAAATGCTGTTTGGTGGCATCTGTTTTTCAAAGACTTATGTCAAATTTGCAAAAAGGTATATCTGGGGTAAAGTTATTTCAACAGGACATGCAGATGTTTAGTGATGACTTGCATAAACATATAGGCAAAGTCAGAGAGGTGTTAAAAATGTTGGAACAGAAAGGCCTGACTCATAATTAGAAAATGTAGGTTTTGCCAACGGAAGATAACGTACCTAGAACATGTAATATCTGTGGATGGTGTAAAACCCAAAGAGGATTTGATCATGACTATCTTAGACTTACCAACTCCTACTAGAACAGAAGATGTACAATCGTTTTGGAATGACAGAGTACTATGTTAGGTTTACACCTAATTTAGCAAGTTGAACTTTTAATGCTGAGAGTCTTCTTAGGAAAGATGTTTAATTTTTATGATCAGATGCCTGCCAAAAGGAATTTGATGACCTCAAAACTGGTCTATCGTCAGCGCAGTGCTTTAAGAGTTTTATTTCTGGACAGCCTTGCTTGATTGTTATGAATGCTAGTAAGAGGGGAATTGGTGCCATTTTGAAACAGACTCAGGAAGGGGGCAAAGATTCTATTGCATTTGTATCTGGTTCATTGAAAGGAACGGAGGTGCGCTACTTGACCATTGAGAAGGAAGCCCTTGCTGTTTATTGGGCAATAAAGACATTTTTGGCAGTTTGTGTGGGGTGTCAGGTTTTTTGTGCAAATGGATCATACACCTTTGCTAGACATTTTTGGAAGGAAAGGCCCGGGTGCACCTCATCCTGGATTTGCAAAAATTTGGTAGCACTCCAGCACTTTTAAACTGTGGTGTCCTGCTAGCCGGGGATAGATAATGAGGTAGCAGACTGTCTGTCCAGGTTAGCGGTATATTCATGTGACAAGGATGAAGAGAATGATACTTGGTGGAAAGACAATGAGATCAAAGTTCGCAGCATAATGGTGGGCTTTGTGTCAGAAAATAATTGGTTATTGGAATCAGAGAAGGGTGAAGTTTTGAAACTTGTGCAGCAGTTTATCCGGACTAGAGACAACAGTTGGAGATAGGATGGACAGTTTATGGGATTTGTCTAAGTGTTTGATGAACTATCCATTGTCAACAATAGTGTGCTGAGAGAGAGAGAGAGCCCGTTGGCTCCACCTCTTGGAGTTAGAAAACATCTAATATGTATTGCCCATGAGGGTTATCAAGGAATATGTAAAACTGAGGAGAGACTTGAGTGTGTTTACTGGTGGCCTAGAGTTGACATAACAGTGGAACTACTGTTGAAGGAGTGCAGCAATTGCAAGATGGTAAGATGTTTGATAAGAGCATGAAGGTCAGGACACCTTTCATGATTTGCAGTGAAATTCCGCCTGAGATTTGGGAGGAGATCGGACTGGACATTGTTGGGCCTATTAATGGGGAAGGTTCTAACAAGTACAAACTTATGGACATGCTGTCTAGGTTGCCGGAAGTGGGTGTTACTGATGAAATTAACACTACATCAGTCATCAATTTTGTGGCTGAGATTTTCTTACAGACACTGGTCTTCATTTGACCTCAAGAGAGACTGAATGGTTTCTGGGGGAACAGAGGCATAACACATAAGAGGTGTGCTCTCTCTCATGCCAAAACCAATGGCCTGGTGGAGAGGTTTATTAGGACGCCCAAGGAAACAATTTATATTGCTAGGTACAGTGGCAGTAGTTGGATTCAGGCTGTAAAGAAAAGGGTGGAAGAATATATGTTCACCCTCACTATACTACTGAGGTGAGTCCCTTTATGTTGTTCAGAAAATTCTACCATATGTCTCCCTCGGGAACATACGCCAAGGACTCTGTGTACTCCGACATTCTGAAGTAGCCAATGAATGCCAGAGAGTCACAATTGCAAACAAAGAGAAAAGAAAATTATGACCTTGGTAAAGCTGTAAAACCTATGTCTATTAGTGTCAGAGATTTGGTAAAGGTAAAATTGTCTGAGAGGGTTTGAGGTGTCACATGCTTTAACAAACCTTAGAGAGTGAGACAGCTTGTTCTGTGGAGCTGTCAAAATAGAGGATGGATGCATTTGTAATTTCAACAGAATTGTGATTGTGAACTAAAAATTCTGATAATGTTTGGCTTACATGTTTTCTTTTTCATGTTTGTTAAAGGAGGGGATTTGTGGTAATGTGTAGTTTAAGTGATAGAATTGTGCTTTGTTTTTGCAATGGAATCTTCCTTGTAGTTTCCTTTAATGGTTCTTCTTTAGGTGTTCTGTGTCAAATGTTTATGCTTGATTGGAGAAACTGTGAAAGGCAGTTAACTGGGAAAACCTAGGAAAGGTGAATCTGGAGTTTCTTCTTTGTCCTAATAAATCAATTTGAAAACATTCTCCACTTGTTGGTATTTCTTTGCATTATCAAGGTCACTTTCACTGAAGAGCATTCTATTACATCATTCCTAAAGCATGGAACAGCCTTCCACTCCACATAAGAGCCTCCTCCTCTCTTCTTGAATTCTTCAAGCAGCTGAAGACCTGGCTTTTCAATTAACCAACTGACCAAAGGCAGGGTTAGGCACACACACCTGCTCAATGCCAGGATATCTTCGAGGGTTATATTGTATTTTACAAATACACATAACATCAGAAATGTATAACAGCCCCAGCCTTATTTTTCCTATAAAAAAACTGGCTGAACCCTGCATTTACAAAACTCACACAGCCTCAGCCAGCCCCCAGCTAGAAAATCACCAGGAAAGACAGGTTTTAGAAGCCCAGAGGCAGAACCACCATCATTCTCAAGAACACTGTCAGCTGCACCGCTTCCATGGGCACACCATCCTCCAATGTGGAAGACCTTTCATTCGAGCTCCACGCCACAAACAAATGTACCTGAAGCGACACTGTCATCTACACACATGGTATTTACCTGCTCTTTATTTTTTGTCTATAGGTAGTGCAATCCTGTGGGAGTGGGATTTGATCCCAGAAGCTAGTTAATTACGCCACCCAACTATTAACTCCATCAGAATCCAGACTGAGGACTCCAGACTGAGTGCTAGTGCTCAGGTGAAAGGAGAAGTGGATGAAAAGAAGAAACAATATTCTCTGCTTCTCAGTTCCATCTGCACAAAGGCACTTCTAATTGGTCACTATGGCTTGGGTTATGAGATGATTAGTAATGGTATTTTGATAAAAGGTGTAAGAATAACCCTGTTACCTCCCCTGCATTGTGATATATGGGTTTGTCCAGACCTGGGTCCTGTGTTGCACTCAGCTGATTAGCCCATAACAAGGGTGAAACTGGTCCTGGGTTGTTTGGATCTCAGTTCAGGGAGGACCCGACTTGACAGTTTGGGCTGGACTGTTCCCATGTGGAGCAGGGTCAAGACTTATTTGCTTATGGCTGTTGCCAAACTGAGGTGGCATGGTGAGCAAAAGAACAATGGTTGGAGTGCTACTCCTAGTTAAGCCATCGGTCAAATCCATGGAGTCACCGGCGTCACGTTTTTACGGAAGCAGTTTGCGAGCTCCGGTTTATTATTTGTGACATCGGAGGATTGTAGCCGTGCACTATTTATCTGTCTATCTGCATGAACCTGCTGGCACGCTCCTAAAGCCACGGCGCTGCTTCGCTTTCTGCCTCTCAGTGACAGAATTTATGGTCTCAAAATAGTAGAAATCAGTATAACAACGCTCATTTTATGACCCAAGAACTAACCTTGCTGTTTGATCATCGGATATAATCAAGTAAACCCTAATTCCACTTCGACAGAGAATGCTTGCTGCCAATGTGAAAATCAGAAATACCTATAAAGAATCAGGATCAGAGCTTTTAAAGGTTCCAGCACCAGACGTATCTACTTAGTGGGCCTGTTCAATAGGTTCTCTAATCTCAGTGCAGCCGGTTTGAGATGTGATCCATATACATCCAACTGTGTCGATAAAAGATCCACCGTTACCAAATTCTAGACTGACCCTGCACTCGTGAAGCATATATTTTTATGTATGTGGCTAATGTAATACAATTTGCATAAACCAATGAAAACACGTATCACAAATAGAAAGACTTCCCAGACGAAAATATTATTAAATAGTCATATATCTTGACTGTAGTTGTATCGAATCCTTGATTGTAACTCAATTATTCTCCTTTTTCTTTTAAAAACACCACATAATTGCTCTGTCGCCGCCAACGCGTTTCATCTCTCTTGGGAGGGACTTCTTCAGGGCTTGTTATAGTACTGTTTCTTATGTTGGTGATAAGTATGGCTCCAAGCCAACCTTAGCAGCAACGTGAATAAATAAGGTGTATTTATTTTATTATGGTGGTCCTTAATATAGGATGAAATCAGTCTTTTTCTCTCTCAAGAATGAAAAAGTAATAAAATCGATCCCAGTTATTCATAAGGATTCCATAATCTGGGTATGTTGTCCTAATGTTAGTGTCGGCGAACGGGGTAGATGCTCAATACTTGTAAATACTCTTCATAGTGGGTGGATTGTCCCCAATGGTAAGTTTGCCCAGTCCTCACGAATATTCCACTCTCTCTTAAGTTAAGTCAAATAATATTGGCAAAAATGGTCAGGAGAGCACAATCCTACAATTCCAGGAACCTTTGTTCTTTTTTTAAAGTTTCCATAAACTGATAGAATGAGGAATGGGGTTTGCTGATCGTACATGCTAATGAGTTATGCCATCCCTCCACCCGACTGTTTGTCTTTGCACCACACTCTAAGCAGGTTGTGTAACAGTGCTCCTATTCAATATTGTAATGTGGAAATCTTTGGTGTCAATATCTGCTTAGATGGCCAAAGTATTGTTCCTCAAAGTAATTTTGAAAAAGAGCCAATATTTCCTTATTGCTCATAAAGTTGTCACTTATGATTATATCAGTGAAATGTGGGCTTACTTGATCAGATTGTACAAAGACTAATATCTTTTTTAGTTCAAATTGTACTTTATCCGCTTCCGTGCGGCAGGAATTCCAGCCCTGTGCTGGACATTCCAATCGGGGGTGTGGTCGTGACGGAACCATTCCATCATCAGCACAGCTCAACCGTGACTCATGACGGAATAGTTCTGTCACGAGCATGGAAGGGGTTACTGTCAGACATTTAACTTTATGGAAGACTTTTTTTATTTTTAAGACAGATTACATGGGAAAATTGAAACAAATTCCCTGAATCTGGTGTTTCATGTAGAATTTCTTAATAACATAAATCATTGCCAATTCAAAAATACTCTATTATTTTCTCAAGGACTATGGGCCTCATTTATGAAAAGAGACGAATCGCTGCGTGAAAACAGCGATGCGTCACTTTTCATTGCACCCTCCTTGCGACAACAATGATGCGTCATATTTACAGTATGATGCATCATGTCGCAAGGAGATACAGATACATCAGTATTTCTGACGTATCTGTAGGCGCAAAAGTGACGCATTGCAGGAGTGTGTCACAAAAGTGACGCAACTCCAGCAATGTGTCCTTTCACATGGGGCAAGCCCCATGTGAAAGGGCCTGCGTCAGTCTTACGCCTGCTGTGAGGCAGGCATAAGATTTTGACGCATTTGAGTCCTAGAAGTGGCGCAGTGAAATCTCATAGATTTCACTGCATCACTTCCCTGACCCTTTCTTGCGTCAATACGCCCCCTTGCATACATTATACCTGGTGCAGGTATAATGTGGCGCAGGGGTGGCGCCCTGCTGCCTCCAGAAGCGGATCGCTCCCCCTGCTCCTCCCGTGGTATCGTACCTGCTTGCTGCATACCGCCTCGCTATTAATTATATTTGTTCACCTAGCTACGCCGCGCTCTGCACAGCGGCTGTGCCTTGCTATCCATTTTAATTTGATTAGAATTGTGGTGTGCTCCGTAATTTTGCCTGCACAGCGCTTAGTAGCCTGAATCTTGTATAGCGCTTTCCTCTGCTGTCCTGCACTATTCTTGCCCTCATAGCGCTCCAGTGTCAGTATTGACCTCATTGTTGGGAACCCTCGCAGCATTTGTTGACCAGAGCGCGATTTGGTGTTTATTTTCAGCCCGTCCCAGACCCTCCCTGCACCTCGCTCCCGCCTCCCACCCGCCCCTCCCACGCTCCGCCCCATCCACTATCCATTTATGGACAGATGGACCCACGCGCAGCGTCCACGCGCTACGGCCACGCCGAAGGTGCGCCAAAGGTAAGCCCGTCTACGCCCGTCCGCGCCTGGACCGCACCCAGCGCCAGACCCCCTGCCCCTCGCGCCGCCCAGCCCCCCCGCATTACCTACGATGCCACCACCCTCCTAGCCCTTAACCCCGGCCGCTCCCCCAACTGCGTCCAAGCCGCTCCTGGACACACCCATGGACCTTTCTCCTGTTACTCCTGCAAATTCAGCGGCACCGACATCTACTCCGCTACGACCACTCCACAGACTCCCGACCCCAACCACCTACAATGCATCCTTCTCAACACCCGCTCGGTCCACAGACACGCCCTATGGAATCTACTAGACACCATCTCTCCAGACGTCGCCTTCCTAACAGAAACATGGATGAACGCTTCCTCCGCCCCAGACATCACCATTGCCATCCCTGAAGACTATAAGATCACACGCAAGGACCGTACCGGCCACACAGGAGGAGGAATCGCTATCGTCCATAAGAAATCAATCCGCATCTCAACCAGCTCTGACGCCAACCTCGCCAACTCCGAACACCTTCACTTCCAAATACACATCGACCCCCAAGACCACACTCAGAGGCACCCTCCTCTACAGACCACCAGGACCCCGCGCAAAATTCAGTGAAGACATCACGGACTTCATCACTCCACACGCGCTCCCCTCCAAAGATTACATCCTTCTGGGAGACCTCAACTTTCACCTTGAAAAGATCAACGACCGCAACACCACCACCCTCTTGGACAACCTCGCCAACCTCGGACTTAAACAACTAGTCACTTCCCCCACCCACATCGCAGGTCACACACTCGACCCCATCTTCACCTCCAGCAATCATGTCTCCTTCAGCCACACTACGGATCTCCTCTGGACTGACCACAGCTGCGTTCACTTCACCTACAACAAGCCGAAACCCACCAACCACCTCCAACCAACTCTGCAAAGAAACTGGAACAAAATCACCACTGACCAGATCTCCGCATCGCTCCTTCTAAACACCCCAGCCCACTCTTCTAACCCAAACCAAGCCGCCGCCAACCTCACCCTATGGTTATCCAACACCGCCGACACCTTAGCGCCACTGAAAAAACGTCAAAGCAAACCTGGCAACAAGAAGGCCTCATGGTTCAATGATGATCTTAAGAAGTCCAAGAAACTCTGCCGCTCCCTTGAAAAGGCCTGGAAAAAAGACCAACCACTAGCACCAAGGACGCCTTCAAAAACGCCACCCGCACTCACCACCAACTAATCCGAAAGGCCAAGAAAACAGCATTCAAGGATCGACTCGACAACAACGCCCACAACAGCAAGGAACTTTTGAACATCGTCAAGGAATTTTCCAATCCCTCGGCCAACTCCAACGACATCACCCCCTCTCAAGCCCTCTGCGACTCCCTAGCCTCATTCTTCCACAACAAGATTGCAGACATCCACAACAGCTTCGACAACCAACCCGGAGACCATCCCACCCAACCATTTGCTGAACATTCTCCCCCCGCGAACACCCTTAATGACTGGAATCCAATCTCCACTGAGGACACCATCCGCCTGATGAATTCCATCCACTCAGGATCCCCCACAGACCCATGTCCTCACCACATCTTCAACAAAGCAGACTCCGTCATAGCACCGCACCTCCGACACGTCATCAACTGCTCCTTCAACTCCGCCACCTTCCCAGAACACTGGAAGCACGCTGAACTCACCGCCCTTCTGAAGAAACCCACAGCGGACCCCACCGAACTCAAAAATTACCGCCCCATTTCGCTCCTTCCATTCCCGGCCAAAGTCATCGAGAAAGCTGTCAACAACCAGCTCGCCGCTTTCCTCGAAGCCAACAAATCCCTCGACTCCTCACAATCTGGCTTCCGAGCAAAACACAGCACTGAGACCGCCCTCATCGCAGCAACAGACGACATTCAAACTCTACTGGACAATGGAGACACAGTCGCCCTCATCCTCCTCGACCTCTCTGCAGCATTCGACACAGTCTGCCACAGCACCCTTTTACAACGCCTCAATAACATCGGAATACAAGGAAAAGCACTTGAATGGATCACCTCGTTCCTCACCGGAAGAACCCAGAGAGTCCGCCTTCCACCATTCAAGTCCGAGGCCACTGAAGTCATCTGTGGCGTACCACAAGGATCCTCACTCAGCCCCACCCTCTTCAACGTATACATGAGCCCCCTCGCGGCCATCGCCCGCCAACACAACCTCAACATCATCTCTTACGCGGATGACACTCAACTAATCCTTTCTCTCACCAATGACCCCAGCACCGCCAAAACTAACCTACACGAAGGAATGAAAGAAGTTGCCGAATGGATGAAACAAAGCCGTCTGAAACTGAACTCAGACAAAACAGAAGTCCTCATCTTAGGTACATCCCCCTCTGCATGGGACGACTCTTGGTGGCCGGAAGCCCTTGGAAAGGCACCCATCCCGACTGACCACGCACGGAACCTAGGCGTCATCCTGGATTCTTCACTCTCAATGAACAGACAAGTCGGCGCCGTATCCTCATCCTGCTTCAACATTCTTCGCATGCTCAAAAAAACATTTCGCTGGATCCCCACCGAAACCAGGAAAACAGTCACCCATGCTCTGGGCACGAGCCGACTGGACTACGGAAACACCCTCTACGCAGGTACTACCGCTAAACTCCAGAAGAAACTCCAACGAATCCAAAACGCCTCAGCCAGGATCATATTAGACATCCCGCGCAACGAACACATCTCTGGTCACCTGAAAGACCTCCACTGGCTACCCGTCAATAAGAGAATCACTTTCCGACTGCTAACCCACGCACACAAATCACTCTACGACATCGGACCGGAATGCCTCAACTCACGACTGTCCTTCTACACCCCCTCCCGCCAACTACGTTCTTCCAACCAAGCCCTCGCCACTGTACCTCGCATCAACAAGACCACCATGGGAGGCAGATCCTTCTCATACCTGGCTGCTAAAACATGGAACTCACTCCCCGCTCACCTTCGCCTCACCCAGAACCACCTAGCATTCAGAAAGCAACTTAAAACGTGGATATTTGACAAGTAATCCTCCTCCCCTTCCTAAGCGCCTTGAGAACCTCTGGGTATGTAGTGCGCTATATAAATTCTCTGACTTGACTTGACTTGACAAAGTGATGCATCTACTTAGATGCGTAACTTTGTAAATATGGCACAACAAGGCGCATTATTTACGCCACTGGTGCGTCACAAAAAGTGACGCGCCAGCGGCGTAAAAGTGACGCAGAGCCTCATAAATGTGGCCCCATGTTTTTAGTTTTCTCATGTATTACTGTTAAGAACTCAGTATATTTAGAAGTATGCCTGTCCGACAGTAATCCATACACTAGGCATAATTTAGTTAATTTTGTCATGTACAGTATATATTTGGCTGAATGGATAGGAGCAATCATCTAAATGTTACTTCTCTGGGGGTTATCAGTTTACATTGAGTACAGAATATTAATAAACATTTTTGGAAATTATGATTATCATGCCGTCCGAAGAGTTGATGAGAAAATAATATTGTAAGGTGTTCAGGGAGGTTAATGTCAGTGAATGGTTTAGGCTCAAGGTGCAATAACCCTACTTACTTGTTTTTTTCTATTAATAATTTACTTTTGATTAGGGCATTTGTCTGGCAACATGTGGAGGGTTATTCTGTGGTTGAACACAAAATCACTGGAAGTGCTAGCTGTGGTTTTGATTTTTTCAACTGGTCACCTAATCACAATTGTAAGAAATTGCTTGTTATGTTATGTTATATAGGATTTTGTAGCGCGCTCAATTACTACGGGAGTATCCTGGCGCGAGGGAGGCGATGCAAGAGGCAGAAGCTACAGGAAGTGTAGCTTGTTGGTTGAGTGGGGTGTTAACAGCCATAATCCTTGTCAGTGTGAGCCACAAAAGCCACTATTTTAACATGTTCTTAATTCTCTGGTGGCTTGGAAAAAAAGCTGCCAAGCTTAAGTTAACTCAGAGGCAAAGTGTAAAGTATTCATGCGGCACACAGACAGCAATAAAGTGAAAAAATAACACAAAAATCCTGCACCAATTTACTGTAAATTATTTGACACTAAAACAATAAAAAGCCAATCAGTGGAACAGGAGTTATGAATTTTTAAAGGTTTAGGTAAATACTAGCGCCTAAAAGATAAAAGCACCAACCATGGACATCTAGTCATGTGAGACTGGATAAAGTATAAAACTATGTGACTGCCAAAGAGTCGAATACAAAAAGTGGATTGGACCCGGTCGGCACTTACCCTCAGAGGGGCAAGCTTGCTGGCGGTGTCCATAGGGGAGGCACTGAACGAAAGATGTGGCAAACATTTCTTCATTTGGACTTAGTCTATTTTTTGGGAGTCAAAAATCTTTAGCGGGACTAGACGGGAGGCTGTAGCAGATGAGAGTTCCATGAGGCCGGATACCCTTTTTGGCAAAGGAGCAGTGAACGGAATTTGCTGTTGTCAAGAAGAACGTAGCAGCCTCAAAGTACGGCCAGCTGGTGATGCACCTTGAGCGCATAGATGAGCAGGACGGTCCTGGTCTTCTCTCGGTTGTTAGAGCACTTTTTAGACATACGTTTTCTTAAGTCCCAAGTTTTGAATTTTGGCTGTCTGGGCACCTTTAACATGACCACCCTTGGGGCACCAATTCGAGGGTTAGGTCTCACTCAGGCTGGGTCCATGCATGGGTTCAAGATGGTGGGAGCCTAAATGATTTGGGAGGGTTATTCTGTGAGGCTTCTTTTATGATTGAACACAGTTCTAGCTGTGGTTGTGATTTTTCAACTGTTTACCTAATCACAATTGTAAGAAATTGGTTGTTGGTTGAGTGGGGTGTTAACAGCCACTACCCTTGTCAGGGTGAGCCACACTTAATGCTCTGGTGGCTTGGCACAAAAGCAGTCACGCTTAACATAGAGGCAAAGTGTAAAGTATTCATGCAGCACACAGAGAGTAATAAAGTGAAAAAAAACAACAGAAACATTCAACACCAATTTACCATAATTTTTTTTACACCAAACAATAAAAAGCCAAAGAGTGGAACCAGAGTTATACATGTTTAAAGGTTAAGGTTAAGGTAAAAACGAGTGCCTAAAATATCAAAGCACCAACCATGGATATCTAGTCACGTAAGACTGGACAAATTAGAAAATGTGTCTGACCACGAATGTTTCAGATACAAAAAGTGGATTGGCCCTTGTCGGCACTTACCTTTTTTGGAAGTTGAAAAACTCTAGCCGGATTAGCCGGCAGCTTGTAGCGGATGAGAGTTCCACGAGGCTGGATACCCCTTTTACAAAGTCAGGCCAACCGGTGATGCACCTTGGGCGAATGGACGAGCAGGGTGGTCCTGGTCTTCTCTCAGTTTTAAGAGCAGTTTTTGCTTTGATCAGGTGGCCTGCCAACTAGCTCTTGGAGTCAATCTCGGATAGTTCTTGATGTAGCAGCTGCTGCCACTACAAAGTGATGGGACAGCGCGAAGAGTAAATAATAAAAATAAAGTAATTAAATAATTAAAAAAATACTTACCTGCTGCTACCACTGTCGCTGTGACCACCTTGGTGCTCCCCTGCTCCCGGACGTCCTTGGGTCACCACAGGCTCCCAGACTCACCCCCCAATCCAGATGCTGTGCGAATGCTATTGCCCGATACAAAAGGGGATGATGGATGGAGCGTTTGTGCCAATCAAACACTCATCCCCAGTCAACTGATCTGGGTTTAATCCATCACCATTCTTTAGCTCACTCAGCCACCCCAGTTCAGACATGGCCATATGCAAATCAGTCTTACCCTGTGCCTCGCAGGAACAGTCCAGCCCGAACTGCCAAGCCATGTCTTCCCTGGACCAGAAACAAGCATCCTGGGACCGGTTTCGGATTCATAATCCTCATCAGCCAATCTATCTTGAATCCAGTGGCCAAGTGAGCAAGGTACTCACGTCTGAGCATACCCTGCCAACTTTAGGCGAACAAAGCGATACAAAAGGGGATGATGGATGGAGCGTACGAGCAAATCAAACACTCACCCCCATTCAACTGATCTGGGTGAGTGTTTGATTGGCTCAAACGATCCGTCCATAACATGTCTTGATCACAAATGGGCCACTTAGTAGAACAAGTTGGTGACTATAAAGAAATATGTTGGCTTGTCTTTCTCCCATTTTTGTAAGATATGTGTAGAAACATCACCTTGTTCTACACCAAAGGATTTACTTTCCCTCATAGTTTAACTACACCCCTATTCACTAGGTCCCACGGATAACAACATGGCTAAAGCACATTGGCAAAGCCAATAGCTCTTGCATGGGCGTCGACCTATTGCCTTTGCTAATGCTTGTTATACCTGGTGCATTCTTTAAAGAAGAAGTTTCTAGAGAATTCCCTTTGAAGTGCTTCTAGTTTTCTGCCTCCCCTGCCCTGGATCCAAGCTGGCTGCATGGAAAATGCAGGAGTGGCAAGCCCTTTGTTTGAAGGCAGGGCACGGTCTAATTAGTTGCATGTGGGTGTTCCGCCCCCATCATCCCAGTAATGACCCGTCCAGGCAAACCTATTCCCTCTATTGTGTGGCTGTCTTGGAGGAATAAACCAAGTCCAACTGCCAACTGCATACAGTCATGTGACCCAGAAGCGGTTGCACCAAATAGTTACGGCAGGAAAATGGCAACTTTCTAAAAGCAGTATTTTCAAAATTGTAATTTAAAATACCTCTTTACTATTAGGTTTTACTTTACAATTGCTCAGATACCCAACATGTTTCCAATCCAATCAAAAGTTAGCATTTATTAAATGTAATAGGGCAACGCAGTGTTATTCTATGGGAGAGGCAGGCCTCACAGTAGTGAACAACGAATTTCTGAGTTTTTCACTAGCAGGACATGTAAAACTTTAAGGTACTTGTCCAACCTTTTATTTACAATACACCATGCCTGATGAGCTACATTGGGCCTACTTTAAGAGTGACATATATGTAGTGAAAGGGGTGTTTAAAGCTTGACCAGGGGTTTCCTTTTAAAGTCAAATTGGCAGTATACAACTACATCCAGGCTGCTGTGGTAGGTCTGAGACATGTTTAAAGGGGTTACTTGGAGTGGGTGGCTCAATACATGCTGCAGGCCTACTAGTCGGATATAATTTATAGGCCCTGCGTATATAGTGTATAACTTTAATCAGGATTTATAAGCAAATTAAATATGCCAATCAGGTGCAAACCACCTTTATCACGTGTTAGGGAGTGAGTATAAGAACTTAAGTATTGGTTAGCAGTGATAAAGTGCATAGAGTCCTAAGGCCAACACAAATGAATTCAGCAAAAATAGGAGGGATGAAGGAAAAATATTTGGGGGTGACCCTGCAGAGAGTGCCAAGTCCAACAACAACATTCAAGGTAGAGAGGTTAGGTTCTGAGGTTCCACAAAGTCCTCCAGAGTATCTGTTCTGCCCATGCAATGGTCAGAGAAATAGTTGACAAACTTCCAGTGAGATTGGGGTTCAGGAGGATACTTTTCCTTGCAATAAACGTAGCCAATATAACTGAGTTAAACCTCTTAGAAAGTATAATTTTTTCAGAAGGTATATTCTTCATTATATTAGTACTGTTGATGTAGAAAACAAGATAAATAAATGCACAATAAATATTTCTGTAAAATGTTTTCGTTTTCAATGTGATTATTACATGTTTTCTGCCTTTTATCTTGTTTTTTTCTCATGTGTTTCTTTTTGTCACATTGGAATATTTTCCTTAATCTAACAGCTCCTGACAGTTCCTTTTACTTTTCTAGACCCCCTGAAGAAGCGCCTTGCAGCACAAAATGCATCGGGGATTTAACACATTGTGGAAATAGTGATCTATATATCTACTATGGACAACCAATGATGGATATGTTTCTATAATTTCACCATATGATGTTAATATGATGGAATATTGGACAATCATGTAAATGCATTGAGTAAACAATATACTCTACCTTGGACTACTTGCATTTACTTATATTCAGCACTTTGTATGCCTAAGAGTGCCCCGGGTTATTCTTACTCACCGTAACATTTTCGCAATCAATTGGTTACTAGCACCTCAGGATCCAGGAGGTGAACACCCGGAGTACCTATAAGATATACACTTTTGTTCTACCCAGAATACCCTAACCACATTGGAGTGCTGCGGTCATCCCAATAATTTGTATTATGACAAGTAGCCATATATCAAAAAATAACTAGTTAATTGCAAGAAAAGTGTACATGATGCTAATGTCGTATGTAAGTAACCTAATTAGGGTGCTCTTGTTTTATTTTGTAAATTAATATTGAGAGTGTTTATAAGTAGTATTTCTTTTCTTATCTTTGGTTTTTGTTTTAGTACTTATTTGCTTGCAGGTTTATTTTATATGATTAATCTTTTGTTTTATTGTTATTAGAAAGGGGATGTTGTCTCAAGGTAACTCTATTCTTGTCATCACAGGGAACATCACTACCATTCCGGCACCTGTTGTCTGTGGTGTTCCAATCTTTATGGTTGGGAATTCAGTTTGTGTCTGAACTTCACACTGCAGGGATGCAGGTTGCTGGGCTTGTATGTCAACTTGCAATTCAGCAATAAATGTACCTTTTATCACTCATCTTGGTGTCTCCGCATGTGGTTCATCTTGAGACACTGAACACTACAAGGACACTTAGGATAGCTATATTAGATTTCTTAAAGTTTTTCTTATAGCCATGTTCAGAAAATCCCAATATTATATGATCTATTCTGGCTAAGTGTGGGTTTAGTTTATCATCCGTAAGGTAGAACTCATCTACATAGGTCAATATCATGTAGAATTGACATAATGCATGCTGTAAATAGTCCTGGGTTATTCTTAAAGCCCATTGAGAGCCTTTTATATTTCATTTGAAAACCAAGAGCGTAAAATGCTGGCCAATCTCTGTTTTTAAATGCTAGATTGTGGCAAATAAAACTGGTAGAAATATGCAAGGTTGCTTTCTATTTTTTATGGACTATATCGTTTTTGAGTGCCGTACTGTGCGTATTTTGTATCGCAATAGTGCGTTTATGGCTATTGAAATCTCTATAGGGTAAGACTATTCGATCGGATGATACAGTTTTAAAACAGAAAAAAGAGGATTATTCATCTGGGAAACACAGGGTTGGATTACTCCCTGGTACTTCAATTGGTAGAGTATTTCTTTAACAGGTGCTGTAGCAATCTGTTTATAGGATATTGTGGTTACACTTGCGTCCTAGATGTAAAGGTATTACATGATAAGGAGTGTCCCGATCCCAGGCAACATGATTGTGATATAGTGCAGGGGCTAGTGCAAGGGCCCATTCTGCAGCATAAGCTTGTTTAACTTGGTCAAGGACAAGAGCAGAAAAGGAAGGAAGTATTAGATCCTCACCCTGAGGGGATGTCTTTAAGAACTGTGGAGGCCAATTGACTTATGCCAGAAGGATGTCATAAGAAAAAGTTAAATGTTCTCAGAATATTGCTTTAATGGTGCACTGCTTGTCACCCTCAGTTTAAATCTGTAGATCGTATCATCTGTACACGACCCCTGTCCATCTGGAGTCAACTGTCACAAAAGAAGTTAACATATGCTCTAGCTCCAGCGTTGTCCTGGATATGAGGACAACATTGTCAGCAAAAAGCAACACTGGTATCAATCGTAGACCAATTTGAGGCATATCCCCATCACCCACAACAAGTGCTTTACCCAAATGGTTTATATGATAGCACCAAGATGCATCTGTTGCGTACCCCAGGATTAAGAATAAAGTGCTTGGTGAATTCCTTATTGGGCCCATACCTGCCTGACGCAAACAGGTAAAAGTGCAATTTGTGCAACAAGTTAACTAGATAGACCACAACTCCCAAGCAAAACATAAAATCACTGAGATTCTTTACGCTGACTCTATCAAATGGAGAGCTTAGATCCATGAAAACTGGATGAATGGCTCCTTGCTTGGCAATGTTATAATTCTTTTACATTAAGGTACAATTTGAGACACTGATCAATCATCCCAAGGCCAGGCCGAAAGCCATACTAGACATCCGATAATATATTACAATCCTTGGCCCAGGTTATTAAGGCTAACCATCCTATGATCTTCCCGACTGAAATAGTTACAAGGAAATGCGGTGTTAACAACTGGGATCAGCTCCGTTCCCTTTCTTTAATTCAGGTACTGTCACAGAAGTGGGCTAAATCTTGGGTATAGGTTGCCTAACAGCCGCATTAATGTATAAGGTAATCATGTGAGCCCAGAGTGCTATCTTAGATTTAAAAACATTCAAGTACATCCCATCAGGCCTGTGGTCTTGCTCTTGGAAGCTCTTGGATAGCATCTCTGACCTCTTCCCAGGAAAAGTACTTAATACATAAAGAACCGTCATTCAAGAGGAAATCACAGCTCTCAGAGACAATGTGAGGTGCATTATAGATGGCTTTAAAATGACTGACCCACAGATCAGGCAAAATATTGGAAGACAGTGCGAGCTCTTTTGAAGGCTTAAATGAATGACGATTAATAGTGCCCCAAAATCTATACTTGTCCCTGGACCTGCTAGTGATGGGCCCTGGAGCACTGAGTATCAAACCATTTATAAGGCTCAGGACCTATGGGTTTTACAGTACAGGTCAGCAAATATTTGATTTTTTCACAAATAAAAGGAAAAGAACTAACAATAGAAGCATCACAGGAAGTAATGTTTAGACAAGAATCAAAACTGTGCTGACAGTCTCTAAAAAGTTCATGATATAAACAATATCAGGGAGAACTTATTGACTTGAGTCATCGCCCTTGCACATGGGTTCTGACATAGTCCATAACAAGACAGACCGGATTACTTCTTTTAAATTCCCATATAAAAGACATTGTTAAGGGGTTATGGTCACTCTGAGGGTCCCACAATGTCCCAGATTTTATAAGAAAAAGGGCTAAAGGAGGGGAAATTAAAACAATCATTCACTTTAGAACAGCCTCTGCCTACAGAAGTGGGTACAAGCCCAGCCTCAGGCCAAAAATTAAAATCACTTAGAATAGAATTAATTAATTTACACTGTGATGTGCTGAGCTGCCAGGCTACGTCCCTGCTGACCAGCGACACCAACAACCCCAGACCATATTTAGCCTTACTGGGACTCTATAAGGAGCAGCTTGAGTGCGGCACAGTGAGCTATAGGACCCATGGCTCGCAATGTTAGTAACAGTCAAAATAAAACAAATAATGTCTGGGACGTCTGAACTGGTTTTAGCCACTGGCAATTAATTACTCTGGGCTGCATCCAGTACATCGATACAGGAGCTCTCCTTTAAGCTACTTGGGCAACCTGTAAGTAGAGGTGGACAGCTAATAAATGTGCATGGAGAACTGAGCCAAGGGTCTGGCTCGAATCTTAGAGCCTGTGCACAAGCCGAGACCTGGAAATGTGTGCCATGTAAATCAGGCAACAAACATCAGGCAAGATAGGATAAAGTTGCTTCAAAATTAATAGAGGTGTATTTCTATAACATGTGAAGCTTTGATATTAATATGCACCACTGATAAGTACTTTTTAAACAGACGATTAGAGCACTAAGGGGCAGATTTATGTTAACTGGCGCATCCCCAGGGATGCGCCAGTTAACATGCGCCACAGTGCGCCACAGCTCCGCCAGCCATGGTGCGCCGCATTTATAATGCGGCGCACCATGGTGCAAAAACTGCACAGATGCGTGACGCATCTGTGCCGGAAATGTGGCGCACTGCTGGAGTTGCGTCGCAAGCGCAACGCAGCTCCAGCAAGGCTCGGGGGTGCCCCATTTTAACAATGCTGCGTCAAGACCTACGCCTGCTTCAAGCAGGCGCAGGCTTTTGACGCAGCATTGGCTTAAAAGTGACTGAGTGAAATCTCATAGATTTCACTCAGCCACTTTTGCGAGGCGCACCTGCCCCGGAACGCCCACCCTGCGCCGGACGCCCACAAGCGGCGCAGGGCTTTACAACATGACGCATCTGCCTAGATGCGTCACGTTGTAAATCGTTCTTAGGGATGCGCCATGTTTACGCCGCCTTGCGTGACGCAACAGCGGCGTAAACGTGGCGCAAGGGCCTCATAAATCTGCCCCTCAGAGTCAAGGTAGTTGTCATGTTAACCTTCTAGTGCCCCAGATTATTATAAAGCAATATGGTAGTCTAATAAATCAAGAACAAAAGGTGTATGTACACCTGGTATTCTGAACCCACAAATTTTAAAGCACTTTCAAACATAATGAATAAGAGTTTTTTTGGTGGCATAAAATATGTGCCCAAGATCACACCATATAAGCAGTGAAGCTGTGATTTATGCAGGTGCTTTGGTTTCACTTTGTACAAATCAGACAGGAGATTATAATCTTTTTGTCTTTCCTTATATTAAGAATTAATTTTTACCTCTTTGTGAAAAAAAATGTAGTTTCTACATAGCATGAACTCGACCCAAAGGCCAAATTGGAGGGCTTTACATGAGCGTCACTTGTTACATTATAAAACAGATGGTGCAATACATTCTGCACAGCCTCCCCTTGGGCACCGAAACATCAGGATTACCAATGGCAAATCTAATTATTTCCCCTAATCAAATATTCCCCTCATTACAACATCAGTCCCCTGATAAATGACCTGCTCGTGTAGTGCTCTAAAAAAAGGTGTGCTCACTGTGGGCAGTGTTTCTACAAATAAAACAAGTACTGAAGCAGGGTCCTGCTTGTGCTCCAGGGGGTACGGTGGAGTGAACGAGATAACAAACGCACTCAAGTTGGTCCCTGCTTGTGCCCTGGGGGAACAAGGTAGTGCGTGCTTCGTCCGGAGTGCGGAGATGGAATAAAAGGCACCCTCGCAGGATCTCCATGGATATAAAAACAGTGCGCTGAGACCACGGTAATTGGGCAGTGTTGTAACTTTAAAAAGCAAGGGTGTAGCTTTGTAGTGACAGCAGACTGAGACTATTAAAAGAAGTTCCACCAAAGCAGATGAACACAGTACTTGGCTGATGGGAGACTGATAAGAGAAAAACACACATTTTGTACCAATCCAGCATAGCCAGATAACTGTACTAGGCGATGTTTGCTTCTAAACTCTATTTTTCCTAAGATATTTGAAATTGCCTATCTCCAGTTCTACTAATTGGATTTTTGTAGTTTTGGTGTAATTGTATTTACTAAAGATTTTTTCTAGATTGGGGTTAGATATTTCATGTGTTATGTTTTCACTTTATTGTTGTTTGCATGCTGCATAAATAATATTGCCTCTATGTTAAGCATGATTGCTTTTGTGTCACACTACCAGCGGGTTACTCACCAGTTAATATAAGGATTTTTGTCGTTCACCCTGTCAAGGATAGTCATTATTGCTTAGAGGAGTTAACAACCCCCTCACCCAATAACCAAATTTCTCACACTAGAGATATCTTGTTTTCATTGTTGCATTCTTAATTTTATGTTTAGTATTTAGTTGTGTGTGAATCAAAGTACTTTCAGCTTTTTACAAACAAAGCACTGGGTATTCATCTATTAAAATGGTTGTGAAATGTGTGGAGTTCTTTAACTATAATTTAACCCATTTAGTTGCTTTAATGTATTCTTGTGGTTTCACTTTTTGGAACTATGCTGTTGATAATTAGTTACTGGCACATCAAGTTTGTAGTTACTCTGATCTTCCCTATAACTTCTGAAATACCTTACTCCAGTCAAATGTTTGATGACCAATAACTTTTTGAAGTTGAATGCAGATAAAACAAAGGTGTAGGCTACAGAGAATCATCTGTAAACCTGGACTGCTGTTTGATAGTCATCTGCACTTGTCCCGCACCAGCCCCGACTACCAACACAAAAATGCTGATGTTATTCTCAATGATGATCTTACCTTCTGCCTGCAGGTTAAGAAAACTTGTTTGTTACTCCCTTTTAAAGACCTTATGGAAAATTCTTCTATGCCCCTGAGTTGAAGAGAGAAGGATAATAATCCAAGCAGCTATTTCATCCTGTTTAGAATTTAGGAATGCAGTCTTCCTTTCATTACCAAAATATCTATAGCCTTCAGATTGTGCAATATGCAGCTGCCACATTTCTTACTTATCTGTTTATTAATATAACTAAATAGGCTTCTGTTACCAAAGATGGCGAATTACAATTCCCACTGAGTGGCACTTTTCATATTTCCAGAATAGAGAATTTGAGGTGGAAGATGTACGATTTGAAACCTTAGCCCAGACCCACACAGTCTGAGGCTTTAGGGCCATATGTATCATAGTTCCGTTTTGCGATTCCTAAATAGCGATTTTTAAGGAATTGCTGTTTAGGAATCGCAAAATGGTATGTATAAAGAAAATCGCTTTTAATTAGCGATTCCTTAATCTTCCTTAATTGCGAATTCGCATTTTGCGAATTTGCAATTAAGGAATAACTTCCAATGCATTCCTATGGGCCAGGAGGCCCATAGGAATGATTTCCAAATAATTCTCAAATTGCGAATTCGCAATTTGCTAATCGCAATTTGAGAATTATTGCAAGGGTGCAGGGGTGTCTCAAGGACACCCTGCTGCACCCATGTAAATTACATGTGTGCATATGGCGCACATACATGCCCATAGGGCATGTATGTGCGTCACATGCCACAATCAAAAATACAAATTAGTGTATTGTGAACAGAAATCGCAATTTACCACCAACTGGAAGTTGGCGGTAAATTGCGATTCCTTAAGCTGAATTCGCAACAGTAAAATGCTTCATACATAACATTTAAGGAATCGCAAAATTGTGATTCCTTAAATGCTATGGCAAATTAAGGAATCACAAGTATGTGCGATTCCTTAAGATGCGATTGTTTGATACATTTCAATTCATGCTAATTAGCCTTTTGCGATTCGCAAAGGCCGAAATTCGGCGAATTTCGGCCATTGCGAATCAAAAAAGGCTTGATACATATGGCCCCTAATCCTTTGGGAGCAGGTGCTAAAAAGCGAAAAGAAATAGAAAACGTTTGCATTAAGAATCTACAATAGAGTTTATTCATGGATAAGTGCTCAGGAAGATGAGAGGCAGAGAATATGGAGGGAAGAAGTAATTGAGGCCATTGGAGCATACCATTTGTTAGGGAGCAGAGAAATATCAAAGGAGAACCCTGGGGAGGAAGGGGAATTTAAAAAAGAGTCAGAAGCAGAGAATCAGGAGGAGGATGCCTTCATAGATGATCTCCTCAGTATAAGACCACCTCCATAAAGCACAGCAGCCGTACAAGCGCTACAGCTCTGATCTAAATTGATACTAGGATAGACACTGAAACCCTACAGAAGCTTGTGTGGGCCCAAGTTATTCTGAAACCTACATTGTGACCCCTGCCCAACAAGCACATTGCTTTTGTCAGGTGCTGAAACCACCTCCCCTGATGAAACAGTTGCTAGCACTCTGCTATGTTAGACCCATCCAAGTGTTCCCCAGAACCCCACACCAGTCTCCTGCATAATAGCACTAGAACCACTGCAAGGACAGGTCTCGATAAGTTTTGGGGCGGGAGATCAAATGATTTATTTATTTATTTTTATTTATTTTTGTAATTTATTGAGCGCGGCGAATACCCGCGGGCGTCTCGGCGCTAATTGATTCCATTAATTCCCTCATCGCTCATAGCAGGCTGTATTGGAATACTGATCGAATAGCCAGGTTTTCAATAGCTTTCGAAATTGCATAAGTGAAGGAGAGGTCTTGATGAAGAGTGGCAAGGAGTTCCAAAGCTTTGAAGCCGCAACCAGGAATGACGGTCTCCCCAAGATACTGTCTTGGATCGAGGGACCACTAGATGGTTCAGAGTGGT
The DNA here is from genome assembly GCF_964263255.1 of Lissotriton vulgaris. Taxonomy (NCBI): domain Eukaryota; kingdom Metazoa; phylum Chordata; class Amphibia; order Caudata; family Salamandridae; genus Lissotriton; species Lissotriton vulgaris. The sequence continues at coordinate 5,324,172 of NC_141686.1, forward strand.
TGATCTGAGCAGTCTGGTTGGTTTATAGGGTGTCAGCTTTGCCTTAAAAAATTGGGGAGCCTGGTCATGTAATGCTTTGTAAACTATGCATAAAGATTTAAATTTTATTCGGTTGCCGATCGTTAGCCAGTGATAGTTTTTAAGGGTGTCGGATACTGAGGAAAATTTAGGTGTTCCTGAGAGGAGCCGTGCTGCAGCATTCTGCAATGACTGAAGCTTGTTTATTATCCTGGTTTGGGCATTTAGAAATAGCCCGTTGCAGTAGTCAAGGGAAGTTAGCACCAATGAACTGATTAGTCTTTTTGCAGCAGTAACTGGGAGAAATGGGAGAATTTTCCTAATCAGCCTTAATTTATGGTGAGCTGTTGCCGCTACCTTATTTGCATGTGCCATGAAATTTAAGTCCACATCGAAAGTTACTCCTAGGTTCCTAACGTTGAGTGCTGGCTTCGGAGGCTCACCCATTCCCGGTGGCCACCAAGTTGATGACCAGTCAGGTCTGAGGGGTCCGAAAATTAGCACTTCCATCTTATCGGAATTTAGCTTAAGACAGTTACATGCCATCCACTCGCTGATTGCGAGCATTCCGCGCCGAAATCGGTCAGCCACCTCTGGTCCATTATCTTTAATACCCAAAACCAGCTGGGTATCATCTGCATAGGAGGTTACGCTCATCCCATATGCCTTGATGACATTGGCAAGGTCCGACACATAGATGTTAAAAAGTGTCGGACTTAGGGATGAGCCTTGAGGAACCCCACATGGTAATGACAGATTGATAGATTGATAAGGGCCAATGGTGACTGCCTGTGATCTGTCGGCTAGGAATGAGGCAATAAAATTGCTCGCCGATTGGTGGATGCCCATCTTTTCGACACGGTCGATAAGAGTGTTGTGGTCGACCGTGTCGAAAGCCGCCGACAGGTCCAGCATGACCAGGACTGCTGTCCCACCGAGATCTCGGATGGTCCTTATGTCATCCGCAGCCTTGATTAAGGCGGTTTCAGTGCCATGGTGTCTTCGAAAGCCAAATTGTGAGTCATCCAGTAGGTGGTGTGTCTCGATGTACTCGACCAGCTGTTGGTTCATGGCCTTTTCGACCACTTTGGCTAGGAAAGGTAGGCTTGCGATTGGTCTATAGTTCTTTGGGTCTGTCTTGTCCAAGAGATTATTGCAACTGCACCAGTCAACCCATCAAGTATTGCACATACACCACAGGGACTTAATATTGCCCATCTGAAAGCTGAGTTTAAAGAAATCATTAAGGGTAATGTAGAGATGGATTTCATAGGACATTACCAAGAGAGCAATTTTCTCTACTTGAGGAAGGATGCAGCCAAAGTAGCACGAGAGGCGCATATGAAAATGGAGAAAATGGCAGATGAATGTGACTTTGAGTTGACATGGTGAAAGTAACTGCAGGAGAATGTTAGGACGATAATGGGTGAGAAGAAATTAAAGCTACTGAAGTTAAGCAGTTTGAAAACTCATGTAAGGGAGTTGATTGAGAGAGTTAGGAATTTGAGCGAGACCGAGTAGTTTAGAGAGCTTTGGTCAAAAAAGGAAAGGTTTAATGTGACACAAAAGAAAGAAGTTGCGAAGGAGACGCAGTAAGGTAATACCCTCTGAGAGAAGTACCGGGGGAGAATCTATACATGTCCCATGGTCCCAGAAAGATCTATTCCACTTAACAAATTCACTTTCTAAGTTAAGGGAATACCCTGGTAAATAAGAAGCAGTTCACCTTTTGATCATGTTGAAGGTCTTATGAGAGGATTTGCATGTGTTGCTCAAACTGGCGGTCCCAAAGGACCTATGGTCAAAATGCAAGAGAGAAGTGGGGTAGCATTGTCAAGAGCTCCATAGGGTAGCAAGAACAAATGCACCTTCATCCTTGGTAAAGACCAAATAGGAGGAAGGCCTCAAACACTTAAAAATTAAGGTTCCCCAAGAGGAAAAAACTGGGCCAAGATTTTCTGAACTTCTCCAGAACCCAAAGAGTTCGTACATGCATACTTCGAGAGATTGATGCAGGTATATCTGGAACATAGTGGATTAAATGACCCACTTTGAGATAACAAGGGAGAATTCCTTGACTCTTATGTGCGAAATTAGTAACCAAGTCATCCAAGGTGTTCTTTCCAGACAGCGTAAACGAGATTCTGCAGTATGTAAAATGTTGCAGTGGCATGTAGGAAGTCAAGCAAAAGGGACTCAAGAAAAGGTTTCTGATAGCTCAGACCCAAATGGCACAGAACAGAGGTATAAAGGGACTTACGGTACTCCATCAGGGACCTGAAATTCACCCAAGTATTGGGATTAGCCTGCAGGGAGTTTCCGGGGAATATGGAGCAAACACTCAGGGAACGGGAAGAGGTTGAGGCAACACACCAGGAATTAGCATAAGGCCCTTAAGAAGGTTGCCCTTTGCCAACCAATCTGTGATAAGAGTGGGCATTGAAAGTGGGAGTGTTGCTACAATCCCGATAAAACCATGATTGATACCCAGGTTGCAAATTTTTCAATGCAGGGAGAGATTCCCCCAATAGCCAGACCATCTATGGAAGCTCCAAAGATCCAAAAACCTGGCATATCACAGAGTCCCCTGGCCCTCTGCAGATGTAGGGAGAAAACCCCCATTTCCAACTGAGCAATACGGTTCCCCATAATACATTTGTGTCCTGCAATGTTCCAGTTCCTATGATGTTCGAGAGTTCTACAGACTTTGACTAGACCCAATGCCTGGGGGGTGTACTAGGCACATTCCTAGAAGTGAACAACAGTTTGTTTGATGTTCAAGAGTTCTACAGAATATGACCAGGCCTAATGCCTGAAGGGGGGGGAGTGTGTACTTGGCCTCGTCCTAGAAGTGGACGAGAGTGAACCTTAAGTAGATGGATGGGTCAAAGATGCCACCTGCTAGACTGTTAGAATATTTGAGATCCCGAACCTTCCCTTCTCGGGGAAAAGAAGTCCAAGTAGGAGGCATTACAAATCAGCAGTGTACTAATCTGATTTCTGTCCCTGTCCCAGTAACAAATGGAGACATCAAATAACAACATCCATTCTTGTGTGTGATTCGAGCCCTGTAAACTTGCTGGGAAGGATTCTCCTTTGGAACTCAACTGCGCCATTTTCTTTAACGCTACCCTAGCAGCAGATGCAGAGTCCATGCTACAAACACTGGAACCTGCCAACAGGTTGCATCTGGTCATTACCAAAGATTAATTTGAAAGAGACAGTCAGAGAGTATTGGATTTTACATGAAGAGAGCTTGGATTGTTTAAAGGTACCAGACATCTAAAGAATACCCTTCGGCCCAATGTAGTTTTTCCTCAAATGCGTCCTTACAAGATGGCCCCAGAAGTCACTGTAGGAATCACTTGTGTCATTGACAGCATGATAGAACAGGATATTCTAAAGGAAGTCATCCGGAGTCCATATAATTCTCTGACCATGGCCTTACAAACAGCCAACAAAAAATAGAGGATAGTGCAGGACCTTCCCAAAATACACCAAATTGTCATTCAATGCTGGCCTGTAGTACCGAACCCTGCCATGATTTTGTTTCGAATTCCTGCAGAAGCTGAATGGTTCATGGTCCTTGACCTTTGCCAGGAGATCTTCTTGGTTCCTTTCATAAAGAGATCCAGTTTCTCTTCACATTTCAGTTCCAAGAGAAGTCGTGTGGTGTTGCGCTCCTCAAGGGTACACCCAAAGTCCATCCTATTTCGATCAGATGCTAGAGTCTCTGCAGTTACTGCTGATGCAATATATCGATGACCTTCTGTTTGCATCAATGAACAATGAAGCCTAGAGGCAAGACATTATGGCTGGAAAGTGAACAAAGTTTCTTCCAAATAATTATAGTATTGTCAAAAGGAAGTCATGTACTTGGGACATCAGATAGAGATCGGAATTAGACAAGAGATCCATAAACAACTTGAAACAATCCTTATCAAAAAGTTCCTGACCACACAGAGAGAAATGCAAATGTTCTTTGGCATTGCGGGCTATTGCCGACAATAGGGTAGGGAGTGACCCTAGATCAGATGGCCACCTATAGTGCTATGGTTTGAAACCACATGATGACCTTTGACTACCATGATTTTAATTGACTTTTGTAGTTTTATTTTACCCGAGCCTGAAAGTACATCCTGCATATACCTTTTTCCTTGAAGATTTCTTTCATGTAATCTCTTTTTAGTTTTAAAGTGGGAGCTGGCACAGAGTAGAACAGCTTGCCAAGAACAGAACATGTGGGATGTGCATTTGAAAGCATGAGAGAAAGAGAGGTGTGGAATGTACGTTTTGGTCTCAAAGTGCCTTATTATGAGCAGTGGTGCTCAAATGTGCATTGTGTTGTACATTGAGAGATGAAGTGTGTGATGCTATAGGCAGTGGTGCACAAATGTGCATTGTGTTGTACATTGGGAAGTATTATGAAGTTATGACTATTGGCTTTCACATGCCCTCAGATCATCTCAAATTCTGACTCTGTCTTGCTTGTACTTATTGTGTGCACAGGCAGGCCCCCAGATTACTCAAGTTGTTTAGGTTATTCACTTTCAAGGTTGCCTTGTTATTGCTGAATGCATGGCCGGAGACTTTCGTAAGCTACGTTAAGATAAAGGTTGAGGCGAATGAAAATGCAAAAGAAAAGCAAGAACTCCTTTGCCTTGGAATGCTTGCATGGAAGGTGGCCAATTTCAGTAAATTTTCTTGATGCAGAGGAACGCCTCTCGGAACTTTCTAGTGTGTTTTTGCGATTGTAAAGCTGTGGTTTGTTGGCTTGCAGACCGGGATTTTGAGCCTGAACGGTGGACGCGTCTTCAGTGCAGGCATATGGTTGCTGAGTCTAATGACCCCGGCTGTGAATCACCCAGTCTGGAGTGGGCAAAGATGAAGATTGCACTAGGTGAAGTGTTTGATTTTTTATTGTTGCCACTGTGATGTGTGGCTGTTTTAGTGCATATTCAGTTTCCAGTGGCTATAACAGTCATTGTGATGTGTGACTGTCAGTGTGCACCTTCAGTTTCCAGTGGCTATAATCATCTGAGGTGTTTTCTTTGAGTATTTACTTTGTGATGTGTGAGTGAGTCTGATTGCACATCCAAGTTAATCATCTGATGTATCTAGTGTATACATCGTTAAGATTTCTTGCAGTACAGTATTATTTGCTGTTTGAGTTTAATTCATATTATCATCCATGCATTTAACAGCTGCATTTGCCAAGTGTGTTATTATTGATTATATATAAATAAAATGTATGACGTTACAATGCATGCATGTACATCGTGGTACATTATATTGCGGTTTTACAACACTCTACAACGACTTGCGTTGGAGGGCACTGGACTTAGAAGTAGTTTAATTTACTATTCCAACACCAGTCTACATACAGTAGGGAAGGTGTTGGATAGTAAATCATACTATTCCTCGTCCTAGAGTGCCATCCAGCGCAAGTCGTTGTAATGACTTGCGTTGTGAAAACCGCGATGTAATAGCATTGCGATGTAACCCTGCGTTGTTAACGATGTTTCCAATTATAAATGAATATATATATATATATATATCTTCTCTCCTCCTTGCCTCGGAAGATCGTCACCGCCTCCAAACCAACGGGTGTCTCGCCTGAAACAAAGACCTCCGGTGCCAGGTCTCTTGAAATTAACGAAAGCAAACGAGTAGAAAAACCACATGCTGGCGAGACTGTGTACCAGACAAATTAATTTATTTGTCAACCCTCGGATGCATTTCGCCTGACCCGCAGGCTTGTTCACCAAAGTTACAATACAAACATTCACCTTTTTAAAGTGCAAAAGTGTTGGGTCACGTGAACAGAAACAAGTTACAACAATAGTGATGGAAGAAAGACTTATGGTTACTCCCATTACAAATTTAGTAAAATAACTGTTCGACAATTCATTAATAATACACACAGCAGCTTAGATAACATTTTAAGGTATTTTAAATTCATTGTTGCATTGTTAAAGCGCCCTCATATGGAGAACAATTTAACGAAAAGGGGGGGGCATCCCGACATGGCATATAGACGCCGTCGGTTCAGGCACTAATGTTTTTTTCTCTTCTGGTTTGACAGAACTTTATTAACCCCAAGGTAAATTTAAAGAGTGAAGTCTTGCTAGAACTTCAACAAATCTTGCCTGTTAAATAACGCCCAAGTGGGCAAATAACCCCCACAGTTAATGCAATCAATGTACTATATTAGCAAAAATACACCTTATCTGTGCTGCCTGATGTACAGAAAATACAGCCCAAGTGGGCGAATACCTTTCAACTGGTTTCCGATGTTTGCCCAAAGTACATGTGCCACACTTAAACCCAATTGTGCAATTAAAATCAACAACAACTTCATAGAAGGAGCGTGAATCATCAACCTGCTTCTCCCCATTTTTCTAGAATTTGCACAGAACCCATAGATCAATTTTTAACATTTTTATAGACTCTATCACAACCTACAAAGATCCCTCTCTAAAGGTGTGTTTTCAAGTCCTCTTCCAGATTAAGGCCCCCAGGGGCCTTGGCATTGAGTTCCAGGATGTACCTGGATTCCAAGCGCCTCAATTTTTGTAGGCGATCCCCGCCCCGCATGCTGTTCGGAATGGAGTCAATAACAAAGTAACAGAGCCCTGTTACATCTTGATTATGGAATGCCTCAAAATGCCGGGCCACCGGATATGTTTGGTCTGCATGCTTAATGGCTCTCATATGCTGCAGGATGCATACATGGACTGGGTGGATCGTGCTGCCCACGTATCTCAACCCGCAAGGGCATTGAAGTACGTAGACAGCATAATCCGTCTTACAGTTAAAGAAACCTTTTATAGATTTTAATCTTTTTGAAATTCCAGTTTGGTATGCACGGGTATCAATCCCCCCGGAGCACGCCTTACACTTTGAGCATTTTAGGAAACCTGATTTTCTTTTAAGCCAGTCTACCCCGCTTTTGTGTTTTTGAGGTGCTGCCGGTAGCATGTTGGAGACCAACATTTGTTTAAAGGATCTGGCTTTTCTGAAGGTAATCTCGGGTCTCTTTTTCACCATTTTTTCAAGTACTGGATTGTTGGCTATAAGATGCCAGTGCCTGTTGATTATACCCCTCACTACCTTGTGTTGTTTGTTATAGGTAGTGATCATCCTAATTTGGTTCACGGAGTGATCCTTTGCATTGTTTTTAGGCGGTTTCTTGAACAGGATGTCCTCCCTGCTTCTCATTTTAGCCTTCCGTATCGCACTTGTGATATTAGAGTGTGAGTAACCTCTAGCTTTGAACCTCTTCTCAAGGGTGTTAAGCTCTCTGACCTGCCCTTCAGCATCACTGCAATTACGTATTACACGCAGACTCTCCCCGTAGGGGATGCTTCTAATGAGGCTATTTGGATGGAAACTGTCTGCGTGTAGCAGTGTATTCCCTGCTGTGGGTTTTCTGAATAGCTGTGAATGCAGTCGGCCATTTTTCACATAGATTGTTAAATCTAGGAAATTTAAGGATGTAGTGCTAATTTCACTAGTGAATTTTAGATTAAGATTGTTGGCCTGTATTTTCTTTACAAAATTCTGTGCACTGTCTTCTGTACCTTTCCACACCACAAATAGGTTGTCTTTGTAACGACTCCACTGTAGTATGTTGTCCCTCCATTCAATGTGGTACTCCGCTCGGATCACCTGCTCCTCTCACCAGCCCATATGCAAATTAGCATAGCTGGGGGTGAAGCAGGTGCCCATCGCGGTTCCACATATTTGTTTGTACAGAGATGACTCAAAAAGAAAAAAGTTGCTATTTAAACAAACTGACGTCATGTCCACCAGCATTTGTGAATGTAACCATAGATTTATAGGTCTGGCCCTCAGTGCATGCTTGATGGCCCTTAGGCCATCTTCATGTTTAATGCTAGTGTAGAGTGTTGTGACGTCAATGGTCATAAGGAGATAATCATCCTCCCATGGTAGATCATAGATCTTACGCAGGAAATCCCCCGAGTCTTGGACATAAGAGGGGAGTTGTTTAACCAAGGGGCAGAGGAAAGCGTCAATGAATTTGGAAGTGTTCTCTAGTGCACCCCCAATAGCGGATATTATAGGCCTACCTGGGGAGTTTTCGGGACATTTATGCACTTTTGGAATTAAATAGAACACAGGTGTCACTGGATTACACACTTTAAGAAATTGCAACTCTTCTTTAGAGATTAAACTCTGGCTGTACCACTCTTGCAACTGCTTGTTGTACTTTTCAAAATTTTTAATCATTTCATACTCATTGACCTTAACATAGTTGTTCTTGTTGTTAAGTTGTTTATAGCTTTCAGATAAATATTGTTCTCTGTCCCACAGGACAACATTACCCCCTTTGTCTGCATCGCGTGCAATGCAACTACTGTTCGATTTCAGCTTATTAACTAAGGCAAAATACTCCTTTTCCTGCTTAGAAAATGTTTTATATTCACACTGGTACATTTCTCAAGATTCTTAAGATCATTGACCACCAACTCGTGAAAGATATCAACAGAGTCTCTCACATTCAAGGGGGTAAATTTGGATTTTGGTCTGAATTCAGTGTTGACAGTTTTTGTAATGTCCACATTCTGGCCTTTTGCTATTTCTTTAGCTCGGTTACTCGTGCCCTCTGATTCTCCTCGTACATCGCCATTCGGCCCCAGATCCAAGCATGAAACCGTTTCATTATCATCAATGTCCATGCTTTGTAGCTCCAACATCAAATCCATATCAGAGACTTGTAGATTGCCATTGTCATTTAAAGGAGCCATGTTCCCAGTGTTTTTAGACGGTTGCTTAAATTTGTTAACAGCGAAGAACTTTTTCAACTTTAGATTTCTCACCAGTTTATAAGTGTCTATACGCGTATCAACGTAGTTGAATTCTGCCGGTGGACAGAAGGACAGGCCCAGTTTTAAAACTTGCTCTTCCTTGGGCGTAAGCGTCATCTTGGTCAAATTGATGATGGTTGAGTCTTTAACATCTTGTTGCTCTAGGTTGACGGCATTCATTTCGGATTTTTGTTGGCGTTTTTTCCTCCCCTTACGCCGCCTGCTCCTCTGCCTCTTCCTCTTGGCTTTGCTGTGTAAGACACTTGCCGTCTCAGTCTTAGATTGAATCTTCGTTCCTCCTTTAAAAAAGCAAACTCGTCTATGACAGATGGAACTGCTGTTCTTTCTCCTACTCCTCCACTCGCACCTTCTTCCAGATCTGTTTCCACGTCCGAGCTCACCACACTGCCTGCATCGGACTGGGGTGTTGCTCTGCCGTGAGGAGGGTTCATTTTTTGCTTGCGCATGGTATCGAACTTCTTAGCAAAAGTATAGATTTGTCCTCGTTCATAGTCTAATTTATCTCTAATGAACTTTTGACTTTTGCGCTCTTTGATAGACGTTTCAAGCTTAATTAGTCGATCTTTCATATCATTCATGTTCTTGGTGACAAGTTCTTGGTCTGAGTCTTTAGTTAACATGTCTTGGATCCGTTCAATCTCAGTCAGCATTTTCTGTCTGTCAGACTCTGCATATTTAATTAGAATCGTAACACGAGGCATCATGGTTATTGGCTGCCCATTCCTTAAGCATATTGGGGTCAGGGTTCTCATAGGTTGGAGCTACCATAACTCTTAAACCCCGGGGTATCCTCTTCACTTCCAGACAACGCTGGAGCGATCTTTGCTCCCACCACTTGGATAATTCCCCTCTTTTCAGCTTCTCCAATCTCTTCAATCTCGCCATGGTATCTGAAATGAGATTTACGCCCGCTTTCATTGCGGCTTTGTTGGGTATTGTCTGCACGTCATCAAAGACGGAGTTAGAGGCTTCCTCCCGTTCCTGCATTTCTTGGGCTGACATCGTTTATTTTAAAGTATATCTAGGAACATACGTTCCTGTCTGGTAAACGCCGGGTACGTGGAGCGATGCAGCTGCCCCACGTTGCTAATGTACACACCCGGCTTCCCCGTTTCCTGGTCCCGAATCGGCGTCTCCTACCTGGCCCTGCAACTTTCACCGTGTGGGTCCTCCGACTCAACACGGGCTCGATGAGGCTCCTGGCACTTCTCCGACAGATTCACTAGGCACTCCTGCCTCTGCGTCGTGGAACCAGGGGGGCGGCGAACATCAAACTTCTCTCCTCCTTGCCTCGGAAGATCGTCACCGCCTCCAAACCAACGGGTGTCTCGCCTGAAACAAAGACCTCCGGTGCCAGGTCTCTTGAAATTAACGAAAGCAAACGAGTAGAAAAACCACACGCTGGCAAGACTGTGTACCAGACAAATTAATTTATTTGTCAACCCTCGGACGCGTTTCGCCTGACCCGCAGGCTTGTTCACCAAAGTTACAATACAAACATTCACCTTTTTAAAGTGCAAAAGTGTTGGGTCACGTGAACGGAAACAAGTTACAACAATAGTGATGGAAAAAAGACTTATGGTTACTCCCATTACAAATTTAGTAAAATAACTGTTCGACAATTCATTAATAATACAAACAGCAGCTTAGATAACATTTTAAGGTATTTTAAATTCATTGTTGCATTGTTAAAGAGCCCTCATACGGAGAACAATTTAACGAAAAGGGGGGGGCATCCCGACATGGCATATAGACGCCGTCGGTTCAGGCACTAATGTTTTTTTCTCTTCTGGTTTGACAGAACTTTATTAACCCCAAGGTAAATTTAAAGAGTGCAGTCTTGCTAGAACTTCAACAAATCTTGCCTGTTAAATAACGCCCAAGTGGGCAAATAACCCCCACAGTTAATGCTATCAATGTACTATATTAGCAAAAATACACCTTATCTGTGCTGCCTGATGTACAGAAATATATATATAAAAAAAACAATCCCTGACAGCTCAGTGCCTCTTCCTTCCAGCAGGCACCAATCAGGAAATGGTCCACAAAAATGACAAGTAAATATCAACTGCTTTATTCCTTCTTAGCAGACATGACGCGTTTTAACCGGGAAACCCGGTCTTGATCACATTACATGTCGTGACCCCCCATGTGATTAAATACATTCCATCTCATATCATGCTCCTCCCATTTAAATATAAATATGGAAAACAGACTAATAATAACTTGTAAGCATTCAGATTGTGTGCCTTTGAGGTCATGTTGTTTATAAATAAAAACATTCCTGTAAAATACACAGATTAGACATGATGGGCAAGTGCCCTTAAATTTAAAAATTAAATAATTTATCAGTGACCTAGATCTCATTACATGACTGCTTTCCAAAATTCATTATTAACGGCGAGTATGAACAATGAAATCAAATTACTAATGTGCTATACATAATGTGCAAATAATCATATTAATAATAAAAAAGTGCAATGTTGTTCATTTTTTGATTTTATGATTCACCCAGCACTTTCTATATGAATTTGTACCCATAAAAGATATCATTAGTGGTTTTATCTAACCATTATATTCTTAATTATTGTACATATTCACTAAAGTGCTAGATGCCTAGAAAGTGACACGTGCATTAAAGTGCAAAAAAAATGTAAACTTTTGACACCCCTCAAGTTGGTACCTGATAATGTATATCATATACGGATCATGATTTAATAATCTGGTGCAAACAGCAAAATGCAGTCTTTCCACTCATAGACAACAGATAAAAACTAGTAAAACCAGAGACACAGTAAAACCAGTTAAAATCTAGTATAAATAAAGTATAAAAGCCCACATAAAACCATCTACACAAATAAAAATCATCCTTTACAGTTAGAACAACAAAACATTTTCATTATCAAGATAAAATACAGATAGCAGCAAAGAAGAGTATACACCGAATGCAATTCATAAAAAATTGTAAAAATCATCTCCTGTATTCAAACCATTGGGCATTTTTGTGTCGAATTGTACAATATATTGGCTTTCCAGCTGATGTAGTTTTCTTTCTCTATTACCCCCTCTGATAGACTTTGGCACGACATCTATTACAAAATAATTAAGATCATTAAGATTATTGTGATGAACTAATTTAAAATGTCGTGCGACTGGGTAGCTGGAATCAGAATTGATAATCGCACGTAAATGCTGTAAAATACGATTAAAAACTGGTAATTTCGTACTGCCTATGTCTTTTAGTTGACAAGTGCATTCCAAAATATAAACAGCAAACTCTGTTTTGCATGTAAAAAAGTCTTTCAATTTGTATGGTTCTAGGGAGAAAGCATCCTGTACCTCCCTTCTATTCACACCAAATTTACACGATCTACAGGAGCTGCACTTGAAAAAACAGTTCTTTTGGACAGCCATCATTTTTCTTTTGAACTTCAGGACTCGATCTATCTAGCGCATCCCTCATAGAGGGCGCTCGCCTGAAAGTAATGCTGGGAGAGTCCTCTATTTCCTGAGCTATTGTTATATCGGACTTTAAAATGGGCCAGTTTTTAGCAATAATCTGTCTGACCTTATTGTGATGACAATTATAAGTTGTTATCAGTCTGATAGGGACTTTGTCAGTCTCAATCACCTCCCCCTGCAATCTGGGATTGGCTGTCTGGTTCTCACCTACAATTTCTACATTCTGTGATTTGTCTAATTTGGATAAAGCTTTCTTCAAATCAACCATTTTGTATCCCCTTAGTAAAAATCTCTGCACCGCTTCATCAAGGCAAATAGTCAAATCCTCTTTATTGCTGCATATTCTCTTGATACGCAAGAATTCCCCATAGGTATACTCTTGACAAGGTGCCTAGGGTGGGTACAGCTAGCATGGAGGATCGAGTTCCCCGCAGTTTCCTTTCTATGTAGTTTGGTATTTATTATCTTATTACGGATATATATCTCCACCCTCTCACTACTGATGTTGGCAGTAAATTTCACGTTCAAATTGTTGTCATTGATGATGTCAGCAAATCTGCGAGCTGATTCGACGGATCCCTGCCAAATCACATAGACATCATCAATGAAACGCCACCATGCTATGATGTTGTCAGGAAAACCTTCCTCCAGGACGTGGCTGAGGACATGTTCCTCCCACCAGCCTACATGCAAGCATGCAAAACTGGGGGACAAACTTTCCCTCATTGCCACGCCCCGGAGTTGTTGGTATACCACAGAGTTAAATAAGAAATATTTGTTCTTAAGACATATGTTTATCATTTTTAATGGCATCTTATTGTGTTCATAAAATTTGATATCTCCATATGAGAGATATTGTTTGGTGGCTTCAAGACCCTGTTCATGGTATATACTGGTGTATAATGAACATATGTCCATTGCAATTAAACAATAGTTACCACTCAATGTGATTTCGATGAGCTTTTCTAAAAAATGGCCAGTGTCTTTGATGTAAGATGGGAGGGTCTCCACATATCCCCTGATAAAAAAATCTTCATATTTCGACATCGGTTCTAGCAGGCCCACCTGTGCAGATATAATTGGACGACCAGGCACAGGGTAGATCTGCTTGTGAACTTTAGGTATAAAATATAAAGTGGAGGTAATGGGATGATTTGTTTTCAAGAAATTGAATTCTTCCTGATTAATTAAGCCCTCTCTTTTTCACTGAGCAAGCTCTTTGAACACCAAGGGCCAGATGTAGGTAACACATTTTTACAGACTAAAAAATACCGAATTTTACCGTCCAAAATCGGTAAAAAATACCGAATCGGTAAAAATCGGTAACCCCTTCACAGTATTTACCGAATCGGTATCTTCCGATACGGCAAATACCGAATCGGTAACTCACATGCAATCCTATGGGCCTGGAGGCCCTTAGGAATGCATTGAAACTACTGACTCGGTATTTACCGAATCGGTAAATACCGAGTCGGTAAATACCGAGTCGGGGATACAAAATATCAGGCAGTTGAAGTTACAACCAATCACGTGTCACCATCCCGCCCCTCAGCCAACCAACAGAGCAATAGACCAATCCTGTGCATGGACCCCACCCCATATCCAGGAAGTGGCCACACCCATGCAGGTGCAGTGTAACTGATCACACAGGAGAGCAGAAACACAGAGACAGCCAGTTGTGAAGCAGAGCCCTACAGGAAAAAGAAATGGAGCCCCAAGACTCTCAAAAAGAAGGTGCTGAGAGGAAGAGGAAGATGAAGTTTAGCACAGGAGAACTGCAGGTGCTGGTGGAGGAGGTAGTCAAGCACTACCCAAAAATATTTGGAAAACAGTCCCTGCATGTACCAGAGGCTGTCAAGAGGAGCACCTGGCTGGGGATCCAGACTAAAATCAATACCATAGGAGTGACCAACAGGGAAGTGGATGACCTAAAAAAGCGATGGTATGATCTAAGGATCACCACTAAGAGGAAACTGGCTGCAAGAAGCAAGGAGTCCAATTTAACAGGTGGAGGGAAGAACAAGGCACCTCCACTCACAGACCTGGAAGAGCTAGTGGAGTCCACACTGGAGCCAGACTGCGTCCTGGGGATTGGTGATGCTGACAGCTCAGCCCGAGCTGCAGCTAAGAAAGGTAAGGGACATGTCCATCATCCCACGCCCCCTGCCTGTGTTCCTCCCCCAATGTGTCTATGTAGTTAGGAAATCCAGTTCTGACTTTAGTACTCACCTACAATGCATTATGGGAGTGGTAGTCATAAGAATACCCATATGAGCAGTCAACATGAAATATCATCAGGCATGCCACACAATACAATCAGACACATGGGAGGAGCAGAAAATAGTGATGTGAAAATGTAATTTAATCTTGATGTACACGGTGAAAGCACCACTAAGATACTGTCCATGTCTGTCCACAGGAGAGACATCACGCAAGTCACAGCAGGTGAGGGAGAAGACACATCCCCAAAGGGATAGCAGTGAACAAGAAGGCAGGGATGCTGGGCCCAGCAGTGCAAGACCTACAGCACCCTGCACACAAGCAGCAGACATACCAGAGGCAGTCGACACCATGCAACTGGAAGCATCTCCTGTGCTCATAGGCTCACCACTACCTGCGTCAGAACAATCACACACACCAGCAGACTCTTAGGTGTCAGTAATCCTCAGGCCAGTGAGGCATGAGAGTCCCCCGCATAGGATCCTGCAAACATCCTCGGATGAGGAAGGGGAATGTGAGGAGACAATGCAGTCTATGGCAGGGAATGCACCAGCTCACACATCCACTCCTGACAGGCCATCTGAAGGAAGAAGACGTCGTAGGGCCCGGGAGTCAGGCGGCAGTGGCCGTGATGAGAGTGTTTTCCAAGGCCTGGAGACCACAATGGTGAAGGTACAGCGCCTGCAGGCAAAAGGGATCAGTGCAGTACACAGGCAGATGCTAATTCTTAACACCAACTTCACAGACATGAACAAGGGAATAGCATCAATGGCAGACAGCATGAGGGACATGGCAGAGGGAGTCAGGGACATGTCTCAGTGTGTTATGACACTCTGTGAAGAACTTCGTGAGGACCGTGCAGAAAGGCGCAGGGAGAGCCATCGTATGCAGCAGCAGACAAGCGGCATGCGGCAACTAGCAAATGCAACTTCACTGATGTGTCGCCGGTCAGTTGCAATGCAGGAGGGGCTGGTGCACTGCTGTACTGACCTCACACGGGGGATGGGGAGAGTCACTTCAGCGATGGAAGTGTTGCTGACAAACCAGTCAGCCACCACAGGAGCAGAAGGTGTCGGGGACACAGATACCACTAGTAGCAGGGCCAGCACCCATGTCCCTGAAGTAAGGAGGAGTAGCAGACGCCAGGGTGCCGGCGCTGCCACAGCAGACTTTGAACCCAGCCCAGCTCCTGCAGCACGCGGGGTTGTACATGGGCGCAAGCAGTGAGTCCAGCAAGTTCAGTTGGACATGTGAGGGTGAGGTAACCCCTGTACACACAGTAGTGCCAGGCACACTAGTATGTGACATTTGTGGTTCATGTCTTTTCTACGTAGTGCTAAATAAACTACTTGCATTGACATACAGCACGTGCTTTGTCTCGATACTTACTCAGAAGTAGTTGTGTGTGATTTCTGTCCGTCTCTGTCTTCCATCTATGGGTGTTGGTACTCCCACTGTGTTGGCTGCTGGAAGTGCCTGGTCATCATCATGGTCTTCATACTTCTCCAATTCCACCTCTGTGCCCCTCTTAGTTGCGAGGTTGTGCAACATTGCACAGGTTGCAATAATCTTACAGCACGTTACAGGTGCGTACTGCCGTGCCCCCCCACTTTTGTGGAGGCAGCGGAACCGGCTCTTCAGGAGGCCAAAGGTGCGCTCAATGATGTTCCGGGTGGATTTATGTGCCACATTGTAACGTCTCTGGGGGTTGTGGGGTTGAGGTAGGGTGTCAGGACGAAGGAACGGAGTGCATATGCACTATCCCCTAAAGTGGAAGACAAAATTATACATTACTCAGATGCACACATTGACATACATCTGCTTCATCTATCAAGGGAGTGTCACCCATTTCTTTACCTAGCAGGTATGTAAATGTAAATGTATAGGCATTTATATAGCGCACTACTTACCCGTCGGGTCCCAAGGCGCTTCGACCGCTGCGAAACCCTTCCTGGCTTCCCTGAGAGATGGTCCCTTAATGGGTATCTCCAGGGTGAGACCAGGAATCCCCGGCGGTCTGGTGGGGCCGTTAGTGAAGATGAGGCAAGCTAATGCCCAGAGTTGCCGAGTGTGATCGCTGATCAGAGTGGGCACCGAGGCGAGAGAATTATCGAGTCCGCTGACCCTGGTCCAGAAACCTGCCGCGCCGGGAATCGAACCCTGGTCCCGGGCCGTCCTCTGCTCTCGGGTCTGCTGCCTCTAACCAGTGAGCCACACTACTTCACTACTTCCCCAAATTCGCCCACTGTCAGGCGGGGATAGATTCCACTGTTTTGGAAGATATGTGAGTCGTGGGTGCTTCCTGGGTATCTGACCACTATATTGGTGATGATGAACTTGGCATCACAGATTGCTTGTACATTAATTGTGTGTGTTGACTTCCTGTTCCTGTATATGTGCTCTGTGGCAGCTGGGGGGCAAATGGGGATGTGGGTCCCATCAATGCAGCCAATCACGTGTGGGAAGGTAGCCATGAGGTAAAAGTCTGTCTTGGTCCTGAGCAAGTCCGCATCAGTGTCTGGGAAGTGGATGTAGGGATCCATTCTTTGTATCATGGCGTCCAGCAACCTTCTGAAAAAACGTGACAGGCAGCTCTGGGAACCCCACCTACCGCTGCCACTATACTCTGGTAGATCCCAGATGCTAGGAGGTGTATGCTACAGAGCACCTGGACATGGGGTGGGATGGCATGGGCCCTTGGTCTTGGGTGGTCAAGGAGTGTATGCAGGTCTCTGATCAGGTCCATGATGGTTTCAGGGTGCAGTCTGTATCTCTGCAGTATCTCTGCCTCTGTCAATTGGAAGAGTGTAATCCTTTGCCTATATACCTGATCCTCCCTTCTCCATTCCCTCTCACCTGCTGCCTGTAGCCTTAGCCGTCTTGCTATGATGTAAAATGCAGCCATTCTAGTTCCAGTGTTGCATTTTGCGGCCCTTTTTTATAGGCTGTACCTAATTACCACCTGCTTGCAATCCATGTTAAATACCGACTTGTAATTACCGAATTTTGGTCCAATTCGGTAATTTAAGGCTCACCTACATCTCGATGGCGTGGTATTTTCCATTTCGTAATTTCCGAATCGGTATTTTTACCGATTCGGAACTTTTTCTGACTCGGTATTTGTTCCGAATCGGTAATTTTACCGATTCGGAAATATTAACGAATCGGTATCTTTACCGAGCCGGTAATATACCGATTCGGTATTTTTACCGGTTTTCAGCGACCTACATCTCATTTTCCAAATACCGGTTGGTAACGGCCGAAAACACAGATTTTCGGCCGTTACCGACCGGTATTAGGCTACCTACATCTGGCCCTAAATCTTTAAGTATTCGCAACTCATTGAAGGAGACCTTTTTATAACATGATACATCATTGAGGTGTCTACTGGCTTCTTCTATGTAGGCAATCCGGGCCCATAAAACAATATTTCCCCCTTTGTCAGCATTTTTTACAATGATGTTATCATTCTCATTGATCTTTTTCATGAGTTTAGTGTATTGTTGTTTACTGTAACTTCTATACTGTTTTTTATTGACGACATCTCTGTTAAATTTTTTGAAATCCTCTAAACTAAAAATGTCAATAGCATCGCGTGACATGACTGGAATAAAAGTAGATGAAGGACTGGTCGCAGCACTAGTGCTTACAATTCCCATCCCACCAAGTTCTTGTTGTGTGTTCTCCTCACATCCTTCTGTCAAGCCTGCCAATAAGTGTGCTTCTCTCAGTGTTGGCACATGCAATACCTGAAATTTCGCCCTTAGTTGATTTTCAATTGTAATAGCTGTTGCTGTTTTGTTTGCTTTATTCTATTTATGAAATTTGACCAACTTGAAATTGCGTATAAATTTAAACATGTCTATTCTTGACTGAACATATTTGAAGCCGGATTCTGGACAAAAAGAAAGACCTAAAGATAAAAGTTGAATTTCTCTAGTGTCCAGGTCAAGGTCAGTCAGATTAATGACCGTATTACTTACAGCTTCATCACTTGCATTTATTGATCTGATTGGGATTTCCCTTTCCCTCTTCTCCCTTGCCAACTGCCTCGTGTGTTTGCGCCTTTGGTTGCGGCGCTTGTTTTGTTTGGCCATTTGGTTTAAAATGGTATCCTGGGTCTTAAGGTTTGTCTCCGTTCTTCGATAATAAACCCCAGTTATTCAGATGGAGTGCAACTGGAGGATTGACCAGTCCCTTCATTTCCCATACTGCCATCATCTGATTTAGCACTACTAATGGTGGAACTTGCCTCCGTATCGTTTAAGATACTGATATCATGGTTTGGTGATATTATGGGTGTTGTCTTAGGAATCAGGGCTTTTCTTTTTACACTTTCAAATTTTTTTTGAGAATGTAAAAATTCTCCCAGTCTCATAATTTCTTTTATCTCTGGAGAATTTGAAAACCTTACGTTCCTTGATTATGTTCTCATATTTTTCCAAACGTTTTTTAATATCTTCTTTTTCTTTCTTAATGCTCTCTTGTTGTTCCATAGTGTCCAATTCTTGATTTACTATGTCAATTTGTTTTACCACCTCTGCTCTATAGATTTCAGCATATTTTATTAATATGGCCCATTCCTGTAACATTAGGGGTTTGGGGTTTTCAAAGGATGGAGCAATTAACACCAGCAGCCCCCTCGGAACTCTCTCGGCTTCTTTGTATTTTTGTAGGGACTTACTTTCCCACCACTTTGTCAATTCTGTTCTTTCCAATTTTTCAAGTTTTTTCAATAAAGTTTTCATATTCATTTCTTTGTCATTTGCATCTGCACGGCCACTTTCTTTCTTTTTTTTTTTTTTTTATAATTTTTTTTATTAGGAAACCTCAGGATTACATCATGTGCAAAGCAAGGATGGGCCAAGAGGCCATCACACAATAACATCAGATGTCGACATATATGCAACAAAGGTTAAATACACCGTGTTCTCAAACCAGGCTGGCAGTATTAAATCAGGATAAGCGACCAAAGTTATCCACAGTGTTACAGGATACGTGAGGCTTCCAATTTATAATAAAGTTGAAGGATCATACGAGAGGCAGTATCACGATATCAGTTACAGAGTTATTTACGTGTCAGGATATTAGCCTGCAATTGAACGTACCCATAGGAGAACAACAGGAAAATACAAGTCCGAGAACAAACCCATCGAACCACAGTGACCCACTCACGGAGCTAGCAATGTGAACAGGATTTCGTAACTTAAAGGGACACAAACAATTATCCTCCCAAGGAACCCAAACCCCCGACTCCACCCGTAGGAAAATAGAAAAAGGAGAGGAACAGCAAGAAGAAACAAGAGAAGAAAAAAGAAAAAGCGGGCCATAGAGACAAAGAAACAAAAGAAAACACGTCCCACCCCCACCCCCCACCCTGCATGCAGCGGAAGGCCATGGCCCCCCCCCCCATAGGCATGCCTGTCGCCCCAGAAACCCCACAGAAGGAAATATAGAGAGTTAGAAAAGGATCCTAATCTAAAACCCTCATTAACGGAGGGGAGCCCTCACCAGTCCCCCGGCCCCACCCCCCTGCAGCACCAGTACCAGCACGAAATGTAAGTTCAATAAGAAAAGGCAGTATCCGGCGAGCTAAATATAAAAACGCACAGGCAGTATATTACTCCCACAAAAATAGCTCGCCTCTCCTCCCTCCCGGTCAGCAACAATGAACCATCCTCCAAATGTAAGCTGCGTTTACCCCTGCCCTGTTCTGTCCCGGCTAGTCTCGCTCACCAAATTGTCCCACAGATGCAAAATCAATAGTCCAAAAACGCCGATGGTGATCAACCGGGCATCATCCATGCCCGCCGCAGGGCACTCCGGGGGTTCCGACCAGAACCAAAAGCACACAGTCAGGGTGGCATACGATGAATTCGGGCCAAAGGCGGGAGTTCCAGGGTCCAACAGGGACTGCAGTAGCGATCCATGATATGGAGGAAGTAGGGGTCGGAGCGGGCATTCTAGACGCCAGTCCGGTCCAGAGTCCATACTTTGCAGTGGACACAGAAGTCCCTCAGTTGGGGACGCAACGGGGCTGGGAACCTCAGCACCATCAATGTCCCGCAGGGCCGCCATCTTATCACTGAGAGGCAAGGGAAGCGGTGTGCGGCCATGTCCTACCAGTTCAACCGTTCCCGAGCGTCCCACATCGAACACGATCGCTTCCAGCTTACCGGTCAGAATTCGAGCCGAGGATTCCATGGAACTCCGGAGGTCGGCAATCGCCGACATTAAGTCGCCATATCGCCAGTCTCTGTCGTATCTCTCCTCGGGCACGTCACGCCAATCCAGTCGCCCAGGGACCCATCGGGGTACAACGCCCTCACTGCCGGTGATATCCATGTTAGTTGCGATCAGCAGCACGGTCCCACTGACTCGGGCCGGGTTGCTTATGTAGAGCCAGTATTAGCAGCAAAAGATTGAAACTCCGGTGGGAGAGCAGTCCATAGAGTAAGCAGCCCTGCTGGGTATGGAGGGCAGATGTAGCCCGCCGAACTCGGGGCAAAGTACAAACTAGCACCATAAAGCGGGGAATCCGTGTCTCCACGATCGAGTGGTGTACCTAACAGTAGCAAGCACTTCACCAGCATTGCCACCAGTCCGGCCGTAGGCTCAGCTCAAAAATCGGCCTCTTCCCAGCTAACTCGATCCCGCCGGCGCCCAGTCGCTGCAATCAGCCGTTGTTTATCACTCGGTGGCCGGCCGAGGTTGCAACTAGAGGCCTTGGTCCCAAGTCCACAACAGGCTGCGGAACGTTTCCGGTCGGCGCTGCCGACCGCGAACAGGTACAGGCTCCAGAGTTTCACCGCCGCCACCGGAGGGAGTAAATTATACATTCGTGCCGCTTTGACACAGGATCACAGGCAGGATAGCCGCGCAGGAGGAGATGGTCCCAGGAGCCGAGGGACTAGTCGACCGTCCCGGTCGCCATCTTGGCTCCTCCCCCCACTTTCTTTATTTTTAATAGTCATAGGTAAGTTAGAGAACAATGCGTCCACAATTGCCTCACGGTCAAGAAGCATGTCAGCTGCTTCCGCCATTACAGCGTGAAGAGATTAGGAATAGTTGTGCACTTAATGAAACACGCGGCGAGTGTGTCTTTATTTCTCCTTTCCCACACCCAGCTGCATCCAAACTTTTCTAATCCGTAACTCCTTTCCCGGTAACTTTACATCAGAGTTATATTGCACAGTTAGTATAGGCACAGCAGCTCACCTTGGAAAAACGGCGGCTGCCCAGTTGATCCTCCAATCCTTCCTGGCTTCTGCGCTGTCTCCCTTCAGACCCTTCAGGTCTCGCTGACATCGTCACTCACTGTTGTTTCTGCTTCACCTGACTCCGGGGGGCTGGCTCACTCTACTCCATCCGAGTTTGTCGATTCAGCGCGAGGCAGTATCCGCTGCACTCAAGCCAGCCAACTTGTGAGGAGGAGTCCGTTCAAATGACGGCTGCAGCAGACAACCGCTGAAATATATAAAAACACAATCCCTGACAGCGCAGCGCCTTTTCCTTCCAGCAGGCACCAATCAGGAAACGGACCACAAAAATCGCAAGTAAATATCTTGTGCTTTATTCCTTCTTAGCAGACATGACGCGTTTCGACCGGGAAACCTGGTCTTGATCACATGACATGTTGTATATATTAACAAGGTCCAACCTTTAAGATTGGTAAAGTAAAAACACACTCGCTCGTGTTGATAAGAAAGTTACAGCGGCTTTATTTCCAGTGATCAAGCCATGTGATAAGGTTAAACGCATTGGGCTTGGCAAGCATCTGGAAATAAAGCCGCTGTTACTTTCTCATCAACATGAGCGAGTGCATTTTTACTTTACCAATCTTAAAGGTTGGACCTTGTTAATTTATACCGGCTTGACTCCACCGGAAAAAAACGCACTGCACTGAATCAGGAGCGCCAGCGTCAACATGTGTCAAACGATGTTATATATATATATATATATATATATATGTATATATATATATATATATATATATATATATATATATATATATATATATATATATATATATATATATATATATATAAACATCAGTCCTGAGCCTTCGTAGTTTCAACACGATCCAGGTACAGACCACAGTAGTGTGTTTCAATTATTCTTTAAAGTGCTTTATTCTTGTTTCCTCATTGCCAGCATAACGTGAGCCTTGATCACATTTGAATGTTGTTCATTTCACATCTAGCAAAGCCTTTCTGTTAGGGAGCATAGCAAAAAAACACACCAAACCTTACTCTGAGAACAATCTTTGATGTGCTTCATTTTATAAAGTGAAATCCCTTTCTAGGGGGTGTTGTGTTGTGTCTACTGCTTCATATTTGAACCACTGTGTGGGAGAATGGTATTCTATATTATCTGGGAGTCCTAAGCAAGACATTTTTGACGTCACTCTGCAGGGTTTTACGAAAATTCAATTTCAAAAATAGTAAGGGGAAATGCTTTCTAAAATGTCAATGCTTCCAGTTGTAGATTCCCAGAAGTTAACTGAGTTATTTGGGTGGGAAGTTATCTCTATTGCATGTTTAACAGATGAGGAGCAAGCACAGGTATTTGAATGCTTAGAATCTTTTTCTTTTGAAAAGGGAAAACAACTTGGTATTTCAGAGAGAAAAAGCGGTGTCATTTTGAACGCATTGCGCAGCATATATCAAAAATATTTACAGTTAGATAACATAATGAAATACAACAGGAGTTAGTCAAAGTCAAGGAAGATCCAGATTTTTAACATGTGAAAATAAATCATTGAAAAGAGAGTTAGAACCAAAACAGTTTATTTTACCAGACTGTTAAAATAGCCAGGGCGAGTGACAGATGAAATTACAATGCTCACAGAAGGTTTCATTTAATTCTTTGGAGGACTTTCCTCAGCCAGAAATGAATGGTATTTTGTTTGAATAGGAAGCTTCTGAAATAATGTTGACTCAAGATAAAGTAGAGGATAAACAAACCAGCCTGTTCGAACTAGCGATTGTTGGTTACAGTTACTAATCAGACTGGTCAGTGAGTGACAAACCTTGCTTTACCTGGAGAGATGCTATTCTGAAAAAAGAAATTATGAAAAATGTCATTATAAAACATTGCTCTGAGTGGGGAGAGAAGCAGCAATGTGCTTTTGAATCTGCAAAAGAGATTATGCAATGTGTCTCAGACATGAGGCCAATACAGAAAGGAGACATTAAGTTACATGTGACAGTTCAGGGGTGGTGTGCCACTTGGAGTATGTGGGTAAAACAAGGAATGAAGAGGTTGCTCTTGGACTTTTGGACTGAAACATTCGGGAGAATGTTTTACTCCCTTTGAAAAACAGTTTCTAGTGTTTCAATGCACTGTGACTGACACAGGGCAGACACTTTTGTTTGTGTGTTTTTTGTGCTCTGATAGACACAGGACAGACACAGTTGTTTTTGAGTTGTGCTCTGACAGACACAGCGCAGGCACAGTTGCTTTTGAGTTGTGCTGTGACAAACACAGGGCAGATGCAGGTGCTTTTGTTTTTTGCACGCTGATAGACACTGGCCAGATGGCAATGAGGCATAATGTGATTATGAGTTTAGAAATTTCTCTAGAGCAGTGGCTGATGAAAAATTCCCTTGAGATATACAGAACAGGTAATGCACAAGAAGCAAATGTGATCAAGTAGTACATACAGGCAGAAACTGCAGTTTTGCATGAGCAGTTGGTGCAGATCCCAGTAGAATGTCCAGGGGTAGTGTTTGAGGTGCCTGAGATACAGGATTCCCCAGTGAAGTGAAACATGGAGTTGTGGCAAGAAATGTGGCAAATGTTACTGGAAAGCGCAGCTACTGTGTATCATCTAGATGCTCATTGTCCAATACATTTACTAGATAGACACTTTGATTTACTTACAGTTGAAAAGGCTAAAATCTTGGATGCAGAGGTGGTGACACACGATTCTGATTTGGTGTGCATGATTAAGTGCGAGCACCTAGGAGAGAAAAACGCAACTAACAAGTGGGCAGAGAATGAAGGGATGCATATCTCCCTAGACTTAGTAAGAGCTGTGATTCCTATGTGTCAGTATTCACAGCGCAGACCAGTCCCACAGATGGTGAGGGGCCAGTTGAAGAACTGAAAATTACCAGAGCAGATAGGACATATGGATTGCCTTGGGTTCATGCCAAATGATCAAGGGTGCACTTATTCAGCAGTGTGTAGAGAGATAGTCAGGAAGGCGACTTCCCCAGGTCTTTTTAGTGTGCAGGAGGAAGGAGAGTTTGATTCCACTACCAAGAGTTCAGAGGCCAAAGAGCGGGTGGAGTTCTCAGATAATGCGCTAGAGCCAACTAAGAACCATGCAGACAGAAAACTGTGCCAACAGACCCAAAACAGAAAAAGGAGAACCTGCTTTTTGAAAAATATTTTTGATAGAGTGATATTTGTTTCTTTTTCAGAACATACTGCAATGTGTTGGTGTACCTGATGTCCCTGTCCTGCATGTGGTTGCCTTCGTCTGAGTGGGCCCATGAGGGTCTGGGACTTGCCCCAACCCTGCAGTGATCACCAGACAGCGCATACAGACATCGTTGCTGAAATCCTTTGGCAGAATCAACCAGATGAACTTACCTAGCCTATGACAATGAACTGATACTGTTAAAATGAAAAAAATGAAATTAAAGATATAGGGCTAGATGTAAGACCCTTGTAAATTGCGCCTTTCAATTTGCGCTAGATTCTGAGGCGCAAATTGCGAGGCACAATTTACAATGTAGTACAGTGTCAGGGACACTGACTGCATTCCCAATGGGGGTCACCAAATGCGAGGCTCATGAATATTAATGAGTCACTTGCAATTTGCGACCCCATTGGGTATGGCTGGCCCTTTTAGGGATGGTGGCCTGCTGGGCTCAGCAGACCACCATGTCTGCATTTTTAAAAAAAGAAACATTTTCTTTCTTTTTTTAAGGGCAAGCAGTGGTCCCTGGGACCTCTGCCTGCCCCTAAAAAATATTTTCCCTTGGGACCCCTTCCCCTTTACGATTGTATTACCACCTTCTTGAAGAGGGTGTTATTTGCAAGTGTTTTGTGACCTCAATTGCTGTCACAGAACATTCATACATGGCTTTGGCGTTGCTATTAGGATAGGAATACCACTTCCTAATAGCGACTAGCAACTCCTAAATAGTGAGTCGCACATAAATTGCGACTCGCTATTTACGAATTGTAAATATGTGATATGTGATGTGTGATATTTGCATGCGCAAACGGGTCGCAAACGCGTTTGCGCATGCAAGAAAGGGTCTTACTTCTGGTCCAAAACTTAAAAGCCAGAAGGCTGTGTTCATATAGAAGGATATTTTTCATTAAATTCAGAGAGTTACAGGAAATGGTGTTCAGTTTAAAGAAGATGCTGTTGAAATTCCTTTATTTTTAAGCAAGATATATAAGTGTGGCTGCTTTAATAGTAGAAGTTCCAGAATTAACCATTTATAACACTAGGAGCATTAATGAGTTAACATGTTTGATTCTATTTGCGAATTCATTTTGTGTATTCATAATACATTCATTCCTGAAGCTGAGTTATTACCAGATATGCATGATCCATTTTAGATGAAGTATTATGTTACATGCTTTTATAATGTCACTGTTTTAATGTGTGCTTCATCTTATATGTGTGCTTTCAATTAAGATGTAGATTTTTTGATATGTATGTTAAGATAGTCAAAGGTCATGGGGTGGAAAGTAGTGCTAGAAGCACTCCTATGGTTTGAAACCACGTGATGACCTTTGACTACCATGTTTTAATTGGACTTTTGGTGTTTTATTTTATCCTAGTCTGACTGTACATCCTGCATATGCCTTTTCCCTCAAAGATTTCTTTTGTGTAATCTCTTCGTAGTTTTAAAGTAGGAGCTGTCACAGA
This sequence comes from Lissotriton vulgaris, assembly GCF_964263255.1. Lineage (NCBI taxonomy): Eukaryota > Metazoa > Chordata > Amphibia > Caudata > Salamandridae > Lissotriton > Lissotriton vulgaris. The sequence goes on from NC_141686.1 coordinate 5,350,623, forward strand.
GTAGGAACAGCTTGCCAAGAACAGAACGTGTGGGATGTGCATTTGAAAGCATGAGAGAGAGAGAGAGAGAGAAAGAGAGAGAAAAAGAGAGGTGGAATATATTATTTGGTCTCGAAATGCAGTGTTATGAGCAGTGGTGCTCTTTTTTAAAAACTTTTATTGATTGTGTCAGCATGGCATGGCAAATTCATCATCAAATAATACATTCAAGTTTTGTATTGTCATAAAAAATCATTTAAAAAAAATGGAGACAAAAAACATGTCATGTCAATGCATAATACAATTTCTGAGAACTAACCACAAGACCAAAAAGAAAGAAAAAAGCAGTAAGAAAAGAGAAAAAAACGGAAATGAAATGAAAGAGGAGGGAAGACCATTAAAAGACTTTAACCAATTGCCTTATCCTTTTTACTCTATCCATCTAGTAATCGGAGCCCCTATTTCTTACCCCCATTCTCGTCTCCTACGCTCTCTCAGCCGATATACAGAAGATTCAATATTATGTACAGCTAATATCCTAGACCCCCAATTGATGAGCGTGGGAGAATCAGGGCTAATCCACTGGGAGGTTATACATAATCTCACAATAGCCATGGCTATAAATGCAAATCCGATTTCCGACCTTGGCCGAGCATTTCCCTCCTCATTACATTCAACGCCCAAAATGATGAAATCTGATGTTAATATTACCGGGATGTCAAGGATCGAATTCAGAAAGGATTCGATTTCCTGTAAAAATGTATCTAAACTAGGGCAAGCATAGAGCATGTGTATGGTATCAGCAGTCCATGTCCCACATCTGCTACGTGAGCTACGCTGCGACCTTCCCCATTTAGATACCTTAACAGGAGTATAATATGAATCAAAAACGGACATAAAATGCTATTAAAATCTGATTAGGCTAATTCCAATAACCCCTGTAGATTCACCCCTTCCTTCCCAAACGTTCTCTCCTATCTAGCATTCTGGATACTTTTATCATCAGGAAGAGCTTCCAAGCCGAGAATGGGGTATATGCATTTATGTTTGAAATCCTAAGTCTACATTGTATCTTTCTCCAAATTGAATAAGCTGACTGAATTTTTTTGAATTTGGTCTTTTTATAGTAACTGGGTTCTAATATTTTGACTAAACATTGGCTAGCATCCTCCCTGAGCACTATTTCATATATGGTTGGTCTAGCTGCTACCGAAATTTCCGCCTTATCCCCCACCACAAGTATACCTATATGTTGCAAGAGTGCTGCCCAGTGATACAAGAAAAGACTGGGTACACCCTATGGCCCCCTCAATCTTGGAAGAATCAACCATTTAATTGCCCTTCTGGATCTACGATACCCCCAAAAAATTCTAAAATATGCCCTTTCAGCTTTTGCAATGCAAGATGCCGGAAATTCAAGAGGTATGGTCAGGAACAGATATAAATTGTTTGGAAAAATCGACATTTTAATAACATTACTTCGTCCATGTAATGACAGGTGTAAATGGTCTAATCTCTCCAGTGTCTTATTGACATTATCGATTACTGGCAAAATATTTAACTCCGGTATACGATCCACTGCTGATGTGATCTTAACCCCCAGACAGGTAGCTTCTGGAACGGTTGGAATATATACAGAGAGCAGGGTATCTGAATGCAAGATCTGAGTCTTATCGATATTTATTTTGTACTCTGAGACAGTGCCAAATTGTTCAGTCAAATCCTTCACTACTGGGAGAGCTGATCTTATATCACTCGTAAGTATCGCAATGTCGTCAGCATACACCAATGATTTATATTCAATATTGTTGGCCTTTGCTGCTTGAAGGATCAATGTATAGCGAAAATAGCAACGGAAAGCAGGGACACCCCTCCCTAGTGCCTCTGCTTATACCAAATGATTTCGATTCTTGTCCAGATATATGAATTCGAGCTTCAGGTAGTATATAAAGTGCCTGTACTGTTTGGACAAATTCAATAGACAATCCCTTCCATTGCAGGACGGACCACAGAAACCTCGAGGAGACCCTATTGAACGCTTTCTCTGCATCCAACAGGTTCACCCCGAGTGGTGACTTCGTGACCTGAGCCCAATCAAAAAAGGCGATGACGCGCCTAACGTGATCCGTTGTATCCGGACCAGGGATAAACCCATGTTGGAGAATAGAAACCAGTGGAGTGATAATCTTACCCAGCTTAGAGGCCATAATTTTTTAATAAATCTTACTATTAGCACTGATAAGCGAAATAGGTCTATATGATGATGGACTAGGTTCAGGTTTGTCTTTTTTTTTAATGCACACGGAAAATAAAAAAGATTTACCTTTGGACTATTCAACTTGCACTTATTCCATACAATCAAAATGCCAACACGCAGACAGATTCTAAATGTGGAACACCTCCAAGGAGACTGCTAAGAGACAGTAATTGAAAAAATACATATATGCATTTAATGAATGATTAAAAATAGGACATCACAATATCAAGACATTCCATAAAACATTAATCATAAAAACATTATACTGATATCAATATAATAAACAAAGACAAATAAATACCTCAGAGCATATAACCTAAATAAAACAGTACTAAAATACAAATAAACAGATCTCATGGAAGGAAAACGAGGCAAACCAACTATGCCTTTATTACGTTAATTCCAAATCACTGTAAACTGGGCACAGTACAAAAATATCAAGCCTCTGTGTGACATGTCCCAATTAGAATTTAACAGGAAAGTAAAGCATCAACGCATTTCGGTGGGCCCAAAATCATAAAGCCACCTTCTTCAGGACTTGAATATGTATTGTTCCTTCCTTAAATATAGAACGTGTATCTAACAAAACATAAATATCACAAAATTACAATTCTATTATACAGCAGCATAAAAACGAGTTAAGTGGAGTTAGCTACAGGAGTTATCCACGAGCACAAAGGGATAATATCCCTTTTTTTCAATTTCTCTGATTGCGGACTTTTATAAACATGCTGAAAATCTTAAAAGGCAAACTTCTGGATCGTGGCTATCCAAAGAAACTGATAAAACAGTCCTTTAAAAGGGCTAGGTTCTATAACCGTGAAAGTATGCTCGAGCGTGACCACCTAGAAGGAAAGAAAAAAGAAGATACTGACAAGAATAGGTTAGTGTTTGTGACACAATTCTCAAGCATTAGCAACAAAGTGAAAAATGCGGTTAATGCAAATTGGAGCATTCTGAATGAAGGAGAAGAGATCGAACTCCCAAAGCCCCTGTTCGCATTCAAGAAGAATGATAACATTAGAAAGAACTTTGTGCATACATACAGAAATAACAAACCCTAAACCCAATTGACATTGCAAATGGGAAAAGCATTGGGCAACCATAAGTGTGGGACGTGTAGTGTGTGTGACCATTGCCTGGTTGCAAAATCGGTCACCCACAATGGTTTCACCATGACAGCCAAAAGCATCAGTAACTGCAGAAGCAGTAATGTTGTCTACGTGGTACGCTGCCCTTGCGGGTTAGCGTACGTGGGCGAGACGGGTAGGGAAATTAGAATACGGATGTTGGAACATAGGACAGCCTTGAAAAACAATAAACAAAATGGCCCCCTTGTTGAACATTACAGGACAGCGAAGCATAAGTTCACGGACTTTGAATGGTATGTAATCGAGAAAATCACAGGAAATGCAAGAGGGGGTAACATGGAGATGAAAAGAAAGAATCGTGAACAATGGAATATTTCATGCCTCAATACCATTGAGAAGGTATTAAATTCAAAAGAAGACTGTATGAGGCTTGTAGGATAATTCATTTTATTATTCCTATGAATAGATCTAATGTACCTGGTGTTAAGTTATGGTAGGCCTACTATTCATCTGGCACATGCCTAGACGCTCTTCATCTAGTATGGAGCAACATATGTAACTTAGTGGTAACATTTGTGGCTTTGATATGTTGCTTTCACAAAGTAGTCACCATATTAGTATTTCTGAATTTATGCAGTTACACAATGTATATAGGTCGCAGGCTATTCCACCTTTTTAAATTATGTAGATAATTCCGAAACTGAAATAGTATTACTTATTTGGCCACTCAATTCAGTAGGAAGCCAATGTATAACATTTTACACAATATTACACATCGTGAAATCGTGAAATACCTTATTTAAAGATGGCGCCCATGGTTCATGTGAGAGCTGTGACACCGGGTACCTTATCTATGTCTCTAAATGCAGTCTCAGACCGTGATTAAGTTAAGAGGGCAGGGTGCTCCGAGTGAGTAATTGTTCACCGGTTAAGATACGCGGTAGATGTGAGGCCCCCTTGAAACAAGTCCTGGAGCTTGTTCGGTAAGTGAATAGAGCATACGGGTGATGTACTGGTGGAAGGTTTCGTGTTTTGCTTGGGGCTGCCGTGGAAACAGGTTGGCGCAACAGTTTCCCCATAGGTGTTTTAGAGTCGGATGAAGTTAGGTGATTTAGTACGGGGTTAGCTTAATCTCCCGACTTTACATTAGATAGAACTGTTTAATTGCATTTCAAGTCAGGATGCATATGAATAATTATGAGAGCTTGGTCTATCTATATGTTTTCATAGAGCCCAGTGCTTTCTTTGTAAAAGAGGTGCGTCCACAACAGTTAACCTCTTATAACACTGGGATGCAGCAGATTTATATATGAGCGTCATAAATAGAAGGTGAGCAGACAACATGCCGTTTTAAACATAAACCTGAGTTAGAAGGGTGGGAAGTAGATCCTTGAAGTGTCGCTAACTTCCATTATGCATTTATTCTGATAGACTTGTGACTAATCACACAGAAATACAGAAATAAGGAATAGGAAGCATCAGCTTACCCCGGGTCCTGAGGTGTCATTGAACACAAATGAAACTGACCCTATTTCTTTCTTTTATAATGAGGTGAGGATATCAGATGGGGGCCATTCAATGCTCCCTATGCTTTGTTATCACTGTTTATCTTTTCATGAAGTTTGATCCCAATTTCTGTTTGTGCGATTATTTATGGGCACACGCACGTCTAAAGTACTACGCACCATGAAACTTTAGATTTCCTGATTACAGCATTCGTTAGGATTTTTACTAAGATATTGATCTTAAAATTGAAATATTACAAGTGAGCGGTGAGCTATGTGCCTAGTGAATAATAGACTCTAGTTTGTCATTCATACGCACTTGGGATCGGGGTCCTGAATCTAATTAGGGACCTTGTATGATCGTTTCTATAACAACATATAATGAACAATAATTGGATATGAATGAAAAGTGTGATGTGATGTGATGCATAGATGCCATGAATTAGGAAGTAGACGAACACCTCTTTAGGATACATACTGAATCATGTTGTAACTGCCATCTCGAAAAAAAAGTATCTGTTAATATATAACTTGTTGATGTTGAATCAACCTAGGTATAATTGAGGATGTGGTTAATGGGACATACAGCTTTGTGATATCACAGTGTTCCATTTTTTGAGTTTTATTTAGTTTTTCTATACATGACAAATTCTCTTACTGCATGAAATGAATAGTTTGAGATTTACCTAACTGCACTTAACTAGTTCAACGTTTTTATGCTGCTGTATATTAGAATTGTAATTTTGTGATATTTATGTTTTGTTAGATACACTTTCTATATTTAAGGAAGGAACAATACATATTCAAGTCCTGAGAAAGGTGGCTTTATGATTTTGGGCCCACCGAAACATGTTGACGCTTTACTTTCCTGTTTAATTCGAATTGGGACATGTCACACAGAGGCTTGATATTTTTGTCCTGTGCCCTGTTTACAGTGATTTCGAATTAACGTGATAAAGTCATAGTTGGTTTGCCTCGTTTTCCTTCCATAAGATCTGTTTATTTGTATTTTAGTACTGTTTTATTTAGGATATATGCTCTGAGGTATTTATTTGTCTTTGTTTATTATATTGATACCAGTATAATGTGTTTATGATGATTTTTTCATGGAATGTCGTGATATTGTGATGTCTTATTTTTAATCATTCATTAAATGCATATATATTTTTTTCAATTACTGTCTCTTAGCAGTCTCCTTGGAGGTGTTCCACATTTAGAATCTGTCTGTGTGTTGGCATTTTGATTGTATGGAATAAGTGCGAGTTGAATAGACCAAAGAGAAATCTTTTTTATTTACTTGTGTATACTGGTGCTCTGTCCCTCTGGACCTTCTTGAGCCCCTCTCCTTGTTTTCAAGTTTTTTTTTAATACTACTATGGTAGTCTTCCGCCAAGACTCGGGCATCTGACCCTTTTGGGCTAGTTGAAATAAAGACACAAGCTTGTTTCGAAGTGCTTGATGGAATGTCCTAAAGAATTCTAAAGGTATCCCTTCTGAACCCACAGCCTTTCCGGCGGCTAATGAGGTTATTGCATTCTTGATCTCTTCCCGTGTGATCGGGGCTGCAAGAATCTCATTTTGTTCAGATGTGACCTTCACTGTTTCCTGATCACCAAAAAATTCTTCTAGAGATGCCGCGTCCACATCACCTTCCGATGTATATAATTGCTGGTAAAAATTCTGGAATATTTCCAAAACATCTGCCAGAGAATCCTGGATCTAATCAAATTGATCTTCGATCCTACAGATTCTATTTGACATGCCCCTCTGTTGTGTACGTTTGGCTAAAAACCTCCTGTGTATTTTCTCCAAGTTCATATATATATCAGCCCTGTACTGTACATATTTAATGGCAAGTTCTTCCCCAAAATGTTGATGTATCCTAGCTTTTGTGACTGCAATGAGCTGCTGACACTCATCTGTTTTTTGAGCCTCCCCTATTTTCCTCATGAGTTCAACCTCAGCCAGCCTGAGCTGTTCAACCCACCCCCTGATCTTTTCCTGACCTATCCTCTGCCGATATAAGGAAAAGCTAAGGTTATCGCCCCGTACAGCTGCTTTAAACATGTCCCACACTTTAATTTCAGAGGCAGTGCCTCTATTTATATTAAAGAATTCCATAATCCATTGCGCCATATGCACACAATATGCATGATCTAATAACAGTTTCCTTTCAAAAGTCCATGTCAGCGGGGGTCGAGGGAAGCCACTTAACGAAAATTCCACTACTAACGGATTGTGGTCATAGATTATCCTATGGGGGAGCTCAATACTAACTTTCTCGGCAGTTTGATATGAAAAAAAAATAGTCCAGTGGACTAATTTATTATGGGGACCAAAAACCTGGGTCCCCTGCCTATGTCTGTGCCATACATCAGCCACTCCGTGTTCCCTGACTAGTCCCTGTAATGCCTTGAATGTCCTATCCTTTCTTACCTGATATGGGAGATTACTAAAAAGATTAAAACAACTATCTAGATGAATATTAAAATCACTGCAAATGACTAACGGAGATGGCCATGAGGCCAATTCTATATTCAACACTTCTGGGTCATCTAGATTCGACCCATACAAAGAACAAATTGAGAACGGAGTTCCAATGATTACAGGTTCCCGAATCAACCATCGTTCCAATTTATCCTTCTTGGTGAGATTACATATTATAACTCCATACTTTTGCTAAGATAGCTACCCTCCCTCCCCCGTGTAGCAGTGGCAAGACGAGTACTTGCCAATAAATCAAGGCCCAAGTCCTTCAACCAACCTCGTTTACTCCAGGGTAAGTGGATTTTTTTGCAGGCATAAAACATCAATCTGCCTGTGTCGTATGAACTTGGCCAATAAGCCTCTTTTTTTGTCCTGTCATTGAGACCACAAATATTTAAGGAGCAGATATGAATTTTGCCATTTCTATCCATCATCCTTATGAAATACAAACTCTTTACCAGAATTCACAAAATAATACAAACAATTCAAATAAGCTTTACAAGAAACACTGTTAAATGCTTTCATTTTAACATAAAAATGACTGCCATGACAATGCATGTAGAATGACAATTGTGCACCCCAACAAGCAACCCTTACCCCCTGTGACCCCCGACCCCTCCATCCTGAGACCACCCAATCACCCCCCCCCCCTACCACCCACCACATGAGGCATAAGGACCAATGGTCCCTGGTGATGTAGAGCTTGCCCACCACCCCTTCCTCTAAGCTAACCTCCCTTTCCTATAGAATATCAAGCATACAATAAAACCCGATGCTAAAGCTTAGGCAAGATGGTGGCCGCAGCGTTGGCCGAGTGAGCTGGCTGGAAGACTCCTTCCCTGCTAACCTTTTCTCTTCCGTTTAAGATCGAAAAATGTGCAGTGCGGCAGAAAAGTTAAAGTTTCTTGGTTTCTGTTATGATCTGGCGCTCGTGGTTCTGGCTGTGGGGGCTGCCTTCGCCTTCGAGATTGGTGGGTGTGTGGGCTTCTATTCTTACAGCTACTCCCGGGCCACTTACCTGTTCAATTTTACAGATGCTGCCGAAGGCGTCCACCAGGGGCAGCAAGACCCGTGGGCCACTGCAGGCTCTGGTAGTCCCGGGAAGTCCACCCCGGATGGAGATGGATGGTCCTCTGATGTTGGAGGTCGCCGGACTGCTATGGGGATGTCCAGGTGCGCTGGATCAAACCAGCAAAAGTGGCGCTTCCGTCCAAGGACGATAGATGGTCCCTGCCCTCTTCAAAGTACAGAGTGGGAAGAACAGGATGTTGCGGGATCCGGCGCAGGAACAAAGGCCCCCCTAAAAACTGGAATTCTTCAGACTATGCCTGAGGCAGCACTTACACTTCAGGAAAACGTAACTCGAGGTTTTGAACTATCCCCTGTTGAAACTGCAGTGAAAGAATTAAATGTGGAGGCATCTTGTCGAGGGGGTGAATGTCAATTTGAGGGTGAAGACAGTCTCGCTGGTGGCACTGGGCAAGTTGACAATCAAGAAGCCCTGATTTCCACTGGTAGCCTGCCAGAGGTAGTGGATGGAATAGCGGCTAAACAGCAAGGCAGATGCATTATGGGAACTGAAGTTCTGACTAGGATTTGTCAGGAAAAAAGCAGTAGTGGATCAGAATAATATCGATAAGGGGGCTGACAGCTTGGAAGCTGATCTACAGGTGGTGTAGTCTCAGGATTTACAAAAGAGGTGGACTCAGGGGATAAATTCTGCTCTATGTCGGACCACTCCAACTTCTCAGGGGATGATAGTTTTGGTAAAGACTGGGCTGCGGAAGAGAGTGATGGTTGTAGCCTGTGTTGGAAAGAAGATGGTGATAAGACTCTGCACATTCTGGGAACGGTTCGCAAACAGAAAGATCAAGCTATTTTGCCTTAGAAGATCTTAGGTTCGGCTGGTTCAATGATATGGGATTACTCTTTCTCACCTAAACTGGACGGGAAGGAAGTATTGGATGGAGGGGCACCTCCAGAAACTACTACTGCAAATCCAAGTGGACCTGAAGAAATTACACTCCCTACTATATACCAGAGCATCATGGCTCATCATGAGGAGACTCGGTCAGAAGTAAATTGCAAAACTCTATACACAGGGCTGCAAAGAGTTGCCCTGATTTTGCAATTAGAATTGGTGAAGTGGAAGCCAGAATCTCCCTGCTGGAAGACGAGTTGGCTGCACAAAAAACTCTGACTGAGTCTATGAAAACTCTGAAAGATGACACACTTTGGAAATTGACCGACCTTGAAGATCGCTCTGGAATAATTTGCAGATTCTCTGCATTCCTAAGGGCAAGGAGGGTGCAGGCACCCAGCAGTTTGTGATTGAACTCTTCGAAGAGGCATTTCCAGAACTCAAGCAATGGGACTGGAAAAATAAGTTACAAAGGGCCCATCGGATTCCTTTTAAACAACGCAAAAAAGTGGGGGCAAGCTGACAATCGGCCATGGGCTACTCTCATATGTCTTCATAATTTTCTGGCCTGAGAGGCATTATATGACTTGGCTAGACCAGATCAGAAAAGGATGAGAAAGGGCTGTGATTTTTTTGTGAGACCTGATTTTTGTCAGGCGACAATTGAGAAAAGGTTGCAACTGTGCCAATTAATTCCTCTGTTTCAGGCAAAGGGAGCTCGGGTTTTCTTGCTCAACCCTGCTAAACTGAAGGTGGTGTCTCAGGGGCAAACACATTTTTTTCTGTCTGAAGATCAAGCAAAAGAGTTTATGCTATCAACTGTAGGTGACGGAAGGATATGGCAACTGAAGGCATTAGCATTCCTCCTTCCATCGTGGGTGGTTTTGGGATGTCTGATCTATGGTTGTTTGGTCCCTGAGGTGGCTTTTCTTATTTTTCTTTTCTTTTTTTCTCACCTATTTCTAACGGCTCTTTCTGCTTTAACATCGGGTTTTAATGTGAGCAGTGGTGCTCAAATGTGCATTGTGTTGTACATTGAGAGATGAAATGTGTGATGCAATAGGCAGTGGTGCACAAATATGCATTCTGTTGTACATTGGGAAGTATTATTAAGTTCCTACTATTGGCTTTGACATACGCTCATGTCATCTTGCATTATGTCTCTGTCTTGCTTGAGCTTTATGGGTGCACAGGCTGGCCCCCTAATTACTCAAGCTGTTTAGGTTATTCACATTCAAGGTTGCTTTGTTATTGTTGAATGTACTGCCGGAGACTTTTGTAAACTTTGTTAAGATAAAGGCTGGGACACATGAAAATGCAGAAGGAACGTGAGAACTCCTTTGTATTGGAATGCTTGCATGAAAGATGGCTAAATACAGTAAGATTTCTTGAAGCAGAGGAATGCCTCTCGGAACCTTGTAGTGTGTTTTGCGATTATAAAGCTGTGGTTTGTTGACTTAGAAACCGGGATTTTGAGCCTGAACGGTGGACGCATCGTCAGAGCAGCCATCTTGTTGCTGACTTTCCTGACCTCATCTGTGAATCCCCCAGTCTGGAGTGGGCCAGGATGAAGATTGCACCAGGTGAAGTGTTTGATTTTTGATAGTTGCCATTGTGATGTGTGGCTGTTTGCGTGCATATTCAGTTTCCAGTGGCCATAACAGTCATTGTGATGCGTGACTGTCAGTGTTCATCTTCAGTGGCTATAATCATATGTGGTGCTTTCTTTGAGTATTGACTTTGTGATGTGTGTGAGTCTGAGTGCACATACAAGTTAATCATCTGATGTATTTAGTTTATATATCTTTCTGATTTCTTGAAGGACGTCCAGTATTATTTGCTGCTTGAGTTTCATTCATATTATTATCCATGCATTTAACAGTTGCATTTTCCAAGTGTGTTATTATTGCTTGCATATTTATATATATCCCTATATATTTGATTGGTGCTCATTTGACATCTGGGAAAGCCTTTCTGTTAGAGAGCATTGCATAAATAAAACCCCAAGCCTTATTCTGAAAACAGTCTTTGATGTGGTTCATTTTATAAAGTGAAATCCCTTTCCAGGGAGTGTTGTGTTGTGTCTATTTCTTTGTTGTGTTTGAGCCACCGTGAGGGAGAGTGGTATTCTATATTATCTAGGAGTACGAAGCAAGACACCACCAAGCATGGGACCAAAAGGACGTATTATTCCCAAACAGAATGACCTCTGTCTTAGATGAATTTAGTTTCAAACAATTGCAGATCATCCATTTACTTACTCCACTCATGCAGCTCCTAAAGACGTCACTAGAATTGACAACATCCTTAGAGAGACTACTATTTGTATGTTATCAGCATAGGATGCTAATGATAAGCCAAAACATTTTATAAGCATCACCAAAGGTGTTACATACATATTTAACATCGTCAGACACAAACCTGATCCCTGCAGAGCTCCACATTGAAAAATGTAGGGTCTTGATGTGAACTCACGGTGAGACACCACTCTGCCGATCAGAGAGAAATGTCTGTAAAAGGGCAAGTGCTGAACCCTCCATTCTACGGTCAACCAGGAGCTTATAGGATGAGGTCTGCACTTCCACTCCCGTTCAGTGTTACCCTAATTTTTTCTGTAACCACTGTAAGCGCATACTCAGTGCTATGCTATGAAGGAGGCGAGTTGCTCATTCATCACTTTCTCCACTAGCTTAGCTGGGTAGGGAAGCCGAGGTATTGATGGTAGTTATTCAAACCCATCATATTTAGGTTAGCGTTTTTCAACAAAGGGAGAACTGAGGCTAACTTTCAGTGGGAGGGGAAACCCCCAGTCTCAAACATAGCAGTATAGATTGTAATCAAGTATACTGCTACTGTCTTAGAAGCTAAGGAGCCCATGCATCATACATTTTTTTCTTCTCAAACTGGCCAATTTGCAGAATCTGCCCATTTGCAAGCGCAAAAAAATGCGTTTCATATGCAGCAAACCCTATTTTGCGATTTGGTAACCTGAAACCAAATCGCAAAATGTGTTTGCGATTTGCTATTAGGAAGGGGCATGCTCAGGGCATCCTTTTCTAATACTGAATTACATAGGTATGTAGGACTGTTTGGTAACCTAAATGCAGTCGGAAAACATTCAAATTTTACCACAACCCATTTGCAAATGGGAAGTGGCGCCTAATGGGACCCCTTCCCCTTTGTGAATGTTTGTAAAAACATTTTTAAGAGCAGGCAGTGGTCCCACAGACCACTGCCTGCTATTAAAAAATGAAAGGAACACTTTTCCTTTTTCTTTTTGTAAAGCATCCAGTTTTCCTTTAAGGATAACAGGCTGCTTTACAAAAACAAAGATTGCTTTATTTAAAAGCAATCACAGATATGGTGGTCTGCTGAACCCAGCATGCCACCATCCCTGTGATTTCTACGATTCCTAGGTGGGTCGCAAATTGTGACCTACCTTATTAATATTCATGAGGTAGGTCACCTCCGGGTGAGTAGTGCGCTATATAAATGCTTTGATTGATTGATTGATTTGTGGTCCCCTAGGATTTGCAGAAAGAGTTATTCACACTTTCATGCATGCCGTTTTGCAATTTCCTAATTGCGAATCACAAGGATTTGCAATTAGGAAATCGCAAAACGTTTTTTTCATGCATCTGGCCCTAAATGCATGCTTTTAGGGGGCAAGGATACTGAAGGGATCCAGATTTAATATTCGAAATGGACTTTACAAGTTGCTCTGTTGAGGAGACCTCCAATTGACTAAAGAGTAAATTTGTTAACCTCATCCCTGCTGATGGAATTCTCCTCCTGTGCTGGGCCCCTATGTAAATGGGTGTGGTCGTCACGGAACCATTCCGTCATCAGCACAGCCCAACCTTGACTGATGATGGAATGGTTCCGTCACAAGCATCAAAGGGGTTAAAGATAGTCGCTACTTTCTCCTGAAAGAAGCTAGCCATTGAGTCACAGAAATCTTGACTGTTTACTGCTGAATTGCTTCAAGTGGGTAGGGTTTCTTTTTTTATGGTTTGGAAGAAGAGTTTGTTCGAATACCTATCTAATTTTAATTGCTCTGAGTAATATACGATTTAGCGGCTAAAACAAGATTTTTATATTCTGCAAAACAATGTTTATATTTTTCTCTTTCTTGTAGCTCATAAAGCTTCCACCATTCTGATAGCCCAGTTTACAGGCTCTGAGTGCCTCATCAAACCACGGTTGGGATGGCTTTTTGATGTTAGTGACCATGCCTTTGGCTGGGCAAATTTTATATAGGGCGGCACTTACCCAATTGGAGTAGTCCCCCACCATCTGGTCTATGTTATCTACTAATTCAGGAAGCTACGTTGTGAGTGAGGAGTTTAGTACACTAGCTTGTACTTTATGCCAGGCTCTGCATAAGGACTTCTTTTTATATGATAAAGGGTGATGCTTTTCCTGAAGTATTATATGCCAGTTTACTGCATGGTGGTTCCACCAAGTCAGAGAGAGAGTCTGTAATGTTTGGTTTATTTGTGAATATCCTGTCAAGCAAATGTCTCACGCAATGCGTGGGACCATTAACTACCTGCAATAGTTCAAAACATGAAAAAGTGTCTATTAACCAATATGAGTTGAGATCTGAATTATTTTCTAAATGGAAATTAAAATCACTGATTACTGTGAAATTAGATCCCAGAACAGGTGATTCCAGGAGCAGCTGATCTTGTCAGCACAAGCTGCTCTGGGGGACGGTAAACAAGCATTCCGTTAAATGACTGAGTCTTGGTCAGTTTGATCTTAAACAGCAGCACTTCAAGCCCTTCCTCTGAAACGGGAGTGAAAACAGTGGGAAGTGGTCTTGATAAATTACTGCTAGCCCTCTGTCCTTTTTGTTGGGCTATTGAGGCTATAACCTGTAGGGACTGCTGCAATAGTTCTGGACCCCAGCTATTGTCGGCCCAGGTTTCTTTAACGAAAACAAGGTTGGTTTGATATGTTGTTAAAAACCCAGAGAATTCAAAATGGTGCTTAACCAGGGACCCATTGTGAATTAGATCAAGGAAGTCACTTTAAGAATGAGGTGATGCAGTTACTATGTACAGCACTAGAGAAAGAACAAAGGTTCCATTGCAGTTATAGATCCAAAGCTTCAGGCATTGTACAGAGACTGAATGGAACTATGAAAGCTAAATTGCACGAGACCTGTGCCTCTACAACTCTTAAATGGCCCGATGAACTTTCTCTGGTGTTGATGTGTGTTGGACTTGGCCCTTTTGGCAGGTTCACCCCGAAGCTTTTTGCGTTCTCCCAGCCTTTTTCTGTAACCTGGTGTTGGTGATTTTAGGCCTCTGAGCATTTTAGCACTGGGGGTCCAGTGTAAAGTGTGTGCGCTCTCTGTGTATGTGTGGTGAGATGGGCTTGCCCTTCCATAGGATTGCATGGGGGATATGTGTGTCCCTGGTATGAGAGGAGTGCAGGGACGAGTTTAGAATGTATAAACTCGTGAGAATAAATGCTGCGCAATGGTGTGCACAGATGTATGGTGACTGGTGGAGAAATGGCACTTTTAGAAGTGGGCTTTTCTGTGTGCTGTGTGTCTGCCTGCCTAATGTGAATTGCATGTCTGGCTTGTGATTGACAGGTGCTGGATGATGTGGGTGGCTCCAGGAGCCAGGATGAGTCTGCCCAGTGGTGAATAGGGAGATCTGCATGTAGATGGGATGGAGGAGTTTCACCGGGGACCTGGATAGGACTGTGCCTTCCCTCCACAATGCCGCTCTGCCCCCTGTGGTGCGTCTAATCACTGAGCCCCCACCTGACAAAGGAGAGAGGAGCTGAGCAATACAAAGTGCTCCAAAGCTTCACTATACCAGTTCCTACTGGTATCCCCCCAGCCCTGTGCTGTGACACAAAGGGATTTACTAATATAAATATAGGGGCTGTGTCCCCATAAAATTGTTCAGTTCTTGGTTGCTGTTCCTGCTGGGCGTGCTGCTGCTGGGGCCCGAGGGGGCTGCCATGAGGGCTTGCCTCCCTGGGCCCTGCATTGCCCCCTTGATGCGTTAAGGACTTTTTGGGACCCTTTTTACTATCCTTGCTTTCTATTCCAGGACCGACAAAGACTTTGCCTGCACTTTTGCGCCCTAGGAGCGCTGTGCTTTATTTCTTGATTTTCCCTAGGAGAGGGAGAGACTGGGCGCTGCGCAGCACTGAGCTGCAGCCCCTTTAAGAGGGAAATAAATGCGATGCCCACCCTGCTTTCATTGCCACATTTGCGTGCACCGAGCGAGTACACACCCCACTTTATTCCCTTAATTTAGAGGGAGCCTACCCCTCATTGAGGAGATCGCTGCCATGGTGATCCACGGCCCGCCTGGTTGTGGGCAGGGCCTGCAGACGGAAGAGGCCGGCGCGACTTGATGACGGGGGGCTCCCATGCAGGAGGGAGAGCCCAGCGGTGGCGGCCGAAGTACGGAGGAGACCGGGTCCCGGGAGGGGGCCCGGGTGAAAAGAAGGCAGCTAGGATGCGGCGCGGATGAAGCAGGGCTCCCGTGAACAGTGAGAGCCCCGCTGTGTCCGCTGCATCAGAGAAGGCGGCCCAGAAGACGAGAAGTGCATACCGGGCTCCCGTGAGCTGAGGGAAGCCCCGCATATGCTGAGAGAAAAGCTGCCCGGGTGAAGAGGAGAGTCCAGCGGAGACCCTGTGCATCCCGGTGAGTGGAGGCTGGGGTGGGAGCGGATCTTGTGCTCCCCCTGGATAGTGTTGGTGCCGGGTCCAGTGAGGGTTGAGCAGGGGACATGGCCGCATTCTGCAACTGCTCCCCCCAAGAGGGGCAGCTTCTATGTTCAGAGCCTGTGCGCTCCAACGTTGGGGGACAGCCTTATTTGAAAAGCTCAGTGGGGCTCACCCTGGCATTACTGGTACCAATCGGGGCGCATTGTCTGTGCTCAATTTAGCCACAGCTGCCCCACCTGACAGAGGGCAGCTGCAACTGTTGGCGCATTGTGGTGCAGAGAGCCCCAGAGCAGGGGCTCTTTGGTTATTCCCCAGTTGCGCCACCGTAGCGGGCAACTGCAGCGTTTGGCCCAATTGCTTAGAGGGCACAATGGGTGCCAGGTCTCCTTTTTGAGACCACAAAACACTACGGTGGAGGAGGACCTAGGGGAAATTTAAAGACCAGGCTCTGGGTACTATCCCCAGCAGAACTAATAAACAACAAAGGTACCAGAGGGTCTCAAATAAATGTGCCCACAAATAAAGAAAACCAACTGAGAACTCACCCTTACTCGCAAGTTATGTCACAGAGAGCTCTCCATGGATGAGGAAAAATACCCATCAGTCACCATTCGGATCCGCCCTTCATCATTTGGGATTTTATCCGTACCACCCGTCAGAGGTTATTAGAATACCTCTGAGGAGAGTACTAATAACCTCTGACGGGTGGTACGGATAAAATCCCAAATGATGAAGGGCGGATCCGAATGGTGACTGATGGGTATTTTTCCTCATCCATGGAGAGCTCTCTGTGACATAACTTGCGAGTAAGGGTGAGTTCTCGGTTGGTTTTCTTTATTTGTGGGCACATTTATTTGAGACCCTCTGGTACCTTTGTTGTTTATTACTCCTTTTTTAGAGACACAGCTGCCTAGAAAGTAGTGGGCACCTGCACCATTTAGGCCATTCTTATTGGGGACATACCTTTTAAAGTTCGGAGTCAGATGGACTCCTTTGCCCCATACCTTCACAGCTGCGCAGCACTTAGTGCCAGCTGCACCGTTTAGGCCTGCGCAGATTGCGCACCCTTGACTTTCGCTGCATATGCAGCGCGCCCTGACTGTGGGACATAGGGCATTTGAGCCCCTTTTTGAGATGGCCAGTTGGCCAGGGGGACTGTTGGGATTATAGGGTGCCAGGCCCCAATGTGATTGTGGTGCTAGGAAATGTAATGTATGTAGTATGATTTATGTACCCTGTTTTATACCTCCAAATGTGTATTTTCTGATTATGAGGTTGTTTTTCATATTATGGTTTATGCAAGTGAGATTATGTTTCACTGTGTAATTTACACCCCTAATGTGAGTTATACTTACGAGGTTAGGGTCTTATGCGTTTAGACTTTTGTGCGGATTGCATAATGTGTTTATGCTGTTGAGGTTGGCGCAGAATGTAATTTGCGCCTGATGTGATACTGTGCATAGTGTAGTTTATGTTACAGGCTGATGCTAAGTTCAGTGATTACCAGTCGTTACTGGTTGTACGTTTGTGATCTGTTTTACTTTTACTAAGTTCGCTTTGTGATGGTTCTGACAGTGGTCCAATGGGCCCTGTCAGGTGTATATAATCCCTTGTAGATATGACCGAGTGCCAGGTGGCACAATGTATATTATGTGTTTACTATTCTAATGTGTTATGAGAATACAAAGGCTATTTTTGATATAACCTTGTGTGGAGTTCTTTTTGTAGTGTGCCTGGGAGGTTGTTGCTGTGTGCATGTGCAAATTCTTTACTCATGGCCTCTGGGGTCAGCCTGACTGCGTGTGCCAAGTTACCAAGGGGGTGAGCAGGGGTTATATTTGGCGTGTAACTCCCTTGCCCTGACTAGAGTGGTGGTTTCTGCCTGGCTTTGGCGCAAGCTTTAGCCAACGAGAAATCCCATTTCTAACAATGAGCATATGAAGCACCCCCTGGCCCTGTATATGGCTTCCACACAAGATGGTGATGGGAACAGCCACGCAAAATCCTTCTGTTCCAGCAGCTGCTCTTGTGAATATCAGATGATCACATACTTGAGTACTGCATTGGTTGGACAATGTGGTAAGTTCTATCTCCCATCATGTTGATGCTGCTACTCCGTCTCTCTGAGAGTCTCCAGGGCATGATTTGTACCCCGGTGACTAGGTTCACATAAAAAAGCCTGTCTAGAAGTATTGTCTGGAGGAGCATTTGAGAGGCCTGTACCAGATGAGCCTAGTCACAAAGTGTGCTGATTTGCCAAACTGGATACATGCCTCAAATACTAAAAGGGTAAAATGAGAAGCATAAGAAGTGGAAGCAAAATCCACCAATTGCTTGAGTCACCCTAGTTTCGAAATGTCTGAATCCTCCGAAGAAGAGGAAGTCCATTCTGAGGGCTCATGGTCTCCCAGAGAAAAGCATCAACCGGATTGAGAGACAACTGGCATAAGAAAGCACATTCCCAGAGACAGGGAAAACTCGTGGAGAGCTGAATCAAACCTTGCCAAAGGAATGGTTGTAGAAATCAGGGAGTGGGTTGGTCAGGGAAAGTTCCACCTCTGAGAGTAAATTGGCCTCATCAGAGCCTGAGATAACAAGTTCCTCTCAGGATCGTAGCTTAACTGAGTAAGGTTTGCTATAGACTGCAACATGCCGAAAGAGACTGTTGATGGCTAGAAGACCAGAGACAATAAGGGATTTTAGCAAGTTAGAAGAACTAGAACATGCTGGACAACCTGATGTCATGGACAATAGCATAGATTTGACACCTGTTTGCTGCTAGCGCACTGTTGGACTCGCGCTCACCTGCTGCCCTTGTCGTCAGAAGCTCGCCGCCTAGTCACAAAGTGTGCTGATTTGCCAAACTGGATACATGCCTCAAATACTAAAAGGGTAAAATGAGAAGCATAAGAAGTGGAAGCAAAATCCACCAATTGCTTGAGTCACCCTAGTTTCGAAATGTCTGAATCCTCCGAAGAAGAGGAAGTCCATTCTGAGGGCTCATGGTCTCCCAGAGAAAAGCATCAACCGGATTGAGAGACAACTGGCATAAGAAAGCACATTCCCAGAGACAGGGAAAACTCGTGGAGAGCTGAATCAAACCTTGCCAAAGGAATGGTTGTAGAAATCAGGGAGTGGGTTGGTCAGGGAAAGTTCCACCTCTGAGAGTAAATTGGCCTCATCAGAGCCTGAGATAACAAGTTCCTCTCAGGATCGTAGCTTAACTGAGTAAGGTTTGCTATAGACTGCAACATGCCGAAAGAGACTGTTGATGGCTAGAAGACCAGAGACAATAAGGGATTTTAGCAAGTTAGAAGAACTAGAACATGCTGGACAACCTGATGTCATGGACAATAGCATAGATTTGACACCTGTTTGCTGCTAGCGCACTGTTGGACTCGCGCTCACCTGCTGCCCTTGTCGTCAGAAGCTCGCCGCACCCGCTCCGCGGGTGCCGCTTCGCGGGTGCCGCTTCGCGTTGGGACTTGTGCTGACTCTGCCTGTTGCCGTGGGGGCACCTTGGATTGGACTGTGGGACCAGTAAGGCTACAGGGCTGCGAGCGTGCAGGGACTACCTGACCCAGGTGTCCCTGCGAGACCGAGCCCACCTTCCGGTCCGCTCTCCCTGTAGCTCTGCCCCCCGCCCATCGGAGGGACGTTAAAACCAACTGGAGTAGCCCCTGACCCTTGGGACACCTGTTTGCTGCTAGGGCACTGTTGGACTCGCGCTCACGTGCTGCCCTTGTCGTCAGAAGCTCGCCGCACCCGCTCCGCGGGTGCCGCTTCGCGTTGGGACTTGTGCTGACTCTGCCTGTTGCCGTGGGGGCACCTTGGATTGGACTGTGGGACCAGTAAGGCTACAGGGCTGCGAGCGTGCAGGGACTACCTGACCCAGGTGTCCCTGCGAGACCGAGCCCACCTTCCGGTCCGCTTTCCCTGTAGCTCCGCCCCCCGCCCATCGGAGGGCCGTTAAAACCAACTGGAGTAGCCCCTGACCCTTGGGACACCTGTTTGCTGCTAGCGCACTGTTGGACTCGCGCTCACCTGCTGCCCTTGTCGTCAGAAGCTCGCCGCACCCGCTCCACGGGTGCCGCTTCGCGTTGGGACTTGTGCTGACTCTGCCTGTTGCCGTGGGGGCACCTTGGATTGGACTGTGGGACCAGTAAGGCTACAGGGCTGCGAGCGTGCAGGGACTACCTGATCCAGGTGTCCCTGCGAGACCGAGCCCACCTTCCGGTCCGCTCTCCCTGTGGCTCCGCCCCCCGCCCTTTCCAACTACTATAAACAGTGTTTGTTCTCCCGCAGCGCGGAACGCAGCCCGGGGCAAAGACCGGGCTAAGAGCGGGCCGTTTGAGGCCGTTCGAGGTCTAAGAGGTCTGGGCTGGGCCATGTCCCTTGGCTGAACATTTTCATCATTTGAATTATTTTCTACTTGTGCCACTGTTCCTTGTTGTTCTTCATCATGTGTACACGGGCCAGTCGCAGCAAAACTGCCAAGGGCCTTAATAAACCTAGTGGGACCCTGGACGATTTCCTCACAAAGACCAATTTGGCCATTGATGCGGAAATCAATAAAATGCAGCATAGGGTTTCCCTAGAACTAGATGCTGCGCGTAAATTGTCTCTAAATATAGCTTCTTCCAAGAAATCATCTTTAGGAAACCTTGCCCTAGCATTAACCCCAGAGCGTACATCTGGCCCCCGCTCCTTGCTTACAGTGGTTGATATACACCACCCTCCAACCACATTTCCATCCGAGCATGCTAAGGAACCTATATTAACTCCTCTGGAGGAGTTTGCACCACCCACTCTCGTGGCTGGTATAAGCTCCCCAGTAAAAATTGTCATGCCCAAGATTGCTGCTAATGCTAAAAAGGTTGCCCTACAGCAGAAGAAAAGTCTGGCTAGGTCTACTTTTGCTCGCAAAAAGGCTAAAATTGCGAGATCTCAGTTTTTTAATAGTCGACGGCCATTGGGCACATTTGGGTTTGGGGAAGATAAAGATAAAGCCAACACAGCTTTATTAGGCAGTGACACCATCTTTGCTTCAAGCGGTGTTGTGCTTGATCCCCCGGTGGTAATTCTTCCCGACAAGAGCAAGGAAGGGTCAAAGGAGGGTGGATTGAGTGTGGTAGAGGGGGATAGGAGGGAGGACGAGGAATTTTTACAAACTGTTTGGGACACACTTAAAAAGTTACTTACCCCCCTGGAACTTAGACTTTCCAGAATGGAAAACCATTTGTTAGAAATGGACAGGACTATAGTCACATTGGCTAGCCTTAGTCTTAAGCAAATGGAAGCTAGGTTTTCACAGGGTGAGGGTTCAACTTCCCAGCCATTAGAGCCAGAACCCCCGGCCCATCTACCTCCAACACCTAAACCTGTACCAAAACCTCGCACGAAAGTTGGGGATAACGCTATTTCTTCTTCAAATCTTAGCGTTTGTCTCCCGTGCCAGGACCCAGTACCATCCAAACCCAGACAACATGCTTGCCCCGCAAAGAATACAGCACTATCTAATGCTAGGGCTCAAACTTGTCCACAACAGAATGTAGCACGCTCTAAACCCAGGCCTCAAGCTGCCGTACAACAGCCTAACCAATTGACTAACAAGAACTTGCCATCTTTAGAATCTAGCCGACCGAATTTTCGTGGTGGTTATATCGACCTACCACCGGAGGCTAGTCCATATGTCATTGTATTAGCTGGTGTACCTACCCTTGACCCACAAACAAAAGAGAACCATTGGTCTCTTAAAAATAAGGTCATTCATTGGCTAAACACGAATAGACAGCTACCTAGTCACCAAAGAAGTCGGGTACTAATGGTGCGAAGAGTACCATGGGTTGGACCCACTCACAAAACCATCAAGGGTGACTGTATAGTGGTGTCATTTGCTGACCCCCATACAGCACAGCATCTTTGTTCATGGGCCCCTTGTGAAGATGACCACTCAGTCGTTGTTAGACCCCTCACTTTTTTATATCCTCCTCGACGACAGCTTGGAATGGGAGGGTCTTGGACGACAATCCATAAGCCCATGCAAAGAGGATTTGTGAATGGTGGGTGTTGGAACTGGGGTCACCAGTCCCCTAGGGTAGCATGGCACGAGCGGGTAGGCATCAGAAAGCATATGTGTTAAGCAACCATGCAGCACACGCAACCACTGAGTCAGAAACCTGGGCACGCAATTAGTGACACTACTCCAGTGAGTTTGTGTAAAAACTCAAGTTAACTTTATTAAGATAGAGCTGGGTCAGGGTATTAGGAATTCATCATAAAATTAGCTTATTAACTTTCCACTAAAATACATGTGTGAGAACACTTGGCAATAAATACTGGATGAATAAATAATAAATATTAAATATTAAATAACCACAGGCCTGACCTTGGCCTGGTTTCTCATCATCACCTGTAAGAAATACATTATAAGGTCATGAATACAACACTGCGTTAAGTAATGAGGAAACATTTCACTAAAGGTGTGACATCCTATTAGCCTCAGCCTTAGGCTCCTCCTCCCCTATTAGGGGTAAAACTTAGGAAGGCATAAATGACGTATCATAAATAACTGTAGATCAGAGTTATCATTCTTCTTACGCCTATGAAGAACTTCCTGTGAAGTCAACGTAAAACATTTCATTAGGTCAGTATTACCTATCTTATCAAGTAAGAATTTCCTTCAATCAGGGTAGCCTTTCTCTTAGCAGAAGTAAACATTTAATAATAGATCAACCATTTCATGCCTCAGACCTGCACATTCCATTGGGCCTATGCAGAGCATTCCCCTAAATAAGGCAGTAATAACTAGGCCTATTGTAATATGTGCATTTCATTAGTAGCACAAACACTGCATTTCTCAGCAATAACATTTCCTAAAACGCAGGAATAAACAGTGCCTCAAATGAGGGTAAAGCATTCAATTGGCAGGAGCGACCCCTTCCTTAACCAGGAATGACATTTGAGCGGATAAGGGTAACATTTCCTTATTCAGTGCCCAACAGTTCAATAATCCCAAAATAAGTCAGGCTTCAAGCATTAGTGAACATTTACTAATAGGTAAACCTTTCATAAGGCCTAGGCTGAACAGGACTCTAGGCGGAATATGGAAAATCCCTGGGTTTGGGTCTATCACTCGCTATTTCTCTTCATCAGGGAATGGTAGGCTTTCCATTAGAGCCCCTAAACAGGGGGGGGGTTACCCTATTAGGAATTGAGGCCTATAAACTATGGGCCTTGGGACCTCTCAACCAGTCCAATACCAGGGTAAACATTT
The DNA here is from genome assembly GCF_964263255.1 of Lissotriton vulgaris. NCBI lineage: Eukaryota > Metazoa > Chordata > Amphibia > Caudata > Salamandridae > Lissotriton > Lissotriton vulgaris. The sequence goes on from NC_141686.1 coordinate 5,373,842, forward strand.
CCTGCAGTAAAGATAAGCAGTTCAACAACACAGTTCCTTGGGTTAGAGTAAAGGAAGCAATTCACCAATGCATCAACATTCAATAAAGGCATCACCTTTCATTATTTTCCAATAAACATTTCAGTATAACAACCCCAGCATTTCATTAACCCAGCATGGAACATCTCCTCATTTACTGGTGGGTAATTAATCACCATCTTCCTATGGAAGAATATCCATTTCCTTAGACATAGAGAACCAGGCCCTAGTTAGGGAAGAACTTTCCATTAGACAAGTTAAGCATTTCGTTTAGCAAGAATGAGCTTAAAGAACTTGGCTTGCACATATAAAACCTTCCCTTATGCATATAGAAACATCTCCTTAAGCCCGGATAATCTATGCATCAGGCTAAGATGAACAATACATTAGTCTAGGCTTAGCCATACCTAAGGCCTAAATAAGCATTCCATAATGGCTAAGCTGTCCCAGGCCTCAGACAACAAGAAGTCAGGTTCCCCTAGCCAGGGGTTAACTTTTAAGGGCCCACCAGACAATCCGGGCCTCCGCCCAGTTCAGTGAGTGCTGGAGGCACAATGGTGGCCAATGGGGCCCAGTAACAGCTTTTCCCAGGACGTGGCAGGTGAGCGCTTGAGGGGGGTTTCACGGCGCTTCTCTCCCTCATCACATTTCACAGGGGGGCAGCCTCGTGGGGACAAGCAGTGCTTCAGCCCCAGCCATCTCCTGGCATACAGCGCTTCCACGGGCACCCCAGTTCTGGGAGCTTGCGCTCAAACAGCAGTTCCCGGGCAGTATAGCGCTTCAGCAGGCAGTCCTAGCACTTGGGGCACTTCACAGCGCTTTACAGGGGGGGCAACTTCCACAGCCCTGCAGGCAATTCACAGCGCTCCCACAGGACACAGCAATTCTTCATCAGTCAAGCGCTTGGAGGGCAATGTAGCGCTTAGGCAGTTTCTAGGTTGGCGCTTCATCAGCAGTTGCTTTAAAATAGAGGCAGCTCACAGGACATGCCAAACAGCAGCGGTAGGTTAGCGCAGGGACCCCAGGTGGCGTCAGGGGGCACAGGGAGCAACACAGCGCCAATACCTGGGTGGCTCTTCAAATGTCCTGTGGAGATTCAGTCTCTTCTTGGCGCTTTATGTTCCTTGCGCCTTTGTAAGTTTCTTGGTTACTGGTTCCTTGATTTCTTCTTGGCGCAGCCGTTTCTTGCACCCTTGTAAATAGCAGTTGGTTTCTTGTTTCCTTTGGTTTCTTATTCCTTGAAGGGGGTTAAGTTGATGGCTGGTGTTAGATCTCCTCAGCCAATCCCCTCAAGTGGTCCCTGGGGGTTCCCTGCCGCGGGGCTAGGTCAGTGGGGGGGGGGACAGGATACCTCAACACTTGTAAAGCAGCACACTAGGCCCTGTCATTCCAGCATCATAAGACCCTGCCCTGACCCCCACTGCCTATCCTCCTGCGTAGATACTTCCCCAGGTCTTCTCCTCAGCTTCTCTCCTCAGGAAAGTTCCCTCCCTTTCCTTTTATAGTGCCAGTTGACAGTTGGTAGTGTCAGTTGGTGTCACCTCACCTCTCCCAGAAGGTTCCAGAGGCTTCCAGGAGGTTGCACCATTCTACCTGTGGACAGGCTGGCAGGCTAAGATGGATACATTGCCTGAGGGTTCCAGCCAGCCCCTGGCTACTAGAATGCGCCCTCTAAACCACGCTGCTGCAGCAGTGGTCTGTGGCGGCCATGTTAGGGGTAGGAAGTACCTGTACTTTAACACTAGTTTTACACTACACAGGGCATTCTCCACCCCCCAAGGCCTACACACTGTTGTTTCAATAGGGGCATTCTAAATAACAGGGAATAAAAAGCGAAAAATTTCTGGGGAAAGGGCCAAGTCTCACAGTGGGCTTAACCAGAGTACCTGGTGGCAAGGGGTTCCTACATCAAATATGTTTGGCTGTTTGGATGAGGTCGACTGACTCGGGGGGCGGATGCTTTAAAACACCCAGTTGACCCTATTCCGTCCACCCTGTCAGTTCCCAGCATGGCTTGTTCTATGTCGCCTTCAGGCCCACGAATAACACTGGACAATGTTTATAATTTAATCCCGGCTGAGTTAGGAGTTCTGGGACAGCCTGAGACTCCTATCCCTAGTAATCCAGTTAACGAAATTAAAGTGGCCTCTTGGAATATAGCAGGTTTAAAGGGTCGCCTAGACAACGATGATTGGGCAGATTATATTACTACACATGATATCATCGCTTTTCAGGAAACTTGGTCAGTTGATCCCCTGTTTAGAGTAGGCTTCCTAAATTTTTATAAACCAGCAATGCAGGGCCCCAGGGGTAGGGCTTCGGGTGGTCTCACCATATGGATAAAAAACTCACTTGGTTTCAGCGTTAGGGAAATCCTGGTGAAGAACTCTGATCTCCTTTGTATATCCCTAAGCAAGGAGAACTGTAAGGATATTGTTCTAATTAATATCTATGCCCGTGGTTGTCAGGGTGGTAAGAAGCAACCTATCCTTAATGATTTGGAAGATTTCCTAAATGAGTATAAAAGTGACCAGCTCTTTTTAGTGGCTGGTGATCTGAACTGCTCATTTGTACCCATCCTGAATCTTGCTGAGGATGTAGGGATAGATGAAGATACTGTCTGGAATATTCCCCCGTTAGCAACAACTAAGGGTGTCAGGGGTACGGAGGCTGCCCTCCACTGGCTTGGGCTCTGCCTGGAATGGGGGCTCAGGGCGGTGAATGGCCGTAGCCTATCCGACAAGGCGGGTAAACCAACCTTTGATAATGGGTCTAGCGTGAGTCGCATTGACTACATACTGGTCAACATTGAATCCTGGGCTACTGTAATTGACATGCCAATAGAAACCAGGCCAGAGAGCGATCACAACCCACTCTCACTTGTACTTAAGGTTCCTGGACTAGGGCTCCCCCAGACAGAAACAGCTTGCATCACATCTGACCTAGTTTTGAGTGACAACAGAAGACGGGTCAAATGGTCAAGGGTCATAGCCGATCAAGAGCTTGTCTGTCAAATAGAAGAACTGGTCCTAGATACTAGAGATAGGATGACTGCATCATCTCTTAATGACAGGGCAAAGCCCATTATTGTTGATCTCCATGAGGCATGTTTTGCGGCTATTAAGGAACTTCTCACTAGGCCATGTAGAAAAAAGAAAGTGAAGCAATTCAAAGGTTGGTATAATAAAAATTGCAGAGAAGCCCACAGCATTCTAATTGCTGCAGTTAAATCTAGAATCACTCCTGACATTAGGAAAGCGAGACAGGCTTATAAACGCATTATATGGGAAGCTAAAAGGGAATGGGATGATACGTACTGGCTTGATCTTCTTAAAGCCTGTGAGTCGTCCAACCAAATTAAGTTTTGGGAGTTAGTCAGATGGGGCAGGGGCTCGGATTCACTAACCCCTGAAAATCATGTTTTCGCCGTAGATTGGGTGGAATTTTTTTATGCTCAATTTAAAGTTCCTAATATCGTCCAGTTGGCAGGTGAGCCCTTAGCGGGGACTATATCAGTATCTCATGGGGATAGGCTTACTTTTTGTACCTCAGACACAGAACATGCTTTAGGTTCTATTCAGTCTGGGAAAGCCCCAGGTATAGATGCTGTACCAGCGGACCTTTTTAAACTGAATTTAGAACTGTGGGTCCCTTACATAACAACTCTAGCAAATTCTATTGCAGCAGGGGCAAGGGTACCACAATCCTGGAAAGGGGCTGAAATACTTCCAGTCTATAAGAAAGGGGATCGATCTTCACCGAAAAACTATCGCCCCATCAGCCTGATCGATACCATACAAAAAGTGGTATCAAGAATGGCCCTAGCTAGAATACAGGGGTGGATTGAGCAGAACAATATACTCTACCCCATGCAGGCAGGGTTTAGATCAGGCACCAGCACCCTAGATCAGGTGTTTCGTCTTACCATGCTGTATTGGAAGGTGGTTTTCTTGGGCGGTGGTGTCATCTACGCCGCCTTTGTCGATCTTAGGTCGGCATTCGACCTGGTTCCCAGGGCTAAACTTTGGGATACCCTCAGACTAATGGGCCTTCCATCTGAACTATTAGAGCTGGTCAGGCGCTTACATGAGGATAACTTTGCCCGTGCAAGATGGGGGAAACAGGGTCAGGTGACCGCTAGCTTCCCTGTCGAACGTGGGGTCCGGCAGGGCTGCGTGCTGGCCCCTACCCTGTTTCTCCTGTTTATAAACCGGGTGGTCTCATTCTTTAGCGAAACACAAACTGATACTCCCACCCTGGGGGGATCAAAGTATCCCATGTTAATATTCGCCGATGATACCCTGCTCCTTTCCAAGACTCGGAGCGGCTTGCAAGCAGCTCTAAACAGATTCGCAGAATTTTGCACAAAAAATGACCTTCAGATCAATGCTGATAAAACTAAATTTATGATTTTTAACAAAAATAAACCAATTAAAAGTTCATTTTTATTAGACGGTGTCCCAATCGAACAGGTCAAAGTCATGACTTATCTGGGCGTGACCCTTGACCATCAACTTACTTGGAACCCCCAGTTGGAGGTTTTAATTCTTAAATTTGTTCGCCTTACAGGATGCTTGCTGAAGGAACAGAAAAAAACCTTGACGAAACGCATTTCACCAGCGTTAAAAATCTATGAGGCCAAGGTTAATGCCGCTACACTGTATGGTGCGGACATATGGGGCTACAAAGGCTTGTCAGCACTAACCACAGCACAGAACAGGTTTTTTCGGAACTTAGTGGGGCTTCCCCAATCGTCACCCATAAAACCATTGCTTTTAGACTTAGGCTGTAGACCGCTGAATGAGATGGCACAGTATCGCCTTGCTGCTCTCTGGCGACGCCTCTGGACGACCCAAGAGCTTAGTCTTTTCGCTCATGAATTGGGCGAGGTTAGATCATTGTGGGGTGCTCAGAAAATCCCTTGGCTGCGGGAGGTCAAACAAATATTGTATTTTATGGGCCTCCCCGAATTATGGCTACATCCCGAATGTTCTAGTTTCCCTTCTAAAGTGGAATTCAAAGAGCTATTTTGGGCTGCAAAGAAATCTGCACTGGTCTCTCTTTCATCAGAAAATAGCCTAACGGGACTGTTTTTAACACACAAGATAACACCGTCCCTTGAGCCCTATTGGGACTTGATATGCAAAACCCTTGACCGTAAGCTGTATCATCAGTTTCGGGTGGGCACTTTGCCGATCAACTCCTTTACTGTAAAGTGGGTAAAGAATACAAGCAACAAATGCCCCTTTTGTCCTGACCAGGTTGAAAGTATCGGTCATCTGTTTTTTGCATGCCCAGCATATCGATTGTCTAGACTAAAATGGTTGAAACCAATTTGTAAAACCTTAAATTGTGGGGGGAATCGTGCAGCCCTGTTGAAATTACGAGACTTACGCACTGAAAAATCTGTGATCTGTGTTGCCAAATTCTTGGGGTGGATGTGGCTGATTCGCGCAAAGAACTTGTAACCCCTTTTAAATTAACCTGACTTTTTTTAATGTTTGTATATTGTCTGTAGGTAAATTCCCTTATATACCTGGGGTTCCATTGTAAAATGATGAAATGTGATAATGTTTTTATATTTGTTGTCTTTTATGAATTTTATTCGAAATAAAGACTAAATGAACTGAACTGACAACTGCCAAATGACCAAAAAGAGAAAGAAAGGACAATTGAAAGCACTCAAGTCTGGACCGGACCTGCCTTGTAAGAACTGACATTGAATATGATGACTGTCTGACAGACATTGTCAAGTCTTTTTGTGGTCAGTACAATTGCAAAGGGAACTCACTTATGCGAATCACTGACACATGTTCAAAAGGATGACTAGAGAGCTAGGGTAACAGTCACAAGATGTTAGGGTCTTAGGCCTTCAGCTGACACAGAATAAAAAACACTGTTTATATAGGGTAGAGATCAGAGGAATAATTGCCTTATCTTAAGAGTTCAGCCTATTTCCTTGATTTGATTTAAGATAACATGGCACAGCAATGCTTTAAATTCCTTATTCTAGCTCTGGCAGTTGCTGTTACTTTTTCTATAATTGGGTGGATGTTGGACATCTATTTACTGAGTAGAAAGATCCCTCATACTCCGGTAAACACCACAATTCATTTGATTGTAAGTAAACCAGAGTGGGAAAGCAAAAATAAGGCTCGCATAATGAGAGTGTTAATAGTTATAACATGTATTTTTTCAGATGTTAGCAGAGTATGTGAAAGCTATGCAGGTAAAAAATTGTTGGTCTGCTCCAACATCCCATCCTCTGCAGCTGAAGGGGTGGCATATTTTTCCTTGCCTCTGTCAGACTCATTTTCCTGCACTGTTTTTCCGAGTCTATATTATCAATAGAATTCTATGAAATTGTTCTATTCTGATTATGACAGGCCTTTAGCAAATGTACCAATCGTGAATGATGCAGATATGTATTTGTGGGCTACTAAAATGTATTGTGTTTCCAAAACTTTTAGCTCAAGAAATCAGCTGGAGTAAATGATTAAATGATTTATTCCTGTAACTAACATGAGCACTATTAATCAGAGCATGCATGATGTAACATGTGGGATTAACAAAGATGAAAGAGTTTTTGCAGATGAGTTGACATGAGGATAAGAAGAGACGAAGAGAAATAGTAAGTCAGTTAAGTATTTATGTGATTATTTAAAATTTTACAATATTTTAAAACAAGAACTCATATTATAGCAATACATCCAATAATAAAAAAATATAACTTTATGATAAAAATGCACATTATTAGGTTGATCAAAATCATCCATACTATAAAAACGAATAGAAATAGGAAAAGAAAGCTAGTCTAGAACACATTATTGAAAAGGAAAGAGAAATTTTAAAGGAACCACCTCCAAGATTGAGCACTGATGTTGCTAAAAGGGGAAATGATGTACAGTAAGAAAACATGAGAAACAAGACTGTCGGGGTATTGAGGTGGAGTGATTGTGAGCGTAGGTTTTTGGTCAAAGGCAGGACTTTTGCTGACTTAGACATGAATATCAAAGGCATCTATGATGTGTGTCGGAAGTTGGATTGTTACCAGTTATTACATAACTGGGTAGGTAGTTGTTACACAACTTTAGTTTTCCTCAGCATCTATCATGCTAACGAGCTAGATTCACCCCTTGATTGCTATATGAAACAAATTAGGAGGAGCTTCAAGCAGATCCTTGGGGTTATTTTTAGAGCATTTATACATTCTATAGGAGTTGCATTAAACAATGTTTAGATTAGGAAGCAATCAACTCCAGTAGACCAGCTTGCTACTAATAAAGCAGGAGCTCTAACTGTAATAAATAAATCACTGCTTGCTATAACAGCTATGATCATTCAGAACCGCCTTGTGTTAGATTTGCTTCTCGCAAAGGAAAGAGGAGTCTGCAGGGTCATTCATGCCCGGAAATGCTGTAACTATATCTCGAAGTAGATAATCCGCTTAACAGTTGTCGCTAAGATTACGAATATCATGCATGAATTTACTGAACTAGAAGGGACAGGAGCCTGAGAAGGAATAGCCTCTGTATCGACGTCTAAGGGAAGAGGTTTTGCTAAAAGGAGTGGCAAGGAAGTACTGAGGAGAAATACTGGAATTGCTCTAAACTCCTCTTTGGATTTTACTAACTGCCGTTGCATGTGTGTTTTTTTTCCTAAATTTCTGCAAAGGATTTCATCAAGCAATGAGATGAACTGTGTGTTTAGTGAGCAGTCAGCAATGAGAAGAAGAAAAAGAAAGAATTGACGAAAAGGTTAAAAAGATGCAAAGTAACCTCTATGACACCATAAAGGACTTGGAAGAATCAAACGAAAATAACCAAAAGCGGATGAATTATGCACTATAATAAAGTTGTAAAGGGATGATTTAGACATCATCTGTGTGGGTGGAGGGGAGTTGTCAGAGCTCTTAATGTGTTAGAATCTGAACGTGCATTAAAATGAACCGAGCTTATGTTTTCCTCCATCTTGAACTGATGCAGCAGCATACCACTAGATAATTGTTGTTGTTTTCCAGCTTGCAACAAAGAATTGTAAGCTTTGCACTAAAAGACAGTGAGCTTTCCTAGAAGCTTCATATCAAGCTGTAAATAACGAATGACCTCCTGGTTCTCAGGCTTTAGTGTATGCAATGTGTTGATTATTGTACTTGCATAAACTGTGGGATTGACGGAATTCAATGCAATAGTATTATGGGAGAATCTTCTAATGTATTATATAAAAAATTGTTCTTCTTGCCGGTTCCTGATTTGTGCATATCCTGTGTAGTAATGTGTGAAATCCTTTGTCTGAGGTCCTATAAAAATAAGTACTCATTCTCTGTAACCAGGAACCCTACTTCCCACTCATACAAGGTGAATCTAAAGTGGATTTTACATTGAAATGTACTGAGTTATTTGTACTTATGATCTGTATTCTTTATTGCTAATCATGCTGATGATATATTTCATGCACTTTGCCTAATAAATCTTTACATAACCTCCTTAAAATGTTGACCCATGTCTGTCAATCTTATCAAGAATGTAACAGTTTCTAATATTGATTTGCGATCAGAAGAGGTAGAGAAGACTCAACTCCAGGAGCACCAAAGTTCGCATAGGGACTACATCACTCTGGATCCGAGACATTTTGCAGGCTCTTGGTAAAATTATGAGAAATTAGTTTGGCAGGGCTGCTTTGTGTGCTAACATTTGGCACATTAAAGACAGGCCGATTCACATTGCTAATATGCATTCCTTTAATTTGTTTATTGTGTACCAAAAGCCCATCCATTATAAAGGGCAAATTGTGGTGACTTACTGTCACCATTCCTTTTCCTTAGCTACATCTTCCCTACTGCTCGGCAGGGGTGAGTACTGGAGTGCTTGGTGATGAATGGAATGCTGAATGCTTGGGGATGTCATAGAATGCATGGGTGCCTGGTGATGTGCTGAGTGTCAGTTGGAGTGTGCAGGGAGGCTGCTCCTGGTGGAGCTATCTGTTATCATCTACCTACTTACCTGGAACTTACCTTGTTACTAAGCTTACATAAACAATCTACAGAATATACACCGGGGCTAATGGACTTTGTACTACAACATTTTGAAGACGATTTGACAAGAACCTAAGTGTTGGGGAAGACAGACTGTATATGAATCTACTGAAGAAAATGGAAGTAAGGAACCTGCTAAAGAACCTGGAACTAAGTAACCTGAAGTAAGAATAACACCCTGGTCAGCCACACCAGTATCCCTAATCACCTGGACATCCTGCAGTCTGTGGCGTTTGACCTTCTTGACATCAAAGAACTTTAGGTATCGATGTCAAATAGCCTGCTTGTCTACGTGCCCGGATGTGCTGACAGCAATTTCAACAAGTGGTGGAAGCCTTTTGAGTTGCTGTACATGTACACAGAACTGCTTACTGAGTCAAACAGTGCAACTGACGGTACTTCTTTGATTTCATCAAACAGCCATTGTTGATCTGTTTTGTGTGGATTACAGAGAAGCTGCTGTGTGTATATGGAGGAAATTGGCAGCATTTACTTTGAAGTTATCATACGACATTTGTTTTTCTGAACCAGCTGCTCAATCCCTGTGTTACTAAAGGTGAAGGAAACACAAGGAGATGATGGACGGAGCACTAAAACTTTTCAGACACTCACCCCCAGTCACAGATCTGGGTTGGATCCATCAACGTTCTTTACCTCAATTTGCTACCCCAGTTCAGACTTAGCCAAATGCAAATCAGTCTTGACCCTGTTCCTGCTGGGAACAGTCCAGCCTGAACTGCCAAGCCAGGTTCTTTCCTGCACCAGAGGTAAGCATCCTGGGACCGGTTTTGGCGTAACACTAATATTCAGCCGAGCTGGCTTGAATCCAATAGCAAAGTAAGCATGGGATCCACATCTGGGCATACCCTGCCAACTTAGGGCAAACAAAGCAAACACAAGGAGATGATGGACGGAGCGCTGATACTTTTCAGACACTCACCCCCTGTTCCTTATGGAAACAGTCCAGCCTGAACTGCCAAGCCAGGTCTTCCCTGGACCAGAACCAAGCACCCTGGGAACGGTTCCTGGTTAACGCCCCTCATCAGCCAGGCTAGCTTGAATCCAGTGGCAAAGTGAGCAAAGGACCCGACTCGGCATGCCCTGACAACTTAGGGCAAACAAAGCAAACACAAGGAGATGATGGACCGAGTGCTGAATCTTTTCAGACACTAACCCCCAGTCTCAGATCTGGGTTGAATCAATCATCGTTCCTTACCTCACTTTGCCACCCCAGTTCAGATCCAGCCATATGCCAATCAGTCTTGACCCTATTCCTTATGGGAACAGACCAGCCTGAACCACCAAGCCAGGTCCTCCCTGGACCAGAAACAAGCATCCTGGGACTGGTTTTGGAGTAACACCCCTCATCAGCCTGGCTAGCTTAAATCCTGTGGCAAAGTGAGCAAGGGACACATGTCTGGGCATACCTTGCCAACTTAGGGCAAACAAAGCAAACACAAGGAGATGAAGGACCAAGTGCTGAAACTTTTCAGACACTAACCCCCAGTCTCAGATCTGGGGTGAATCCATCATCGTTCCTTACCTCCCTTCGCCGCCCCAGTTCAGACCCAGCCATTTGCCAATCAGTCTTGACCCTATTTCTTATGGGAACAGACCTGCCCGAACCTCCAAGCCAGGTCTTCCCTGGACTGGAAACAAGCATCCTGGGACCAGTTTTGGGGTAATACCCCTCATTATCCAAGCTAGCTTCAATCCAGTGACAACATGAGCGAGGGAGCCATGTCTGGGCATACCCTGCCAACTTAGGGCAAACAAAGCAAACACAAGGAGATGATGGATGGAGTGCTGAAACTTTTCAGAAACTTACCCCTATTCACAGCTCTGGGTTGAATCCATCGTCATTCTTTAGCTCATTTCGCCAACCCCAGTTCAGACCCAGCCATATGCAAATCAGTCTTGACTCTGTTCCTTATGGGATCAATCCAGCCAAAACTGTGACACCAGGTCTTCCCTGGACTGGAAACAAGCATCCTGGGCCGGGTTTTGGGGTAACACCCCATATCAGCCAGGCTAGCTTGAATCCTGTGGCGAAAAGTGAGCAAGGAACCCACGTTTCTGCAAGGCTGTGGGGGCATCCTAACACTGACTTTGGCTTGTTGTGGGTAGTGCGGTGTGCATGCCTTTTTACCATTGGATTTTAGAGGATTCAAATGGCTGCGAGACGGCCATCTATACATGGCTTGTGTCCAGTTACCATGATGTGAGGCGGTGTTTGAAAATGCCCATGTTAGCTGTCCTGCGTCATGGATGTGTCTTCTACCGCTGCCACCCCTGTGATGCACTCTCCATGAGTCAGCGACAATCGTCACTTAGCGGCGGTCCTTCGTGCTTGGTGAAGTTGCGAGACAATGAAGGAAGGGCGTCATCACTGGGATGACTGCTGGGAGGTCACCAATTAGACTGCTTCTCTGTCCATGCACCGCTTGCTCTAAGGATTCAGGAAGTGGTGTGCGGCGCGCATCAGAAAGCATGAGGGGGCGGATTTCTGTTGTGCTGCAGCCTTTATTCCATCTGCTAATCGAGATAAGGATTTGTGAACTTGAACATGTGCAGTTAGGTCCAGACCGGGTAACAATAGATAAGGGAACATTGACACTCTTGCACAATACTTACGATTAGAATGGGGTGGTGTTTTGTTTCTCAGGTGAGGGATCGCTCTCCAGAGGAATTTTAAATATATTTTGTAACTGCCTAAACTTGCCCTAGTTAGCTGATGATGTTTTATTATGCTTATTTTTTTATTTCGTTCGTCATTATGCTGCAATGTTTATTTCATGCCATAAGCAGTTTCCGTCCGTGTTGATGTATGCTAGTCTTATTATCAGTGTGCATGGTTATTGTTTACGTCATATGGTGATGTGTGAGGGTGTACGCTAATCTGTTTTTCCTGCTTAGGTTCATGCTAAATGTGAGTTGAGTCTTTCTCAATGATTATAGAGTCTCATACGCTGGCTTGTGGTCTTGTGTTTTAATAATGGTGTGCGTGTGATGAGCTTTTGTGTTCCTGTTTGTAGTTGTAGGGTTGTAATTACCCTAGTATGGAGTAGTAGGGTGATGAGTACCCTAATATAGAGTTATACGGTTGTGAGTACCCTAGTACAGAGTTGTAGGGTGGTAAGTACCCTAGTATAAAGTTGTGGGGTTGTGAGTACCCTAGTGCAGAGTTGTAGTGTTGGGAGTACCCTAGTAGAGATTTGCAGGGTGGTGAGTACCTTAGTGCAGAGTTGTAGGGTGGTGAGTACCCTAGTGCAACGTTGTAGGGTTGTGAGTACCCTAGTACAGAGTTGTAGGGTGGTAAGTACACTATTACAAGGTTATGGGGTTATGAACACCCTAGTACAGAGTTGTGGGGTAGGGTGTACCTCAGTGCTGAGTGAATCTTCCGGAGTGTTGAGTTGCAGGTGTGTGTATTTGTTACTGAAGCATGTTGCCTGAGATTCTTGCTGGGTCATTGGTACAGAGTGTGTTGTGTGTTACGCTTCGTCCTCGTTGGTCTCTGTATGCTTCTAGATATATGTTTCCCAACGAAGGGGGATGGGGTAGATCTTAATGCATTTAATTGATTCAGGAGGTGTTGATTGCTTTAGGAGTTGTTGTTTGCTTCAGGAATGCTTGTCAATTCTTTTTGTGATTTTAATGCATATATATATTAGGAATTTTATTTCAATCATTTGTGAATTTAATGTATTTAATGATTTGGCAATGTAACTTTATCTTCTTTTTTTTACCTATGGGTTGTATGCATGTTTCTGTTCTTTGCATAATTTCTCTTTATAGTTTCCCCGAAGAAAAAGGGATATGTTGTGACTTAACTGTTGCTACTCCTTTTCCTTATATGCATCTTCCCTACTGCTCTGCTCAGCCAGGATGAGTGCTGGGTGATTAGTGGAATGCTGAATGCTTGGTGATGTCAAAGAATTCATGGTTGCCTGTTGAAATGCTGAGTGTCAGTTGGAGTGCGCAGGCTGAGCAGCAGGGATGCTGCTCCTAGTGGGGCTATCTGTTATCATCTAACGACTTACCTGGAATTTACCTTCTAACTAAGCTTAAATAAACAATCTATAGAATGTACAACTCGGCTAATGGACTTTGTATTACAACACAAAATTTATGTTTTGTGCCACATCACAATCAAATGTATATTTAGCACTGTGTACTGTGAATCAATCCATGCAGTGTTTTCTTTGTTGCTATTTTATCAAACGTCCAGGGCTCTTTTCTTTGTTTCGACATTTCAATCCAATAAATTAATTGCAGGTTCCACGCACATTGTTTAAATATCTGTATCTCTCATGACTGATCAGGGAAAATCAATGTAGTTCAGTGACGCCGTGCTAGTTTCGTACTCTAGGAACGTCTAACCGTTTCCAAGGAAATGACGTCGCTCTCTTTGCCTTGGTAACGGAGCCCGGCGTCTTGTAAACATGGAGCTCTTTTAACACCAGGCCAGTGCGAAAGAACTAGACAGCTGAGTAAGATGCTGAGCGTCAACCCACTCTCGAATCCCAAAGGGGTGCGTCTCCTGTGCGAGTTATGCCAGGCCCCGGCATTCCTGCAGTGCCCAGACTGCCGGGTCACCTACTACTGCTCGGCCGAGCACCAGCGCAGCGACTTCGAAAGCGTCCACCCGCAGCTCTGCAGCCTACTCGTGCCCCTGCGTGCCCCGAAGCCCGCGCTCTGCAGCGAGACGGAGCGGCAGCGTAGCGCCGAGAAGAGCTTGCAGATCAGGCGGCACCTGCTGGACATCTGTCAGGAAGAGGCCGAGCGGCTGCTCATTTCCGGGCGCTACAGCCAGGCTCAGCCTGCCGCTATGCACGCCCTGCGCTTCGGTATCGCGGTCCACGGTCTGCGCTCCCTGCAGCTGGTGCCCGCCTACCTGCTGCTCGCCGAGACCGCCACCGGGATGGGCCACTACTCGCAGGCCGAGGAGTACCTCTCGCACGCTGACTGGACCGTACTCAAGAACCCCGACTGCAGTCCGACGCTGCTGGCCAAGCTGCACCGCATTCACGGCACACTACTCTTTTTCTCCAAGGGAAACATGGCGGAGGCCCTTCGACACTTTGCCAACGACATTTATTATAGCAGCTGCGCCTACGGCGCTGGCGACATCCGCGCCGCTCCCGGCTACTTCCACATGGCTAACATCTTCCTCCGACAGAGGAAGGAAGACGTTGCTGATTCATTTTATGCTGAGGTCACCGAGATCTGGCATGCGCACCTCAGCAAGGTGCTCCAGGGCCGCTTGCAGATTTCCCGCGAAAAGGAGGATGCAGAGGAAGAATGTATCGAGGAGCCCCAGGCGGATGAAGCCGTGAAGATGCTAACTGAGATCTGGGAGGTCAGAGAGCGGGTATTGAAGCAAGACAGTGCCAAGGTGGCACGCAACCTGCACGCACTGGCTATGCTCCACTTTCTGCTCAGTGATGTGTCCAAAGCTTATGAGCTGGCCCTTAAGGCTCTTCTCATCGTCAAAGAGACGCCAAACCAAGACGAAGTTCAAGCAATTACTACGTTCCTGACAATGGCTGAATCTAAACTCCCGGTCTGCAAATGAAGCAATGCATTATCTACTGTTGTGTCATACTGACACATGTAAGCCATACCACGAAGGCGTAAGCTGCCCTGTCACCGCAACTCAACATCCCCACGCTGCTTTTTAGATCAACATATAGTTAAACTTTGCCAATGCTAGGCTTGTCAAGTATCCAACACGTTGGCTTGTGTAAATCCATATTCCGTAATGTATAACTAACAAGAACGAACAAATTAAAAGCTTGATTATTTTGTATTCATGTACTCGTATTTCACCTACGTTAGTTTCCGTTGATTTTGCACATTAATTCTTTATTTTAAGTTGGTGGAATGAAGAAGCTTGCGACTCAGTAAACAGCAGGTGATTATTCTGCCTGCACGAGTTTGTCGCAATGTTACTTTAGGCCCTTGTTCTAGCTGTGCAGAGGACCGGACTGGGTATGCTGCGGGCTGCTCTTCGAGCAGGTGAAAGGCAGCATGATGAAGCGCCCTCCATAATATAGCGAACCTCCCCCTAGAGTCTAGGGCCTAGACTCTTATAGTTTCACGGGTATTCATCATAGGCCTTGGGCTGATTGCGGACTCCCCGAAGGATTCCGCCTTTCAAGGCCCCATGAACTGCAAGGCACCCGTTAAACCCCTGCTAAGTTAGGTGGGCTGCTTCGACCTAATGAACGCCCATATAATCTCATTCTATCCAAGGCCTCTTTAAGTGAGGTGATGGTTTGGTTGGTTCACTTGCAAACTCATTTGTTTTCTAGTTTGGTCCCCAGGGAACACTTGAAAGGGAACAAGCAAATGTGTTTCTGCTATTTTCAAGTGTTTTTCATTGGTCTAAATGATTTGTACTCGATATGAAAGGCTCTTCCTTCATCTTGGATTGTTTACTGTCCAGCCCATGTAAGTCATAATATTTATTCACATTTGAAATCATACGTGCAAATTCACATACTTTTGTGACGTTTTCGGCAGCAGGTAGAGAAGAGGTCAAGTTGCTGCCTTTGGAGCCGGAATGATTAGTTATACCAGCTTTCCACTTTGGCCAATAATGATGTTATCCTGAGCAGAACACTTTATGTTCACATGGCTTAGTTTGCATATTTGCACGAATTGGTAGCACCTAATAAATGAGCTTTTTAACAACGTGTGTGAATGTTTCCATCAAATCTGCTGAGTAAGGTCCATTTTTGGAAGACGCTCACTTGGTCCTTAAAGGAGAAACCATTCACACTGCACATAGTCTTCCACTCATACACTTGGGTAGTATGCTACCAACACTGTGCTTCTGTAGGAAAAATGAGACTTGCTGTAGTTATTGTGAATTGTAGTGAATTACTAGCTTTCTTGCTCTCCAACAGGACAAGTGAACAAGCCCTGGCTAAGCCGGTAGATCTGGCCTTACTTAGGAAGTGTGTATTTTTTAGTTTTATTTGGCGACATATGCAGTATGAAAAAACATTATACAATATATGTAAATAAATGACTGAACAAAGTGCATCAGCCCTGGCTCCAATGTTCAATATTTTTCGAGTGGCCATGCACGTGTTCAGGCAAAATGTCCTCACTCAAAGTGTAAGACAATGGGCATGGAAGAAGTGGCCTGACCTCTTGCCCCATACTGTTTGTTGTGGTGAGAGGAACCAAAATGAGAAATGCATAACACTCGAACAGACCGATAGACGAAGGGAGTCCAACAAAAGCCCCCGTGTGAAGGTATATATGAATGTATTTTTAGGGAAAACATTAAGCTGTCAAAACACTAAAAGCTATCTGGAAGCCACACGTAAAAAGCGACTTGGTCCTTAAAATCTAATTTTATGCCACCACTCACTCTCCTGACCACCAGGTCCCCTAGAGGTGAGGGTGCACTTTGCCTATAGTTACACTGTTGAGCATTAGCAAAATCATGGAGTACCTCCAGAGGACTCATTGCAGAGCTTAGTGAGAACAAAATCACAGGCGAGGTCGATGTTGAACGGGTTGGGGTGCAGAACCTTTCTGCGACACTAATTGATAACACAACTCGGAGAGATTTTTAATTAGAGTCATCTCTGATCATTTGCCAGTTCCTTCACTGCTGAAGTAGTACTACCTCTTCTCTAAAAATCCACAATTTGCTCTAGCCTTCTTAGATTATACTAAATACTTTTCCCAATAGGATTATACATGTAATTCATTATTTTAGATGTCTTTTGATATTGATTGCCTTCTATGCTGCTGCCTTCTGTTGTATGTCTAGTAATTCTTTGTATCTTTACACTATGACATTTATCCCTGTGACTCAAGCTTTCTTGGTTTTTAAGCCTTTTGTGTTTTCTGTTTTGTATTTAATACTGCAGTGTTTGGAGGCTCCTTTTTGTTCTTCCATAACATTTTAGGTGCTATTCTTTCTTAATAGCAGTATGATTTTCTCTTCTACATGCAAGATGTAAATATTATTAAATCAAAATGGACGGAGAACTGAAACGAATGAGGGTTTCTTTTTTTAGGAGGAGTCTAACCAAATTATTTTTTCATAATTGTTTTTCATGTCTGAAACTATGTTTATTTAAATTGCGCAAAGCAAAATTTCATGCTTCCTACAAACGATATTCTGGCTTGCAAGCAATTTATTTGTAGTCATTTTTGAAGTTGATTAGAGTTGACTGGTTCTTGGTTTTTATAAGCGACGAATATAGGTGATATCAGAGGTTTAAAACATATTTTGGAATAGTGACTTTGCAAAAGTATTTTTTATAACAAATAAATGATATGTGCCTTTTTAAAATATGTTCACTCATAAGTATTTATAATTACATCGTGTCTCAGTGCATATATATTTGAAATCTGTAAATGGTCTGTAAATGAAAGCCACTTTGAAAATTGGTTTGAAACATGAATATTAGTGCTATTAAAAAAGCTCTGACTATTGACTTCGCTCCGTAAACGAAAGTGCTTTTCCAAACATCTTACTATTAGATTAACTCCTTATTGCATTTAATTGAGCATAGCACGTTTTGATATTTTACATTTTTATGACACTGAAATTATGGTAAACTGAATGATTGAGCAAATTAAATGGTTATGCATTTGTATTTCTCAAATACACCCAATTCGAAAATAGCATTATTGAAAAGCACGTATTGTCACATGCAGCAGTGTTGCAACACTTTTAATACTATGATTGGATTAGATGTATGTATCCGATGTACAACGAGCATCTGGCTACATATGACAGATGAGTGATGGACGATATGGTTTATAGTACATAACACAGACTAAGCCTGAGTGAGGCAGTGAAGATTGAGGATGAGAGAAGGGACTTGCAGTAGAGAGGGGAAGCTTGCTGAGGTGGAGCTTATCCAATTATTTTTAGGTCGGGCCTACTAGACTGCGCAGCTGTCTACTCACAAAAGACACATTAAGGGATTACCAAGAACATAGAGGAGCTTGGAGCCCATCCATCCCTTAGCACCATTTGGCTTTTCTGTCACTCTCATTTGCCTTTCTCTTATTCAATGGCTTTCCTTGTTCCTCTCGTGACTGTCCCTCCCCAGAGAATAGGCAAATTACTTGTGACCTTCCACTGCTCATTTTTAGGGAAGTACTTTTTGTTTTTTCTTTATCACTCTGAGCGGGCATGTGTTTTCCAGCTCTCTTTCAAGGGTGCTTCTCCTCCCCTGTCCATGCTCCGTGCTGGTCTCTCTCCCATGTGCTTCACTCTTGCCTCTCTCCTTGATGCACTCCACCGCGTGTGCTTCTGCCCCTCTGCATTTCTTTCTCAACCGGTTGTGTCTCCTCCTACTTCAACACTGCTCTTTTCCTTCAACAGCTTGCTTACCCCCTTACGTGCTCCACATTGCTCTGTCTCTAACCCTTTTGCTTTGTTCCTTTTCACCTGCACCTTCCGTGTTGGTTTCCCTGCCTGCATCCTCTGTATTGCTTCACTCCACCCGTGCACCCCGTGTTGCTTCACCCCACATGTGCCCTCGTGTTGCTCTGCCTTCTCAGCGCACTAGGTTGCATCGTACCCCCAATTTTTGTTACACCCCATTTTGCTTCCCCCACCCGCTTTAAAAAAAACACTTTCTCACATTTTTTCACTTTTTATGTATTAATCCAACTTGAATCAAGGGAGCCATTCATGTAAAGGAGTCACTGACATAGCGATCCTGAAAAGAGACCCTACCACCACTTCTTTGCTCGAGTGGGACTTTCTGTGCATCTGTGCTGCCAGCGGATCTCCCGCCTGCCTCCCGCCTGCCTCCCGCCGCCCCGTCGCTCTCAACACCACAGCGAGGGGCCGCAGTGCGGAGTGTGGCGAGGGGCGGACTCCAAGGTCCAGGAGCCCTTGAGGCCGCAGCATCATCCGTCACAGCGCCAGGAGGCGCTTAAATTCAGCACCAGCCCCGTCTCGCGGGACGCCGGGCAAAGCCCGGGCCAAGGGCAGGCCCGTTTTAGCCCGTTTTAGCCCGTTCTAGACTGAACTAGGCTGGGCTGGGCTCCCCCTCTTTGGTCCAGCGCCTGGGGACCTAGTCATCTTTTACTCCATAAGGACCCAGGACTATGGACTGGTGAGACTGGGCAGGCTCGTTTGCATTAATTCTGTTTTTTCAATTGCTTTGTCCTTTCGTGGTTGTATCAGGCCTTATCCGTCCCTCTCCTCTAGTGGCCCCATATACCTTGCTAAACACTAGCCGTCAAAGAAATAGCTAGCCCCCATTAGGTGCTGTTAGAATCATCTGTCTGCTGATTTCTTGACTCCTATAATCACCTTCTTTACTTATAACTAGCAGCCATGACAAGAGGGAGCAGAAGCAAGACGGCCCTGAACGCTGCACAAATTACTGGCCCTTTAGACCATTTTATCTCTAGAACCAACGAGGTCATTGACCAAAGCATTATTCTGTTGGAGCGCAGGGTCTCTCGAGACCTGGCAATAGCAAGAAGGTTATCATTGGGCCTTCTCGCTGCTGCTCAAACTCCTTCACAGCTGGGGCCAACTGTGCCTTTACTCTCGCCCTCCACTGTTACTGCAGAGATTCACACCATCCCTGGCACAGTGGATCTCTCGGTTACTCCGCTTTCCCTCGATTCACAATCGACAGAAGATCTGGAAAAAATGCCAGACCTACTTCACAATCAAACACAAAACGATCACACTGAAGACCAATCCTTGGGGTGTAGAGAGGGAGCTATACCAAAACACGGAAAAAGTACAAAAAACAAGAAAAAGAAAAATAATACCAATTCAAATTCCATGAACATCATATCACCCACGCCTGCCATCACCGAGCAAACCGCACATCAGTCAAATAGAACCTCTAACCTCCCCATCCTTCCATCAGAAACGCTGGAAATAGCAACCAGAACAGGGGCGGAGGGGTCTTTTTGTAAAACTTGTGCAGCCAACAACTCCCTCCTAGTAGGACTCAGAGAGCTTCTCAAACGTTATTTCCAACCCATAGAGAAAAGCCTCATGAATGTCGAAAAACAGCTAGCTAGGCTGACTGTTCAGCCATTCACGCAGAAAACCCTGGGTTCTAAGGAGGTGGGGGGGGGGGGATAAGCAAAAATTCAATAAGATCCAAGGCATCCCACTTAATCAGGCCCCCCCTGCTAAAATAACACCCCAAACTGCAAAGGTATTGAAAGTGCAGCCAAAGCCCCCGATACCCGAAGCTACGCCCCAGGCCCCCCCAAAAGCCAAACAAGTGCAGATGAACACACCTCAAAATGAGTCACAGCCAACCCCTGTTGCATTAAAAAGCCGCCCACAAAAAGCCAACCCGTTGTTACCACCAAACGCTGTGGCGTCTCAGCCTACAGCGGCTGGTATGCAAGGAGCGAGACCTAGGCGCCCTATACATCTGCCACCAGAGTCATCCCCCTATACTGTTGTACTCACGGGGGTGCCTAAATTGGCAGACGTGGACGAACCATCTTGGTCACTCCAAAATAAAGTGCTACAATGGTTAGGTCTCAATAGACCACTCAATCAACACTCCACGTGCAGAATTTCCACCGTACGCAGAGTTTCGTGGATCGGAGACACAAGGAAAAGCCTACAAGGTGATTGTGTCATAGTCACCTGTGATGACCCATCCGCAGTTGATTACATCTGTTCATGGCCCTCATTAGAGAAAAAAGGGAGGGGTCGATGCCCTTCGCCTATCCTTTTTCTATCCATCTCCCAACATCCATGACCACGGAGCCACATCGATATGGGATCAAGGCTCGGATTGGTCTTGGAATCAGGCGGGCCGATGGAATAGGCACACGCCCAGGGCCTGGGAACCGAGATACTGTCCCCCTAGAATGGATTATTTTAATACAGAGGGTTGGAGGGGGCTAACCACTAGAAACAGATACGAGTGTCTCGACATGGTCGATTGACCACGAGAGGCCCAAACCAGTACCCCACAGATTAATTGCTCCCAGCCATGTTGCACAAGGATCGTGAGTAAACCCACAGGGAGCAACAGTATATACCCCATTGATCACACAAGCCAGCCCCCCTCATGCATTAATTCTGATCTATCAGGCACACACGTACTCCCCACCCCTAGTCAGACTGATTTCAACAATCACTTAGGTAACTCAGTCAATACGGACTCAAGTGGGGGAGATTCATATAACTCTGAGTTGCATAGGTTAAAAGCAAGTGCAAGTCCAATCGCCCAAACAAAAATCCTGACACAGGTAGCAAGTATAGGCACTATTGCCTCAACATCCTGGAACATCGCAGGCCTTTCGAAAAATGCAAAGGATTTAACTTTCTTGTCCTTTATTAACAACTTTGATTTAATCTGCATGCAGGAGTGTTGGGATCAAGAGGCAACCCATATCGAGGGGTATAGCACCCTCTTCTCAGCACCAAGCCTAGGGCAGCGGGGGAGGGGCTCAGGAGGTTTATGTACCTATCTGTCCAACTTGTCAAATCTGACAATAGAGAGAATAGATCACGGGGGGCCTGTGGATAGCAAGTCCAAACCCTGGCAAGGGTTCCTCCTCAGGGGCAAGGGTGTAAGTTTCACGCTAATTAATTTATATAACAACATCATACATAACGAGGGTGAGCTGCTCTTAGAGGATTTAAACAACTGTTTGAAGAACGGGTCTAAGACAGTGGGTGGTATCCTCATAGTTGGGGACTTTAACTGCCATCTGTGTCCTCACAGTGACACTGACCGGTGTGGCATTTATAATCTAAAAGGTGAACCGAGCACCCACTTTGAGCACACCCCACTCGGTACCCACTTGAACCAACTTATGCACACCTGGGACTTAGGCTTTGTAAATGAACTATGTGACCCGATGGTTCCCTTTCAAACAACCTTCCATGGTAGGGGCCAGGGGACTATCATAGATTTCATGCTAATGTCCAACAGCAATCAGGCCATAGCACAGGACTTTGCGACAGAGGAAATGGCGATGAGCGACCACTTTCCAATCAGTGCTCATCTCACTACAGGCACCATGGCCACTAATGACAATAAATTATCCAAATCACTATACCGTCATTCCATCTCGTTGGCAAGCCAAAATGGGTATACGATCAAGTGGGCCAAGGTAGACCCTAAAAAATTCCTAAAGCAATTGTTATCAGAGCACCTGGGGGAGATCATGATATGCTTAGAAGCTTGTCCCGACCTGCATAAAATAAAAGTAGCCTACGACAGTATAGTAAATACTGTTAATATAAAACTAACAAAGAAGCAAAGCAATGGCGATAAAAGCAGCCAAATTACTGGGTGGTTTGACACTGCCTGCAGGAAGGCCCACACCGACCTTCTCCAAGCAATAAAAGCTAAACCTAAAATAACTGAGGTAGTGAAATCAGCCAGGGCAACATATAGACTCGGAAAAAAGAGATCAAAGCCCACGCCTGGGAGGCCCTGATTAAGGCCAGTTCCTTGCGTGATGGAGCCTCTTTTTGGAAAGAAGTCAACGCTCCTTTCTTCACAGATAGGAAATCTGACTTATTAGAGGTAGTCATTGCAGAGGATACATGGGTCAGATACTTTACAGGGCTTTATTCAAGCGACAATTTGACTACAGCTGGCCCCCCTGCGGCATATACTCACACCATCCTCCCCACACCTCCCATAGAGACATCCATCACTGATATATTCCCACTAGACATCACCTTCCTCCCACACGAGGTTGAGCAGGCCTTGAGAGAGAGTGCCAGTGGCAAAGCCCCAGGCCCAGTAAGTTAGGGTTCCCGGCTACCTGGCAGGAAGCCATTGTAATTCCAATATACAAGAAGGGAAATAGAGAGGACCCGAAATGTTATAGGCCCATATCGCTTCTCGACTCCCTGATGAAGGTAGCAGGTAGAGTCATTCTTACTAAGTTACAAACTTGGGCCACATTGGAAGGGGTACTGTCCAAATTCCAATATGGGTTCAAGAGTGGGCTAGGTACGGTAGAGCAGGGCCTCAATCTGGCATTGATCACTAGTAAATACACTGTGGCAAAAAAAGGGAAGCTCTATATGACGTTGGTCGACCTGAGCTCGGCGTTTGACTGCCTGAGTCACTACGTACTATGGAGCACCCTAAATGACCTAGGGATAGACCCAACAATACTAAACTTTATACGTCGCGTATCTTGATTTTAAAACCTCAACGTAATGGAAGCGGTAACCAAGGAGGTTGTGCAATGGTTAGTACGCTAGTGGTATGCTTAGAACCACAGCGTATGTGTGATGGAAAAAGTGTGTTTTAAGAAAAAAGGGGGCTAACATGCACGTTGCGTATCGTGATTAGCTGAAACCCTCAACGTGATTTTAAGGTGAAAGATGTTCTGTAAAGGTTAGGACACTAGTGGCATACTTAGAAGCACAGCGTATTGGTGATGAAAGGGCGGCGGCTTACATGCGCGTCGCGTATCATGATTATCTGAAATCCTCAACGTGATGGAAGCGGTTACGGTGATTGTATACATCTGTGTGCTAAGGGCGCGGCTGTGATATGCTGAATTATGAGGAGTGCAGCGAATATTAAAAAGATTATGGCAGACTGCTTTGAGGTGATTTAAGAAGCGGACGAGATAAACCAGCGCGAATATTTGAATGTGCACGTGAAATTAAACGGCTAACGCAGCTTCTGTTTGTCGAAAGCAATTGAAGTCCACGGGCTCACCTTGGATCTGTAGAATTCAGAGGATGGACGGATGGTTTAAGATCCCATCCATCTATTGCATAAATGTCAGAATGGGCGAGGCGCCATGACAGCTAGATATAAATGACATGGCCACGAGGAAGCGTGTACGTCATTTGCCGAACTCCGGTCCTGACAGTCTGCCATTGTAATATTCTTATCCTTGAATGAAGTAATTCTGATAAACAATATCATCAAAACCTTTCATCTCAGGTCTTATTCATTAAGTGCTAAGACATTGGAGTATTGATCTCTTGTTTAGTCATTGTGTGTTCGAGAGCTTATCTTTCAGATTGCATTATTAGCATCCTCAACCTATGCTTGTTCTACCCGACAGAACCACTTTTGTTTAACGATAAATTACCCAGGTTCTGAGGGACTCAGGGTCACCCCTTTTTTCTTAACTATTGTGTTTAACTAGAGCTTTCTGCACACCACTGCAATCTATGATGGCGCACGTGCACATCAGGCAGCCATCGTGGATCGGGCATTTGCTGTGCAGCCGCACATGACTTAGTGTAGCCGGCATGTTTTACGGTGATGTGCAGATCATAACGGGCCATCAGATTTCGCACAGGATCATCGACTTGATATTGGAGCGTCAGCACTTATCCACTCTAGTGTATGAAGTGGATATACACATCGTACGGTGATGTGTACACAAAAATGAAACTTTTTATTTCTGCTTGTGCTTTAACGTAGCAAGCTCAGTTTTCGGGGTCAGTGTTGGTGTAATCCATGAATGTTTCTTCCAGGCTCCTTAACGGTGATATACACACCAGAGTTGTTGCACATTCATAGTATACTTCATTTTCAGCCTGCACGCTTACAGTGAGGTGCACTTTATTCCAGTTGCACGATCTTACAGTGATGTGCACATCCTTTCATTTATTTGGAGCCAAAACATTTAAGCTACATAGTATATTTTTCACGTGTATCTTTGATATTGTTGCATGCTTAGGTCTTATCTCATAGTTTTTTCTTTTCTTTCCTTTTATTCTTTCATTCCATTTCCCTAGCACACCTTTGTTTCCCAGGGGGTGCACACTAGGTGTATATAGCATTTTAACCTTTGAAATTTTAGTCTTAGCATTGTACCTTTGGATAATAAGGCTGCAATTAATCTTTCATCTCCAGAACCCTTCATGTTAAAAGAGGCTGAGGTGAAAAATTTGAAATGGGAAGATTGGAAGGATTAATTCATTAACTATATTGATACTTTTGACTCTGAAGATTTGACATCGGAGAGGAAAAAGAAAATGTAAAGCTATCGACGTTTTATTTTTTACCACTGTAAACAAGGTGCTAACAAAATCAAAGACTCTGTGGCTGCCTTTAGAAAGTTAGCTTTGTCACGTAGATTTGGAAGTATCGAAGATGAATTAGTGATGGATCAAGTCATTATGCACTGTAACAATCCTAACTTACAGGATAAGTTATGGGTTCATGGTGAATCCAGTTTACAAGAAGTCACTTCTATCATATGTAAATCTGAACTTACTTGTAGGTGTGCTAGGGCCAAAGGTTTCAGTGGGAAAGTCAGTAAATTAAAAGGTTTTGTTCACAAATTGTATTTAAAAAGGATGCAAAACCTTATATTCACAAATTGAGAAATGTCCCTCTAAGCATAAAAGACGAAGTGATACAGGAGTTGAACAAGTTGGTGGGAAGTGGAGTTATCGAGCAGGTGGGATCATCAGACTGGGCCCCTTTGGTCATTGCAAGGAAATCCAACGACCGGATTTGTTTATACGTGGACTTGAGAAGACTTAACACGCACATTTTGTGAATGCGTTTCCCTTGCCAAGCATAAATGAGCTATTGTCAGCGACCAAAGTGATGAGGTGGTTTTCCACCATTGACCTTACATCTGCATACCACCAGATGCCGCTTCATTGAATAGTAAACACCTTACGGCATTTATCATGCCAATCGGGTGTTTCCAGTTTAAACGGGTACCATTTGGGCTAGCTTAAACCGCGGCCATGTTTCAGCGTCTCATGTTTAAACCCTTCCAGGATAAAAAAGGTAATTTTCTTCTAAGATGACATCTTGGTTATGGGGAGAGATAGGAAGGAACTTGGTTTTGATTTAAGTAAAGTTTTGAGTATGCTGGAATGGCATGGTCTAATGTCTGAGGAATCTAAGTGTAAATTGGGCAGTAGCTCTGTTGCATATTTGGGACATGAAATCAGCTATTAGGGTATCAGTCCCAAAACAGAACTGGTCAATGCTATAAAGAAAAATCCTCTTCCCCAGAATAGAGATGAGATATGATCCTTTCTGAGATGGAAAGAATATTACTTGAAGTTTGTGTTTAACGTCTCAGGCAAGATGTTCCACATTTGAAAATTACTTAAGAAAGTTGTAAATTTGTGTGGACAGACGAATATCAGAAGTGCTATGAAAGTGTCAAGAGAGATAATTGCACAGCCCCTGCTCTTCGCAAATTTTATCCTAAATGTAAACGCTATATTACTACTGATGCTAATGGGAAAGTTTTTGGGGCTGTACTTTCCCAATTACAGAATTATGGCTCTGAGAAAATTGTTGTGTTTGCGTCCAGAGCTCTTACCATAGTGGAGAAGAATTCCTTCATTGAAAGACAGACCCTTGGATGCGTTTGGGCGCTCAAGCATGTTAGACGATTTGTATGGGGTAGCAAGATAATCGTAAGGAGTGATCAAAAGCCTCTCACCAAGGTCCTGACCTCACAAGGACTTAGTAATGTATCATCCAGGATATCTAGATTGTCCATGCATGTCTTGGATTTCATGTATGAAGTGCGGTACGTATGTGCCAGTATCACACAACAGAATAGCTGATTCTTTGAGCAGGTTACCACTCCCAACTAGTATGACTCCAGTAGCAAGTGGGACAATTGTCTGGTTGCTATAGTGTTCACAGAAGAATTGCAAAGTATTGAATCTGAGGTGTGATCTGCCTTTCTAGTGCAAGGTATGGTGTTATTATTGGTCTAAAAGCACACTAAGGAGGGGTGACCTAGTAAAGCATTGTTAGCGCTGTACCATTAGACTGCTCACTGTTGCAATTCATTGTGCATATTGATCGTAGCGCTATTCATTGTGCATATTGATCGTAGCGCTGTACTGTTAGACCAATGATCGCTTTGCCGCTTGAATTGTTGTGCCTGTTTGTACTGGTGCCACTGCTCTTTACTTTGCGATTGCCAGGTTGTGCCCCAGTTTCGTCGTGTTTCACTTTTCATTTTGCTGCCATTTTGTTGTTTGTTGTGCTTCCCAGCCCGGCTCTTCACCCACTCCCGCCTCCCAGCTGCTCCTCCCTCGCTCCGCCCACCCCACTCTCCACTTATGACAGTCACACCTGCGCGCAGCGTTCACGCGCAGCGGATGCGCGCCGAAGGTGCGCCAAAGGTAAGCCCGTCTACACCCGTCCGCGCCTGGACCGCACCCAGCACCAAGCCCCCTGGCACCCGCAACATCCACTACGCCGCAACCCTCTCAGCCCTTAACCCCGGCCAACCACCAAACTGCCACCAAGCCGCCCCAGGACACACCCATGGACCCTTCACCTGCCACTCCTGCAAATTCGACTGCATCATGACCCACACCAAACCCACAAACTCCAAACAGAGCTCCGACACTAACCACCTGAAGTGCATCCTGCTCAACACCCGCTCGGTCCACAGACACACCATTGATCTTTGGAACCTACTCGACACCACATCGCCGGACGTCGCCTTTCTTACAGAAACCTGGATGAATGCCTCATCAGCGCCCGACATCGCCATAGCCATCCCGGACGGCTAGAAGATCATCCGAAAGGACCGCATCAACCAAACTGGAGGAGGCATCGCCATCGTCCATAAGAACACCATCCGCATCATGACCAGTTCCGACGATTACCTCGCAGCCGCCGAACACCTTCACTTCCAAATCCACACCGACTCCAAGACCACACTCAGAGGCACCCTCATCTACAGGCCACCAGGACCCCGCATACAATTCAGTGAAGACATCACTGACTTCATCAGCCCACACGCCCTCCCCTCTGAGGAGTACATTGTACTGGGAGACCTCAACTTCCACCTGGAAAAGAACAACGACAGCAACACCACCACCCTTCTGGACAACCTCGCCAATCTCGGACTCAAACAACTTGTTGACACCCCCACCCACTATGCCGGACACACGCTAGACCCAATCTTCACCTCCAGCAAGCACATCTCCTTCAATCACACCACAGCTCTCCATTGGACGGACCACATCTGCGTTCACTTCAACTACAAAAAGACTATGACCCACAACCACCCACAACTAATTCCCCGCAGAAACTGGAACAAAATTACCACCGACCAACTCTTCATATCGCTTCACCAAAACCCTCCTGCAAAATCATCGGACCCAAACCTTGCAGCCACCAACCTCGCACAATGGATCACCCACAGCGCTGACGAATTAGCACCCTTGGAAAACCGTCAAATCAAACAAGGTAGCAAAAAAGCCCCCTGGTTCAACGATGACCTTAAGAAATCCAAGAAGTGCTGTCGCACCCTCGAGAAAGCCTGGAGAAAAAACCCAACCACTGACAACCTGGCCTCCTTCAAGAACACCACCCGCAAACACCACCAACTGATCCGATCCACCAAGAAATCAGCATTCAAGGATCGTCTCGACAACAACGCCCACAACAGCAAGGAACTATTCAACATCGTCAAAGAATTTACCAACCCCACCGCAGGCACCAACGACATCACTCCCTCCCAAGACCTCTGCGACTCCCTAGCCTCATTCTTCCACAACAAAATCGCTGACATACACAACAGCTTTGAAAACCAGTCCGGAGTCCATTCCACCCCACCCACCTCCGAACTAAAACCCCCCTCCAACAACATTTGCGCCTGGAACCCAATCACCACTGAAGACACCATCCGCCTGATGAACTCCATCCACTCAGGATCGCCAACCGACCCATGTCCCCACCACATCTTCAACAAAGCTGACTCTATTATCGCACCCCATCTCCGAGACGTCATCAACTGCTCCCTCAACTCCGCTACCTTCCCGGAAAGCTGGAAACATGCCGAACTCAGCGCCCTTCTGAAGAAACCCACAGCAGATCCCACTGAACTTAAAAACTACCGCCCCATCTCGCTCCTCCCATTCCCTGCCAAAGTCATTGAGAAAGCCGTCAACAATCAGCTCGCCGCCTTCCTCGAATCCAACAAATCCCTCGACCCTTCACAGTCCGACTTCCGAGCCAAACAGAGCACCGAGACCGCCCTCATCGCAGCAACAGACGACATTCGAACACTACTGGACAACGGAGAGACAGCTGCCCTCATCCTACTTGACCTCTCTGCAGCCTTCGACACAGTCTGTCATAGCATCCTTATACAACGCCTCAGCAACGTCGGAATTCAAGGAAAAGCACTGGACTGGATCATTTTGTTCCTCGCCGGATGAACCCAGAGAGTCCGCCTCCCCCCTTTTAGATCAGAGGCCACCGAAGTCATCTGCGGCATACCACAAGGATCATCACTCAGTCCCACCCTCTTCAACGTATATATGAGTCCCCTCGCATCCATCGCTCGCCAACACAACCTCAACATCATCTCCTACGCAGACGACACCCAGCTGATCCTCTCCCTCACCAAAGACCCAAACACCGCCAAAACCAACCTACACGAAGGGATGAAAGAAGTAGCTGAGTGGATGAAGAACAGCCGATTAAAACTGAACTCGGACAAAACGGAAGTCCTCATCTTAGGTTCATCCCCCTCCGCCTGGGACGACTCATGGTGGCCACCAGCCCTGGGAAACGCACCCATACCCATGGACCACGCACGTAACCTGGGCTTCATCCTGGACTCCTCCCTGTCGATGACCAGACAAGTCAACGCCGTCTCATCATCATGCTTCAACACCCTACGTATGCTCAAAAAAATCTTCAGTTGGATCCCCACCGAAACAAGAAAGACTGTCACCCACGCACTGGTCACAAGTCGACTGGACTACGGAAACACCCTTTACGCCGGAACCACAGCTAAACTCCAGAAAAAACTCCAACGCATCCAAACCGCCTCAGCCAGACTCATACTGGACATCCCCCGCCAAGCTCACATTTCTGGTTACCTGAAAGACCTCCACTGGCTCCCCGTCCAGAAGAGAATAACGTTCCGTCTCCTCACCCACGCACATAAAGCCCTCTACGACCTAGGACCCGAATGCCTCAACTCGCGTCTGTCCTTTTACACCCCCACCCGCCAACTACGATCATCCAATCAAGCCCTCGCCGCAATTCCACGCATCCATAGATCCACCATGGAGGGAAGATCCTTCTCCTACTTAGCGGCCAAAACCTGGAATTCTCTCCCCACCCAGCTCCGCCTCACACAGAACCACCTCTCCTTCAGGAAACAACTAAAAAATTGGATATTCGATAAATAAAGCACCTCCCTCAAGCGCCTTGAGACCCTCTGTGTGAATAGTGCGCTATACAAATGTTAAACTTGAACTTGAACTATTGGTGGCCTGGTGTTGAGAAGAAAATTGAGAGATTGGTAAGGGATTGTGTTAAGTGTTCCAATTCGGACCAAACTATGGTGGCAATTGTAAACCTCCTTTACAACCCCTGGAAGTGCCTAACATGCCATGGGAAAGGACTGGTATAGATGTATTTGGTCTTGTTTGGGATGCCAAGGGGACGCTTAAACTTGTCCTGTTGATGGTGGATGACTTTTCCAAATGGCCTGAATTCAGGACTGTTGATAAAGATAAGGGTTAATGTTGCTCTCTGATACTCACATTGCTTAAACTAGTCTATTTAACATACCACACTATCGAAGAGCCTGACCCAAAGATGGTGGTGCATTGAGCACACATACTGACCTATCACCTCTCATAACAATTGCATGTGGAGCAGCTCAGAGAATATAGAAACCCAAGGGAAGAAGTAGAGGTCAAATGGAGAGAAGCTTCTAGAGGAGCAGCAAATAGCTGCTTCGTGTGATGAGCTGCAAAAAGTCTCCCCCGAGCGACAGGAATGGCGCCCTCCCACTCATGTTGAGAACAAGATTGTTCTGGTGATATTCTGCATCGTACATCCTATCATGGCTGTCCTTCAATATCCTTGGCACAGAGCCACCATTATGTTATTTGCTTTCCTCTCCCTTGGTCCGTTCAACCTCATCCTGCCGACCCTCAGACATTGTTCCTCGGCTGGACTGCCTTATCTCGTTCTCCCCCCCAGGCCCCCGTCTCTCTTATCACCTATCTCATCTCCCCCTCCCTCCCTCTCTCTCCCCCCTTGGATGTTTTGATTCTCCGTTCACTCCGTAGATACAGTCTCTCCTATCACCTATCTTATCTCCCCCTCCCTCCCTCTCTCTACCCGCTTGGATATCATGTTTCTCCGTTCAATCTATAGATAAATATTTTATAATAGTTTTTAGCCTAATCGTTTTTAAAAATGGAATCCTGAGTGAATTTTCTATCTGCTGAGACACAACTCTAACCACCAATATATGTGGTATGTAGTAGTTCGTTGTTCTTACTATCACTATTTTGCAATTTTGATCTTACCTGTTTGCATCTCTCCCCTGAGTGACTCCACAACTTATACATTTTCTTTTCTTATATATGTATCTCTTCCTTGTGGAACTCAACAACTCACTGACTCCCACCCTTTGTCTCCCAGGTCTCCCTGACACTTGCCTTTCGAGGACCCTGTCTTTTTCTGTATTATGTCCCCCTCTGTTGTCCAGCCAGTTCTGACCCTCCTCCTAACCCCCTGTCCCTTGTGCCCTTAGACTAAGCACTCCTTCTCACCTTGCTGGGGATAGATCCAATATTCATATCCTGGAGTCTCAGTGACCCCTCTGAGAGAGTCCACAGCGACAAGGGAGCCACTCACAGTTGAGGTATGGTATGGCACCCCTTGTTAAAGCTCTCCCTCTCCCCTTGTTGTTGAAGGAGCCATTCAGTAGGCCTTGGAGTCTCAGAGACCCCTCTCAGAGAGTAAACTCCGTAAAGGGAGCCTCTCACAACGGAGTTGACTCTCACTACCGGCTGCCAAGCTTATTGTACAAATCCTGAGTCAATATCGTCTTCAAGTGTGCAACTAACATAAGAGAAATACTGGTCCTATGTCACTGCTCAGTGGAGTGTTAAATTAATGCTGAAATTTCATGATATTAAGCCCTATTGATTATATGAGCGACATATGGACCAGTTATTTGCGGAATTGAAAAGATCCCTTTATATAAGATTTAGATGAGGCACACTTTTTGTATTGTCATTTAGTAGCATGTGGTCAAACAAACCTAGTGGCACAACTCCCTGTACTTCAAAACAGGGAGGAGAGGGAACCATATGGCATTTTATGTTGCTTTGTACTATTTCCTTGAGTCCCCTATTTATTATTAACTGTAATACAGGACATTGAAAAGCTATCATTGTACTTTGTCTCTGCACTGATGCTGACTCTATTTTTCCCCCAGTGGCCTTGAACATACATGCAGCTTATAAGGCCTGTACTGAAAAAAATTCAGTAATTATTGAAATTAAAGGCATGGGGTGGGAGCGGTGGCTTGGCAGCCGAAGATGGCGGATGCAAGAGGATGCTGCTTTGCACCAGCCTGTCTATTATCCTCAACCATCTGACCCCAGAGTGGCTAGTGCAGCTTGCACAGAATGTCCTGTGTAACAGGGCATCCTGAGATACAAGGGATTGCTGCTGGAATGACGTACTGTGGTCTAATGCCGTAACACAGAGTATATTGAATATTCGGCCCCGGAGCTCAAAATGGCAGCTGTGGTCAGGCGAGACACCCCGAAACTGGGCAGAGCTTGGCTAGAATTCGTAGGAAGGGGCCATACACATCTGGAGGCAGGGCAAATCACGGCAACACGAAGATGTAGGTTGAGCAATACTGCATGACTCGCCACTGCAGATGCTAAAGAGGTGGGCCGGGAGATTTAGGGCACCCTTCCGTTGTGGCATCTGAATTCGGGCCCCAGATCAGGGACTTGTAAATGACATTGTATCGTGCACTGGTCTTGAAAAGAAGCCCTCTTGGTGGAGCCCCCACACTGAGACTCTGGCCTAATTGAAGCAGGGGATGGGGCCCTACGACCTCCTGTGACATCTGAGGGAGCAGAGTAAGTATTGGGCTGCTACAAACTGGCTGGCCTTTGAAGACAGACACCTACATCTTGCCGCTGAATTGGGAAAGTGACCTGTGGTTGTTAGAGACCCAGGGAGTCAACGTCTTACACCCAGTGGGAGATATAATAGAGCTTATACTATACAACCACCCCATGAGGAAGTTGCACACCTGAAGGGCTTACAGCCTCATATTTTTTTAAACTATGTAGCTGGTGGCAATCAGTGGCTCTGAGTGCCGCTTGCCCTCTACATAACGACCCTCAAACGCTGTAAAAAGGGGCAAAGCCAACACAAGAATGACGGGGGTACCTCCTGAAGTAGATGATGCCACCCACAAGCAGGTACTGTGGGAATTGGGCCCCAGGCTCCTGGAAGACCCCATTCAGCTGCAATTATCTAAGATACTTGAAGCTAGTGGGATGGGTATGCCCAGACGTGGGTCCCTAGCTCACTGTGTCACTGGATTCAAGCTAGCTTGGCTGATGAAGGGTAACGCCCAGAAACCAGTCCCAGGATGCTTGTTTCCAGTCCAGGGAGGACCTGGCTTGGCAGTGTGGTCTCGACTATTCCCAAGAGGCACAGGGTCAAGACTGATTTGCATATGGCTGGGTCTAAACTGGGGTGGCATGGTGAGCAAAAGAACGATGGATTTAACCCAGATCTCTTGACTGGGGGTGAATGTATGATGGATTCAGCATTCCGTCCATCATTTATTTGCGTAGCACCAAGATATTATCACTGTGTCTGTGGCATTGGGGCTCCTAAGAGCGGAGCATCACAAACTACTAGAAAGAGTGAAAGTGGCTGAAAACTTGATCGTTGATTTACAACCTGCACACCAAAAGGTACCACACCATATTATGGAACTTTCTGACAGATTCTGCACCATCGATGTAGGATAGAAGATGCCAAAGGATTCAATAGAAGGAATAATATTAGAGTGGTGGGGCTGCCCAAAGGGGTGGAAGTCAAAGACAATATTTCATATCTCAAACTGTGGCTCAGGACAGTGGTCCCCCCAGAGGGTCTGTCTGCCTTCTACACTTTGGAACAGGCACACCAGGGGCCAGCGTGCCCGCTGGTGCAGGGAGCCCCCAGGGCCCAGTGGTGGTAAGACTACATAAATAGTGATATATTACTCCAGAGGACACACATCGAAGGCCCGTTTGTTGTGGGCAACAGTATGATTTCCTTATTCCTCGATTACAAGGTTGAGGTACAATTGAAATGGGCCTCTTTCCTTGAAGTCAAGACAGCTCTTTGCACAGACAGTGTGCAGTACTCCTTGAGGGGAACAGCCATGACAACGCGGGGATTACCCCGCAATGCCATTACAACGCAGGGATTACAACGAAAGTGGTTACAACGACTTTCGCTGGAGGGCGCTGTTGGATAGGGAATAGTATAACATCTTTCCAACACCTTCCCTCTGTCAACGTGGGCTGGAGTTGGAATAGAAAATGAAACTATTCCACTATCCAGCGCCCTCCAGCAAAGTCATTGTAATGACTTTCGTTGTAATCCCCGTGTTGTAATGGCATGCGGGGTAAAAGCCCACGTTGTAATGCCATACAACCCTCCTTGATTTTCCCTGCTAGACTCCAGATAATCCTGGAGGGAACCAAACCCTTCTGTGATGATCCCAAAGGCACCTGGGATGGCTTGAGGCTTACAGGTTTTGACAAACGCTCCAAAGGGCAGAGCCAGCCCCCAAGCCACAGGGGTGGACAGTCAAGAAAAGACCCCGGAGGAGGCCCTGCGGAAGAATACCAAAGAAGCCAAATCTTTCTCAAACTGAACAGGAAAGGGCCTCTGCCCTTCAAATGGTAGCAGAGATTGTGAAAACGCTGGAACTGCCTTGGAGACTGGTTCCGTATCTCTGAACGGGACAGGTGAATTGGAATCAGACTGCTCACAGGCAGACAGCTTATCCATGCCAAAAATAACCCAGTGGGCAGCGGATGACCTTCTTTGAAGTGAACCCTTCTAGCAGTAATGCAGCAAACTGTGACTGGTTCTACTCTGACTAAGCTGTGCGGCCCACTTGAATGCTGTTAATTCTTTTTGCTGCTGCGGACTAAGTGGAGAGCTGCTGTCAGTAGGCCATATCCTACCTCGTCCCAGATAGTCTCACCCTGGACTGGTAGAGACTTCCCAATGAATATGTTCCCTACCTCTTAAAATGAATGTCCTGGAGTATTAGGCACGATAATATTCACACATATGTGCGGAGGAAGGGAGTTCAAGCCGCCATGTTGGACGGAGGTCTTCATCCTCGGTTCCACCCCCTCAGCCTGGGACGACTCCTGGTGGCCGACGGCACTAGGAACACCCCCTACACCCACCGACCACACACGAAACCTAGGGGTCAGCCTCGACTGCACACTCTCCAT
Source organism: Lissotriton vulgaris (assembly GCF_964263255.1). Taxonomy (NCBI): domain Eukaryota; kingdom Metazoa; phylum Chordata; class Amphibia; order Caudata; family Salamandridae; genus Lissotriton; species Lissotriton vulgaris. The sequence goes on from NC_141686.1 coordinate 5,409,139, forward strand.
GACGAAGCAGGTCAACGCCTTCTCCTCCTCCTGCTTCAACACCCTCCGCATGCTTCGCAGGATCTTCATGTGGATCTCCGCCGAAACAAGAAGGATGGTCACCCAGGTCCTCATCAGCAGTAGACTGGACTACGGCAACGCACTCTACGCAGGGGCCCCGGCCAAACTCCTGAAACGGCTCCAACGCATCCACAACGCCTCCGCACGCCTGATCCTCGACATCCCTCGCCGCAGCCACATCACACCCCACCTGAGAGACCTTCACGGGCTCCCCATCAACAAGAGGATAACCTTCGAGCTCCTCACCCACGCATACAAGGCACTCCACGACACTGGACCTGCATACATCAACAGCCGACTCAGCCTCTACACCCCGGCCCGCCAGCTCCGCTCCGCAGACCGCGCCCTCGACACCGTCATCCGTATCCGAAGAGTTACCACTGGCGGCAGATCATTCTCCCACCTCGCTGCTAAGACGTGGAACACCCTGCCCATCAGCCTACGGCAGACCGAAGACCTCCTAACCTTCAGGAGACTCCTCAAGACCTGGCTCTTCGAACAGTAGCAGCGCCCCCCCCCCCCCCTAGCACCTTGAGACCCTCACGGGTATGTAGTGCGCTGTACAAATGCTATGATTGATTGATTGATGAATGTTGCAGGGACAAATCTTAAGTACAGTGGAGAAACTGCGCCGTAAATGGAGGGGTTTGCTACCTCCTTCCCGACCTACTCATGAGGTGTGCTGATATGGAGTAGCGTGAGTGTCCCATTTGAGCCTCTACACACACCCATAGACAAGGAGGGAAGCAATGTCCTATTGGCTGGGATGCCGCATGGCCGGGTTATTCCTTTAGGCAGTGTTTATGCCCCAAATTAAGACCAGATGTTATTCTTACATGGGCTCTCCACTTCACTGGCTTGAATGGCTCCTAAAGACCTAATCTTTGGGGAAGACTTTAATAGAGTGGCGGATGTTACCCTTGACAGCTCCTTCCCCCCATTGCCTGGAGCTCCAACTCGCTGCATCGCTGTGGGTTTCTAGCTTATCACAAGAAGGTCTAGAGAAACACAAGATTCAAATATACAGTTTAACTATTTACATATGACATATATGATGCCCCATAGACTCCAGGTAGCCTGTGGTGGGGACTTGCACTGTTGCATGAGATGCAACCATATTGATGCAGACTTCATACACATGACCTGAGGTGTACTGGGCTGTGTTCCTTTTGGAAATAGGCCATGGCAACACTGGAGAGCGTGTTGGGACCCTCCCTTGCATCCACTGTTTAGACCTATTTACTGGGACTTTTTCCTCAGCCACCCAAACGGAAGGTTGGAACTAGGTTTATTGATTTGGCCTTGGTGCTTACCAGAAGGAGGTTAGGAATGGCCTGAAAGTCCACTGGTGGGCCTGTGGTGGGGATTTGGTTGAGAGATGTAACTCGGTGTGCTGGAATAGAGGGAAGGTTTCTGCTTAGAGAGGAATCACAAGGGCAAAGACAGCGTCCCATAGGAGATCCTCAATGCCTGGGAACACCTGGACTGAGAATTAGACAAAAGCATGGTAGACCAGGGTGAGGTGCAGTCGGAGGAAGGCTCAGACAAGTCCCCTAGCCAAGGCGACCAGCAGTAGAGAAGACTGTTGCTAGCGATTTTCACAATGGGATAGATCCCACTAGAGTATACCCTCCAAATAGAATAGGGTACAAGAGGTGCTCATCTCCCAGGCTCCCAAATGCCCTGTCTGTAAACAGGAGCCACATTCATATATATATATATAGATCAGTATGACCCTGGGATCCACCCGCCCCACACACCTGTCCCGTTTTGGCCATTCATATATTGCCACTTATCTGTACACCCTGCACAGGTGTTTCAAAGTGAAAATTGTTGGGAATGATATTGTAGGCTCCCCCTCAAACATTCCTGTTAAACAAGGCAAGGTCCTCTCAAAACACGGACATTCAATGGCTAGACAATGCAATGCATGTGTACACACCCCTGATGCTAACCCAACTGTGCTAGGTCTAATTTGACGGTCAGCATATTAATTTTGTCTATAAAGTTAGGCTAGCCGCTGTGGGAAGAACAGTTGATTGATACCTACTGGAAGATGTCGATTAGTTGTGAAGTATGTGCTGCATGGGGGGTTACTAATGATAAATGCCAGTAAAAATATGTTTAAAAAAATGCATGGTGTAGACGGGCTTATCTGTACATTGTCCCCTCATTTGTTAGTCTTTAATAGGGAGCATTACTGTATATCGGTCATCGGCACTCTGATTGTGGTTATTTTATACTTTAAGTTATTTTCCACTGGTGACCACTAAATCATTACATTTGATTGGCTCGCTTGATCGTTGAAGGTCAGCAAAAGGGACACTTTTGCTCTTTACCTCTATTCCTGTGACCATCTAAAGTAACAGATGGTCCTTTAATTCTTGATATTTATCTGTCCACATAGACAATATTAGGACAGAGGCCTATGCTTGCGAGGATGATTTTACATGATGTGGCATCAAGTACCTTAAATAGTTATTAGCACAGCTGAGGACATGGAGAGACATTTGCGTCTCATTTTTATAAATTGTTTACTTTTATCAGGCCAGGAGCTGTAGAGTTGGCCTACATGTTTCTAAGACGTACCACATTATTAGCCTATTTGCACAGTGAAGGCTCCATTGGTTCTTATCTTTTTAAAACCTTCTGTAAAATAGGTTGTTATGTTTATCTCTGTCCACTTTTAGCAGCTAGGTTACATTTATAAGGCCGATGTTCTATGTGGAAGATATCTTATTCATTTAGGTTAAACCTGCTTTTAGTCATCATATTGTGATGTCTCACTTATGCACTTCATAAACCATCGAAAAGGGTGATGATAGCTGCATTCATTCTGTGGGCCTTGCCCGTACGTCATCCCTCCCAAGCAAGTCACTCGGACTGACTGCTGTTTTCTCGAGGTCCACCATCCATCTGCCTCTTTTGCAATTTATATTTCGTGATGATCAGGAGGGAGGTATTATATTGATTTTTAATTCTAATAATGCCTATAAATATGGAAATGCACGTGTAAAAACATTTTGACTATAGATTTTTTATGTGTCGTTTTAATGATCTTGTTTGAGTTTTGTTACAAAGTGTTTTTTGTAATCTGAAACAACATCGTTCTTATTGCATGAACCGGGTGCATTAAATAGCTCAAACTTTGTAAACATTTTGGCTGGAATTTAACAGGGGAAAGGGGTTCTGTATTTACTATACCTTGCAATTTGTGGTGTTGAAAGCACCTAAATCGATTCCCCAGAAACTATAATATTTATCAGACCCTCAAATGAACATATCACAGAGTACCGTCATTTATCTGGTGCGAGGAAAAGCACCTTGATTCCACAGAGCTCAGAATCAGGAACCGAGCAAGGGAAAATAAGGCCTCCTTTCCCAGAAGCGAAGCGCCTTTTACACAACACACACAAAGGCAAAGCGGCCTGTGTGTGACTAAATGCATTGTGTATTCAAAGCAACACTGAGCCAAAAGTAGGTGCTTGGTTTTAGACCCTCCTCTATCCCCCCAACCCCCACCTCCACGGTATCTGCACTGGAGCGGAAATACTATCTGAGCTAAACCTTCTAATGAGTGAATCTGCCTCCCTGAAAGGTCCAGCAACAGCTGTCAAATGAAAAGAGGCGCTGTGCTGCGAGAGATTGAGAAACCGTAAATTATTGAAAAGCGCCACGAATTATTCAGCAGAGATGACCTGAATAGAAAGTACACAGAGCTGCTATTAGCAACGAGTTGCTGCTAGGGACCTGTTCCACTTCTGTCACAAAACAATGCACTGCACAGTGCAGCTCGGGGAGAAACCAATTTCAGAGATACAAGTATAATGTGTGAGTGTCATGCAGGAAACAACACTATTAGCAAAGAGGTGCACTGAACCATTTGTACTACACCAAAGGCTCTCCTTCGAAGGTGCACTGATCCCATCTGCTGGCACTGATAGAAACAGGAGCACCACACTCAGACCCTGCCTGGATGACATGGGATCAGAGCGGTATCTCCAAGGGGCATCCGGTGTTTACAGATTTCCACTACATTAATAGAGTCGGCGCATTTAATTACAAAAATTAATAATCGGTAAAAGGGCGTATGAAGACTTCTACTAATCTAATGCCGTTCCAGTAAACCCCCGGAGGTACACGGGGAGCCTAAATTAAGGGTGATACAATATCAAGTATAACAGATGGAAGTGGGCAATCCAGGGTGGAAGGCAGTTCACAGAGCATAATTGCAGCCACAGTTTAGGGAACTGGCTATTCCTTCTTCTGATATGTTTTTCTAAAATGAAAAGGTAATCGGCAGAAAGGAGATATTTATAGCAACATGTTTACTTTTTTCACATACTACACTGCTCTACAGGATGTAATCTCTTCCTGTTTCTACATACTTAGAGCTACAGTATTTTTATAAAAAATCTGATTTACCTTAAACTGATTCTAATATCTTTTTGAAAAACGTAATAACTTATTTTTGGCGTATTTAATTTTGCTGTATTAGTTCTGCTTTTATTCGTCTTGTCTGGAATGAACATGAAAGAGGAATACACCAATAATTTTACTGTAACATACCCTCTTCCATACATGAAAAGGATATTGTAAGTCACCATGGAGTCCCACGACCTTATAAAGGAACTTGTTCTTCAGCTGTGTTGCTCTATATGGTCATGGAATGACTGAGTGATTTGTAATATACTTACAATTTACTGCAGGAGGTACTTTATCCCATGTAAAGCACATAAGGATATTAGGTATTGGCAAAGTCAATAGGTCTCTACTTCTTTATCGAAACATTGGCATTCATATGAGCTTGAAACTTGAAATTTAACATTTCCCTATGCAGGCTGAAATACCTACCCATAACTAAAGGTCATCATTAGTTTGCAGGCTTTCATATTATGTCTTTGCAGAAACTATGGAACATATTCACAAGGAGCTATTGCCAAATTAACAGCACTTTATGGCAGCCAAAGTCGTGATAAATTTACCACCCCATTCACAAGCTGGTGCTAACAGCCCACAGTACCAGTTTACCTGCGTTAGCAGCCGAAAAAATTATCACCACAGAGGACACCCTCAACTATCGCTAATAAGATGCAGAGTAGGCGTTCCCATGCAAAAAGCCGCGACAACACAATGTATTTATGTGTATTTATGTATTGGCATTTATATAGCGCACTACTTACCCGTAGGGTCCCAAGGCGCTTCGACCGCTGCGAAACCCTTCCTGGCTTCCCTGAGAGATGGTCCCTTAATGGGTATCTCCAGGGTGAGACCAGGCATCCCCGGCGGTCTGGTGGGGCCGTTAGTGAAGATGAGGCAAGCTAATGCCCAGAGTTGCCGAGTGCACCTCAACATTCACAATGACCAGCCAGATCGGCGATAAGAACACAAAACACACGATAAGGTGCGTTAGCAGCAGGAAATTAACACCTGCTCTGACCTAGTGCAAAGTCGGACGGCAGCCAGCACCACAAAAGGGAGCCCAGGCCAGAGCCACACGTGAAGGGCAACAGATGCCATTAAGGGTGGGCGAAAAATCCGTTTCGCTGGCGAATTTGCGGATTTTCCGCGATTTCGCGATCCGCGAATCTCGCGAAATCGCGGTAAAATCCGCGAATCAGCGGAGACGAATTTTCAGCCAAGCAAGGGTTACAGCAGCAGGTGCAAAAGTTCAACCTAATTTCTTTGTAACCTTTTACAAAAGGGTTACAAACAAATTAACTTCAACTTGGACACCTGCTGCTAATTGCTTCCTGGCACCTCGTTGCCTACTTGCAACTATTCTCTGACCCTGCTCTGACCCTTGAAGCAGGGTCAGAGAATAGTTACAAGTAGGCAACGAGGCACCTGTCCAAGGAATCAAACCTCATCAGGAAGCACTTACAGATATAAAAAACAGGAATAAGGGAGAGGATGGCAAATACACCCATTTTGAGTTGTCAGGAGGGGTTGAACTAAAAGAGACCTTTACAGCACAATTTTCATATGCATTTTGCTAAAAATAAAAAGCTGTATGTTCTGTAGGGGCAACTCAGGAATCTGGCCCTTCAGAGATCTGGCCTCTCTTTCTTTCTCTCGTTCTCTCTCTCCCTCTCTCTTTCCCTCTCTTTCTATCTATCTATCTATCTATCTATCTATCTATCTATCTATCTATCTATCTATCTATCTATCTATCTATCTATCTATCTATCTATCTATCTCTCTCTCACTCTCCCATAAACGACTGCATGGGTAACTTCGCTATGCAAGCGGCTCTCGAAGACGCAAAAAGCCCTGCGAACACGCAAAAAACCCTGCGAACACGCAAAAAACCCCGCAAACACGCAAAAATACAAAAATCCGCAAATTCGCACAAATTCGCGAATTTTGCGGATCGCAAATTCGCGGATCGCGAATTCGCAAAATTCGCCCATTCTTAGATGCCATGGAGCCACTCATCATGCAGCCCGGACACCCAAGAGGGCCACAAAACCCATTCGGCACACCCCACCCCACCGGACCACAGAGGCAGCGCAGACAGACAGCGGACCCCCAGGAAACGCACTTGCCTTACAGGCCCAACATCTGACAATGTCACTGTCCACTACAGGCTGAAAGGGACAACCATCCTAAGCATCATGGCCATCATCGCCTAACAGGCCTGCGGGACCAACACAGCGGACAGCCAACATCCCACCCCACACCAAGCTGCTGGCTGTGCTGCACCTGTTGCCCCCTGGCACAACCCAACCAACACCCGCCAGAGTCGGCGGAGTCTCACAGCCAGCCACATCCAAGTCCCTCACACCTTTCCTGGACATCACCATCACCCTGGCACCCCGGTCCTCATACGTCTAACACAATGCCCAGGAACTGCTGGAGACCAAGCAAGGACCATATGCCATAGCCAGATGCACGCACTTGTTGGGGCAATCCACTGTACACATGTCCCACCTGTGCCCCCTGGTGACACAGCACACAAACAGCGCAACAGAAAGCACACATCAATGTGCAGGCAACATCAGAACACCGTGGGACCTTCACCAATGTTACCTCCAAATACACAGCCAGTGTGCATGATCCCTTCACCCTCCGACAGTCCATCAGCAAACAGCGTCCCCAGGATGGCACCAAGGGAAATGCACAGCCCCTTGGCAAGTTCCAAATCAACACCCCACTCACCTCAACTCCACAACCATGCAATCCACAACTCTAGCAATGCACACGTCACAAAATCCCAACCAACATGCCCAACAACATGCCCTCCAACCAGACACAATAGAACAACTTACAATGGTAACCTGGGCAAGCCGTGAACTGACCAATCAACAGCATGGCACCTCAGCCACACAATAGCCAAATGTGGGGAGAGGTGGAAACCAGGCATGTGTGAAGGATGCAGTAGAACCTTGAATCGGAAAGTACACAATGCCAAGAGCAGCAGCGATGTACTGGACAGACCGCAGTATGCAGAACACACCCATATCCACGGTGACATACCCCTCTGGTGTATGTAGTATAGTGGACGCAACCATGTCACCCCAGCCAGTGGCGGTCTTCATGGAAATGTTGCCTGTTACGCCGCCCGTAAGCGTGAGCAGAGTGGGATTGCCCGGCGTACACCAGGCCAGCATAGGAGTGTGAATAAAAAGCATGTAGCCCTTGGCGTGGTCCTCTTACGGAAAGCTCAACGTGTCTGCAAGGGTGGGGCCTCCCACCCCACCACGAGGCCGATGCCATCCTCATTAGCGGAGTTGCCTGCGAACCTGTGTGCCTGCCGTACCCCAGCCCACTGGACCACGAAGCCGTCAGGCCCGACTCTGAGCAGCCAGGCCACACTGATCACCAGCCGACACCGGCGTGTGTCAAGGAGGGCCCACCACGTGCCTGTGTAAGCTCAAAGCCCGAGGCCCGTGACCCTGCCAGCCTCTAAGACCATTGCTGGCCCCCTGACGCTGGCCCACATTACGTCTTCCTCATTTACATATTCCACCGGCATCCTCTGCGGCCCAGTAGGCCCCATATAAGAAACTGTGCCCTGGCTCCCGAATAGCAGTGACCCCAAATCTGGGCCAGCGGCCACAGCACCAGACCCCCCTGATCAGTGAGGCATAGCTCCATATGGGTTTCTTGTGACACATGGTGCCGCAAACCCTGTTCAACGCCAGCCGGTGGCACGTGGTGCCACAAACCCTGTTCAACGCCAGCCAGTGACACATGGTGCCACAAACCTTGTTCAACGCCAGTCTGCGACATGTGGTGCCACAAACTCTGTTCAACGCCAGTCGGAGACATGTGGATGAGGGACCAGGACTACCCTGTGGACCAGTAGGTCTCACATCCAGCACCTAGTTGCGAATAACGAATGGCAGAGTCCACACCAGTGGTCGCACGGAGAGGATTAAGAGGAAGATGCAGCTCAGTCCGGAAGAAAGCCGGCTCACAGTCACAGAGGTGACCGAACACGTGGTGCCACTGAACCTAAACTCTGCAGGCCGGTGGGGCCACCAACCTATGCCGGCAACACTCGGTGAATGGCCCGTGCTGACCGCTCCCTCCGGCCTACACTGCTCAAGGCCTAGGCTGAGCTCGAGTAGGTCAAAGATTTGGAACTGATCAGCAAGTATGCAAAGGCAGATTAGATACCATTGCACTCAAGGAGAGGCATAAGAGAATTACGTCTTGCATCTTCGCAGAGAGAAAAGGATCATCGTTATGGAGGTATACGTACACTACTGACAATTGCCCTGGTGTCACTAGCGCTGTGCATCGTGAGCCAACGACACGTGGCTGTGGGCCACAGCTGACAGCTGCCTCCAGCCTACACTGTGGTCCAGTAGGTCACAGAGTCCTGATTTAGCAATGGCTGAGTAATATCAGTGTACCGGCATCATCACAGACTACATACGCGCTCAGCCCCGGTGCCACTAAGTCTGTTCCCCGACATTCATGGACACTCTCTGGTCGAACTTTGGTGGTGTGTGAGCCTATGGACTAGGGGGCAGTTTTCATCCTCATGTTGCTGATACCGAATTGGTGGTGGCAACAAGGCCGTCGCATTCCACTCCTCCATTTGCTGCTTCTGGATAAAATCAAACCTTTCGGTGTCATGCCCTGGAGGACACCTTCCACTGTCCCCCACAACCCTCCGCAACACACACCACGGACATTGATTGTGACCCTCTCAGGTTGCATGGCCCATCTGACTGCACCGCAAGTCACCATCCCGTGGCTGGGTGCCTGTGCCAGCCGCAGTGCATCCGGGACCACTAACTCTGTGCTGGAGGCGCCACCCCTTCTCTGGGGTCATTGGATGGCCCCTGAAGCGTAGGCCTTGGTGTCATCAAGGCCATTTCTTGGTGGCCTTGCGCTGTACGCAGCATCAGGCACAAATGCGTCCCACCAGGGCTCACACACCATAGTGAGTCTAGACCGCCAGGATGCCGCATCACTGCAGGAGGCACACCCCACTACCGCAAGAACCCCCTGCAAGCGCCATCTGCCATAGTTGTAACGGTGGTCCTGACAGACTTACGAAGTTGCTCAGACCTGTCATGGATGCCACAATCGGCCTGATACCCCGCTCAGCACTCTAGGTGCCAGTGACTCTGTGCACCGCAGGTCATTGTACATTGCTGATTGTGTTTTGCACTGTGGAGCGGTTGCGCAACTATGTGACCTCAAACAATGTGGAGGCCCTGAGACGTTGATGAGGAGATAATGCAGGTCTCACACACCCCACTGCATCAGGAATATATTGAAGGGACACTATTCGAGACTTTTTCTTCACATGAGCGCGCTCATCTCTAGTGGACCCAACCGAGTGCACTGCTACTCACAGACACTTCTTTTTGCATGTTGGCTGTCCTCAGGACTCTCTCCGGCTCACTCCTTGTTGCTCAGCAGTTGACTCTGTTATGCATGTGCTTTCTGTTTCCGTTGCACTGGTGTCCAATGTTCAAGTGGTTGCCAGCACTAGACATTATGTGCGGAATGGCTTACAATCACCTCACACACATCCAGCACAGGCGTCACTGTACATGTGGCCCTGCCAATAAAGGGGCCGGGTGCATGTGCCGGTAGCCAGTTCAACATATCTGCGTGTGTCCCTGTGGTCTTGTTGTATGCTTGGGGGCCCTGGGACTTACGACATTACATTGTGCTGTGTACATCGGATGCAGACATGTCACCGCAGGCAGCTGGTTGGAGCTTGGACATGTAGCTTTGTCGTCACCCACTCAATTCGTGAGGGGAGTGGCCAGGGCCGTCGTACGCAGAGCCAACATGGGTGTGTGACTGCTATTTGAGCACCCCTGGGTGTGATTCTGTACTGTGAATGTGCATCTTCATGTAAATGTAAATGTACATGTATTTATATAGCGCAAATCGCCCACATCGCAGGCATCTATGCGCTTGCTTAGGGAACCCGTCCTGGTATTCCCCTGTGAGATAACCCTGGCAGGGTATCCACAAGGTGAAAGCCAGGCATCCCGCCGCGAGGGGCCGAGGTGGAGATTAAGCAAGCTATTGCCCAGAGTCGCAGAGTGTGAACTCGTGAGTCGAGTAGGCACCAGAGCGAGAATTATCGAGTCCGTGGAATTATTGAGCCCAACCCCCGTCGAGGCGGGGAATTGAACCCTGGTCCAGGGCCGATCTCAGCTTCCGGGTCTGCCGCCTCTAACCCCTGAGCCACACTTCTCCACATGTGTCTCTATGGCAGTGTGGGTCTTCTTAGTGGGGTGTGGGTGGGCCCTGAAGGGCGATAGGCACCTACGTATGTGTCCTGGTTCGCATTCCATGGGTTTGTGCCCCACCCACACCTGTTGGGCCACCTCTTTTTGGCCTGCTGACACATGGCATTGGGGTGCCATGTATGGGTGGGTGAAGTGTCATGAGCCAGCTGTGCTTGTGGGTGCCTCCTGGTTTGTGGTCTGTTACAGGCTCGGTGTTCCCCCCTGAGGTGCATGTCTGGCCGGGTCCTGGTGGGGGGTTGCATGAGATATCCATGGCCTTTTGTAGGGTGTCGGTGTCAGCAGTGTTGTGGTCCTCTCCGGCATCACTGATGTCTTGAATTCTGTGTTCTGCTGAGGGTGTTGTGTGCCTCTGGGGGATGTGAAGGGGAGGTGCATGTTTATTGTGTGTTGACATGTATGTTGGCGCATTATGCTAGTTTGCAGACTGTATGGCAATGTACATTGTGACTGTTTGGTGGGTGTTGGATTTTTCTGCGGGACAGTGTACATTTGGACTACATGACGGGTGTGAGGTTGTACACGTACATTTCCATTTCACAATTTCTGGCTCTGTCAGATGTCGTAGGCATGTTTCTGTGCGGAGCCAGTTGTGTCCTCTGCTCTGCAGTGTCGGCTTTGCGCATTGTTCCACATTGTTGTCAATGTGGGTGTTCTGTTCGTGCTATGTGTGTGTGCTGCAGTGTGCCAAGGGGATCTGGGACATGATCCTGTGTGATTCTGGGTGTGCAGTGTGCTACACCTCGTTGTGCATGTTTGCCATTGTGCCCCTCTCCCCCGTCACCCCAGTCCCCATTCGTTGCACTCACTGTTGATGATGTGTTAGGTCCTCGTGAGCTCTGTCCGTACTCCCTACTCCTTGCACCGTCTCCACACTGATTTATTTTGTAAATAACTTTTTATTGCAGCAAAACAGGTGGTATAATCAAAGCATTTGCGTCATTTCCACTGTTGACCATTATATATATAAACCTCCATCCTATGTGATAATTATGGTCCTCCGAGCACTCAATATTATCAAAAAGAGAGTCTTTATGTAGCCGGTATGAGAACTTTATTAAAATGAAAGACGATGTGCGTATAGACAGAGAATGGGATACTGTCTTCATCGTTCTGAAACAATACATAACTTTTAGCGAGTAAAGTATTATTTGAAAATATTGGCCGAATTGCGGGCAAATTTGACACTACAAGATGGCGGCCATGTTTTCCACTATAAATTGCTACTGAAAGATGGCGCCCACGCAGAACGCCAGAGTAAGAAACGGGATACCGATACCGATACTGTTCAAACGGTGAGTAAAACGAACGAAATGCAGAGATATTGTCATAACTTTGCAGCTAACAGTTGGGGATAATAAGAGGCTTATTATTGCACCTTTCTTTTACTAGACACGGACTCATGTCATTGATCCTTTATAACACGGAGGATTTTGCAGATACAGAAAAAACGTATGTGTACAGATACTGGAGTTAAGGTGAGGTAGATATTACATATACATGTATTGGGCTAAATAACTCATAGAGAATATTATTGATAGAGTTATAAATTCGCTTTAGGAATTGATTGGAATAATACATTGGAGCTTTGGTCATAAGTGTGGATTTGGACAAAACTTTGATCACAAGTGAGGATTTGGACAAAACTTTTACGCGCTGCTGACATATACAATAATCCCACCACTATATGGTGAGTACATATATTGAACAGAGAATAATTTAATAGGTGGACGCATCTGTTATTTTTACCGATCTAGTACTGTCAATAAGACTATACGTGTAATAATCTCTATTATAGATCATGAACGTGTAGAGAAGGGAATTGACCCTAACTTCTAAAGAATTTCGTTTGGATGGTCCGTGGGTAGACAATTACCATTAGTTAGGTGAGTTATTTACATACGACCTGTTAACTATTGGCGTTTTCGGTAACCACAGTCTTCAACCTATTACACTGTATACATGACCTGTATAAAACTTGATGGTTTTAAATACTTTTTGGTCCTATGTTAATATTGAGTTGATGTCTTTGGCAAATATAGTCCTTCTGGTGAGAATAATATGTGTAGACAATGAATGTATACTGGACCTGAACTTAGGTTAGAATGGTACTTGTTTTGTATGATTTATATTAATATGCAAGCAATGTATGAAAAAAAAAAAAAAAAAAAAAAAAGCTGCAAGCAATCGTTTGATGGAGAATTGGATTTGATGTGGATACAGAGTGAACATTAAAAGAATGAAAACTACATAAAGACTCTCTTTTTGATACTATTGAGTGCTCGGAGGACCATAATTATTGTCTGGACCTAGGTTTGCCTTGGGGACTGTGGTAACCAGCCCCCCACCTCTTCCTGAGCACCTATTTGATAATTTGATTTGTTACATAAACCTTGACATTAGCTGTGCGCTCCTAATAGCCGTTACCACTCCATCCTATGTGCCACACAGCCATTTAGCTCACATCCCGGAGGTCGAGCGGCGCAACAGCGGACAGAGTTCAGTGCCGGAGAATACATCATGGCTCAGCGACAACCAGTCATCCAGGAAATGGCAGTGCTGCTTTTCAGTCCTCTCATCCCCCCCCCGTGCTCAATGTCCAGTAGAATCAGTAGTCCCTCTTCCCCTTTTCTGATCAACAACCCCCTTCCATCCCATTCCTCCCAACCCCCTCCTACCTCCCTCCCCTCATCTAGAACTACTCCCCCCACCCCTATCCCTACCCCCCCCCCCCCCCAGACGTGCCAGTGTACCATCAGTGCGAGTCCACATCCATTCCGACCCATCCAGACCCGAGGTAGACCATCAGGAGCAATCAACAAACAACTTGCAGTCATCACATAGGAAGTAGGGGAACAAGGTAGGGAGTCTAGGCCACCATCTCTCCAGGCGGATGCGCTGCCAGAGCAGGGCTATGCCCCGGGGTGTCTTCCTCATCCAGGTCCAAAAGTGTGAGGTCTAAGACCAACCTCTCCCACGCCCTGGCCCTCTCCAGAGCCGCGTCAGTGCCTGCTCTAAGCGCAGACTGCATACGGAGCTCTCCCTCACACCGGGCCCATTTGAGAAGCTCAGCCTTCCATCTCTCCACCGAGTGGCCCCTGTTCGCCTTCCATTGGGACGTTATGGCCCGCTTCGCTAGGAGTAGACCCAGGTCCAGGAACTTGCTAGTAATCTTGTTCTTCGATGTGTGTGGGAACCAGTGTAGGATGCAGTGTGCCATGGTGAATTGCAAGTCCCTCTCCGTAACCTCCCTCAGGCTATCCACTACCTCCCGCCAAAAGGAACCCAACTCTGGGCAGGACCAGAACATGTGCTGGAAGTCAGCCAAGTCTGCCGGGCATCGCGGGCAGGCCGCTGGGTGGGCTGGGAAATATTTATGTAATTTGTCAGGGGGCAGGTAGGCCCTGTGCAGGACATAAAAGTGCACCAGCTGGAACCTAGCGTTGCGCGTCCCATTTCGGGCCCACTCCACTATGCCAGACCACACCTCCTCAGGAATCTCCATCGCCAGGTCAGCCTCCCATTTCGCCTTCAGGGTCAGCAGTGGGGCGATAGTCTCCGAGATCATGCGCCTATATAGGCACGTGACTGCCTTGACCGTCCCCGCCATCATTACCACGTACTGGGAGCCCAGCGACAGTGGCAGCTCCGTCATGCCTGTCTTCCAGTGCTTGCGGATCGCCGTCGTTAGCGCCGCATGAAGGAGGAAGTCCCCCCCCGCCAGCTCAAAGCGGTCTCTCAGGAGGTCAAAAGGCAGCAGCACCCCGTTCTCATAGAGGTCTCTCATGGACATCAGTCCCTGCAGCTCCCAACTTTCTAGACCGTGCCACGAGCCCCCATGCGGTAGTGCCCCGCACAACTTGAGCGGGATCTCAGGCGCATACGGGACCGCAATACGGCCCCTCCGGCGATATCTGTTCCAGCATTTCCAGGCCGTCGCAAATTCCTGAGTGAGGTGGAAATCTCCCACCGGGAGCCCCAGAACAATCCGGGATAACACCTGAACCGGGCCCGCCAGCTCCCCCGATCTGTCCTCCCCTCTCCTGGCTCTTGCGACCCATTGCGTCAGCCATTGCAGCTGTGCCGCCAGGTAGTATAGTTCCTAGTCTGGCACCGCAAGTCCTCCTTCCGCTCTAGGGCGGAGAAGTGTATTGTGTGCCACCCTGCGTCTGCCCGCCCCCCACAGAATGCCGATTACCATCGACCTCAGTCGCCGGAAGTAGCTCGCCGGGATCCAGATCGGGAGGGTCCTAAAGAAATAAAGCAGCCGCGGCAGGATCACCATCTTGAGAAGCGCCACTCTCCCCATTAGTGACAATGGGAGCGTGCTCCAAAAGTCGAAGTTCGCTTTAGTGTGCCTAATTGCCGACACAATATTTCCCTCAAGGATATCCGTCTTATCATGGAAGATCGAGGTCCCTAGGTAGCGCAGACTCCTCTCCTCCCACGTCACCCCCTCCGCGGACTGTGGGCAGAGTACCCGCGGGCGGGCCGGGAACAGGTAGGACTTCGTCCAGTTCACTCGGAGGCCCGACACTCTGCTCAATGATTGTAGGAGGGACTTGGCCCCGCGCAGAGAGTCAGTCGAGTCCGCCAAGAACATCAGCAGGTCATCAGCATATAATGCGATGTGGTGCACCTGTCCTTAGACATCCAGCCCCTGGTACGACCGACCCAGCCGGGCTCGCGCCGCGAGGGGTTCGACGGCTATGGCGAATAATAGGGGGGAAAGAGGACACCCCTCGCGGGTGCCCCTACCCACCGCACACATCTCAGAGATAACTCTCCCAGTTCTGACCCTCGCCGTCGTATTCCGGTAGAGCAGTGCCGTCCAATCCACAAAGCCCTCGCCCAGGCCCAGCGTGCGCATGACATGGAAGAGATAAGGCCATTCCAGGCTGTCAAAGGCCTTCTCCATGTCGACTGCAAACACCACCACCCCAGCGCCGTCATAGGTGTCAGCCTCCAATACATGCAGGAGTCGTTGTACGTTAAGCGCCGTGTTGCGGGCCGGGATGAAGCCAGACTGGTCCGCGTGGATCAACATGGGCATATGGGGGAGCAAACGCGTCGCCAGGATTTTACTCGAAATCTTATAGTCCAGATTGAGCATGGACAGTGTGTGGAAAAAGGTAGGGCTAGGACCTTTCTCAAGTTTTGCCCGGCGAACCGCCCTTGTACCATTCAAATTACCAAGCAATGAGGCAGGCGCCGGAGACCAGAAGGCAGGAAACAGAAGTTTATTCCGACGGAGCAGAACACATCAGATCAGACAACAAGGTATCGTCTCGAGGTGCTCTAACAGCCACTCAGAGGCCTGGCCTCTTATACACTGGTTTATGGCATGTGACCTTCCTTTAATACAATCACAACTTTGTAAGGCATGGGAAAAGACATCCCCGTAATCCTCGTGTTAATCCCACCCCCATATACATTCACAATGGAGGTCCTCAACCTGCTGATAAGAGAGAGGGTCATCACGCAGCTGAGAGTTTCGTTGAGCCTTAGGATGTGTGCGCCTGATCATGTCACAGGGGGTGGGGAGGCCTGGATCA
Source organism: Lissotriton vulgaris (assembly GCF_964263255.1). Taxonomy (NCBI): domain Eukaryota; kingdom Metazoa; phylum Chordata; class Amphibia; order Caudata; family Salamandridae; genus Lissotriton; species Lissotriton vulgaris. Next base: position 5,425,484 of record NC_141686.1, read on the forward strand.
ATAGAGGGTCCTTTGAAGGAGAGCGACCTCATACAATAAGGGCAGTAAATGGTATCTCTCGGCTTAGGCAATGGCCTCGGACCTGTGTGGACAGTCGGACACCGGGTGAGGGGCCATCAATGGAGTGGTATTCATGCTGCGTGGACAATCCAGCGCAGAGGGGAGGTTTATCAACAGAGGGGCATTCATGGGAAGAGAGGAGGTGTTGGTCAGGCGCTGGCGTGACTCCTAAGGACAGGGTCATGCAGATGGGTCATGCTCATAAGGAGGAGGGAGGGGGGAGCCGAGGTGCGCGGAGGATGCTTGCTGGGTCAGAGGGGCGCGCTGGCGATCGGTCGTGGACAGGGAGACCATGATATCTAAAATGGCTGCCGTGCACGTAATACATAGGTGACCTAGAATGGCTGCCGTGCGCGTAGTGCATAGGTGACAAGCTGGCGCAGATGATGTTCAGATTGCAAACTAAAATTCCACAGTCCTCCCTTTTAACATGTCTCGCCAACTTGTCAGTTCGGATTTATCCCCATAAGGCCACGTAGTTCTACTTCATAGAGGGGGCTCATGTGCTCTTTTCGGAAGTCCAAAGTCTTTGGGCACATGTAGCTAGAAAGAAGGCCGAACAATGGTGGCAGACATTGGATACCTAAGCAACACCCACATAATATTACAATAGGTATCAGCACGAAGGAAAACAACTTCCAACCCCAATTTTTCAAAGTGTCCCAAAACCAGCTCCCAAGCGACCATCCTTCCTGCTCTTGGTGAACCTCTGAGGACAGTCTGTGGAGGTGTTCAATGGCTTTGTAGACTGAGGGCGAGTTGTCTGGTACGTAGGTGCAGCAGCTGGATCCGATGATGCGGCATGCTCCTCCTCGGTCGGCTAGAACTACGTCTAGGACGAGTCGATTTTGAAGGGTCACAAGGCGGACCGCCTGAAGCTCCGCAGTGTTGTTGGCGAGGATGCCAGCCGTGATGTTGATCGTTGTTTCTACGGCCTGGGTCAGGTGTCGGATAGCACGGCTGTTTGCCATTGGACCCCACAGAGGAACAAGTCCCTTTGCTGCATCCAGGAACTGTGCTCCGGTGGAGTCGGCTTGTCCAAGGTCGTCTGCCCGCCTCTGCCGGTGGTGGTTGGCAGGGGCTACATATGTGGGTGGAAGAACGAAGGCAATATAACAGGTGCCCTTCCATCCTCCCGGGAGCCAGGTGTAAGCCTTGGTGCCACACACAAAGTACATATTCGGTGAGGCAACAAAAGAAGGGGGTTCAGCTGAGTCCAATGTTCTGGTGACTCGGCAGGCGCTGTAACCCACCAGCTGCGTTCCCTGGCCTTCTAGGCACACAAGGCCAGTGACATTGATCACGGACAGAGCCACAGTCAGGGTGGCGGTAGTTTGTTTCTGCAGATGATAGAAGGTGGTTCTGGCTGGATTGTGGAGCACCTGTACTTCGACTCGTTCTTTGGCTGGAATGTCTTTGATGAAGGTGGTGCCTGCGAGCGCAGGACACAGGGCAGCTGGGGTTTTTCCTGTTTTGTTCAGCCAGAACCCAGAGTAGAAGTGTGACACTGTCCGACTGGAGGTAGCGTTGTCCCTGTGGCTTTCTTGCATGAGGATCAACCAGGCAAGGCAAGAGCCGTGAACTGAGAAGGGTGAAGGGATGAAGGGGATGGAGTGTCCAGTGGCATGCGGGAGCAACCCACAGATCCAACAGTTCGTAGCATTTGCAGCAAGGTTATGTTGGTGCAACAGTTGCACGAAGGAATTGTTCCAGAATTCCCTGCGCCTTTCTCGGAGCTGAGGCGACAGAGAGATTAGGTGATGCTCTTTCAGGGGTGTTGGCTGTGCAGTAGGTAGCAAGGTCTCATGAGCCGGTGTGCTCTCCTCCAGGATCCAGAAGGAGGTCATGAGTAGGAGGCAGAAGAGGAAGACAATGAAGAGTGCAATTGTCTTTGATTTGTGTAGGTTGTCAGTCTTTGGATTTCTATACTGGGTATTTCCCGTTGCTTCCATCATCTTCTTATCTGGCGCTTCCATCATCTTCTTATTTGGCGCTTCCATCACCTTCAAGGGGCTCGGTAGTGGGCAGAACCACAGACCTCGTTTAGCTTCTCTCCCGGCAACCCTTGATTGTGTGTAGGTCACCGTTCTGAGATTTTAACTTAGTCCGTGGCCTACTTAGCCGAGACTCCCTCCTTTCGACGCAGGAAATACCCTTCTCTGGATGGCACAGTAGGATCAGAGAATTTTGCAAGTTCGAGTGCCTCAGTATCTGGATAACAGTCCAACATCGGTCGGTCTTTGCTCAGGAGCTCTTCTTGGGTGTTGATGTTTTCTGTCGTGGCCAGGTTTGCAGAGACCTTCCGGCAATGATGCGCGTGCAGCCAGTGCCTCTTCCCCTCCACTCGGAGTGCCGTTCGGGTGGTGATCAGCACTTGCCAGGGGCCCGTCCACCGAGGCTCCAGACTCTTGATTCGCTGGAAATTTCGTATCAATACGAAATCTCCCGGTTGGATGTCGTGACCGGGGCCCCTGGAAGCATCGGGGATGGCCTGCTGCACCTGTTGATGAATGACAGACAACGTTTTAGTTAACTTGCACAGATAATCAGATAGTAGGACGTCTGGGACGTCATGAATGGAGGTCGGTTTGGGAGCAGTCCAGAGATTCATTGGCCGCCCGAACACGACCTCGTAGGGGGTCAAATGGTGCTTGGTGGGAGTGGAGCGCATTGATAACAAAGCCAGTGGGAGGGCATCCGGCCAGTTAAGTCCAGTGGTGGCCACTATTTTTGCCAGTTTCAGCTTGAGTGTGGCATTGTGGCGTTCCACTAGACCAGCGGATTGGGGGTGGAAGACCGCATGGAATCGTTGCTTCACCCCCAACCCTTTCAGGATTAGCTGGATAACCTCAGCTATGAAGTGGGGGCCATTGTCGCTCCATAAAATTCGGCAAAGGCCATAGCGAGGGAAGAATTCCTTCAGTAGTACTTTGGCAGTAGTCATGGCAGTGTTGTCACGGGTTGGATAGGCTTCTACCCATTTGCTGAAGGCACATACGATGACTAGTACATACTTCAGGCTTTGGCATCTCTCTAGTTGGATGTAATCCATCTGAAGGACCTCAAAGGGGTGATTGGGGGTCCCAAACCCTCCCCGGGGCACTACAGTCCCTTTCCCGGGGTTGTGTTGCAGGCAGATAAGGCACTGCTGAACTAGGCGTCTGGCTGAGTCAGGGATTTTGTCGTTATGCCAGACTTTGGAAATGAGTTCGATCATGGGTGCAGATCCTATGTGTGCGGGGGAGTGGGCCATGGTCAGTATGGGAATCAGATATGAGTCGGGCAGCATCCATTTGCTTGCATCCTTCGTTCGCCAACAGCCTTCCTCATCCTTCAAACCCACCCCTGCCCATTTAGTCAGCTCGTGAGGGGTGCTGGCCGATTGTATGTCTCTGATCATTATCCTTGTGTAACTCCATGTTTCTGCTTGTGACCTGGTCACGTACATGCGTGTCACCGTCCTATTCTCGGCTGTGGTTCGTGCAGTAATGTCGGCCAATGCATTCCCTTGTCCCACTAAGTCTGTCACCCTTTTGTGTGCCTGACATTTTATCACCGCTAATCGTTTGGGGAGGAGAACTGCTGCAATCAGGGCGGAGACTAAATCTCCGTGGAGGATCGGGGTGCCGTGGGACGTCAGGAATCCCCTCTCCCTCCACAGGAGCCCAAAATGGTGGACCACTCCGAAGGCATACTGGCTGTCCGTATATACGTTCGTGGTGGTCCCTGCGGCTATGATGCATGCTCGAGTGAGGGCTATCAGCTCTGCTGCTTGGGCAGATCGTTGTGTGATGCAGGCTGTCTCAACTACTGTTCGGGCTGTCGTTACTGCATAGGCAGCTGAAGTGGTGCCATCTGGGAGTTTGATGCAAGAGCCGTCTACCCATAGCTCTCCATCGGGGTCAGGGAAAGCAGTGTCTCGGAGGTCAACCCTACTCCTAGTTTGTTCGTCCGTGAGGGTCACACAGTCGTGGATGGGAGGAATGTCAGGGTCATTTTCAGGCAGGGGTAACAATGTGGCAGGATTCAAAGTCGTGCATCTCTTTAGCGTGATGTGGGGTGCAAGTAGCGTCAGTTCATACCCTGTCAGTCGTGCGCTAGTCAGGTGTTGGGTCTTTGTCTGATTCAAGAGGGTGTCAACTGCATGGGGTACTAGCACTGTGAGGGAGTTGGAAAGTACAATTCCCTCGCTCTGACGGATAGAGACAGCAGCGGCGGCTACTGCTCGAAGGCAGGCAGGCAAAACTCTGGCTACAGGATCAAGAGTGGCGGAGAAGTAGGCACAAGGGCGCTGCTTAGGGCCAATTGATTGAGTTAGGACAGACAATGCGCATCCCTCCCTTTCGTGGGTGAAGAGGGAGAAGGGTTTGGAGTAATCCGGCGTTCCGAGGACGGGCGCTGAGCAGAGTGCATCCCGTAATTCCTTAAAGGAGGCTTGACACTCAGCGGTCCAAGGAAACGGGGAGGGGGCATCCTTGGTCAGTAGGGCAAGTAATGGTTTCACAATGAGGCTGTAATTAGGCAACCACTGTCTGCAAAAAGAGGTTAGGCCAACCAAAGAGCGGACCTGCTTTTGTGTTTTCGGGATGGGGGTATCTAGGATGGTTTGGATTCGGTCGGGTGTAAGTTTCCTCCCTTCTTTGGACAGAAGATGGCCTAGGTAAGTCACCTGTGGCTGACAGAACTGTAACTTCTTTTTGGAGACTTTATGGCCATTTTCTGCAAGAAAGTGTAGGAGTTGGACGGTGGCTGTCGTTGCAAGCGGGGTGGTGTCGGCCGCCAAAAGGATATCATCAACATATTGGATCAACACCACTCCCTCTGGTAGCTGGAAGGCATCCAGCTGTCTTTTGAGGGCCTGGCTGTAAATGCTGGGACTTTCAGTGTACCCCTGGGGAGCTCTACAGAATCGGTACGAGCGGGATTTTAGAGTGAAGCCGAAGAGGTAACGGCTGTCTGGATGGATGGGGATAGAGAAAAACGCGTTCTTAAGGTCGATAACAGTAAAGGTGGTGGCAGTGGACGGGATGAGGGTTAGAATGGTGGTGATATCAGATACCACAGGATATTGGGGTACAACTACTTTGTTAATCTCTCGCAAGTCGATGATGAAGCGGTACGCTTTCTCATCTCCTTCACCCTGCTTCTTAACAATAGGTAGGATTGGGCTGTTGCAGACGTTGCTAACCACCTCTTCAACCACTCCTGCGTCTACCAAAGACTGAATGATCGCTACCAGTGCCTTCTCACCCTCTGGCGATATCCGATACTGCGGGAGTTTCGGGAGCATAGCGTCCTGTCGTACAGTTATGTGAATAGGATCAATCATCATTCGCCCCACATCAGAGTCATTTTTGGCCCACAGGTACGAAGGTAGGGTGTCAAGCAGGGATAGGTCAGCGTCAGTTATAGAGCACATGTGTCGTGGGGGAGGGGATCTGGGCATGTCTGGGTTGTCGTACAGGATGACTCGTATTCCATCTGGGGAACACCTAATGGTAGCTCGAAAATGCTTCAGTAAGTCAATGCCCATAATGGCGTCAGGGGAGTTGGAGGAAAGGAGAAATGTCGCGTCAGTAGTGTTGTTTTCTAGGTCAAAGGTAATAGGTACGGACAGGGGGTTAGTGGAGGGCGTCCCATCGAAACCTATCGACGTTATGTGTGAGCCAGACAAGGGTGCCCTTGGAATCAGTCGTTTTGATAACACACTACGTGTCGCCCCAGTGTCTACCAAGAATGGAGACTCTGTACCCAAGACCTTAGCGGTGACATAAGGACCTTGCTGGTCAACACAGAGCTCGACTGGATCCCTCCCTTGCCCCTGGCAGTCCTATGCAAAGTCGGGGGTATGTTCACCTTCAGATAGCTGATATTGGTTATGTCGGGGTCGGTCAAATGTGTTCAGTCTTCCTGATCTGTCATTATTGGTGTCGTTGGGGCTCCCTCGTCCCTGTATTCTATTCCTCGGACCACCCGCCACATCCCTGGAATCCCTATTTCTATTCATCTCTAGCAGAACCGGACACTGGGATTTCCAATGGCCGAGCCCTTTGCAGAAGGCGCATTGGTCATTGCTAATGTCTCTCCGTCCAGTGTGGGATGTTGGGGTGTGATCTTTAGGAGGTAGATCTCTGGGGGTGGTTGATTGGTAGTTCCCCCTTTGGTGTTCCCGTCCTAGCGCTATACCCTGTATCTGGGCTATCATTACCCTTTCCTTTAAATCTTTCTTCTTTTTCTCGGACGCCCTATCATTCTCATTCTTTTGGTGCTCGTAATACTGAGCCATCTGAAGGATAGCTGCGGGTTTGGAGGCCCCCCAACTACTCTCACTCGTCTGCAGTTTTTGGGAGACTTCTTGTGTTAGTCCCTTTACATAATTTTGCACAAACAGGTGCTGTCCGGTTGCGGTGGTCATGTCTTGGCCACTGTAGTCGGAGAACACGGTCTCGAATCGGGAGAAGTATTCTGACACATCCTCCTGGGGTTTCTGTCGACAGGCCGTGACTATCGACCAGTCGACTTTTCTTTCCGGGACCAGGGTTTTTAACTTCTGGACCAGTTTGTCTGGGAGTTCCAGTATGTCCTTTACTGGTTTACTCCCCGGCTCTCGCTGTCTATCTAGTTTACCGAGTTGGTCCCAGGTATGTCCAAACAGATCCGTGTGGTCGACCTTCCGGATTTGCTTCCACACATCAGCTGGCAGGCATAACCCAAAGAACAAGTCAATATCTGCTAAAGTCATTATTGTCGAACCCAAGGCTGTGCCTAATTCGGTATAAAATGCTGTCGGGTTCTTTCTTAAGTCGGGCAAGGTTTGCTTAAAGGTTAGGATGTCTTGTCGGTCCCATGGTTGGTAAACCCAATTGTACACCACCCTTCCCTTTGCATTTTCACTATTAACATCATCGCTCGTTCCCTGGCCCCGTGGCGGGATCCAGTAAGGAGCCGCTTCTCTGATAGGCATCATAGTATTGGCTACTTCTGCCGAGGTTGTTTCAGGGACCGTAACCTTGGCTTCGGGTTTCTGTTCCGCGAGGTGGCGGAAGACCTCAAGTATTTGCATGAAGAGTTCCGTCGCCTCACGTTCAGTCCCATCTCCAACATCAATCTTCCTATACAGTGTGGTTAGTTTAGCTGGACCCTTACTCTGATACCTATCTTCATACGCGTTCAGGGTGTGGTAGCTGAATCGTAAAATGAAATGCCGTTTATGACTGTCGGCATGTGAATTATATACGCTCATTGTGTATTCTTCGCTCTCCCTTCGTTCTACCAATGTCTTTGCTATTTTGTCGATCCCATCCCGCTCATCTTTGCTTAACCTATTTAACCTGGCGGATGATTGTTTGTTAGCCTCGGGGTCGTCTAACGAAGTTGTTAATGTGGCTGGTGCAGAGGCCATGAGGGCCGGTGCACTAGCACTAGGGCCACTTTCACTCACACTCGGGGCTTGCAAGTTTTGTTGGCTGGGAGCATATGGAGGGGGCATGTAGATGATCGGTGGACCTAGCAATAGCTCATCGTTTGTCCGTTGTTTGGAGGGTAGTTCAGGGTAGAGCGCAGAGGGGGTCCTAACAGGACATTGGCCTGTTGACCCTGATTCTTGGTTTTGTGTAGCTTCTTTTCTTTCTTTTATTTCTTCTTCTAGTTGCTTAGCGGCTAGGTGGACTGCCTTTCATAGTTCTTTCCCTATTTTTGCTTCTTCTCTTTTCTTTCGTTGTTCCGTTTCTTTGCGCCACATGCCGATACTGTCGAGCATAGTGGGCGTGGTCTTATTCTTCTGGAGCGCTATTTCTAATGTTTTTATTTTATTTTCATTAAAGGAACCTATCAGTGGCCACTGACTTTCAGGGTTCTTTTTCGTATATTTATGCCATAGTCTAGTGTAAGCTATAGCGACTAGTCCATACTTAGTGAACATGTCCTTATTAGGGGTGCCCTCCAGTGGAGCTGGATGGTTCATCTCTAATAAGCGGTCCGGGCTAAACAGGCTACCAACCAGTGGGGAGAAGATAGGCATGACGGTTTACACCGGGGACAAAAAGTCTGCACTACCTATCTTATCACGGCGGGCAAAGACTAGACAGAATATTTCTATTCTCCGTTGTTTGCCGGCGGTGAATACCTCAAACGAACCAATACCGAATAATCGGCCAATCAAACAATTCAGTGGGGAGAATAAGTGGGCACGAAAAGTTATCGTTACCCACTCTTTCTCTACCTGCAAAGAGAGACCTTGTTCTTCCCTGTTTGCAGAAAAAGAATCTCCAGACAATAATCCACGAACGACAGTTCGGGAAACAGTGGGGGAGGAAGATAGACACGGCGGATTACAATAGGTACAAAAAGTCCGCGTTACCTATCCTTCACTGTTTGCAAAGAGAGAGCCTGTTTGTTTTTCCCCGTTTGCAGACAGCGAATCTCCAGAGGTTTCAACAAAGCGTAATACTAGTATTATCCAAACAAAAAATTTTCCTCAATTCGTCGTGTTTACACGACCTTACCCGGACCGCATGGACGGTTTCCTGTCCTCTGGATCCAGCGCCCGATCGTCCTCTCTCCTTCGTGATGTTCGCGGCACTCCTGATGGTTCCCAGTCAGGACCGTAGATCACTCGAGAGAGGTCTGTTCAGAACTAGTGAAGGTCGGATGATCGGCTGTCAGACGAGGGTCTATCGGACATGAGCTCTTCCCGATCGTTGCAGTCGTTCACTCTGTCATCGGGACCTCTCCCACTGGATCCACGTGTCGCTGATGGGCCCCACGCTTTGGGACGCCAATTGTGGAAAAAGGTAGGGCTAGGACCTTTCTCAAGTTTTGCCCGGCGCTAACCGCCCTTGTACCATTCAAATTACCAAGCAATGAGGCAGGCGCCGGAGACCAGAAGGCAGGAAACAGAAGTTTATTCCGACGGAGCAGAACACATCAGATCAGACAACAAGGTATCGTCTCGAGGTGCTCTAACAGCCACTCAGAGGCCTGGCCTCTTATACACTGGTTTATGGCATGTGACCTTCCTTTAATACAATCACAACTTTGTAAGGCATGGGAAAAGACATCCCCGTAATCCTCGTGTTAATCCCACCCCCATATACATTCACAATGGAGGTCCTCAACCTGCTGATAAGAGAGAGGGTCATCACGCAGCTGAGTGTTTCGTTGAGCCTTAGGATGTGTGCGCCTGATCATGTCACAGGGGGTGGGGAGGCCTGGATCAATAGAGGGTCCTTTGAAGGAGAGCGACCTCATACAATAAGGGCAGTAAATGGTATCTCTCGGCTTAGGCAATGGCCTCGGACCTGTGTGGACAGTCGGACACCGGGTGAGGGGCCATCAATGGAGTGGTATTCATGCTGCGTGGACAATCCAGCGCAGAGGGGAGGTTTATCAACAGAGGGGCATTCATGGGAAGAGAGGAGGTGTTGGTCAGGCGCTGGCGTGACTCCTAAGGACAGGGTCATGCAGATGGGTCATGCTCATAAGGAGGAGGGAGGGGGGAGCCAGGGTGCGCGGAGGATGCTTGCTGGGTCAGAGGGGCGCGCTGGCGATCGGTCGTGGACAGGGAGACCATGATATCTAAAATGGCTGCCGTGCACGTAATACATAGGTGACCTAGAATGGCTGCCGTGCGCGTAGTGCATAGGTGACAAGCTGGCGCAGATGATGTTCAGATCGCAAACTAAAATTCCACAAGTGGGCGCCCTGTCCCACGGCTGTTTGCCCGGTTTGAATAGGGGGACGATAAGCGCTTCACCAGTGGTCACCGGCAGGCTGCCCAGTCGCTTCGCCTCATTGTAGAGCCACGTCAACCGGGGTGCAAAGGGGGTCGACGTAGGTGAGATAAAATTCCGTCGGGAGCCCGTCGGAGCCCGGTGTCTTGTTCCTCGCCATACCCTTGATGGCGACTCTCACCTCCCTCTCCTCAATTTTGCTCCCGAGCAGCTTTGCGTCTTCCTCCCCCAGCTCCGGCAAATCTAGCCCCTCCATGAAGCTCTGGAATTCGTCCACCGACGGCAGGACCCTGCTGCGGTAAAGCTCCGTGTAGTAATCATAGAATAACTCGTTAATCCCCTGTTGGTCAAACCGCGCCACTCCCGAGCTATCTCCGAGCTCAAAGATGACCGAGCTCCGGCGAGCCGGATTGGCCAGCCAGGCCAAAAGAGCTCCCGACTTATCTTGTTCCGAGTGCGCGCGTGCGAGGTCGGCCTTGTAGTCAAAGCACCTGAGGTGCTCCACTGTCGCCGCCACCACTTCCCGCGCCTCAAGTAGTGCCTCATGTGTGTCTGGCCTCTCAGGCCTCGCCCTCTCCAGCCCCCGCAGCTTCTCATCCCCCCTTGTGATTTCAGCTAGCAAGGTCCTCCTAACCCCCGACGCCGTCGCAATGCATTGTCCCCGCACCACTGATTTGAAGGCGTCCCATTCAATCGCTGCTGAACTCGCGGTGCCCGCATTGACCTGAAAGTACGCCTTTGATGTTCGAGGCTATTGTGGTGTGGAAGAGCTGGTCGTCTAGCGCCTCTGGGCGCAACTTCCAGGCAGGGATTCGCGGGCGGCACTGCGACCAGCGCAGCTGCACAAGTAGCGGGTTATGATCGGAGATCGTGCGCGTGAGATACTCACTGTGGCACACCTCTGCATGCACGTCCTGGGAGCACAGGAAGGCATCGATGCGAACGTGTAACTCATGGAGAGCGGAGAAAAACGAATAGTCCCTGTCCGATGGATGGTTAGCCCTCCATGAGTCGACCAGATCCCATTGGCGTTGCCAGGCAGAACGCGCAAGTGCCAGTTTGCTAGCTGGTGCATTAGGTAGGGGGGGGTGCAATCTGTCCAGGGCAGTGTCAGTCACGCTATTAAAGTCCCCGCCAAGGAGTAGGGGCTCCACCAAAAACAGGGCCAGCTTGTTGGACAGCAAGGAGAGAAACGCAGGCTGGTCTACGTTCGGGGCGTACAGACAACCCAATGTAAGGTCCCTCCCATCCAGTAGACCTGCCCCCTCCATCTCCGTTGTAGTGCCTTCCCCTCCTTAGCTAGTAGGTGTGCTTCCTGGAGGAAGGTGAAGTGAATGCCCCGTCTGACTAAATAGGAGTGTATCTTGTGGCGTCTATGCATTGTGTGCGTCCCTCTTACGTTCCATGTGAGACATTTGTAGCCTAAGTCGAGTCCCATTGTAGAGCCCATCGCGCTTCATCCACACTCTCAGCGACCTCCCTGGCACGCCCGGGTCCCACCCCCCGCCCCCCCCAACCTGATCAATTAAACTTCCTCAACTCCCAGACCCCAGGACAGACAACCAACGTGGAAACCCCATCCAAACTCAAGTAGTGAAAGTGTATCGCAATAGACTAGGGCTAGGGTGGCCAGGACGCCGACCCAAACAGGCCCGAAGCCCCATCGCCCCCGCCCCACCCCCCCAGAACATTCAGGAGAAGACCCCTCGGCTCTCCCCCCCCACAGCTCAGTGATAAGTCCCAGGAGGCATCCACACCTCTCCGCACATCGTCCGAAGGCAGCCTCAACCCGCAACCCAGTACCTTACAAATGTGTCCAGTGTCCTGCTGTCCACATCAGCCAAGAATTCCGTCTGCTGTTTGGGGAGTCACCACCGGCAGGTCCGTCTCCGAAAGATCATGCCCACTACTGGAGTCAGGGCTGGGAGCACTGACCTTCGACTGCTCCGATGCGCTACTGGAAGGGCTGGCGTCTCCCTGGCTGATGGCCACCACTGCCAGCACTGCCTTAGCTCTTTCCTGCTGCCATCCCTACGGGGAACCAGACCTCCGCGTCGGCGTCGTCTCAGTAGAGCGCCTCCCAGGCGAGGTCCCCGGAGGGGCATCTGCGCCCGACTCCCCCTTGGCATCTAACCAGCTCCAAGCCTCCTGCGGTGTGAGGAAAAAGTGGGAGCGACCTCCAGCGATGACCCTCAGCCGAGCCGGAAACAACATAGCATAGGGCAGCTGCAGCGACTACAGTTTCCGCTTGATCGCCAGGAAAGAGGCCCTTTGTTTTTGTACGTCTCTGGTGCAGTCCGGGAAAACCATGACCTTGCTATTATCAATTATCAGGTCCGGCAGGTCCCTGGCCCTCCGGAGGATGTGGTCTCTATCTCGGAAGTGCAGGAGGCGCATCACTATCGGCCTCGGCGGTCCCCCCGGCTTGGGAGGGCGTGCCGGGACTCTGTGGGCCCGCTCTAGGGCAAAAAACGGGGAAAGTCCTTCTGGAGCCACCTCAGTACGCAGCCATCCCTCCAGGTAGGAGACCGCATCCTGGCCCTCCACTTTCTCTGGGACCCCCACAAGGCGGAGGTTGTTACGTCTGGAGCGCCCTTCACTGTCCTCGGCCCTGAGCTCCAGAACCCGGACCTTCTGCGCCACCTCCGCCAAAGATGCTCTCAGGGTAGCCACATCCCCAGGCAGTTCCTTTAGGGTCACCTCAGAGGTCGCCACCCGCTCCTTCAGCTTCCTGTGGTCATCCTTCAACAAGGTCAGGTCCGATCCGATGGTGTCTATTCGCTTTTCAAGAGCTTCCCGTGACGCTACTATCGCCTGCATGATGTCTCCCAAGGATGGGTCTCGTGGGTGGGTCGAGCTTCCCGCTCCAGGCGCCGGTGTATCTTCCTCCACGAGATGGCCCGGGTCATCCAACTTCAGTGCGTCAAAGCCCTTCTTTCTGCCTCCTCACACCATTCTGCCGGGTGGCAAGACGTGCGTGTCTCTATGGTGGCCACCAGTGGATCAAGGTGCTCCTGAACTCCTCTCCGGTCCCACCTCAGTCGCTCGGCACTTCCGTGCCCCCGGGCCCTTGTCCGGCGGGGCTCCAGACCATCGGTCAACTCAGGGAGCAGGCCCCACTCAACCTGGTGAGTTCTCTGCCTCCGGGGTGACACAGAATATTTTCGCGCCTCCGAACGCCTGGCCCAGAGTAGTTACTGGTGCGCGAGCGCCCCTGGCCAGGGAGCGGCCCCTCTCCGCTTTCAGCCCAGGTGCCTCTCTGAGGCGGATGACAGGCCCCCCCGCTTCTGCACGCCCCACCGTTGAAGCCCGCTCACCGCTAGCCTGCCGTCAATGCAGGCGCCCCGCTTCCCAGGGCAGGGGGGGGGGCACCAGGGTTATCCTCGCAGCGGTAGGGAGCGATCGCCACACCACGAGGCCTCAGGGTCTCCTCTGCCGGCAGTTAGGGCAGCCTCCGTCCCGCGTGCGGCGCCATCTTGGGGTCAGGCAGTCTGTCCGCCCCTCGCCCTCCGGTCTCACCCGTGCCGTGATGTCAGGCGGCGTCTACCACCTCCTTCAGTCCAGAGGGACCTCCGCTGCCGCGTGGGCTATGCTCACAGCTTCTCTGGGCTCCCCTCCGCTGTCAGCTCGTCAGCGCCAGGCGTATTAGGCAGGGACAGCGGCCGCCATTTTGGGCGCCCGTTACTTCGGTCGCCTCGCCACCCGAACAAAGTTCTCCGCAGGCAGTTGCCGGGACTCCCAGGTCTCCAGGGTCACTCCTTGTGCTCCTGAGCCCCTCCCACACGTATTTAGGGATTCGGGGTTCGAGCCGGGGTACAGGATATGCTGTGGTGCGAGGCGGGCGCGGAGGAGCTCCGGAGTCCCGCTTCCACCTACATCTGCACCTAAGCCACGCCCCCCCCCACCGTCTCCACACTGATGACTGTGGCCTGGGTTTCCTCCAGCTACTTTGGTGGCACTGGACTGCCACCTCCTGTCACCGTTGCTGCCTTCCTGTTGGCAGCAGGTTGGTGCCTGGTTTAGGTAGTCACATCATGCCGACGCCTATTGGCCTCCTGGATTGGCCTCCTCGCACTCCGACTGCACTCCAGGGGGTCTGCTTGTGGATCAGTTGCTGGTAGTGTTCTGTCACCTCCGTGACAATGGTCTTGTTTTCCTGCGGTCTGCGCCCTGTCTTCCTCTCCCTCTTCTCCTTGGCCTTCCCCGACCCCGTTGTTCCTTGCTGGTAGTCTGTGGGGGTTGGGGGGTTTGAGTTGGCCGCTCCGCTGGGTCAGGGTGCATCCATACTGCTACGTGCTTTGGCTTGTTTCTGGTGTTTTTTCTTCTGTAGTTTTTTTGGTGCATTGTCCCGCCAGACGTGTGGGATGTGCAGGCCTGTGGCTGTTTTTTGCTACTTTTTGTACCGCGGTTAGCCTCATTGCATGTTTTTTTGCTTTCGCGTATCGTATTTTTGCAGCATGGCGTTGGTTTTCACACAGACATTTGCCATGTTATCTGGTGTCTATCACATGCTACTGCCGCTTTGTGAATTCCACGTTGACACACAGTTATTTTCCCACGATAGTCTACGATGTTGGAAGTTGCGTTGCTCTACTTTTCGGTAGTTATCACACGTTCTTGTGAATATGCCCCTATTTCTTCAGAAGTAGCTAATAGAGGAAAATATCTAAATATTTAGAACCAGGCACACAAATTAATGGGAAATGTTGTTGAAGTCTTTTGGCTACTTTGTTTCTTAATTTCTCGCAAAAGAAAGTTGCTTTTTGTATCTTATAACCTTATGCATTTTATCTTTCTCTACTCCTGTTTGTTTGGACACCAGTTCAGGACAGTAGGACATTGCACTGGAGCTTTGACAAAACCAAGCGGTCTTGCTGTGTCAAAAGTGAAAGTGCTTCTAGTGTACTTGCAATTTCGTTTAGGTGTGATTTTATGAATATGTGAGCACTTGAATGTGTGTGTTGTGCCAATGTGGCTGTCAGAAGCACCAGCATGAACATTGGTGTATGGCCCGGCACTAAAATGGTAACAGTAGTGCATAAGGAGGAGTTACATTTTCTGACGAAGGCTTGATCATACATCTCATATTGAAACTTAAGACTCTTCCATCAAGATTGATAGTTTCATGGTTAGCAAACCGTGAATCCACCCATCGTATTTCCCTCTCCCACACCTTGGGGCATATTACCGAGCAATAGCGATAATTATCGCTATTGCTTGGTTAGCGGGAAAAAATATCGCCGCACACCGAGGATTTTTACCGCTGAGATACCTTGATATTATCAAGGTTTATCTCAAAAGCGGTAAAAAATCCGGCGAAATGCATGAATATCGCTGAAAGATCAGCGATATTCATGCATTATCGTGACAATGCCCTTAGCCATGTTATCCACCTTCCATTGGATAACATGGCTAAGAACTGCTTTTAGCAGGCGTTAGCTTTTGGAGATATTCGCGCTTAGCGTGAATATTTCTAAAAGTTGCTAATAGGAGTTAGAGATGTTAGCGACTGTTTTCAGTCGCTAACATCTTGGCACGCCCACTTTGCATGTCATTAGCGATAATTATCGCTCACATGCAAAGTGGGCCCCTAAATGCCCGCTATCGCCTACAAGCTGTCGCTAACTGGTGTTAGCGACAGCTTGGTAATAGGGCGATAAAATTATCGCCGCATTAGCGGGGAAAAGTCCCGCTAATGCGGCGATAATGCCCTTGGTAATATGCCCCCTTGTTTTCCCGTTTTTCCTATTTCTTCCTTTTCTTGCAGGTACCGATGTCTTTGTTCTTATACATCCATTTACTTAAATGTATTCTTTGCATATATCTTGCAATTGCCTGAACAAACACTTACATTACTTATTTGGCATTCTCCTGTCTCGATGGCTCAACAACAACGGCCACCTATTTCAGATCCCAGGTTCTCCAAGCAGTGGAAAGGATTCTAGGTTCTTCATATGCTAGTTCCCAGCCTTCCTCTTACAAAACTTCCTAAATCCCAGACTGGAATGTTCTGAGTGACGGGTCAGAATTATTTGCATTGTCTAGTCTCTCTTATCTATCCTTTAAATAAGATTTTGGTGTCCTACTGGCAGTGTGCGACCACTGGCGTCGGAGTCATATTGTAAATTTGTGGTCATATATATATCCTTTGGTGCAAAGGCCTTTTTTGTATTTTTTACATAGCGCTCACTCGACCCAGAGGTATCAAAGCCCTTTACCGGAGCACCAGTTACATTACAGATGGGCACATTATTTGTAAAAAAATGTTTTAATGCACTGGGAGATTAAGGGGCAGATTTACAATTACTGGCGCATCCCTGCATATCTGCAGGGATGCGCCAGTAATTGTGTGCCGCAGCTCCGCCACCCTTGAAGCGCCACATTTACAATGCGGCGCACCATGGGGCAAAATCATTGCTGGAGTTGCGTCGCAAGCGCAACGCAGCTCCAGCAATGATCAGGCTATGTGCACAATGCTGCATCAATCCTTATTCCTGCTTCAAGCAGGCGCAGGGTTTTGACACAGCATGGGCCCAAAAGTGACTGGGGGAAATCTTGTAGATTTCACTGAGCCACTTTTGGGAGGCGTTCCTGCTCCGGAACGCCTCCCCCTGCGATGCTACGCCTCTTCTGGCGCAGGGCTTTACAACGTGACGCATCTGGGAGATGCGTCACGTTGAAAATACCCTGCACCATGGCGCATCTTTTGCGCCGCCGCTGCGTCACAAAAGTGACGCAACTGCGGTGTAAAAGCAGTGCAAGGGGCTTGTAAATCTGCCCTTAAGGGATTTGCTTAGAATCACAGGATGTTGAGCCGCTAAAAGTCGAACCTGGATCACCAGTTCATAAATTGGCATCTGTGGCTGTTACTCCACATATTTTCCTTAGGGATCAGCTGCAAGATCCTAAACCTAGTATCCTATAAAGTTGAAGTGTCTTCACAGTTTGAGAGAAACTCGAATTAATCAAATGTATTCTGAGGTTAATCTTGTTCAGACTTTAGTGCAAGCGAGGTGAAAAGTAACTGAGAATTCGGCGATAGCCAAAAAAGGAAGAACTTTTTTGCCAAGATAAATAACAACTAAGAAAGAAGATGTATTGCCCAGTAATTTGATGTCAAAATCATAAGAAAGAAGTTTTCAATATGTACCTACCCAGTGCAGCATGCATCCCGACTATTGGAAGGAATCTCTCAAAGACCGAAATGACGTTGCTTCTAAAGAAAAGTGTTGCTGTAGTCCTCACACATTTCAATCTGTTAAGGCGCAATGGGGCATATGTACAATCCCATACCGCCACAGGAACGTCACAAATGTCATGAGTAGCAATAGGGGCTTCACCTAATTTACAAGGGGGCGTTAAGCCACTTAACGTGGCTTATCGCCGCCTTGTAAATAAGGCCCCCTTTCACGCGACACATAGGGGCATATTTACAAGCACAGGTTGGCTCAAAAATTGCTAATGCCACACTCCGTCACTTTAGAAACTCAGGGATGTGCCATATTTACAATAATATGCCCCATGCATTTCATCCTGTCTTAGCGCTAAAATCAGCTGCCTAGCACGAATGCAGGCACCCATGCATCATAGTGCAAGGGTGCCTGTGTTGAGGGAAGGATTGTTTATGTGCAGCAAGGTGTCCCTTTCTGCACATAAACAATCCAGAAAGGCGATTTGTAACTCCTATGTGTGCTGCATTGTGCAGCACACATTAAAGTATCAAATTGTCCTTCTTAAAAAAGGGACACCTTCCTGCACATAAACAATTATTCCCTCACTATGGTGCAAGGGTGCCCGTGTTAGCGCTAGGGGGCTGATTTTAGCACCAGCGCAGGAAGAAATGCAGGGGTGAGCTGTATTATTATAAATTCGGCACATCCCAGCATTTCTAAAGTGACAGAGCGCTGCGTTAGCATTTTTGGAGCTAATCCACACTTGCTTGTAAATATGCCCCAATGTACGTTACTTTACATAAATTGACTGCGATCATTTTCTCCTGATGAAGCTAAGATAGCCTTTATCCTCTAATTTCTAACAAGAGACATATTAACATTCTCCAATTCTATAATGAACCCAAAGTTACCTAATTTAAAAAGGTTTTTTGATGATTTCTCGCACTTTTTTGATAGAAGACAGACAGACCAGTCGGATTATTTGGGACTACTTGCTCTGTGCCCTATATTATGTATTTCCAGCAACTAAACGCAGAAGACAAATGGAGAGATGAGTCCACCACTGCAGCCTTTTATAACAGCCTTCATGAGAATGTAAAAGATGCCCTGTCTTTGTAGTTAATTGTCCTGCTCCTTGTGATGCTGTAATTGATTTCACTCTTCAGGTAGGCTCAATAATGGTCCAGACGAACAAAACGAAGATGAGGTAAAATATTTACTCTCATGTGTACTACAGAAAGCATTTAAACTGCAAAGTCTGAAGAAGAATCTATACAGGTTGATTTTGTAAGGAAGTCTCTTACCTGGAAAGAAATAGAAAAAGAACAAGAGAAGGTCACAGTATATCTGCAACGAATGGCACTTCATATGAGGGTTTTCCACACTGCAGGGGAAATAGAGTGCTCACCCATGACTGGAAAAAACAGGGTGAGCTTGCATTCTCAAGGGTTTGCAACCAATATGTCTCATTTCCATATGAAGAAGATAAAGGCAATCCTCTAAGGACCTGTAACAACAATGGCTATCACAGACCGTGGGGCCTCTGGATCCTTTTTGGATGACATGTTTTGCAAGAATATCTTTCCTCCGATGGAAAAGACATCAGCGGTACTGATTGACAAAGATACATTGTCATGGAGTCTGAATATTTACAAGGCTAGTTCAAACCTTCTTCTCAAGGTAAACAACTATAATTTGTTCTGCCATCCAACCACCACCCGAAGGAAGTGCCATACCTCCAGCACATAGTGAATTCCACTATTTATTTAGTAAAAACCTGTTAATAAACTATTATCTCATTGTATTTGTGGGATTAATTTCAAACCACAATCCAAGATTCTCCATGGGCAGATCTCCCCTTGATACTAAAAGAAGATTCCGTTCTGAAAACATATTTGGAAGAGAATTTGTCCAAGTGATTAATCAGCTATTCTGTCTCTCCAGCAGCATCAACAATTTTCTTTAATCCACAAGCCAGATGCTAGTCCATTGATGTTGGACTTCGCCCTCTCCGCAGGGTCTCCCCTAAACTTTTTGCCTTCATTCCTCTTGTTTCCGAAACCCGTTTTTGCTGGCTTTTAGTACTCTGTGCAATTTACCACTCCTAACCAGTGCTAAAATGCTTGTGCTCTCATTTAATCATGATACAATTGTCAGACACCCAATTGGCACATTTAACTTAGTTATACATCCCTTGTAAAGTGGTACTACATATATCCAGGGCCAGTAAATTAAATATCAGTACTGGGCCTTTAGCACCTATTGTCCCACCTGCTTAAGTAGTCTTGTTAAACATGTTTCAGACCTGTCTTTGCAGCCATGGTGTAGTTTTAAACAGTCATTTTGACCTGGCAAAATAAACCTTTTGAAAAGCTGAAACCTTCCTTTTTAATACATATAATTTGGCCTTGGCGGAGTTATCAGAGTTCTGCGGTGGAGTTCCGCAAATGTGCATTACATCACACCGTTTGCGCAGATTTTTAGTGCTGGGTGTTTATTCCATGCTGTAAAATCAGTGCCAACGGCCCCACATGCAGGGCAAGAAGGTGCTGCTTATTTCTGCTGCTCAAGTAGATGTTCTAATTGAGTGACAGCTTCCTTAACGTGCACGAAGATTTCTCAACACGAGCTGTAGCAATCCTCCTTTACTGCCCGTATTGGGAAATCTCGCTGGGAGGAGGTCTGGAGTCAGATTTTCCTCGCTTGCCAATTTACTGTTGGCGAGCGAGAAAAAAAGTCCACTCCACAGAGTCTTTCGGAACTCCGCACGGTACGTGGAGTGCAGAGTGGGAAAAACTCTGCAAACTTGAGTGAATCAGAATTTCACACCCAGGCCCACATATAATTGACTCCTAAGGTATTTTGAATTTAGCCATCTGCTTGATGGGAAGACAGTGCAATTGTTGCAGTAGGGGTGAGGCCCTAATGGGTCTTGGCAACTTGAAGATTAGCCTGGCGGCATCATTCACCACCTCCTGTAGTATGCCCAGCAATGAGTCGGGCAGTCCAATGTAGAGTGAGTTCCCATAGTCAAGACGGGCCAGGGTCAAGCTGCCACCACTGTCCGCATGGTTGAGAAGGAGAGGATGGGGGAGATTTTCCTCAACTGTCTAAGTAAGCCCACACAAGTCCCGAACACGTAGAGAATTGATTGGCCAATGAGAACTTGGCTTCAATTTTAATGCCCAAACATTTTACCACCGGAGCTGGAGACAAGGGGGCATATTATCAAGGGGGTTTATCTCCGCTTTTTTGGCTTTAAAAGCCAAGAAAGTGGAGATAAAATGATCTCCCTATTACCTACCTGTCGCTAACACCAGTTAGCGACAGCTAGTAGGAGATAGCGACCATCTTGGGCCCCACTTTGCATGTCAGTGATATTTATCACTAATGACATGCAAAGTGGGCGTGCCAAGATGTTAGCGACTGAAAACAGTCGCTAACATCGCTATCTCCTATTACCAACTTTTGGAGATATTCACGCTAAGAGCGAATATCTCCAAAAGCTAACACCTGCCATGAGCAGTTCTTAGCCATGTTATCCAATGGGAGGTGGATAACATGGCTAAGAGCATTAGCTCGGTAATGCATGAATATCACTGACTTTTCAGCGCTATTCATGCATTGCGGCGATTTTTATTGCATTTGCGATAAACCTTGGTAATACCAAGGTTTATTTGCGGTAAAAATCGCCGCAGCTCAGCGGTACATTTTTGTCTTTCACCAAGCAATAGCGGTAATTATCGCTATTGCTTGGTAATATGCCCCAAGGTGTCTCCCAGCTCGTGTGGCTAGTACTGGGGGTTCCAAGGGCTGCTATCAGTGGTGACAGCCAATACCTCTGTTTTATCTGGTTTGCTCTTGAGAGAATTGGCTGTCATCCAGTTTACCGCAAATCGCAGTATATCTTTCACCCGTGTGTGGGCTTGTGGGGTGTTTTCAATTTGTATCATGATTTGTGTATTGTCCGCATGGTTAAATACCTGGCAGTCCATCAGGGCCAAGTCCCTCACTAGTGGTCTGAGGTATATGTTGAAAAGGAGTGGGGACAGCGCCGACCCTTGTGGGATCATTGAAGTTCAATAGATTATGATGTCAACGTTTGAAGGGTGGCAATTTTTGGGGAGGAAGATAAAGAATATAAGTTAATAAATGTATAGTGAGGTTTAAGTTCTGTAAGGCCTTAGGCTGAAGATGTCATTGATATGCACCCTTTTCAATAAAGAGGCCTTTTCCACACATACAAAGAGTCAGTGGTCTGTAGTTTGCCCCATTTCACCCAATATGGGTTTGGGGGACAGCCACCCAAAGGGAGGTCTGTTCCCCAGGGGTACTGGGGAATAGAGGTACAGTTTAGATGACTGGGCTTCTTGGCCTGCATCCATTAAAGGATGTATCTCAAAGGTATTTAGCTCACCATTGTATTTAGGGTACACTTTTCTTCCTTCTTCTCTCCCTACGTTTTGGTTTTTGGTGTCTGAGTAAAGTTTAGGTTGGTTGGGATGGTTCCGCTTAAGGCAGGCTAATTGCAGCAGGTGCGTAAAGGGGAAGGGATTGTACTAGATGTCACATTGAGACACATACTAGATAGGGGTGGTTGGCCCACAAGTTTGCAGGTCTTTACTTAAAGTTATTTTGGTTATTATAGGCTAATCAGGCAGAAAAGTAGGGACTCAACAAGCCCACTCCGGAAGTCCTGGAGTTAAAAGGTTACGTCATGGGAATATCAAGTTGAGCTCAGATTATTTGGTTCACTGCTAAACAGGAGGGGAAGTTTAGAGTAAGACAATCATAGAAGTTCAATAGGTCATTGACGCAAAATTTGAAGGGTATGTTTACGGGTGGGTTTAGGGGTGGTGGGTAAGGAATGTAGGTTATTGAATGCATAGTAAGATTTTACTTCAGTAAGGCCTTAGGCCTAGGATGTAATGTGATATGCACCTGTTTCTATAAAGCAGCCTTTTCGACACAAACGAAGAGTCAATGAGCTGCAGTGTGCACCATTTCACTGAATGCAGCTTCCTTCGGTATTACCTGATCAGCACTGAAAAATTTGAATTGTGATTATAAACTGAAATCATTCAGAATTGGATACAAATCCCTATATCCAGAGCCCCGGATGACAAACTGATTGAAAATGATGTAGGTTGAGACTGCCCTACAAAATGCAGATCATATGAATGATGCCAAAAAGGAAACCAAACACATGGACATATCAAACTATTGACATATCGGTAGAGGTTGGCGAATGGAATTTTTGTATTTCACACAGTCTTTAAGAGAAATGGATGTGCTGCAATATGGACATAGAACTAGGGGGTGAATCCTGCATGTACTTAACATAGATTGCATATGCAAATCTTTATGATATTCAAGTGAACCTTTGCATGCTCAGAATACTTTGCAATATGAACTAGATGTACTTGGACTGATGTGCCACACTATGGATATGCATATTATGGATAGCAATACTAATCACATGACATTGGCCTACCAGTTGTTTTCAATGAACAAATTGTGCACTAATACGTTTAAAAATATGTTTAACTTTAACACCTTCTGCCTATATGCTGTTTATTATTTCATTCCATTTACTCTGGAACAATTTTAAAACAAATGTACTTAAGTGAGAATCGGGAATCCTATAGTTCCCAGCATTGTGACTATAATCTGCACATAGAGGTGGAAGTATGGAAATAGTAATTTATGAGCAGATTTGCTATTCTTCCACACAACCCAACACAGCAAGGCAACATGCTGCACTGAGTTGCGTGAAAGGGAAACGGAAGAAATGCACTATATTTACAAAGATATGGGGGATTCCTGTTCTCTCTTAGTGTTGGAGCACTGTATGCTGTCTAGCGCGAATGCAAACAACCTCCCTACACAAAAACAATCCTTAAAGTCGTTTTCTACTTTCTATGATTGCTAAATTCTGTAACAAGTAGAAATAAAGATATTTCTCCTTGTTACTCCTAGTCAGGAAGGCATAGCATTTTGGTACAATCCCAGGTCTACTCACCTTAGTAAATCTGGGACTTCATCAATACCCATGGGTGGATGCATGGGTACGCCTATGCTCCACCTATGGAACGCCTCCCTGAATCCAAGTAGTGCAAGGCAGCAAAATGTGCTGCATTGTATTACTTTGTATTTACTAAACCAATCAAAGACACACAAAGTATATATGTATATATGTATTACGTAGTGGTAGTTGCCACTGAGTAGTTATAGTTAGGTCTGAAATTCCACAGGAAGAGCATTTTTCATTTTGCTAACTATGTTGGCAACATTTGAGGAATCCTCACAAAACTTTCAAAAAAATAAGTTTGCCCACCTAAACTATTGCCATTTATAGTAATGCATTGCCCTGCCGTTTGTGTGCTGGTTGGGGGCTGTGCTTGAGGACTCCAAGTCCCAGGACGCTGTTGGGCTCACACAGAGCGACTCGCCCCTCCCCCCTGTGACCGGGGGCTACTTCTGCATCTCGCGTCTCCCGCTTAGCAGGAGACACATCGCCCTGCCATTTGTGTGCTGGTTGGGGGCTGTGCTTGAGGACTCCAAGCCCCAGGACGTTGTTGGGCTCACACCGAGCAACTCGCCCCTCCCCCCTGTGGCCGGGGGCTACTTGTGCATCTTCCGTCTCCCCCTTTGCGGGAGATGCATCGCCCCCTGCCGTTTGTGTGCTGGCTGCGGGCTGTACTTGAGGACTCCAAGCCCCAGGACGCTGTTGGGCTCACACTGAGCAACTCGCCCCTCCCACCTGTGACCGGGGGCTACTTCTGCATCTCGCGCCCTGCCGTTTGTGTGCTGGTTGGGGGCTGTGCTTGAGGACTGCAAGCCGCCAGGACGCTGTTGGGCTCACACTGAGCAACTCACCCCTCCCCCCTGTGACCGGGGGCTACTTCTGCATCTCGCATCTCCCACTTCGTGGAAGACGCATCACCCTGCCGTTTGTGTGCTGGTTGGGGGCTGTGCTTGAGGACTCTAAGCCCCAGGACACTGTTGGGCTCACACCGAGCAACTCGCCCCTCCGCCCTGTGACCGGAAGGACTCAAAGCAAATAGCCTTTCCTGCTACGAGGGACGCGCGCGGGCACCTGGTTAAGCACGGGAAAAGGGCAGGCCGTCTGTGGCCATCAGGGGCTGGTAGTGGCTGGGCCCCCCCTCTGAGAAGGACACCTCGAACTCTGAGGGCGAATAAGGAACTAGTGGTGGACTCCAGAAGAGGTTGTATTACTGTATCTGACTGATCGTACTGGGAGGTTTCCAAAGACTATTGTTTTGAATTTTACTAGAGGGCGGATCCGGTCTGTTTGTTCTTAATTAGTTGGGGTGGTTCGGACCGGCTATATAGTTGGTTTTATAGCTCTCTATATCCTGAAGCGGAAGATCAGTTGTCCTGTTTGTTGATTATTACATCTATAGTGATTGTATACAGTGGCTAGTACGGTACAAACAAGGTCTTCCAAGTTGTGTCTGAATATTTCACCCAATCCCTGCTCCGCTAGCAAACCAAAGGGTACCTTCCCTCCATACCTGCTTAGCCGACTGCGATTGATAGAATGTTGCAAAAAGCTATAGGGACGGTTGCTAGTGAAATAGAGCGCACTGAGAGGCGTCTCTCACTAACGCCGCAAGTTGACTTTATTCCCTTGTCACAAAAGTCTGAGTCTGATATGGCTTTAACTCCCCCAAATGTCCTATCAGTTTCTCAACTCGCTGATATTCCTTGTGCCCAGAGGGCGACCAATGATGATGTAGGGTTATAAATAGTGGGAGAAAAGGGACAAAGTGTTAGGTAAAAGAGGACCAGTATAAAGAAATCCAGGCAGAAGAAGGGAAAAACTATCCCTGCCCCGATTGAAACTTGTAAAGTGGCTGCAGGGGA
This sequence comes from Lissotriton vulgaris, assembly GCF_964263255.1. Classification (NCBI taxonomy): domain Eukaryota; kingdom Metazoa; phylum Chordata; class Amphibia; order Caudata; family Salamandridae; genus Lissotriton; species Lissotriton vulgaris. Next base: position 5,450,337 of record NC_141686.1, read on the forward strand.
ATGCATAGGGAACACATTGCAAACACAAGTCCCCCCGAATTGGGTATCCCAAATTATTAGCGACTTGCAGAACCATTTTGAGCAGCTTATTAATACCCAAATGAAATTAATTCTGAGTCGGCTAGACAAAGTTGTAACTCTGGTAAAAACAAAGGGTATGGGGCTAAAGCCACCAACGTCATTACCATAAATTCACCTGTTGTACAACCTAGTAATCTTCTAGAAGGGCAAACAACACCTGTCATGTGCCCTCTATTGGTCCAAACGCCCATCAGTCACACACTAGTCGTGCTCCCAATGGTCACCCCGCTAACACAGACAATGTCATCGCTGCCCAACCAACACACCCTCTACAAGTTCTAGCCCATAAGCAGTCTTTATCAGAACCATCCCCCCTGTGCCAACAAGAAGGGCTATCCCCTAAGTTGCCCATTAACCCATTACCCTGTATAAACTTACCCCCAGAAGCGGCCCCATGCGTAATTATACTCACAGGGGTCCCAGAGCTGGATTGAGCTCGTACTGAGGTTTAGGATGAGCTTAAGAACAAAACTATGCTCTGGCTGAATAAGGATAGGCAGCTAACAGGGAACGAACAGGGGGAAATTCTGTTTGTCCAAAGGGTGAGCTGGTTGGGGAAAAGGCCTAAGAATGTCACTGACGACTGTGTGGTGGTAAACTTCAGGAACCACTGTGTAGTCGACCAAATACTACGCTGGGGACCGGTTTGTCAATCAAGTAACGTCAGATCCTTGCCCCTAAGTTTTTTCTACCCAAATGGAACCCAGTGCCTTGGTTTAGAATCTGTCTCTCATAGTAGAAGTGATTGTAACTGGGGAGGGAGGGGTTTTGGCCGCTCAATGCCATATGCTCCCCTTAGAAACCAGGGAGTACTGAGTTTGAGGAACAGATTTGATTCCCTTACATCTTTAGAGGAGTTGGACTGACTAAAGAGTGTTAGAGCCCCACACAAGAATCAACTTTGGGAAAAGGGTTGCTCCCCGAACACCGCACAGATTGGTTCTCTATCACATTGTCCCGCACTAGCTGTGTCTACCTGTGATATTGTGGAGTCCTTGGTCGGGACTCTAGCTGATTCCACTGCAGTCCCCCCACTTTAGGAGATTCTCCAGGTGTATCGATTAGGTTACCAGGGAGTGCCGACGCATTGGGGTTGGATTACATCTTTCCGCTCCCCCAGTTACCAGAGAAATTATATGATCTGTCCAGGTCCAATGGGGGTTTAAATGGGGAAAGGACAGAAGATAAAAACCCGGCCACATCACACCCAAGGGAGATACAAATGCAGGGGGGGATAAAACTGGTATCATGGAATATAGAGGGACTTTCAGCCAAATTTGATAATCAAGAATGGAAGCAATATATCACCAGGTTCCAGGTAATTTGTCTGCAGGAAACCTGGGTTATAGACTGCAGTCCCTTTCATCTAGCAGGGTACAAGTGTTTTTCTGTGCCTGCACAGAAGGCAACGTCGGGGAGAGCCATGGGAGGACTCTTTATATTTGTGGACCTGCAGTTGGAAAGAATGTGGACTAACCTAAATTGGCCTTGGCTCTTGGGTTTTACTCAAATTGTTTAAATGTTATTTTGATTAATTTGTATAATGCAGAGGTAGCTAAGGGGAAAGGATCCACAATAAGTTTTTGTTATAAGGAAAACAAAAACGGGACCAAAATGCATCCCTGTCTAACCCCACTGTTACAGGGCAAAGGAGCCTCGGTACTCCCTTCTAAATTATAGCGCAGGTGTTCCAATGCAGGGCTCTCAGTATATTAACCAGGCCCTCGTCAACCCCTAGTATGGCCATCAAGGCCCACAGCTTCTCTCTGTTGACATTATCGAGAGCTGCGGGAAGGTCCATGAACCCTAGATATACAGCCTCGTGCTGGCTGTAGCGAGGAGAGACGTTCCGTGGAGGGGCAGTACCGTGTAGACGATTGGTGGTCTGATGTCCCCCTCTCACCCGCTTCTGTCCCCTCTCAGCAGTATGCCAATCCCGATCTACACGACGAATGGAAACAAGATAAGAACCCCTATTGAACTCCGAAGAAGAGAGAGAACGTGGCTCCTTTAATTGGGGATTCCAAGATGACGAGACTCCTCCCATATCGGACGTCATCTCATCAGGTTCGTCAAAAGGGGGAGTAACCAGGAAGTAGACGGACGGCGTTTTCCTGGAAGGTGGAGAAGGAGAAGGTGAACGGAGAAGAGGAGAGAAGCCAAAGAACGTGGGGGAAGAAGACGAGATGGACCAGGCTCAGGACTGCCGAGGCGTTACCATCAAGCCAGGAGGCCAACGTCTTCACGAGCCGCCCCGCCAGGCTCCCGCGGGAGGAGCGTGGCTCGAACAGGTATGGGGCAAGGTTGCGGGTTGGGTGGGACTGCGTAATCAGCCTGCCGCGCAGAAAGGCCGCATGTACGTAGTGTAGAGTGCAGTCTCTAGAAACTCCTTCCCCCTCACGAGCACTTGAGCACAGCAGTTTAGCGTGTGTATAGCACTCGTTCGCTTGGTTTCCCTCACTCCCGGTCCCTCGCCTTACTAAACCCGGACAACCACCCTAAATCCTATCTTTATTTTCTCTTTTGCTTTCTGGTCCGGACGGAGCATCCCACCTGTCATCCCCGGTTACCAGTCTGGCGTCCCTGACCAAAATCAAGATGGAACATGCAGCTTTTGCCCGAGAAAGACTGACAAGTCAGAGACGGAAAGCTTATATAAAAATAATACCATCTCTTAAAGCATTAATCAAAGCCTCTGACTCAGTTACTCCTGCCCCCGCGGCCCCTTTACAACTGTAACACCGAGATGGACGCCCTAATACAGCGCATCATAAAGGGGCAAGAAAAACTGGTGTCGGCGTCGAGAGACAACTTTCCTCGGCGCAGGCAGATTGAGAACTATTTCAAAACACCATCTCGGCTCAAATCGAAAGCCTCCAGAAAAGCGTGTCACCTCCATCTGTGTCGGTGCCTCCAGCAGCGTCAGTGCCTGCAGAGGGTAGAATACACGTCCCAGAACCCTTCTGGAATTTCACTGCAGAAATATATACAAGGAGAAGATCCTGAGTCATTTCTGTTGAATTTTGAGCGGGCTGCCAGAGCGGTGGGATGGCCAGAGGAGAAGTGGCCCTTCTTTTTAGCCTCATTGTTGACGGGAGAGGCGCAATTCGCCTTTCAGGTGGCTAACCCCATTGGGAATGCTCCTTACCACTTAATCAAAGAAGTAATTCTAGATCACCTAGGACTCGATGCTGAAGCATACAGGGTCCGCTTCCGAAAAGAAAGTGGAACCCCAGGCGAGAACCCTAAAACCCTATTTTTCCGACTTAAAATGGCCGCAGACAAGTGGTTAAAACCAGAAGCCAGCACCAAGGAAGAAGTGATGGCCAAGATAAACCTGGAACAGTTCATGGAGGCACTACCATATGCCTCACAAAGATGGCTGAGGCAACACTCGGGGCTCTCCATAGAACAGGCAATTGAGATGGCGGCTAATTACGCAAGGGCACAACCACGACCTTTGGGCTGGGACCAGGAGAAAAGCTGGATGGGGCCATACAAGGTAACCAGTACATTAGGGGACACAACATATAGACTACAGCTCTCCCCCTCCAAGTCTCAATGTTATCAGATTAACCTCTTGAAGAAATGGATTGGCCCTGCACCCAAGGGTACTAACCTGGTTGTACCTACAGCCCCTGAAAAACGGACCACAGTAGACCGGCTTGTCGTAAATGAGGACTTGTCGAATCAAATGAAAGAAGGCCTGAAGAACGTCCTACTACCCTTTTCTGAGATTTTCTCTGACCTACCCGGTAAAACATCCTTGGTCAAACACCACATTGAAACGCCTCCCGATAGAATGGTAAAACAACAGCCTTACCGGATCCCAGCGGCAAGACGTGAGGCAGTAAGGAAAGAAGTTAGAGAAATGTTAAACCTAGGGGTGATACGGCCCTCAAAAAGCAGCTGGGCCTCACCAATCGTCATGGTACCAAAACCAGACGGGTCCAAGCGCTTTTGTATGGATTTCAGGGCTCTTAACGCCATCTCTACCTTTAAAGCCTACCCCATACCACGGGTAGATGAACTGATTGAAAAACTCGGGGATGCAGTGTACATTACCACCCTGGACCTCACGAAGGGGTATTGGCAAATGCCCCTCCGTGAGGATGACCGAAAGATGACCGCCTTCATCACAGACGAGGGGTTGTACGAGTTCACGGTTCTCCCTTTCGGCCTCCACGGAGCTCCTGCCACCTTCCAGCATCTCATGAATACCATTCTACAACTATATTCCTCTTTCAGTTCAGCGTACTTAGAGCTCCTGAGAGGAACACCTTCGACATATGCACATCATCCTAACAGCCCTAAAAGAGGCTGGTCTACACATAAACGCAAAAAAGTCCCGAGCTGCGTTCAACAAGGTGAACTATCTGGGAGATGGTACTATTGCCCCACAAATTGAGAAAGTGAGACCAATCGAAAAAACACCCTTTCCCACTAATAAAAGAGAGTTGAGAGCCTTCCTAGGTCTCATTGGGTATTACTGGCGATTTATCCCCAACTTCGCTGAGGTAGCCACCCTTCTTACTGACCTTCTGAGAAAAGACGTCAGACCCAAAGAGCTACAAAACCCCTCACCAGAAGCCCTACTTGCATTTGAGAGACTAAAGCAAACAATAACCACCACACCGGTCTTGGTATCACCCAATTTTACCAAAACCTTCATACTTGCTACAGACGCCTCCAATGTAGGGATAGGGGCCGTCTTGTCACAAATGGGGGAGGATGGATTAGAACATCCCATACTTTATGCCAGTCGTAAATTGTTTCCCAGGGAGTGTAAATATGCCACTGTAGAGCGGGAATGCCTGGCAATAAAGTGGGCCATAGATAAACTACAGTATTACTTGGAGGGAAAGCCATTTATCCTCCATACTGACAATGCTCCCCCTTAACGTGGATGTACAAAAACCGAAGCCACAATCCTAGAGTGCTCAGGTCGTTCCTGTCCCTGCAGCCATACTCCTTTTCCGTACACCATAGGAAAGGCTCAGAAAACGGTAACGCTGACTTTCTATCCAGAGTCTTCCCTCTCCCCGATCGGAAGAATCCAGGGGGGGGAGGTGTGTAGCGAGGAGAGACATTCCGTGGAGGGGCAGGACCGTGTAGACGATTGGTGGTCTGATGTCCCACTCTTACCCGCTTCTGTCCCCTCTCAGCAGTATGCCAATCCCGATCTCGACGACGAATGGAAACAAGACATAGAACCCCTATGGAACTCTGATGAAGAGAGAGGACATGGCTCCTTTAATTGGGGATTCCAAGACGACGAGACTCCTCCCATATCGGACGTCACCTCATCAGATTCGTCAAAAGGGGGAGTAACCAGGAAGTCGACGGACGGCGTTTCCCTGGAAGGTGTAGAAGGAGAAGGTGAACGGAGAAGTGGAGAGAAGCCAAAGAACGTGCGGGAAGAAGACGAGACGGACCAGGCTCAGGACTGCTGAGGCGTTACCATCAAGCCAGGAGGCCAACGACTTCACGAGCCGGCCTGCCTCTCTCCCGCGGGAGGAGCGTGGCTCGAACAGGTACGGGGCAAGGTTGCGGGTTGGATCGGACTGCGTAATCAGCCTGCCGCGCAGAAGCCCGCATGTACATAGTGTAGAGTTCCTGTACAGTCTCTAGAAACCCCTTCCCCCTCACGAGCACTTGAGCACAGCAGTTTAGCGTGTGTATATCACGCGCTCACTTGGTTTCCCTCACTCCCGGTCCCTCGCCTTACTAAACCCGGACAACCACCCTAAATCCTATCTTTATTTTCTCTTTTGCTTTCTGGTCCGGACGGAGCATCCCACATGTCATCCCCGGTTACCAGTCTGGCGTCCCTGACCAAAATCAAGACGGACCCTACAGCTTTTGCCCGAGAAAGACTGACAAGTCGGAGACGGAAAGCTTATATAAAAATAAAACCATCTCTTAAAGCATTAATCAAAGCCTCTGACTCAGTTACTCCTGCCCCCGCGGCCCCTTTACACTGGCTAAGGTGTATTTTGCCACCAATAGGTAGAGGTTCAGGCACTGGTCCGTTGTTGAAGAAACATCTTAAAACCTGGCTTTTCCAGGGCTAGGCTTGCTTGGTAGGTTCTGTTAGCGTGAGCCGATCAGCTCCTGGACACTCTAGTTGAGTAGCTGTGTGCTCTATAAATGTGTTTCATTCATTCATTCAAGAATATACTATTCACAAAAGACTTCCCGTTGGAACTAGGAAATGAATTTCTCCCACAATTCTCTTGTTCAGTGATCAGAACCAGTGCCAGCATGGCTCCCTTCGATGCATACTACCAATCCCAGCACAGCTTTACACCAACCAAACTATACCAGTGCGCCATTTACTGACATCAATCTCACTCCTAACAGCAGCTCACCCTCCTTTACAATTTCCTATCGATCACTCTCATGCAATTCGCACAACAAATGCAAGCATTTTCAACAACTAATCTGTCTGCTCCACTAATTAAACAAAAGATTCCCATGCACGCAAGGAAATTCCAAACAATATCTTCTGACCTATTCTAGTACTCAATCCAAACGGTACCTCATCCAGCGGGTTCTCGCTCAGATTGATTTAGTTATTTTCTGTACACTGAGATTAACTATACCAACCACTGGGGCGTGGCTTGGCCGTGAAGTGGAATGGACGCACTTTAGAGCGGCTCCTCCGGCCGGGTAATCAATCCTGAATTAATCTGTTCACCACCAGGCGATCTTTCCTGAGCCCTAAAGGGCGGCACTGTCTACGGAGTTGTCGGGCGGCAGTCAATGACCCGCAGAAGGATTCTGGGTGCCGCGGCGCTGCGGCGGAGAATCCGGAGCTCACTGAGACCTGCGGCCTGAGCCTCCAAGCCGCGCCAGGGCCTCGATTTTGATTTCCCCCCGGGCACCTTCTCACAGACGCGGCAGGAGTGGGGCAGGGCCGGTCGGCTGCAGCCGGACGGCCCACAAGTACAGCAGAGCAAGCCCGGTCGTCAGGAAAAGACAGCGGGAGCTGCCGTGTGTGCTCCCGGAGCCAGCCAGACATGGTAATGGTCCGGACGAGGAGGAGGACTGCCGGTATCTGCAAATCAGAGGTTCCCGAGGCCGTTTATCTCTGCACCGGTGGGGGTGCTGTTGGGCATGGAGGGAGACAAGTTGTGACCCGGGCCTGCTGTGTGCAAAGCTGCTGAGTGGGGTCTGAGTCATCCTGGACCCTGCAGAACACGGGGACCCCATCGAGGTGATAAGAGTAGTGGAGCCACTATTGTAGTTTAACCGCCGGCGGGCCATTTGTGGTGTGTTGAGTTCATCGCACCAGACGACTGCATCACGGCTGGATATTGGCTAGGTGCTGGAGCACTACATAAATCGTCCCCCACCTCCCAGTTGCAGGATAGATCGGAAGGGAGGTGATACACTCGCTCAGGCCAGCTATTGGAGAGTGGAGAGGACGTTATTAATATGTTAGCACATGCAGAAGGGTGCAAATTGAGGATTGTCCTGGGTTGCAAATGCCTCCACATAACGATATGGACACGAACGACGGCTACCACCACGAGGTGCGGTGAGACCCTGGAAAAGGAGAAACTACCTAGCCACAGCGGGACGTTCACAAGTAGTGTGGTGTGTGACCGGATTGGGCCACTGCATGGTCAAACAGCGGCACATAGAGTTGGCGCATAACCTGCACAGGAGTGGTGGAGGCCCATAAGTTTACTGAGGCACAGGCGGTGCCAAGAGTCACAGAGTGGTAGGGGTGCATGAGATTGGTTTGGCGGGTCGTACTGGTTAATTGTTATGGCGTAATACCACGCTTGCAGCGCAAGTTTACCGGCGCATCGGAGGACAGGGTAGCGACACATGCGGCTTACAAGCACCTGGAAGTGAGCGACGCCAAAGATGGGGAAGCCAGACACTAGACAATCATGGCTCAATTTAGAAAAAAAGGCAACAAAGGGTTCCGAAATGGACAATGGCTCACAGGGTCAATCGGAGGATCCTACAGCATCCCAGCCGCCACTTGAGGGTATTCGTGAAATGATTAAAGATTTGAAATCCTGTCTACAAGCCATAGACACCAAGATGGACACTCTGGCAACCAGAATGGATGGAATAACACTGAGAATGGACAAGCAGGAAGGCCGAATGAGCGTACTTGAAACCAGAGTGACCGAAACGGAGGAAGGTCAGTCGGAGATGGACAAGAAGCTAAGGAGCATGGACGGGATCCTCTAAGCTATTCAACAGAAGAACGAGGATTTGGAAGCTAGGTTGCGACGCAACAACATACGCATCACCGGAATTGCGGAAACTACGAACATTCCAAACATGGAGAAGTACATAGAAAAAATTATGTCGGACCTTTTTGGGCAACAATTGTCAGCCATGTTCCTGGTTGGAAGAGCACATTGCACGTTGGGCCCCCGGCCACGGCCTGGTACTTGCGCGTATACTGAACTATAGAGACCGCAACACTATATTGCGCCTGGCAAGGGAGAGAGGTGACATTCAGTATGATGGAAACCACTTAGCACTGTATCCGGACTTTACACTCCAGGTTCAATCTGCACGTAGAGAATTCATACCTGCCCCCAAAAAATTTCAGCAGATCGGCACCAAATACTCCTTGATATACCCGGCCAAGCTGAGGGTGCAAGGGCCGGGGAAACCTACTTTCTTCACTGATGCAAAAGTGGCGCTCATGTACGGTAAAAAGCTGGCCAAAGACCACAAAAGGCAGGACGAGATCGAGAACCGGAGGGCCGACCACAATCTCAGTGATAATGACTGACCGGGTGGAGCCAGATATCCGATTGCACAGATAAGTACTGTGCATTGGAAGTAAGCCTTACTCGGACTGTTGCAGGGGGGTGGGCTAGCTGGTGGCTGCTAAAGCCTGACGGAACTGTGTGTATCGAGATTCATTATTGTAGTAGACGTAAGCAAATTGATACATGTCTGCAATTGTTCAATTGGGAGTCTGGATAAGAGCGCCGTTCTCCCGGCCACCCTGCCAAAAGCTCAGGTGTGTTTGGCCGGCTGTCCCATGTACCCCACTGGGATGATTCCCGCTAGTTCACTACTGTGGACCTTTTGTTTACAGTTAGGAGGGGCATGGGAGGGTGTATCGCAACCTGATTGGGGGGTTGGTGTGGGAGGTTGGGGGGTCCTGTTACTTTTTCTTGTGTTTGTTCTGGCTGGTACTGTATTGATATATCTACCACTGGTGGGAATGTTCATTATTGGAGGGACCATGTGTCCCCGTGGTTATAATGGATGGTTTTGGGGTCGCAGAGTAATAGATTGAACCCTGGGTACTCATGCACAGAATTCTAAAATAAATTCCCTCAAATGTATGTCCTGGAAAATAAGGGGTCTCAATGATCGCCGGAAAGTCATATTTGCTGAGACATGGGGTGGATATCTGCCTGCTCGAAGAAACACATCTACCGACAAGAGCACCATGCACTCTTAGGAACAATAGATGGGGCGAGATATTGGTGTCAGGCTATTCGACATACTCTAGAGGAGTTGCCATTCTTCTACGTAGAGGGCTACAGTGGAAAACGCACCAGATGATAGTGGATTGTGAGGGCAGATTTGTTATTCCACAGGGCACATTATACAACACCCCCATATTGATAGTTAATATATATGGCCGGAACACAGACAGCCCGGAGTTCTTTCAGTCCCTCAGTCGCAAGGTATTAGCGCTGCGACCAATGGCAATCCTTTGGAGAGGGGATTTTAATGTAGCATTTTCTCCTACATTAGATAGGGAGGGAACGACTCGAGAGCATCATTCTAGGGCCGCGCAGATATTATCCGACATTATACAAGACCTTCATCTGGTAGATTCATGGAGGGCGTTGCATCACGCAGCCAGGGAGGGTACATGCCTCACACACCATAGGAGCTCATGGTCGAGAATAGACTACTGGCTGGTATCGAGAGACATTCATACTTGGGTGGCTGATGCAACACATTACTCTCGTACCTTGTCGGACCACGCACCCACTGTATTGACACTGCGTATCCCTGAGCAGTATATCCAGCCCTTTGCCTGGCGGTTCCTGTCAAATGCACTGTTAGATCAAGTTTTTAGAGAAAGTTTGAGAGAAAAGATAGAAGACTACTTTATGCTCAATGAGGGGTCAGTGGACTCACCTGGGACGCTCTGGGAAGCTTTTAAAGTGTTTATTAGAGGGAATTGTATCATGTTAAATACTGAAGTGTTACAGGATATTAGGCACACGCTAGGAAGATTGGAGAAAGGTATAGGAGACTTAGAGCGAGACTTCCAAACTAGCCCCTCGCCAGCCATTGCAGCGAAGATTAGGTCAAAACTGACAGAATTTCAAGAAGAGGCAGAAAGGGAATCTAACAATTTACATAAATATGCGCAGGCATGACGATATGGTGAGGGTAATAGAGCTGGAAAGACGCTAGCAGGTCTGTTGCGTGCGCCTAGATGTGCTGAATGCATAACGGAACTGCAGTCAGTTGACGGAAAGTTGGCTAGGACACCACAGGGCATCTTGGCTACCATGTCCAGATATTATCAGTCGTTATACACGTCCAGCACACACCCGTCGGAGACAGACATAACGGTGGCTCTAGCTTGGTTTAATGATGGAGCCCGGGTATGTATGAATATTCTGATCACAGTTGAGGATATATGGCAGGTAATTAGAAGTATAACGACTGGCAAAGCCCCAGGGCAGACGGCCTGACAGCTGCTTTCTACAAGGAATACACTGACATATTGGCCCCTCCCTTATTGCAGGTGTACCAGGAAGCAATGGATTCGGGCGAGCTACCCCCTACCCTAAGAGAAGCAATGATCATAACTTTGCTAAAACCTGACAAGGATCCTACCTCTCCTGACTCCTACAGGCCCTTATCACTAATCAATCTAGACGCCAAGATATATGCAAAGATACTAGTGAATAGGCTACAACCAATGCTCCCACAGATAGCCCTTCCCGACCAGTCCAGCTTCATGCCAGGGAGGTCGACATCACACAACCTGCACAAACAGTTTGGAGTCTTGCATTACCTAGCTCCTCAAGTGTAGGCTGTGGCGGCGTTACTAGACGCAACCAAGGCCTTTGATTCACTGGAATGGAAATTCCTATTCAAGTTGCTGGCCCGTATGGGTCTTAGCCCGGCTTTTATTGAGCAGATTCAAATTCTATATTCCAACCCGGTGGCAAGGGTGCGAGTAAATGGACAGGTGTCGGACCCTTTTGATATTACCCGTGGCACGAGACAGGGATGCCCTCTGTCGCCATTGCTTTTCGCAATCGCGACTGAGCCTCTGGCAGCAAGGCTTCGCCAACACCACACACACAGAAGTATAGGATTTACTTCCAGGGGTTTGTTAATCTCCATGTATGCCGATTACATGACAAATCCCAAGGATAACTTCAACGTCATAATGAGGGAATTGATCAGATACGGGGGTCTAACTAGGATCCAAATTAACTGGACCAAATCTACGATACTACCACTCACAGACGAGACAGACCCTTTCACAACAGAATACCCTATCGAATGGGTGGAGTCGGAGACACGTTATTTAGGAATAATTATTAGTAGATCCACGCAGGACTTGTGGTTGGCTAATTATGGGAGAGTTATAGACTGGATTGACACTAAGGTTCAAAGATGGAAACAACTACCCTTGTCACTGCTAGGACGCATAGCGATCACGCAAATGGTCCTGCTTCCTAAATTGTTATATCTATTTGTTAATATTCCAATGCTGCTTACTGTGCATTTTTCGGACGACTCAGGACGGCCGTGCTTGAGTTAGTATGGGCTGGCAGGCAGCCGCGGGTTGCCTGGAACTTGTTGACGCTGCCCTTCGCACAGCAAGGACTGGCTGCCCCTGACTTCGAACTTTATGCGTACAGCGCACAAGCGCAGTTTCTACACTTTTGGCAGCACCCTACACCGTTCAAACCGCATGTAGTGATGGAGATAGATAGAGCCTGTTAGGAAACAGACTCAGTGGCAGAAAAAGCCTTGATGTATGCGGAATAGTGTCTCCACTCCCTTCCCTAAGCTGTAACTAAAGACGCTCCCTAAATGACCCTGCATAGCTCGTTGTCACTTGCAGTGATTTGGAGACGCTCCCTGAGACTACTAAAACCCACCTTCACAATGACGCCTTGCTTGGTTTACTGGTTCCTGGTCTGACCACGCCCCTTTCCTATGTTTCCTGTTTCTTTCCTGGTGTCTTTCGGCTCCTACTCTGTCTTCGTGCCGGTTACGGGAGATAATCCAGTTTGCCTTTTTTCTACCCGTATTCCGGTACGTGCTCTCCTATATTAAATGTGATGTGTCGCCACTACGGGGTGCTGAGCTACATGCATCCTGGTCGTCATTTTTTGTTTGGATCGCGTGCAGCGGTCTTTATCGGGCTACTCCCTTTGACATCCTACAGACGTGTTCTCTGCCTTGGGAACTCACCGTGAGCGCGCAGTTGTTCTGCTCTTCCGCCCTCCCCCTTGAGCCGGACAACTCATCTCGCAGGTGTCTTGAACTTTTTTTTTTTGTGAAGGCGTGGTTGTTCCGCTCTCACCCTTTGGCGGACAACATGTTTCACTAGTTATTTTTGTCTTATGGTTGCAGTGTACTTTTCTGCTCTCTTACTCCCGGGAGCCGGACGGTCATACTTCTTGCTTATTCTCCCCCAAGCACCATTGGGTGTTCCCTGCTGTTATCCGTAGCGCTGAAGACTCTCCCATTTTTGAATTAGCGTTTCTCTACACTGTACCTTAAATCAAGTTACTCCTGGAATTTCCCAGCATTCCTTGCTCAGAGTGAGTGTGGTCTAGCGCTACATTCCCTCCTGCTTTCACTCCTGGTTGTCACCTCTGATTCTTTTGGAGCCTCTGTTCCTCGTCATCTTCAAGAGGAGGCATATCCTTTAGTGACACAGCAAGGACCTTGATGTGAGTGGGACACTGTTCGTATTGTATATCAATGTGCTTAATGGTCTCTAGCCAGAGTGTTTGATATATGTTGTGGTGCTTCTTTTGTCCCCTGCAGTACCAGCCTTCCGAGACCAGCTCAGTGCAGACTGCCTCTACAACATCAGCTGGGGAAGAGTGGTGGTCACTTTATGATTTTTCCCCCACATCTTTGGTGAATAATTACTTGCGAGCACGTGCACACTGTTCTCCAATTGTTGTTTTCCGGAAGTGTGTGGGGCATTGATCTTCGATCCTGTGGAATTGCTGAATCCCGACAGAGCCGCACCAATCCCACAGAATGCGGCAGTGTACCAAACTTATAAGCGTCCACAGCAAGAAATTGATACGGTAGAAGTGACAAGATGGGCATGGCGTAGAATAGCAAGCCGCGCAGGTATAAAAGAATTGTATGCTCGGTCCATGCCATTAGGGGGAAACCCACTGTTGACTCCACTTACAGGTAAGGCCACTACTGGTAGGGTGGAAGCGCACAGGCTTGTGGAGGGCAGGGATCTATTTCCAGGGGCCACATTCTTGACATTACAGGATATGTGCAAACAGCAGACACCTACGGTGTCGGACGCATTATTATTTTATCAGCTTAGGGCAGTCTGCAAGGCGAGATACGCCGAATTCCCTCAGGAACTGCAGACTCTCCCAACGCTAGAGAATATCCTGTCTAATCCCTCTCCCAAGAAACTGATTACACGCATATATAATGACACGCAAAAAACATCCCCCATAGCATCATACTCCTCGAGGGCAGAATGGGAAACTGACATTGAAACACCAATCACAGAGAAGCAATGGATAGATTGCTGCACTCAGCTAGAGTACCTATCGCTAAATTACAGGCTCCGGCTAAAACATTTTAACTTTTTACATAGAGTGTACCGCACGCCCGTTCAGATGCATTGAATGGGTCTCTCGGCTGACACAAAATGTCAGCTGGTGCTACATTTATACACCTGTCATTGTCCTGCAGGCGGATAGCTCGATATTGGGTAGAGGTGGTCAGGCACATCATAATTTATGCAAATGGTCTAGCACCGAGACGCCTGCGGGTATTTGTCGCGCTTTATAAATGGCAATAAATAAATAACTAAATCAGAACCATTACCATCGCTCAGATAGCGCTCACGCCACTGGTTGCACTGTTGGGTTATGTCCCAGAGATCCCGAATGAAACTCGTAAGTTGGTGTCAATGCTATTATTATTGGCCAAGCGTCAGGTGGCGGTTCACTGGAAAAAAATAGACCACCTGCAGTTGGTGGCTGGCTTCACTCAGTTACTTACTGCAAGGACCAACTGACACGATAATGGGATATGATACCCACCCGATCCCGTCCAGTAGACATTTGGGGGCCATATGTAGCGTGGTCGGAGGTGGGGGGAGTGGATCATTGTCTAGCAGAGGATGTCTGACCCATGTTTGCAGATGATGAGCGAGCTGTGCAGGTTGTTAGGGGACTCTGCAACCCAAAAACCTAGAAAAGTCCCTGTTGGACACAGAAAGTTCAGAATGTTATACAGGACAAATATATTGGCTATCCATTGGACAACACCAGATATACAGAAGTAGAACAGTATGTCACATTCAGGGTAGATGAAGGCAGATGAGAGTTTGGAGGGGAGGCCGTCTAGGAAAAAGTTTAATAATGGATAGGAGGATACACGACTGACGCATTTGATATTCTCCATATTTATTTATTTACATGCCATTGTTATAGTACCTTTATAACGAGTTATTGTCAACATAAGGTCGCTGCCGGGCCCCAGGGTTGTCGGCAATCAAGCTGTGTGCTGGATAGCGATTGTTGATCTCTTCTGCTGCCGGCCCCCGGGTTGTAGGCGCATTACAGATGTGTATCACCTTACAAATGCAATAAACTAATTTGAAACGAAAAAAAATGATACCAACCACTACTCACACTCCAGATCATGTTCCTATCTTAAAGATGCTGTTGACAACATATCACGACAAGCACCACAACACAGAAGACAACTTCACCCAGTGTCTGTTACACTGAGACTTACCACATAGGTATACATCTATCCCAGGATCTTAGGTCATGATGGACCCAAGGACCGTTTTTGGGGTTTCATCCCTCATCAGTCTGGATAGCTTGACTGCAGTGGCATGGAGAGCAAGGGACCCAATTCTGGGCATACCCATCCCACTCGGGGTGACAAATGCAATAATTGATAGACAGGATGCAGAACAATGTTCTTCATTCACCCCAGTACAGAGATCTGGGACTAAATCTATCATTGTGTTGCTCACCATGTCATTCCAGTTTGAACCCAGCCATATGCAAAGTAGTCTTGACCCTGTGCCTAATGGGAACAGTCCAACCCAAACTGCCAGGCCAGATCCTCCCTAGACTGGAAACAAGCATCCTAGGACCAGTTTCGGGGTTTCACCCCATATCAGCCAGGATACCTTGACTCCAGTGGCATGGAGAGCAGGAAATCCATGTCTGGGCATACTTGTCCCACTCTGGATGATGCATGCAAAAAGAACAATCAATGGACAGAATGCAGGACAATGTCATACATTCACACCAGTACAGATATCTGGGCCTAATCCATAATTTTTTTGCTCACCATGCCATTCCAGTTTGAACCCAGCCATATGCAAATCAGTCTTGACCCTCTGACCAATGGAAACAGTCCAGCCCAAACTGCCAGGCCAGGTCCTCCGTGGACTTGAAACAAGCATCCTAATACCGGTTTCAGGGTTTAACCCCATATCAGCCAGGATAGCTTGACTCGAGTGGCATGGCAAGCACAGGACCCACGACTGGGCATAACCTTCCCACTCAGGGTGACAAATGCAAAAAGAACAATTGATGGACAGAATGCAGAACAATGGCATACATTCACTCCAGTACAGATATCTGGGCCTAAATCTTTTTTTTTGCACACGATGCCATTCCAGTTTGAACTCAGCCATATGCAAATCAGTCTTGACCCTCTGCCCAAAGGGAACAGTCCAGCCCGAACTGCCAGGCCCTTTTCTCCCAGGATTGGAAATAAGCATCCTAGTACCGTTTTTAGGGTTTCATCACTCATTAGCCAGGATAGCTTGACTCCAGTGGCACGGAGAGCACAGGACCCACGTCTGGGCATACCCATCCCACCCGGGATGACAAATGCAAAAAGAACATTTGATGTACAGGATGCAGAACAATGTCAAACATTCACCCTAGGACAGAGATCTGGGCCTAAATCCATTGTATTGTTGCTCATTATGCCATTCCAGTTTGAACCCAGCCATATGCAAATCAGTCTTGATCCTGTGCCCAATGGGAACAGTCCAGCCCGAACTGCCAGGCCAGGTCCTCCCTGGACTGGAAACAAGCATCCTAGTACCGTTCTCGGGGTTTCATCACTCATCAGCTAGGATAGCTTGACTCCAGTGGCATGGAGAGCACGGAACCCACGTCTGGCCACACCCATCACACTCGTGGTGACAAATGCAAAAAGAACATTTGATGAACAGGATGCAGAATAATGTCATACATTCACTCCACTACAGATATCTGGGCCTAAATCCATTGCAAGCATCCTAGGACCGGTTTCGGGGTTTCACCCCATATCAGCCAGGATACCTTGACTCCAGTGGCATGGAGAGCAGCAAACCCATGTCTGGGCATACTTGTTCCACTCGTGGTGACATATGCAAAAAGAACAATTGATGGACAGAATGCAGAACAATGTCATACATTCACCCCAGTACAGATATCTGGGCCTAAATCCATGGTCTTTTTGCTCACCATGCCATTCCAGTTTGAACCCTGCCATATGCAAATCAGTCTTGACCCTCTGACGAATGGGAACAGTCCAGCCCAAACTGCCAGGCCAGGTCCTCCCTGGACTGGAAACAAGCATCCTAATACCGGTTTCAGGGTTGTAACCCTCATCAGCCAGGATAGCTTGACTCCCCATTTCTTTTCTCATTAATGGCTGCACCCAGGGGCTAAACAATAGAGAAGCGCAGGATCTATTTTTCACATTGTTCAGTGGGAACCACAGATTCGGTGCAGCTCCTGTAGAAATTATTTTAGAAAACGTTCTTTGACCTGGCGGCGCAGGGCAATTTTGGTCCTGCAGAACACATGCCCGGAGCTTGGCCATTTTCCCTGGTTGCCCCCGGCGCACCCCATCTGCAGTGGGTCTATGTGGGGAGCCTCAAGGCCCCCTTGGTCTCTGTCAGCTTCACGCCTCCTGGGGGAGCCGGCATTGCTTTCAGAAACAGGAAGCTGCTAAACATTCAGCTCTTCATGTCTGAAAGCAATGCATCTGTTTTACTGCTTGCTTGATAGTAGGCAGCCAAACAGACAAATGCACCACTTCAATAAAGCGAAAGCATTTTTGCTTTGGCTTGGTGGGAGAGGTTAAAGCTTCTGCCAAGCCACAGCAAACAGCTATGTCCTGGTTTGGGCACCCCGGGACATAGCAGGAGCCGGACATGGGGATGGCTGTTCCCAGAGCCATCTATTGTTCGAGGAGTTTTTGTTTTACTAGGGCATGCCCCAGTGAGGGGTAGTCCCCAGGGCGGATACTGGGCTGGAACGGCAGCCGTGCGGCCTCCCTCCCATTTAAAAAATATAATTTGACCCCCGTGGGGGGGGGGGGTTGCGAGGCCCACCATTTATTTTGCTGTAGCCCTGGTAGGTGGTAGTCCCTGGAGCAAGGAGGTCCATGAGACTCCCCATTTCTTTTCTTCATTATTGGCCACCTGCCCCTAGAACATGGCCCACGCAGGGGCTTACAATTGGAGCTGCAGATCCAGTGTGGCTCCCACCAAAATCATTTTTAAGAAAATGTTTTTTTGCCCTGGCAGAGTCCCTCGGAACCCCCCAGGCTTAGGGGGTCCGAGTATTCCTACCCTGCCCCGTTTTCTTTAAAAAAATATTTTTTGTGGGACTCAGCTAAAGCCGAATCCCAAGATGGCTGTCAACACTTCCTGGGTTGAAGTGTTAGCTGCCGATCAAATGTGAGCACTGGGACTGTCGGATCCTCAGATGATCTGTGTACCTACATACCCAAATTTGAATGTCTTTTAATAACTGTACAAAAATAAGTAAAAGGCGCTCCTCTGAACCAATACCTACCTTTCTGCCTGACACCTATTTAAAAAAAATAATAATAATAGGGAATTGTGCCGAATGGCACCCCCTCCCGAGGCCAATTCGAGCATGTGGTGTAAATACCTATGTGGAGGATATTCAATCATAACGCAATTGAGCCAGAATGGTAGGAGGGGCTCTGTGAAATATCCATCATGTGCTTTACCGAACTCGGAATCCCAGAATGCAACATGGGGATTTCAATCGGAGCTGTAGTCCTCTTATGTTGTCAAACTGCCATATCCAATCATAACAAACTTACATGTTTAAAACGTCAGCAGGACAGAATGTGCAGTAAATGACAAGCTGATGAAGGCAGCACGCCAAAAACACGTTCCTTGTCTGATGGGGTCCTGAGTGCAGCGTTTCTTCTTTTAGAGACTGGAGCCTGGATATTGAGTGCGGACCACCGCCGTACTAGCTGCACCCGTCCACAAGAGTGCTAGGATTGCCTCTCTGGTGGATTTCGAGTATGATTACTACAGACAATTGCACCGCCCTTCAGGAATCTGCACCTCGCCGATGACAGTGAAAGTCCACAGAAATATATACTGTTGGGGATGTGGCCATTTGACCGACTCCAGCGTCGAGTGCAGTATGGATCCTGGGGTTGGACGAAGGGCCCCTTGAGGAAATGGAATCTGTGGACCTTTGGAGATATGACTGTCAGTGATTTAAGAGGACAGTGAACATTCACAATATGTAAGATTTGAGCATGTGGTGGGAAAACCTATGTGGAGGATATTCAATCATAACGCAATTGAGCCAGGATGGTAGGAGGGGCTCTGTGAAATATCCACCATGTGCTTTACCAAACTCGGAATCCCAGAATGCAACATGGGGGTTTCCATAGTGGCTGTAGTCCTCTTTTGTTGTCGAACTGCGATATCCAATCATAAGGAACGTACCTGTTTAAAACTTCAGCAGGACAGAATGTGCAGTAAATGACAAGCTGATGAAGGCAGCATGCCGAAAACGCGTTCCTTGTCAATAAAATCATCTCTGATGGGATCCCTAGTGCAGCTTTTCTTCTTTTAGAGACAGGAGCCTGGATATTGAGTGCGGACCACCACCGTACTAGCTGCATCCATCCACAAGAGTGCTAGAATTGCCTTTGTGGTGGATTTGGTGTGATATATATATATATATATATATATGTATATATATATATATATATATATATATATATATATATATATATATATATATATATATATATATATATATATATATATATATATATATATATATATATATATATATATATTCACTGAAAAAAACATAAGTTTCACGCCAGTTATAGTTAGCTGCAAATTTTACTGACATAAAACCATTGAAATTCCACGTTATAGTTAGTTAGACTCACTATAACTTGCGCGTGTAATGCACTGCTGATGACGTCACATATTACATCACTCATGACATGGTCAGTGACATCACTCATGACATCACTGATGACACCATCCTTGTAACAGAGTGACAGACCTCCTTTCACTGTAACCCTTGAAACACATATTCAAAAATAGAAACTAAAATTTTCAAAAAAAAGGAGATACCCATACCAGTTACAACAACCAATTCAGTAATTCCACCATTTATATACACATCCACTAATTCACCAACAGTTCTATGTAGTCACTCATACATATACTCACTCATCATATGTAGTGATACACCTATACATCCTGTAACACATTGACAGTCATCCAAAAGTTACTCACACACATACTCACACATGCAAATAAACTATTGAACATCCATTTATTTGCATATACAACTATACACACACTACCACCTTACTTCTAAGGAAACTTACACATACTTACTCTCTTAAACAAACACTTATAGAAACACATACTTATTTAAACAGGAACTCTTACAATCTCTCACTCTCACATATACTCACTTATAAACATCAATACTCACATATACTAGATTAAAGCATATGTTGTTACTGATAAAAACACTAGTGAGACAGTCATTCACTCACTAACACACACATATAGACACTCATCCACCCATACAATCCTTCACATATGCTGTCTTCAAAACACATACAAACAGTGAGTCAGTCATTGATGCATCTATGTGCTAAGTAATACACCCACCAAACCATACAGACACTCATACTGATACTAAAATAAACATCTAATAACCCATATACACACACATGTAGGTACTCACCAACCCATGCAGCCACTTATACACAAAGTGAAACACTGATACATATATTTAAATATTTAGAAATTACTCGCTAATATATGTATTCACTAAGATACACTTAATAAGCCAGTTAACAAATCAATATTTTATTTAAAAAACATCCATTTACACACTTATTTAAACATTTATTCTTCCATCAACCTTTACAAATACATATATAAAACATATTTATTTTTCAGAAAGACACACATTCACTGGATGGTGTCATCAGTGATGTCATGAGTGATGTCACTGACCATGACATGAGCGATGTAATATGTGACGTCATCAGCAGTCCAACTAACTATAACGTGGAATTTCAATGGTTTTATGTCAGTAAAATTTGCAGCTAACTATAACTGGTGTGAAACCTATGGTTTTTTCAGTGAATTTAATCGTTTTTTTTATATGCTAATTCCTAACTATAACTGGTGTGAAACCTATGGTTTTTTCAGTGAATTTCATAGGTTTTTTAAATGCTAATTCCTAACTATATGTAAGGCCCCAAACCTATGTTTTTTTATTTGAAGTTCAAAATTTGTTTAATAGCAAATGTCTATAGCTATGAAATGTAATATTTTTCAAAATGAATGAATCCTATATTTTATTTGTATTTTAAACAATTTATTTATTTTTAATTTTTTTGACCCTGGAGCGTTCCCGGGGCGCGCCTCGGTGAGCGCCCCGGAGAGCGTAGTCTTTTGAAGCGCCCCAGGGCGCGCTCCTGAGAGCGTCCCGTTAGCGCCAATGTCGCGAACAAAAACATCATCGTGACGTATCGCGTAGCCGCGTCCGTGTGATACGCATGGCGTAAGCGCACCCGGAAGCACTCGAGCGAATACGATCGCGCAACGTACACTTCTGACGCGCTTACGTGACGCGACCCGGGGTGCGCCCGCGGGCGAACCCTTGGGCGCGTCGCGTAAGCGCGTCGGTCATGTGACCTGAAAATAACACTTTTAATTGGTGCAGAACAGTTTTACTTTCATAATGATGAAATCCCTGGTCTTTTCCAAATGATGAAAGACCCCACCTTTTTTCCTTATTCTGACTTTGTCCTTTGACTGAGGAAGACCTGATTGTACCTCTCTGTACCTTTTGGATCTATATAATGGCTTCAGTAGCAGCAGCAGCTGGTGCATCTGCACCACCACCACCACCACCACCACCACCACCACCACCAAGAGGACCACCACAACAGTACATTGGTGGTCAAGAAGAGGAGGAGGAGGAAGAGGAAGAGGAGGATGGGAGAAGATGGCTGCCTGAACAAAATACCCCATACAAGCCCAAGTCACACATTGCATGGGAGTTTTTTTCATTCCCAGAGGGAAAGAAAAAAGTGAATGCGGACAAGGTAACTTGCCTAATCTGTAAGGAACAACTCTCAAGGGGCAACCCAAACACAAAGTATTCCTTTGGTAACAATACCATGATTCGACATATGATCCGTAAGCACCCTAACAACTATTCTCGTGCAGAACTCAGGGAACTGGCCAGTAACCCCCCCAGTCATCAAGGACCACCTCCCGAAAGAAACGAACACACTTCATCAGGACCAGAAACATCAGAGATGATGCCTTGTATTCAGCAACGATTTGCTGATTTTAAAATCACTTGTACTGCATGTGGCAAGCTTATCGCCTTTGGTGAAAAGAGCGTAAAGCTCATCGTCCTTGCAGGTGACAATCACAAGTGCCCCAAAAAGAAGTAATTTTTTTCTTTTTTTGTTTTTGGCTCCAGTTGAGCCAGTTTCAATTCCCTTTTTTTTTGTTTCTCCCCCTAAAAAAATACAAAAAAAATATAAAACTGTTTCGAAAAGCCAAAAAAAGTACAAAATGTTCAAAAAACATAAAAAAAATATAAAACAACAAAAAGAAGAAAAAAAACAGTTCTTTTCAGAACTACCTCCAATTTATAAAAAAAAGGCTTCATTTTTAAAAAACTCATTCTTTTTTCCTCATGGAACGCTCCCCGGTCCGCTCCCCGGTGCGCGTACCGGGCGCTCCCCCCGTGCAAAACGAAAAAAAAAATAAAAATGTATTGCCCCGCGGGGCCCTTTTATAGCCCCCACATCAAACCTAGGGGGTCAGGGGGGTCTACCCTGCCCCCTTATGGTCATTTCCCCCTTTGTTTTGGCCACCTCTTGTGTCTCGATCCTACCGAGACACAAGATGGCGGCCGCTCCGGACTGTTTCGAATGTTTACAGACACCCGAGAGCCAATCAGATTTCCGTGCGCACCTCGTGTGTCGCGCCCGGGGCGCACCCCGGTGCGCGTACCAGGGCGCTGCCATATATATATATATTTTTTTTAACCTAAATTACTCCAAATCCACTGGAGCACATATCTTGAGACATAGCAAAGGCACATCGGGCTACCAGTCCCTACAATTTTGCCAAGTTTGGTGCAAATCCATTCAGCCGTTCGGGCTAAAAGTGAGTTCGACCGCCCTATGAAAATTAACATGGGGAAAACACGTTTTGGGACCCCCCTTTTATCTCCACCCCCGACTAATCCCCCCGAAACTTTCAAGGAAGGACCGGAGCACCATGAGGCAAATTTGAGGAAGTTTTCGGGCAGATTCGTCAACCGGCGCCAAAGTTATTCCAAATAGAATTTTGAGATTTTGCATTGAAAAAAATCCTAAATATAACTACCTACTGGCGACCGCCAGTAGGTAATATATATATATATATATATATATATATATATATATATATATATATATATATGCGCAAAAACTCCAAAACGCTACCTCCAATCCCAACTCGGATCAGCGAAGCAAGCAGGAGACGGACCACCAAGTCGAATTACAGGTTCTTTATTGCCTTTCAGCTGGATAAAAGGGCAAGACGCATTTCGGGCTTGGACAGCCCTTGTTCACATTCAAATGACCAAATGTAACTTTTTTCTTTTTATAATGCTTAATGGCCCGCCTGCATCCCGCCTCCAATCTGGTCATGTGACAATAAAGATAGAAAACATACTGTGCATAGGACTTCTGTATGCAAAATACGCAGATATCAATATAAAATGTGCCACATGAAAATGGACATATATTGTCAATCTAGTAAAAAACATTCTCGTTTTACCGATTCATTTGTTATAGCATATATATATATATATATATTCACTGAAAAAACCATAGGTTTCAGCCACGTTATAGTTAGGAATTAGCATTTAAAAAACCTTAAAAATTCACTGAAAAAACCATAGGTTTCACACATGTTATCGTTAGCTGGGCATTATTTCACTCATACAAAACAATTGAAATTCCCCCGTTATAGTTAGTTCAGCTAACTATAACTTGCGCGCCCGCAATGCACTGCTGATGACGGAACATTTTACATCACTCATGACATGGTCAGTGACATCACTCATGACATCTCAAATGACATCACTGATGACGTCATCCAGTGAATGTGTGTCTTTCTGAAAAATAAATATTTTTTATGTATGTATACCTAAAGGTTGATGGAAGAATAAATCGGTAAATAAGTGTCTAAATGGTTTTTTTTGTAAAATTGATTGTATAACTGACTTATTAAGTATATCATAGTGAATACATGTATTAGCGAGTAATGTTTAAATATGTAAATATCTGTATTAGTGTCTCAATTTGTGTATAAGTGGCTGCATGGGCTAGTGAGTAGCTACATGAGTGTCTATATGGGTTATTAGTTGTTTTTTGAGTATCAGAATGGGTGTCTGTATGGTTTGATGGGGGTATTACTCACAGATGCATGAATCACTGACTCACTGTTTGTATGTGTTTTGAAGACAGCATGTGTGCAGGATTGTATGTGGTGGATGAGTGTGTGTATGGGTGTGTTAGTGAGTGAATGCCTGCCTCAATAGTGTCTTTATGAGTAAGTACATATGTTTTAAACTAGTATATGTGAGTATTGATGTATATAGGTAAGGATCTATGACAGTGATAGATTAGAAGAGTGCCTGTATAAATAAGCATGTGTTTCTATAACTAATTGTTTAAGAGAGTAAGTATGTGTACGTTTCTGTATAAATAAGTGTTGTGGTGTGTGTAGAGCTGTATATGCACTCTATGTATAAGTGTAGGTGTGTAATAGGATGTATAGGTGTATGAGTACTTATGATGAGTGAGTACATGTATGAGTGACTATATAGAACTATTTGTGAATGAGTAGATGTGTATGTAGATTTTGGAATGACTGAATAGGTTGTTCTAACTGGTATGGTATCGATATTACAGAGGGGGAACTAATTCCCCTTGCATATTGGGGGTCCCTGGGGGCCAACTAGCTCACCAGGAACCTCCAGTATGCACAAAGGAGCTGCATTGCAGAGAGGTGTAATAAGGCCACACCCTTTTTACATCTCTCTGCAACGCAGTCCCTGGTGCGTTTACAGAGGGGGAGCTAATTCCGCTTCCATATTGGGAGTCCCTGGGGACCAACTAGCCCACCAGGAACCTCCAGTATGCACCAGGGACCTGCATTGCAGAGAGGTGTAATGAGGCCACGCCCCTTTTTACAACACTCTGCAAAGCAGCTCTTTTGGGCTTACTGGAGGTACCTGGTGAGCTAGTTGGCCCCCATGGACCCCCAGTATTCAAGTGAAATTACTCCCCCCTCTCCAAACGTGCCAGGAGGTATGTTTGCAGAGTGGGGCAGGGAGGGGGCAGGGCTTGATGTGACAGATTGCACCACTCTGCAAATGTGCCCCCTGGCGCATTTGCACACAGGGAATTAATTCCCATTGAATACTGGGGGTCCCTGGAGGCCAACTAGCCCACCAGGAACCTCCAGTATGAGCCATGGGGCTGCGTGGCAGAGAGGTGTAAAACGAGGTGTGGCCTCTTAACATGTCTCTGCAAGGCAGCCCCCTAGGGCATACTGGAGGTTCCTTGTGCGTTTGCAGAGGGGGAACTAATTCTGCTTAAAAACTGGGGATCCCTGGGGGCCAACTAGGAACCTCCAGTATGCGCCAGGGCGCTGCGTGGCAGAGAGGTGTAAAAATGGGTGTGGCCTCTTTACACCTCTCTGCAAGCAGCCCCCTGGCACGTTTGCAGAGGAGGAACTACTTCCCCTTGCATATTGGGGGTCCCTGGGGGCCAACTAGCCCACCAGGAACCTCCAGTATGCACCAGGGAGTGGCATTGCAGAGAGGTGTAATGAGGCCATGCCCCTTTTTACAACACTCTGCAAAGCAGCTCCATGGCACTTACTGGAGGTACCTGGTGAGCTACTTGGCCCCGAGGGACCCCCAGTACTCAAGGGACATTTTTTCCCCCTCTGCAAACGCGACAGGGGGCGTGTTTGAAGAGTGGTGCAGGGAGGGGGCAGGGCTTGAGGTGACGGATTGCACCACTCTGCACACGTGCCCCCTGGCGCATTTGCAGAGGGGGAACTAATTCCCCTTGAATACTGGGGTCCCTGGAGGCCAACTAGCCCACCAGGAACCTCCAGTATGCGCTAGGGGGCTGCGTTGCAGAGAGGTGTAAAAAGGGGCGTGGCCTCTTTACACGTCTCTGCAAGGCAGCCCCCTGGCTTGTTTACAGATGGGTAACTAATACCCCTTGCATATTTGGGGGCCCTGGGGGCCAACTATCCCACCAGGAACCTCCAGTATACACCAAGGAGCTGCATTGCAGAGAGGTGTAATGAGGCCATGCCCCTTTTTACAACACTCTGCAAAGCAGCTCCATGGCACTTACTGGAGGTACCTAGTGAGCTAGTTGGCCCCCAGGGACCCGCAGTATTCAAGGGGCATTTTTTCCCCCTCTGTAAACGCGCCAGGGGGTGCGTTTGCAGAGTTGTGCAGGGAGGAGGCAGGGCGTGAGGTGACGGATTGCACCACTCTGCACATACGCCCCTGGCACGTTTGCAGAGGGGGAACTAATTCCCCTTGAATACTGAGGGTCCCTTGAGGGCCAACTAGCCCACCAGGAACCTCCAGTATGCGCCAGGGGGCTGCGTTGCAGAGAGGTGTAAAAAGGGGCGTGGCCTCTTTACACGTCTCTACAAGGCAGCCCACTGGATTGTTTACAGAGGGGTAACTAATTCCCTTTGCATATTGGGGGTCCCTGGGGGAAAACTAGCCCACTAGGAACCTCCAGTATGCGCCTGGGGGCTGCATTGCAGGGAGTTGTAAAAAGGGGCGTGGCCTCTTTACACATATCTGCAAGGCAGCCGCCTAGCACATACTTGAGGTTCCTGGTGGGCTACTTGGCCCCCAGGGACCCCCAGTACTTAAGGGGAATTATTTCCCCCTCTGCAAACGCCCCAGAGGGCGCGTTTGCAGAGTGGTGCCTTAATGTTTTTTTGGGGGGATCGGCAGGGTAAGCGTACCCTGCGCATATACTGGGATTTAAAAAAAAATTGGGGCCTTGGGGGTCCTTGTGGAACCCCCTGAGCAGGCCTAGGGGGTCAGAAACCTCCAGTATGCACCAGGGGGCTGCCTTGCAGAGAGGTGTAAAAAGGGCATGGCCTCTTTACACGTCTCCTGCAAGGCAGCCTCCTAGCGCGTTTGCAGAGGGGGAACAAATTCCCCTTGCATACTGGGGGTCCCTGGGGGCCAACTAGCCCACCAGGAACCTCCAGTATGTGCCAGGGGGCTGCGTTGCACAGAGGTGTAATGAGGCCCGCCCCTTTTTACACCTCTCTGCAACGCAGCAGCCCCCTGGCACGTTTACAGAGGGGGAACTAATTCCCCTTGCATATTGGGGGTGCCTGGGGGCCAACTAGCCCACCCGGAACCTCTGGTATGCACCAGGGAGCTGCATTGCAGAGAGGTGTAATGAGGCCACGCCCCTTTTTACAACACTCTGCAAAGCAGCTCTTTGGCGCTTACTGGAGGTACCTGGTGAGCTAGTTAGTCCCCAGGGAACCCCAGTATTCAAGGGAAATTACTTCCCACTCTGCAAAGGGCTTGAGATGACGGATTGCACCACTCTGCAAACGCGCCCCCTGGCATGTTTGAAGAGGGGGAACTAATTCCACTTGAATACGGGGGGTCCCTGGGGGCCAACTAGACCACCAGGAACCTCCAGTATGCACCAGGGGGCTACGATGCAATGAGGTGTAATGAGGCCCGCCCCTTTTTACACCTCTCTGCAACGCAGCCCCATGGCACGTTTACAGAGGGGGAACTAATTCCCCTTGCATTTTGGGGATCCCTGCGGGCCAACTAGCCCACCAGGAACGTCCAGTATGTGGCAGGGGGCTGCGTTGCAGAGAGGTATAAAAAGGGGCGTGGCCTCTTCACACGTCTGTGCAAGGCATCCCCCTAGCGCATACTGGAGGTTCCTGGTGGGCTACTTGACCCCCAGGGACCCCCAGTATTCAAGGGGAATTATTTCCCCCTCTGCAAACGCGCAAGGGGGTGCGTTTGCAGAGTGGTGCCTTAATGTTTTTTTTGGGTTCAGCAGTGTACGCGTACCCTGCGATTTCCCCCCCCAAAAAAATCTTTTTTTGGGGCTTGGGGGTCCATGTGGGACCCCCTGAGCAGGCCTACATGGTCAGGAACCTCCAGTATGCACCTGGGGGCTGCCTTGCAGAGAGGTGTAAAAAGGGGCATGGCCTCTTTACACGTCTCTGCAAGGCAGCCCCCTGGTGCATTTGCAGAGGGGTAACTAATTCCCCTTGAATACTGGGGGTCCTTGGGGGCCAGCTAGCCCACCAGGAACCTCCAGAATGCGCCAGGGGGCTGCATTGCAGAGAGGTGTAGAAAGGGGCATGACCTCTTTACATGTCTCTGCAAAGCAGCCCCCTGGCACATACTGGAGGATGTTGGTGGGCTACTTGGCCCCCAGGGACCCCCAGTATTCAAGGGGAATTAGTTACCCCTCTGCAAACGTGCCAAGGGGCGCGTTTGCCGACTGGTGCCTTAATTTTCTTTTGGGGATCGGCAGTGTACGTGCACCCCACGATTAAAAAACAAAACAAAACATTTATTTGGCCTTTGGGCTCCTTGTGGGACCCCCTGAGCAGGCCTAGGGGGTAAGGGTGTTTCTACCCTGCCCCCTTTTCTTCGTTTTCACCTTTGTTTACCTGTTTTCTTGTGTCTCAGTTCTACCAAGGCACAAGATGGCGCCAACACTTCCTGGTTTCGAGTGTTGACAGACAGTTGACAGCCAATCAGCATGCAGCTATTTCTAGATATCGCTATGATTTTACTTTTAATTGTCTCAGAAACTACTGAACGGATTTACACCATTTAACAACAAGCACAATCTGCGAACCAAACTATACCTCTCTGCCAAATTTTGTGTAATTCGGTTCAGCCGTTCGGGCTGTAGCCATGGCTAAAGGTCCTCATGGAAAATTGCATGGGGAAAAGACGTTTTGGGACCCCCTTTTTTCTCAGCCCCCACTTGACGAATAACCCCCAAACCATCAGGGAAGGACCGGAATAGAGCAGGCCATTTTTTTAGGAGAAATTCACCAAGATTCGTTCACCAGCGCCAAAGGTATTCCAAATAGAATGTTGTGGATTTCCTATGGAAACTAGGTCCTAACTATAACTACCTACTGGCGACCGCCAGTAGGTAATATATATATATCTATATATATATATATATATAGATATATATATATTTAAGAGGAATATTATTAAGATGGGGGAAGTGTGGCCCCCTCCTGAGGCCTCTATTAGCTCTGGGGACCCCATCCCCCTATTTTTACATATTAATATTATTTTATTTTGAGGGTGGGGATCGCGTGGTCCCCCTCCCGAACCACTTCTGGCCCCCGGGGCCTGGCTGCTCTGTTGGCGGCCGTGGGGGGAGCCCCAATTCCCCCAAGGTCCTTCCGGCTCCCTGCCTCCTGCGGAAGCCTGCATTGCTTTTCCACAAGGGGAGTTGCAGACATGCAGCTCCCTCCCCTTGTGGAAAAGCAATCTGCTTTGCTTCATTGAAGCGATAGCAGGTTTCCCTGCTCTTGTTTCAATGAACCAAAGCAGAGTTTGCTATGGCAGGGCGGGAGCCACACGGCTCCCGCCCTGCCATAGCAAACAGCAGTGTCCCGGGGGTGGGTACCCCGAAAACTGCAGGAGCTTGCCCCGGGGAGGTGGCGGTCTCTGGGGTTGCGGGGGGCCACGTGCCCCCCACACATAATGAACATAGCCCTGGGAAGATGGTCGCTAATATTTATTAACAATGCCCCCAGGACCTGGCCCACCCAGGGCCCTCATTAAAATAAAGCGCAGAAGCTTGCGCTTCATTTTTGTAATAATTTTGTTGGGATTTACGACTCCAGCATGAATTCTCTGTCGGACCCCCTAAGCAAGCCTAGGGGTCAGGGAGTTTCTACTCTGTCCCCTTTCCTTGGTTTTTAACCTTTATCTTACTGTTTTCCTGTGACTTGGTTCTAGCACAAGATGGCTACCAACACTTCCTGGTTTGGAGTGTTGGCAGCCAAACAGAGTGAAGCTTGTGCTTGGGAGGGTTTGTGAACCCACCGCGCCCATCGATAACAAAACTTTTTCTTTTTCTAATTTCTCAGGAACTACTGAACGGATGTACACCATATAAAGAAGGGGATCTCTCTGAACCAAGACCTACCTTTTTGCCAAATTTGGTATAATTTTGTTCAGCAGTTCGGGCTGTAGCTTTTTCTAAAGTTTCCTGAGGAAAATAACATGGGAAAAATGCGTTTTGGGACCCCCCTTTTTTCTCGGTCCCCGCTGGACGATTCATCCCAAAGCTTTCAAGACAGGAGCTGACTGGAGCGCCCCACTAGTTTTGGAAAATTTGGCGAAGATTCGTCAACCGGCGCCACAGTTATTGGGAAAATTTAAAAAATGCTTTTTCTCAGCCCCCACTTGACGAATCACCCTTTCTGCACTCGTCTTCCCTCTTTCTGTGCTTTTATTGCTTCTTTCTACACCTCTGTTGCGTCTTTCAGCAATTCTCTTGCCTCTTTCTGCACTTCTCTTGCCTGTTTCTGCACCTTGCTTCTATTCTGTACTTCTCTTTCTTCACCCCTTTTGCTTCATTCTACACTTTCCATACTTCTTTCTGCATCTGTATTGCTTCTTTCTGTACCCCAGTTGTCTCTTTCTGTACCTCTTTTGACTGTTTCTGCAACTCTCTTGCCTCTTTCTGTAGTTCTCCTGCCTCCTTGTGCACCGCTGTTGCTTCTTGCTTCACTTCTTTTTCCTCTCTCTGCTCCCCTGTTGCGTCATACATTTTGCTCTTTACATGCTTCTTTCTGTACCTGTCTTGCTTCTTTCTATACCTCTTTTGTTTCTTTCAGCAATTCTCTTGCCTCTTTATTTACTTCTCTTGCCTGTGTCTGCACCCTCTTGCCTCTTTCTGCACCCGTCTTCCCTCTTTGTGCAACTCTGTTGCCTCTTTCTATACCTCTCTTCCCTACTTCTGCACTACTCTTGCCTCTTTCTGCACCCTGCGCACCTCTTTCAGCACCTCAGTTGCTTCTTTCTGCACTTATCTTCCTTCTTTCTGTACTCCTTATGCCTCCTTGTGTACCTCTGTTGCTTTTTTCTGCACTTCTCTTGCCTCTTTTTGCATCTCTGTTGGTTCTTTCTGCACTGCTCTTGCTTCTTTCGGTACATCTCTTGCCTTTTTCTATACCCCTCTTACGTCTTTCTACACCTCTGTTGCTTCTTTCATCAATTCTCTTACCTTTTTCTGTACTTTTCTTCCTTCTTTCTGCATCTCTCCTGCCTCTTTCTGTATCTCTTCTACCTCTTTGTGCACCCCTCCTACCTCTTTGTGTACCCTTCTTGCCTCTTTTTGCACCTCTTTTGGTTCTTTCAACAATTCTCTTGCCTCTTTCTGCACTTCTCTTCCTTCTTTCTGTACCCCTCTTTTGCCTCTTTGTGCACCTCTACTACTTCTTTCTGCACCCCTCTTGCTTATTTTTGCACCTCGTTTGGTTCTTTCTGCACAGCTCTTGCTTCTTTCTGCACCTCACTTGCCTCTTTCTGCACTTCTCTTGCTTCTTTCCACACCTCTGTTGCTTGTTTCTGCACCTCTCTTGTGCCTTTCTGCACCTCTGTTGCATCTTTTGGCATTTCACTTGCTTCTTTCTGCACCTCTCTTGCCTCTTTTGGCACCTCTGTTGCTTCTTTCTGTACTTTTCTTGCCTCATTCTGCACACACAGGGTTACTTTTAAGCTGTTCTCAGGCTCAGCAGTGCACACATACAACTGCAGAAATGGCTGCTGGCTTCTAAATTGCCATGCCCTAATATATGCTAGGGACTTGAAGGTAGTTTTAATCGCCCTGCCCTGTTATGTACTAGGGCCTTACTGCGGAGGTAATGCCAATCACAGGTGGGCCCCAACCCATAGTGTACCCTAGTGTAAATAGGTGTTTTCACTCTATTCTAAGTGTATTTCAGCATAGCAATGGCTCCGGGCCTGGTTAGTCAGAGTCAATTACCAACAGTACCAGTCAGCAAAACGTTGGGGGTACAGGTTGAATTTGCAACAAGACCTCTTTCTGGACTTCTGTTGCCTCTTTCTGCATTTCTCTTGCTTCTTTCTGCTCTTTTCTCCCCCTTTCTGCATGTCCTACCTCTGTAGGCATAGTTAGAAATGAGTATTTAAAAAAACCTTTGAAAATCACTGAAAAAAACACAGGTTTCATGGACGTTATAGTTAGAAATTAGCATTTAAAAAACCTTTGAAATTCACTGAAAAAAATATAGGTTTCAGGGATGTTATAGTTAGAAAATAGCATTTATAAAACCTTAGAAATTCACTGATACAAACCAGAGAAATTCAGCCGTTATAGTTAGTTGAGGTAACTATAACTCGCGCCCAATACACTGCTGATGACATCACATATTACATCACTCATGTCATGGTCAGTGACATCACGGATGATATCACTGATGACTTCTCAAATGACATCACTGATGACATCAATCACATGATATTCTGTTGCACCTCTTCACACTCTAATATAAACTTTGATACACTCACTCTAAAATACAGACCATCATTTTCAAATGACCATCAAATGGTCAAAGGCCCCACGCACAATAAAGGACACACTCTAGACCTTGTCTGGACTTCTCAATCCCGGTCCAGGCTTATAGATATCAGCCCTTGTGTGTGGTCCGACCACTTTCTTATCAGCTGTTGGATACCAACAGGTACCCACCTGCCCAAACCCCTCCAAAATGGAAAACGGTACGAAAATGGAACCTAAATGAACCCACACTGCTAGTGGAAAACCTACTCAGGTCCCCCCCCCCAACGTTATAAAGGGCAAACTAGATCAGGAATGCGAAACCCTCACAAATAGTCTACGAGCAGCGATAGACCATGTCGCACCCGAGAAAAGGGAAAGGATAAAAGATAAGGGAAAAGGGGCACCCTGGTTTAATAACTCATTAAGGGAAACAAAGACGAAGCTCCGCCATACAGAGAGGCGATGGCGCAAAACGAACAATCAAGCAGAGCGAGAAATCTACAAAACCCAGCTCAATCAATACAAAAAACTCATCACTGCCACGAAAGCAGAATGCTACGAGACCAGAATCACTACAGCGGCCAACAGACAGAAAGAGACCTTCAGAATATTGGAGGAACTCAGCCAAAAGGCGGAACAGAAACCAGAGGACGACAGCATTGAATGCAACACATTCCAAGCCTTCTTCCTGCAGAAAGTGAGCGATATCCTCTCTGATATTGATAACATCTCGATTAATTATAGCCACGCTCACCTACCCCAGGAACCCTCCTCAGATCTTATGCTCACCAGCTTCCCCACACTGGACCCTGTTTCCCTCCGTAAAATCATGACTCAAATTAAAATTGGTTCACCTTCAGACCCCTGCCCCCCCAAATTTTTCACAGTGGCACTCCCTGCCTTGGAAAGCCATATCATCTCCATGCTTAACTACTCCCTGGAGACCGGGTATATGCCATCTAACCTATAAGAAGCTAGAGTCATACCCCTTTTAAAGAAATCTGGGGCGGATGTGGCCAATCTTAAAAACTATAGGCCCATATCCAGCTACCCTTCCTTGCAAAAGTCCTGGAGCAACATGTCCTTAAATCACTATCCTCTTTCCTGGGGGACAACCAACTCCTCCACGCTCGCCAAGCAGGCTTCAGAGCACACCACAGCACTGAGCTTGTCATGCTGATGGTGTTTGAGGAGCTTAGATCCATGTCTGACAGTAAAAAGCCCAGTGCCCTGATCCTATTGGACTTATCAGTGGCGTTTGATACTGTCAGTCATGAGATACTACTGACCAGACTCTCTACCTTGGGCATCAATGGTCAAGCACACCAATGGCTCAAATCCTTTCTATCTGGTCAGTCCCAAAGGATTCAGCAGGGTGAGCAGATATCAGATAAAGGGCTGCTTAGTTGCAGCGTCCCTCAAGGTTCGGCTCTATCTCCACTACCTTTTAATATTTATTTGCAACCACTGATAGTAGCTTTTGCCAACATGGACTGTAAAATATTCAACTACGCTGATGACACTCAACTCCTCCTCAGCCTACACAACACCCCCCTCGCCCAAGCACATGTCCAAAATGTGGTCAGATTTACAGTTAGTTGGATGTCAGCAAAACTCGCTGAAAATCAATCCAGACAAGACAGAGATCTTGGTCATCCCTTCTATCAACTCCCCTTGGAATGATCACTTCTGGCCCCAGGAGTTAGGCCCCACTCCTACCCCTGAGCCGGTCGTGAAGAGCCTTGGTCTGAAAATCGACTCAGAGCTCTCAATGGCTAATCAAGTCACCTCAGTGGTCGGTACATGCACTGGTCTGATCAGACAGATGCGGAAACTCGCCCCTCTTTTGACCACCACCTCACTACAAATGACAGTTTCGGCCACCATCGTTTCAAGGTTGGATTACGGCAATGCCTTATACATGGGCCTCCCTCAGAAACTAGCCAACAGACTTCAGGTGGTCCTTAATGATGCAGCAAGACTGGTCTTTGAAGTAAGGATGGACTGGAGAACTGGTAAGTAGACTTCGTGAAGTTTATTGCTGGCTCAACAACGGAGAGTAATCCCTGCCTGCCGCTCAAACAAACCGTCTGCACAGAATGAACGGAGCCACAGAATCAAGCAAGGATTCTAACTGCGAACACTCTGTAGCACGAGGGAAGCAGGCAGAGAGATATACATACAACATATCTCCATTTGTTACAAAAAACAAAACAAAAATAAAAGGAACAACAATATAAAGATTAAAATTATACTATAAAAATAATATCTTAAAATACAGTAGTAGTAGTAGCAAAGCAGTAGCATAAGTTCATAATAAGGTTAACATACCTCTTTAAATTTTAAATAACAATGGAACTCGTTCATGATAAAGTCATCATACCTCTTTGAAATTCAATAAACAGTAGAACTAGTTCATGACAAAATCATTATACTTCTTTAGAAGTCGACATGACCTTGTTGGCAAATGACGATTTAAGTGACTGACACCACCACCCACTTCAGGCTCTTTGACACTCAAAGAAGAAGAAGTGTTACAATGGGAGAAAGCAGAAGCAGAAGTATTAGAATGGGAGAGAACATTTTTCTTGTACAACGCTAACCTTCTGAAATTCCATTTCTGACCATTATCCAAAACAACATGCCATTTGTAAACTTCCCTCACTTTCATAGGATCAGAAAACTTGTTAGCACCACCCTCTTTTCTGCCAAGTTTAATTTTGATTAAGTCTCCAACTTCAATATAACCAAACCGTAGTGATTTGGAAGAAGTAGCAGCTGGTTCATACATCCAAAAAGGTGTTAATTTAGTTCTTGCTGATCTACCCCTCATCCTCATGAAAGGTGTTTCACCAGTAACGCTGTGTACTATTGGTGTTATGAGCCCATACCATATCTTGAGCGCAAATTTGAACATTTTGTCACCCCTGAGTGGCCAACTGAATAGCACCCTTACCAACCCTGTTCATTCTTTCTACTATGCCATTCCCTTGAGGATTGTAAAGAGAAGTGCACACGTGTTTAATACCATTATGCTGAAGAAAATTTCGCATAACATGAGAGGTCAATTGCGTAACGTTGTCGGTAATTAAAGAATGTAGAAAACCCTCCCTCATGAAAATAGCCCTGAGACTATCAATGACAGTGAGAGTAGTAATATTTCTTAAAAATTTCACCACCAACCATCTTGAAAATACATCAAACACAACTAATCCAAAGCGTAAATCACCAGAAACATAATCCAAAGGACCAATGAAATCAAAACAAACTTTTTCCCAGGGTGCACCAGTACTATCAACAATAGAACCAGTCGCCTTGGAATTAATTTTCAACCGTTTTTCACTATCCCTGCACAGAGAACATTTCTCAACCCAAGTCTTCACATCATCATCAAGACCTGGCCACCAAAACTGACCTTTCAAACGTTTAGCAGTAATAGTTTGCCCAAGATGTCCCTCATGAGCTAGTGAGAACAACTTCTTCCTAAGAGAACTTGGAGGAATAAATGTATCACTCCTTAACACTAAATCATCCGAGACACCAATACTGAGTTCATCATGCAATTTTACAAAGGCACGTAGAGAAGGCTTCACCGAACCTTCACGCTTCCATCCAAGTCAAATACAATTGAGCAATTCACAATGATCAGGGTCATTGGTAGCAGCTTCATGCCACTCTTCTTTAGAAATAACTTTGGAGATTTCAGCCCCAATATCATCATAACTAGCCACAAAACAAATTACTTCATCTTCAAAATTGAAAGTATCTTCAACAGACAAAGGAAGCCTAGATAAGCAGTCTGCTTGAATAATTTTTCCAACCTGTAATGCATTCAATATCATATGTAAATTCTTGTAGCTTGGAAGCAAACCTCATTAAACGAGGAGACCCCTTATTGGCATCACCCGGACTGAGAATTCTGACTACCGGCTTATGGTCTGTCCTGACGGTGAAATAATTACCCCACACATACGTTCGAAAATAATGTACACCCCAGGCTGTAGCCAGAGCTTTGCGCTCAATGACCGCATAATTCCTTTCAGCACTACTGAGGGTGTGTGAGGCAAAGACAACAGGCTTCTCAACACCCATCTTATTTTGTGAGAGGACTGCCCCAATTCCATGCGCGCTAGCATCAACCGTGACAAAAGTACTCTTGCCGGATTCAAATGGTGTAAGAATTCCAGCATTGATAATCTCATTTTTAATGTCTTGAAAAGCAAGATCTTGTGGAGAATTCCAAGAAAAAGAATCCCTTTTTCTCAATAATTGTCTAAGAGGTTCAGTTTTGTGAGCGAAATTAACAACAAACTTTGAATAGTATTCTATAAGTCCCATAAAGGACTTCAACTGTTCTTTAGAGGTGGGAATAGGCACATTTTGAATGGCATTCAGTAAATCCTCTTTAGGTTGTACCACTAATTCAGAAATAGTGTACCCTAAAAAATCCACTTTATTGGCTGCAAATAAACATTTGTCTTTCCTCAAGGTGAGACCTACATTCTGCAAGGAAGACAACACATTCTCCAAGGTAACATTATGTTCAACACTACTCTTACCCGTAATAAGAATGTCATCCTGGAAATAGTGCACATTAGAGAAATCTTTCAATATATCATGCATCATCCGTTGGAAAACGCTAGCGGGTGAGGCTATTCCAAACGGTAACCTTTTGAATTGGAAAGCACCCTCTAAAGTAAGAAAAGTGGTAAGTGTTCTAGAATCAGGATGCAGCACAACCTGATGGTAAGCCGATCGTAGATCTACTTTGGAAAACCATTTGGCTTTATCCATCAGCAAAACCATTTCTGAGATATTAGGGAGGGGAAATGAATCAACAACGATGTTCTGATTTAGTGACCTAAGGTCCACACAAAAGCGAAGCTTACCATCCCTTTTTTTGGTGATAACAATCGGAGAAAGCCACTCTGACACTTCTATTTGTTCTATAATATTTTGTTTCTGCATGTCAAGTAGCATTTCCTTAACCTCTTCACGAAAAGCAATAGGAATTCTCCTTAATGGATGCCTGACAGGACTGGCATCTTTCTTTAAAATGATTTTGTGTGTATAACCAGCTAATTTACCCAAATCTGAGCGAAAGACCCCCTCAAACTTGGACAAAATTGACTCAAGACTAGGAGAATCTTCCAAAACCAAGACATGTTCCTGAGATCGAGAGTCAATGATGATATGTAGGTCGTGTTGTTGAACCCAACCTAGAATTGCTGGCCCTTCTTCAGAAACGTATACTTTGCCTACAGCTTTGCGCCCTTTAAATTCAAATGTGGTATCCATAGTGCCTTTGATGTTGAAAGGTTGACCACTATAACCCTTGGGAGACACATCTGTAGGTACCAAAATATAATCAGGCCAACATTCCTTAAATATACAAAAAGGAAAAATAGTAAACATGGATCTAGGGTCCACTAAAAGAGGTAAGGACACATCATTCAAGACAAAAACTGCTTTGGGTCATTGTAAGGTACAAGTGACATCTTCCTCAACACACAATGACATTTCAGGAGGAATTGTATCATCATCAACAAAAGCAACTCTAGCTTTCCTAGAAAAGTTGCACACAGCATTCAAGTGACCCTTTTTCCCACAACTTTTACAAGTTTTATCTCTAGCAAAGCATCCTGCGAAATCTGCAGCATGGTTTACACTGGCGCACCTAAAACAACCTTTGAATTTACTTTTGTAGTCAGTAGAATACTTATTTTTAGGTTTGAACAGTAATTTAGGTTTCACAT
Source organism: Lissotriton vulgaris (assembly GCF_964263255.1). NCBI lineage: Eukaryota > Metazoa > Chordata > Amphibia > Caudata > Salamandridae > Lissotriton > Lissotriton vulgaris. Next base: position 5,488,400 of record NC_141686.1, read on the forward strand.
CATTAGGTTTAGCATCATTAACAGTAGAAGAGTCTTTTTTAGAAACAATATTAACAGAGTCATCTTTTTTAACTTCTAAAGAACGCATCCTTTGCATGCATTTGTCGGATTCCTCCACAACCTTGGCAATAATAATAGCTTCAAGCAACAATGGGATTTCTGCTGCGCAAAGTTTCTCCTGCATCCTTTTGTTCTTACATTGCAAGTTGATCGCGAATAAGTTGGTCGCACATATTACCAAAATTGCATTTAAGAGAAAGCTCTCTGAGTCTGGTAACCATCTGATCAACAGATTCATTCCCCTTTTGTGGAATGGTATAACACTTATTGCGCTGCATAACAATGTTAACTTGCTTACCAAAATATTTACCCAATCTTTGTTTGGCTTCAAGGTATGGATTATCCATAGGTTCGGCATCGGCACCTATAACTTCAGGTAAAAACTTGAATACATGTTGACCAGCTTGGCCTAACGTATTAAGTAAAATAGCTTTTTTTCTGGAATTTTGAAATCTAAGGCCATCTATGGCTTCTAAATAGTTCTCAAAAATACTTAACCACTCCTCCCATTCAATGTCTGGTGTATCTGCTTCAATTAAAAATAATGGTGGGGGAGTAATGTTTTGAGAAGCAGCCATAATGGAAAAAAAAAACAATTGGCAATAGAATACACAAGACAAAAAAAAGTGGATCTGCAAAGATGTGCAAATCACCGAAAAACAAATAAATATAATGATGAACAAGATGACTTGCTTGTAGGGTGTGCAAATCACCGAGTATGAAAATCAAGACAAAACAGGAAATCACTATGAAAAATGAAACAAATAGAAAATTTGATTATAAGGTGAGAAGATCACCGTGTAAATAGCTGAAATGCGATCTGTTTGTGTGGTGAGCAGATCACCGTGTAAAATAAATGGAAATGTAATCCATAAATATGGTGAGCAGATCACCGTGTGCAGAATCTATTTTGTGATCTGTTCGTATGGTGAGCAGATCACCGCAATAGAAACAAAATTGGATTTATTGTCAGTAAAAGGCCGCAAACGCGGATGAAATACAGTGACAGTAAATCAAAAAAATCATACTTTGGTTGCTACGCAACTTGTGACAATGGCAAAGACGAGAAAAGACGTGCTGACGCAGACAGTCAGGCTTAACGTAGATGGTTGACAGGAAGGTATTGGTTGCCAGGAAACAGCAACAAAGGACGCCTCTGAGGAGCTGAGTGTGACGTCAGAGTCACGAGGTGAAGAGCGTGAATGTTGCTCGAGCGCACAAACCAAAGAGAAGACTTCCAAGTGCCAAATCGCTGCAAAATGAAGAAAAATAAGCAGTACCTTGAATGTCCGTGTGAGACTGGGGTAAGGAAGCTCACATAAATCTGGAATATCGAGGCTTGAGGCGAGAGGCAATTCTTTTGTGAGTTCGACACCCTTGAGGAGTCAGCGAAGAGGAGCAGCAGACCAGCGTCGCCAAAATAAAGTAAGGATGGACTGGAGAACTGCTAAGTAGACTTCGTGAAGTTTATTGCTGGCTCAACAATGGAGAGTAATCCCTGCCTGCCGCTCGTACAAACCGTCTGCACAGAATGAACGGAGCCGCAGAATCAAGCAAGGATTCTAACTGCGAACACTCTGCAGCACGAGGGAAGCAGGCAGAGAGATATACATACCACAGTCTTCAGGCTTCCTAGAAGATCCCATGCCACCCCTTTGCTACACAAATTACATTGGTTCCCCATTAGGCAGAGAGCGAAATTCAAGGGCCTCTACATCATCCATAAATCAATCTATGGCCTTGCCACAACCTATATAAAAGAACGCCTGGAGGCCTATGTGCCTGTTCGCACACTACCGTCCTCCAAGGCTGGTCGTCTATCCTGCCCCCGAGATAAGCTTACATCAAAAGGAGGCAAAGCCTTCTCTGTCTTGCCCCCCCCCCCCCCAGCTCTGGAACGAGCTTCCTGAACATCTCCGTAAGAAACCATCCCTGCTTCGTTTCAGGAAACAGCTCAAAACTATCCTGATCAGAGAATCACTTAGCAATGTTTAAACTTACGCATCAACCCGGTGTCGTCTAGCTGCCCACCTTCTCCCTCCCTAGCGCTGAGAGACCTGCTGGTGATTCAGCGCTATACAAATGTCAATTAACAATAACAATAACAAAACTAAAGACACAAATATCAGTTACTACATACCTATTACTGATTCCTAGGTCTCCACACACTTCTACTCATTCACCCAGTCATTCATATATGTAGTCACTCATCAATACAGCACAATCACATACACTCATATACCTATGCAGACACTCACACACCGCCACTCACCGATAGATTTACTCACACACATAGTCAGTCATGCAAAGAATCAATCACATTCCCATTTACTCACCTACACAATTATACACACATCACCTCACTTATTCATACAGCTACACATACTTACTCTCTTGTACAATCACTGACACAGCACACACTCATCCATACAGCACTCTCACAATCACTCACTCTCACATATAGTCATTTATATACTCCAACACTCACATATACTGCCGTTCACATATGTAGTTACTCACACATGTACCACTGAGACATTGATTCACTCAGCAATACATCCATACACACACTCACCTACCCATACAGCCCTTCACAGGTGCACTCGTAAATGCATACACCAAGTAAATCAACCACTCACACATCTATGAACAAAGTCACACACTCCCCACCCACCTATACAGACACTCAGGCACCCATAAAGATACTCAGACAACCAATCAATAACCCATATAGACACTCATGTAGCTACTCATCAACCCATGCAGCCACTTACACACCAACAGGCAGACGGATACAGACATTCACACAGTTTAGTCACTAACCCATGCCTTCAATAAGACATGTTTAATCTCTCACTTATACAGTCAGTCACACACCTACTAAATCATCCATTCAGACAGTCATACACCCACTCATTCTTCAATAAAGCTTGGCCTATAAATATATATACAACATATTTAAACTTTACAGAAACACACAGTCACTAGATGATGTCATCAGGGATGTCATTTGAGATGTCATCAGTAATCTCATGAGTGATGTCACTGACCATGTCATGAATGATGTAATATGTGACCTCATCAGCAGTGCATTGTGGGGATGTGAGTTATAGTTACCTCAAATAACTATGAGAGCCGAATTTCTCTGGTTTGTATGAGTGAAATGTCCAACTAACTAAAATGTTCCTGAAACCTGTGGTTTTTTCAGTGAATTTTTAAGTTTTTTTACATGCTAATTTCTAACTATAACGTTCCTGAAACCTATGTTTTTTTCAGTGAATATATATATATATATAAATATATATATATATATATATATATATATATATATATATATATATATATATATATATATATATATATATATATGTGTATATATATATATATATATATATATATATATGCTCCCTTGTGTCTGGACAAAGCTATACCTCTCTGAAGAGCTCTAATTAGAGCGAAACACTGTGTCAGGGGTTGCTTTTACTCATTTGAGGTTGGCTTGAGTTGGTATTTTATCAATTTGAAGCTGTAATATTGTGCCTGGAGTGATAAATGGCTTTTGTGATTTTACAGCTCGGCAAGGAGGGCACTGTACTACTCCTATGCTTAAAGACTTTGCTGTATAAATAGCAAAAGACTTTGTCATTTTCTATCTCGGCCTGGATAGCACTGTGCTAATCCTATGCTTAAAAACTTTGATAGAAAAACAGACATTTGAGGTGAGCGGATCTAGAGTGTCGCTAGTGTTGAAAGTGCTCTAACAGGAGCTGCTTTCCACCTAAACTGGAGAACTACCCAGAGTTCTCGCCTTCTTTTTTGAATAATTTCTGCGTCACTCTATGCCTGATAGGGTTTTGTTTTGACTTAATACTGGGTGCTCCCTTATGTCTGGACAAAGCTATACCTCTCTGAAGAGCTCTAATTAGAGCGAAACACTGTGTCAGGGGTTGCTTTTACTCATTTCAGGTTGGCTTGAGTTGGTATTTTGCCAATTCAAAGCTGTAATATTGTGCCTGGAGTGATAAATGGCTTTTGTGATTTTAAAGCTCGGCAAGGACAGCACTGTACTAGTCCTATGCTTAAAGACTTCGCTGCATAAATAGCAAAAGACTTTGTCATTTTCTATCTCGGCCTGGATAGCACTGTGCTAATCCTATGCGTAAAAACTTTTATAGAAAAACAGACATTTGAGGTGAGCGGATCTAGAGTGTCGCTGGTGTTGAGAGTGCTCTAACAGGAGCTGCTTTCCACCTAAACTGGAGAACTACCCAGAGTTCTCTCCTTCTTTTTTGAATATATATATATATATATATATATATATATATATATATATATATATATAAATATATATATATATATATATATATATATATATATATATATATATATATATATATATATATATATATATATATATAAATATCTAGATCAAGGAGGATCTCATGAGGGATTAATAATTATTTAACTTAATTTCTGAACACCTTGATGTCAGATTTTAGCTGGTGCAATAAAGGCACTAAGCACAGGGCTTTGGAGATTTCTGTAAACATATGTTGGTTCTTAGATCCTCCCTAAAGTAACTTCAAAGTTAATAGGAATACAGCTAAGCTAGCCTCATTAAATTAAAATGCAAACTGTACTGACCTTATCTCCGAAGACATCATTAACTAATGAGCATGGCTGGGTTGTGTGCTTGTTTTATTTCTTTCATTCATATTCATCCTATTAGTATACACTTTGTAATAATAATATGTACCCTTTTTTAGAATAAAATAACTACTTTCAAACCAATAAAAGAAAACGATCAATAAAATGAATCACACAAAACTATTCTTTCATTCATTCAGTTAAGGTTGCTTAACGTGATTGCATAATTGCTAAATAATAATCCCAGCCAAATCTACTGTTTCATTTCCTACTTCAAAATCGAAAAGGATTAAATACCACATTACTGTAGTGCCACCTCATTTCACCCTTCTTTCTCCGGCTTCCTAATTCTGCATGCTGTCAGGCTGCATTCGTGCTACTGGATCCCTTTCCTGTGACAAATTCATCAGAATCACTTAACCCAAATTTAACAGCCTGGTTTTCTAATCCGCTATTACTATGCAAAGTATTGAAGTACGAAAAAGGCATTCACAGATTCAGATATGTCTGTCAGGCCGGTGTACATTGTTTTTCTAATGGAATTTAAATGCTAAAGTTCTTTTGCAAGATAGGTATAAGTTGTTTGTAATTGGATACATTTGAATATCATAAACAGATTTAGACAAATTATTAACTATTAATTAGACACCACATTTTTAAAATGAATATGCCTGACGGAATGTGGATTTTTAAACCCCGGGGTAAAGAACCCTTTTTCTTGAAATGAGCTGTGACTGACCTCACACACAGTCAAAACACTACATCAAATAAGTAAAAACTTACTCTTGTGAGACTGGCACAAACAGCAAGAACCCCTTAATGAAAACTGTGCATGAGGGCAACACAAAAAACATTTACAAAATAAACCCAGTAAACTTCACATTCTCATTTACAAAAAAAGGAAATAGCTGAATGATTACAAATACTCAAAAAAAGAAGCAAATCTTACGAAGGGCTCACAAGATATTAAAAATGACAAACTGGGCTGCTTTTTGCATTGAAAGCAGTCTTTGGAAATGAAAAATTAAGCCCACCAGTTCACTGGTTATAGTTATCAGAAAAGACAACAGAAGGGTAGAAACACTATAATAAAGCAAAGGTCATCTCTCCAATAAAGATAATGAAAAGAATAGTACTGGTTTTGGGATTACTATTAAGTGTTTTTTCCAGCACCATGAAAACCTTGGCAGAGAGGAAATAAAGGGTGGTCCTACAAGCGGGTACAAAATGTGCCCTGTGTGTGCATGCACACCAGTTCCTGCACAGCATAGACTTTACAGTACATGCCGTGCAGGAACTGTTTTTGGCGTTCCCATTGCGGTGTGCATTTTCAAAAATAAAGCCCGCCAGACAGGAGGAAATTCCTAATCTGGCGGTCAGTCTGACCACGGCTTTGGTGGTGCTGCGGCGGGCAGGGCCCACACAGCTCTTTAATGCAACAGCCAGAAATATCCCTCTGTTTCTGATCGTCGTTTTGTTTTACCCAAACGTTCCTTTCATGTTAAAGATTATGCCCAGGTATTTATATTCTTTGACAACCTCCAACCTCTGATCCCATAGAGCCCACAGAGGTTGTTGTTTTTTGCATTTTTGATTTAATATCATCACCTTAAATTTTTCTAGGTTTATACTTAGCCTGTTCTTATCAGAAAAGCTGCTTGTCATATTCATAAGGTATTGGAGGCCTACTAGGGTTTGGCTAATCAATAATAAATCGTCCGCGTACAGAATATTCAACAGTGTAAGGCCCCCTAGATTTGGGGCGTGATGGTTGTAGTTATTAAGCTCTGCTGAGAGGTCTGACATGAAGAGATTGAGCAGGGTCGGGTAGGAAGAAAACCCTGCTTGAACCGCTTAGTAGTTGGTATTTCCCTTGATAAACAATTCCTTGTCCCCAGCTTTATTTGAATCCATGTCTCAGAGGGGAGTAAAATTAGCAGGTTCAAAATTTATGGGTCTATTTCCCAGCCTGAAAATTTAGACCAGACCATGAGTGTTTTGTCTTAATATATATGAGTTTATTGATACACACTATGTTTTCTTATTGTTATTTCTAAGATTTATACTTTTAATGATTTTCCCTTCTCCTCATTATTCTTGCATTTTTTCAATACATATTGTTCTTTTTACGTTATTTTCATGACCAATTCCACTGTAATGTAAGAGAGATGTTATGTTTTTTATAACTTATGATTGTTTCTTCCTGTACTGCTTTACTGCTTTCTACTTCATTCCTTAATAAACTTCAAACTTAAAAAAAAAAAAAAAAAATTTAGACCAGAGTTTCCCTCTGTCTATACTGTCAAAAGCGAATGAATAGTCAATAAAACATATAAATAGTGTTTATTTAAGTTTTATGGTGGCATCTTTTAAAAGAGAGAGCAAGAATATTTGTTGTTGTCCCTGTGCATTTTTGAAAGCCTGTCTGGTTAATGGGAATTAAACTTTTCATTGATGCCCATTCCGTAAGTTCTTCTAATAAGAGTCTCCCAAAATATTTGGCATCTAGATCTATTAGAGCGAGGAGCCTATAGTTCTTTGCTTGGTACCTATTACCTTTTTTATAGATCGGAGAGATAATTGATCCCTTCCAAGAGTTGGAGATTTGTTCTGCATCCCAAATGTTCTTGAAGAGGGGGTGCAGTTGTTCTGCCCAACAATTTGGGTCCTGCTTGTAAAGAATTGGGGGAATTCTGTTTGGCCCAGGTTCCCCATCTTTCCTACCTTTCGCGATTCTTTTCTTGATCTGTTTTGTCGTACCTGGGAAGTTGGTCTCCTCAACTGGGTGTTTTAGGGCCTCCAGATCTAGCTGCCAGACCGCAACATCTGTTTTGTTCTGTCAGCTTCTTTATTGAAGTAGTACACTGAGAGCTAGATGTAGGTAATCGTGAAATACCAATTCCTTAATACTGAATTTTCCCGATTCGGTATTAAGGAATCGGAATCTCCGATGTACGTAAAGATTCATTAAAAATTACTGAATCTGTATTAATCGGTAAAAAATAGCGATTCGGAATGGATCAGTAAAAAAAAATACCGAAACCCCTATACCGAATCATAAATACCGAATCCCAATACCCAATCGGTAAATATCCAGGCAGCTGCACTGTACCTGGAGCTGACTGTGAGGCAGGTAGGTGAGCAGAGAAGCCAGGAGCAACACAGTCGCTTTTTGCAACAAAAAAACTAGCAAAATGGCAAACCAGGAGAGAGAGAAGGAGGGAGCAGAAACGAAAAGAAAGCAGAAGTTCAGCGAGAGGGAGCTGGAGGTCCTCATCGAAGACGTCACCAAGGACCAGGAGAAGTTGTTCGGCAAGCATTCCCTGCATGTGCCGGAATCACAGCAGAGACAGATCTGGCTTGCTATTCAGAGCAAGATCAATGCCATCTGAGTCTCCCAGCGCTCTATAGAGGATATTAAAAAAAGATGGTATGACCTGAGGAAGACTGCAAAGGCGAGGATGGCGGAGAGGCAGAAGCAGGCCAGCAAAACTGGTGGAGGGAGGAGCAGAGCACCTGCACCAACAGCCCTGGAGCTCATGGTTGAGTCCACCCTCTAGCCGGAGAGTATGAGTGGCATTGGCGATGCAGACAGCTCAGCCAGAGCTGCCATCAAACAAGGTAAGATGCATGCACAGCATGCTGTGCACCCCCTCCCCAACTGCAATCCCCAGAAAGGCATAGGGACTCCCACTCCAGTCCATGTTTTATTCATAACCTGCAATGCATGATGGGAGATGTAGTCAGAAGTAACACATGTTCAGAACAGTCAGTCTAGCAAACCCAAAGGCATGTAATAGCAATTAGCAAGCAGAGGACAGTCAGTGTGATTGGCAGGCATAATGTTTATTACAATGCAAATGCTGCCAGATAAGTGAGCATATCTACATTCTGTCTTTACAGGCAAGACATCTTGCAGTGTAGCAGAGGGGAACAGAGGGAAGGCCCAGAGGGGGAACAACAGAAGGAGGACAAGTCGCCTGCAGGGCACACAACCCCACCACCACCATCACCACCAACGCCACCACCACCACCATCATCACAGCTCCACACAACGCCACCATCACCACCATCACCACTGCCATAATCAATGCCACCACCACCGTCAGGCAGGAGGCATGCCGTGGCCACTCTCCAGCAGATGGAGGAGTCCGAAGAGGACAGCACAAGGGGCCAACAGTCAACAGTTGCTGAGGACGGCAACAGGGCAAGATCCCAGTCCCCATCAGAGCTCGCCCACACATCCTCCAGACGCAACAGGGCAAGGGCAGACAGTCCTCACATCCAGGACGAAGAGGACAGTGTGTACGCTGGGCTTGAAGGCAACATGCTGAAGGTCCAGCGCCTGCAAGGGAGAGCGATTAGGTCAGTGCAGCGGAAGATGGCACACATGAATGCTCACATGCATCGCAAGGAAAAGGGCATCAGCACCATTAACACCACCATGGCTGAGGGCATGAGTGACGTGGCGGCGTCTGTGAGGCAGCTCTGCAGTAATTTGGAGGAGGACCGCCTGTCTAGGTGCAGAGAGAGTCAAAGACTGGATGCTTACACCAAGGCGGTGAACCGCCTGTCCACTGCTACCTCTCTCATGTGCAGACGCTCATTAGCCATGCAGGAGGAGATGGCGCACTGTAGTCAGATGTGGCTAGGGGGATGGTCACAGCGACCTCAGCACTTGAACTGCTGCAAACAGACAAGGTGGCCACTACAGCAGATGGAGGGGAAAGTGAGTAGTAGCATTACGCCCTCTCCCACCGAGACCAGGAGGCGCAGCGAACACCACAGCGCTGTCCCTGGACAAACTGGCAGTGCAGACAGTGGGGCAAAGGAACGTGGCAGTGCAGCATGTGGGCACAAGAAATAGAGCCAGCCATTATATGGTTGTATAGAAATGGGTGATGTAACCCATGGGTGTATGGACACTGGTTCTGATCTTGGTGGTGTGCACTGTTCATTAAACACCATCACTGAAATACAGAAACTGGCTATGTCTCCTTACTCACTCAGAAATAGTTGTGTGTTATCTCAGCCCGTCTGTGTCTCCCATCCGGTGCTGCTGCCACACCAGCTGCACTGTGCTCTGGCTGTGGATTGTCCTCACCCTCGTCCTCAGAGTCTGTTAGTTCCACTGCTGTTCCTTTCTTTGTGGCAAGGTTATGCAGCATTGCACATGTTGCTATTATTTTGCAGCAGATGATGGGGCGGTACTGAGTGCACCTCCACTTTTGTGGAGGCAACGGAACCTCTTTTTTAGTAGTCCAAAGGTGCGCTCCACAACGTTGCGCGTGCTTTTATGTGCCACATTCTATCTCCTCTCCCTTGGGGTGGATGGGTTGAGGTATGGAGTTAGTATGAATGACCGGACGGCATATGCGCTGTCACCTAAATGGGAAAGAAAGTGCCATTCATTTGGATCACCAATACGTTAATCCAAGGTATACACCTGGGTGTGTCACATTGATTTACCTAGAAAGCACCCTTCTCCGAATTCACCAGCAGCCAGACGTGTATAGATCCCACTGTTCCTGAATATGTAGGAGTCGTGGGTACTCCCTGGAAATTTGGCCACAGTGTCAGTAATGATGAAGTCTGCATCACATATCACCTGCACGTTGATGGAGTGAGTGGATTTGCGGTTGCGGTATATGTATTCTGTATCTGCAGGTGGGCAGATTGGTATGTGGGTCCCATCGATGCAGCCTATTACATGTGGGAACTGTGTGGATTGAAATCCGGCTTGGTCTTCTGCAGCTCCGCCTGTGTGCTGGGGAAGCATATGTAGTGATGCATTCTCTGCATCATGGCGTCCAGAAAGGAGTTGAAGAAACAGGACAGGCAGCTTTGTGACACACCACCTGCTGCGGCTATCACACTATGGTAACTTCATGATGCCAGGAGGTGCACGCAACAGAGTACCTGTACATGGGTGGGTATTGCATGTGCCCTTGGTGTCTGATGCTCCAGGTATGGTTGCAGGTCCCATATCAGGTCAAGAATGGTGTGTGGGTATAGCCTGTACATGTCATGGATTTCTGGCTCAGTCGTTTGGAACAGTGTGACACCCAGTCTGTACACACGCTCTTCCCGTCTCCAAACCCTCTGTCCTGCTGCTCGTAAACGTAGCCGCCTTGCTATGACGTAGAGGGCCGCCAATGTGTTCACACTGTTGCATTTTGGGGCTGTGTTTATGCACTGCACCTGATTACCACCTGCTCTGGTCAGTGGTAATTACCGATTTTTAAATACCGAATTTGGACAAATTGCGTATTACAGAATTTTGGTACATTGCATTACCGAATTTTTACCAATTCCTTGTTTACCTAATCGGTATTTTGAGGTTTCGGTGTTGACCGATCGGGAAATAAGGAATAGGTAACTGATTTCCCTTTAATTTACCGATTCGTTATTACCGATGGCATTCGGTAATACCTACATCGCACAGGGCTAAATACCGGTCGGTAACGCTGAAATTTACCGAATTTCGGCTTTACCCAGCGGTATTTAGCCACCTACACCTAGCCCTAAGTGTTTTACCTAGGCCTCCTTAGTTATGGGAGAGTTGATTCCAGGAGCCTTAGGAATCTCTATGTTGTTTACTGTGTGCCAGAATCTTGTGTTATTGTTAGTTTTTGCATCATATAGTAATTTAGCCCATGTTTTTTCTGTGTTTTCCTGTTTTATTCGCCAAATGATCTTGTTCTTACTGCGTTTTAACTTCCTCAGCTCCATCTGTGTGCTGCTGTCGGGACCCTTTTTACTGAGTCTGTGGAGTGTTCTGTTAATGTTGCTTTTTATTTGCCTTAATTTGCTGGTTTGGGTTGTCAGGGATGGATTTCTTGACTATTTATGGGCCTGGTGGATAATTCCTTTTGGTTGTTTGTTCCATTGATTGCTTTTGATTGTTTTAATTTCGCCACCTCCCTGAGCCAGCACCCTCCTGCCAGCTCAGCGGACCCCAGCCAGGCCGCCGACAACCTCACGAAGTGGATCAGCAACTGCGCGGACGAACTCGCCCCACTGAGGACCCCGCCCAGCAGACCCGGCAGCAAGAAGGCCCCTTGGTTCACCGACGAACTCAAGAGCTCCAAGAAGAACTGCCGAGCCCTCGAGAAAGTCTGGAGAAGGGATCCGACACCGGACAACAGGACCTCCTTCAAGCTTGCCACCCGGAAACACCACCAGCTGATCCGCGCCGCCAAGAAAACAGCATTCAAGGACAGGTTGGACAACAACGCACACAACAGCAAGGAACTCTTCAACATCGTGAAAGAGCTCTCCAACCCCAGCGCAGGAAACAACGACATCACCCCATCGCAAGACCTCTGCAACTCCCTCGCCTCATACTTCCACAACAAGATCGCGGACATACACAACAGCTTCAACAACCAACCAACGCACACCATGACCGAACAACCACCCCCCACCACCACCCTCCACGCCTGGACCCCGATCAGCACCGAAGACACCATCCGCACGATGAACTCCATCCACTCCGGATCACCGACCGACCCCTGCCCTCACCACGTCTTCAACAAGGCCGACGCTGTCATCGCACCCCACCTTCTAGACATCATCAACACATCCTTCGACACCACCATCTTCCCTGAGAGCTGGAAACACGCCGAACTCAGCGCTCTACTCAAGAAACCAACAGCGGACCCCACCGACCTCAAGAACTACCGCCCCATCTCGCTCCTCCCGTTTCCAGCCAAAGTCATCGAGAAGACCGTCAACAAGCAGATGGCCGCCTTCCTCGAGACGAACGGATCCCTCGACCCCTCACAGTCCGGCTTCCGAGCCAATCACAGCACCGAGACCGCCCTCATCGCCGCCACCGATGACATCCGAGCCCTGATGGACAATGGAGAAACAGCGGCCCTCATCCTCCTAGACCTCTCCGCGGCATTCGACACGGTCTGCCACCGCACCCTAGTACGGCGCCTCAGCAACATCGGAATCCAGGACAAGGCGCTGGAATGGATCATCTCCTTCCTCGACGGAAGAACACAGAGAGTCCGCCTACCACCGTACAAGTCAGAGGCCTCCGAAGTCATCTGCGGCGTCCCTCAAGGATCATCTCTGAGCCCCACCCTCTTCAACGTCTACATGAGCCCCCTCGCGGCCATCGTACGCAAACACAACCTCAGCATAATCTCCTACGCCGACAACACCCAGCTGATCCTCTCCCTGACCAACGACCCCGCCGCCGCCAGAGCCAACCTGCACGAAGGGATGAAGGAGGTAGCCGAGTGGATGACGACCAGCCGCCTAAAACTGAACTCGGACAAGACGGAGGTCCTCATCCTGGGCCCCTCACCCTCCGCCTGGGACGACTCCTGGTGGCCTCCCGCCCTGGGCACCGCACCCAAACCAACAGACCATGCACGCAACCTGGGCTTCATCCTGGACTCCTCCCTCTCCATGACCAGGAAAGTCAACAACGTCTCCTCGGCGTGCTTCAACATCCTACGCATGCTACGGAAGATCTTCTGGTGGATCCCCACTGAGACCAGGAGGACCGTCACCCAGGCCCTCGTCACCAGCCGACTGGACTACGGCAACGCCCTCTACGCCGGTACCACCGCCAAGCTCCAGAAGAGACTCCAGCGGATCCAGAACGCCTCAGCCAGACTCATCCTCGACATCCCACGAACCAGTCACATCTCCGGACATCTCAGAGACCTTCACTGGCTCCCCGTCAGCAAAAGAATCACCTTCCGCCTCCTCACCCACGCACACAAAGCCCTACACGACCAAGGCCCGAGCTACCTCAACAGCCGAGTCAACTTCTACGCTCCCAAACGCCACCTCCGATCAGCCAACCACGCCCTCGCCGCCGTCCCCCGCATCCGAAGAGCGACTACAGGAGGAAGGTCCTTCTCCTACCTGGCTGCCAAGACCTGGAACTCCCTCCCGACCGACCTGCGCCTGACCCAAGACCACCTCTCCTTCAGGAGGAAGCTGAAGACCTGGCTGTTCGAGCAGTAGCGGCCCCCCCCCCCCCCCCCCCAGCGCCTTGAGACCCTACGGGTATGTAGCGCGCTTTACAAGTGTCATTGATTGATTGATTGATTGATTGAGGTAGCTGGTCCAAGGTTTTTCAAGAAATCCTCCCAGGCATTTATACTATTGTCATTCTGTAATTTAATTTCTTCCCAGCAATTTTAGCCTCTTTTAAATGTTTTTCCAGGTCGCTCATTTTAAATTTGATTCTTTTGCAGTTTGATGAGACCATTACATTTTGGGCTTCGATTGGGAAGGTAAATGCTGTTCCCTGTGCCGTCAGTGTCAGCTCTTGTGGCAGGTGGTCGCTACAATCTGACATTCCAATCTTAAAATCGCTTTCTAATTTGAAAAGTGAGTAGGATAAGAAAGTATAGTCTATTGCAGTACTAACCATGGAATTATGGTAAGTTGCTACCTGGGGGCGGTCGCCAGGTGTTCGTCCATTTAATGATATCAAACCCAAACTTGTTAAATCCATTAGTAGTTCTTTGGATAGCTTAGTTTGTTTTCCCCACATGCACTCTTCCTGAGGGGGGACCCCACTTTGATGCAATTTGATCGTCTGCAGGCTGATCGTTTCCGGGGCTCCTTGAGAGGAACATATTAAAGTCTCCTGATACAGTATAATTTGATATTTCCACTTCAGTGATAAGTTTAGTCAGTTCTGACACCAGGGATTTTGCGCCGATTTTTTTCCCGTTTGGGTGCAAGTAAGTGTTTACCAGAATTAGCTGTTGTTTGATTTTTCCGGGGGCTACTATCTCGATCTGTATTGCGTTAATTCCGTTGTTTGATATATTCTTAGCCAGTAGTTCTTTAAAAGTATTTATTGTTTTTATTGAGGCATACATGGTGAGGCCTCCTTTCTTGTACCAAACTTTGAATTTCTACTGGCTGGAAGGTGGTATGATTTATAACCTTGAAGATGGAACGGCTCTCCCAACCAGTTTTCTTGGAGTAAAATAAATCAAACTGCTGGAAGTACATCAATAGATCTTTGTTCATGGTTTTCGATCCTAGGCCATTATGTATCTATATAACCACTGAAGGAACTTTTCCTGATTGAAAGAATGAAATGTGCACTTTAAGAATCTTGATTGTAAAAGTTTTAATCTTTAGGCAGCCAAACCATTCAGGAACAGCAGTTTCCATGGACACGAGTCCACAGGATGTGACCAAGGGAACCTGAGGTTTTGCTGCCTAAGGATTAAAACTTTTGCAGTCAGGATTCCTGGAGGGTCCTTTTTATTCTATGCAATCAGGCAAAGTTTCTCCAGTTGATATTTCAGTCCTCCACGCCCACTTACACTCTGCAAACCATGGGGACAGTGGCACGGATGAACTGTGCTGTTGGATATATATGATTATATTGCACCACAATTGCCACTATAATGTTAACTGAATACTTTTCAGAATGGGTGCCTCCTACATGTGAGTAGCTGCAGGTTTAAAACTCCAAAAACTGTAGAAAAAGGGTAGGGCTGATGACCCTTTTCGGAGATGCCCGGCGTTATCCGCCTCTATACCACTCTAGTTATCAAACAAAGAGGCAGGCGCTGGAGACTTGAAGGCAGGAAACAGAAGATTTTATTCCGACGGAGCAGAACACATCAGATCAGACAACAAGGTATCGTCTCGAGGTGCTCTAACAGCCTCTCTGAGGCCTGGCCTCTTATACACTGGTTTATGGCATGTGACCACTCTTTATTACAATCAAGACATTGTGAAGTAAGGAAAAAGACGTCCCCGTAATCCTCATGTCAATCCCACCCCCACATACATCACCAATAGAGGTCCTCAACCTGCTGATAAGAGGAGGGGGCTATCACGCAGCTGAGGGTTCCGCCGATTCTTAGGATGTGTGCGCCTGATCGTATCCCAGGGGGTGGGGAGGCCAGGATCAATAGTGGGCCCTTTGAAGAGGAGTGACTCCATACAATAGGGGGCAGTAAACTGTATCTCCCGGCTTAGGCGATGGCCTCGGACCTGTGTGGACAATTGGACTCGGTGGAAGGGGTCATCAAAGGAGAGGTATTCATGCCGCGTGGACAATCAGGCGCATAGGGAGAGTTTACCAACAGAGGGGTATTCATGAAAGGAAAGGAGGTGTTTGGTCAGGCGCGAGCGTGACTCCCAAGGACAGAGTCTTGCAGAAGAAGAAGGTTTATGGCTTGCCCATGTGAGGGAGGAGGGGGAGCCAGGGTGCGCGGAGGATGCTCGCAGGGTCAGGGGAGCACGCTGGCGATCGATCGAGGACAGGGAGACCATGATACCTAAAATGTAAAAAAAAGGGTAGGGCTGATGACCCTTTTCGGAGATGCCCGGCGTTATCCACCTCTATACCACTCTAGTTATCAAACAAAGAGGCAGGCGCTG
Organism: Lissotriton vulgaris; assembly: GCF_964263255.1. Taxonomy (NCBI): domain Eukaryota; kingdom Metazoa; phylum Chordata; class Amphibia; order Caudata; family Salamandridae; genus Lissotriton; species Lissotriton vulgaris. The sequence continues at coordinate 5,504,492 of NC_141686.1, forward strand.
GAGACTTGAAGGCAGGAAACAGAAGATTTTATTCCGACGGAGCAGAACACATCAGATCAGACAACAAGGTATTGTCTCGAGGTGCTCTAACAGCCTCTCTGAGGCCTGGCCTCTTATACACTGGTTTATGGCATGTGACCACTCTTTATTACAATCAAGACATTGTGAAGTAAGGAAAAAGACGTCCCCGTAATCCTCGTGTCAATCCCACCCCCACATACATCCACAATAGAGGTCCTCAACCTGCTGATAAGAGGAGGGGGCTATCACGCAGCTGAGGGTTCCGCCGATTCTTAGGATGTGTGCGCCTGATCGTATCCCAGGGGGTGGAGAGGCCAGGATCAATAGTGGGCCCTTTGAAGAGGAGCGACTCCATACAATAGGGGGCAGTAAACTGTATCTCCCGGCTTAGGCGATGGCCTCGGACCTGTGTGGACAATCGGACTCGGTGGAAGGGGTCATCAAAGGAGAGGTATTCATGCCGCGTGGACAATCAGGCGCATAGGGAGAGTTTACCAACAGAGGGGTATTCATGAAAGGAAAGGAGGTGTTTGGTCAGGCGCGAGCGTGACTCCCAAGGACAGAGTCTTGCAGAAGAAGAAGGTTTATGGCTTGCCCATGTGAGGGAGGAGGGGGAGCCAGGGTGCGCGGAGGATGCTCGCAGGGTCAGGGGAGCACGCTGGCGATCGATCGAGGACAGGGAGACCATGATACCTAAAATGGCTGTCGTACATGTTTGTACGTGGGTGACAGGTTGGCGCAGACGATGTTTAGACTAAATTTCCACAGTCCTCCCTTTTAACACGTCCCGCCAACTTGTCAGTTCGGATTTATCCCCATAAGGCCACGTATTTCTAATTCATAGAGGGGACTCATGCGCTCATTTCTGAAGTCCAAAGTCTTTGGGCACATGCAGTTAGAAACGAGTGCACACAAGGATGGCAGGCATTGAATACTTAAGCAACACACACATAGTATCGCAATCGGTATCAATAAAAAGGTAAACAACCTCCAACCCCAGTCCTTCAAAGTGCCCCAGAACCAGCTCCCAAGCGACCATCCTTCTTGTTCTTGGTGAACCTCCGAGGAAAGTCTGTGGAGGTGTTCAATTGCTTTGTAGACTGAGGGCAAGTTATCTGGTACGTAGGTGCAACAGCTAGATCTGATGATGCGGCATGCTCCTCCTCGATCGGCTAGAACCACATCCAGAACAAGGCGGTTTTGAAGGGCCACAAGGCGGACCGCCTGAAGCTCCGCCGTGTTGTTAGCGAGGATGCCAGCCGTGATGTTGATCGTTGTTTCCACCGCCTGGGTCAGGTGTCGGATAGCGCGACTGTTCGCCATTGGGCCCCACAGAGGAACAAGTCCCTTTGCTGCATCCAGGAACTGTGCTCCAGTGGAGTCGGCTTGTTCAATGTCATTTGCGCGCCTCTGCCGATGATGGTTAGCAGGGGCTACATATGTGGGAGGTAGAACGAAGGCGATGTAGCAGGTACCCTTCCAACCTTTCGGGAGCCAGGTGTAAGCTTTGGTGCCACAAACAAAGTACATATTTGGAGAAGCAACAAAGGAAGGAGGATCAACTGAGTCCAATGTTCTGGTGATGCGGCAAGAACTGTGACCCACCAGCTGCGTTCCCTGGCCTTCGAGACACACAAGTCCTGTGATATTGATAACAGACAGAGCCACAGTCAGGGTGGCGGCAGTTTGTTTTTGCAGGTGAGAGAAGGTGGGTCTAGCCGGATTGTGGAGTACTTGCACTTCAACACGTTCTTTAGCTGGGATGTTCTTAAGGAAGGTGGCACCCGAGGGTATTATCCAAATCAAACAATCATTTCGTAATTTTGTCGCGTTTACATGACCTTACCCGGACCGCATGGACAGTTTCCTGTCTTCCGAATCCAGCGCCCGATCGTCCTCTATTCTTTGTGATGTTCGCGGCACTCCTGATGGTTCCCAGTCAGGACCGTATATCACTCGAGAGAGGTCTGTTCAGAACTAGTGAAGTTCGGATGATCGGCTGTTAGACGAGGGTCTATCGGACAGGAGCTCTCCCGATCGTTGCAGTCATTCACTCTGTCATCGGGACCTCTCCCACTGGATCCACGTGTCGCTGATGGGCCCCACGCTTTGGGACGCCAATTGTAGAAAAAGGGTAGGGCTGATGACCCTTTTCGGAGATGCCCGGCGTTATCCGCCTCTATACCACTCTAGTTATCAAACAAAGAGGCAGGCGCTGGAGACTTGAAGGCAGGAAACAGAAGATTTTATTCCGACGGAGCAGAACACATCAGATCAGACAACAAGGTATCGTCTCGAGGTGCTCTAACAGCCTCTCTGAGGCCTGGCCTCTTATACACTGGTTTATGGCATGTGACCACTCTTTATTACAATCAAGACATTGTGAAGTAAGGAAAAAGACGTCCCCGTAATCCTCGTGTCAATCCCACCCCCACATACATCCACAATAGAGGTCCTCAACCTGTTGATAAGAGGAGGGGGCTATCACGCAGCTGAGGGTTCCGCCGATTCTTAGGATGTGTGCGCCTGATCGTATCCCAGGGGGTGGGGAGGCCAGGATCAATAGTGGGCCCTTTGAAGAGGAGCGACTCCATACAATAGGGGGCAGTAAACTGTATCTCCCGGCTTAGGCGATGGCCTCGGACCTGTGTGGACAATCGGACTCGGTGGAAGGGGTCATCAAAGGAGAGGTATTCATGCCGCGTGGACAATCAGGCGCATAGGGAGAGTTTACCAACAGAGGGGTATTCATGAAAGGGAAGGAGGTGTTTGGTCAGGCGCGAGCGTGACTCCCAAGGACAGAGTCTTGCAGAAGAAGAAGGTTTATGGCTTGCCCATGTGAGGGAGGAGGGGGAGCCACGGTGCGCGGAGGATGCTCGCAGGGTCAGGGGAGCACGCTGGCGATCGATCGAGGACAGGGAGACCATGATACCTAAAATGGCTGTCGTACATGTTTGTACGTGGGTGACAGGTTGGCGCAGACGATGTTTAGACTACATTTCCACAGTCCTCCCTTTTAACACGTCTCGCCAACTTGTCAGTTCGGATTTATCCCCATAAGGCCACGTATTTCTACTTCATAGAGGAGACTCATGCGCTCATTTCTGAAGTCCAAAGTCTTTAGGCACATGCAGTTAGAAACGAGTGCACACAAGGATGGCAGGCATTGAATACTTAAGCAACACACACATAGTATTGCAATCGGTATCAATCAAAAGGTAAACAACCTCCAACCCCAGTCCTTCAAAGTGCCCCAGAACCAGCTCCCAAGCGACCATCCTTCTTGTTCTTGGTGAACCTCCGAGGAAAGTCTGTGGAGGTGTTCAATTGCTTTGTAGACTGAGGGCGAGTTATCTGGTACGTAGGTGCAACAGCTAGATCCGATGATGCGGCATGCTCCTCCTCGATCGGCTAGAACCACATCCAGAACAAGGCGGTTTTGAAGGGCCACAAGGCAGACCGCCTGAAGCTCCGCCGTGTTGTTAGCGAGGATGCCAGCCGTGATGTTGATCGTTGTTTCCACCGCCTGGGTCAGGTGTCGGATAGCGCGACTGTTCGCCATTGGGCGCCACAGAGGAACAAGTCCCTTTGCTGCATCCAGGAACTGTGCTCCAGTGGAGTCGGCTTGTTCAATGTCATTTGCGCGCCTCTGCCGATGATGGTTAGCAGGGGCTACATATGTGGGAGGTAGAACGAAGGCGATGTAGGAGGTACCCTTCCAACCTTTCGGGAGCCAGGTGTAAGCTTTGGTGCCACAAACAAAGTACATATTTGGAGAAGCAACAAAGGAAGGAGGATCAACTGAGTCCAATGTTCTGGTGATGCGGCAAGAACTGTGACCCAGCAGCTGCGTTCCCTGGCCTTCGAGACACACAAGTCCTGTGATATTGATAACAGACAGAGCCACAGTCAGGGTGGCGGCAGTTTGTTTTTGCAGGTGAGAGAAGGTGGGTCTAGCCGGATTGTGGAGTACTTGCACTTCAACACGTTCTTTAGCTGGGATGTTCTTAAGGAAGGTGGCACCCGAGGGTACAGGACACAGGGGAGCAGAGGTCCTTCCGGTTTTGTTCAGCCAGAACCCATAGTAGAAGTGTGATACTGTTTGGCCGGAAGTGGCGTTGTCCTTGTGGCTCTCTTGCATGAGGATCAGCCAGGCGAGGCAGGAGCCGTGAACTGAGAAAGGAGAAGGGATGAAAGGGATTGAGTGTCCAGTGGCGTGCGGGAGCAACCCGCAGATCCAGCAGTTTGTGGCATTTGCAGCAAGGTTGTGTTGGTGCAACAGTTGCACGAAGGAATTGTTCCAGATCTCCCTGCGCCTTTCTCGGAGCTGAGGTGACAGGGAGATTAGGTGATTCTCTCTCGTAGGGGTTGGCTGAGCAGTGGGAAGCAATACCTGACGAGCGGGTGTGTTTTCCTCCAGGATCCAGAAGGAGGTCATGAGGAGGAGGCAAAAGAGAAAGACAACGAAGAAGGCGATTGTCTTTGATTTGTGCAGATTGTCAATCTTTGGGTTCCTGTAGCGGGTATTTCCTGTTGCTTCCATCATCTTCTTATCTGGCGCTTCCATCATCTTCTTATCTGGCGCTTCCATCATCTTCAAGGTGCTCGGTAGCGGGCAGAACCACAGACTTTGTTTAGCTTCTCTCCCGGTAACCCTTGGTTGTGTTTAGGTCACCGTTCTGAGATTTTAACTTAGTCCGTGGCCTGCTTAGCCGAAGCTCCCTTCTTTCGTCGCAGGAAATACCCTTCTCTGGATGGCACAGTGGGATCAGGGAATTTTGCAAGTTCAAGTGCCTCGGTGTCGGGATAACAGTTCAATGCTGGCCGGTCTTTGTTGAGAAGCTCTTCTTGGGTGTTGACGTTTTCTGTCGTGGCCAGGGTCGGGGAGACCCTCTTGCAGTGGTGTGCGTGCAGCCAGTGCCGCTTCCCCTCCACTCGAAGCGCCGTCCGGGTGGTGATCAGCACTTGCCAGGGGCCCGTCCACCGGGGTTCCAGACTCTTGGCCCGTTGAAAGTTTCGGACTAGCACAAAGTCCCCCGGTTGGATGTCGTGGCCTGGGCCCCTGGAAGCATCGGGGATGGCCTGCTGCACCTGTTGATGAATTACAGACAACGTTTTAGTCAACTTGCACAGGTAATCAGACAGTAGGACGTCCGGGACGTCATGAATGGAAGTTGGTTTGGGGGCAGTCCAGAGGTTCATCGGTCGCCCGAATACAACCTTGTAGGGAGTCAAATGGTGTTTGGTGGGAGTGGAGCGCATCGATAGCAATGCCAGTGGGAGGGCATCTGGCCACTTAAGTCCAGTGGTGGCCACTATTTTTGACAGTTTCAGCTTCAATGTGGCATTATGTCGCTCCACCAAACCGGCGGATTGGGGGTGGAAGACTGCATGAAATCTCTGCTTCACCCCCAACCCTTTCAAGATTAGTTGGATGACCTCAGCTATGAAGTGGGGGCCATTGTCGCTCCATAAAATTCGACAAAGCCCATAGCGAGGGAAGAACTCTTTCAGTAATACCTTGGCAGTAGTCATGGCAGTGTTGTCACGGGTTGGATAGGCCTCTACCCATTTGCTGAAGGCACATACAATGACTAGTACATACTTCAAGCCTTGGCATCTCTCTAGCTGGATGTAATCCATCTGGAGGACCTCAAAGGGGTGATCGGGGATCCCAAACCCTCCCCGAGGTACCACAGTTCCCTTCCCGGGGTTGTGTTGCAAACAGATAAGGCACTGCTGGACCAGGCGTTTGGCTGAGTCGGGGATTTTGTCGTTGTACCAGACTTTGGAAATTAGTTCGATCATGGGTGCAGATCCTATGTGTGCGGGGGAATGCGCCATAGTCAGTACCGGGATCAGGTATGAGTCAGGCAGCAGCCATCTGTTTGCGTCTTTTGTCCGCCAGCAGCCCTCATCGTCCTTCAAACCCACCCGTCCCCACTCGGTCAGTTCGTGAGGGGTGCTGGCCGACTGGATGTCTCTAATCATTTCCCTAGCGTCAGTCCATTTCTCTGCTTGTGACCTGGTCACATATATGTGTGTCACCGTCTTATTCTCAGCTGTTGTTCGTGCAGTGATGTCGGCCAGTGCGTTCCCTTGTCCGACTAAGTCTGTCACCTTCTTGTGTGCCTGGCATTTGATCACTGCTAATCGTTTGGGGAGGAGAACTGCTTCAATCAAAGCAGTAACCAGATCTCCGTGAAGGATGGGTGTGCCGTGTGACGTCAGGAATCCCCTTTCCCTGCATAGGAGCCCAAAATGGTGAACCATCCGAAGGCATACTGGCTGTCTGTATATACGTTCGCGGTGGTTCCTGTGGCTATGATGCATGCTCGTGTGAGGGCTATCAGCTCCGCTGCCTGTGCAGATCGTTGTGTGATGCGGGCTGTCTCAACTACTGTCCGGGCTGTCGTGACTGCATAGGCAGCTGAAGTGGTGCCATCTGGGAGTTTGATGCATGAGCCGTCTACCCATAGCTCTCCATCAGGGTCTGTAAAAGCAGTGTCTCGGAGGTCAACTCTACTCCTAGTTTGTTCGTCCGTGAGGGTTACACAGTCGTGTATGGGAGGCACGTCGGGGTCATTTTCAGGCAGGGGCAACAGTGTGGCAGGATTCAAAGTCGTGCATCACTTTAGCGTGATGTGGGGTGCAAGTAGCGTCAATTCGTACCCTGTCAGTCGTGCGCTAGTCAGGTGTTGGGTCTTGGTTTGGTTCAAAAGGGTGTCGACCGCATGGGGTACTAACACAGTGAGGGAGTTCGAAAGTACGATTCCCTCGCTCTGACGGATAGAGACAGCAGCGGCAGCTACTGCTCGAAGGCAGGCAGGCAAAGCTCTGGCTACAGGGTCAAGAGTGGCAGAGAAGTAGGCACAAGGGCGCTGCTTAGGACCAAAAGACTGAGTTAGGACAGCTAATGCACACCCCTCCCTTTCATGGGTGAAGAGGGAGAAGGGTTTGGAGTAATCCGGGGTTCCCAGGACGGGTGCTGAACAGAGGGCATCCCGTAACTCCTTAAAGGATGCTTGACACTCAGGGGTCCAAGGGAGTGGGAAGGGGGCATCTTTGGTCAACAAGGCAAGTAGGGGTTTTACAATGAGGCTGAAATTTGGTAACCATTGTCTGCAAAAAGAGGTAAGGCCAACCAAAGAGCGAACTTGCTTTTGTGTTTTTGGGATGGGGGTGTCTAGGATGGTTTGGATTCGATCGGGCGTAAGTTTCCTCCCTTCTTTGGACAGGAGATGGCCTAGGTATGTCACTTGTGGCTGGCAGAACTGTAATTTCTTTTTGGAGACTTTGTGGCCATTTTCTGCAAGAAAGTGCAGGAGTTGGATAGTAGCTGTGATTGCAAGTGGGGTGGTGTCGGCCGCTAAAAGGATATCATCGACATATTGGATCAACACCACTCCATCTGGTAGCTGGACGGCGTCCAGCTGTCTTTTGAGGGCCTGGCTGTAAATGCTGGGACTTTCAGTGTACCCCTGGGGAGCTCTACAAAATCGGTACGAGCGGGATTTTAGGGTGAAGCCGAAGAGATAACGGCTGTCTGGGTGGATGGGGATAGAGAAAAACGCATTCTTAAGGTCAATAACAGTGAAGGTGGTGGCAGTGGACGGAATGAGGGTCAAAATGGTGGTGATGTCTGAGACTACGGGGTATTGGGGTACAACCACTTTGTTAATCTCTCGCAGGTCGATGATGAAGCGGTACGCTTTCTCATCTCCCTCGCCTTGCTTTTTAACAATGGGTAGGATAGGGCTGTTGCAGACATTGCTAACCACTTCTTCGACCACTCCTGCATCTACCAGGGACTGAATGATCGCTACCAGTGCCTTCTCGACCTCGGGCGATATCCGATACTGTGGGAGTTTCGGGAGCATAGCGTCCTGTCTTACAGTTATATGAATGGGGTCAATCATCATTCGTCCCACATCAGAGTCATTCTTGGCCCATAGGTACGGGGGCAGGGTGTCGAGCAAGGACAGATCAGCATCAGTTATGGAGCACATGTGTCGTGCAGGGCAGGATTTGGGCATGCCTGGGTTGTCGTACAGGATGACTCGGACTCCATCTGGGGAACACCTAATGGTAGCTCGAAAATGCTTCAGTAAGTCAATGCCCATAATGGCGTCAGGGGAGTTGGAGGAGAGCAGAAATGTTGTGTCAGTGGTGTTGCTTTCTAGGTCAAAGGTGATAGGCACGGACAGGGGGTTAGTGGAGGGCGTCCCATCGAAGCCTATCGATGTAATGTGTGAGCCAGACAAGGGTGCCCTTGGAATCAGTCGTTTCGATAACACACTACGTGTCGCCCCAGTGTCCACCAAAAATGGAGACTCTGTACCTAGGACCTTAGCAGTGACGTAAGGACCTTGCTGGTCAACACAGAGCTCGACTGGATCCCTCCCTTGCCCCTGGCAGTCCTATGCAAAATCGGGGGCATTCTCACCGTCGGATAGTTGATACTGGTTCTGTCGGGGACGGTCAAATGTGTTCGATCTCCCTGGTCTGTCATTGTTGGTGTCGTTTGTGTGCCCTTGTCCTTGTCCCTTATTTCTTGGCCCACCCGCTACGTCCTTGGGGTCCCTATTTCTGGTCATCTCTAACAGAACCGGACACTGGGATTTCCAATGGCCGAATCCTTTGCAGAAGGCGCATTGGTCCTCGCTAATGTCTCTACGTCCAATGTGGGGTGTTGGGGTGTGGTCTTTGGGAGGTGGATTTCTAGGGGTAGTCGATTGGTAGTTCCCCCTGTGGGGTTCCCGTCCGACCACTATACCTTGTATCTGGGCTATCATCACCCTTCTTTCAAATCTTTCTTCTTTTTCTCGGATGCCCTATCACTCTCATTCTTCTGGTGTTCGTAGTACTGAGCCATCTGAAGGATAGCTGCGGGTTTGGAGGCCCCCCAACTACTCTCACTCGTCTGCAGCTTTTGGGAGACCTCTTGTGATAGGCCCTTTACATAATTTTGTACAAACAGGTGTTGTCCGGTTGCGGTGGTCATATCTTGGCCATTGTAGTCGGAGAACACTGTCTCGAATCGGGAGAAGTATTCCGATACATCTTCCTGGGGTTTCTGACGACAGGCCGTGACTATCAACCAGTCTACCTTTTTCTCTGGGATCAGTGTCTTTAACTTCTGAACTAATTTGTCGGGGAGTTCTAATATGTCCTTTACTGGTTTCTTTCCGGGCACTCGTTGTCTATCTAGGTCACTGAGTTGTTTCCAGGTATGTCCGAACAGATCCGTGTGGTCAGCCTTCCGGATTTGCTTCCACACGTCAGCTGGCAGGCATAACCCGAAAAACAAGTCAATGTCCGCTAAAGTCATTATCGTCGAACCCAAGGCTGTGCCTAACTCGGTATAGAATGCTGTCGGGTTCTTTCTTAAATCGGGCAGAGTTTGTCTAAAAGTTAAGATATCTTGTCGGTCCCATGGTTGGTAAACCCAATTGTACACAACCCTCCCTTTTGCATCTTCATGGTAAATATAATTGTTTGTTCGCTGACCACGTGGCGGACCCAGTAAGGGGCCGCCTCTCTGATGGGCATCATAGAGTTGGCTACTTCTACTGAGGACTCGGTTGTTTCAGGGACTGTAATCTTGATTTCTGGTTTCTGTTCCGTGAGGTGGCGGAAGACCTCAAGCATTTGCATGAAGAGGTCCGTCGCCCCACGTTCAGTCCCATCTCCAACATCAATCTTTCTATATAGTGTTGTCAGTTTAGCGGGGCCTTTAGTCTGATACCTATCTTCATATGCGTTCAGGGTGTGGTAGCTGAATCGTAAAATGAAATGCTGTCTGTGACTGTCGGCATGCAAATTATACATGTTCATTGTGTATTCTTCGCTCTCCTTTCGTTCTACTAGCGTTTGTGCTATTTTGTCAATCCCATCCCGCTCATCTTTGCTCAACCTATTTGGTCTGGCTGGTGGTTGCTTGCTAGCCTCTGGGTCATCTGGCGGTACTGTTAATGTGGCTGGTGCGGAGACCGTGAGGGCTGGTGCACTAGCGCTAAGGTCGCTCTCGTTCGCACTCAGGGCTTGCAGGTGTTGTTGGCAGGGGGCATATGGAGGAGGCATGTAGATGATTGGGGGACCTAGTAGTAACTCATCGTTCGCCCGCTGTTTGGAGGGCAATTCAGGGTAGAGCGTAGAGGGGGTCCTAACAGGACATTGACCTGTCAGCCCTGATTCTTGTTTTTGTGTAGCTTCTTTTCTTTCTTTTCTTTCTTCTTCTAGTTGCTTAGCGGCTAGGTGGGCTGCCTTTCGTAATTCTTTCCCTATTTTTGCTTCTTCTCTTTTTCTTCGTTGTTCCGTTTCTTTGCGCCACATGCCGATACTATCGAGCATAGTGGGCGTAGTTTTATTTTTCTGGAGCGCTATTTCTAATGTTTTTATTTTATGATCATCAAAGGAACCTATCAGTGGCCACTGACTTTCAGGGTTCTTCTTTGTATATTTATGCCATAACTTAGTATAAGCTATAGCGACTAGTCCATGCTTAGTGAACATGTCCTTATTAGGGGTGCCCTCCAGCGGAGCTGGATGGTTCATCTCTAATAAGTGGTCCGGGCTAAACAGGCTACCAATCAGTGGGGAGAAGATAGGCATGACGGGTTACAACGGGGACAAAGGTCTGCACTACCTATCTTATCATGGCGTGCAAAGACTAGACAGAATATTTCTATTCTCCGTTGTTTGCAGGCGGTGAATACCTCAAAAGAACCAATACCGAACACTTAATGTACGGTCAATCAAACAATCAGTGGGGAGAATAAGTAGGTACGACGGGTTAAAAGTTTGCGTTACCTACTTTTTCTCTACCTGCAAAGAGAGACCTTGTTCTTCCCTGTTTGCAGACAGAGAATCTCCAGACAACAATCCACGAACAACAGTTCGGGAAAACAGTGGGGGAGGAAGATAGGCACGACGGGTTACAACGGGGACAAAAGTCTGCGTTACCTATCCTTCACTGCTTGCAAAGAGAGAGCCTGTTGTTTCTCCGTTTGCAGACGGTGAATCTCCAGAAGAATCAACAAAGCGTAATACTAGTGTTATCCAAATCAAACAATCATTTCGTAATTTTGTCGCGTTTACTTGACCTTACCCGGACCGCATGGACAGTTTCCTGTCTTCCAAATCCAGCGCCCGATCGTCCTCTATTCTTCGTGATGTTCGCGGCACTCCTGATGGTTCCCAGTCAGGACCGTAGATCACTCGAGAGAGGTCTGTTCAGAACTAGTGAAGTTCGGATGATCGGCTGTCAGACGAGGGTCTATCGGACAGGAGCTCTCCCGATCGTTGCAGTCGTTCACTCTGTCGTCGGGACATCTCCCACTGGATCCACGTGTCGCTGATGGGCCCCACGCTTTGGGACGCCAATTGTAGAAAAAGGGTAGGGCTGATGACCCTTTTCGGAGATGCCCGGCGTTATCCGCCTCTATACCACTCTAGTTATCAAACAAAGAGGCAGGCGCTGGAGACTTGAAGGCAGGAAACAGAAGATTTTATTCCGACGGAGCAGAACACATCAGATCAGACAACAAGGTATCGTCTCGAGGTGCTCTAACAGCCTCTCTGAGGCCTGGCCTCTTATACACTGGTTTATGGCATGTGACCACTCTTTATTACAATCAAGACATTGTAAAGTAAGGAAAAAGATGTCCCCGTAATCCTCGTGTCAATCCCACCCCCACATACATCCACAATAGAGGTCCTCAACCTGCTGATAAGAGGAGGGGGCTATCACGCAGCTGAGGGTTCCGCCGATTCTTAGGATGTGTGCGCCTGATCGTATCCCAGGGGGTGGGGAGGCCAGGATCAATAGTGGGCCCTTTGAAGAGGAGCGACTCCATACAATAGGGGGCAGTAAACTGTATCTCCCGGCTTAGGCGATGGCCTCGGACCTGTGTGGACAATCGGACTCGGTGGAAGGGGTCATCAAAGGAGAGCTATTCATGCCGCGTGGACAATCAGGCGCATAGGGAGAGTTTACCAACAGAGGGGTATTCATGAAAGGAAAGGAGGTGTTTGGTCAGGCGCGAGCGTGACTCCCAAGGACAGAGTCTTGCAGAAGAAGAAGGTTTATGGCTTGCCCATGTGAGGGAGGAGGGGGAGCCAGGGTGCGCGGAGGATGCTCGCAGGGTCAGGGGAGCACGCTGGCGATCGATCGAGGACAGGGAGACCATGATACCTAAAATGGCTGTCGTACATGTTTGTACGTGGGTGACAGGTTGGCGCAGACGATGTTTAGACTAAATTTCCACAAAACAAAGCTCCCTATGGAGCAGGCAAAGCACTCAGAAGTACCAATTTATTACCAGACAGATGTGTTTCAGCAGGGGTTTACCTTCCTCAATGCTGGTAGTGTGAAATTTACCCATGCCATTAATTGGTCTTTAAAAACACCCCCCTTCAGGGATAGATCATTGCCATTGAGGACTGACTGCTAATTCTCAGTCATTTACTATGCCAGGAAATTGAAAAGTCTCATTGATCCCAATTATGGTGCATTCTGGGCTCATTGTAGCTGCAATAGTCTTCCTCCTCGCAGTGAGCACACACCCCACAGTGGCCAAAGTCCATTGCTGGCATGCTGGCTTTTGTAAATCCTCTATGGAGCACTTATGAGGCTATAAGAAATATTCTGTATTGTCATGGAGATAGGCTGTGCCTTCACACTGTGTTAAGTTAGCATGAGCTTATTAGACGTTTAAACGCCATTTTTCCTTTCTGCTGCTTCTGCACACAGCACATACTGTTATTTATACTTTGAGCATAGTAGAATATTTTGCTTCACACGAGAATAATATGTTTTTCCTATAGTATCAGCTTTTCTTGGTAAGCTATGTCTGAACAGTGAGTGCCGAGGTCTTCAAGGTTATTTCAACACAGTGGTTGTTGTTCAGTCTGATCAGCGCACGTCCTAAACATAACACATATGCAGCTGTGGCTAAATCTGGTTTTGGCACGTTTAATAATGCACTGCGCAGAGCATGCAAACACACTTGATGAATATTCGCATGCAGAGAGCTGGTGTAGAAGATGATGTGATCCCTTTCTACTAAGACCAGAGGTATGGGGCTGCCATTATAAAACCCAAAGAGACCTTCTTTAGATATAATATAATATACTAGCAAGAGAGGGTAAGACTTAGGTGTAATTTAGCCTTCTTCCCTTTAGCATTTTAACATGCTTTCTCCCTTTGTATTTTATGGAATAGTAACTATGCTGATAACCTTGTTGCTTATAATATGTGTGCTTGTATTAGCTAAGATACTGCGCCTGAGAACACAGCATTAAAAATAAATATTTCAAACTTGCATGTGTCTTCATTTACTCCTCGTTTTGGAATAGTATGATAGTATAACGAAAGAGTTTTCATGTGTTCCACGTTACCTGAGGTGTTCTAAGTTCATGTTCTCGGTTGTCTAATCATTGGGGGTGTGTAAGAACCAATGAGGCACTGATTGCTAGTCTGGGAGGGGATTTTGGATACTAAGGTGAGTTTTGGCACACCCTAATTCACTGAGGTTCCAAGTCTCTATGCACATTTCTGTGTATAAACGGGCCAAAATGGGCGGGAGATCATTCTCACATCTGGGTCCAACCCTGTGGAACACTCTTCCCATTCAAATACGCAAAGAGGAAAACCTACAGGATCTTCAGGAAAAGTGTAAAGACCTGGTTGTTTGACCTATAAGTACCCTGGATTCTCTCTCTGGTTAGCTGGGCTCGTGATCCTCCTTTTCGGCGCCGGGAAACCCTTTGTGGGTAGCTGCGCGCCTTATAAATACTATAAAATAAATAAATAAATAAATCCCTGTGACAGTATCCTTCATTAATCCGCTATCACCATCTTTCATGCCACATACTTGCAGGTTTTGGTTTAGTCACTCTCTGCGATAAAATCATTCACTGAGTTCCCCTTCGGCCAGGAAAGGTGATGAATCATTCAGAACTCCCCAGGGCCTTTTTTGGGCACCAGCCCCAATGGTGACACAATCAAGTCCTCCAATGGCCAGTCCGTAAAGGGGCCCGCCATCCTTCCTTCTGACACCTCTTTTTCCAATTTTGCTGCCACAATTGCAGGCAGTTGCTTAGCTGATTTCAGTTTGTACGCCCAGCGCCTTGCTCTAGGCCCCTGGTAGCCCACCCGGAAGCCTTCTTGAAAACCCCATTGCAACCACAGTGCTGCCTCTCTGTCAAGGTAGACTGAAATCCATGGGCCCATGGCATCCAGCTTAATTGGAGTAGGGGGCCCTTGGTCCCACCTGCCCTCTCCCTCTTGTTGCCCGCCACTTCTCACTGGGGTGACCAGGTTGAAGCACTGGACAAGGGGGTGTCTACCCCAGCACTTAGAGCATTCATGATTAAACTTACAATGGTGCCTCGTGCAGGACCCTTTGTTGAAGTTCCAGCAGGCCCCTGTATTTGCCCCAGCTGGTTTGGACGGCCCGCCCATGCTCCCCGCTCCCACACTGTTCCCAGCCCCCCCCACACTGGGTGATACGTGCCTGAAAGGACTGGAAGGTCACCAGCAACCCGCTCACCGTATGAGTGGATCCTGTTGATTACATGGATGACATACACTGCATCCACAACTCCTGATCAAACCTCTGCCCAAGGCTTGTCAAGGTTGATGCTGACTCGCACCCAAAGCTCTTCGTCATAACTCAGCCACGCTGCACCACCCAAGTGCATCTGAGCTTTCCTGATTATGTCCATGCATTTTAGCAAAGCTATCACTCGGTCCAGATATTTTTCGCAGTATATACTGGCAAAAATCAGAAATGCTGAGGTCCAATTTTCCATCGTAATAAGGACCCTCGGCCGTCTCGTCAGTTCCCATTCCTCCTCCTTGGAACCCTCCTTGGCCTGTAATTCCCAATGTAGTAATTTGAAAATATCGACATAATCGTGTTTCCATATCCTGGCCCTGGTTTTATCCGAGAGATGGGGACACAGTGGCATCGCTAAACCCATGTACTGGAGCTTCTTCTGGTGCTTATCACCCAACTTATCCACCTTATTGTCTGTCCCCACTGGTGCGTCCATCTGGACCCCGGTCCCCACTACATTGACAGTCTGAACCCACATCCCCACCAAACGTACCTGCCCCGACCCATCTCATTGGTTTTGTGGACTAACGCAGCCCTGTATCTTCCCGTACCCTACAGCTACCACTTGGAGGGATTTCCCTTTCGCGTCCACCCTCATCTCCCTCCAGGCCGACCACCACTTCCCCGTACCTGAGGGTCCTCTTTGTGTTCCCATGTTGCTGACTCAGCCACCGGTCTTCCGCTGGTGCAACGCCTTCCCTTTGATCACTGCCTTTTCCTGCAAGACACCAATTTTCTTGTTTGCCCCGCTAGAGACCCCTGGCAAAACCCTATCCCCTTCGTCCTTCTCATGCAAATCACCATCCTCCGATTCATCACTCTCGTCCTCATAGTCCAACACCAACTCTGTCACATTTTCTGCATGCTCACTCACTCTCTCCTGCCTTCCTCTCTTTTGCTCAAGCCCCGCGCTCAGGTTCCTCGCCACGCCTTTCTGCTTAGCATGCTCCTTCGGCAGCAGGTTGGCAGCCGCGGACCCCGCTACTTCTGTCTGATGTGCTGGAGACGTGTTGTGCCCTGACGGTCCTCCCCTCCCAGTGGATGCTGCCCAGTAAACACCCTCCCCCAGGCTGCTCCAACCTGAGGGGTCCTCAGCACCATCGGGCCTCACCGCCGTACAGGCTTTCCTTGTCCCACCACCTACCTGCCATTCCCCACTCCTAAACCCCCCCCACCTGTCCTCTGTCTCAGTTGCCTCAGCTCCTTGATCTTGTCCTCTAAGGAGAGCCCCGCCCACCATGGCAAACTCGGGGGCAATTCATCTCCCTATTCCCTAGCTCAGTCCCCACTTTGCTCTGTTCCCTGGAACATGAAGGTCCGACGTAGGCCTCCCCCTGCAGACCCGCAGTATTTGCCTTCTGTTTTGCTGGGGCCTGCCTTGTTGGAGCTTTCATGTGCCCTGTAGCCGTTTTAGGCCTAGTAGTCAGGTCTAATGGCATACTGGCATCCTCCTCATCCCCCTGCCCTCTCCCCCATCATCAGCACTTCCCACAAACACTACGTCTGCCTCGCCCTTCTACTCCTTCTCACCAGTTCCTTCAGCGCCTGTCAGGCATGCGGGCAAGCTCTGCCTCCTGCCCCCACACGTCCCTCTGGAAGTGCCCTGCCCCCCTGGGCCCAAGGGGGTCTCTATGTTGTCAGTGGTTCATCAAGACATTCCGCGATCGCAGGCTCTACGCCCCCAGACACTGACCGCATGGGCTGGACCATGCCGACCCACATATCTGCCAAAATGCCAGGACGGAGTAAATCCGCACTTCCAAGGATGTGCAGTGCCTCGCGCACCTCGTCAGAATCCGCGCTGGCCATCTCCTGCGATAGGCGCTGCTATCACGCACTGGATCTCGCCACTGTCCCCTGCCACAAAGGCCTTCCACATGCACCGACCCACTCCTTACTAGCAATCAATTACATAACACTACCTAACCTCCCTATCCCGGTGGTTCCACGTGCTGGGAAAGAGGCCGGAAGCTCCCACCCCAGCACCTTTATAATCACCACCGGTCTGCCCCCAATAGCACCCCTTCGAAATCCCACCCCACCTTGTCCTTCGGGCTGCGTGAAGATCCCGGGGCAAGACTAGTCTACGACTTTGCTTCACCCAGGGGCCAACATTGCTTTACTCTTTAGGTTTTTTAAGCTTATGCTTTGGATTGTGTTAGGTAGTGTACTGGACACTTTTTTCATGCTTTATTTATTTTTGTCACCTTTACAGCAACTGTAACACTTCACAGTTACCGGCTTATCATAGCTGTTGGCACCACAACGTCTTTACTAGGAGGTTGTTTTACTTTGACCTCAGGTAAGATGGCGTCAGCTGTCTGGGGCATCATTCCCTCTTTGTGTTTAGAATGTGTCAAATGTGTATCGGCAAGCGTGTGGGATTAATGATTTACTTGGTTAACAGAATGCTAATTAAATGACATACCTGGGTCTGAACATTGACTGTGTGGCTCTTAGTCTTTGATGTTCTTATTTAGCTCTTTTTCTGTTGTGTGAGCATGTTTAGTTATATACGACTAAGTAATTATGACAATGGATGAACTTAAGACCGTTTTGGTCAACTAAGGGTTTATCGAATGACATGCCCTCGAACCAATTGAATCATAACCTTTATCTTAACCTTTGGAGACAACTTCACAGTTTGCTCTGTTTACTTGGAATATTTGCGTTCATGAAAACGTATGGTCGCCTTTCCCTTTCCCAGCATAATAGAATTTTTTTGATGGCACTGAACTCTTCTGCTAAAATGTTTGGCTGACTTCTGAAAAATTGTCTGAAATCAATTGATTTTTGTCCTGATTCTGAACCTTAGATATTTCGGTCTGGTTGCCCTGGTAGCCTTGTAAATGATTATTAAAATTTTGAAAAGAATCCTTTTATGAATCGGTAGCCAGTGCAGGGTTTTGAGTCCTGCTGCAGAAGAAGAACCCTTTGGTAGCTTGAGTCCTAACCTAGCTGCCACATTCTGGACCACCTGTAATCTTTTTAGAACAGTCTTATTCACTCCTGCATACAGGCTGTTGCAGTAGTCCAGACTGGACAGGATTACTGCTAGAGCGACTGCTTTCCTAGTGCTCATAGGAAGTATATCATTGGATTTTTCTAGGGTAAGAATTAGCTGTGTATCATCCGTGCATGAAATGAATTCGATGTCGAAGGTGTCCATCAAGGTGAGCAGCGATGTCATGTGAAGATTAAATAGAGCTGGGCTCAAGGACGAGCCCTGAGGGACCCCTGATGATAGATTTTTTTTCTGTGGATTTGTAACTACCAAGTGTTACTATATTATGCCTGTTTTCCAGAAAAGATGATACCCAGGCAAGCACCTTTTTGATAATGACACTATTAGCAAGCCTATCTCTCAGAATGTCATGAGAGACCGTGTCTAAAGCAGCCGACAAGTTCAAAAGAATCAGTACTGCATACTTGCCCTGTTCTAGGGCTAACTTTAGGGTTTCAGTGGTGTGGAGCAGCACTGATTCTGTTGAGTGACTAGGTCTAAAACCATATTGTTTAAGATATTTTCTTGCTGCAAAAGGTCATTAAGTTGTCTATTTGCCACCTTCTCTGCTATTTTGCTCAGACATGGTGGCAACAAAATAGGTCTGAGGTTGGACAGGGTGGTGGGGTCAGGAATTTTCTGTTTTTGTAAAGGGTTTACAGCTGCAATTGTCCAGTTGTCTGGTTCACTTGATAACCTAAAGGAGGAATTCATTATTTGATTTATGGTCGGATTTATCCACAAGTGCATGCATGGAGCGAAGGGTGAACCTAACTTGCATGAGAGAATAGCTTGCCTAGACTGTTCAAGACTGATCTCCTTGAAGCATGTAAGTTCTATTCTAGTTCCTGAAGTTTGTGCTTCACTGACCGAGGGGATTTTTTCTGTGAAGGCTTTTTAGGTCTATAATTTTATTTTCAAACAATTCGACAATTTGGTCACATAATCCTTGTGATAGCTGAATTTCCTGTTCTAAAACTTTTTGGTTCCATGTAAGATTTCACAATATTAAAAATTTGCTGTTGCCTGATTGATTTGATTAGAGTAGTAGACCTTCTTTTCTATTTTAACATGCTGATGGTATTGTCTAAGAACTACTTTGAAAGATAACAGGTCTTCTGATTTATAGTTCTTTCTCCATATTCGTTTCAATTTTCTGCATTGACCTTGTAAGTCTTTTAGATGGGTGTGTACCAGGGAGCAGAATATATATTAATGGTGTTTTTCCTAGGAGAGGCAAATGGAGCCAGAGCATCAGCTAAGGAGTCATCCAATCATTGAACAGGTTGTTGCCAATCGAGGGGTTAAATGTAAGGGTAGGTTTACCCGCTTCCGCTGTTGCCTGAGGGCTGGTAAGCATGTTATTCCACTTACGTCTCAATATGAGTCCGGGTTGTCTAGGGTTTTCCGCTGATTGAGCCATATTATAGCCAATCCTGAATGGGATAAGCGTGTGATCTGACCAGGTTATCGTCACTGGGGTATACGAAATTAGGCATGCGGAGTTGGTGTAAATACCATCTAAGGTATGCCCTGCGCAATGTATGGGCCCCTCTATTAATTGTTTTGGACCCAAAGCGTTCATAATTTCCATAACGTTTTTGGTGCTAGGAATGTCACTTGCTTCTAGGTGTATGTTGAAGTACCCTAGGATGGTAAAATTGGAATATGTAACCACCGCAGAGCTTATACTTTCCCCTCGGGTGTCTAAAAAATTGAGGGTAGAACAAGGGGGTCTATAAATCAGAGCTCCCGCGAATGTCATATAACTGGCTAGATGTAAGCAGAAGCAAAAGCTCTCTGCTTCTTTTAATTCTGTAATGTTAGTTAAAGAGCAGTTCAAATAGTCCTTGTAAATTATTGCTAGACCCCTCCCTCTTTGCCCATTTCTATCTTGTCTGGCCATGGTGTATCCTTGTGGGAAGGCTTGCACAATGTCAGTTTAGAACACTCCTTCAGCCATGTTTCAGTAACGAACAGACAATCTAAATTCATATTTGCTAACAACTCCTAAATCTGTGGTGCATTTTTGGCTACGGATCTTGCATTGACAAGAACTCAGTGTAATTGATTGTGGTAGGTTTTGTATTCTGCAGGGAGGACTTGATCATGTGCGGTAATATGAGTGCAAAAGGTGAGTCTGCAATTACGACAGCTTAATGGGCCATTCATATTCTACCTATTGAGAAGAACTTCACAGTTACTGGCATTTATGTTAAGGGCCCGTAGATCATTCCTGGTATATTGCAATTCTATTCTAGGACCAGCAGCATTTCTAGTCCTGGCCGCATTCCAGACATGGACAGGCACAGACAGGCTTGCTTTTGGCTGCGCGTCTGGTGCAGCATATGGTTTTAATAGTGTGCAGGAAGCCAACCACTAGCGCAGAAACCTGCCGGAAGTGGGTGTATCCTCAATGGATGGGACTGCCTTTCTCTGCTAAAGCAGCCTACAATTGCCGTGCAGACCGGAAATGCAGCCCTTAGTAAAAGTGCAAAGTGCAAGAGAAAAGAAACTGCTTGCCAAGAAACTGCTCGCCAGTGCGGAAACAGTACAAAGGTAAATTGCCCTTATTATAATATCTACACAAATGAGGTGCCAGCATTGCCCCAATAGGATAAAAAGTAGTGATTTTTTTAAATTACTTGCAAACAAGTAGTTAAGAATAATGAGATAAAAAGAGCATACTCGCCCTGGCCCGCGCTACACAGACAGCCAGTCCCTAATGCTCATTAGACACTATAAAATATCCCCAAAACTTGCTTGGTCAGCTCTTCCCCTCCTCCTGTTCCAGGCTCCAGACTGCCTGGGTTGTGCAAAGGTAGGGCAGGTTCCCTTTTGTGTGCTGTAGACAGAGCCCTCTAAAGTGTATGTGAGGATGGGTGAAGCTGCCCTGCCAGGATGGCTCATCCTGTCCATGCCTAAGCCCCCTTTGTCTCAATGTCTGAAAGCAATACGCAAACCCGAATAGCAGAGTAATTCACAGTCACAGGACCCAGGACACTGGCAGACATTTACAGTTGATTTGGACAAAGAATGCCACCTTTCTAAAAGTGTTGAAAGTTAAGGAGATAGGTCCCGGGACGTGGGGTAGGCTGGACCGTGTATAATTTTTGGAAAAACAAGTGCCACCCCCACCAATTTTTAGTGCTCTTTACTGCGAGCAAACAAATCAAGAAATGAATCACCGATTTGTTTGGTATATTTATTTTTACCTGTTGTTTAAGAAGTTCAACGTATAAGCTTAAACGAGTTGTCCGAGGAAGACACTCAACATATAACCAATACTAGACAAAAAAAGAATATATATCACAAAATTCACGAAAACAATTTCAAACAAGGGAGAACACACAATTAGTGTAATACATATTTCATAGTGAATGGTCATTTAGCAACATTCATTTCATAGTGAATGATCATTTAACATTCATTAGATTGATCGGAACATTTGCTCATCCAAAAAACAATATGTACTCAATGAAGGAGACACGTTCTAGGAAAACAATGGAAGAATGCAGACGAATTAATCAAATAGCCAGTGGAACCAAGAAAACAATTATGTATTCTCTGTGCATTCCTCCAATGATGCCGACGCGTTTCGAGACCGTGAGACAAGTTAACGGACTCTCATCAGGGCTCATTCAATCTGGATCTGAAAGTGGCTCCGGAGGCCTGATCTCGGAGATCTGTGTACACCAAAACTTGTAGTGGGACTTTGTGGGAATTTTGTGATATATATTCTTTTTTTGTCTAGTATTGGTTATATGTTGAGTGTCTTCCTCGGACAACTCGTTTAAGCTTATACGTTGAACTTCTTAAACAACAGGTAAAAATAAATATACCAAACAAATCGGTGATTCATTTCTTGATTTGTTTGCTTGCAGTAAAGAGCACTGAAAATTGGTGGGGGTGGCACTTGTTTTTCCAAAAAAAAAAAAAAAACCTTTCTAAAAGTGGCATTCTCAGAATTATAACTTAAAATCCAACTTCATCATTTAAGAGAATTTTAGATTAGAATTAATTTGAGTGTAAACAGCATACCCCCATCTGCTCCCAACCAGAGATTAGCACTTCTTACATGTAATGAGGCAGCCCAGTGTTAGTCAGTGTTAGTCAGTACAATAGTGAAAAATGACTTTATGAGTTTTTCACTGCCAGGACATGTAAAACTTAAGTACATATGTCCTACTTTTAAATACAATGCACTCTGGCATATGAGCCTTTAGGACCTACCCTGGGGGTGAAGTAAGTATTAAAACAGAAGATTGTAAACTGGCAAAATGTTTATTTTGCCTGCTGGATTGGCAGTTTAAACCTGCAATACATGCTGCAGTGCAGGCCAGAGACATGTTTTAAAAGGCTTCTTTGGTGGGTGACACAATAAGTACTGCTGCCCACTGTAGCTTTTAATCTACAGGAAACTGGGTGCATTTAGTACCATTTACTAGGGACTTAAAAGTATATTAAATGTGCCAATCAGGAGTAGGCCAATGTTACCAAGTTTAAAGGAGATAGTATAAGCACTTTACCAATACTTAGCAGCAAAAATGTGCACAGAGTCAGAAAAAGCCAATAAAAACGGGTCCATCAAAGGAAGGCAAAGCAATCTGGCGTGGGCCTGTGGAGAGGACCAGGTGCAGGGGAAGAGAATTAAGGAGAAAATTATCATCTTTGCCATGATGTCATGAAGAAAAATTCAGGGATCAGGTCTTTCATTTTTCCTGTTGCAGCAAGAATGCCTCTTGTGAAGGGAGATTTATTTATGATTATGAATATCTGACAACTAAAGATAACTTTTAATGCTCTACATACATGTTGTATTTTAATATTATGAACTAGTCCACTAAAAATCCACCAAGCCATTGTTTTTCCAACAATAGAAGGATTAGGGTGGTCAGTCATTTCATGTAAAATGTAGCAAGACACAAAAAAATCTAGGTGCAAATGTAAAACGGAAAGGCCCTGGATCAAGCTTGCTCAAGCCTTCTTTTATTACTCTTTGGCTGGTGCTTTTGGCTGTTTTTGTGTACCCTTTTTTAAAACTTTCATGTACCATTCAGTATTGTTTGTCATCATGTGGGTTTGAATTTTCTCTCAGTTGGTGTAACGACCGATTCTCAAGACAGGCAGCTCACCAACCGTGGCTAACCCAGTCGTCACGTAACAACACTCTTCTCAGGCCACTATTTACAAGACATCTAGAATACTCACCTGAGAAAGTGAAAAGAAGCTATTTACTTGCCTGTATACTCGCATACCACTAATACCTAATGGATTCCATATCTTATCCTATATTTACCTCAATTTATATTCTTTACCGTCTCCCGACGATATCTTCCATCTTTATAGTCCCGTAAGACTGTCTCTATCTTTATAGTCCCATAAGACTGTATCTTTAACGTCACCCAACGATATCTTTAACGTCACCTGACGATATCTTCAACGTCACCCGACGATATCTTTAACGTCACCGACGATCTCTTTAACGTCAACCGACGATATCTTTAACGTCACTCGACGATCTACACTAATGGGGATAACTAATAGGGATTCACCTTTAAGAGTTATTTCCCAAATGAAGTTCACACTCTCCCCCAATCATCAGTTACCTTTGCAGAAGGGCATATCCCATCCTTCTGTATGTCAGCACCTGGTTAAAAGGAAAGGTTAATCTCATTCATGAAAACAACATTCAAAGATATTGGTCATTAAATCTTTATTCTACAATCAAACATGACAGAATGAGCAAAAGACAAATGAATTAAGTTAGTCGCTACCTATAACCTAAAAAGGGGAATAAAGATGAATAGTTAAATGAATTCTACACTAAGCTTAGAACGCCTCACCTTAGACGTGTGTCTTTCCATCCCAGTAGCGGAGCTGATCCCTCTCTCTCGTTCTCTTCTATGCGCTTGGGACTCTGCTCTCCCTCTATGGCTCACGAATACACGTCTGCACCGCTATGCCTCATCTACGCTGCCATGGTTCCAGAATACTCGAACCCTCTTCTGGTCTTAGTCTCTGCCACTCCTGTATGATGTCACTACAGGACTTTCAATCAACCTCCTTCTTCACTTCAGGATTTCAGTTAGCTGATGGTATCAATCTCTATGCACCAGCCTTCAGACCAACTTCTTCTGTCTTCTCCACACGTTGCTCTCTCTTCCCTACTCGCTCCTTGATAATATAGAGCTCACTTTCTCTATGGAAAATTCTGGAATTAGGCCACTCCCACCGAATTCCTGTACGAGTCCCCGGCCCCCTTCGCCTTTCATAGTGGCCACCTGTGTATTGCGTCTAGAGCCGGGGAGACAAACTCATTCCTTCGATAAGGACCCGTCTTGACCGGTTCCTCTCTAGCGAACAACAGGATGAATTCTAAACATTACCTTTACCCTGCAAGCGCCTCGGACAGCCGAGGCAGAAATACAAAATGGCTTCTCTCTAGCTTTCGGGCCTGTAGGCCAGAGAAAATGGAAAAAGGCACTAAACCCTGTCAAAACACATAGTTAAACCCTATAAATGAATGCAAATATAACTAGGACTGAAATGGTAGTAAATTATAGTCCCCACCAATCTAAAAATAGACTAAAATTATCCTGTCGCTACATTCCACTCCTGACTAAATGTACTAGCATTGAAAGTCAAAGATAAAATAAAAGGGGAACTCAAACAGGACGTATATCAGTTGAGGAATAATAGGAAACAATACTAAAGGACCTAGCCATAACTCGCGGGCGGAACATCCGGAAAAAGGATGGTATGCATTGAACACAACAACAAATAATAATCAAATAACTAATTACTAGAAAAATGCCACCTAATATCTGACGTAAAGCGTGGAAATCTGGCAGCCAACTGAAAAGCCAATCGAACCACCCTACATCTAAATGTTCCCTAACTTCCCCCATGGTTCTTCTCTTTCCCCTCTTTTGTTCAATCTTTATATCTATCCTCTAATCTTTGCACTCCAGCAGCTGGGGGTCACCGTATATAACTATGCGGATGACCTCCAGCTCATCTTTAACCTTTCTTCTTCGTCCCATTCTATTTCTAACTTTCAGACTATTATGATTTTTATCAGGGACTGGATGAGCCAAAACCACCTGAAGCTGAACCCGGATAAAACTGAGTTGGTTCTCACTGGTGGCTCTTCCAGTCCCTGGAACTCTTTATTTTGGCCCTCTTCCTTAGGTTTCCCTCCCACCCCCTCCCCTACAGTTAAGACCTTAGGCATCAAAATGAATAATCATCTTACCCTACACTCACAAATTAGCTCTGTTGTCTCTTCTTGCTTTCTCACTCTTCGTACTATACGCACTGTTTCCCGTTTCTTTTCTCCCCTGGCACTTAAACTGATCATGTCTGCCTTAGTGATCTCCCGGCTGGACTACGCCAATGCCCTGTACAACGGCATTCCAGCTTACAGCCTACGAAAGCTCCAACTGGTACAAAACCAGGCAGCTCGGCTAGTGTACGGCCTTTCCCGCTCCCACCACTCAACTCCGTTATTGAAGGCGCTTCACTGGCTACCTGTCAGGGGGCGTTCCCTCTTTAAAACTGGCTGCATGGTTTTCCAGGCACGCCAGGGTTCAGCTCCTGCCTTCATTACC
Source organism: Lissotriton vulgaris (assembly GCF_964263255.1). Lineage (NCBI taxonomy): Eukaryota > Metazoa > Chordata > Amphibia > Caudata > Salamandridae > Lissotriton > Lissotriton vulgaris. Next base: position 5,529,754 of record NC_141686.1, read on the forward strand.
TCCTTGATAAGGGAATATGTCCCTGCCAGAGAGCTTCACTCATCCTCTCAATCCCTTCTGCAGGTACCCCGCTACAAGCGAAAAAAGTGGGGAGGGGCCAACTTCTCATTCCTGGCACCCACCTTTTGGAACTCCCTTCCCGACCATCTGCGGTCGGCCAAACACTACTCCCTCTTCCGTAAAGGCCTTAAAACCTTCTTATTCAATCAGGCTTTTTCGTAGCAATCTGTCTTCATTGCTCCCTCTACTGTACCAGTATCTATTGCCTCTCCTCTGCTAATTTTGCCTTCATAGCGCCAAGAAACCGTCTGGTGAACGATGCGCTCTACAAGTATTTTAAATTCAAATTAGAAAAATGCCACCTAATATCTGGCGTAAAGAGTGGAAATCTGGCAGCCAACTGAAAAGCCAATCGAACCACCCTACATCTAAATGTTCCCTAACTTCTTGTGTCAGCTCATGTAACTTGTTAAGATGAGATCTAATGGATTTAGAATGATCTGATAAATTGAAGCAACATAGACCCTCAAAATCTGAACAGCCATGGTCATGTTTTAGTAGTAAATAATCTAATGCAGCTCTATTCTGTAAAATGGCACAATGCTCGCCTTGAGTGTCTGATAATAAGTCAGTTAAAATAGCAGAAGTACTATTCAGGGATTTCACCATCCAGCAAGCAAGTTTGCTTATAGTTTTGGCATTATATACAGACAATGCAGGAACACCAATAATAGAAGCAGCTAAACTAAGATACTCAGTTTTAGAAAACAAATGCAAAGAAGAATCACAGTCTCTTGAAAGTGGAGGTGCATCATGCACTATGCGGGATGATGCAGCCTCATCAGAAGAAAACATTAAAAGACTTAAGCGCATTAAGGCGCATGAACCTCCAGAAATATTTGCAGGAATATAGGACCAGGACACATTGCCACAGGAAAAGAGCCATCCAGGCGGTAATAACACATGATAATAATGGCTTGCAGTTACTATAAAACGTTTGCAGCTCATAGAGTTGTGGATTGAAATACACGCAGCAGGAGTCCTGGTGACACACAAACTTCTTTAATGAGAAGAAGATGGACTAGAATGTTCTAATCGTAACTGGGCACATTTGCCTATATGCTTAGGATCACAGGTCATGGAGTAACAAACATCACTTTCTGTGATATTATATGTTGAAATTTGAGAAGTCAGTGGGGGTTCCGGTTCACTCAGAACAGTGCAGGTGACGCAATAATCATATGCTGAAAAGTCAGAATGGATAAATGTAGGATAGACTTCAGATACATTAAAGAAATGCAGTAAGGAGGCTGTCGAGATTGGGACAGCCACAAGGCACGTTGTGAGGAGATCATTAACCGATATCATAGATGCTAGACAAAAATGTGAGGAGTTCATAATCGATTTGGATAGATGTGTCCAAAAGTTAGTAGTGATGTCCCACGAAGCAATGGATCGAGGTGCTCTGTTATTAATCCGGTCCTGCGCGCTCTCTTGACTCTCAACGCAGCAGACCAAAGGGATTCCAACGACGACACATCCGGCAGCAACAATCCAGGCAATGATCTGCAACAAAAGGATAGGCATTACTCATTCTCGCAGATAACATTTATCAGCTGGGACTACATCCCAACTTTCCTGCCCTGGCCTCATCACTAGGGTAGTATTATCAGATCCTGTTGCTATAATTTCGGCCTGTTCAGGGGGATTATTTGGCGACTGCACCCACACTCTAGCTCCAGGATTATCGGTTGAACCGAATCCACCGGTTCCACGCATTGTTAACAGAGTTGGAGCAGTGCCCTTTTGAATCACACCACTGAAGACAGGCATAATGACCAATTGAGCGATTCGATCATTTTTCTGGATTGTGATCTCAGAATCGCCACTGTTCAACAGGATGACTTTTATTTCTCCTTGATAATCACTGTTGATTACCCCACCCAGCACCTGGATGCCTTTCAAAGCCAAACCAGATCTCGGGCCAATCAATCCAAAATGTTCTGCTGGAATTTGAACACCAATTCCTGTTTCAATTATCACAATACTGTTAATTTTTAGAAAAGTCATTTTCAAAGAATGCAGGTCCAAACCCGCGGATCCAGGGGTAGCTCTATGTGGAGCAAAGCTCCGGGGGTAATTTCCCAATAAGAAACTGTGCTTTTAACTGAATTCGGTTGAACATCAATGTGAGGAGGAAATAAACGCATTAAAGGAGAATTTGCATATAAATAAGGTCTGTTATTCAAAATCATTAAAGCATCTGATAAATGATCTCTCCAGTTCTTTAGGGTACCGTCTGACAATTTGCACAACTGGTCTTTTAACAATCCATTCATCCACTCAATGAGACCTGCAGCCTGTGGGTAATAAGGAATATGAAATACCCAATCAATATTGTTTTCTGCACAATAATTTTGTACCAGGCGTTCTTTAAAATGTGAGGCATTGTCAGACTGCACCTGAAGTGGAGTACCATAATATAATGTAATCAAATCCAATGTCTTCATGGTATTAATTTGGGTCGCTCTCTAACATGGAAAAGCGATTAGAAAACCACTATAAGTGTCAACAACTGTACAAACATATTGACAATTTTTGCTCATGGGTAAAGGACCAATATAATCGATCTGCCAAATTTGTGCGGGGGATTTACCTCGATGTAGCTGGCCTTTCACTATTCTAGGCACTTCTCTTCGTCGGGAATGTTGGCATATGGGGCATTGAAGTATTGCTGTTTTAATCAAATCAAGAGGAATATGAATGCCTCTATCAGTAGCCCACCTGCTAGTAATTTTCTCTCCAAAATGTCCTGCTTTTTGGTGGCCCACTTTGCCAATCCTGCCAAATCAGAATTCTGTTGGTCCACCACTGCCTCAGAAATTTTAGATTTCTCATCTGCAATGTTATTCATTAACTTATCAAGTGAATCAATAGGCATATGAGCATCAACATGAAACACGGTCACATTGCTTTGAGGAAGTAACTCACAAATCTCTTGCCACAACTCCTTACCCCAAGTAGTCTTATTGTGAACCATCCAATTGTGGGACTGCCATGTAGGTAACCAGACTACTAACCCATTCGCAGTTGACCATGACTCAGTAAAAATATGACATGTTCCTGGCAATTCTTGTTTTAGAACTTGGTATACAGCATATAATTCTGCAAACTGACTACTTCGCCCTTCACCAGTAGTGCTCAACAATTTCTGAGTCGTGGGATTATACGAGACTGCTTTCCAATGTCTCTTCTCTCCTATGTACCTGGCTGAACCATCCGTAAGCCATACATGTTTTCTATCCTCCACGGACAGATCATCGAACGGCATACCCCACTTAACAGGAGATTTCTGTACTATAGGTACGGAGAACTCTTTCTCTATCTCTTCCATCGGTGCCTGCACCACTTTCTCGTGCAACATTGCAACTCCTTTTGGGCCCACGCGAGCCCGATCTTGTATATACCACTTCCATTTTATGATGCTCACTTCCTGAGCATGGCCAATTCTATGAGTTTTCGGCAAACTCAAAACCCACTGCATTATTGGAATTTCTGGTCTCAAAATCACATCATGTCCTAATGTTAATTGCTCGGTATCCACCAGAGCCCAATAGCATGCAAGCAACTGCTTCTCAAAAGGTGTGTAACGCTCACCAGCGCCAGGTAACTTTTTAGTCCAAAAACCTAGGTGTACTCTAGATTTACCCTGCTTTTGCCATAGGCTCCAATTTGCATACATATCTTGTACAGATACAATCAGATCCACATCACCATCATGCACTGGCCACAAATCCAAAGCATGCTGAATCGCTTCTTTCGCCAAATCAAATGCATCTTGTTGTGCTCTGTTCCATTCAAACGCATTCTTTTTACGTATCACATTGTACAGAGGGGCCAGAATCTGACTCAAATGTGGAATGTGTTGATGCCAAAAGCCAAATAAACCAATGAATCTTTGGGCTTCTTTTCTGTTTTTAGGGACTGCAAATTCTGCAATTTTCTGTTTTACTTGCGGAATTACTTCGCGATTTCCTTCATGCCAATGAATACCAAAGAACTTCACATGTTGCGCTGGACCCTGCAATTTATCAGGAATAATTTCCCAGCCTTTGCTTTGTAAATGTGAAACGATTCGTTCTAACTGTATTCGCACCTGATCTTGTGTCTCAACTTGAATTAATATATCTACAATAACCTCTGAGCACACACCCACAGTTCACTTGTATAATTCAAATGTATATTTGGCAAGTAACTCCAATCCTCCGGAGTCGAATTAATAAGTATAATTTCCAAAGTCAATGTCAAAAAGAGTCAACTTCCAATATGAAAAGTCCTTGTAGTTTATTTCATAGAATATTCAATGTTGATTACACCAGCCAACACGTGTTTCGTCGTGCACTTAATAATACCTCGACTTCTTCAGGGCTGTAATCAAACAAAACATATCCCATAATCATTGTGTGTATTACATATAAATTGCTATAGAGGTGAGACAGTACCAACCACCATCTAGTAAGATAAAAGCCTGCAGAGTGAAGGGTTTGAAGTAAGAAAGAAAATAATCAAAAAGCCACTCCAGTATGAATGTACACCCCAGTTGTGATAAAAATTAGAACCCTCCAACCAAGAAAAATAATCATGGTAGGGGTAAAATATCACCTCTGAATTTAACAGTTTTAAATCACTTTAATATGGTCCTCACAGCGTGAAACACTAATCATTCTGAAAAACAGAGGCATATCGAAAATCATATATACCTTCAATACTCTCTCTAGTATCCATAGAGTAACCGAATAATCCACATTTGGTTTCAAACAGAAGTTGTTTGCCAACAGAGAGTTTAAACTTCACCCCCTATGTTATAGTTCAAATTTTTTACCTTCGTATTCTCATCTAATCCAATCCAGCACTCGTATACAGCGTTCAATTCTCCACTCATCTATATTTTTGCACTGAAATCAAAATAAATATATGACACTCAGAATATCCTGCTGGAAAACGCTTGGACAATAAAGTATATCCTATAACACTCACCCAGTCTATATCATCTGGTGTGTTCTACAGAGTAATATCTTTGGCTTCACTTATCCACTGCACTATAAACAGCAAAATAGTACATGTCATTCCCCAATTTAAGGTCCATGTAACACAGTCCAAACAATTTGCCATGAGATAAGCATAGGCATCTCACTCGAAATATACCTCCAATTCTAATTCAAAGCTCAATATACAAATAGACCTGTTCAACAGAGTAATACCTTTGGCTTCCCTTATCCACTGCACCACGGTTTTACTAATCCCCCATAGTTACTGAGGATTCCAGAATTATCTCACCCCCGTTAGTGGTCTGTCTATACTCATAATAACCCCAACAAAAAATTCACTATCTGTAAATAAGCGGAACAGGAAGGCTTCAAATTATATCGTTTTCATATGTACATGTCCAAAGTTACTCCTATGAGACTGCATAGACTTACCCACGGTTTTACTATAATATATTATGCACAGGGTCGTTATCTTCTCAAGATCCAATATGCGGCTATCTGTGTCAAAATAATGACAATGTGTCATAGCCCATAAGTATAAGGATAAAGCTTATAATATTTAAAGCTCTCCGTCACTCACCAAAATTTTAGTTCCTTCTAATTTCACGACTACCTAAAAAATACAAAAACGGTATCTTAGTGTTTTAGGCCGTTCTATTATTCGAAATATCGGTAAAGCTCCTAGCCTACGTTGCTTTTCATTTACCTGTGTTCAGCGCAATAGTAGCGTGTCCTGTATCGTCCGACGTTACCAAGAACTGGCGTCTAGCATAAGCGCCATCTTGGAATGTCCTTAAGTAGGAATATAAATAGGCGCCATCTTGTAACATGTTCGTACTGCTTAAGAAAGTATAAGCAGGCGCCTACCATCGAATACGGGCGCCATTCATGAAACATGTTCCGATAATCAAAAAACGGGCATCAATATATGACTGATGCCCATGTTACCTTAGTATCGTCAGCTAGAAGCTTCTTCAATGTTATTACCATTTAACAAAGCTTAATACCCCGGTTTCGATCGGGTTGCCGCAGAAATATTCATAGTTCTAAATCAGACCCTGCACTCCACCGCAAATTCCGGGATAATGTACTAGTCTGTTTCTGATTACAAATATAAAGAGAGCTCCAATTACAACCATTATATGCATACATCTTATTCCATAGGTATGGGTGAGTAGGGTTCATGAAGGATAAATGTTAGTCAGTTAGCCAAAAGAGAGGCAACCGAAAGTGCAATTTTATCCTAACTACTAACTGTCATTCAACATAGAACAGAATACAGATATATGTGAAGCGAAATCATACAATATCCTATAGGGAACAAGTGTCCCTGTACAGTCTAGTACCAAATAGCAGCTAGATGTCAACAACAGGCATGTAGTAAACATAATCAGTAATCACTCAATATGCGGAAAACATAGTTTGGGTCAGAGATCTACACAGTTATTACTCATTGCCCAAGAAGTACTGGTACTCATTATCAATATTAAGCCCCTGTTGAACCGATTTCAATTTCATAATCCACAGTACTTCCCTACGCCTGAGTAATTTTGTACCCTGATGTCAAGGTAGTGCGCCCATAATTGGTTGGTATCCCCCATTTATTTGTATTTGAATTAATATATCATCTATGTAATGACACACCTGAATATTTGGATCTACTGTCACCTCATCTAAATGCTCTGCTACTATTCTGTGACAAATTGTCGGACTGTGTACATAGCCTTGGGGAAGAATTCTAAACGTCATTTGACAGCCGTTCCATGTAAAACTGAATTGTTCTTGACATTCGGGAGCAATTGGAATAGAAAAGAAAGCATTAGCAATGTCAATGGTTGCATACCATGTACCTGAATGTTTCTGAATTCTTTCAATTAAAGTAATAACATCAGGAACTGCAACAGTCAAAGAAGGTGTATGTTTGTTCAATTCTCTATAATCAACAGTCATGCGCCAAGAATTATCACTTTTGCGTATCGGCCAAACAGGATTGTTCCAGGTCGAAGTAATAGGAATTACCACTCCTGCGTCCATCAGGTCTTGAATGGTAGCACTGATTGCATCGTACCCACCGGGAATGCGATATTGTTTCATTGAAACCACCTTTGTGGCTTGGGGAATTTTAATCGGAGGCATTTTTAAGCGTCCGATTCTCACAGATTTTGTTGATATATAATGCTTGTGTCCAAATTTATAACATCCGTCATCTAAATGCAATGTCATACCTTTCAAAATGTCAATTCCAATTATATATTCATCAAGAGGGACCACCAATACATGATACTCTTTTCGGGGGTTCCTACCTATTCTCAGTTCAAGTTTAGTTTGTACTGCGGGGGTTTCTTTACCACCTAATCCAGTAATCGTGTAACCCTGTCCTTTAAACTTTTTAGGATTTCCAGAAATCAGAGTGCCCTCCGCTCCAGTATCCACCAATGCTCAGGCCCTCTGTATATTTCGATGTCTCCAATAAATTTCAATGTCTACATAAGGCCTGTAATCTCTATGAGCCCAATTTTGAACTGGAGCTTGACCTACTTCCTAGTCTTGTTTACTGTGTTCTGTCGCCCAAGACAAATCAGGATAAAGACTCTCATATCGTTTAGGTAATGTCACCTCTCGTTCATACCCTTTCTCTTCAAGAAAAGGGTTTTTGTCATTTGAAAAATATTGTGATCTCCGTTCAAGGGATCGTGATCTTTTGTCTCTCAATCTCACCTCTGGGGATCGATCTCTCTCTCTCGCATCCCTGCGTACAGACTGATCTCTACTCTCCTCTCTATCTCTCTCTCTCTCCCTTCTGGAAATGGGACGAGTCATCTCATGTCCTGCTCCGCTCTCTCTCTCTCCCTCTTTCTCTGCCTCTCTCTCGACGCGGCATAGCATCATCACCACTACCATCAGAATGGTTAACATCAAAGTCCTGCTTATAGACTTTTCTAGCTCCTTCCTTCCTGTCCAGGTCACGCTTACGAAACATAACCCATAACAGATTATTAGGCAAATCATGAATGTCATCAGCTTTCACACCATCCTTCACAAGAGCTTGAAACATGTCACGTCTAGAAAACCTGAAATCATTAGTGCGAGTGTCGTTCAGGCTTAATCCACTCACCCAACTCACCAAGTTCAAGCACAGCCTCAATCACTTCAGCCAAAGTGTTACCAGTCTGATTAATCAATAAAGTCATCATCACCTGTTTGTACGCAGGAGGAGAAGTACGAATGATTCTTTTTCTCACAGATGCATTGAGCAAACCATCCATTAACCTGTTCGCTGTACCTAAAAAGATAGCGGTTTTCATAACCTCCTCCTTCAATCGTTGAGAAGCATCTCTCAGAGTATACCACGGCTTCTCATTAATAGGCCAATCAGATTCAGTAGGGTACTTGTGATTACAACCCTGGACAGCTAATTGCAGCAGATTAGTCTGATCATCGCTATTGTAATTACGGAAACATTCCTGAACCGTAGGATCAGAACTCAAAGTACAAATTTTCACAGCATTGCCTTTATCCAGCGAGATACCTGAAGCACCCAAATAAAAAAGACGAACCATCCAAGTAAAGAAGGATTCACCCAACTTCTGCCGGAACCTATCTAAAATGTCATTTAATTCTTGTTGAGTATAATCCTCCAAGCTGTCAAGAGGAATTCCCTGGGGAGAATTAGGGTTGCCCTGTAACTTACGTCGAGAAATCGGTTGAGCAGAAATCTCAGTACGGTCTTTAGAATGACAATGAAGTCTAGTGCGAGAAGGCGCAGGCGCAGCATTCTCTTTAGCCGAAGAAAATGAATCAGACGAATTCCAAATGTCACCATCCCATTCGTCAGGGTTCCAATCGAGCCCTGCCTTTGCAACAACCATACGCACTTTTCTAGTGTTAACTCTACCACGTCTGTGTCGATAATTGTATTTCGCAATGCGCACAGCAGCCCTTTCGGCTACAGCCTGATACGTTTCTAACTTGTCAGCAAGCAGTTTATTTTGACATCATAAAAGAGAAACTTCATTCTGAACCTGAAGAATCTGTTCTTCAAAGGTATTATTCTCACGCTGTAATCGAGAACATTTCTCATGTACAAGCCTGTACACATTCAATAAAATCCAACCTCTATGTCCCAATATGGGAAGCTCTTCGCCTTTCGCCACCGGAACTTTCTGCAAACACGCAATCACCTGAGCTGGCTCAGCATCTTTCAAACACGAATTCCAGTTCTCACTCAAACCAGTAGAATTAGCCCATTCATGAGCAAGCGCTTCATAAGCAGTTGACTCCCAACCAGGAATTTCTAAAGGCAATTGAAAAGACGGTTTTGATTTCCTCGAAAACATCAAGCAATCTCAAAAAAAAAAAAAACACAAAAACAAATAAGAAATATATAATCAATAAAATGTATATACAAAATCGTTCACGGCGAGAACCAACGGACCCTCATACAGAATCACGAAGGAATACCCGCACCCTTCAATCGAAAACGGTTCGTGACGCCAAATGTAACGACCGGATTCTCAAGACAGGCAGCTCACCAACCGTTGTTAACCCAGTCGTCACGTAACGACACTCTTCTCATGGCCACTATTTGCAAGACATTGAGAATTCTCACCTGAGAAAGTGAAAAGAAGCTATTTACATGCCTGTATACTCAAACATACCACTAATACCTAATGGATTCCATATCTTATCCTATATTTACCTCATTTTATATTCTTTAACGTCTCCCGACGATATCTTCTATCCTTATAGTCCCGTAAGACTGTCTCTATCTTTATAGTCCCGTAAGACTGTATCTTTAACGTCACCCGACGATATCTTTAACATCACCCGATGATCTCTTTAACCTCACCCGACGATATCTTTAACGTCACCCGACGATATCTTTAACGTCACCCGACGATATCTTTAACGTCACCCGGCATTCTCTTTAACGTCACCTGACGATATCTTTAACGTCACCCGACGATCTACACTAATGGGGATAACTAATAGGGATTCACGTTTAAGAGTTATTTCCCAACTGAAGTTCACACTCTCCCCCAATCATCAGTTACCTTTGCAGAAGGGCATATCCCATCCTTCTGTATGTCAGCACCTGGTTAAAAGGAAAGTTTAATCTCATTCATGAAAACAACATTCAAAGATATTGGTCATTAAATCTTTATTCTACAATCAAACATGACAGAATGAGCAAAAGACAAATGAATTAAGTTAGTCGCTACCTATAACCCAAAAAGGGGAATAAAGATGAATAGTTAAATTAATTCTACACTAAGCTCAGAACGCCTCAGCTTAGACGTGTGTCTTTCCATCTTAGCAGTGGAGCTGATCCCTCTCTCTCGTTCTCTTCTATGCGCTTGGGACTCTGCTTTCCCTCTATGGCTCACGAATACACGTCTGCACCGCTATGCCTCATCTACGCTGCCATGGTTCCAGAATACTCGAAACCTCTTCTGGTCTTAGTCTCTGCCACTCTTGTATGATGTCACTACAGGACTTTCAATCAACCTCCTTCTTCACTTCAGGATTTCTGTTAGCTGATGGTATCAATCTCTATGCACCAGCCTTCAGACCAACTTCTTCGGTCTTCTCCACACGTTGCTCTCTCTCTCTTCCCTACTCGCTCCTTGATAATATAGAGCTCACTTTCTCTATGGAAAATTCCGGTATTATGCCGACTCCCACCGAATTCCTGTACCAGTCCCCGGCCCCCTTCGCCTTCTACAGTGGCCACCTGTGTATTGCGTCTAGAGCCGGGGAGACAAACACATTCCTTCGATAAGGGCCAGTCTTGACCGGTTCCTCTCTAGTGAACAACAGGATGATTTCTAAACATTACCTTTACCCTGCAAGCGCCTCGGACAGCCGAGGCAGAAATACAAAATGGCTTCTCTCTAGCTTTCGGGCCTGTAGAAAATGGAAAAAGGCACTAAACCCTGTCAAAGCACATAGTTAAACCCTATGGTTTTTTCAGTGAATTTCCAAGGTTTTTTAAATGCTAATTCCTAACTATATAAGGCCTAAAACCTATGGTTTTTTCAGTGAATTTCAATGGTTTTTTATATGTTAATTCCTAACTATATAAGGCCTAAAACCTATGTTTTTTTCAGTGAATATATATATATATGTATATATATATATATATATATATATATATATATATATATATATATATATATATATATATATATATATATATATATATATATATATATATATATATATATATATATATATATATATATATTCAATGAAAAAACCATAGGTTATAGGCCATATATAGTTAGGAATTAGCATTTACAAAACCTTATTTTACTCGCATAAAACCATTGAAATTCCATATATAGTTAGAAGCGCTAACTATATATCGCGCACCCGCAATCCACTGCTGATGATGTCACATATTACATCATTCATGACATGGTCAGTGACATCACTGATGACATCACTGATCACAACATCCAGTGACTGTATGTTTCTGTAAAGTTAAAATATGTCTTACATATTGAAGAATGAGTGGATGTATAAGTGTCTGGATGAAGAATTTAGTAGGTGCATGACTGACTGTATGAGTGAGTGATTAAATGTGTCTCACTGAGTACATGGGTTAGTGACTAAACTGTCTTAATTCGTGCATCAGTATGTTTGTTGTTGTGTAAGCTGCTGCATGTGTTGATCAGTAGCTATAAGAGTGGCCATATGGGTTATTGATTGGTTGCCCAAGTATTTGAATGGGAGGCTGAGTGTGTGTGTGTGGGTGGCTGGGAGGTGCGTGACTCTGTGCATAGATGTGTAAGCAGTTGATTCACTAGGAGTATGAGTTCAAGAGTGCATGTGGAAACAGCTATATGGGCGGTTGACTGTGCATGGGTGTGTTGGTGAGTGAATGGATTTCTCATTGCTACATGTGCAAGTAAGTACGTATGTAAAACACAATACATGTGAGAGTTGAGATATATAAATAACTGAACATAAGAGCCAGTGAATGTGTGAGTGGCTGTATCGATCACTGTGAGCTTGTATCAGGGATTATATAAGAGAGTAAATATGTGTTATTATATGTTTGAATAAGTAAGATGTGTATAACTGTATAGTTGAGGAAATGGAGGTGTGATTGATTCTTTGCATGACTGACTAGGTGTGTGAGTAACTCCATGGATGAGTGACAGTCTGTGAGTGTCTGTTTATACTGAGTGTATGTAAGGTTATATTAGAGTCTGAAGAGGTTCATTGTATTATCACATGAGTGATGTGATCAGTGATGACAAATGAGATGTCATCAGTGATGTCATTTGAGTTGTCATCAGTGATGTCATCAGTGATGTCATTTGAGATGTCATCATTGATATCATTTGAGTTGTCATCAGTGATGTCATTTGAGATGTCATCAGTGATGTCATCAGTGATGTCACTGACCATGTCATGAATGATGTAATATGTGACATCATCAGCAGTGGATTGCGGGTGCGCGATATATAGTTAGCGCTTCTAACTATATATGGAATTTCAATGGTTTTATGCGAGTAAAATAAGGTTTTGTAAATGCTAATTCCTAACTATATATGGCCTATAACCTATGGTTTTTTCATTGAATTTTCAAGGTTTTGTAAATGCAAATTCCTAACTATATATCCACTATAACCTATGGTTTTTTCTGTGAATTTCATTGGTTTTTTAATAGCAAATATGAAAAGCTTTAAAATGTCAAGTACGTGATAGATAAAAACATTTTCGTATTTATGCACGCTGATGTGCTTTGAACGCTGCACCCCCCCCCTCCCCTCTTTTGCCTTAGTAGTACTCTCTCTTTGCAGATACTGAAGGGTAGTTAACGCAGGCCTTTACCCCCGTTGTAATCCGCCGTGCCTCCTTGTCTCTCCATTTGATTGATTGTTGTCCAAGCATTTACTGTTTTAGAATTGGTTCTCTTTGGATCATTCTCTATTTACAAACAAGCACAAAGTCGCAATACTCTGTTTAGTCTTTGCAGATAGTGAAAAATCGTGTAAAAAAATAAAAGTAATCGAGCAAAATCAGTAGGCCACTAATTGGATCTCTTTTTGACCTCGCTAAAATAGAAATATTAGGAACAACCCTTCTTGAGAAATACGAAAATAGTGAGATGAACTGAGCTCCACACCATGAGGGCTGCAAGACAGCTCGGCTCCATCACCCATCCCGCACAAAATAACGACAAACCCTATGCAAATATTAAAAATATAGACAACACACCAGCAAAGAAACAGGGTAAAACATTTTATTAAAAAACTATTTACATAACGTTGGTTTATAAGATGATGTCAGTAGTGGACCGATGTGTGAATAGATCGAAAACAGCACAAGGCTCCAAGATCCGGATAGCAAGCTCCTGGATGTTGGGTGCCATAGTTTAGAGTTCTGAATTTCAGCCTTTTTCAATGCCTGTGCTTTGTTGAATCAAAATGGCGGCTTGACACAAAGCTGACTCAAGCGTTGTTACTGATGCTATGCAGACCAAAACTGGTTTTCAGTTTGTACATTTTTCTAGATTTTTCAATCCAAGTTTGGTTGACTTTGTAGAACGATGGCTTCAGATTTTCAACATACGGTGTGGTGGCGCTGACTGGGAGGGGGCGCTTCGCTCCTGCCCCCTCCCCAAGTAAGATTTTCATACGTGAAAGTACGTTAATGGTTTTGGTCCCTGAGATGCTTCGATGTCACTACCATTCTCAAATAGCATAAGTTCTGGATGTTGGGTGCCATAGTTAAGAGTTCTGAGCAGTGCTTGTAACACTGTCTGAAGCTTATTTCCACCTACTGCAGCTTCACTATTCTCAAAGTAAGTGAGTGTCGTTTGTGGACCTGACTGCATTAGAAAACAATGTGATATGTTACCTTCCTAAACAGCTTGACGGAGGCCCCTGAGGGGCGGTGTGATGGCCATGGACTCGGAGAAGACGCTTGGCTCCGACACCCTCCCCAAGTCTTATAGCACTGGTGTAGCCTGAGATCGCCCCCGACATAGGCGGCCGGCTCCCGGGGTCCGGCGGAACTTTTTGCCTTTTGATGACTCTTCAATTCTGGACCTTGTCCCACAATCCGTTTGACCTGAAGACAAGCTGTAGTGGGGCGCCCCTTTATCGTTTTAGTTGCCATTCCGCCCGCTTTTGCTACACTGTGCCTCTTCCGCCATTCAGCTGTTTACCGCCCGCTCTTGCGACTACAGCGTCTCGCTCACCATGTAGTTGAGATGCGCCCGCTCTTGCGGTGCAGCGATAGGCGGCTGCCACAGGACTCTCAAAATGGCGGCCGGCTCTTCGGTTTTGGGCCTGGTCCACTAAAATGGCCCTGGGACACCTTGGAACTCGGACGCTTGTCTGCTAGGGCTTGGGTCCCATTCTCGAAAAGCGTCCCCTCAGCCGTGAAGATTCTACAAAAGTCTTGGGGGCCTCCGACTCCCGCAGGCTTCTGGTGGGGAGCGGCTGCCATGATTGCTCGTGGAATGGCCACGACGGAGCTACGAGATGGTAGTGGTCTCATGCTGACGCCAGCTTTAGTCTGAAACATCCAGAAACACTGTAGACTACCAATTCGATCAGTTCCGGTAGCGCCCCAACATGACCCGGAAGAGAAGAACTTGCCCTCCCCTCTTTGACTGATGGTTCTTGTTGCCTGTCCCCACTGTTGTCATTTAACAGAACTTTTTGGACTGCTGAAAGGGGTTGTGTTCTGAACGCTGGTTGGTGGAGACATTTAGACTATATTCTTGACCTACGTTGTCGCGTAATGCGTTTTATGACACGCCGCGTTAGCGCACCCGGAAGTGATCCGAGGAGCGGCGCGCAGCGCGTAACGTAAGCATAACAGGTCATGTGACTTGTTAATAAAACTTTTCATTGGTTCATTTTACTTTTGTTAATTTAATGATGAAAAGCTTGGTCATATGACCTAAAAATTACGCTTTTTATTATTTTCGAACAATATTTTTTTTTCAAACATATGTTATAATATTCCAGGCTAATGTACTTTCCCGGAAAATTTACAACTGTCTTGCAAGTAAAATATATTCCTTTTTCGAGAAAAAGGGCGTTTCTTCCTTCCATGACGGAGCCCTTGAGTAAAAGAGATTCGGCCTGCTGTCTTAGTCGCCGATACGCCTGATTATCAGATTCTTATCGATCACTTTATGTTGCAGACATGAAAAACACAACTGCCCTTGACCATTTATCTTTACTGCGTTCCTACATATTATACCTTTTATCCGTCATGTAATTGGACTGCTTTATTTCACTTGCCTTTTACTGATTCGAAAACAGTCACTAAAAGTAAAAACTTTACAAATGAAAATACTACTACCGTGTTTTGTTTTAAAAACCTTTATTGTGAAAATGTCAGTATACAAATACGGGCCTATAACCACGTGGGCCGGCCACGGAGCAAACTGAAATCGTATATGATGAGGAGACATTTACACTGTAGAAGAACGTAACGAGCGGGCCATTAGGTGACAAGAACAAAGGTGTCTAACAGTTGCGGAATCGGTGGACGTACATTTTGTAATTAAAATACGACAGGGCCACTTACAATAACATTTTCTAGATATACATTTGCGGGCAAAGAGTTACGAGTCCCATTTATACCGGCGCCATTTTGGGCGAGGCCGGGCAGGTCCAAGATATAGTCAAAATGTCTCCACCAACCATCGGCCAGACCAGAACCCCTTTCGGCCCTTTATGCTACAAGATGGTGTCTTCCATTCAGAAAATATTGGTGGCAGCATTTTGAAAGGAAACAGAAACAGCCGTTCTCCTAGTGAGTTTCACATTGTTACATTTAGGAAGAATGTTGAAAAGTAGTATGTGGAAAATCTGAAGCCATTTTTCTACAAACTCTCAATCAGACTTGGATGGAAAAAAAAAACCTGAAGAATGTACAAACTGAAAACCAATTTTTGTCTGTATAGCACCAACAGTAACGCTTGAGTCAGCTTTGTGTCAAGCCGCCATTTTCATTCAATCAATAGCGTCCCCCTGCACACATTCAGGGACCTGGTCGTGTCTTCAGATGAAACGCATTGTAGGAAAAGAAGCAGAAAGGAAAAGGAAAAAAGTTCCGCCGGACCTAGTGAAGCTGCAGCAGGTGCAAATAAGCTTCAGACAGTCTTACAAGCACTGCTCAGAACTCTCAACTGAGGCACTCAACATCCAGGACTTGCCATTCGGATCTTGGCGCCTTGTATTTTTGTTTTGTTTTTGATGGAGGGGAAACATCAAAAAACAGGCATTCAAAAAGGCTCAACAGTGCAGGGCGCCTTGTGCTGGTTCCGACCTATTCACACATCGGTCCACTACTGACATCACCTCATAAACCAACGGGGCACCCCACGCCGACTTTCGGCGCAGCATTGTAGGATGGCCACACCAGTGCGGCAATTTGCTGGACACCACCTCAGTGCCATCCAGATCTCGGCGCGTTCATTCAATCAATAGCGTCCCCCTGCACACATTCAGGGACCTGGTCGTGTCTTCAGATGAAACGCATTGTAGGAAAAGAAGCAGAAAGGAAAAGGCAAAAAGTTCCGCCGGACCTAGTGAAGCTGCAGCAGGTGCAAATAAGCTTCAGACAGTCTTACAAGCACTGCTCAGAAATCTCAACTGAGGCACTCAACATCCAGGACTTGCCATTCGGATCTTGGTGCCTTGTGCTGGTTCCGACCTATTCACACATCGGTCCACTACTGACATCACCTCATAAGCCAACGGGGCACCCCACGCCGACTTTCGGCGCAGCATTGTAGGATGGCCACACCAGTGCGGCAACTTGCTGGACACAACATCGGGGCCATCCAGATCTCGGCGCGTTCGACTCACTGTACCGCAACAGTGACCGCAACTCAGCTGGACACGCCGTCTTTCGGCGCAGCATTGTAGGATGCCACACCAGTGCGGCAATTTGCTGGACACCACCTCGGTGCCATCCGGATCTCGGCGCGTTCGAGTCACTGTACCGCAACAGTGACCGCAATTCAGCTGGACACGCCGTCTTTCGGCGCAGCATTGTAGGATGGCCACACCAGTGCGGCAATTTGCTGGACACCACCTCGGTGCCATCCGGATCTCGGCGCGTTCGAGTCACTGTACCGCAACAGTGACCGCAATTCAGCTGGACACGCCGTCTTTCGGCGCAGCATTGTAGGATGGCCACACCAGTGCGGCAATTAGCTGGACACCACCTCGGTACCATCCGGATCTCGGCCCGTTGTGCTGCCTTCGGCCTATTCGCACATCGGTCCGCTACTGACGCCGCCTCACGTGCCAACGGATTTTCTACGCTTTTTGTAGCCCTATGCCGCATAACAGGTCATGTGACTTGTTTATAAAACTTTTCATTGGTTCATTTTACTTTTGGTTTCCTAAAGATGGAAGGCTTGGTCATATGACCTAAAAATAACACTTTTCATTGGTTTAGAACATTTTTTTTCCCCAAACGATGAAAGCCCCACCTTGTTTCTGGATCATTCAGACTGAAGCTGGCGTCAGCATGAGAGCACCACCATCTCGTGGCTCCGTCGTGGTCATTCCGCGAGCAATCATGGCAGCCGCTCCCCACCGGAAGCCTGCGGGAGTCGGGGGCCCCCAAGACTATTATACAATCTTCACGGCTGAGGGGACGCTTTTCGAGAATGGAACCCAAGCCCTAGCAGGCAAGCGTCCGAGTTCCAAAGTGTCCCAGGACCATTTCAGTGGACCAGGCCTAAAACCGAGGAGCTGTCCGCCATTTTAAGAGCCATGTGGCAGCCGCCTATCGCTGCACTGCAAGAGTGGGAGCAACTCAACAACATGGTGAGCGAGACGCTGTGGCCGCAAGAGCGAGCGCAACTCAGCTAGATGGCCGCCACCTGGGGAGGCCCGTTCACGCCGGCTCCCCCACGCCCCCCCCCCCGGGCCGCCGCACGCCAATTTTCGGAGCAGCATTGTAGGATACCAAAACCAGTGCGGCAGTTTACTGGACATCACCTGGGTGCCTGTCGTACATGTTGTGTCAGCCATGTGACACTGGACACAGACCGCTACTGACGAGGCCTCCCCCCGCACCACCCGGGACGCCCCACGCTGTTTTTCTGTGCTGCATTGTAGGATCCCTAAACCAGTGCGGCACCCAAACGACATCACCTGGGTGCCGTCCAGAACTCTGCACGTTGTGCTGCCTTGGGACTATTCGCACAACAGACCGCTACTGACGAGGCCTCCCCCCGCCCCACCCGGGACGCCCCACGCCAATTTTCGGAGCAGCATTGTAGGATCCCTAAACCAGTGCGGCACCCAGGCGACATCACCTGGGTGCCGTCCAGAACTCTGCACGTTGTGCTGCCTTGGGACTATTCGCACAAAAGACAGCTTCTAACCATTGTTGCTTTTTGTATTGAGAAATGTTTAAATGTTTTTAGTTTTTGTTCCGTTCGTTAAAGTTAGTAGTTAATAAAGTTTTATAACCTTATTTTGTTGGAGTGTTATCTATTTTTTTTAAAACGGGTGAATGGGGCCTTGAATCGGGTTATTGTCATGTGTGGGCTTTGGAAGTGTGCTGCTGCAGGATCGGACATTTCAAACTCAAATGCACGTTCTTTTTCTTACCTTTCCGAAGCATGGAGCGCAATAGCAGGCAGAGAAAGGGTGATGCACGTGTTGAACACTACCTGACCTGGCAAGTTGCTGGCAGTGCCCCCCCGCCCGCTCCTGAAAGAGGGCACACACACACCGCCGCCCCGAGTACTTCACAAATCTTTAAAAGACCATGCGCTTGTTCATGAGGCTTAAATGGTTTATCACCTCTTCTAGAACCCCTGCATCGACCCTCTGACGTTTCATGGAAAAATTACCATGTAACACAATACCAAGCCCTGTCAGCTGAAACCCCCAAGGAATCGTGGGGCATATTATCAAGGGGGTTTATCTCCGCTTTTTTGGCTTTAAAAACCATGAAAGCGGAGATAAAATTATTTCCCTATTATCAAGCTGTCGCTAACACCAGTTAGTGACAGCTAAAAGGAGATAGCGACCATCTTGGGCCCCGCTTTGCATGTCAGTGATACTTATCACTAATGACATGCAAAGTGGCGTGCCAAGATGTTAGCGACTGGAAACAGTCCCTAACATCGCTACCTTCTATTACCAACTTTTGGAGATATTCGCGCTAAGCGCGAATATCTCCAAAATCTAACACCTGCCCTGAGCAGTTCTTAGCCATGTTATCCAATGGGAGGTGGATAACATGGCTAAGAGCATTAGGTCGATAATACATGAATATCGCTGACTTTTCTGCGATAATAGCAAGGTTTATCTGCGATAAAAATCGCCGATGTGCGGCGATAATTTTTGTCTCTAAACAAGTTAGAGACAAAAATTATCGCTAGTTGTTCGTAATATGCCCCCGGGTTTTTGCTTGCAGAAATCGGGAGGCGGGAGACTAGCACTGAAATCAGTACTCACACGCCTGAATCAGGAGGATTGGCATGTCTGAATTCTCTACAGCTGGGGCCATAAACTACATCCGCAGGGTTAGGTGATAGCCTGGGACCAGCCTGGCATCTAAAATGGCTGCCGTGCACGACAAAATTGTGGCATTCGAAAAAAGGCAAGATGGCGCAGCCGCTGGAAGAGATGTATCAACATATATCAGCCTCCTCAGCCACCCTCAGGAAACATAGGGGATTAGGATACGTCTCCCGCACCCCCTTATACCTAGTACTTTAATTAACGAAGCACAAAATGGCGAATTCCCGTTTCGCTACCAGTTTGCGGCCCAGTTCGCGGCCCGTGAAGCGCTTCTACCGTGAAAAATCATTTTTTTTTTATTTTCCCCACGGGACCCTTTAATAACCCCAACAACATTCCTAGGGGGTCAAGAGGGGGATACCTTGCCCCCTTTCATTAAATTCCCCCTTAGTTTTTCACCTTTTCTTCTCTCTCGATCCTACCGAGAGACAAGATGGCGGCCGCTCCGGACTGTCACGCAGCAAAAAAAAAAAAAAAGCTCACGCACAGCCGCTGGAAGAGATGTATCAACATATATCAGCCTCCTCACCCACCCTCAGGAAACATAGGGGATTAGGATACGTCTCCCGCACCCACTTATAACTAGTAATTTAATTTACGAAGCACAAAATGGCGAATTCCCGTTTCGCTACCAGTTCGCGGCCGCGCTTCTACCGTGAAAAATCATTTTTTTTTTATTTTCCCCACGGGACCCTTTAATAACCCCAACAACATTCCTAGGGGGTCAAGAGGGGTCTACCTTGCCCCCTTTCATTAAATTCCCCCTTCGTTTTCCACCTCTTCTTCTCTCTCGATCCTACCGAGAGACAAGATGGCGTCCGCTCCGGACTGTTTAGAATGTTGACAGACACCGGAGAGCCAATCAGCTTTCTGCGCGCAAAGTTCCGATAAGCGAAAAGTAAGCGGACCGGATCGCTGCCCAGAGCGCTGTTACAGATATATATCTTGGTTTGAACGTTAATTTCTCAAAAACTACTGGAGCACATATATTGAGACCTAGCAAAGGCACATCGGGCTAACAGTCCCTACAATTTTGCCAAGTTTCGTGCAAATCCATTCAGCCGTTCGGGCTAAAAGTGAGTCCAACTGCCCTATGGAAAACTCAATGCAAAAAACGCGTTTTGGGACCCCCCTTTTTTCTCAGCCCCCCCTTGACGAAACCCCACCAAATTTTCAGGGGCTGCTCAGAAACAAAATGTGCCATTTTCCTGAAAATTTCAGCCGATTCCGTCCACAAACGCCAAAGTTATTAGACATAGAATTTTCAAAAGTCCCATAGAGAAAAAATTCTAACTATATATACCTACTGGCGATAGCCAGTAGGTAATATATATATATATATGTATATTTTACGCAAAAATGAAGCGCCGCACTCAGGAATCGTGGATAACTTGTTTATTCAGCAAACTCCCACAATCAGCCTGTCACACCGACGCGTTTCGGGCACACGCCCTTTCTCACGGTACTATACCTAAAAATATTTAACTATTTAACTATAATAGCAATGTGACACAGCTAATCGGCACACATACCACTGCACCAAAGTTCCATATATCATAACTGATACAATTGGTACTATACCTATAATTAGAACTCAAATGATAAGGTGCTTACAGTGCAGTTGTATGACAATAAGGAATCCTAATCGTGCTAAATAATTATGTTGATTCATGTCACATAAGGTGTCAATCTGTGATAATACATGTATAGGAACTACTGATCCCAGAATTCCATGGGACGGTTTTTGAATCGCATAGCCCTTTAAAAACAGAGGCAAAAGTAGTGCCACCCACCGTGAGAAAGGGCGTGTGCCCGAAACGCGTCGGTGTGACAGACTGATTGTGGGAGTTTGCTGAATAAACAAGTTATCCACGATTCCTGAGAGCGGCGCTTCATTTTCGCGTAAAAAAGATTACCGGACCTGTGGTTGATCCCTCGCACGCACCCGCTGTTGAGAGCTCCAGTTTAAACCACCATTGCGTAAATATATGTATATATATATATATATATATATATATATATATATACTCACTGAAAAAAAACATAGGTTTCAGACATCTTATATACATAGTATATTTTTAAGAAAGAAAATTATAGAAAAAATTATGTTGTTTTGTCATTTCACCCTTATTTTTCTTTGACCTGTTAAAATGTTGATATGCATTCATTTTGAACCTTTCTACAATATTAGTTTGGTATTCACTATTTGAGGTTTTAGGGGCACTAACAGATTGAAGTTGATACTAACTGAACGTAGGCGTTATATTTGAAAATAGAGGGGCTGCCATCAATAGTTGATGTCCCCAATTTATTATGATTAGTAAAACAGGGGTTGCCATCATTTCCAGATGTCCCCACAGGATTGTAAATCAGACACAAGGTCTCAACAGCATAATATTTATTAACAATTTTTGCACAGAGTGTGTGTTTACATTGCACAAAATTGCACATCATTAATGAAACACTTTTTAGAATAACATTTATTTTTGTATTCAAAATGTTTTTAAGTATTTAAAATATGCTTTTTAACTAGAACTGTCTTATTTATATTTAGAGTGATGTTTACATACTGCGACAATTTCCACACTATACGCTTTGAGATTATTATACTGTTTTGACCGTGCTCATGCATTTATGCAGAAACTTTCTTGTCTTAAAAATGAATCTATTCAGTCATGATTGTAATTTCATATGAATTTCAATATGATAAACGGGCATTTGACCTCCCCTCTACTTATATATGCCATACACACACAATAGTAGTACTTCTTCTATGTTTAACTGTGTCACATGGTGTGCACTAGCATTTTAAAAATACAGGCATTGTGGGTAAACTTTTGACTGTGAACAAGGGCATCTGCCCGAAACGCGTCAGTATTTTGCTTCTGCTCAGTTTGCCTCAAATAAAATTCTATTTTGCCTTATTGCGGATTCGTTTGGTCGTCTGTTCTGGTTCTGGTTCCTAGAGCTGGGCTGCAGTTTGACTACTTGTGCATATATATATATATATTGAAAATGCAAAACGACATTTGGTATAGAACTTATCCTTAGACTTGTACTTTTGTCTACAGTATTTTCCACATCAATGGCTTTGGAATCGTAGGACTTGTTTTCTTAAGTTGTTTTCTTCTGTGCTTTTGGGTACAGCACATGTGACATATTCTTCAATAAAAGGCAAAAATGTATCATCCACATCTGTTCCAAATTTGGGGGCATCATTGATCCATAAGAACATATGTATATGAGAAGCACCTCTTGCTTGATACTCCTTTCTCCAAAAGAAATCCACAACTTCTCCAAGAGGAGGATTGTTTATTTTGCAGATAAAATACCTGCATACATTACCAGGATCCAAAGAGCACAATTCTCCAGCTGTCTTGCATTCAATAATTTATATATTGGAATTTATATTGGAATTTGCCTCTCGAAGAAATTCAAGTAAATCATCCCAAGTGTACTAAGCACAGCTTAGGGTAAGAAACCATGTAGGAGTTCCTAAGTTCCTTAACATACATTTAAGTTCTCCATGATGACGGTACGAATATTCATTAGTGCCACGCTGACATGCCATCAGAATAATCAGCTGAGATTCTAAATGATCATCTCTCTGGTGCACTTTATCCATAAAATCCTTTGCAGAAACATTTTGTAGATGTACTCCTGTTTCCAATATGTGATCAAGTTCAAGTTCAAGTTCGGGAATTTATTTAGCGCACTGCTCACCCAGAGCGTCTCAAGGCGCTTGGGGAGGGGGTTCATTATTTATCGAATAGCCAGGTTTTAAGTTCTTTTCTGAAGGAGATGTGGTTCTGTGTAAGGCGGAGGTGAGTGGGGAGTGAGTTCCAGGTCTTGGCCGCCAAGTAGGAGAAGGATCTACCTCCCATGGTGGATCTTTGGATACGCGGTACTGCGGCGAGGCCTTGATTGGAGGATCTTAGTTGGAGGGTGGGTGTGTAGAAGGATAGTCGAGTGTTGAGGCATTCGGGCCCTAGTTTGTAGAGGGCCTTGTGTGCGTGGGTGAGGAGACGGAATGTTATTATCTTGTTGACGGGAAGCCAGTGGAGGTCTTTCAAGTGGCCGGTAATGTGATCTTGGCGAGGGATGTCCAAGATGAGTCTCGCTGATGCGTTTTGGATGCGTTGGAGTTTTTTCTGTAATTTGGCTGTAATTCCGGCATAGAGGGTGTTTCGGTAGTCTAGTCGACTCGTAACCAGTGTGTGGGTGACAGTCTTTCTTGTTTCGGCGGGGATCCAATGGAAGATTTTTTGAGCATACAAAGTACGTTGAAGCAGGAGGATGAGACGGCGTTGACTTGTTTGGTCATCGAGAGTGAGGAGTCTAGGATGAAGCCAAGGTTACGTGCATGGTCTGTGGGTATGGGTGCTGAGCTCAGATCCGAAGGCCACCATGAGTCGTCCCAGGCAGAGGGGGATGATCCTAGGATGAGCACTTCTGTTTTGTCTGAGTTAAGTTTAAGGCGGCTGTTTTTCATCCATATGGCTACTTCTTTCATGCCTTCATGAAGGTTGGTTTTTGGCGGTGTTGGGGTCTTTGGTGAGGGAAAGGATCAGCTGGGTGTCGTCAGCGTAGGAGATGATGTTTAGGTTGTGTTGACGCGCGATGGAAGCGAGTTGACTCATGTAAACGTTGAAGAGGGTGGGACTGAGTGATGATCCTTGTGATACACCGCAGATGACTTCGATGGCCTCTGATTTGAATGGGGGAAGTCGGGCTCTCTGAGTTCTCCCAGCTAGGAAAGAGATGATCCAGTTCAAGGCTTTTCCTTTTATGCCGATGTTGCTGAGGCGTTGTATGAGGGTGCTGTGACAGACAGTGTTGAAGACGGCGGAGAGGTCAAGTAGAATGAGGGCCACTGCATATGAAATTCCAGCCAAGTCACTTTCAAACAAAAGATGAAATATATAAGGGATACATTGTCGAAATCTTAGATCTTCTGCATATAATCTTGTTGTCCGATATTCAGGTGCAGGAATTTGCACATCATATTGTCCACCTTTTCCTGTTAGAAAGAACTGCGGAAAACAACGAGCTTCGAAGCTCTCTTCCCATACACTCATGGGACTTACCTTTGCTTTTCTCATTTGTAACAACTCAATAGTGTTCCCCATCACTTATTTTGAATGAAGTGGATGTACACCGTAATGTTCATAGATTTCTTCACTTCTTGACATGTCCACTTTTTCAATTTGTCCAATTGACGTTTCAGTATCTTCTGCTAAAAGTATTTCATCTTCTCCCATTTATACATTTTTTATAGTACTTATTTTTTTTATCAAATACAAACTTGCCTTCTGTACTTTCCTAACATCCACTAACTACTGCCAGATTGTTTTACTCTTAGTAGGAACGCCATTAACTAGAATAACTAGTGGTTCATTTTCTGCACTCTCTACACCAATAGTTTCAATATTTTTCTTTAAATCTAACGGTAAATATACAACTCTTCTGAAGGAGTCAATTTACCTGTTTAGGGCTCCATACGAACAATAGCCTGAAACAGGTGCACACATTGAATGAGAATAGACTCATAGGTATTTAAATCTATCAGTTCTGGAGGAATAGCAACCAACTCTAAATTATTATGGACAGCTCAAGTGGGCATTTTATTCTCATCTAATTTGTTATAACAATATTTACAAATACACTGATCAGAACTCAAATCAAAACAAATTTCTACCAGCAAATAAGTTGCAAATTCCTTCCACATATCATTATTTTCTCTTTCACTTTTTAAATACAGATCAACACTTCTAGTCTGATTTTTATAGTGAGTTCGCTGACAACAAATACAAGACAAATGTGGCATTTCACCTGAAATCACCTTAAACTTTGTAATTTGATCATCAACATTGATTGGACACGTACGCCGCCCGGCCTCCGGGATGTGGGCTGAATGGCTCTGCGCAATTTTATTACTGAACTGTGCCTTATGGTGATCAGGGACGGGAAGGTCGAACTATTTCAATGTTTGTTAATGAATCTGCAATAAAAATATATTTTAAAAAAATCAACATTTTTTGTAATAATATGTTCCACATTCTCTTCAACATTTTCTTCTATTAATGTATCAGTTTCTGCACTCTCTTGTTGAGGACCAAAGTAACAAAACTCAATTTCATCACAAATCTTCTTCACATCTGATACTGATCCACGCAAAAGAGCATTCTTCAACTCATTTAACTTTAGTGCTGGACTTTTTGCATAATACAATCTTCTAACTAACTTCCGCATTTGGATATGATGTACTGCTAACATCCTGAAATGGTGAAAATCACTTTGACATACTTTTCTAGAAAGACAAGCCAGAGAATGACCTTGCAAACCAGTATTTTTTCTCACTCTGCAAGGGTCTAGTCCTTGCAACATCTCAATCTTTTGTTTAACACTTTTTTAAGTATATGCTTGTAAGAAATTGCGTAAAAGATCAATAGATTCTTGTCGAACACTACAAATACTACTGCAATCCCAAGTGTACACTGGGTCTTTAGGATGTCTGCCTAGAACTTCATCAGATATCACTTCTTCTGCATTTCTGGAAACCATTTTCTCTTTCTCAATTGGACAACCATTTCTAACCTCATAAGCTTGACCACTGGTGTCACCTGCATTCACCAAATCATTGGTCTGAAAATAACTCTCTTCATTAAAGAAAGGCTCTGGACTTCAACTGTGTTTCCATTCCCCCAAAAGAACATCACAAAAATTAGTTCTATTAATTACTCTTTTCCTCTTACTTTTGGCATTCATTAAATGGATTGGTTTATCTAGTGATCAAATTCTGTTTAAAACTAAAATAGTTTCCTCTTTACTTCAAAAGCCTTTTCAACAATGGATTCAATATTCTTCTTCATTTTACAAAATAGTGCTCTCTTTTTATGTTTCTTCATATCTTTTGACTGGGTGTGAGTGTTTGATTGATTCAGATGTTTACATCCATCACCACCCCCTTTTGTACCGCCTTTGGCCGCTATAAGTGTGGCAGGGTATGCTCAGACGTGAGTCTCTTGCTCACTTTGCCACTGGATTCAAGCAAGCCGGGCTGAAGACGGTTGGAATGCCAGAAACTGGTCCTCAGAAGCTTGTTACCGGTCCAGCGAAGTCATGGCTTGGCAAATTGGGCTGAACTGTTTACAGGAGGCAAAGGGTCAGACTGATTTGCATATAGCTATGTCTGACCTGGGGTGGCAGAGTGGGCTAAAGAATGGTGATGGATTAAACCCAGATCTTTTGGCTGGGTGTGAGTGTTTGATTGATTCAGATGCTCTGTCCATCACCACCCCCTTTTGTACCTCTTCATATCTTTCAGCAAATTACGTACTACTCTATTATAAAATAATTTTTTACGTATTTCTTTATACTGATTTTCTCTTCTTTTACCATACTTTGTATCCTTTAACTGTACGTTGGCTTTTTTTCATTTCCTATTATTTTGACTATTTTTTCTGGTTGAAGCATTGTCAGTGCTTTCAACATTCTGTTCATTCTTTCTGGGCCTTGTAAGATTTTTAAAAAATTCCTTAGTGGTCTTCCCAGAAGATTTTGTCTTTTTAGCCACATTATGTGGGTGATTTTTCTTCAAGTAACTGTCCTTTAGCTCTCCTTTTCTCTTTATTGATTTTTCAGGGATGATAACTTTATTTTAATGATGATAAAGAGTATCTATAAAAAATAGACATAAACAAATGTATATTAATAACTTCATAAATTATACTTTTCTATTGCTATGTAAACACATTCTATATAGATACTGACTGATGAATTGTAGACCTTATATATGAGTGTGAAGGTGGTCACACCACTACATGCATAGTGCATAGGAGTTTGAAGCCCTCTGTGCCCTAAAGCCTGGCTCACTGCATGAGTACATGCATACGGACTGAATGATTACAGTACTCTAAGGAGAGACACTACTTTAGTGAATGGATTAGTACATGGTACTGAAAGAGTCACTTTAGGATTGCAAGAGCAGCCACAAGGTGTTTGCTGGCGTGTATGGACACTACTGGGAAATTGTAGGCCTGAAACACAAGTGTGAATGTGGTTAGAGTACTGCATATGTAGTCCATAGGAGTTTGAAGCACTCCGTGCCCTAAAGCCTGGCGTACTGCATGAGTACATGCATACTGACTGAATGATTTCAGAACTATAAGAAGAGACACTAGGTGAATTCATAATTTGTTGAGTTTTACTTTAGTGAGTTGATTAGTACATGGTACTGAAATAGTCACTTTAGGATCGTGAGAGCAGTCACAGGGTGTTTGCTGGAGTGTATGGATACTGACTGGGGAATTGTAGGCCTGAAACACACAGTGTGAAGGTGGTTAGACTACTACATGCATACTGCATAGGAGTTTGAAGCACTCCATGCCCTAAAGCCTGGCTCACTGCATGAGTACATGCATACTGACTGAATGATTACAGAACTATATGGAGAGACACTGGGTGAATTCATAATTGGTTGAGTTTTAGTTTAGTAAATGGATTAGTACATGGTACTGAAAGAGTCACTTTAGGATGGCAAGAGCAGTCACAAGGTGTTTCTGGAGTGTATTGATACTGACTGGGGAATTGTAGGCCTGAAACACAAGTGTGAAGGTGGTTAGACTACTACATACATAGTCCATAGGAGTTTGAAGGACTTCGTGCCCTAAAGCCTGTCTCACTGCATGAGTACATGCATACTGACTGAATGATTACAGTACTATAAGGAGAGACACTAGGTGATTTCATCATTGGTGGAGTTTTACTTTAGTGAATGGATTAGTACATGGTACTGAAAGAGTCACTTTAGGATTGCAAGATCAGTCACAGGGTGTTTTCTGGAGTGCATGGATACTGACTGGGGAATTGTAGGCCTGAAACACACCTGTGAAAGTGGTTAGACCACTACATGCATACTGCATAGGAGTTTGAAGCGCTTCATGCCTTAAAGCCTGGCTCACTGCATGAGTACATGCATACTGACTCAATGATTACAGTACTATAAGGAGTAACTCTGGGTGAATTCATAATTGGTTGAGTTTTACCTTAGTGAATGGATTAGTACATGGTATCTAAAGATTAGTACATGGTATCTAAAGAGTCACTATGGGATTGCAAGAGCAGTCACAGGTTGCTTGCTGGAGTGTATGGATACTGACTAGGGAATTGTAGGCCTGAAACACCAGTCTGAAGGTGGTTAGACCACTACATGCATAGTGCATAGGGGTTTGAAGCAGTCCGTACCCTAAAGCCTGGCTCGCTGCATAAGTACATGCATATTGACTGATTGATTACAGTACTATAAGGAGAGACACTGGGTGAAATCATAATTGATTGAGTTTTACTTTAGTGAATGGATTAGTACATGGTACTGAAATAGTCACTATGGCATTGCATGAGCAGTCACAGGGTGTCTGCTGGAGTGCATGGATACTGACTGGGGAATTGTAGGCCTGAAACACAACTGTGAAAGTGGTTAGACCACTACATGCATACTGCATAGGAGTTTGAAGCATTTCATGCCCTAAAGCATGGCTCGCTGCATGAGTACATGCATACTGACTGAATGATTACAGTACTATAGGTAGAAACACTGGGTGAATTCATAATTGGTTGAGTTTTACCTTAGTGAATGGATTAGTACATGGTATCTAAAGATTAGTACATGGTATCTAAAGAGTCACTATGGGATTGCAAGAACAGTCACAGGGTGTTTGCTAGAGTGTATGGATACTGACTGGGGAATTGTAGGCCTGAAACACAAGTGTGAAGGTGGTTAGACCACTACATGCATAGTGCATAGGAGTGTGAAGCACTTCATGCTCTAAAGCCTGGCTCACTTCATGAGTACATGCATACTGACTGAATGATAACAGAACTATTAGAAGAGACACTGGGTTAATTCATAATTGATTGAGTTTTACTTCAGAGAATGAATTAGTACATGGTACTGAAAGAGTCACTTTAGAATTGCAAGAGCAGTTACAGGGTGTTTCTGGAGTGTATTGATACTGACTGGGGAATGATAGGCCTGAAACACAAGCGTGAAGGTGGTTAGACTACTACATGCATCCTGCATAGGAGTTCGAAACACTCCATGCCCTAAAGCCTGTCTCTCTGCATAAGTACATGCATACTGACTGAATGATTACAGTACTATAAGGAGAGACACTGGGTAAATTCATAATTTGGCTGAGTTTTACTTTAATGAATGGATTAGTACATGGTACTGAAAGAGTCACTTTAGGATGGCAAGAGCAGTCACTGGGTGTTTGCTGGAGTGTATGGATACTGACTAGGGAATAGTAGGCCTGAAACACAAGTGTGAAGGTGGTTAGACCAATACATGCATACTGCATAAGAGTTTGAAGCACTCTGTGCCCTAAAGCCTGGCTCACTGCTGAGTACATGCATTCTGACTGAATGATTACAGTACTATAAGAAGAGACACTGGGTGAATTCATAATTGGTTGAGTTTTACTTTAGTGAATAGATTAGTACATGGTATTGAAAAAGTCACCGTGGCATTGCAAGAGCAGTCACAGGGTGTTTGCTGGAGTGTATGGATACTGACTAGGGAATAGTAGGCCCGAAACACACAGTGTGAAGGTGGTTAAACCACTACATGCATAGTGCATAGGAGTTTGAAGCCCTCCATGCCCTAAAGCCTGGCTCACTGCATGAGTACATGCATACTGACTGAATGATTACAGCACAATAAGAAGAGACACTGGGTGAATTCATAATCGGTTGAGTTTTAATTTAGTGAATGGATTAGTACATGTTACTGAAAGAGTCACTATGGTATTGCAAGACCAGTCACAGGGGGTGTTTGCTGTAGTGTATGGCTACTACCTGGGGAATTGTAGGCCTGAAACACAAGTGTGAAGGTGGTAAGACCTATACATGCATTCTGCATAGGAGTTTGAAGCACTCTGTGCCCTAAAGCCTGGGTCACTGCTTGAGTACATGCATACTGACTGAATGATTACAGTACTATAAGGAGAGACACTGGGTGAATTCATACTTGGTTGAGTTTTACTTTAGTGAATGGATTAGTACATGTTACTGAAAGAGTCACTATGGGATTGCAAGAGCAGTCACAGTGTTTTTGCCAGAGTGTATGGATACTAAGTAGGAAATTGTAGGCCTGAAACACAAGTGTGAAGGTGGTTAGACTACCTCATGCATAGTCCATAGGAGTTTGAAGCAGTATATGTGCTAAGGCTCTGAATCGCTGCATGAGTACTTGGATAATGACTGAATGATTACAGTAGTACAACCACACATGAAGTTACCAAATGCTTCTCTCACAATGCTTTAAAAATGCACATACACTCACAGTGTGATTCTAGAGAATCAACACTATTCACTAGTCTAGAACAGTTAAGATGACTGCACACATTCCACACATTTTATTACTGCATTTGAGAGTACAGGCCTGACACATTTTAAAATACATAAGCAATTACTGCCAAAACTTGGCAACATGATAGGTTTCTAACCAGTTATATATCTGCAAACACATGAAGTACCCACAGGCTTCTTTCACAATAGTTCCAAAATGTACACAGTCTCACAGTGTGATTCTAGACAAGTAAGACTATCCCTTGGACTTCATCAAAACACATTGATTGATCTAGAAAAACTAAGGTGATGCACACATTCCACATATTTCAATAATGCTTTTTCTGCTTTTTACTGTTAAAGCCTAACTCATGTTGTAAATAAATAAGCAATGACTAGTTTCTAATTCTATCAAAACTTGACAACAAGAAAGGTTTTTTAAGCACTTATGTGTCTTCAAACACATCAAGCAACCAAATGATTCTGTCACAATTTTCCCAAATGCACACTGACTCACAGTGTGATTCTAGACAAATAACAGCATCCCTTGCACTATAGTAAAAAAACATTTAATAGTCTGGGGCTCAGCAGAATGTACTACCTAGGGCGATGCTTGTGTTTCTAGGGAATTTTCTTGCCAGACAGGAGATTATGGATAGAGCCAGGCCAGACTCTAGGAAAATATATGATGGTGTTACATTTTTTTGCCAGGCCTGATTTCTGTCATGTTACAGTTGAAAGAAGATGGAAGTTAAGGCAATTGATCTCCCCTTTTCAGAAACAAGGTGCAGAAGCATATCTACTTTACCCAGCGAGATTAAAGATTATCAATCGGGGGCAAATTAGGGTGTTCTTGTCGGAAATTAAAGCAGGAGAATTCCTAGCGGAACTTACGGAACAGAGCAGAGGGAGGAATAAAAGAGGGAGAAGCCCGCCAAAAACACCATAGGATTTGCATAGGATCTGCATAGATTACCACATCAAAAAAAAAGAAAAGTATTAAATAAAACAGTAGGCAAGGGTAGGAGAGAGAGGCGACGCTACAGCTTAACGAGGTCACACATAGGTCACAATTGACCTATTTGCCTATAGAAGGGGGGAGGGAGTCAAAGGGAGGGGAGAAGGGTGGGGGTGGGGGGTGAGAGGGAGGGGCGGGGGGGGTGGACACATGGGTGGTGAATACAACACGCAAAGAGGAACTACACAGACATAAAGCTTTGGGGATAAGAGCATTACACACAGGAAATAGCGAGAACATAAGTTGGTATCATAGTAAAGAAAGACATAAGATTATGCGATGACTCTAAGGATTGCCTCTATAAATATCTGCTGCCTAAATAATGGTGGAAAAAGGCAGAAAGTGGCTGCAATGTTAAGAATGCTAAAATTAGACTTAATTTGTCTCCAAGAGACACGCATAGAGGGAAACAATAAATATCTGCTCAAACAAATGGGATTTGAGGTATTAGCCTATACCAGACAGGAAACCAAGACTAGGGGGGTAGCCATACTAGCTAAAAAAGGGGCCTTTAAAACAAAAAGAAAGAAAGAGGATCAGAGGGGGAGATGGGTTAAAATTGAGGGAGAAACAAACGCAAGATGCTATACTATAGTCTCTGTTTATGGATCCACAGATGACGATCCAGAGGTCCTCGAATTTTTGGATCAGGAGTTGCCGCTATGGACCGAGCCTATTATATGTTGTGGGGATTTCAATATCAACCGGATCAATGGCTTGGGCATGACGGGCATGATGGGAGGGGGGATGTATGGGGGGAGGAAAAAGAGGGTTTGTAAAGCTGTATGCGATCTTATGAGACATAATGCGTTAGTTGATCTATGGGCTCATAAACACCCACCTGGGACGGGTAGCACATACTATTCAGCACCACATAGATTGGTTGTTAGACTAGATTATTTCCTGATTTCTAGCTCTTTGGTAGGCGTTAGCCAACTAGAGAGGTTACCTAGGATATTATCCGACCATAACCCGCTGGTACTGACACTCCCACAGGTTATAGCAGGGGAAAGAAAGCCTTATAACTGGACCTTTGAGAGAGGTCTCCTTAAAGATGAGATTTATGTAAATAGAATGAGAATTTGGATAAGTCAATTCTGGGAGATTAATAGAGGAACAGCAACAACTGGCATGGTCTGGGACGCCTTTAAGGCGGGTGTTAGGGGGGAAACCCTCTGCTTCACGCTTCAAAGGACTAAGAGGGAGAAAGATGAAATGGATATAAGGATAAAGGTTTTAACGGAACTAGAAGATCGCTTAATATTAGCAAATATCAATCATGACCCTTTGGAAGACCTGATGTTAAATATAGAGCTGAAGAAGGCAGAAGCGAGCGAAAGTGTAGTAAGGAGAGCCGCAGCCAATTATCTAGCTAAAAGAGAGGAAAGTTATGAGTATAATGAGAGAGTTGGACATCTGCTGGCTATTAGAACAAGACAGAAATTAGCAGCGGGGAAGTCAAGGAAATAAAAAATGAGGCAGGACAGGTTGTAAATAAGGTAAAAGATATTCAGGATGTTTTTAAGAGATTCTACACCAACCTTTATGAACAGAACATAAGTAAGTCAAAATTGGAGATTATGGGATACTTACATACTATAACACACCCAGTACTAGAAGAGGGGGAGAAAGAAAAATTAGATCTTAAGTTCACAGTACAAGAGGTCCAAGAAGCAGTGAATAGTCTTCCCTCTGGGAAAGCTACTGGCCCAGATCAAATTCCTGCAGAGTTTTACAAAAAAGTTTGGGATATAATAGGGAAAGATATGTTCGAAACTTTTATTCAGGCACAGAGAGGAGAATCAGTTCCACAATCTTGGGCAGGGGCTGATATCATCGTAATTTTAAAGAAAGACAAACCCCCTATAGAACCTGGGTCTTATCGACCAATAACGCTTATGAACGCGGATGCTAAAATATATACAAAAACACTCGCACATAGATTAAGTAAGGTTATAGAGCACTTGGTTAGTACATCGCAGCACGGATTTATTCCAGGGAAGGGAACCACACAACACACGAGGCAAATGATCACTATATTGGATGCTATGGGGGTTGCAGGAGACCCTGTCGCTGTTATATTCCTGGATGCTGAGAAGGCCTTCGACAGGGTCTCCTGGGACTACCTATGGGAGGTAATGGAGTGGTTTGGAATTGGCAGCGGGTATATTAGAGCGATTCAGGCATTGTATTCAAGCCCTACGGCTAGAATAAGAATTAATAAAGGATACACCAAGACAGTTCAGATACAGCGAGGGACACGACAGGGATGCCCAGCATCCCCGCTACTCTTCACCCTTTATATTGACCCTATACTACGAAGACTGGAAAAAAACAATAGGATTGCCCCAATTGAGTTATATGATAGAAGTTATAAAGTATTCGCGTATGCGAATGACGTGGCCGTTATTACCAATAAACTAAATATAGCGCTTCCTGAGATAGAGAGAGAAGCTTCAAACTTTGGGGCACTCTCAGGGTATAGAATTAATAGTGGGAAAACCCAAATAGTACAGAACAACCATGTGCTATTTCTAGACACTAGAGTGGTTAAGGAAGCAACATAACTAGGAATAAAAGTCACTGCAGATCTTGACAGCCTGGTAGACCTTAACATCAAAACCCTATTAAATAAAGTAA
Organism: Lissotriton vulgaris; assembly: GCF_964263255.1. NCBI lineage: Eukaryota > Metazoa > Chordata > Amphibia > Caudata > Salamandridae > Lissotriton > Lissotriton vulgaris. The sequence goes on from NC_141686.1 coordinate 5,564,343, forward strand.
AAGAGAACACAGAAAGGGTACACAAACTACATTTGACGTTGATGGGGCGAATAAATGTAGTAAAAATGATTACATTTCCAAAATTTTTATATTTGTTTAGAGCTATACCGCTATATTTTGATCATATATGGTTTAATAAGATAGAAGCTATAGTAAATACATTTATTTGGGCACATGGTAAGACCAGAAGAGCATATCGACACCTTACACTTCCAAGGGAAAGAGGGGGTTGGGGAGCACCTGATTTTAGGTTTTATTACTGGTCTGTAGCTATGCAGTACTTTCAGGGATTAATTGGTAGTGGTAGTACAGAACAGGGAGATAATTCACAAGGGTTCTTCAACGTTTATACGGTGCTGTTGGGCGATGGGGCTGTAAGCGGATTTTTGAATACAATTGACTTCAGTTATTTCAAGCACACAAGATTTAAAACTCTTAAAGCTGCTTATACTATCTGGAAGGTGATCTCAAAGAAAATAGGTGTGGGAAGATACAACAGCTATACACGGTTGTATACCAACAGATATCTACCTGGAGATATATTTAGGGACTCAGTAATGAAGGGCTGGGATAATAAAGGGATTAAGAAAATTGAGAACCTACTCGATCAACAGGGTGGAATTCTGCAGTTCCATGAGATCCAAAGTATTTTTAAGGTAGGAAATAATAGTTTTTTTAAATATCTTCAGATTAGAAGCTATCTCTCAAATAAACAAGGTGGGACTCTGGGATTTGGCTCATGTCGTATAATGGACTATATAGAGAATAGCACTCATTGTACTATCCAGTACCTATATGCAGAATTGGGTAAATACAAAAATGATGATAGAGACAAATATGCTAGGAAGTGGACGGAAAAAATTGATTTACAACCAGAGGGTTTCTTTAGACTTGGGTCGTACAATCTTATGCTCTACGACCTTACAGTCGCACACTATAAGACCTTGTACTCGCTCTCCCACACTCCAGTGAGGATTGCACAGTGGGGGGGTACCTCAGGAATTACATGTCCCAGGTGTGATGCGACTGATGCAGATATAATTCATGTATTCTCAATATGCCTGCAACTTTACTCCTTAAAAAAAGATATTGAGAAATTTATTGATGTATCGCTCGATCTCAAAATTAAGCTTACTGATGAATTACTATTGCTGGGGTAGTGTTGGGGGCAGAGGATATTCCTAGTGAGTTTATGTTTATGGTATCCGCAGTTTATCGTATATGTATTGCAACATTATGGCTTGATCGGGCACCACCAACCTTTCAAATGTGGATTGCTTGACTTTTGTCAACCTACAACTTAGAAAAAGCAATTTATGATAGAAAAGGTAAAAGAGGTACATCTTTGGGTAAGAAGATCTGGTACCCAGTTGTAAATTGGAAAAACGGGACGATAAATCAGCAAGGGGAGGTTGTTGCGAGGGCATATTCAGCTGAAGACATAAGCTGAAAAGTATGTTAAATTTGCTTATTATTATTTTTAGTATTCTTTGTACTTATGATTATATTTATATTCTGCCTCCAAAAGAGTAATGTCAGTATTGTAATGACTTAAAAGGCTGAAGCGTGTTGTAACTTCTATATGTTTTCTTGAGAAAAGTTGTAAACATTTAAAAAATAATAAAAAAAAAGTAAAGCACCAGTGGCTCAATTAAAATTTGGAGTATCACAGGGAAAAAAAAAGAAACATGCTTTTAAAAAACAGAAACAACCTGCTTTTCAGACTAGAATGATCTCAAACACCCAATCATTTCGTTTCTTTTGTTCAAAACTGCATCTTATCCATCATTTTTGAAAAATCTCACTTCACATACAGACACCTTCTGAATGCATCCAGACCTCACTTAAAGATGCTTAGAGTGTGGATTGTGGGACACAGCTATATTTTCTGGAGCCAAAGTTATGCAGAAAACAGAGGCATGGTCAAAGACCTAGTTTTGCCAAATGTAGACATTAATAGATTGGACAGAGAGGGTTAAAGTGGCATCAATTGATGCCATTGGTTAAATCCTTTTTGCATCTCAAGCACGCCGTGAGGGCAACGGCCTTCATCTTGCCCCCAGGACCGCCATGAGTGGAACGGCTCAAACCGCACGACGGACCCACCGGCAGCAGCGGGAGGACCACAGCTCCCAGCTGCCCCGGCTACCCTGTGACGCCGCAGATGCGCATGGAGGCACTTGAAATCAGCGGAGCACCGAAGCGCTCTGGGGACACAGACTTACCTGCCAGCACGCCGTGAGGGCAACGGCCTTCATCTTGCCCCCAGGACCGCCGTGAGGGGAACGGCTCAAACCGCACCACGGACCCACCGGCAGCAGCAGGAGGACCACAGCTCCCAGCTGCCCCGGCTACCCTGTGATGCCGCATAAGCGCCCGGAGGCGCTTGAAATCAGCGGAGCGCCGAAGCGTTCTGGGGGACACACACTTACTTGCCAGCACGCCGTGAGGGCAACGGCCTTCCTCTTGCCCCCAGGACCGCTGCGAGGGGAACGGCTCAAACTACACCATGGTCCCACCGGCAGCAGCGGGAGGACCACAGCTCCCAGTTGCCCCGGCTACCCTGTGACGCCGCAGACGTGCCCGGAGGCGCTTGAAATCAGCGGAGGGCCGAAGCGCTCTGGGGGACACAGACTTACCTGCCAGCATGCCGTGAGGGCAACGGCCTTCATCTTGCTCCCAGGACCGCCATGAGGGGAACGGCGGCTCAAACCGCACCACGGACCCACCAGCAGCAGCGGGAGGACCACAGCTCCCAGCTGCCCCGGCTACCCTGTGACGCCGCAGACGCGCCTGGAGGCGCTTAAAATCAGCGGAACGCCTCTCGCCCCGCGAGTCGTGCGCGGGAGCAGCCGTGAGAAGCCCGGGACAAGGGCGGGACCATCTAAGGCCATCGTAGGCCAGAGGAGGCCGGTCCGGGGCCACCCCCCCCATGGAACCGATTTCAGAACAGAGGGGAAAGGACCTAAGGTACAAACTCCCTTTTGCCTATTGACTACTTCATCTTCCATACAGGTCTCTCCCAAGTGTTATAGTAGCGGAATTGATGAACTACTCCTGGGGGAGGTGATATTGCTTCAGTGTCCACAATCAAAAGCTGGTTCGCTATGAACTGCAAGGGGGGCATTAGAAAATCTAACAATAAGAGTAATTCGCTTAGGGGAAGAATGGATTACTACATTAAGAGCTCTGTTCTCCCTATTGCCCGTGAATTAGAGAGAATTGAGAGCTTGCCAGCTATGGATAGTTCTCCGAGTGTTTGTTTGTCTCCGCAGACTGCCGATTCAACCCAGGCAATTTCATTACTGGAGGAACTAAATAATATGTGTAGATCCTCATATGCTCCTGTGGAATCAGAAGGTCTTCAATCTAGAGCTCCCATTTCCCCTATACCAATAATTAGCCCTAGGACTAGATGCTCACCTCAACCTACCCAAATCTCACAGGCTACCCCACATGTAACACGCCCAAAGGAAAACTCACTTTCCGCTGCTGCTACTCAGGTCCCCTCTACCTAGGTCACCTCTACCAAAAGGAAGAGAGATGGGGTTCGAAAAACAGGGAGGCAGGCCAAGCAATCAACACTAACCACAAATTCCCCACTCCCTAACACCCCTAGCACTGTAAAATCTAAAGTATCTACCAATGCCTCCTTATTGGCCTCGCTTGAAAACTTGATAAAGTCAATAATTTCTCCGTTAATTGACAAAATGACCAGCTTAGGGGATAGACTTTCAGGGGTCGAGGAAGCAATCAAGGCAAATTCTCTACTTTTAAGAACTAGGCAGGACCCTATCATCCACCGTGTACCTCTCGTCCACCGTGTCCAGACCCCACAGAAATACCCAACTTTACCACACAAAGCAAGACCATCCACAAACAACTAGTAACCCCACATAGCAAAAACTTAAACCCCTCGAAGGCAGTCACATCTTCACGGAGCTCCCAGCCTAGAAAAGGGCCAAACAATGAAATGTCACTCCAAAAGGGAATAGAGGTCAATTGCGACAATGTGCCACAAAAAAACAAACATCTACATTTGCCACCTGAGGCCGCTCCTTTCGTGTGCGTCTTCTCAGGTGTACCAGAACTCCCACTGGGGAAATACAAACACAACCAAGAGTTAAGAAACAATGTAGTATTTTGGCTAACTAAAAATAGATCCCTCCCACCCAACATTGATGGTACCATACTTAGCGTCAGAAGGGTGGGTTGGTTAGGACCTCTACCGAAATATATTGCGGGTGATCTGGTACTTGTTAAATTTAGGAACAAACATGTCGTCTCATACCTTCAATCTCGACAGCCACCGCTAGGAGATGGGCCTATATGCATTTGGAGTTTAACTGATTTCTACCCCAGAACTTCCTATGCTCTGTTGTATTGCCAAAAAGAACATAACAGCCACTGGATGGCCAGAACTGGACATGTATTGAGTGGTCGATTTATTCCCACGCTTAATTAACTCATCTTACTCCCCTGCTCTTAATGATTAGTTGATTGATTAGTTGATTTATTTTATTGATTTAATCCCTGTTCAACACATGTCACTTTCTACAAAATGAAACGTATTGATGTATTTGTTTTTATTTATGTTTTCTTTTTGTTGGCAACTGTATTGTACATGCTTTTATGAAATGTTTTTACTTTTCGAATAAAGCTAACTGAACTGAACTGCATCTCCAACAGCTTGACCTCATAAATGTGCACTGTGGTGGCAATGACCTAGGCACTTTGACTGGGGTAGGTCTGGAAATGCTAATGGAGGACATCTTTACAGAATTGATGTCACTTTTCCCCTAAACTGCCTTTGTCTATTCTAACATATGCCAAAGGCAGAAATGGAACTGGTCCAATAAATTTTGTCCACAGATTGAGAAAGCTAGGACACATGTCAATACATCTGTTTCTGCCTTTCTCCAAGATTATAAGATGGGGTTTATTTACCACAACAATCTGCGTTTCAATATGGATGGCATCTATAGGAGAGATGGTGCACATTTTACAGATTAGGGTAACAGAGCCTTCCTCATCAACTTTAGACTCTGCATAGGTACTTACTTGTAGGTACCAAAATCTCTCAATAAACACAAAGGCTATTTTTAGAGCCAACCAAGATTTAAACACATAAACTTGATATATATCTGAAAAAATTAAATATTTTTTTGCTTGGAGTCGCGCACCCAACGCGTCATAGTCCTGCACCCAACGCGTAGAAGTCATGCACCAAACGCGCTGGAGTCGCACACCTTACATGTTAGGTGTCGTGCATCCAATGCGTGCACACCAGGGGGCTGCACTGAGCGCTGCGCTGGGTGCGCGACTCCTAATTTTAACGTAAGGAAACAAAATAGCCCCTAGCACAAATTTCTATTATCCTCAGGGACCCCATCCCCCGGGGCTTATATAAAACATTGGGGACCGTGGGGGGAGCCCCAATGCCCCCATGGTCCCAGTTGGCTCCCTGCATCCTTCGGGAGCTGGCATTGCTTTTCCACATGGGTAGTTGCTAACATGCAGCTCCCCGTGTGGAAAAGCAATCTGGTTTGCATTTTGAAAGAGAGAGAAGGTTTCCTGCTCTCTCTTTCAAAATCCATTCCAAACCAAATTTGCTATGGGAGGGCAGGAGCCGAGAGACTCCTGCCCTCTCATAGCAAACAGCAGTGTCCCGGGGGTGGCAACCCCAAGACACTGCAGGAGCTGGCCCTTGGGGGTGGTGGTCACCAGGGCCATAACAAGGCTCCAGGAGGGGGGCCACACAGCCCCCTCCAACAATACACAAAGCCCCCGGGCAGTGGTGGTCCCTGGGCTTGGGGGGGCTGTTGAGCCCACCACCCACGTATATTGCTGGGGGGGTTTGGAGCCCCCCAACCGTTTATTTTGTAGCCGGGGTGGTGGCGGTCACCAGGGCTGGGGGGCGCCTCTGGGCCCCCCAATTTTTTTTTATAATTTTGCCCTTGGGATTCGGCCCACCCTGGAGCTAATTATTAAAGAAGCTCTGTTTTATTTTTAATTTTTTGCAGCAGGATCCGCGCACCATGCACGCACCTTTGCCGTTTAAAAGCAGGTCTAGAGGGTCCAGGTATTTTTACCCTGCCCCCTTTATATGTTTTGCACACTTATTCCACTAACTTCTTCAGCCTCGCATCTACTGAGGCACAAAATGGCTGCCAACACTTCCTGGTTTTGAATGCTGACAACCACTTGACAGCCAAGTAGCATTCAGCCTGCGATCGGGACGGTGAGCTTAGGGTGCGCTCAGGATGCGCAGATCCTGCGCGGCCATAGATATATATGTACTTTTAAATGTCATTTTCTCATGAATTACTGAACGGATTTACACCATTTAAGGAAAAGGCACGAGTGTGAACTAAAGACTACCTCTTTGCCAAATTTGGTGTAATTCCGTTCAGTATTTCGTGTTGTAGCCGCGATGAACGGTTCCTATGGAAAATTGCATGGCAAAAACACGTTTTGGGACACCCTTTTTTCTCGTCCCCTGCTTCCCGGATGACCCCGAGACTTTTAGGATAGGAGCGAACTGGAGCTGACCATTAGTTTTGAAAGTTTCGCAAAGATTTGTCAACCGGCGCCAAAGTTATTCCAAATAGAATGTTGTGGATTTCCTATGGAAAATAGGTCCTAACGATAACTACCTGCTATGTATATATATATATACACACTCACACATATACTTATGTGTGTGTGTGTGTATATGAATATGTATTCATAAATATATATATATATATATATATATATATATATATATATATATATATATATATATATATATATATATATATATATATATATATATATATATATATATATATCACAGCTCCAAGTTGCCCCTGCTAGAACAGCACTCAGAAACTCAGCGAGTAGGTGGCAAACCTTTAATTTAGGGTATGAGCAGACGCCTGTCTGCTGTTTTGTTCAAGACAGTCATTCTCGGCGGCAATAGCCTGACGCGTTTCAAAGGTTACTTCCTTCTTCCTCAGAGGCTTGATGCTGGGAATAATTGCGTGCTGCGGTTTCAATCTCTCCCAAATGCAGTTTACGCCCTTTATGGGCTGGTCCACCAAGGCATTATGGGAGATGTTGTTCCGTTTTCTTCCTCCTGTATGGTGGCACTAATTTCTGTCACGTTTCAAGCCACTGTATGGGCCACGGCAGGCAGAGTCCGCTCTCAATCCCTTCGTTGAGTTTCACTGCACGGCTCCGTTACATCGTGCCGCATGGTCCCCAAGTTGGCGGGGTGGTGCCCGTTCGGCGGCTGGGCGGCCGCCCAATATCACAGCTCCAAGTTGCCCCTGCTAGAACAGCACTCAGAAACTCAGCGAGTAGGTGGCAAACCTTTAATTTAGGGTATGAGCAGACGCCTGTCTGCTGTTTTGTTCAAGACAGTCATTCTCGGCGGCAATAGCCTGACGCGTTTCAAAGGTTACTTCCTTCTTCCTCAGAGGCTTGACGCTGGGAATAATTGCGTGCTGCGGTTTCAATCTCTCCCAAATGCAGTTTACGCCCTTTATGGGCTGGTCCACCAAGGCATTATGGGAGATGTTGTTCCGTTTTCTTCCTCCTGTATGGTGGCACTAATTTCTGTCACGTTTCAAGCCACTGTATGGGCCACGGCAGGCAGAGTCCGCTCTCAATCCCTTCGTTGAGTTTCACTGCACGGCTCCGTTACATCGTGCCGCATGGTCCCCAAGTTGGCGGGGTGGTGCCCGTTCGGCGGCCGCATTTGGGAGAGATTGAAACCGCAGCACGCAATTATTCCCAGCGTCAAGCCTCTGAGGAAGAAGGAAGTAACCTTTGAAACGCGTCAGGCTATTGCCGCCGAGAATGACTGTCTTGAACAAAACAGCAAACAGGCGTCTGCTCATACCCTAAATTAAAGGTTTGCCACCTACTCGCTGAGTTTCTGAGTGCTGTTCTAGCAGGGGCAACTTGGAGCTGTGATATTGGGCGGCCGCCCAGCCACCGAACGGGCACCACCCCGCCAACTTGGGGACCATGCGGCACGATGTAACGGAGCCGTGCAGTGAAACTCAACGAAGGGATTGAGAGCGGACTCTGCCTGCCGTGGCCCATACAGTGGCTTGAAACGTGACAGAAATTAGTGCCACCATACAGGAGGAAGAAAACGGAACAACATCTCCCATAATGCCTTGGTGGACCAGCTCATAAAGGGCGTAAACTGCATTTGGGAGAGATTGAAACCGCAGCACGCAATTATTCCCAGCGTCAAGCCTCTGAGGAAGAAGGAAGTAACCTTTGAAACGCGTCAGGCTATTGCCGCCAAGAATGACTGTCTTGAACAAAACAGCAGACAGGCATCTGCTCATACCCTAAATTAAAGGTTTGCCACCTACTCGCTGAGTTTCTGAGTGCTGTTCTAGCAGGGGCAACTTGGAGCTGTGATATTGGGCGGCCGCCCAGCCGCCGAACGGGCACCACCCCGCCAACTTGGGGACCATGCGGCACTATGTAACGGAGCCGTGCAGTGAAACTCAACGAAGGGATTGAGAGCGGACTCTGCCTGCCGTGGCCCATACAGTGGCTTGAAACGTGACAGAAATTAGTGCTACCATACAGGAGGAAGAAAACGGAACAACATCTCCCATAATGCCTTGGTGGACCAGCCCATAAAGGGCGTAAACTGCATTTGGGAGAGATTGAAACCGCAGCACGCAATTATTCCCAGCGTCAAGCCTCTGAGGAAGAAGGAAGTAACCTTTGAAACGCGTCAGGCTATTGCTGCCGAGAATGACTGTCTTGAACAAAACAGCAGACAGGCGTCTGCTCATACCCTAAATTAAAGGTTTGCCACCTACTCGCTGAGTTTCTGAGTGCTGTTCTAGCAGGGGCAACTTGGAGCTGTGATATTGGGCGGCCGCCCAGCCGCCGAACGGGCACCACCCCGCCAACTTGGGGACCATGCGGCACGATGTAACGGAGCCGTGCAGTGAAACTCAACGAAGGGATTGAGAGCGGACTCTGCCTGCCGTGGCCCATACAGTGGCTTGAAACGTGACAGAAATTAGTGCCACCATACAGGAGGAAGAAAACGGAACAACATCTCCCATAATGCCTTGGTGGACCAGCCCATAAAGGGCGTAAACTGCATTTGGGAGAGATTGAAACCGCAGCACGCAATTATTCCCAGCGTCAAGCCTCTGAGGAAGAAGGAAGTAACCTTTGAAACGCGTCAGGCTATTGCCGCCGAGAATGACTGTCTTGAACAAAACAGCAGACAGGCGTCTGCTCATACCCTAAATTAAAGGTTTGCCACCTACTCGCTGAGTTTCTGAGTGCTGTTCTAGCAGGGGCAACTTGGAGCTGTGATATATATATATATATATATATATATATATATATATATATATATATATATATATATATATATATATATATATATATATATATATATATATATATATATATATATATATATATATGATCAAGGCTGTTTTTGACGGCCGAAACGCGTCATGCCGGTGGAGAGGGAAAAATAAAACCACTTTGAAATTCATCTTTGGTGTCTAGAGATCTGTACCTGAAGAACGTGTGGGGAGCCACTCTCGCAGGAATTTGTTTGCATATATATATAGTATCATGTGATCAAGCGGCGAAACGCGTCATGCAGGACAGCTTGGGTGTTATTTGATGAAATAAAAAACACTTAACTTTGCACAAGATCTTGGGTCTGGCTTGTTCGTTTTTCCGGTTGGAGCAGTGGAACTAGGATGCTGGCGGCATCGAGCGATACAGGACTTCATATATATATATAAATAAACCACCAATGCTGACCTCAGGAAGAAATCAGCAGGACACATGCTCCGGGCTCAAATGAAGAATTTATTTGGCTAAATGTACACACACTCCTGTAGTCTGTGAAACGCCGTGGCAGACGCGTTTCTGGTCGGAATGTGCGTCATCAGTGCCGGTCTCACTCTAAAAAAAAAACCACAGCTTTCAGGCACGTTATAGTTAGTTGGACATTTCACATGTACCAAAAAAAATTCGACCGTTATAGTTAGTGGAACTATCTATAACTCGAGCCCCCGCAATGCACTGCTGATGACATCACATATTACAGCACTCATTGCATGGTCAGTGACATCACTGATGACATCACTGATGACATCTCAAATGACATTACTGATGACATCACCTCCAGTAGGTCCCACACAGTCAGATTGCTAAGTTCCAACAAAGAATTGACAACAGGAGGTGGCGCACAGAGCCACAATGCCCAAACAATTATGTGGAAAATATAAAAACTCAAGCGTGGAGAAATCTCTAAGTGGTGTGAGATTCGCTCCACGGAGAAATATATGGAGGTAGAGAGAGTGCCCCGAGGTCCAAGAATTCTGACCGCCCCAACTTTTGAAAACTTAGACCCTGACATATTACAAGAATGGGCAAATAACAATGCAGAATCATCAAAAAACATGATGAAGATCTTAGGTAAAGATGCTAAAAAGGATTTGTTGAAGATCCTGGAAGAAATCAAAAGTCTAGAGCAAGAACTGGTTGGGGTGAGCAATACAGAGAATATTGCTAAATTTGATAAAGAGCTGGAAATAAAACTCACTAACATGAAAAATCAAGTAAGAACATAAAACAATAAAGTTTAAGAGCAATGGCTTAGATTACCAGAGGGGATGAATTTATACATTCGCCAAGTACTTTGACACCATGCATCGCCAAGACATGTCAAGGAATCCTCACAAGCAATAAGGAAAAGAAAAAGACAGGAGCCACCAGCTCCGAAAGGAGTTCTGAAGTAGACACAGAACCAGAAGAGGGTGCAAGCTCTATGATTACTGCAGATAAGCCGAGAACTGTAGTAGAAGAGTTTTGTTTTTTAGGGTTGGAGCAGACCCTCACCACAAGACAGAAACCACAAGGAAGGGGAAGAGGTCGGAAATACAGAAAAAAACACCAAAGAGGAGGCGAAGGAATGGTGCGACGCTCAGGAACCACCACACAGAACTACAGGCAGAACAAATGAGAACATCAGTATCCACTATGGTAGTAAACCTCTCCACTCTATCCCTGACTGAGGAAGAAACTAATTGTTTGGCCTTGGGTTTATCTTTCTGCAAACGAACAAACTTCAACTATGCGCTGACGCGCATTGATTTTTATGAATTCATGTGGAAACTAACATTAAAAAAACATTTTGTGAATCAACCCTTTAGGTCTAATCAAGATAGAATGGATGAGGAAGATCAATCTCCAGGCACGATGGTTTGCAATAGAGGACTTGAACATACTCAGGATCATGGATGAATTGGAAAGCAGTAATGACCAGGACGTGGAAGTTGAGATTTCGAGTACAGAACAGCGGAAACACATGCCATTGATAAAAATGGAGCCAATAAAACTAGTTTCAGGAAAAAATCATGTTTTATAGCAATTCTTCCCAAAGACTCCATAGATTTGTACACGGAACGAGTGATTAAGGATCTGAAAGAAATAACCAAAGATTCTAGTAAGGAATTTTGCGGAAATATCAAAAAACATGAAAGAAATTATCAAAAGGTGATGGGAAAAAAAAGACGAGAACGGATATTGTAGTGAGGCAATCTGAAAAAGGCGGGAATATGGTCCTGTGGTCATTAGAAAAATACAATGAAGAAGCTAAGCTTCAATTGAAACATACGACCTGCTACCAATGAGTACCAAAGAGCAACAGCTTAGAGATCAAAAATAAATACCACAAGGAACTATCAAGATGGAGGAGCATGGGCTTGTTTTCTGATGCAGAATATCAATATCTAAAGGTGGAAAAACCGATGATGCCTATCTTGTATCTAATACCGAAAATTCATAAGGACAAAGTGTCCCCTCCTGGAAGACCAATCATCTCTGCCATTGGTAGTCTATTTGAGACATTGTCACGCTATTTGGGCCACTTTCTACAAGATTTTGTATAAGAACTGCCATCACACATCCAGGACACGGGAGACTTTTTGAAAAAATTGCAAAATGTCCAAAGGGAGAGCCAGAATTTGCTGATAACCCTTGACGTTGCCTCGGTATATACGAGTATCACCCATAAAGATGGACTCAGAGCTCTTAGGCACTATTTGAGCGGAAGAGCAGTCCAAATGTACCAACATTCTGAAATGTTGTTAAAAATGGCAGTGTTATGTTTATGGAAGTGACATCTATAGACAACTCATGGGAACAACAATGTGTACCTGCTTCGCCCCCAGCTATGCAAATTTACACGTGGGCTGGTGGGAAGAGCAGGTGCTCAAAGTCTAGTTTGCAAAAGGAATGGAAAGATAACATAAAGATCTGGGTCAGATTCATAGATGATCTTTTTATTATCTGGAATGTATCGTCAGAGATTGCCTCCTTCTTTATTGAATCTCTAAATGTTAATGATCTTAACCTTAAGTTCACTAGCTCCTTCAGTGAGGTAAATGTAAATTTTCTTGATTTGGAGGTCTTCATTAAAAAAGATGAAATACATACAAGTACCATCGGGAAACCCACAGCTGGGAATTCCATTTTACATTGCAAGAGTTTCCATCCGCAAAGATTAAAGTACAGTATTCCCTATGCTAAACAGTTGCACATGAAAAGAAATTGTATGGAGACAGATTCTTTACAAATAGCGCAGCAAAATCTAGAGGAGGGATTCAGTGAAAGGGGTTACAGTCAATCAGTATTAGATCAAGCAACGAAAAAGGTTGACAAATTATCCGGAAGTGATATCTTAGTGAGTGCCAAGAAGGAGAAAGAAACAATAGCACAAGATGTTAGGATGATTACTGGGTACAATGCCTATCATGCTAGTGTGAGAGACTGCACGAATAGACATTGGCACCTGGTCAAAGAGGATCCTACGATTGGGGATATGGTGTCCAGAAGGCCATTGCTATCCTTCAGGAGAGCTAAATCTATGAGAGAGGATTTGGTAAAGAGCAGACCGAGATAATCAAAGCAAAGAAATGGCTCACTGAGAATCCAGGTTTTACGAAATGTCCCAAATGCAAGGCGTGCAAACATGGTGTAAACACCAAAGAAGTATGTCTACCTTTCATGCACAAACCATGGAGGATTCAATGATTCCTAAACTGTAGGATTGACCATGTTGTATATGTGCAGCAGTGCACATGTCCATTTCGATACATTGGCACCACTATACACATGGCTCATGTTAGGATCCTCCAGCACCTTAGAGCAATCAAGAAAGATCAAGCGTATCCAGTTGCCCACCATATAAATGAAATACATGATGGAAAGACTTAGGAACTAACTTATTTTGTAATTGACTTGGTTCCCAAAAGAAGGAGAGGAGGAAATCGAGAAAGGCATTTAAGACAACTGGAATCTAGGTACATTGTAATATTTGATTCAAAATCCCCTATTGGCCTAAAATTAGATGAAGAGTTACGTGTACATTTAGGATAAGGGATGAAGGGAAGAAAAGTAAAAAAAAAAAAATTCAACCGACTGAGAAAGAAATAGAATAATGTAAGGACGAAGCAACATAAAGGGGTTTGTTCTGGATAAATGCTTTTTAATATGTTGTAAACTTTTACAAGTACCACTAACAAAATCAGATCTTGTGCAGAAGGTGGTTATCAACTTATAATCGATCAATCCATTACTGTTGTTTCTGAAATTGGTTTTACAATATTTTAATAATTGCGTTTTACTGTGGAAGATGTGGAGTATTTATATGTATATAAGCATATTTATGTGGTTTTACGCATTGGCCGATTGGCAAAATCAAGAGCTGCTATCTGTTAAAATTTGACATATAAATGTACTGGTTCTTTAACCATATATTTGGGTTAAACAGTAGGAGGGTGTATTGTGTTGGGTACTTTAGCTGCTGTTGTATTTCTTTTCATTATGTTTAGGGGTATCAAAGCATTATCTGCACATCCATAGGAAAGCACTTGCACTTATTACCATTTATTAGTCTAAACATGCACTTGCAGGCAAGCAGACCCCTAGTGTATGTTGACAAAGTAAATAAAATGAATATCAGGCAATTAATAGCCAGCACTCTGCTACAGCAGACCCAATTGCTGCTATTGCGAGAGTTGCACATAAAAGAATGCTGCTATAAAAATAAATGTAGTTGCTCTGATTGTAGATTTGTGAATTTGCACATGTTTATTTGCTGCTATATGGCGTAAATTGCACAATCATATGAAAGCACTTGCACTTATAAATCAGCTAGAAACTCCACCACATGATATGACATTGACATTATTCGCACGTCCATTCAAAGGCAAATAAAGATCAATTAGTTAACCGAAAATCAACACATGCACTGTCATGTTGTCAAGACTACAGCACTATGGTGAGATTATATGGGTAACAAATACGCACCACTTTGCACAGACAGGAATAAGGCACTCACGTGCTCATGGATGTGTCCGATGATGGTATAATAAAGTTTCATTGAGAAAGAGACACAAGAGAAAAAAGAAAAAAAGTGTATACTTGAAAAAAAGTAAAAAAGGTCAAAAAACATCAACCAACAAAATACAAAAACATTAATAGAAAAATATATAGAGAAAAACAATGGAAAGTAATGTTCATTGAAAAAGAAATCAAACTGTACCTTTTTATGTGTCGCTATGCTTACATCTGATCGGAGTGTTTTTTCTATGTCTATGTAGACAAAGGTCATGTCACTTGGCATGTCCTTTCTTTAATACTGGTTTTATAAATTTACTCCTTATATGATCAAGGCAGGGGACCCTGCTGAAAAGCGTCATGGCTCAAAGCGTAAAAAAATAATAAAAAATCCTTACCAGAGTGTTTGAGACTGCAATGTCGTCATTTCAGTGCAGGAGAGTGGCATTGAATTTGTGTGTTGATATATATATATATATATATATATATATATATATATATATATATATATATATATATATATATATATATATATATATATATATACTCACACATATATATGTGTGTGTGTGTGTGTGTATGAATATTTATTCATAAAAATATATTGCACCCGAATTCAAAGGCTGAGGCGGTTCGGGGACCTAGGGAAGTGTTTGGTCCTCTTTACAACGCAGGAAAATCTGGCTTTCCATGTACACGAACTTTCCTGTCAAACCCACAAACACTAACTGTAACCCCGTGCAATACCTACCTGGACTGAAGCTGACGCATTCTGGGTATTGCAGTCCACTGATACAACAAGAACTGCCTACAGGTGTGCAGACATCCTTGGGGACGGAGTTTGCCCTTGACCTTCAAGAGGGCGGCAGGATCAGAGTTCGTGCTGTGGAATGCTTCCTGGACTCTTGGGCGCTGATGAAGGCAGAGAGAATTGCCGAAATGCATTCGCCATTGCAAGAATAAAAGCAGCTTCCCTAATGTTCCCCGGTGTTGTTTCTGCTCATTTTCGCAAGGAAGGAGTTCGGTTATATATTTGTGTGTCAGCCAGAGACACGATACAGAGACCCCCGCCTCATTTGCTGGCCCCATCATCACTGGCTTTTGCTGCGTTTGCAGCTGTTTGTGCATCCAAGGTATTGGAAGGACGGGGCTCGCCACAGACTTTGGGAGAAGAAAAGCGGTGATGTGGTTATTAACTGCATCTTGGGAGGCGTGGATTTGCATCGCTGCCCCCGCTGAATATTGCACCTGAATTCAAAGGCTGAGGCGGTTCGGGGACCTAGGGAAGTGTTTGGTCCTCTTTACAATGCAGGAAAATCTGGCTTTCCATGTGCACGAACTTTCCTGTCAAACCCACAAACACTAACTGTAACCCCCGTGCAATACCTACCTGGACTGAAGCTGACGCATTCTGAGTTTGTGCTGTGGAATGCTTCCTGGACTCTTGGGCGCTGATGAAGGCAGAGAGAATTGCCGAAATGCATTCGCCATTGCAAGAATAAAAGCAGCTTCCCTAATGTTCCCCGGTGTGGTTTCTGCTCATTTTCGCAAGGAAGGAGTTCGGTTAAAAATATATATATATATATATATTCTCTGAAAAAAACACAGGTTTCAGGGACGTTATAGTTAGTTGGACATTTCGCACTTTCAAAGCCAGAGAAATTCGACCGTTATGGTAAGTTAAACTAACTTTATCTAGCGCCCCCGCAATGCCCTGCTGATGACATAACATATTACATCACTCATTACATGGTCAGTGACATCACTGATGACATCACTGATGACATCTCAGATGACATTACTGATGACATCACCTCCAGTAAGTTCCACACAGCCGAATTGCTAAGTTCCGACAGCTGGCCACACCCCCTTTGGGTACCACTTCCCAAATGCACTCCCTGGCGCACTTTTCGATGGGGATTGAAGTACCCTTCACTGCTCGGGGTCCTTTAGGGAGGTGGACAAATGCCATGCCCCCTTTCCCCAACAATCTGCAAACGCACCTCTTAGCATGTTCTAAGTTGGTGTATTATATCCCCTTTATTCCTGAGGGTCCCTGGGGCCCAACGAGCCCATCAGGTACCCCCAGTAAGCGCCACACACCTGGATTGCTGAGAGTGGTCTGAGGCCACGCCCCCTTTTTACACCACTCTGCCAATGCAGTTTCTGGTGAACTACTGCTTGGGGGAGGAAGTCCACTTGTGTCCTGAGGTCCTCAGGACACAAGAGGACCTCATCGCCCACCAACAGTTCGCCAAGAGGCGCAAGTGCAGAGTGGTGTAAAAAGGGGCGTGGCCTCAGACCACCTATCTGCAAACCAGCTATGTGGGGCTTACTGGAGGTACCTTGTGGGCTAGTTGGCCCCCAGGGACCCTCAGCGTTAATAGGGACTTAATCCCCCAAATTAGAACACGCCAGGTAGCGCATTTGCAGAGTTGTGTAGAGAAGGGGTGGGGCCTCCGGAATAATGCCAGCTTTTTTTACGTGGATTGTCTTGCCCTCTTCTTTTACAATTTGTGTGGCCCCGAGGACCATATCCCCTGGGGCATGGCCTCCTTTTAAAAAATATATTTATAGGCCCTGGGGACCCTATCCGCCGGGGCATGGCTTCTTTTTTAATTACATTTTTATAGGGAAGTGGGTCGTGTGGCCTCCCTTTCCTGGGCCACTATTGGCCCCAGGAACCCCATTCCCCGGACTTGGCCATTATACAAATTATTTAAAATAATTTCAATGAAGCAAAGCAGGATTTTGCTATGGCAGGGTGGGAGCTGTGCTCCTGCCCTGCCATAGCAAACAGCAATTCCTTGGTGTCGGTGCCCCAGAACATTGCAGGAGCCGGTCCTGGGGGCAATCAAGGGCTCCAATAGGGGGGCCCTCCTCCCTTCATTTGTATGTCCCGGGGAGGTGGTGGTCCCTGGGGCCAGGGGTCTGTAACGGACCCCCAATTTTGAATATTTTGTGCCTGTGGGAGGTGGTGGTCCCTGGGGCAGTGTGGCCTGGGAGCCCCCCACATCCAATTAAAGAAGCCCCGGGGAGATGGCAGGCCCCAGGGCTGCGGGGGCCCCTGCTATTTCATTTTGGCATTGTCTCTGGGACCTGGGCTACCCAGGGGCTCTAGTTTCATTTTATTTTTTCCTCTGCATTATTCTCGCACCCAGCGCAAAATCTGCCAATTTTTTGTTCTTTTTTTTAATGAAATGCTTGTTTTGGCTCTGGGTGTCCCTTTGGGACCCACCTGAGCAGGCCTAGGGGGTCAGGGTGTTTCTATGCTGCCCCCTTTTTTTAATTTTCCAACCTTTGTTTAACTCTTTTTCTTGTGACTTGTTAATGAGTCACAAGATTGCTGCCAATACTTCCTGATTTGGAGTGTTGGCAGCCAATCAGAGAGAAGCTCATGCCCGGGAGGAGTCGCGACTCCTCCTCGTTGCTCAGATATCAATATATATTTTTTTGACGCCGTTGAGAAAAAAGGGGGGTTCCAAAACACATTTTCCCCATGTTAATTTCCATTGGAAATTTTGCGACGAGCTACAGCCTAAACTGCTGAACGGAACCCCCCCCAAATTTGGCAGAAAGGTAGATCGTGATTCAGAAAGTGATCTTTTTTAAATGGTGTAAATACGTTCAGTAGTTTTTGAGAAATTAAGAAAAATAAGAGTCAAAAAATCATTTTCCCATAGGAAACTTTGTGCAAGACTACAGCCGAAAACTACTGAATGGAATTACCCCAACTTTAGACAAAGCTACAGCCCGAACTGCTGAACGGAATTATACCAAATTTGGCACAAAGGTAGTGTGTGGGTCAGAAAGCGACCCTTTTTTAAATGGTGTAAATCCGTTCCGTATTTGCTGAGAAATTAGAAAAATAAAAGTTTTGATATCTCGGCGGAGCCTAAGTTGCGTGCTCGAGCTTCAATATCATTGGCTGCTACTAGTTCAAACCAGGAAGTGTTGGCAGCCATCTTGTGGCTCCGTAGAAGCGAGTCACCCAAAAACAGAGAAGCAAAGGTATAAAACAAGGGAAGGGGCAGGGTAGAAACACCCTGACCCCTAGGCCTGCTCAGAGGGTCCTAGATGGTCCCCCATGGCCTCAAAAAGTATATATTTTTTTAAAATCTGTGGAAATTGCGCTGGGCTCGCATGTTTTACTTTAATGAGGTCCTTGGGTTGGCTAGGTGCCGGGGGCATTTCTTAAAAAATAATAGCGGGGTCTCGCAGGGGTTGCGGTGGGCCGCTGGGGTTTACGCAGCCCCGGTGCTGCAGTTATGTTGGGAGGGGGGGTTGCACGGCCCCCCTCCTGGAGGCCTGTATGTGCTTATAACTTTTGCGTAGTTTGACAAATCTTTATGAAACTATCCAAAAAGTTTCTCTATTTTTGATTACGTCCTATATTGAAAGTTTGGGAATGAATGGTGTAGGAGAGTTGAGAAAAAAGGGTGTCCCAAAACGTGTTTTCTTCATGCAGTTTCGATACGAAACTTTACAGAAGACTACAGGTGAAAGTGCTGTAGGGAATTACGGCATATTTGGCAGGTAGAAAGGTGATGGTCCAGAAAGCATGCTTTTGTTTAAATGGTGTAAATCTGTTCAATTGTTTTTAAAAGATATCGATATTTGAGAATTCTGACAGCTCGCATCTGTCCGTGGCAACTCTGAAAACATACTTGAGCTCTGTTAAGAGAGATACCCCTTTCACGCTGCTTCTCCCCACATCAGTAGGTAATGCACCCTGTTCCCATATCACCAGCATACCCCCAACAACCTTATTGAGCCCGCAAGTCTGCCTCTGCGAACTAGGGTTGAACTTACAGCTGTTCCAGAGGGACTTATCAGGCTGCAGTTGTTTCTATGAAGTCAACCCTGGAAATATACTGCAGGTCTCCCTCTGCGAGATACCCTCTTCAAGCTCCCTCTGCCCAACATCACCACTTCGCAGCTATGCCTTTAGAAGTCAGTGCATTAGCCGCAGCTCTCTACCTTTGCGAGCTACTACGCTGCTGTGCCTCTACCTCTGTAAGCTACCATGCTGCTGTTCCTTTGGGAGCGGACAGCCTGTAGTTTTCCCTCTGCGAGTTGAGCCCAGGGGTCGCAGCTGTCCCTCTGCGAGCCTGGGTGCGAACTGTTCATAAGTCACACTACATGAGTATTGAAAAAACATTTTGTGATTCAGTCCATCAGCTGGCATCTGTCCGAGGCATTTCTGAAAACATACCGGAGTTCTTTCTATGAGAGATACCCCTTTCAAGCTGTATCCTCCCACATTTGCAGGTAAAACACCCTCTTCCCACATCACCAGCATACCCCCAACAACCTTCTTGGACCCAGAAGTGTCCCTGTGCAGTTGGACAAATAAGAATCTTAGTCATGTATGGATATACATATAAAACATTTTATTTAAACAAAACAACAACAAATAAAACTATGTACAGCCGTGGCGTGTCATCGCTGGTCCATTTGTGAATCACTTCCGGCAAGACAAAAAGAAACATAAGATGGTGCGTTATGCATCCAGGAAAGGAGCTAGAGAGAGAGAGAGAGATAGAGAGAGAGAGAGAGAGAGAGAGAGAAAGAGTGAGAGAGAGAGAGAGAAGGAGAAGAAGAGAGAAAGAGTGAGAGAGAGGAAGCTAGAGAAAGAGAGCAAGAGAGAGAAAATCAGTAAGATACAAGGAAGAGAGGAAGAGAAACAGTGTGAAAGAAAAGAACACTGAGAGAGAAAGAGTGAAAGAGAAGAGAGAAAGAGTCAGCGATAAGGAAGAGAGAAACAGTGTGAGTGAGAGGAAGATAGAGAAAGAGAGACAAAGAGAGAAAGAATGAGATATGAGGAAGAGAGAAAGAGAGAATCAGTGTGATAGAGAGCAAGAGAGAGAAAGAGTGAGAGAGAGGAAGAGAGAGAAAGAGGAAGAGAGGAAGAGAGAAAGAGTGAGAGAGAGGAAGCCAGCCAAAGAGAGAAGGATTGAGACAGAGAGGAAGACAACAAAAGAATCAGTGTGAGAGCCAGGAAGAGAGAGAGATAAAGAGAGAAACAGTGTGAGAGAGGAAGAGAGCAAGATAAAGAGTAAGAGAGAAGAGGAGAGAAAGAAAGAATGAGACAGAGAAAAAGAGAAAGTGTGTGAGAGAGAAAGGAACAGAGGGAGTGTTAAGACTGGAAAAATCTGTGCAGCTCATTTTAGTGTCACCGGTGTGTCTCCAACCACATGCCGGGAGATAGTGCAGACCTCAAGTTTAGTGATCTGAAAGATAAAGAGAGAAAGAGTGAGATAGAGAAAGATTGAGATACAAGGAAGAGAGAAAGAGAAACAGTGTGAGAGAGAGGAAGACATAGAGAGAAAGAGTGAGAGAGAGGAAGAGAGAAAGAGTGAGCTACAAGGAAGAGAAAAACAGTGTGAGAGAGAGGAAGACAGGGAAAAAGAGAGAAAGAGTGAGATACGAGGAAGAGAGAAAGAGAGAATCAGTGTGAGAGAGTAAAGGAGAGAAAGAGTGAGAGCGAGGAAGAGAGAGGGAAAGGGTGAGAGAGAGAAAGAATGAGAGAGAGGAAGAAAGAGAGAGAAAGAGTGAGAGAGGAAGAGAAAAAGAGTGAGAGAAAGGAACCAAGAGAGAAAGAGTAAGAGAGAGAGTAGGAGATGCAGAAAGAAAGAGTAAGACAGAGTAAGCCAGCCAAAGAGAGAAAGAGTGAGACAGAGAGGAAGACAAAGAGAGAAACAGTGTGAGAGACAGGAAGAGAGAGTGAGAAAGAGTGAGAAAGAGTGAGAAAGAGGAGTAGAGAAAGAAAGAATAAGACAGAGAAAAAGAAAAAGTGTGAGAGAGAGAAAGGAAGAGATGGAGAGGGAGTGTTGAGACTGGAGAAAATCTTTGCAGCTCACCTTTGTGCCACCGGTGTGTCTCCAACCATGTGCCGGGAGATAGTCCAGCCCTCAAGTTTAGTGATCCGAAAGATAGTATAGAATTAGTAATTGTAGAGTACATACAACTTCACACACAGAATTCTATTTTTCGGTAATGCACAATAAGGGTGGTGTACCCCATCCATTCCCACTGCTTGGAGGTGTCTGTGTTCTCACACTATCCATTCCCACTGCCCAGAGGTGACTGCCCGCCTCTGTGGAAAGAAGTCTTACCGCTCACCTTCCGCCAGCGTCTGTGTAAGAGGGTCCACCACGTGCCGAAGCAACCTCCTCAGCCGTTGCGCACACGCGGTCCAGCTAAACTCACAATTCAGACTGGGTGTTAATTGTCAGGATGGCCACGCATCATTGCAGATTTTTCGCGCGTTCATCTCTGGTGGTGTTGGGGGGTTAACGTTAATTCATGATTCACAGTCTGTTAGATAAAAAGCAAGAGAAGATTGTGTGTCATGTGAACTCTGACTATCTTAAGAACTATCTCCAGCTACTTCAGCTGCAATAGTTCTTTCTTGATTAATCTCTTAGTTTAACATTTCGGAGAAAAATTGTACATGCATTGAAAGAATCCTCATAGCAGTAACAATGTCCAAGTAATTCCATTTCAGTCCGCCAAGGTTTGAAGAGTTGCAGAAGAGCTAAATAGAAAAACTCTCTTTTATCTTGAGTATCACAACTTAGTTTACTGTGATTAATCAGATTTCCTTTGTCATGCTTTACTAAACATCCTTCAGATCCAATTAAAGCATATTTTCCTTCATTTATATTTTCTGTGACTTTATTTTAAACTATGATGTTGCAGTATTTATTATAGACATATGTTTTCCTATTATGGACTTCTATTTGGATAGTACATGTCCAACATATTTGTTTTCAGAATAGCTGTACTTTCCGGTTCATTCAGTGCCAAGTATTCAATTTCTTGTACATATTTCAAAACTCAATTTCATGCTGCAGGAAGACTAAGACTTATCCAGATGATCCCTCTTGACTTTGAATATAAACTTGAAGATGTCAATCGATCCGAACATTCGTAGGATCCAATTTCTCGATGTGAAAGCATCTTGAAGCTGAAGCTGTACGATTTTTTGCTAAGTGTTCTCTCCTGCGAAATTTCCTCCCATATTTCTTTCATAGCTGTCTTCTAAGAGTTGGTAATATATGACGTGACATAACGAGCAACAGCAATTGAGTTATCTGCAACATATTGTATGTCCATATTTGCATTCCACATCTTCAAAATCAGCAGATTGTAATCATCAATGTACTTCGATTCTTCTGTTCTTTTATAATTATAAATTATAATTATAAATTGGGTGATTTTCGAGTGATGGTATGCCTCACTGCTGACATAAAACTGTTTACTCTTCCTTTGGAAATTACTGGACGTGGAAAGCCAAAACAATATTTTGTGTAAAATGTATCCTTTGACTTATATTTTCATCAGCAATACTTTCCACATATATGACTTCCATATGCAAATACGCTTCACTAATCCAAGGGAGTCTGGTGCCACGAAGATGGGGTCACTGCCATTCAGGACTCCGGACACAGTTCCACATGTGGGATCGGCTTGTGTTGAGCAGGGTAGTGGCACCACGTGTTGCACCTCGTGTTGTACAGTGTTAGTGGCACCATGTGTCACAGGCCTTGCATATGGAAATATGCCTCACTGATCGAAGGGAGTCTGGTGCTATGGTTGCTGCCACGGACTTAGCGTCACTGCCATTCAGGACTCAAGACACAGTCCGACATGTGGGATCAGCTTGTGTTGAACAGGGTTAGTGGCACCACATGTCGCCGGCTTGTGTTGAACAGGGTTAGTGGCACCATGTGTACATAATTCGAATTGCGACCTCTGCTGCCCACAGTGTAGACTTGTATTGAGTGTTCGTTTGCACTTGAAGATGAATTTGGTGATTGTACTAAAGCAATAACTGGTATAAAAAGTTCTTGAAGCAAGGATACTAAAAGGATATTATGCAGGTTTTAGGCCTGTGATAGTTACTTGCCTAGTGGACTATGTAATTAATGTCTCAAGACTTAATTTTAATTGTGAGCCCTACTGACCGCAGTGTAGGCGTATCATGAAAAGATGAAGTATGTATAGAATGCACTGTCTAAGTGTTGTATTTTCTGAGTACAATCTTGTTAGAAATTAGCATTTAAAATTTGAATTGCGAGCTCTGCTGCCCGCAGTGTTGCCTGCTATTAAGTGTTCGTTTGAAATTGAAGATGAATTTGGTCATTGTACTAAAGCTATAACTGATATAAATAAGTTCTTGAAGCATGGATACTACAAGGATCTTATGTAGGGTTTAGGACTGTGATAGTTACTTGCCTCTGTAATTACTGAATGAAGGCTTAATTTTAATTGTAAGCCCTAATGACCACAGTGTAGGTCGGAGATAGCGGACAGCAAGGGCCCATAGCCATGTGGCATTGAGTTGAGATGCACAGTTAGTGGAACCAGAAGCATTGAGAGTGTATAAGCCTGTGATGATGCTTGGAGCAGACGGGGTGCATTAGAACAATGTCTCTTGTCTACTGGACTGCGTCATCTTCAATTGCGACTCTACCTGAATTGTGAGCCATGCTGACTGCAGTGTAGGCCAGAGGTAGAGGTGAGCAAAGGCCCACAGCCATATACATAGGTTGGTGGCCCCACCGGCCTGCGTAGTCCACATGTCGCTGGCCTTCCATATGCATATACACCTCAATAATCGAAGGGAGTTTAGTGCTGTGGTGGCTGCCACGGACTTGGGATCACTGCCATTCAGGACTCAGGACACAGTTCCACATGTGGAATCGGCTTGTGTTGAACAGGGTTAGTGGCACCAAGTGTCGCCGGCCTTGCTTATGGAAATATGCCTCCCTAATCGAAGGGAGGCTGGTGCTGTTGTCACTGCCACAGGCTTGGGGTCACTGCCCTTCAGGACTCACTATACAGTTGCACATGTGGGATCTACTGTGCCGATGATGAGTCGTCCGGTTAGGCCATACTGGTAACAATGTATGTTGCCTACTGGACTGCGTTATCTGCAATCACGAGTCGCTCTGAATTGTGAGCACCACTCACCGCAGTGGAGGCAGGAGGCAGTGGTGAGGAATTGACCACAGGCACATGGTGTTGACTTGAGCAATGTCTGTTGATTACTGGACTGCGTCATTTGCAATCGCGAGTCGATCTGTATTGTGAGACCTACTCACCGCAGTGTAGGCTGGAGGCAGGGGTCAGGAAGGGCACATAGGCACGTCGTGTTGACTTAAGTAATGTTTGTTGCCTACTGGACTGCGTCATCCTGAATTGCGACTCAATCTGAATTGTGAGCTCTACCCAATGCAGTGCAGGCCGGAGGCAGCGGTGAGAAAGGACCCACAGCCACGTGTTGTCGATTTGAGCAATGTCTGTTGCCTACTGGACTGCATCATCTGCAATCACGACTCAATTTAAATTGTGAGCCTTGCTGTTTGTAGTGTATATCGAAGGCAGTAGTTTGCACAGACATAAGTCTGTGGTGCTGTGCCGCTGGGGGCCTGTATGACGCAAGCCAACGATCGGCTGAGGAGGCTGGGGGTCATGACGGCAGCCTCATGGCAGGGTGAGGGGCGTTGCCCTGGCAGACGGTTTGGCCTTCCCACAAGGGGACGCCCAGAACTCCTGCCTATTTATTCATACTCCTACGCTGAAGTGGCTTACGTAGGACCAGTCAACTCCGGTTACACTTATGTTTACACAGGGGGACGACACTGCTACATAACTGAGATCTTCCCTAGTCTTTGACGTAACATGGTAGGGTCCACTATCTACAACACTACAAGCACCAGTAGTATTTGTGCACATGAAGAGGTGTGTGTTCTGCATACTGAGATGTGTCCAGCACATCACCGCTACACTTTGCATTGTGTGCATTGTTATTCATGGGTGAATTGCTTCCTTCACATATAGTTTGTTCACACCTGTCCCAATATTCAGCCATTGTGTGGCTGAGGGGCCATGCTGTTTTGATCTTCAGATGTGGCTCTTAGCTGGGCTCCCTTTCTTACTGTATGTAGTTGTTTAATATTTTAGAAGACATTATGTAGTTTAAATAATAAATACAAAAATTACCAAAACTATTTTTATGATATTAAAGTTACAAAACATAACATTTTTTTTCAAAATTACTGAGAAAAACATAGGTTTTTTTAGCATTATAATTAGAAATTAGTATTTAAAATTAAAAAAAAAAAAATAGGTCTCAGGAACATTAAAGTTAGAAATTAGTATTTAAAAAAAATTCTAATTTACTGAAAAAACGATTGCCACATTTCCCAACATTGAGCTATTATGTGGCTGAGGGACCATGCCATTTTTGGAGGGTTCGCTGTCTTGTTCGGCACTGCCTTGGTGGTAGTAGGGAGAGGAGAGGTTCTGAGTGTTGTGGCAGTGGGTGTTATGTCCTTCTTGGGTGTCGGAAAAAACTATATGTTAAATGAACATTATAATTAGAAGTAATGAACAAAAGTGGTTCTGTCGGGAATCATATTACTTCTATTACCACATTCAAGTGTCACAAAGGTATCTCCTAAATGCCTACATGTAGAAAAGTATTTTACAAATAATAAGGCACATGACTCAAATTGCTGTCTGCTGTGTAAGTTGCATCCAAATAGTAGCATTCACTTTCTTTACACATACATCATTGGCTGTCAACACAATAAAAATTCACAAAATAGGTGGTGATCAAGTGACATTGGTGCTCTGTGTTCAGTGATGTGCAATATATACAAGGTGGTGAACATTTTTTACATGTGGGTCAGATAGTACATGAAAATGCAATAGGTCTGCCGGGTGATGATTCTTTCTCTGGGCAGTGCCTTTGGACGATCCGGGCCTAGTATGGTTGTCGACGTTTCGACCCAATGTAAGCTCCATTGGGTAGTCAACAGACGGTCTTCATCAGGATGGGATTGGGCGGGGGAGGGTGAAGGACAGTCCTAAAAGAACCAGAGTTCATTTCGTTATACTTAGGTCCCGAGGGACACGGGGTCGCCCCATTTTTATACAATTATAATTAGAAGTTACCATTAAAAAAAAATTGAAATTCACTGAAAAAACATACGTTTTAGACATGCTATAGTTAGTTGGACATTTCACTCGTACAAAACCAGAGAAAAATATAGAGTAACATTTTCAAAACCATTGACTTACCAATACCAGTTACTACATATGTACTCACTGATTCCTAGGTCTAGACTAACCCTGGGTGAAGAACTACGCTCCGTTCGCGGAGTTTGCGGAGTTTCGGCAACTCCGCGCTCTGTGGAGAACGCAAAGTTGTCGAATACTCCGCAAACTGCTGCGTAGCGTAGTTCTCGCGCGCTCAATAGCATTTTCGCGTGCGCGAGGATGCTTGTTGGTAAGATCGAGTTGCCGAACACGCAGAAACTGCAATCTGGCACAGAATAACTCGCGAACACGTTAGTAGTGATCGGAAATAAGGGGACGCAAGCGGGCGGGACAAACCTCATGGGTAACTTCGCGCGCTACACATCCCGAGCATGCAGGCAATCAATCAATCAATCAATAAGGATATTTGTATAGCGCGCTACTCACCCAGAGGGTCTCAAGGCGCTTGGGGGAGGGGGGTCCGCTACTGCTCGAACAGCCATGTCTTGAGTTGCTTCCTGAAGCAGAGGTGGTCTTGGGTCAGGCGGAGGTGGATGGGGAGGGAGTTCCAAGTCTTGGCTGCCAGGTAGGAGAAGGATCTTCCTCCCATGGTGGATCTTCGGATGCATGGCACGGCGGCGAGGGCGTGGCTGGTCGATCGTAGCTGGCGGGTGGGAGTGTAGAAGGTCAGGCGGTTGTTGAGGTACCTGGGGCCCAGGTCGTGGAGGGCCTTATGTGCGTGGGTGAGGAGTTGGAACGTGATTCTCTTGCTGACGGGGAGCCAGTGAAGGTCTCTCAGGTGTCCGGAGATGTGGCTGTGTCGGGGGATGTCCAAGATGAGTCGTGCGGAGGCGTTCTGGATGTGTTAGAGTATTTTCTGAAGTTTGGCTGTGGTTCCGGTATAGAGGCTGTTTCCGTAGTCCAGTCTGCTGGTGACGAGTGCCTGTGTGACCGTCTTCCTGGTTTCGGTGGCGAGCCATCGGAAGATCTTTCGGAGCATGCGTAGGATGTTGAAGCATGATGATGAGACGGCGTTGACTTGTCTGGTCAGCGAGAGGGAGGAGTCCAGGATGAAGCCCAGGTTGCGTGCGTGGTCCATTGGTTTGGGTGTGCTGCCCAGGGCAGGGGGCCACCAGGAGTCGTCCCAGGCGGAGGGTGATGATCCAAGGATGAGGACTTCCGTCTTGTCTGAGTTCAGTTTCAGGCGGCTGTTCCTCATCCACTCGACTACGTCTTTCATCTCTTTGTGTAGGTTGGTTCTGGCGGTTCCTGGGTCGTTGGTGAGGGAGAGGATCAGCTGGGTGTCATCGGCGTAGGAGATGATGTTGAGGTTGTGTTGGCGTACGATGGCTGTGAGGGGGCTCATGTAGACGTTGAAGAGGGTGGGGCTGAGTGATGATCCTTGTGGTACGCCGCATATGACTTCGGTGGCCTTGGATCTGTACGGGGGGAGGCGGACTCTCTCGGTTCTTCCGGTGAGGAACGAGATGATCCACTCCAGTGCCTTCTCTTGGATTCCGATGTTGCTGAGGCGCTGCACTAGGGTGCGGTGGCAGACCGTATCGAATGCTGCGGAGAGGTCCAGGAGGATGAGGGCCGCTGTTTCCCAGTTGTCGAGCAGGGCTCGGATGTCGTCAGTGGCTGCGATGAGGGCGGTCTCGGTGCTGTGGTTGGCGCGGAAGCCGGACTGCGAGTGGTCGAGGCTGGTTGGGCGAGCGCAATTGGTGATCCACTGTGTGAGGTTGTTGGCTGCTTGGTTGGGGTCCGTTGAGCTGGCAGGAGGGTTCTGGCTCAGTGAAGTGGTGAGCTGGTCGGTGGTGATCTTGTTCCAGTTCCTGCGGGGAACCTGTTGTGGGTGGTGGTGAGTCGTGGTCTTTCTGAAGCTGAAGTGGACGCAGCTGTGGTCTGTCCAGTGGAGTCCGGTGGAGTGGCTGAAGGAGATGTACTTGCTGGAGGAGAAAACTGGGTCAAGCGTGTGTCCGGCGTAGTGGGTGGGGGTGTTTACCAGTTGTATGAGTCTGAGGTTGGCGAGGTTGTCCAGCAGGGTGGTGGTGGTGTTGTCGTTGTTGTTCTCCAGGTGGAAGTTGAGGTCCCCTAGGAGGATGTAGTCAGCGGAGGCGAGGGCATGCGGGCTGATGAAGTCTGCGATGTCTTCGCTGAAATGTGTGCGAGGTCCTGGGGGTCTTTAGATGAGGGTGCCTCTGAGTGTGGTCTTGGGGTCGGTGTGTATCTGGAAGTGAAGATGTTAAGCGGCTGTGAGGGTGTCGTCTGAGTTGGTCGTGATGCGGATGGTGTTCTTGTGGAAGATGGCGATGCCTCCTCCTGCCTCGTTGACGCGGTCTCTCCGGGTGATCTTGTATCCGTCCGGGATGGCGACGGCGATGTCGGGCGCTGAGGAGGCGTTCATCCATGTTTCTGTGAGGAAGGCGACGTCTGGAGATGTGGTGTCGAGCAGGTTCCAGAGTTCCACGGCGCTCCCGAAGACGGAAAATGGCTCGCTAACGGGTCAAGCAAGCTACTACGCATGCTCGCTGAGCTATGCGTAGTTCGCAGAGTGGAAGTGCATCTTCGCGTAGCTCCGCGGAGTGTGGCTACGCGAACTACGCCCAGGCTTTGTCTAGACACACATCCACTCATTTACCCATACAGTCCCTCATACATGCAGTCACTCATGAATACAACACTATCATATGAAATTATACACCTATACTGACACTCACACAGAGCCAATCATTCATGGAGTTACTCACACACCTAGTCAGTCATGCAAAGAATCAATCACACTTCCATTTTCTGACCTATAGAGTTATACACACAACAGATCACTTATTCAAACAGAAACAAACACATAATTACTCTCTTATACAATCACTGATACAAGTAAACACTCATCTATACAGCCACTCTTACAATCACTGACCCTCAGATATAGTCATTTATATACTCCAACTCTCACATACAGTGCATGTTATGTATGTAGTTACTCGGACATGCACCACTGAGATATCCATGCACTTAGTTACACACCCATACACACACTTACCCACCCTTACAGCTGTTTCCACATGCACTCTTGAACCCTTTCACACAGTGAATCAACCAGTCAAACATCTATGCACTGGCTCACACACCTCCCACACACTCACACACACCCATGCACCCATAGAGATACTCAGACAACCAATCAATAACCCATATAGATCCTCATTTAGCTACTCACCAACCCATGCAACCACTTACACTCCAACTGACAAACTAAACTGTGTGAATGTCTGTATCAGTCACTAACCTGTGCATTCAGTAAGACACATGTAATCACTCAATCAAGCAGTCACACATCTACTAAATCATCCATCCAGACACTTATACACCCACTCATTCTTCAATACAACTAGGTATATATATATAACACATATTTAATTTTATAGAAACACACATTCCCTGGATGATGTCATCAGTGATGTTACTCACAATGCATTGAATTATGTAATATGTGAGGTTATCAGCATTGCATTGCGGGTGCACATGTTATAGTTAGTGAACTAACTATAACGGTAACTTCTATGGTTTTGTACGAGTGAAATGTCCAACTAACTATAACATGTCTGAAACCTATGGTTTTTTCAGTTAATTTCTAAGGTTTTTCTCCAGTGAATATATATATATTTTTTGAAGAACAGACCAGCTTGTATGTTAGAACACAATGCCATGATCATTGAAATGATTGAGGTGTGCCTCACAAATAACTATTTTTTGTTTCAGAATTAAGTTTTTCAGCAGTTAAGACGAGTAGCGATGGGGGCCTGCTTCTCCCCCAGCTACGCGTGCTTGCACATGGGGCTGTGGGAGGAGCAGGTCCTAAGAGTTGCCTTTGCTGATGCAATGAAAAATAACATAGTGTCACTTTACAGATTTATCGATGACCTCTTTCTAGTATGGAGGGGATCAAAGAGTGAGGCAGAGCAGTTTATCTCAGAGGTCAATACAAACAACTTAAATTTGAGGTTCACTGGGGTGATTAGTGAAAGCAATGTCAACTTTCTTGATGTGGAGGTACACATTGAGGAAGGCCAACTACAGACAAAGTTGCACCGCAAGATGACCGCGGGCAACACAGTCCTTCACGCATCAAGTCACCATCCTGCTCACCTGATCCGAAGCATCCCCTATGGGGAGATGTTGAGGATCAGGAGAATATGCAGCACAGAGGAGTCATGCTCAGCAGCGCAAGCAAGCAGTAAAGATAGATTTTTGGCAAGGGGCTATTCGTTGAATACAATTGAAAAAGCCATGCAGAGGGCCAACAAACCAGGTATAGCCACTAATTTGGAGGGGGATCCGGATGACGAGTAGCAAGGACGGCCAACCAAGACCGATTACAGATGGCTGCTAGGTGTACCGACTGGCAGAGCGGTGCACTATCTTCCTGAGCTGTTGCCAGGTGAGGAGAAGCACGTTCCTCTTGAATCTGGGAGGACTACCAGGATTGAACAGGTGACATCTGTATCAATTTTGCTGTATTTTTTTCAAGCAGTAGCAAAACACACAGTTCCTGAAGAAGCGGTAGATACCTTGTGGATCTTTAAATAACCACAGAAACATGTCGACCAATACATCCGGTCAGTAGCTATTTGCTGAACCTACTGGCTTTTTTGCACTGAATTGTTTTTAACATTGGAAGTGGACGGCACCAGAATAAAGTATTTTTGCGCCCACTCTCCAATTTTAATAGAGCACTTTTCCTTTTTCACATATTTTTTATGCACTGCTTTCAGTTACTAACACCAGTTCTTTGTGCCCATTACCCTACAGAACTAGCCATTCCCATTCAACACTAAGAGCTAGATGTAGGTAATAGCAAATTACCGAATGGTAAATACCGAATTTACCGATTCGGTATTTACTAATCGGTAACTGCTATGTAGGAAAAAAAATCTGTAAAAATACCGAATCCGTAAGATTCGGTAATTACTGATTCGGTAATTACTGAATCAGTATTTGCCATTGATTCCTATGGGCCTTGAAGCCCATAGGATTCAATAGCAAATACCGATTCGGTAATTACCGAATCGGTAAAAATACCGAATTTCCAAGGGGGACAGGGTGTCACTTTGACACCCTGTTGCACCCCTGTTCCTGGCTTGTGTGCCATGTGACACACATACATGCCCTTAGGGCATGTATGTGTGCCACATGGCACAGTTGTACATGCACAGATGTGCATGTACACAGAAATTCGTAATTTACCACCCAATAGTATTAGGTAGTAAATAACGAATATCTAAGGGCCTGTGGCACTGTAAACTGTGATACCTACATATTGAATTACAGAATCGGTATATTTACCAAATTCGGTATTTTACCGAATCGGTAAATTTACTGAATTGGTAAATATACAGAGTATGTAATTTTCTAGCCCCCTACATTACAATACCCAAATGCCGGTCGGTAACGGCCGAAATCGGCTGTTACCGACCAGTATTTGGGCTCCTACATCTGGCCCTAAGTGAGGTGGCAACAACAAAGACTCTCCACTTTGGGAAGTGGTTCAAATGATGAAAGGGCGGCAAAGGACGAGTAACTGATGGATATCTTCCCACACAGTGCGATATCCTGTTGTGTGCTCTACTAACACACTTAGAGTACACATCAAGTCATCTCGACACACATAGATTTATTGTAGACCCACAGTTATTCTTTTTGTAGTACATATTATGTTTAGGGGGCAGTAACTGTGTGGTCGTTGAATATTCCCTAGGACCCTCAATCCACCTGTTTGTTATTATTATTACAGCGTACAGTCGTCAACATAGGCAGTTGCATAAAATCATTGGCAGAAATTGGCCCATCATCAAGGGGGATCCCGTGATAGGTGGAACTCTGGCTGAACATCCAGCGATCACTTATAGTAGAGCCAGGTCAATGAGTGATATGCTTGTGAAGAGTAGCCCAGAAATAGCCAATAAGGACAATTGGTTGCATAAAAGCAAGGGGTTAATTAAGTGCGCCATATGCAAAGCATGTACGATGGAGAAGAATAAGACTTCGTACATGACCCCATTTACCGAGGTGTCAACCCCTATAACTAAAAAACTAACATGTAAAACTGATTTTGTCGTGTATGTGCTGGAGTGTGCGCATGGGCTGCGGTATGTTGGCAGCACCAAGCTGCAGGTTCACAAACGCATACTCCATCACATGCGGGCGGTCAATAACAGGGATGTGGCTTACCCTGTGCGCGACATGCTGCCTCAGCTATTATGCAATTGACTCAGTACCGCCTCTCCGCAGGGGAGGAAATAGGGAAGCGCGCCTGAGATTACTGGAAACTAGATATATTCTAGAACTGAACACTAAGACTCCAAATGGCCTCAATGCCACAGAGGACTTATACACCTGTCTATAACAATACCAATTGGGGAAGAGCATCTCTTTAAGAACCAGAAAATATTTACAAAAGAATGAACATTAATAGTGAGAGTCATTTTAACATCAGACTGATTTTTTTTATGATATTGAAAAGAATAGACTTTAGACCTTTTCACAGGGTGATAGGTAAAAAACACATACAATTGGGGTATTTTAAATTCACCTTTTTTTTATAATTTTGACTCCTAATAACGTGCGACAGGAACTGAACCACTATGTAAGGGCAGAGTAGAGGCAGTTATCCTGAACACCGATTTAAAAAGCCCACTTGGGCACTATTACAAGTTTCTCCCCACCCACCACCCTCTCAATATTTCTCCTAACAAAAACATTGTTGTTTTTTTGCACAGGTCTCAATGCGAATTTTGCACACAGTTTGCTTATTTGCACAAATTAGTCATTTATTTACTACATAGGCATTACCAAAACACGAGTTTTAAACAATTAATGTATGATAAAAAATGCTGGTTTTATATGATATATATTTATTTATTTATTTGAGCGAGTTTTGCACATCAGGAGATATTTCGCACTAATAATTATAATGCTGTAAGTTACAAACTGCATTTTAAAGTTAGGGTTCCGATGGGTGAAAAAATAATTGAGATAAAATTACACATGTGTGTTTATTGAAAACTATGTACGCTGTATAACAAAACAGCTTGCAGCCTATGGTTTACAGGATTAGGCTGAAGTCTGTTGTTTATCTCTACAGGCCCAGTGGTCAGTTGATGTCTGTATGCACGTTCAAAACACAAAGATTGGCTGACTGTGTCATGTGATCAAGGGCTTCAGGGCCCGAAACGCGCAATGGCGGATGGAGTGATGCACTTAATTGAATAAAATAAGCAAATTTACCTGATTGGGTCCGGTTCGTTATTTTGCGGCAAGCAAACAGAAAAACGAAGTTCCTGTAAAATATATATATATATATATATATATATTACCTACTGGCGGTCGCCAGTAGGTAGTTATAGTTAGGATTATTTTGAATAGGGAAATTGCAACATTCTATTGTGAATAACTTTAACGCCGGTTGAGGAATCTGCCTGAAAATTTCCTCAAATTTGCCTTGCCGTGCTCCAGTCCTTCCCTGAAAGTTTGGGGGGGATTCGTCAAGCGGGGGCCGGGAAAAAAGGGGGGTCCCAAAACGTGTTTTACCCATGTTAATTTCCATAGGGCGGTCGACCTCACTTTTAGCCCGAACGGCTGATTGGATTTCCACCAAACTTGGCAAAATTGTAGGGACTGGTAGCCCGGTGTGACTTTGCTATGTCTCAAGATATGTGCTCCAGTGGATTTTGAGTAATTTAGGTTAAAAAAATATATATATCTCTAAGCGCGCCCTGGTACGCGCACCGGGGCGCGAACCAGCGCGCTACGCGAGTTTGCGCGCGGAAACCTGATTTGCTCTTCCAAACAGTCCGGAGCGGCCGCCATCTTGTGTCTCGGTAGGATCGAGACACAAGAGGTGGCAAAAACAAAGGGGGAAATGACCAAAAGGGGGCAGAGTAGACCCCCCTGACCCTCTAGGTTTGATGTGGCGGCCATAAAAAGGCCCGCGGGGCAAAACATTTTCTTTTTCCGATTTGCGCGGGGGGAGCGCCCGGTACGCGCACCGGGGAGCGTACCGGGAAGCGTACCATGGGGAAAAAGAATGACAGAGTGTTTAAAAAATTTAGCCTTTTTTTATAAATTGGAGGTAGTTCTAAAATGAACAGTTTTTTTCCTTCTTTTTGTTGTTTTATAATTTTTTTATGTTTTTTGAACATTTTATACTATTTTTGGCTTTTATGAACAATTTTATATTTTTATATACTTATATATTATAGTATATTAATATATTTTACATTTTATATACAAAAAACAGGAAATTGTAAACGGCTCTACTGGAGCAAAAAAAAATCAGGACAAAATTATTGTTTTTTGGGGCAATTGTGGTTGTCACCAGCACGGTTGATGAGCTTTATGCTTTGCTCACCATAGGTGAGGGTCTTACCACAAAATATACAAGTGATCTTGTATTGCCCAAACTGGGGTTGTATGTTTGGATTCGGGAGGGTTTGTGGCCAGTTCTCGGACCTCTGCCGCAGCATAGTTGTTGGGATGCCTGCGCTGCATGTGGCGAATCATGGTGTTATTGCCAAATGAGTATTTCTTGTTAGGGTTCCCCCTTGAAAGTTCCATGTTACAGATTAGGCAAGTCACCTTTGGCGCATTCACCTTTTTGAGGCCACTTGGGATGGAAAAAAACTTCCATACAATGTGCTGCTTTGGCCTATATGGGGTATTGTCTTCTGGCAGGAATGTCCTCCTCCCCTCCTCCACCTCCTCCTCCTCCTCCTCTTCTTCATCTCCACCACTGTGGTGTTGTGGTGGTTCTCTTGGTGGTTGTGGTGGCTGAGATGCTCCTGCTGCTGCTGAAGCCATTTTTCAGTCCAAAAAAGTACGGAGAAGTTTTTTAACAGGTCTTCTTCACTCAAAGTACAAAGTGAGAATGAGGAAAAAAGGTGGGGACTTTCATCATTAGGAAATAAAAACTGTCCTGAACTAATGAAAAGTGTTAATTTCAGGTCACATGACCAGGGCTTTCATCATTTGGAAACCAAAACTGTCCTGCACCAATAAAAAGTGTTATTTTTAGGTCACATGACCCGACGCGATTACGCTACGCACCCCCGGGCGCGCTCCGGGGCGCGCCCATGGGCGCGTCGCGTAAGCGCGTCGGATGCTTACGTTGCGTGATCGTATGCGCTTGAGTGCTTCGCGGAGCGTTTACGCCGTGCGTATCACGCGGACGCGGCTAGGCGGTACGTCACGATGATGTTTTCGTTCACGGCAAAAGCGCTAACGGGACGCTCACCGGTACGCACCCTAAGGCGCGCCACAAGACTGCGCTTTCCGGTGCGCTCACCGGGACGCGCACTGGGAGCGCTCCAGGGCAAAAAAAAAAAACCATGAACAATTTACATAAAAAAAATAGTATTACATAAATATACATTATAGGATTCATTATAAAAAATATTACATTTCATAGCTATAGAAATTTGCTATTAAAAAACCTTCGAAATTCACTGAAAAAAACAAAGGTTTCACACCAGTTATAGTTAGGAATTAGCATTTAAAAAACCTATGAAATTCACTG
Source organism: Lissotriton vulgaris (assembly GCF_964263255.1). NCBI lineage: Eukaryota > Metazoa > Chordata > Amphibia > Caudata > Salamandridae > Lissotriton > Lissotriton vulgaris. The sequence continues at coordinate 5,600,371 of NC_141686.1, forward strand.
AAAAAACCATAGGTTTCACACAAGTTATAGTTAGGAATTAGCATTTAAAAAACCTTTGAAATTCACTGATAAAACCATAGGTTTCACACCAGTTATAGTTAGGAATTAGCATTTAAAAAACCTATTAAATTCACTGTAAAAACCATAGGTTTCACACCAGTTATAGTTAGCTGGAAATTTTACTGACAGAAAACCATTGAAATTCCCACGTTATAGTTAGTTGGACTCACTATAACTTGCGCGCCTGCAATGCACTGCTGATGATGTCACATATTACATCACTCATGACATGGTCAGTGACATCACTCATGACATCACTGATAACACCATCCTTGTGACAGACTGACAGACCTCCTTTCAGTGTAATGTAACCCTTGAAACACATATTCAAAAATAGAAACTAACATTTTCAAATAAATGGAGATACCCATACCAGTTACAACAACCAATTCAGTAATTTCACCATCTATATAGCAACAGTTCTATATAGTCACTCACACATATACTCACTCATCATATGTAGTGATACACATATACATCCTGTTACACACCAACAGTATTCCAAAAGTTACTCACACACATACTCACACATGCAAATAAACTATTGAACATCCATTTATTTGTATGTACAGCTATACACACACTAGCACATTACTTCTAAGGAAACTTACACATACTTACTCTCTTAAACAATCACTTATAGAAACACATACTTGTTTAAACAGGAACTCTTTCAATCTCTCACTCTCACATATACTTACTTATATACATCAATACTCACATATACTAGATTAAAACATATGTAGTTACTCATAAAGACACTAGTGAGGCAGGCATTCAGTCACTAACACACATATATACACACTCATCCACCCATACAGTCCTGCACATATTCTGTCTTCAAAACACATACAAACACTGAGTCAGTCACCAACCCATGCAGCCACTTAAACACAAAGTGAAACACTGATACATATATTTAAATATTTAGAAATTACTCGCTAATATATGTATTCACTAAGATACACTTAATAAGCCAGTTAACAAATCAATATTTTATTTAAAAAACATCCATTTACACACTTATTTAAACATTTATTCTTCCATCAACCTTTACAAATACATATATAAAACATATTTATTTTTCAGAAAGACACACATTCACTGGATGGTGTCATCAGTGATGTCATGAGTGATGTCACTGACCATGTCATGAGTGATGTAATATGTGACGTCATCAGCAGTGCATTGCCGGCGCGCAAGTTATAGTGAGTCCAACTAACTAGAATTTCAATGGTTTTATGTCAGTAAAATTTCCAGCTAACTATAACTGTTTTTTTCAGTGAATATATATATATATATATATATATATATATATATATATATATATATATATATATATATATATATATATATATATATATATATATATATATCCAACACGAAGTATGGCGGGAAACTTCGATGGCCACTTGCAGCGGCGGGCCCGGACGGGATCGCCAATCCCAACAAATTTCACCGCACTCGTTCACCTTTAGAAAAGAACGATGTCCAGGCCAGCAATAATGTTCAAAACTGGATTTTAATCACAGCCCTACTCGACGCGTTTCGGGAACAGCTTCCCTTGCTCATGAGTACAAGTGTCTGTTTACATCCAGCATTTAAGGAAATCATGTGATCGTGGTAAACATAAACTTAGTCAACATATATATATATATATATATATATATATGTATATATATATATATATATATACATGTGTATATACATTCAGTTCGATTCAATGCAGATAACACTCTCGAGGAACGGACACGGACCACAATTTCGTGCTCGTTTAGTGTTTATTCAGTGCTTGGACGCCATGCCGCGTTTCGGCCCCTCCCTCGGGGTTGATCACATGACACAGTGACCAGGTGAGCATTGCTTTAAATAAATTTCGTCAGAACATGACGTTGCGTGTCTTAACATTACAATCATAGACATAAAAGAGTTTCTCTATCGCAATTCATGTTAAAATATAGACACATACAATCAAATCGCCCTATGTTATTTTCAAACATAATTTTTCATCCTAAATAAAAGAGAAACACTAATGTATCATTATAAAGTGTTTAAGTGCAAATAAATTCTAATGTGCAAAGTGCAAGGATTAGCCTTTGTTTGCGCAAAATTGCTATATTTAAGTTTCATTAAAAGCTAGCTCAGAATAGGCTATTACATCAATATGGGGATCTTTTTGTACAACAGTAGTAAGTGTTGTTAACCCATACTTACATTTGTATAAAATTGACTCCTATTTTAAATACCTGTTTAAATACATTTTGAGTCAATGTTTGAAAAGATTCAGTTCCTGCAAGGTTACAGGAGCCCTAGTAATTTAGCTAAATTGAGGTATAGTTGCTCCCAACTTTAGTGTTATGTGCAAAAAACAAATTTTATATGTGGCAATCAAAGATATAAGAAGGTTGATATCAGTATAAATACCCAGATAGCCAATGTCACAGTTTTAAGAGGTTTTCTAGCAGCAAAAGCAAAAGATGTCATACCTTAGACCAATATATATATGTGTGTATATAAAGACAAAAAGTCGTTTTGTCTTTAAAAGCAATATATGTACAACAGATTTAATACATTTATATATATATATATATATATATATATATATATATATATATATATATATATATATATATATATATATATATATATATATATATATATATATATATATATATATATATATATATATATATATATATATATATATCCAAACGGGTCCTCAGCAAGGCACTCGGAGCAGCGATCAGCCACGCTACCTTAAAGAAAACAGCAGGACCAGGTATTCCGTGAGTTGTTATTTTATTTGGCAACAAACGGCAGCATTACATTACATATATATATAGATTGATAGATATAGATATGTATATATGTATATGTTTATTTTTCACTGAAAAAAACAAATATTAAAGAAACGTTATGGTTAGGTGAAAACGTCAGTTACAACGTAACATTTTAAATTAAACCACTGAAAATCACCAGTTATAGTTATCAAGGTTGACCAAAACACGTCAGGATTGCCATTGCTGTTTACCATTAAAAAAACACAAACTGTCAGTGTTAGGAATGCGGCTTCATCTTTCCAGATTGGGAGAAGTTGTTCAATGTTCAGTGGCTTGGTTCCGCCGCAAAGCAACGCACCACCAGCAAGAGCGCCGTATTTACCCAACCCGGGAACCAACCTTCGGTACCTCGTGAAAACTACAATGGGTAATGGTTGACACTGTATACTGAATACTGTATGGATCTTAGCAGCCTCGAAAATAGAACTGCCTATGAAGAAATGCTAAATGGGAATCAGAAATTCTTTGTTGATACAGCAAAAACATTGGCACAACCCACTAGAGGGACATTATTGTGACTGACTACAAACCACAAGTTCTATCATGCAACAAAAACACCCATCGGGGTGTCCACTAGGGGGCAAAAATTATAAATTGTGCAATTTCCTTTTGGTTGGTAATAGTTTTTTTGTTGCCAAGGCTTGCCTTTGAAAAAGGTCAGGGTTGCCATTGCTGTTTACCATTAAAATACCACAAACTGTCAGTGTTACGAGTGCGGCTTCATCTTTCCAGAGGGGGAGAAGTTGTATATATACTACCAAGAACGAATGCAGACCCAAGAAAAATGTGCTTCAAGCTGTTTATTTAGCCTGCACCACTGCCACTTATATACTATATATATATATATATATATATATATATATATATATATATATATATATATATATATATATATATATATATATATATATATATATATATATATATATATATATATATATATATATATATATATATAAATATATATATCCTACTGGCGGTCGCCAGTAGGTATATATAGTTAGGACATAGTTTCCATAGGAAATCCGCAACATTCTATTGGGAATAACGTTGGCGCCGGTTGATCAATCGATGTGAATTTCTCAAAGAAGATGGCGCGTTACGCTCCGCTCCTTCCCTGAAAGTTTCGAGGGGATTCGTGAAGCCGGGGCCGAGAAAAAAGGGGGGTCCCAAAACGTGTTTTCCCCATGCAATTTTCCATAGGACGTTTAGACAAGGCTACAGCCCAAACGGCTGAACGGAATTACAAGAAATTTGGCAAAATGGTAGAGTCTGATTCGCAGATCACGCTTTTGCTTAAATGGTGTAAATCCCTCCAGTAGTTGCTGAGAAAATTCAAGTTGAAATCAATTATATATCTATAAGCGCGCACAGTGCGAGCACCGTGCGAGCACCCCGCGATTTAAAAAAAAAAAATAATAATTTTTAGGGGCCTTGGGGGTCCTTGTGGGACCCCCTGAGCAGGCCTAGAGGGTCAGGGTGCTTCTACCCTGCCCCCTTTTTGAGTTCTACACATTTGTTTTCCTGCTTTCCTGTGCCTTAGTCTACTGAGGCACAAGATGGCTGCCAACTGTTTCTGTTTTGGAGTGTTGATAGACAGTAGCAGCCAAACAGCATGCCTTCCAGAGAAAGTTGCATGCTCATTGGCTGTCAACACTACAAACCAGGAAGTGTTGGCATCCATCTTGTGCTAGGTAGACCGAGGCACAAAAGAAGCAGAACTCACAGCCCACACAGCTCTCACAGCCCACACAGCTCTCATAGCCCACACAGCTCTCACAGCCCACACAGCTCTCACAGCCAACACAGCTCTCACAGCCCACACAGCCCTCACAGCCCACACAACCCACACAGCCCTCACAGCCCACACATATCTCACAGCCAACACAGCCCATACAGTTCTCACAGCCCACACAGCTCTCACAGCCCACACAGCTCTCACAGCCCACATGGCTCACACTCTCACAGCCCAAACAGCTCTCACAGCTCTCACAGCCCACAGAGACCTCACAGCCCACACAGTCCTCACAGCCCACACAGCTCTCACAGCCCACACAGCCCTCACAGCCCACACAGCCCACACAGCCCTCACAGCCCTCACAGCACACACAGCTCTCACAGCCAACACAGTTCTCACAGCCCCACAGGTCTCACAGCCCACACAGCTCTCACAGGCCTCACAGCCAACACAGCCCTCACAGCCCACACAGCTCTCACAGCCCACACAGCTCTCACAGCCTTCACAGCCCACATAGCCCACACTCTCACAGCCCAAACAGCTCTCATAGCCCACACAGCTCTCACAGCCCAAACAGCTCTCACAGCCCACACAGCTCTCACAGCCCACACAGCTCCCACAGCCCACACAGCTCTGGCAAAGATAATACCAGCAGAGAACAAGCACTGGCAAAGACAATAACGGCAGCAAACAAACACTGGCAAAGACAATAACGGCAGAAAAAAAAAGGCAAAGACAATAACGGCAGCAAAAAAAAAACGCGAACCAACACTGGCAAAGATAATACAATCAGGGGGGCAGGGGCACAAAAAACGGCACAATCAGGGGACAGAAGGCCCGACAAACGGCACAATCAGTGGGCAGAAGGCAAGAAAAAACGGCACAATTAGTGGGCAGAAGGCAACAAATACGGCACAATCAGGGAGCAGAAGGCAAAAAATATGGCACAATTAGGGTGCAGGAGGCAACAAATATGGCACAATCAGGGTGCATGAGGCAGGAAATATGGCATAATCAGGGGGGCAGAAGCCAAGAAATACGGCACAATCAGGGGGGCAGAAGGCAAGAAATACGGCCCAATCAGAGAGCATCTTGCTCCGGTCCAAAAATCGGATCCCTAGGGCTGCTCAGGTGGTCCCACAAGGATATTAACATATTTAAACGTTATCCGCTAATAGAATTTGCATTTTCAAAACCTTGCAAATTCACTGAAAAAACCATAGGTTTCAGGCCTTATTCAGGTAGGAATTTGCATTTAAAAAACCTTTGAAATTCACTGAAAAAACCATAGGTTTTAGGCCTTATATAGTTAGGAATTAACATATAAAAAACCATTGAAATTCACTGAAAAAACATAGGTTTTAGGCCTTATATAGTTAGGAATTAGCATTTAAAAAACCTTGAAAATTCACTGAAAAAACCATAGGTTTCAGGCCCTATATAGTTAGGAATTAACATATAAAAAACCACTGAAATTGCTCCTATATAGTTAGTTGAACTAACTATATATTTCGCGCATTCGCAATCCACTGCTGATGATGTCACATATTACATCATTCATGACATGGTCAGTGACATCACTGATGACATCACTGATGACATCTCAAATGACATCACTTTCTTTTTTTTCAGTGAATATATATATATATATATTCCGTTTTTGTGCAGGCAAACTTTCTCATGCACTCCCAGCCACTTGTTTCACCAACAACAACCAAAAATCCAAAGTGGGTTCTGTTATTTAATTCTCAAAACAGCTCTTGACCAGCACGCTGCTCGACGCGTTTCGCGGCCCAGGCCGCTTGTTCACGAGGCTGTTTTTACAAACTGTGTATTTTGCTAAAGTGTTTAAATATAGAAATGTGAAGTGAATAAAATGAATAAATGAACTCAGAAGTGACCTGTTAGACGTCACTTCCTTTCAAACACCGCTAAGCTTTGTGGTATATGTAGTTTACAAATTGTCAAATTAATATCATCCCTTTTAAATATACATTGCATATACATATATATGTTTCCTCGAGTGGGTCTGTAAGCTTATATTACACACTGAGAGTTTAAGAGTGTGTAATCTCGGATTCTCTACATCGTGTGATTCACATTCATTGTTCGCTATGTCTCTTGTTTATTCCCTCTGGTGTGTCTTTCAAAATGGGTTTTACCACAGGAATTTCCAATGTGTGTAAACTTCTACATGATGATCAAATTATGTGTGATTATTTCTTCCCTCCAGCGGGTCTAATTTGAATCCCTGAGCTTAATATATATTTCCAAAATTAATTTTTATGTAATCAAATATTTTGTCTTTTTTTCTTTTTTTTCTCTGGCGGTGCGATTTTGTGTGAATTAAAAACATGCACATGTGAGTGAAAAAGTAGAAACACATTTAAAATTCATCGTTCTTTAGAGGGAAGTGATACATTAGAGTGAAAAAAATATGGGATATTCATGGTCTCGGGAGAGAATCAGAGATGGTAGTGCAATATCTCGTCCTGGTTCACTCCATGAGGGGTCAAAGTTCTGAAGCTGAGGATATGCTTCGACTCTTTCTGTTGCAAGATTTTTCCATGGTCACCACCGCGTGGATGAAATCCTACTGTTTCTATAGCGTAGAATTTCAGTTCCTTCCAAATGCTATTGTGTACTTTTCCCATGTGTCTTGCGACAGTCTTGCTCCGATCACAGTTCACTGTTGCCCTTACATGTTCGAGGATGCATTTTTTAAGTTTGCATTTCGTACTGCCCACGTATTTCAATGCACATGGGCATTCTATGATGTACACTGTGAATTGGCTCTTGCAGTTTATGAGTTGTTGAATCTTCCACATCCATTTGTTTGCCATCTGAATTTCTTTTTTGTTTGTAGACTTTACATCCTGTACATTTAAAGAACCCTTTGGGTTACAACCATGTTTCTGTTTTTTTGAGAGGCGGAAAATTACTGTGAACCAGTTTGTCCCGCAGGTTTTTGGCTTTTTTCTAGGTGACATTTGGATGATCCCCTACAATTTTGGCCACTGTACTGTCCATATGTAGAATGTGCCAATTCTTTCTTAAGATGTGCATCACTTGATTGTTACCAGTCGAGAACGTTGTTAATAATCTTATTTTGTTTTCTTTCTCAATTGTGGGGGTCTTTTCTTTTATTAGATCAGTTCTATTTTTGGGTTCTGTTCTCTTCAGAGCTGTGTCAATTGTATCTTGATTGTACATTCTTTTTTAAACCTTGTGTCAGCCTTTTTCCGATGTTTTATCCATTCTTCATTGTTTGAGCATATTATTTTAATCCTGAGGAATTCCCCGTAGGGGATGTTTTTAATCAGGCTGGCTTGGTGGAAACTCTGTGAATGTAGCACCGAATTTGTTGCGGTGACTTTACGATGTAATGTCGTTTGTACCTCATTGTTCTCGATGTAGATTTCTGTATCGAGAAACCCTACTTTGGTTTCACTGATTTCATACGTGAATCTCAAGTTGTAGTCAGAAGTGTTTAGGATATTAAAATATTCTACAAATTCACAATTACTACCATCCCAGACCAGAAGCAGGTCATCAATGTAACATAGCCAAGTTACTGTCTTATTCTGAAATCTTTCATTGTCGCTGTTCCATGCCCAGTCTTGTTCCCAGAGGCCCATGGTCAAGCAGGCGTACAATGGACTGAAAGAAAACCCCATTGCCGTGCCCTTGACTTGTTTGTAGATCTGATCCCCAAACATAAAAGCATTTTGTTCCAGGCATAATTTGATCATCTCCATGAACATTTTATTGTGGTTTGTGTACTGTATGTTACGCTCTGCCAAAAAGTGTCCACATGCCCTTAGGCCAATATCATTTTGTATATTGGAGTACAGAGATACCACATCCATAGTGATCAATTTATATGTCGATTGCCAAGGGGTTTCCTGAAGGTGCCTTAGTAAGTCGCCTGTGTCCTGAAGATACGAGGTCAATCCTTTCATGTAAGGTAATAAAAATACGTCTAGAAAGTTAGCCATGGGTTCAAGTAGCGACTCTTTGGCCGAAATTATTAGCCTCACTGGTGGTTTAGTGGGTTGCTCATGTATCTTTGGCAAGAAGTATATAGTAGCCACTTTTAAAAAAGCCCTCTCTAAATCCGGAGTGCCTACAGAATTACAGACCCATCTCCTTGCTACCATTCCCTGCAAAAATCGGTGAGCGTTGGGTGAGCTCATGTCTCTCCAAACATTTGGAGCAGCATCATCGCCCAGCCCATGGCACCGAAACAGCCCTACTCACTGCTATGGAGGACCTTCGATTGCGTGCAGACAGGGGTCAGGCAGTAGCTCTGATTCTGCTGGACCTGTCTGCCGCATTCGACACGGTTAATCATGGGATTCTATTGGAGAGACTAGGGGAAGCCGGGGTGGGTGGTTCTGCCTTGCGTTAGTTTTGTTCCTTCCTGCGGGATAGGAAGCAGGCTGTAACCCTTCCTTCGTTCCAATCAGTCTTCTCCCCGGTATCTCATGGGGTGCCTCAGGGCTCGTCCATCAGCCCGATTTTATTTAACGTGTATCTCAAGCCATTGATCACGTTGATAAAATCTTACCGGCTGAAGGCTATCAACTACGCAGACGACACTCAACTCATCCTCTCTTGGGAGGGTGAGGAATCGATTCCTCTGGAATCCTTTCATGACTGTCTGCGAGACACGGCTGGCTGGCTACACAACAACTCACTGCAGTTTAATGCCTCCAAAACTGAGGTCTTGTTCTGTGCCGGAAGCCGGATCCTTCGCCCTTTCCCGATGGAGTTTTGGCCCCCAGAATCCTCAGAAAAACCCCAGCCGGTCACTGCTGTTCGCAACCTGGGGGTTATGATGAACAACAAACTCAGCATGGAAGCCCAGGTTGCGAAAACAGTGTCCACCTGTTCGGCCCTCATTCGATCCCTACGTAAGATCCTGCCACTACTCCCCTTACAGGCCCGAGCGTTAATAGTCAGGTGCACTATTCTAAGTCGCCTTGACTATTGTAATGCGCTGCTACTAGAGTCTCCGGCCTTCCTGTTGGACAGACTTCAAAGAGTACAATCTGCCGCTGCTAAACTGGCCCTTTATTGGCCGAGGAGATCTTCTGCCACAGCAGCAATGGCCGAACTCCACTGGCTCCCGTTGAAACAAGGAGTGGCCTTTAAATCCCTCTGTCTTGTTTTCAAGGCCTTGCATGGACTTGGACCCAGCTCTCTGCAAGCCATGTTTCACTGGTACTCTCCAACCAGAGCACTTCGTCCTACAACGGCATGCCTTGTAAAAGTGCCGAGATTTAAAAAAGCTTGGACAGGAGGCAGATCTTTCAATGTTGCGGCTGCTAAACTCTGGAATAGTATGCCCCTAGATATCCGTCGAACGAAAGAACTCCTTCCCTTTAGGAAAAGTGTCAAGACTTGGCTGTTTCCTAAATATTAACCTACTGGCCACTGTATTGCTGCTCCCCAGGTGCTTCCCCCCCCCCCCCCGGAGATATCTCAGCGCCAGGAAGCCTGTAAGGTGACAGCCGCGCTATACAAGTGTTTTAAATAAATAAATAAATTAATTAAATAAATAAATAGCCATTTTGGGATGTGTAGTTTTCAAATATTTAATTTCATCTTCATTCAGGAGATTTTGTTTGTGCCAATCTTCTAATTTAGGGTCCAATTCCTCTTTCCATTTAATTGTGGGATTGCTTTATAAATTTTCATAATATTCTTTGTTCTTAAGCTGCGAATATCCTTCCCTCATGTAGGCATCTTTTTCCAGGATGACGACATTGCCGCCTTTATCCGCCATTTTTATTTCAATAGTGTTGTCTTTTTGCAAGTTGTTCAAAGCTTGGCATTCGTTATATGAGAGATTGTCCTTTATTTTGGGATTTGATAACTTTAAAAGATCTTTATTACACATTCATGAAACACATTTATTTTGTTGCCAGGGGGTAGTTGTGGATAGAATTCATATATCGGTCTCATCTTACTACATCCTGCTCCCATTTGTGTACAATGTGTTTCAATATTTCCTATTTCGGTTTGGGGGTCTTCGTCCAACTCCATGAGAGTAATGAAACTTTCTGCATCTCGTGATGGCAAAGTCATTGTTGTTTGCGGAAATTGTCTTTGATATTTAGCCATTTTTGGATTCTCAGCGAACAATTTCGCCAGTTTTATTTTTCTCACGAATTTATAAAGGTCAATTTGTGTCTCTGCTAAATCAATCCTGCTGGTTGGACAAAAGTTCAGTCCTCTTTTACTGACTTCCATTTCTGTAAGAGTCTTTTTTGAGGGATTGATTATTTCCAATTCCTGATCCATGTCTGTATTTACGGTCTTTTTTTGTTGGTCTTCATTTGTTGTTAATTCCATTTTTGCTGCATGCTTTGGGTCATTGTTCCCACACGACCCACGCCAGAACTCTTGTTTGCGCCTTCGTTTGCCTCTCCTGGTTGGTTTCTTCGGGCATTTCCTTGGCCCTTTCCTCTGCCTTTCAAAGTCCCTGGGGGCGGTCCCATCTTTTCCCAGTTTTTTTGTTGTAGTGCTAATTTCATTTTGTCTAATAAATACACCTTAGCCCTTTCTTCCCTTTGACTACTTTCATCCCCACGAAGACTGGCATCTGTTGATGTTAGGGATGATAGGCTCCCAGCGTCGGCATCCAAATTTAGGATTTCGTTGTTTTTAAACTGATCGAATTTCCGTGCATAAGTAAATATGCGGCTTTCCTGATATTCTTTTTTATCTCGTTGGAATTTATTTTGTTTTCGCATTTTTACAGTATCTTCGTGTTTGCCAATATAGTATTCAACTTCCTCTCCGAATTTTTTAAGGTCTGTGTCCATGTCAATTGTAGCTATTTCTTTCTTCATGTCTTTAAGCTGTTTAGTGATCCTCGTTAATGCTATTTCAATATGTCGAATCAAAATTTCCATTAGTCCCAATTAAGATTTGAGGATATATTCCCCCCCATTCGCTTAATAGATTAATACTGGTGTCCTGGTGGTTTTGGCATAAGGTTGACTCGCAGTCCTCGTGGTACCCACTTAACCTCCAGATATTTTCTTAGGACTGCCACCTCCCATATATACATATATATGCACAGATATATATATATATATATATATATATATATATATATATATATATATATATATATATATATATATATATATATATATATATATATATATATATATATACACCAATTCCCTCCAAAGTCTTGAAGGAAGCCAGGACACCTGGAGTTTCGTTGCAAAATGTTTTAATGGCAGCAGAAAAAGTGCGACGCGTTTCGCCGATGTGGCTTGATCACGCTCGTCATACAATCATTGTCAGCCATTTTTAAAGTGCTGAAAACACCCCCAGTGTACACTTGTCCACACAAACGTTAATACAGAGTCGCCATCTTGTAGTGTGTCAAATACCATATATGATTATATCACAAGTTGTAATTATAACATATTATGTGTTTGGGTCTCAACACACATGTATATATTTGTTGCTCAGAAATTATCTGCCAAAGTATAATGAAAGCAGAATTATATGGTCGCTCACTAAATATTGTGTTTGTAAAACGACAATATCAGTTATATTATTGCCGGTACAATTGTTAAATACATATCAATCCTGTTTGTACGAGTATGTGTAATCTCATAATTGCGAGAAGTCGCGATCACATGTTGTATTGTAATACGTTATCTGAGCGCTCATTGGATGCTGTGAATGTAACAGCGAGTAAGACCCTGTATGATTGGATTGCATCGCTAGGCAACGTGGAAAACAGCAAATGTTACATTAAGGAAATGTGACTCCTTGAACCTCGCCCAAGTGGGCAAATAAATAACAGTGCATGCATTGTAATGGCATTTATCAACGTGCGCAGACAGAATCTATTAAATGTCATAAGTACTGCCCCAATGCGTCATCAATCATTGTCTGCACAAAATCAGTGACAGTTCAAAGTCCTTGCCCAAGTGGGCATGTAAATGTACTTCCACATAATGTTCCAAGCGAGGTAGTATTCAGATCCAATCAACTCATAGTATTCCGCAATACCATATAACGTCTGTGAAAGAAAAGGTTTCATGTATAAGTGAGTGAAACTAAATTTAGCTAATAAAAAGTTAAAATACAGACAGCATATGTACAGTTCAATTCTTTACAATGTGTATATTAATCTTCATACAAATGAATGGCCAGTTCTTCACTAGTGTTCAATCCCATAGGGGCCAGACATTGGAAATCGATAATATATCTGGATTCCAATTTCCTCATGGAGAGCTCATGATTACCGCCCCGTACCCCCAGATCCACACAGTCAATTACCACCATATGTAGCTTGGTTTCATCCTGCATGTGGTAGTCAAAAAAGTGTCTGGCGACCGGATATTGCTTGGTGTGATTCCGTATCGCTCTCAGATGTTCTAACACCCTCTTTTTGGCTTCATGTTTAGTACTGCCCACATACCACTTATTACATGGGCAGATTAATAGGTACACACTGTATGGGGTATTACAGGATACATTCTTTTTGATGGTAAATTCCCTGGATGTACCAGGTATGGTGAGAGATTTACAATTTCTACTGAATTTACATGCTTTGCATCTCTTACAGCATGTGAATCCGGTAGATGTGGCCTGGGCAGGGGAGATGTTATCAGTCACATAATTGCGGCTGAGCTCGTCGCGTAAGGATCTGCCCTTTATAAAAGTGATCTGTGGATTGTCACCTAGGTATTTTTTGAGGTGGTCATCCGTATTCAGGACATGCCAATGTTTTTTGAGTACTTGTCTTAAATCATTGGATTGGCCAGAAAAGGTTGTAATAAATCTGATGGTTTCAGTTTGCTCTTGAGGTGGTTTGTGAACTAGCAGTTCCTCTCGAGATTTGCTACTGCTCCGTTCTATAGCTTTGGCAATCATTTTATTGCCATAGCCTCGCTGTCTAAACCTTTGGCACATGATAGTTTCTTCAATCTTGTAACTTTCTTGTGTGCTGCAATTTCGTCTAGCACGCAATAGTTCCCCATACGGGATGCTGTACACAAGACTTTTGGGATGGCAACTGGATGCTTTGAGAAGGCTATTACCTGCTGTACTTTTTCTGAATAGTTTAGTGGTCAGATTGTTATCGACCACTTCCACTTCTACATCCAAAAACTCCATCTTCTTCTTACTGATATGTTCAGTGAGAGTCAGGTTGAGTGTATTGACATTAAGTTTGTCAATAAAATGTTTGGCCGATTTCTCATCGCCATTCCAAATGAAAAAAATATCATCAATGTATCGCAGCCACAGGGACACATTGGTGAATTCTGCCATCTCTTGGACAACCTGCTCCTCCCACCAGCCCATGAATAAATTCGCATAGCTGGGGGCGAAGCAGGTTCCCATGGCCGTGCCCTGTGACTGGCGATACATGACGTCATGACGCCGAAATGCCAAGCATCTTCATGCTCTACCCACTAGAGGGTTATTATTAGATGACGTCCCTGATTGAAAAACCAGATTGAGTGTCATAAATTAATAAAGGCAGAAGAACACCGAGTGGGACACTCGCAGCAACACAAGAAAGGATTTGAAAATAAATTGGGCTGCCAATCAGACTGTCAAGAATCCACACGCAACTACAAATCCCACAATTCATTTTTCAAACGGAAGTGATTCCTTAAAAGAATGCCACTGGAGGCAAACAAATGAACGTCCATTACATCGAGCTGTGGGGGGAAGCGCGACGGATTCCAGAGCTGGCTTACCTTGATAAAGTTCCAGGCGGAACGAAACATGTTGGGACAATGCCACCGTTTGTTTTCTCCACAATAAAATATGCGAAAAAATGAGTCTTCAGGTGTAACCAGAGTTTCCTTCTCCGGGAGCAAACATTGTGAGAATATATATCGGCGTGGTTCTGCCGAAGGTCTACACCGCCACAAGTGCGCCGAGAATCTCCCGCCCAGAACCATCTTGCAGACTCGGTAAAACGAAAAGGGAGGTTGGCGCCGCCCGGGACTGCACCCGTGGTATTGGTTCAGGAATCGGCTTCAAAAGTGAGCTGAACCGAGAAGACTCATCGCTCTAACATCCTTCAACATGGGAAAACAAGCGCCGAAATGCCAAGCATCTTCATGCTCTACCCACTGGAGGGTTATTATTAGACGACGTCCCTGATTGAAAAACCCGATTGAGTGTCATAAATTAATAAAGGCAGAAGAACACCGAGTGGGACACTCGCAGCAACACAAGAAAGGATTTGAAAATAAATCGGGCTGCCAATCAGACTGTCAAGAATCCACGCGCAACTACAAATCCCACAATTCATTTTTCAAACGGAAGTAATTCCTTAAAAGAATGCCACTGGAGGCAAACAAATGAACGTCCATTACATCGAGCTGTGGGGGGAAGCACGACGGATTCCAGAGCTGGCTTACCTTGATAAAGTTCCAGGCGGAACGAAACATGTTGGGACAATGCCACCGTTTGTTTTCTCCACAATAAAAGATGCGAAAAAATGAGTCTTCAGGTGTAACCAGAGTTTCCTTCTCCGGGAGCAAACATTGTGAGAATATATATCGGCGTGGTTCTGCCGAAGGTCTACACCGCCACAAGTGCGCCGAGAATCTGCCGCCCAGAACCATTTTGCAGACTCGGCAAAACGAAAAGGGAGGTTGGCGCCGCCCGGGACTGCACCCGTGGTATTGGTTCAGGAATCGGCTTCAAAAGTGAGCTGAACCGAGAAGACTCATCGCTCTAACATCCTTCAACATGGGAAAACAAGCGCCGAAATGCCAAGCATCTTCATGCTCTACCCGCTGGAGGGTTATTATTAGACGACGTCCCTGATTGAAAAACCCGATTGAGTGTCATAAATTAATAAAGGCAGAAGAACACCGAGTGGGACACTCGCAGCAACACAAGAAAGGATTTGAAAATAAATCGGGCTGCCAATCAGACTGTCAAGAATCCACGCGCAACTACAAATCCCACAATTCATTTTTCAAACGGAAGTGATTCCTTAAAAGAATGCCACTGGAGGCAAACAAATGAACGTCCATTACATCAAGCTGTGGGGGGAAGCGCGACGGATTCCAGAGCTGGCTTACCTTCATAAAGTTCCAGGCGGAACGAAACATGTTGGGACAATGCCACCGTTTGTTTTCTCCACAATAAAAGATGCGAAAAAATGAGTCTTCAGGTGTAACCAGAGTTTCCTTCTCCGGGAGCAAACATTGTGAGAATATATATATATATATATATATATTACCTACTGGCGGTCGCCAGTAGGTATATATAGTTTGGATTTTTTCCCTATGGGATTTCTGAAAATTCTATGTCTAATAACTTTGGAGTTTGTGGACGGAATCGGCTGAAATTTTCAGGAAAATGGCACATTTTGTTTCTGAGCAGCCCCTGAAAATTTGGGGGGTGTTCGGCAAGGGGGGGTTGAGAAAAAAGGGGGGTCCCAAAACGCGTTTTTCCCATGTTAATTTCCATAGGGCGGTTGGCCTCGCTTTTAGCCCGAACGGCTGAATGGATTTGCACGAAACTTGGCAAAATTGTAGGGACTGTTAGCTCGATGTGCCTTTGCTAGGTCTCAATATATGTGCTCCAGTGGATTTTGAGAAATTAACGTTTAAAACAAGATATATATCTGTAACAGCGGTCCGGGCAGCGATCCGGTTCGCGTACTTTTCGCGTAACGGAACTTTGCGCACGGAAAGCTGATTGGCTCTTCGGTGTCTGTCAACATTCTAAACAGTCCGGTACGGCCGCCATCTTGTCTCTCGGTAGGATCTAGAGACAGAGGAGGCCAAAACAAAGGGGGAAATTTCCATAAGGGGGCATAGTAGATCCTCCCTGACCCCCTAGGTTTTATGTGGAGGTTGTAAAAGGTTCCAGCAGGGCAAAAAAAAAAAATTTTTTTTTGCGTGGTGAGCGCCTAGTACGCGAACCGGAAAGCGTTCTGGACAGCGTACTATAAGGATAATAGAATGATAGACTTTTTTAATACTGAATGTTAATTGTTTGTTGTTTTTTTTTTGTTTTTTGTTTTCTTTATTTTTAATTTTTTTTTTATTATGATTGTGTTTCATACTTCATTAAACTTTCTAACATTTCAGTGTCAGAAATGTCAAAATTGAATATAGGGTGTAACTTTTTTTCATTTTGAAGCAGGTTATCCACTGCTTCAACACATTGTAGAAGTTCGTGGTCTCTACTTTGATCCATAAAATCATCAATTTTGTCTTGGCTGCTCTCCTTCAGTTCAATTGAAAATGTAACTTGTTGCTCGCCTTCCATTTTGCCTGAAATTTTGAATAAAAAAATATATATTAGTAGAGATAGGGCACTGTTGGGATTAATGTTAGATAGGCAGTTTTTATCTGTGAATTCTTCTTTTGGTAGTGTATAGTATCAGAGTGGAAATAGGACTATAAAAAAGTGTATGTGATTTAACCAAGAGAAGCCTAACTCCATTCATAACTATAACAGAGAAGTCTAAATCCATAACTACTACAGAGGGATAGTGTATATCTATCAGAAAAAGTCTACTATATTAAGTTATAGTGCACAATATATTTCAGTTTTAAAAATAACAACTTACCTTCACAAACAAGTTGAAGTTTTTGGAAGCTATTGAAATGTGATGTACAACAAGAAGTAGTAGTCAAAATGGCTGTGTTTTCTTCTCTTCCTTTATATATATTCAGGTATTTAACCAATCAAATGTCAGGTAATAAAAGTAGAAAATGAAAGTAACATTTTCATTGGTTGTCAATTCCAACACTTCAGATGTGTTTTGTGAAGTAATTTACCTCACGGTATTTAGAGAGGTCTATAGACTTAATGGCTAAATGGAATTTCAATCAAATTTGTGAAAAAGAAAGGGATTGTTATGTAGTATAAGCTAATCTATATTTGGTGAGAGTGTCTCCAGTCTTTTTTCTGTGAATTACTTTCCCACCTTTTTTTTGGACTGTTTCCTGGGAAGCGGTCCGGTCCGCGAACTAGGAGCGTAACGGGAGTCCACCATTTTGTGTTTCGGTCGAATTAAGATATAAAATGGAGGGTAAAGAATGTTCAGAATGGGTAGAAGGGGACACGGTACAAGTATTTTGACCCCCTAGGTTTTCTGAGGGTGGCTGAGGAGGACCATATGTGCGGAGAAAATGTTTTTTTAAAAAAAATTTGCGCGGTTAGCTTTCAGTTCGCGTACCGGGTAGCGCTCTTTGAGCGTAGTTTGTTGAAAATTACAGAAATAAGTTAGAGAAAAATATTAATTGTGAGTGATCAGATGAAGGGTAGCTCTGAGAAGAGCTTTTGGGTTTATGGTACATTTAGGTACTTATAAGTAGGTACCAATGCACAGTCTTAAATTCAGAATGAAAATTCTGTTGCCCTCATCTGAGAAGTGAACTCCATCTCCTCTGTAGATATCTTGCATGTAGTAACGCAAGTTATTGTTGTACAAGGAGCCCATTCCATGGTCTCTCGTGTAAGCTGAAACAGATTTGTTTACATGCTTCCTCGCTTTCTCAATTTGTGGACAAAATTGGTTGGACCACCTCCATTTCTGTCTTTGGCATATATTGGAATATACCAAGGCAGTTTGAGGAAAAAGTGCCATTAATTGCTCAAAGGTGTCCTTTAAAAGCATTTCCAGACCTACCCCAGTCAAAGTGCCCAAATCATTACCTCCACAGTGCACTATTAACAGGTCAGGTTTTGGCAAATGCATAAAGGTTTTCACCAATGGTATCAATTGGTGACATTTTAATCCTCTTTGGCCCAACCACTTAATTTCCACATCTTGTAAATTGAGGTTGTGTAAATTTCTGTTCTCAGCATACCTTTGAGCCCAGTGGATGTAACTATGTCCAACAATCCAGACCTTAAACATGGTGGGAGAAGGTTGGGCTGCAGTCAGATGAAGTGTGGTAATGAAAGGGCAGTTGAAACAGTAGGAGTTTGTAAAGAAAAAAAACTGTGGATTTCCAATGCTAATGATTCATTAGCAGTGATTGGTGCATTTCCATTTCTGAAAACAGAAAGTTAGGGTGCATGGATGTGTTCTTTGAAAGATGTAATTTGAATGGTTAAGGAAAAAACATTTAATGAAAGATTGCACTGGATATGCAGGTGCACTGAGAGTTCAGAGTTCAATTGAAACATTGTTGTGTGAATTTGCAAACATGAGAGGTCTTCCAGGAGGTGGTTGCTATGGAAAAAAGGCAGAGAGGGCAGAGGGGGGAAGGGTTTTGATTTGAAAAAAGTGAGGGAAGAGTTATGATTGGCTAATATGAGAGATATGTGAAATGAATATCTGTATTTCTGTGCTTTCAATAGCTGCAGCCTCTGGAGTGCATCCTTTTTCTTCTGCTGAAGACAATTTGGTGTATTTCTGAGACTGTTTTCAAAACTCAAAAAGTATTTGCTAAGGTGAGAAAAGATTTATTTATTTTAGATAGAGAATAGTATGATTTAAGGAGAAAATGATGAAGAAAGCTGTGTTTTTAAAATGTGGCTTTGTCTCTAGTGATATAGAAATAGATTTTGTTACTTTGAGAAATTGTAATTGCATATTCGGTGTAGCATTCTGGCATGCAGTAACACAAGTTATTGTTGTATATGAAGCCCATTCCATGGTCTCTTATGTAAGCTGAAACAGATATGTTGTTTTTAAAAACCATTTTTGAAATCAATTACATTTCTGGATATGTACTGCTGGAGCTTCATAGGTTGTTTTGCGTCATATTTATAAGGCATTTGAGTGTCTTTGATGTTATTTTTTCCTTTTTAAATGGAAAGCATTCCTCATGGGGCAAGTGTCTTGTAAATACGCTCCCACCTGCGCTTGGCAAATTTAGATTTTGATTATGGGAGTTACATAGCCAGGTTAATAATGTCCAAAAAATGGTGCTAGGGCATTCCAGAAAACGCTTTCATGTGTCTCAAGGACATTTTCAGTCATTTCTTCTTGAATGCAGGTATACAATTGATTTATATGCTGTGTTTAAAAACGATTCTTTTCTATGATGTTATTTTTCCTTTTTAAATGGAAAGTGTTCTTCATGGTGCAAGTTTCTTGTAAATACGCTCCCACCTGTGCTTGGCAAATTTAGATTTTGATTATGGGAGTTACATAGCCATGTTAATAATGTCCAAAAAATGGTGCTAGGGCATTCCAGAAAACGCTTTCATGTGTCTCAAGGACATTTTCAGTCATTTCCTCTTGAATGCAGGTATACAATTTATTTATATGCTGTGTTTAAAAACGATTCTTTTCTATGATGTTATTTTTTCCTTTTTAAATGGAAAGCGTTCCTCATGGGGCCCTGAGCAGTTCTTAGCCATGTTATCCAATGGGAGGTGGATAACATGGCTAAGAGCATTTGCTGGATAATGCATGAATATCGCTGACTTTTCAGCGATATTCATGCATTGCGGCCGTTTTTTATCGCATTTGAGAGCAGTTCTTAGCCATGTTATCCAATGGGAGGTGGATAACATGGCTAAGAGCATTTGCTGGATATTGCATGAATATCGCTGACTTTTCAGTGATATTCATGCATTGCGGCCGTTTTTTATCGCATTTGCGATAAACCTTGCTAATAGCAAGGTTTATCTGCGATAAAAATCGCCGATGTGCGGCGATAATTTTTGTCTCTAAACAAGTTATCGCTAGTTGTTGGTAATATGCCCCCGGGTTTTTGCTTGCAGGAATCGGGAGGCGGGAGAGTACCACTGAAATCAGTAGTCTGACGCCTGAATCAGGAGGGTTGGCATGTCTGGATTCTCTACAGCTAGGGCCATAAAGTACATCCGCAGGGCTAGGTGATAGCCTGGGACCGGCCTGGCATGTAAAATGGCTGCCGTGCACGACAAAATTGTGGCATTGTAAAAAAGGCAAGATGGAGCAGACAATGTTTATCAATACGGATTCATTTATAACAAAATACTTTATTGCACTGACAAATTGATGGTCAACACTTCCTGATTTCCTTCGAATCGAACGTTAACAGACGTGACGCAGCAAAAAAAAAAAAAAAGCTCACGCACAGCCGCTGGAAGACATGTATCAACATATATGAGCCTCCTCAGCCACCCTCAGAAAATATAAGGGATTAGGATACGTCTCCCGCACCCCCTTATACCTAGTAATTTAATTAAAACGAAGCAGAAAATGGTCTCCCGCACCCCCTTATACCTAGTAATTTAATTAAAACGAAGCACAAAATGGCGAATTCCCGTTTCGCTACCAGTTTGCGGCCCAGTTCGCGGTTCGGGAAGCGCTTCTACCGTGAAAAATATATATTTTTTTATTTTCCCCACGGGACCCTTTAAAAATCCCAACAACATTCCTAGGGGGTCAAGAGGGGTATACCTTGCCCCCTTTCATTAAATTCCCCCTTCGTTTTTCACCTCTTCTTCTCTCTCGATCCTACCGAGAGATAAGATGGCGGCCGCTCCGGACTGTTTAGAATGTTGACAGACACCGGGGAGCCAATCAGCTTCGCATCGCAAAGTTCCGTTTCGCCGGTGAGAGCGTATTTACAAGAAACTTGCACCATGAAGAACGCTTTCCATTTAAAAAGGAAAAATAACATTATAGACACTCATATGCCTTATAAATATGACCCAAAACAACCTATGAAGCTCTAGCAGGACATATCCAGAAATGTAATTGATTTCAAATAATCGTTTTTAAACACAGCATATAAATCAATTGTATACCTGCATTCAAGAGGAAATGACTAAAAATGTCCTTGAGACACATGAAAGCGTTTTCTGGAATGCCCTAGCATCATTTTTTTGACATTATTAACATGGCTATGTAACTCCCATAATCAAAATCTAAATTTGCCAAACGCAAGTGGGAGCGTATTTACAAGAAACTTGCACCATGAAGAACGCTTTCCATTTAAAAAGGAAAAATAACATCATACACACTCATATGCCTTATAAATATGACCCAAAACAACGTATGAAGCTTTAGCAGTACATATCCAGAAATGTAATTGATTTCAAATAATGACTTACTTCATTGGTAGGCCTTCACATGTATTATCTCCTTTGTTTTCTTCAGTGAAAATCTTATCTGCAACCATGTGTTGGCCTCACCTCAAATAAACAAAACAGGCGATGGACTGAATGAGGATCAATGACATACATTCACCCCAGTCCAAAGATCTGGGCCTAAACAAACCTTTAGATAGGCCACACCTTATCGTCATCCTGAATTAATCATTTAAAATATTAGGGAGAGATTTATGATTGTTGTATGCCTGTTTTGTACCACTGTGTGTCATTTTTGTGATGCAGTGCTGGTGCAAAAGATTTGCTATGTTAAATAATAAGTAGGGCATTAAGTTTTTGATGACTGTTATTCATTTACTGTTTGGTAATAGTGGTTAATAACATTTTTTATTATATTTTTCCACAGATTCAACTGCAGATCTTTTCATATTTTGAAAAATGCCTACGAAAAATAGAATTAGAAAGGCTAGAAAACGTCAAAGACAGCAGGATGATCTTTTATTGCAGCAGTCCTCTTCCCCAAATACTTATCAAAACACCAAGAAAGCTCCGGGTAAGAGCACAAAATCATTCTTAAGAAATATTTTTAGTAAAAAAAGTATTTATCGCAAAAATGTTTCAGTTCACAAAAAGAAGAGCAATTTAAATGGAAAGGAAAGACCCATCAAAAATGTTACTGGTAGAGGAAGAGATAACACTGTGCATGATAGTAGAAGGAAACAACAGTTTAGGGACATTCGAAAACGAATGTTCCGTAACAGGATAATAGTTAATTTATTAAAAAATATTAAGAAAGGCCAACAGAAAGCGGCATTTTATAAGAAGAAGAAAAATGTAGAGAAAATTATTGATCATGCTTTTGAAATTAAGCGAAAGTTGTTTATTTTGGTAATCAATAGAATTAGGAAACTAAGCAAGGTAATTTCTGATTTCAAAACAAACAGTAGATGGAAGAGAGTAGTAAATCGTAGTAACTTTTGTGAAGTTTTTTCCGGAGAATGGATGCATAGTTCAAGTTCTGAGGCATTTTTTAATGAGGAGAGTTATTTTCAGGATAATGATTTGGTGTTTGCAGTTGACACCAGTGGTCGAGCTTATGAAGTGAAGGATGGTTGTCCAGTTGAAAAAGAAAAACTTGTGACAACAGAGACAGAAGAGGTGCTAAGTGATGAGGTTTTAGGAAGACGTCCTAAGGGTCCTGTGTACATTTGGAAGTGTAGTTCTATTTGCAGTGTGCGACAGGTTTCCATCAATTTGCTTTGTGATTTTATACGGACATTTAATAAGAAAAGTTTGAAGCAGAAAATGAAGTTGTTGCAAGATTTAGATCCTTGCAGAGTGAGACAAATGACGGGTTTGCGTGGTCATTCACTGGCTTGTCTTTCCAGGAGAGTATGCCAGAGTGTTTTTCATCATTTCAGGATGCTAGCAGTGCATCATAATAAAGTGAGAAAATTAGTGAGAATGTTGTATTATGCTAAGAGTCCAGCAATTATGCTTAAACAATTATGTGCTGCTCTTTTGCATGGTTCTGAAATAGATGTGAAGAATATTTGTGAAGAAATTGAGTTTTGTTACTTTAGTAGTAAAGATGAGAATGTTCAAATTGACCCTGAAGTAGAGGGTAATGTTGAAGATAATGTACAGGTTTCCAGTACAGATAATTGAGGCCTAATTTCACTTGTGTATGTTGTCGACGCACTTATTATAAGAATCAGACTAAGGTAGTGGATTTATATGCAAAAAGTGAAAGGGAAAATAATAGTGAATGGAAGGATTTTGCCACATACTTGATGGTAGAAAATTATTTTGATTTGGGATCGGATCAACGTGTGTGTACTTATTGTTGTAATAAATTAAACCAAAACCAGATGCCTGCTAGGGCAGTTCATAATAATCTGGAATTGGTTGAGATTCCTTCTGAATTGAAGGATTTAAATACTTATGAATCTATTTTGATTCAAAGTATCCATCCCTTTCAGGCTATTGTAAGAATGGAGCCAAAGACAGGGAAGTTGCCTCCAGCAGATTTACAGAGAGGATTAAAGGGAAGAGTTGTTTATTTGCCTCTAGATTTGAACAAAAACATTAACACAATTGGAATAGAAAAAGTGGAAGAGGAACCTCTGGTTATCTTGGTTAATGGGGTTCCGACAAAGAATAAGAAAATATGGCAAGATTTAGTGGATGTTAGGAAAGTCAAAAAGGCAACAGTGTATTTGAAGAAAAATAATAAGTACTATAAGAATGTATATGTTGCAGAAGAGGAAGTACGTGATGAAGAGGATAGCGATTTGTGTGCTGGCCAAATTGAGAAAGTAGAGGCCTCTAAAAGTGAAGAAATATATGAACATTATAGTGTTCATCCTTTGCATTCCAAGGAAGTCATGGGGAATGCTATTGAGTTGTTTCAAATGAAACAAGCCAAAGGGAGTCCCATTAGTGTTTGGGAGGAAAGTTTGGAAGCTCGGTGTTTCCCACAGCTATTTCCCACAGGTCGACGAGGAAGATATGATGAGCGATCTCATCAAATTCCTGCGTCTGAATACCGGACTTTATGATTGTATGCAGAAGATCTTAGGTTTCGTCAATGCATTCCCTATTTGTTTCATCTCCTGTTTGAAAGCGATCTGTCTGGACTGTCATATGCAGTGAACCACATCTTAAAAAGTGGTATACAGATGCGAAATATCTCGGCAAGGGACTTTATGCATAAAGTCAATGTCCAAGACAGTATTTTGGATTCTCACTTAATTAATCTCATGGCGTGTCAGCGTGGTACTAATGAGTACTGGTACCGTCGTCATGGTGATTTAAAATGTATGCTGAGGAACTTAGGAACTCCGACATGGTTCCTCACTCTGAGCTGTGCCGAGTATGGCTGGGAAGACTTACTTGAATTTCTACGAGAGGCAAATGGAAATATTGAAAACATTGAATTCAAGACACCTGGAGAACTGTGTTCTTTGGATCCTGTGAATGTATGCAGGTACTTCAATCATAGATTTGAAGCTATGATGTCTTTCATCACAAATAAGAAGAATCCACCTCTTGGAGAGGTGTTGGATTTCTTCTGGAGAAAGGAGTACCAAGCAAGAGGTGCTCCTCATATACATATGTTGTTGTGGATCAAGGATGCACCTAAATTTGGAACAGATCCGGATGACTTAGTGATGAATTTCATAGAACAGTATTCTACGTGTGCTGTTCCAAACGCAACGGAGAAGAAAAGCCTAAGAGAACAAGTTCTACGTTTCCAAAGCCATCGTTGTGGAAAGTACTGTCGTCGTAAATTCAGAAACAAGGACAAGTTCTACACCAAATGTTGTTTCAACTTTCCACGACCGGTGATTTCTAAAGGAAGAGTGAACAGTTTGATGTCTTCACTGCGACATAATGTGACGAGGAAATCACCCAAAAATACATACAATTTGAAAAGGAACGAAGAGTCCAAGTACATCAACGACTACAACCCAGTGATTTTGTCCATGTGGAATGCTAACATGGATATACAGTTTGTGGGTGACAACTGTATGGCTGTGGCTCGGTATGTGACATCTTACATCACCAAAAAAGAAAAGACAGAACTGAAGGATATGTGGGAGGACATTTCCCATGAAAAGAGCCTCAGCAAGAAGTTGTACAGTTTCAGTCTGAAGATGTTGTCGCATCGAGAAATCGGAGCTTACGAATGTTCAGATCGATTGTCTTCAGCAAGTCTCTATGCCAAATCCAGGAGTATTGTTTGGGCGAGTCTTGGTCTTGCTGCAACGCGAAATCGAGTTCTAAAACCTGTCCGGGAAATTGAATATTTGGCAGAAAAGGAACCAAACAGTACCGACATTTTGAAGACCAACATGTTGGATACATATTATCCAAATCGAAGCAGTCACCTTGAGAATGTTTGTCTATATGAGGTTCTACAAAATTATATATTCAAGAGGAACATCAAAGAAGATATTGAGAAAGGAGTGTATGCTGTAATTGGAAGTGAGGGATGCCTGGTCAAGCAAAGAAAATGCCAATTAGTAAACCATCGAAAATTGAGTGGCGAATCTCCAGAAAAAAAGGAGTTTTTCTATTTAGCACTTTTGCAACTTTTCAAGCCTTGGCGTGCAGAAGAGGAACTGCTTGGAGATTTCCTCTGTTACGAAGACTCTTTCACTGCTGCTAAGGAGACCATAGAATGTCCTGCTTTTCCCAAATATCAAGAAATGCTAACTTTGGAAATTGAGCAGGAAGCAACGATTGCAGCCGAGATTGCCAGAGACAGTTCTCAGGACAGTCAGAGTTCTGTTTCATTGAGTCAAGATCCACTAGGAGGACCTATTATCGAAAATGAAGCTGCCACTGCTATGAATGAAGTGGAAAGAGCCATGGCACATGCTCAGGAGGATTCAGTTAACTTAGAAGACTTGGAAAAACAACTCAACGTTGAGCAGAGGAAAATATATGATGAAGTTACCAAGCAAATTGAGCATGGATTAAGTCATGAGAAGAAAGAGTGCTCATGTACATCGTTGAAGCCTGCCCGACTGTATGTGAGTGGAGAAGCGGGAACTGGAAAAAGTTTCCTCATTAAAGCAATTTCATGCTATCTGCAGGAAAGGACTGAGTCATCGCTGTCTTGTGTTGTCACCGCTCCTACTGGACTTGCAGCACATAACATTAAAGGTATTACTTTGCATCGTCTACTGATGCTGCCGGTGGAGCATGACAACAAATTACAATACCACAAGTTATCTGGGGATGCCTGCTGTGAAGTTTCAAGAGTCTTGAGGAAAATGAAACTACTTATCATTGACAAAGTAAGCATGGTTTCCAATGTCATGCTTGCCTTTGTGCATTTGAGAATGCAAGAAGTACTTAAAACTGAATATGATGTGTTATTTGGTGGCAAACACATCATTGTTTTCGGAGATCTTCTGCAGCTGACACCAGTAAAAGGACAACCTGTGTTCAAAATACTCACGCATGAAGATACCAGGAAGTGCCTAGGGAGCATTGGCAACGTCAATATATGGTTAAACTTCAATTATGCTGAACTGCATGAAAATATGCGTCAGGCAAAAGATGAAGATTACAAGAATATTCTACAAGATATTAGAATTGGAAAAGTGACCGAGCATGGAAAAGAAGCTTTAAATGCACGATTACTTTCAAATTTATATCCCGAACAAGAGATTGTGGCTGAGAATATTTTTCAGAAAATTACTGAGAAGAAATCCGGAATATGTTTGATGCCAACTCTTGCAGAATGTGCCATCTTCAACAACAAAATGTTGAATTTAGAAAAGCAAGAGATTGTGAAACTTGAAGCTATTGACAAAATAGAGCATATGGGATCAACAATTATTTTGTCAGAGAATTTGAAATCACTGACCATGTCATGAATGATGTAATATGTGACATCATCAGCAGTGGATTGCGGGTGCGCGATATATAGTTAGCGCATCTAACTATATATGGAATTTCAATGGTTTTATGTGAGTAAAATAAGGTTTTGTAAATGCAAATTCCTAACTATATATGGACTATAACCTATGGTTTTTTCATTGAATATATATATATATATATATATATATATATATATATATATATATATATATATATATATATATATATATATATATATATATATATATATATATATATATATATGGATTGGTGTCAGTACAACGCGAAATATTACATCGCATTCCGTTACAACGGAATTTTTACAACGCAGGATCCATTACATCGGATGCCATTACAACGCATGGCATTACATAGCAGATGGTATTACAACGCATGGCATTACATCGTAAGTATAGGTAAGTATACCTTTTTTTAAAAATGTTATTAAGTTAATTTAATTAATTTAATTTAATTAAATTAAATAAAATACATATTAAAATAGCCATTAATTTAATTTAATAAAATAATATCTATTTAATAAATGTAATTTTAATAAAAAATGGGAATAATTTAATTTAATTTAAATAATCAAATTAACTTAATGTAAAGATTTTTAAAATTGATATGAAATTTAATTAATTGAAATAATTTATTTAATTTAATTAATTTAATTTAAAAATGTAATTAATAAAATAAAATAAATTTAATTTATTAAACATATTTTAATTATTTTAAAAATGGTAAACATAATTTAAGTAACCCAAAACACAAAGCCCTGTACCCCAAAATCCAAATCCTGCCTTAAAACCTAAAAACACCCCTGTACCCCAAAACCCAAACCCTGCCCTAGAACCTAAAAACACCCCTGTACCCCAAAACCCAAACCTTGCCCTAAAACCTAAAACACCCCTGTACCCCAAAACCCAAACCTTGCCCTAAAACCTAAAAACACCCCTGTACCCCAAAACCCAAACCTTGCCCTAAAACCTAAAAACACCCCTGTACCCCAAAACTCAAACCCTGCCCTAAAACCTAAAAACACCCCTGTACCCCAAAACCCAAACCCTGCCCTAAAACCTAAAAACACCCCTGTACCCCAAAACCCAAACCCTACCCTAAAACCTAAAAACACCCCTGTACCCCAAAACCCAAACCTTGCCCTAAAACCTAAAAACACCCCTGTACCCCAAAACCCAAACCCTGCCCTAAAACCTAAAAACACTCCTGTACCCCAAAACCCAAACCCTGCCCTAAAACCTAAAAACACCCCTGTACCCCAAAACCCAAACCCTGCCCTAAAACCTAAAAACACCCCTGTACCCCAAAACCCAAACCCTGCCCTAAAACCTAAAAACACCCCTGTACCCCAAAACCCAAACCCTGCCCTAAAACCTAAAAACACCCCTGTACCCCAAAACCCAAACCCTGCCCTAAAACCTAAAAACACCCCTGTACCCCAAAACCCAAACCCTGCCCAAAAACCTAAAAATACCCAAACACCCCAAAACATATACATCAGTACCCCAAAACATATACTCCTATACTCATACTTATTTAAAAAATTACTTAAATTAATATATTTAATTTATAATATTTAAATACGAAATAAATATTTTTATTCATAATTAATAATAATTAAATCAATTATAAAATATTAAATAAAATTAAAAAAATTAAATACTTACCAATACTTACGATGTAATGGTATGCGTTGTAATAGCATCTGCTATGTAATGCCATGCGTTGTAATGGCATGCATTGTAATGGTATTTGCGTTGTAATAGCTGCGTTGTAACAGCATTACGTTGTAATAGTTGCGTTGTAAGAGTAACACACCATATAGATATATATATATATATATATATATATATATATATATATATATATATATATATATATATATATATATTACCTACTGGCGGTCGCCAGTAGGTAGTTATAGTTAGGATTTTTTTCAATGTTAAATCTCAAAATTCTATTTGGAATAACTTTGGCACCGGTTGACGAATCTGCCTGAAAATTTCATGAAAATGGCCTCGTCGAGCTCCGGTCCTTCCCTGAAAGTTTGGGGGGGATACAATAAGCGGGGGCCGAGATAAAAGGGGGGTCCCAAAACGCGTTTTCCCCATGTTAATTTCCATAGGGCGGTCGATTTCACTTTTAGCCCGAACGGCTGAATGGATTTACACCAAACTTGGCAAAATTGTAGGGACTGGTAGCCCGATGTGCCTTTGCTATGTCTCAAGATATGTGCTCCAGTGGATTTTGAGTAATTTAGGTCCCAAAAAAAATATATATCTATAGCAGCGCACAGGTGCGCGCACCGGAGTGCGCTCCAGGCGCGACACGCGAGGTGCGCATGGAAAGCTGATTGGCTCTCGGGTGTCTGTAAACATTCCAAACAGTCCAGAGCGGTCGCCATCTTGTGTCTCGGTAAAATCGAGACATAAGAGGTGGCTAAAACAAAGTGGGAACTGACCATAAGGCGTCAGGGATAGACCCCTTTGACCCCCTAGGTTTGATGTGGGGGCTATAAAAGGGCCCCGCGGCGCATTTAAAATATTTTTTTTTTTTTTCGTTTTGCGCGGGGGAAGCGCTCGGTGCGCGCACCAGGTAGCGCACCGGGGAGCGTAAAATGAGGGAAAAAGATGACAGAGTTTAAAAAAAATGAAGTTTTTATTTAGAAATTGGAGGTAGTTCTTAAAAGAACTTTTTTTTTTCTTCTTTTTGTTGTTTTATATTTTTTTTGTGTTTTTGGAACTTTTTGAACTTTTTTTGGCTTTTCAAAACAGTTTTATATTTATTTTTGTATTTTTTAGGGGGAGAAACAAAAAAAGGGAATTGAAACTGGCTCAACTGGAGCAAAAAAACAAAAAACCCAAAAAATTATTTCTTTTTGGGGCACTTGTGATTGTCACCTGCAAGGACGATGAGCTTAATACTTTGTTCCCCATAGGAGATAAGCTTGCCACAAGCAGTGCAAGTAATTTTAAAATCAGCAAATCTCGGCTGAATGCAAGGCATCACCTCAGATGTTTCTGGTTGCGAGGAAGTGGGTTGGTTTCTTTGGGAGGGGGTCCTTGATGACTGGGGGAGGTTACTGGCCAGTTCCCGGAACTCTGCACGAGAGTAGTTGTTTGGATGTTTTCTTGTCATGTGCCGAATCATGGTATAGTTACCAAAAGAATATTTCTTGTTTGGGTTGCCCCGTGAAAGTTCATCATTGCAGATGAGGCAAGTCACCTTGGGAGCATTCACCTTTTTTTGCCCCTCTGGGATTGAAAAAAACTGCCAAACAATGTGTGGTTTGGGTTTGTAAGGTGTATTTTCTTCTGGCAGCCATCTTCTTCTCCCCTCCTCCTCTTCCTCTTCCTCCTCCTCCTGTTCTTGATCACCAATATAATTTGGAGCTGGTCCTCTTGGTGGTGGTGGTGGTGGTGGTGGGGCAGATGCACCAGCTGATGCTACTACTGAAGCCATTGGAGCAAAAAAGTAGAGAGAGCAACAAACAGGTCTTCCTCAGTCAAAGGACAAAGTCAGAATAAGGAAAAAAGGTGGGGTCTTTCATCATTTAGAAAAAAAAACTGTCCTGAACCAATGAGAAGTGTTATTTTCAGGTCACAAGACCAGGGGCTTCATCATTATGAAACTAAAACTGTTATGAACCAATGAAAAATGTTATTTTCTGCTCACATGACCCGACGCGCTTACGCTACGCGCACGGGGGCGCGCAGCGTAAGCGCGTCGGAAGTTTACGTTTTGCGATCGTATTCGTTCGAGTACTTCCGGGTGCGCTTACGCCGTGCGTATCACGCGGTCGCGGCTACGCGATACGTCACGATCATGTTTTCGTTTGCGATATTGGCGCTCACGAGACGCTCCCCGGAGCGCGCCCGGGGGCGCTTTTCAGAAATACGCTTTTCGGGGCGCACTCCGGGGCGCGCTCTGGGAGCGCTCCCCCCAAAAATTAAAAAAAAAAAAATGGGATAATTGTAGAGACAGGTAGCCCTATTCTGAAGTGGTTTGTAAAAAAATTAACTTTATAAAAATATGTATTGTGCTACATTGGGCTTAATATATGTTAGAGCCAAAATGTAGCCCAAATGTAGCCCAAAGTAGCCCAATGAAGCCCAAAGATGGCCACCAGAGATCAAAAATTGTAAATGTAGCCCAAAATTCAACTAGATGTAGCCCAACTGTAGCCCAATGACAGAATGTACCAGAGTGTTAAAAAGAACAACTAGAGTGCTAACAGTCTTATTTATAAAGTGAAACTTATAGTAAGGAATTAGCATTAAAAAAACCTTTGAAATTCACTGAAAAAAACCATAGGTTTCACACCAGTTATAGTTAGGAATTAGCATTTAAAAAACCTATTAAATTCACTGAAAAAACCATAGGTTTCACACCAGTTATAGTTAGCTGCAAATTTTACTGATATAAAACCATTGAAATTCCCACGTTATAGTTAGTCGGACTCACTATAACTTGCGCGTGCAATGCACTGCTGATGACATCACATATTACATCACTCATGACATGGTCAGTGACATCACTCATGACATCACTGATGACACCATCCAGTGAATATGTGTCTTTCTGAAAAATAAATATTAGTGAGTTATGTTTAAATATTTAAATACATATATTAGTGTTTCACTTTGTGTATAAGTGGCTACATGTGTTGATAAGTAGCTACATGCGTATGTATATGGGTTATTTGATATTTTTAGTAGTATCAGTATGAGTGTCTATGTGGTTTGGTGGAGGTATTACTTAGCACATAGATGCATGAGTGACTGACTCTTTGTTTGTATGTGTTTTGAAGACAGCATATGTACAGGACTGTATGGGTGGATGAGTGTCTATATGTGTTTGTTAGTGAGTGAATGACTGTCTCACTAGTGTCTTTATCAGTAACTACATATGTTTTAATCTAGTATATATGAATATTGATGTATATAAGTGAGTATATGTGAGAGTAAGAGATTGTAAGATTTCCTGTTTAAATAAGTATGTGTTTCTATAAGTGATTGTTTAAGAGAATAAATATGTGTAATTTTCAGTAGAAGTAAGGTGGAAGTGTGTGTATAACTCTATATTCAAATAAATGGTTGTTCAATAGTTTATTTGCACGTGTGAATATGTGTGTGAGTAACTTTTGGATGAATGTCGGTGTGTAACAGGATGTATAGGTGTATCTCTTCATATGATGAGTGAGTATATGTATGAGTGACTATATAGAACTGTTGGTGAATGAGTGGATGTGTATATAGATAGTGGAAGTACAGAATTGCTTGTTGTAACTGATATAGGTATGTCCATTTTTTAAAAATTTCAGTTTCTATTTTTGAATATGTGTCTCAAGGGTTACTTTACACTGAGAGGAGGTCTGTGACTGTGTCACAAGGATGGTGTCATCAGTGATGTCATGAGTGATGTCACTGACCATGTCATGAGTGATGTAATATGTGATGTCATCAGCAGTGCATTGCACGCGCAAGTTATAGTGAGTCCGACTAACTATAACGTGGGAATTTCAATGGTTTTATATCAGTAAAATTTGCAGCTAACTATAACTGGTGTGAAACCTATGGTTTTTTCAGTGAATTTAATAGGTTTTTTAAATGCTAATTCCTAACTATAACTGGTGTGAAACCTATGGTTTTTTTCAGTGAATATATATATATATATTTATGTTTCACTGAAAAAAACTAATAAAGGAACTTTATGTGAAAATGTCAGGAGCTCTGACTGAGACCCACGCTATCATTTCTTAACGCTGGCTTCTTACCCTTTCTAACAGGTCGGTACTCTCTTCTCCCTCATAGAGATTCATGACCTTCCATGATCCCAACACGTAAGTGTATTCTCAGAAATTCCCTCTACCTCCAAACCAGACCCACCCTTCCCTCACCTCATTCACGCTGTCACTTTGGTATATAAGGTACTCTACCCTTACACCTCCCATGTTGTCCACACCAATACAATGTACTCTATTTGAATGCAAGTTTATATGTGTTATGCTTTGAATGGTAAAAGCGTTTCTATTGTGTTCACAGAGCTCCTTGACAAAGGGCATTCCTTGCCCGAAATGCATCGGAGCATTTCTTTGGAAATGTCAATTAATATCTCGCTGTGGTTAAAGCAATAATATTGGAATATATAAATTTTGGAACTTTTTTCAACCAATGAACATGAATATGATAAATCTTTGAATAAATAATCGATTGTCAGAACTAACACTGGAGTCTGTCCTTATACGACGAACCCAAGAGTGTGCCCAATTGCAAGGATGCGTCTACTTCCCATGTAACGCACTCAACCAGCTATTTACCACGACGTACACAGACGGTTACGTCACTTGCTGGAGCACCCGAAACTTTATTGTAACCCCTCAAGATAAATCATAGGAAAATTCAATACAAACTTCAGCTGTGCGCCACGCCATCCATTTTCAGTAAAATGTCAGTTACAACATAACATTTTTTAAATAAACAAAACCACTGAAATTCACCAGTTGTAGTTATCTCAAGGTATGGTAACTCTAGGCCTACAGTAACTAGAACTCATACCTCACCATTCCCTGCTACTTGCCTCCAATATTACTTTACTCAAGACATGTTCTATAACATAATTAACAACATGACTGAAACATCAGAAATTACATAATTGATGACAACACTGCATGGCTGGGGTGGGAGTTATGGTTACTTTAGCTCTTGGGATACAGTTACTTGAGTTAACTATAGCTGGTGAATTTCAGTGATCTTGTTCATTTAAAATGTTATGTTGTAATTGACATTTTAACCTCACTATAATGTTCCTTTAACCTTTAGTTTTTATCAGTAAATTACTAGGATTTCTTTAACGTTAAATAATATTTTATCACCATATGTAATGCAACGACTCAAGGACAGCCAGCGCCACGCTACACACCATCTTCTGCATGGGTCAGTGTTGCATTAGCCATAGGGCCTAGCCTGCAGTCAGGCCCTGCATCCAGGCCCTGTATCCAACCCCCAAAGTCCTTCGAGGGCAAGCATGGCTGATTATAAGGGGTCTCATTTTCATTAAGGCTACAGAATTTTTCAACAGGCCATCAAATGTATATTTTATTAATTTATACAGTGAAATGACTTAACATTTTTAAAGTTTGATTTGAAAAAAATATTCAACACTTTATTGTATTTTAGTTGTTTTCTAGCTACACACTGTAGCCATAGAAACACCACAAGGAGGCACTCCAGTTGATGTGCTTGGAGCTTC
This sequence comes from Lissotriton vulgaris, assembly GCF_964263255.1. Taxonomy (NCBI): domain Eukaryota; kingdom Metazoa; phylum Chordata; class Amphibia; order Caudata; family Salamandridae; genus Lissotriton; species Lissotriton vulgaris. The sequence goes on from NC_141686.1 coordinate 5,634,700, forward strand.
AGCTAGGAGTATTTTAAAAATCATGGAAAGGTCTCCTGGAGTCATGGACTTAATTACTCAGGAAACTTACTGTTTTTATATGTTGCTGGGGGGCTGCTACTATATAAACAACCAGGAATGCGGTTTAAAAATAAATTGAGGATCCACTGGAAATTAACAGCAAACATTAAAAAGCAAATATGTTGTTGATCCCAGGGGAGTCCCTGTGGCAGCATCCCACAAGGCCTAGTGAGGCAGGGTATCCCTACCCTGCCCTCTTATATATTTTTTAATCCTTTTTCCCAAGACTTGGGAGTCAGTTCAGAGTCCTAAGATAGCTAACGCCACACTGTTGTTCATGTGAGGCAGCCAATCAGATCTCGTCTCAGATCCTCTGTATCTTTAAATATACATAGAATTTTAGCCTTAATTGCTCGAAAACTACTGAATGGACTAACCCCGCAAATCACAAAAGCACACTTTTTGGGCCAAGAGCTTGCTTTCTGACAAATTTCATGTAAATCCGTTCAGCTGTTTGGGCAGTAGCTGTGTTTATATTTCCTATCTAAAAATTAAGTATGGGCGGAAAATTTGTTCCGCCCACGTAATTTGTGGATGTTCTGCAATTTCGCGATCCGCAAATCTCGCAAAATTGCAGAAAAATCTGCGAATCCGCAAGCGGGATGGATTTTCAAAAAGTGAAGTTCATGCAGCACTTACAGGGTTACAGCAGGTGCCCAAGTTGAAGCTAATTTCTTTGTAACCATTTACAAAATGGTTACAAAGAAATTAACTTCAACTTGGGCACCTGCTGTAACCCTGTAAGTGCTTCCTGAGGGGTGCCTCCAGAGTTCATTGCCTACTTGCAACTATTCTCTGACCCTACTCTGAACCTCGAAGCAGGGTCGGAGAATAGTTACAAGTATGGCACAATGCTCCAGGCTGTCACAAAAATTAAACCACAACAGGAAGCACTTACAGATAAGAAAGCAGGTGCCGGACTTGAAGCTCAAACTCAGTAACACATTAACCAGCCCCAAATAAATTTGTCTCTGTTGATGAACCAGAAGGTGCAGTGGTGAACCAGAGGTTGCTGTGATGAACCAGAGGGTGGCAGTGATGAACCAGAGGGTGGCAGTGGTGAACCAGAGGGTGCTGTGATGAACCAGAGGGTGGCAGTGATGAACCAGAGGGTGGCAGTGGTGAACCAGCGGGTGCTGTGATGAACCAGAGGATGGCAGTGATCAACCAGAGGGTGGCAGTGGTGAACCAGAGGGTGGCAGTGATGAACCAGAGGGTGGCAGTGGTGAATCAGAGGGTGGCAGTGATGAACCAGAGGGTGACAGTGATGATCCAGAGAGTGGCAGTGGCAAACCAGAGGGTGGCAGTGATGAACCAGAGGGTGACAGTGATGATCAAGAGGGTGGCAGTGGTGAACCAGAGGGCGGCAGTGATGAACCAGAGGGTGGCAGTGATGAACCAGAGGGTGGCAGTGGTGAACCAGAGGGTGCTGTGATGAACCAGAGGGTGGTAGTGGTGAACCAGAGGGTGCTGTGATGAACCAGAGGGTGACAGTGGTGAACCAGAGCTGGCAGTGGTAAACCAGAGGGTGCTGTGATGAACCAGAGGGTGGCAGTGATGAACCAGAGGGTGGCAGTGATGAACCAGAGGGTGGCAGTGATGATCCAGAGGGTGGCAGTGGCAAACCAGAGGGTGGCAGTGATGAACCAGGGGGTGGCAGTGATGAACCAAAGGGTGGCAGTGGTGAACCGTAGGGTGGCCGTGATGAACCACAGGGTCCCAAACAGGCTGGACACAACCACATTGTTGCGACCGTTGCGACCACACAAGTAAGTTCGCGTTCCTGAACTTGTAAAAAACCATCGCGAACTGGCAAAAAAAAAGAAAAAATTTGCGATTATCTTGGAATTTGCTATATTTGTGAATCACAGTTACTATTTCGCGCAAATTCGCGTACCGCAAATTCGCAAATTTCGCCCATACTTACTAAAAATGAATGGGAAAAACATGTTTTGGCCCTCCTATTTTTCTCGGTGCCTGCTTGATGGTTCATCCCGAAACCTTTTTAGGAAAGTTTTGTGGAAAATTGTCAAATGGAGCCAATGTTATCTGCAAACCCCCCCAAAAAAAATTCCTGTGGAATTAGCTCCTAACTTTGACCCTTTGGTTCTGGGGCAAACATTTTTTTCACCAAAAACCATGGTGGATCTGCAAATCTGGGGAAAATTGAAAAAAGAAAACAAGCTCAGACTCCTGTGCTTGGATTGAAGAGGGCCAGATCCTGTGGACATTTTATGAAAAAAAGTGGGGCACATGGGGCTCCACTCTTGAGGCTCTTTGAGCCCCGGCGACACAATCCTCCCCCTGGGCTTTCCATTTAATAATGGAGGGGCCATGTGGACCCCCATCTGGGCTTACTATAAGCCCGGTGGACCACCACCACTCCGAGGCCAAAATAATTGGGAGGGGGCCTAGTAACCCCCGCATCGTCCATATATGGCCCGGGGACCACCACCTCCCCAGGGCCAGCATGTCAACACAGAAGGAGGGGGCCATGTGGCCCCCCTCTTCCCAGAGCCGTATATGACCCTGGGCATCTCCACCTCGAGGGCTGGCTTCTGCTATGTTCCAGGGTGCCTATTCCTGTAAAAAAGGTGCTCAGCATGACCACCCCCTCCCTGTGGAACCGAGAGACCTGACGCACTTCATCAGAGGCCTTACCACCTTTGTCCTCCACTATGCAAATGTTCATCCTGATGCACTACTTGTTGCAGGATGAATCCCCCTTGGATGCTGAGGGTCCTTTTGGGCCAAGAACCCCTCATGATATCTCCAGTAAGTTCCACACAGTAGGATTGCTGAGAGCTCGTCAGAGGCCTGCCCCCTTTCTTCACCACTCTGCAAAAGCACCAACTGGCACACTACTGGTTGGGGGATGAAATATTCTTGGATGCGGAGGGTTGTTGGGGCTAATAACCCCTCCTGTTGCCTCCAGTAAGTCTTAGACAGCTGGATGTCTGAGTTCTTAGTGGAGGCCCCGCCCCCTTCCTCCACCACTTTTAAACATGGCTTCTGGTGCACTATTGGTTGGAGGATGAAGTCGCCTTGAATGCTGAGGGTCGTTGGAGGTCAAGAACCCCTCCTGTTACCACCATAAGTACCACAGAGTGGTATTGCTGACAGCTTGTCAGAGGCCCCACCCCCTTTCTCCACCCTCTGTATAGACACATACAGCCACTCACACACCAACTCCCGAAAAATACAGCAACTCACAAACCCACTCACACACTTCCATAGCTACTCACACATCCATTCACTGTACATACAGCCACTCACACATCCACTCAAATCCATACAGCCACTCACAAACTCACTCACATACCCACACAGCTACTCACACACCCACATAACACACACACACCCAGTCACAGACCCATAAAGCCACTAACACACCCACTTACCAACCTTTGAAGCCACTCAAAAAGGTTAAGGGTTGCAGATAGGAAATAATATTTTAAAAGCCTTTGAAATTCACAAAAAAACAAAGGTTACCAGAGCATTATAGTTAGGAAATAGAATTAAACAAACCTTACAAAATCACTGAAAAAACCCAAAGGTTACAGGGACATAATACAAACAAAATAGAATTAGAAAAACCTTAGAAAGTCACTGAAAAAAGGGCTACAAGGATGTTATAATTAGGCTCTGATTTCACTCATACAAAACCAATGAAATTCAGAAGTTATAGTTAGCTAAGATAACTATATATTAACCCCTGAAGTGCACTTCTTAGGCCCTTACATAATACATCACTCATGACATAGTGACATCACTGATGACATCTCATATGATATCACTGATAACAACACTGATGACATCATCCAAAGAACCACTCACACATCCACTCAGATACCCATACAACCACTCGCACACTCACTCACACACCCACTCATACACCCAGCCACATAACAACTCACATACCCACTAACAGATCTATACAACCACTCACCCACCCAGTTACACACCCATATCACCCATACAGCTTGTAACAAAGCTACTCTTTCACCCATACAGCCACTAACACACCCATTCACTCAACCAGACAAACTTATTCGCACATCCATACAAGCACTCACACGCACACTCACTCACATATACAGCCACTCACATAGACACTATCCAATACACCCACACAAAATGTCACTTACTCACCCATACACTCACTCACTCACATTTCCACTCACACAGCCACTCACTCACTCATACAGCTACTCACACACCCACTTATTCACCCATGCAGCCACTCACACACCCACTTACACACCCATACAGACAGTCAGATGCCAATCACACATAGTATCACCTGTACACTTACTAGATGATGTCATCAGTGATGTTGTTTGAGACGTCATCAGTGATGTCATCAGTGATGTCACTGACCATGTCTTGAGTGATGTAATATGTGAGGTCATAAGCAGTGCATTGTTGGGGCGTAAGTTATAGTTAGCTCAGGTAACTGTTTAATTTCAATGGTTTTGTATGAGTGAAATCTGAGCCCAACTAGAATGTCCCTGTAACCTTTGGTTTTGTCAGTGAATATATACATGTATCCCCATCCGCCAGAGCTGCTACTTTAAAAAAAAGGGGAGGATGGGCCACCTCACCACCTTCCCTGAATCATTAATGGACCCGGGGACCTTATCACCAGGGCCGGCTCACATACTGAATCCCGGTAGTGATGTGATGTTATCAGTGATGTCATAAATTATGCCATAGAACAAGTCATGAGTGATGTAATATGTGAGGTCATAGGCCGTGCATGGCTGAGGTGCAGATTTTAGTGAGCACTGCTAACTATAACTGGTGTATTTCTGTGTTTTGTTTAGTTTGTCACTATATATATATACATATATATATATATATATATATATATACATATATATATACATATATATACATATATATATATATATATATATATATATATATATATATATATATATATATATATATATATATATATATATATATATATATATATATATATATATATATATATATATATATATATTTACACGCAAAATGCAAAATGCAACTCCGGTCTCCCAGGAACAGAAAGCCAGCACAAATCCAAATATAAAGCAAGATGTTATTTATTCAGGTAAGAAGCAGCAAACGAAAGTTGCCCTTGTTTTATCAGTGAAAATATATATATGCATATATACACACACACACATATATATATGTAGTAATTGTATTTAATGGTTACATAAAGCAGCGCTGATTCACCACATATATAAGTGAGTTTTTAAACAGAGCAAAGAGTCATATTACATTATAGCAAATAACAGAGCCTTCACCAGAGGTCACTGGGTGGATTTTACATGGAGGGAAGTATCATCAATCATGTGGACAGAATTCAGGACAACAACTTATTATAACAAAATAGACAACAACATTGGAATACCGTTACGTATCATATATTAGAGCAAGAATAACAGATTAATTAACGCACACTGAAAATATATTTATTTATCTCAGCTTTGTCTTAATTACTTATATAAGATACAGGGGTGCACGTGTGAATGGTGAATGGTTTTAGCCAGACACTTGTGGGCTGCACACCGGATGTTTATGAAAATGTGTAACGCAGAAGGATTAAGTACAGTTATACTTTTTTGTAATTTATTCCAATTTGTAATCGAAATATTTTAATGGGAATACTACCCCAAATTAATATCTTCTTACAAATAGAGGATTTGACATTCACAGTGGTCCAAGTGGCATTAAAAGTAGAAAAGGGTTCAATGCTTTGCCGTCATAAGGTTCTATCAGCCCTTGAGGGCAAGCAGTCATTGTCCGTCTACAAATGTTTCCTTGCCTCTTAGAGCATCTCGCCCACCTCTCGTCCAAAATGCAACAGTTTTAATTGGCTCGCACTGCTTTTCAAACCGAGCCTAGTTCGTGTATTTTCAAAGTACAGTACACTCCATGTACTTTCCTTCCTATTATTCCCAGGAACATTTATATTTAGCACATGCCCCCTTAAGAGCGCGCCTACTGGTTAAGAATCACAATGTCTAAAAATCCCAAATTGTAGCCTGTGTATTGCCTCGGCAGAAGTGCTGAAGAAATGACACTGACAGTCCTTCAAGCGCATCTGTGATGTGTGGAGCTCCCATTCTCCCTGCCTCCTCAAAGGAGCCGCAAGGGGGCGGTGAAGATGCCAATGTCAAAGTGGCAAGATGGGTGAATAAGCCTTCAGCAAGAAACTCAAAGAGAATTGGGAACATTTCCTCACAGCCGAGGAGACACTGCACAGGGCAATGTGCACAAATAGATGACAACCACTGACTGCACATTGTTCAAAGCCATGTACGGTCCGGAGGCAGAACTGGAGGAAGGATTTGAAGTTGAAAGTGTGGGTCTGTCTGTAGAGGATCATGTGTGCTCATCATGTCATGACAATTGGAGGGTGAGATAGGTGTATATTTTTTCTTGCAATGGTTTAGACGATGTTTTCCTCTTTACCTTGTCCATTATGACATGGGAATCTAAACATATCAGAAACAAAATCTCACACTGTCAAAATCTAGCGCGCCATTGTTTTGGCAATGACGCATTCAGTGCTCTACCAGGCAGCTCACGTTAATGTATGGGAATAGTGTGCCTGATTCTCGAAGAAACTGCCCGAAGCGACCAGCCTCGCCTTTTTGCATCAAAGGATTCATGAATCCTTCAGTGTGCAAAGAGACTGCGCAGAGTGAGGCACAAGCTAGCCTCTTTTTGTTGTTTACATTTGTTTATTGGGTTTTTTCCTTCGTCATGGCAGTTATAATTCGATACAGTAGTGCAATGCTATGAGTACACAATACCAATAAAAACCGGGTATACATTCTCATATGTGAGCATTGTGTTGCTCGACTGTTCTGAAGCTGTTTGGTCCATTGTTACATACAACATATTCCTGCAACAGCAGCTTCATACACCTGATGATAGTGAAGATCTGTCTGTGGTAAGTGACCCATCACTCTTAGCGTGATATTGGTCCTGTGTGATGTTTAGGTGTAATCTGTCATCCTGGGTGTAACTGACGGGCCGTCGTGATGTGTTTCCTTGAGTGTTGCCAAGTCAACCTTGTCTGTAGGCATTTCCAATAAGCCTCTGGCGGGGGGGATACCCCATCCAATTTAAGCTTTCTAACTTTTCTAACCGTTGGAACAAACCATTGGCGGGAGGAACTAAGGGGGAGCAGGAGTTTTCCAACTGTGCTGTGGTGGGGTTTCACTTATCCCTGGATGCATACTTCGTTAATGTGTGGGGAATCGGTAGCGTGCACGGGGTGGCGGGGGCCAAAGGCTCAAGTCTGTGTGGTAGGCGGCTGACACTGTTGCGACGTCCCTGGGATGCAGGGGCCGGAGCGGCCGGTCGGAGCTGGGACTCCTGTGGGTTCGTAGCCTGTGTGAATTCTTGCATTAATTGTGCCCACTCTAGGGTGTTTGCGGTGCCCCTACAATTCTTACTCCCGGAGTGTCTCTTCCTCAGCTTTCCCCCATTTTTTCATAGCGCCTATCCAGGCTGCTTCCGGAGGCCCTGTAAGGGCCCTCCAGTGCATGGCTATTCCCCTTTTTGCCAAGAGGATGGCTAGGGACATAAAACAATATTGTTTTTTCTCGGTTTTCCGCCTGCGGAAAATCCCGAGCGCACATGCCTCCCATGTGGACATGGTTGTGACGGTGGTGACTGCCGTGAGTGTCCGATGGACTCTATCCCAAAAACCACGGAGTGTGGGGCAGTCCCAGAACATGTGTTTGAATTCTGCTGCTGGGGCTTGACAGCGGGGGCATGCAAAGTGTGTATCTGGGAAAAATTGGTGCAGGCGGTGCGGTGTGAGATAGGCCCTATGGAGGACATTAAACTGTATGTTTCTGAATCGCGCATTTCTTGAGACTTTTTAAGGATATTCCAGAGCTGTGTTCCATTCTTTGTCATGAACTACCCTACCTATGTCCGTTTCGCATATTTGGCGCAAGGGCTGAAGGGATGGGAGGATCAGTGCACATACTGCCTTGTAAAGCCAAGTGAACAAATGACGCCCCACTCCCATATGCTATATCGTGTGGATCACTGGGTGTGTTGGGGGTTCCCCTGGGTTAGGATTCCAGTACCTATGACTGCTGTCTAGCATCTGTCTGTGAATTAGAAATTGCCCGGGTGGGAGATCATACTGCTCCATCATCTGGTCGTATGTCTTCAACTGTCCCTCTTCGAAGAATGATTCTACCTCTGTAACTGCCAAATCTGTCCATACTCAGAGCGCACCCGGTGTGTAGTACGTGTCCCCTCGTGGAAAACCCACCAGTGGTAGCAAGGGTGAGTATGGTGGCCATGTTTTAGACATACGGTGTATTCGCATCATACAGGTGCGGGCTATGGACATCTGTAATGGCCGTGCGCGTATGGGTTTAGTACCCGGCAGCAGCATTCAATGGATTGCTGGTTGTGGCATGGGACCCTCCGTGGTGATAGTTTCCCCTATGTGTCGCCCTGCTGTCCAATACGACAGCCATTGGAGCTGTGCCGCTAAGAAGTACGTTTCAAAGGGCGGCGCTCCCAAGCCTCCCTCTGTCATAGGTAGGTATAGCGTTGACAGCGCGACCCGTCTACGTCCACCCCCTATACAAGCTCCATGAGGAGACTGTCTAGCTCTTTAAAGAGCGGTCTCGGTGGAACCACTGGGAGGTTAGTGAAATGGTACAATAATCTGGGGACCATTATCATTTTTGCCAGGGACACTTGGCCTATGGGTGCCAGCGGAAATGTGTTCCAAAATCCTACTGCCGATCTAAAGCCTGCCAGGATTTTCGATGGTTTCCCTCATACAGATCCTCCGGGGTGTGGTACAGTCGCACTCCCAGATACCGGGGGGCCTCTGCGTTCCACACAAGAGACTGGGCACCAATCCGGGCCTCAAATGGGGCCATATGGGGGCTCAGCGGGTAGAGCGAGGATTTCTCCCAATTCACCTTGAGGCCCGAGATGTCTGCGAAGTCCTCCACTGTTCTCCAGATGGCCGTCAGGTCGCTGGTGGCATCCCGGACATATATTAAGAGTTCATCCGCATACAAGGACACACAGTGCATTGTGCCTGCTAGGGGAATTCCCCAGTCATCTCCCTCCCATCGCAGGAGGATTGCCAGGGGTTCGACTGCTAGGGACAACAGGAGGGGTGACAGTGGGCACCCCTGCCCGGTTCCTCTCTCCTCCGCAAACTCCAGGAAAATGTAGTTGCCCATCCGGACTCGGGAGGTGAGGCGCGTGTACAGGAGCTTGTGTACGCTGACAGGCCCGGGTCAATATTGTTCCTTCGGAGGACCTCAAATGAATATGGCCATAATTGGGTGTCAAATGCCTTTTCGAGATCAAAAATTAGGCATGCCGCGTTGGGGAATCGCCCCCCTGTCGTGTCCTGAATATGGAACAGTCTGCGTATGTTTTGCGACGTGTTGCGGTTTGGAATGAACCCACATTGGTCTGGATGCACCAACGGAGTCAGGATTTGGGCGTATCTCTCTGCCAGTATTTTACCTAATATTTTGCAGTCCGTGTTGCGTAATGTGATCGGTCTGTAGGAAGACGGGAGTGTATGGTCTCTGTGGGGTTTCAGAAAGGTAACTATAATCGAGTTCCTAAGGGAACCTGGTAATTCCCCTTTCACAAGTGCTTCGTTAAACATGATAACCATTCGTGGAAACAAATGGGCCGAAAAGGTGCTATAATATTCAAGTGGGAAGCCATCCATCCCTGGGGCCTTGTTCCTAGCCGGTGCTCTTATCGCCTGTTTGACCTCTTCAGGCTGTATCTTTTTCTCTAGCACTTTCTTATCCTCTTGCGGGACCTGAGGGAGTGTCAGTGTATGGAAAAATCTGGCTATTGCTTGGGGGTCTCCCTGGCTCGGGGCCTGGTAGATGTTGGAGTAATATGTGTGGAAGACTTGCAATTTTGCTGGGTGGGAGGTTTGGAGCCGTCCTGTCTGATCCCTTACTTCTGTAACTGGTTTCAAATCGGGGTCCTGTCTAGCAAGCCAGGCCAGAAGTGTCCGTCCCCTGTTGCCCTCCTGGTGTACCCTGGCTGCGGATACTCTGAAATTATATTTGCGGAGGTCCCGTTGTGTTTCCGCATACCTCGTTCTGGCTTCGGCCACTCGTTCCTGGGAAGCCTCGCCACGGTCCTCCTTTTTCAGGAGGGTTGCTAGGGTGCCTTCCCTGTCTTGTAGCGCCCTCTCTAGAATTTTACGCACGCCCACTACTTGCTGTATACAGTGACCCCTTGTCACCACTTTGTGTGTATCCCACTGCAAGAGTCTAGAGGATGCCATACCAGCGTTGAGTGTGAAGTGTTCCTGTAGGTATTCCCCGTGGTCATGTGTGAAGTCCTTTTCCGTGAGACATTCCCGGGGTAGCTTCCATGTGGGAACTGGGGGGTGAGGCTGTTCCACCTAAGGGTCAGCAAGTGGGCATCGTGATCCGAGAGCACCCTCCCCAAATAATCTGAGTTTTGTACCTTAGAGTAAAGGCTGTTGAGCCTGCCTTATCTATTAGTAGGCCCCTGGTTAGGATATTAGTCATCGTGCCCACTGTTTTAACAAAGCCTGTCTGATAAACCGGTATCAGCGATTTCTTTGCAGCCCATTTCTGTAGTTCCTCCAGCAGTAATCCTGTGAAGTACTTCGCCTCGTTGTCTATTAGGGCCACTAGTCGGTAGTTTTGAGGAAGAGCCCTGTCCCCTGCTTTATATATTGGGGTTATAATAGAGCCCTTCCAGGAATCTGGCAAGATGTTCGAGCACCTGATTTCCAAAAAAAGGGGTTCAAGAGCTGCTGCCCAGTACCCCGCATCTTGCTTGAAGAGGATCGGGGGATTCCATTAGGTTCCGGAGCTCCTTCCCTTCTACCTTTTTTAATTTGACATTCAATGCTGTGTTGGAGCTTTGAGATGTTGGTAGGGTCGTATTTGTCTTTATTTTTTGTGCACAATTGGGTTTGTTGTGCAATGTTGGCATTGTCGACTATTCTGTTATCTGATGTAGATAGGACTTGGTTTTTGGGTTGTTCTTGATTGAAGTGCATGTCAAGATAGGATGCCCATATTTCCTCTGTAATGTTTTATGAGACCCCCAGGTTTGCTGGACGTATCAGTGAGTTAATGGTTTTCCAAAACGTCGCCCCATCATTCTGTTTAGTATCTGAGTGAAGTTTTGCCCACAAGTCCTCCTCTGTTGATTTGGTTGCTTCCCATTTCAACTTTTTTAATTTGGATTTCAGTGTCCGAAGATGAGTTTGCTTTGCTATTTCTTTAGGGTCCAACTGTATTTCCCTCATTAAGTGGTATATCATATTTTTCGCTTCCTTAATTTTTCCTCTGTGCTCTCGTGATAGGATTTCAATTTTGCCGAACTTTGCAACTGCTTTGGGCTGTGTTGCGTAGTTCGACATTGTGATTGTGAATTGTTCCCATTTTGTAACCTCATTTAGTCCAGTGCGCTCCAAAAAGTGTTGTGCGCTTCCTATTAATATTTCACCCATTGCTACTGAATACTTAATTTTTTTTAAGGTAACAGTATGAAGGAACTCTTTTGGGGCGTTTGATCACTCGAGTGTAGGTTTCACTATATTCAAAGCCATTTCCTGGGGGCAATGGTCACTGTCGATTTTTTTCCCTATCTGGAACGAGGTTATATAATGAAAAAGAGGTAGTGAAATAAAAGTATAATCTAATATGCTGTTTGACCTTGTAGAGTGATAAATTGGGGCTGGCGGACTATCTCCCGCGAACCTACCGTTTAGGGCTCTGATATTAAAATGTTCCAATTCTTCGAGTGTCTGTGCTCCTAATTTTGTTTGCTTGGATATTTGAAATTTCTCTTGTAGTGGTAGGTCCCAAGATATGTTTTTAGCTAAATTTGCCTCTTCTTGTGGCGTTCCCATAAGGTTAAGGTTGAAATCCCCTGTAAGCACAATATTAGTTGTTGACCTTCCCATAAAACATTCCTCCAAGAAGTTGTATAATTCCTTAACTGCTTTTTTTTCCCTTTTGGATGGATGTAGGCATTGATGAACATGCAGTCACTATTGACTTCCTCCTCACCTTGGGGTGCTAGGGCCAGCTTAATTGCAAGATTATCTTCTGAAGAAGAGCCTATTTCGTCTATCCTGACAAAACTAGTGACTGCTACGTAAATCACTAGTCCGCCTTTGAGGTGCCTGTACTTAGCTGACCTTTTGGCATCTGTGAAAAAACGTAAGTATCCTTGAAGATGTGGAGGTTCGGCTAGCCATGTCTCCTGCAGGGCCACTATGTCGAAAGATCTTATGTAGGCTATAAATTCTAAATCCAGCATTTTGGTTGATAGACGATTGATGTTCCAGAAGCATATGCGCAGTTGGTTTAGCGTGTGCTCCCGGGGTTTTGGTCGGGTTGTCATTTGCTGTTTTTTATCAGATAGGAAATAATATTTTAAAAGCCTTTGAAATTCACAAAAAGACAAAGGTTACAGGAGCATTATAGTTAGGAAATAGAATTAAACAAACCTTACAAAATCACTGAAAAAACCCAAAGGTTACAGCGACATAATACAAACAAAATAGAATTAGAAAAACCTTAGAAAGTCACTGAAAGAAAGGCTACAAGGGTGTTATAATTAGGCTCTGATTTCACTCATACAAAAACAATGAAATTCAGCAGTTATAGTTAGCTACGATAACTATATATTAACCCCCGAAATGCACTTCTTAGGCCCTTACATAATACATCACTCATGACATAGTGACATCACTGATGACATCTCATATGACATCACTGATGACAACACTGATGGCATCATCCAAAGAACCACTCACACATCCACTCAGATACTCATACAACCACTCGCACACTCACTCACACACCCAGCCACATAACTACTCACATGCCCACTAACAGATCTCAACCACTCACCCACCCAGTTACACACCCATATCACCCATACAGCTTGTACCAAAGCTGCTCTCTCACCCATACAGCCACTAACACACCCATTCACTCAACCAGACAAACATTTGCAAACTTATTCGCACATCCATACAAGCACTCACACGCACACTCACTCACATATACAGCCACTCGCATAGACACTTACTATCCAATACAGCCACACAAAATGTCACTTACTCACCCATACAACCACTCACATGTCCACTCACACAGCCACTCACTCACTCATACAGCTACTCACACACCCACTTATTCACCCATGCAGCCACTCACATACCCACTTACACACCCATACAGACAGTCAGATACCAATCACACACAGATTCAGACAGTCTGACAGCCAGATAACCTATGTTTGAAATAGTATCACCCGTAAACTTACTGGATGATGTCATCAGTGATGTCGTTTGAGACGTCATCAGTGATATCATCAGTGATGTCACTGACCATGTCTTGAGTGATGTAATATGTGAGGTCATAAGCAGTGCATTGTTGGGGCGTAAGTTATAGTTAGCTCAGGTAACTGTTTAATTTCAATGGTTTTGTATGAGTGAAACCTGAGCCTAACTAGAATGTCCCTGTAACCTTTGGTTTTGTCAGTGAATATATACATGTATCCCCATCCGCCAGAGCTGCTACTTTAAAAAAAAGGGGAGGATGGGCAACGTCACCACCTTCCCTGAATCATGATTGGCCCCGGGGACCTTATCACCAGGGCCAGCTCACATACTGAATCCCGGTAGTGATGTGATGTTATCAGTGATGTCATAAATTATGCCATAGAACAAGTCATGAGTGATGTAATATGTGAGGTCATAGGCCGTGCATGGCTGAGGTGCAGGTTTTGGTGAGCACTGCTAACTATAACTGGTGTACTTCTGTGTTTTGTTTAGTTTGTCACTATATATATATATATATATATATATATATATATATATATATATATATATATATATATATATATATATATATATATATATATATATATATATATATATATATATATATATATTCATTTATATATATATATATATCTCAATCAATGAATATTTATCAGTGGAAATATATATATGTATATATACACACACACACACACACACATATATATGTAGTAATTGTATTTAATGGTTACATAAAGCAGCGCTGATTCACCACATATATAAGTGAGTTTTTAAACAGAGCAAAGAGTCATATTACATTATAGCAAATAACAGAGCCTGCACCAGATGTTACTGGGTGGATTTTACATGGAGGGAAGTATCATCAATCATGTGGACAGAATTCAGGACGACAACCTATTATAACAAAATAGACAACAACATTGGAATACCGTTACGTATCATATATTAGAGCAAGAATAACAGATTAATTAACGCACACCGAAAATATATTTATTTATCCCAGCTTTGTCTTAATGGCTTATATAAGATACAGGGGTGCACGTGTGAATGGTGAATGGTTTTAGACAGACACTTGTGGGCTGCACACCGGATGTTTATGAAAATGTGTAACGCAGAAGGATTAAGTACAGTTATACTTTTTTTGTAATTTATTCCAATTTGTAATCGAAATATTTTAATGGGAATACTACCCCAAATTAATATCTTCTTACAAATAGAGGATTTGACATTCACAGTGGTCCAAGTGGCATTAAAAGTAGAAAAGGGTTCAATGCTTTGCCGTCATCAGGTTCTATCAGCCCTTGAGGGCAAGCAGTCATTGTCCGTCTACAAATGTTTCCTTGCCTCTTAGAGCATCTCGCCCACCTCTCGTCCAAAATGCAACAGTTTTAATTGGCTCGCACTGCTTTTCAAACCGAGCCTAGTTCGTGTATTTTCAAAGTACAGTACACTCCATGTACTTTCCTTCCTATTATTCCCAGGAACATTTATATTTAGCACATGCCCCCTTAAGAGCGCGCCTACTGGTTAAGAATCACAATGTCTAAAAATCCCAAATTGTAGCCTGTGTATTGCCTCGGCAGAAGTGCTGAAGAAATGACACTGACAGTCCTTCAAGCGCATCTGTGATGTGTGGAGCTCCCATTCTCCCTGCCTCCTCAAAGGAGCCGCAAGGGGGCGGTGAAGATGCCAATGTCAAAGTGGCAAGATGGGTGGATAAGCCTTCAGCAAGAAACTCAAAGAGAATTGGGAACATTTCCTCACAGCCGAGGAGACACTGCACAGGGCAATGTGCACAAATAGATGACAACCACTGACTGCACATTGTTCAAAGCCATGTACGGTCCGGAGGCAGAACTGGAGGAAGGATTTGAAGTTGAAAGTGTGGGTCTGTCTGTAGAGGAACATGTGTGCTCATCATGTCATGACAATTGGAGGGTGAGATAGGTGTATATTTTTTCTTGCAATGGTTTAGACGATGTTTTCCTCTTTACCTTGTCCATTATGACATGGGAATCTAAACATATCAGAAACAAAATCTCACACTGTCAAAATCTAGCGCGCCATTGTTTTGGCAATGACGCATTCAGTGCTCTACCAGGCAGCTCACGTTAATGTATGGGAATAGTGTGCCTGATTCTCGAAGAAACTGCCCGAAGCGACCAGCCTCGCCTTTTTGAATCAAAGGATTCATGAATCCTTTAGTGTGCAAAGAGACTGCGCAGAGTGAGGCACAAGCTAGCCTCTTTTTGTTGTTTACATTTGTTTATTGGGTTTTTTGCCTTCGTCATGGCAGTTATAATTCGATACAGTACTATGAGTACACAATACCATACCACAGTACTATGAGTACACAATACCAATAAAAACCGGGTATACATTCTCATATGTGAGCATTGTGTTGCTCGACTGTTCTGAAGCTGTTTGGTCCATTGTTACATACAACATATTCCTGCAACAGCAGCTTCATACACCTGATGATAGTGAAGATCTGTCTGTGGTAAGTGACCCATCACTCTTAGCGTGATATTGGTCCTGTGTCATGTTTAGGTGTAATCTGTCATCCTGGGTGTAACTGAAGGGCCGTCGTGATGTGTTTCCTTGAGTGTTGCCATGTCAACCTTGTCTGTAGGCATTTCCAATAAGCCTCTGGCGGGGGATACCCCATCCAATTTAAGCTTTCTAACTTTTCTAACGTTGGAACAAACCATTGGGCGGGAGGAACTAAGGGGGAGCAGGAGTTTTTCAACTGTGCTGTGGTGGGGTTTCACTTATCCCTGGATGCATACTTCGGTAATGTGTGGGGAATCGGTAGCGTGCACGGGGTGGCGGGGGCCTAAGGCTCAAGCCTGTGTGGTAGGCGGCTGACTTGGTTGCGACGTCCCTACAATGCAGGGGCCGGAGCGGCCGGTCGGAGCTGGGACTCCTGTGGGTTTGTAGCCTGTGTGAATTCTTGCATTAATTGTTCCCACTCTAGGGTGTTTGCGGTGCCCCTACAATTCTTACTCCCCGAGTGTCTCTTCCTCAGCTTTCCCCCATTTTTTCATAGCGCCTATCCAGGCTGCTTCCGGAGGCCCTGTAAGGGCCCTCCAGTGCATGGCTATTCCCCTTTTTGCCAAGAGGATGGCTAGGGACATAAAACAATATTGTTTTTTCTCGGTTTTCCGCCTGCAGAAAATCCCGAGCGCACATGCCTCCCATGTAGACATGGTCGTGACGGTGGTGACTGCCGTGAGTGTCCGATGGACTCTATCCCAAAAACCACGGAGTGTGGGGCAGTCCCAGAACATGTGTTTGAAGTCTGCTGCTGGGGCTTGACAGCGGGGGCACGCAAAGTGTGTATCTGGGAAAAATTGGTGCAGGCGGTGCGGTGTGAGATAGGCCCTATGGAGGATATTAAACTGTATGTTTCGGAATCGCGCATTTCTTGAGACTTTTTTAGGATATTCCAGAGCTGTGTTCATACTGCTCCATCATCTGGTCGTATGTCTTCAACTGTCCCTCTTCGAAGAATGATTCTACCTCTATAGCTGCCAAATCTGTCCATACTCAGAGTGCACCGGGTGTGCAGTACGTGTCCCCTCGTGGAAAACCCACCAGTGGTAGCAAGGGTGATTATGGTGGCCGTGTTTTAGACATACAGTGTATTCGCATCATACAGGTGCGGGCTCTGGACATTTGTAATGGCCGTGCGCGTATGGGTTTAGTACCCGGCAGCAGCATTCAATGGATTGCTGGTTGTGGCATGGGACCCTCCGTGGTGATTGTTTCCCCTATGTGTCGCCCTGCTGTCCAATACGACAGCCATTGGAGCTGTGCTCCTAAGAAGTACGTTTCAAAGGCCGGCGCTCCCAAGCCTCCCTCTGTCATAGGTAGGTATAGCGTTGACAACGCGACCCGTCTTCGTCCACCCCCTATACAAGCTCCATGAGGAGACTGTCTAGCTCTTTAAAGAGCGGTCTCGGTGGAACCACTTGGAGGTTAGTGAAATGGTACAATAATCTGGGGACCATTATCATTTTTGCCAGGGACACTTGGCCTATGGGTGCCAGCGGAAATGTGTTCCAAAATCCTACTGCCGATCTAAAGCCTGCCAGGGTTTTCGATGGTTTCCCTCATACAGATCATCCGGGGTGTGGTACAGTCGCACTCCCAGATACCGGGGGGCCTCTGCGTTCCACACGAGAGACTGGGCACCAATCCGGGCCTCAAATGGGGCCATATGGGGGCTCAGCGGGTAGAGCGAGGATTTCTCCCAATTCACCTTGAGGCCCGAGATGTCTGCGAAGTCCTCCACTGTTCTCCAGATGGCCGTCAGGTCGCTGGTGGCGTCCCGGACATATATTAAGAGTTCATCCGCATACAAGGACACACAGTGCATTGTGCCTGCTAGGGGAATTCCCCAGTCATCTCCCTCCCATCGCAGGTGGATTGCCAGGGGTTCGAGTGCTAGGGACAACAGGAGGGGTGACAGTGGGCACCCCTGCCCGGTTCCTCTCTCCACTGCAAACTCCAGGAAAATGTAGTTGCCCATCCGGACTCAGGAGGTGAGGCGCGTGTACAGGAGCTTGTGTACGCTGACAGGCCCGGGTCAATATTGTTCCTTCGGAGCACCCAAATATGGCCATAATTGGGTGTCAAATGCCTTTTCGAGATAAAAAATTAGGCATGCCGCGTTGGGGAATGCCCCCCCTGTCGTGTCCTGAATATGGAACAGTCTGCGTATGTTTTGCGACGTGTTGCGGTTTGGAATAAACCCACATTGGTCTGGATGCACCAACGGAGTCAGGATTTGGGCGTATCTCTCTGCCAGTATTTTACCTAATATTTTGCAGTCCGTGTTGCGTAATGTGATCGGTCTGTAGGAAGACGGGAGTGTATTGTCTCTGTGTGGTTTCAGAAAGGTAACTATAATCGAGTTCCTAAGGGAACCTGGTAATTCCCCTTTCACGAGTGCTTCGTTAAACATGATAACCATTCGTGGAACCAAATGGGCCGAAAAGGTGCTATAATATTCAAGTGGGAAGCCATCCATCCCTGGGGCCTTGTTACTAGCCGGTGCTCTTATCGCCTGTTTGACCTCTTCAGGCCGTATCTTTTTCTCTAGCATACCTCGTTCTGGCTTCGGCCACTCTTCCTGGGAAGCCTCGCCACGGTCCTCCTTTTTCAGGAGGGTTGCTTGGGTGCGTTCCGTGTCTTGTAGCGCCCTCTCTAGAATTTTATGCACGCCCACTACTTGCTGTATACAGTGACCCCTCGCCACCACTTTGTGTGTTTCCCACTCCAAGAGTCTAGAGGATGCCATTCCCGCATTGAGTGTGAAGTGTTCCTGTAGGTATTCCCCGTGGTCGTGTGTGAAGTCCTTTTCCGTGAGACATTCCCGGGGTAGCTTCCATGTGGGAACTGGGTGGTGAGGCTGTTCCACCTAAGGGTCAGCGAGTGGGCATCGTGATCCGAGAGCACCCTCCCCAAATAATCTGTGTGTTGTACCTTAGAGTAAAGGCTGTCGAGCATAAAACTCAATCTAGGCGCACTCGTAGGTCATGGGGAATGGAATGAAATGAATACAGTTTTGTGGTGGGGTATTGTGCCCTCCATGCATCTAGCAATGCCCATTGTCTAACCCATACGTTGAAGAGTTCTGTTTGTTTATGGAGTGGTGAATGTGCCGGTGGGGGGCGGGAACAGTCCAAGTCTGTGTCTAAGTCACAGTTGTAATCTCCGCCTAATATCCAGGGTGTGTGTGTATGGTGAGCCACTGTTTTCGTGAGGCTGCTCCAGAACACATTCTGCTCTACATTAGGGGCATATATACTGCCTATCAGTACTGATTGCCCGTCCAATGGTCCCTCCAGCAGCACATATTGCCCTTACTTATCCACCACCCTGACCAGTTCTTTAAAAGGGGTACCTGGCCTGATCCAGATTAATGTTCCTCTAGCGAACGCTGAGTACCCAGTGGCACAGACTGTGCCCCTCCATTTCCTCTGTAAGCGCTCGACCTCCACTGTTGTCAGATGGGTCTCTTGTAAGAGGGCTATGTGCGCCTGCTGTCTCTTTAGATAGGCATACACTGCGTAGGGCTTACTTGCCGTGTGTAGTCCCCTCACGTTCAGTGTAATAAATGTAATGTCTGTGTTAGGGGTTCTCGTCATGTCTGTGACTACTCACGTAGGCCTCCATTCCACCCTGTCCCAGCACATAACTAGGGCCTCCCCCGCCCACACAATCGCCCCCCACATGTCCAATAGCAGTCCAGCTGTTCGCTCCCCCATGAGTATTAGGAAAAGAATGGGGAAGGGGGAACTTAAAAACAGTTTTCACGAAACAGTCCCAACATAGGGGGCCTATTGCTCGACACAATAGCTCCAAACTGTACATCTCGTACTGTCTCTAGTCCGTTTCGTGTAAGGGGTGGTTTGGCGTCACCGCTGGTGGTCAGTGTTCTGGCTACCCACTGTATAGTGTATCTGTGAGTGTGCTCGCACCTGCCATTACCTTCGTCGTTGGTTCGCGATGCCTGTCGGTATCCACCTGCTTGGAGTATCTTGTTCTTACCATGTCGTCTGCCTATTATATTTTAGATCAGCGTGTCAGCCATTTGTGGGGTCACCAGTGGTGGGGAGACTGAGCCCTCTCTGGAGGTGCAGGTGTCGCTGTGTTCTTCCTCCTCTAACGTGAAGATTTGTGGGCCACGCTCTCCTTCCGAGTCATCTACCGTGCGCCGGGCTTCCGCCGCCGCCTGCAAGGCTTTACTTCGGTCTGCTATTATTTGTTCCAGGTCCGGGGAATTTCTGGTGTTGGAGACTGACGGTCGGTTCAGCTGTGTGAGGGAGACCCGTTTAGAGCGCACTCTCCGCTTATTGGGGAATGTATGCGGTGGTGTGGCTCTTCATTCAGGAAGGTCATCACTGTGGAGCTCTAACCAATTTCTCGCCTCCGCTGGGTCTGTGAAGAAGTGCGTTGATCCTCCATGTATAATTTTAAGGTGGGCTGGGAAGAGGAGCGCATACTGCACATTGTTTTGACGTAGGGTTTGTTTTACCATTTGAAATGTGGCTCGTTGGCATTGTACTGCCTGGGAATAATCCGGGAACAACATTACGTGTTTGTCTTCCACTCTGAGTGTTCTCGCTTGTCTGGCCCCTCGCAGTACCGTATCCCTATCTTGATAATGTAGCAATTTGAGCAAAAACGGTCGGGTGGGGAGCCCGCTCTCTCCACCGAAAAGAATGGTGTTAGGTCCTGGGCCTGTATGAAAGTCTTCATCCAATTTTCGATATATCATATGGGGTCTGCCCCTTCCACTCTTTCCGGTAAGTTGAGGACTTGTATGTTGCTCCAGCGGGAAAGGCCCTCCAAATCATCGGTCTTGCGATCCAGGGATTCCACTTTGCTCTGTAACTCTTTGATGGCCTCTTGATGTATCTGTACCTGCGGCCCCATTCCCTGCAGCGTTTTTCCCCTTAGTTTACTTTTTTGGCAGTTTCCTGTGATCATCTCTCAGTAGGTTGAGGTCTGTGACGAGCTCTCCGAATTTACTCTCCATGGACAGCCGGGAGTGCTCTATGGCTGCTAGTACTGTGTCCAACTTGGTCGACCTATCTTCTTCACGTGGAGGTTCTCCAGTCTGTTGTCTCCCCGAGGGCCCCGGGGAGGGCAATCTCCTCACTGCCGGCACTAGCGCTGCGGTCATTGTTCGCTGCTGTGTCCCCATTTCCACCTCTTCTAGTCGACGGACCCCGATCGCGAGTCCCGTGTAGCTAGGCCCCTCGGATCTCTCACGGGGGGGGGCACGATCCATCTTCTCCTCACCTACTCAGCAGTTTTTCCCAGTCCCGTGCGATGGGAAGGACCCCTGCGGCAGTTTGGTGGCTGGCGGCACCCACTGCCACTTGTGGCTGGGTATTGTTCAGATCTGCTGCACCCTCGGGGTACCGCGGCGGACGGGAGGCCTCCAAATCCACCCGGGGTGCTCCTGCGCCTGCTGTCCCGGCACATTACCAAGCTCATCTTCGGTACTCTCCACCCTAGGTGCCGCAGGGGCATCCACCGGACACAGGCCCTGGTCTGCCCCAATCCCCTCAGGAGTGACCCATGTGTACCGCCATTTTGTGGAGGCCCGGGTGGTTATGCGCAGCGTCCTGACCCTCTCTGCCAGTGGTTATTTGGGGACCGGGAGGGGGGTCCAAGGCCGCTCGCCGTCTCTTGGGATCACGCCAGGGGGATCTCCTCTTCCGGGCCGTGAGCTGACTCAGTATTCGGTGTGTGCGGGGGAGGCAGGATCACTCCTGGGTTGGTTGCTGTAGTTCATCTCTGGTGTGGCTGCCACGGCAGGGCCCCTGTCACTGCACCAGTGATACGCAAATGTATGGGGATCCCCTCCTCCTGCCCGCGCCATGGCCGCCAGCGGGGGACGGGCCCACGGAGGCAATCGCTCGGTCTTCTGCTTGGCGGGTTGTTGTCACCATTATTGACCGCCGCCACTCATTCTGACTCCATGCGCGCTGCTTCGGGGCACCCAGGGCCGCAGTTCACAGTTCACGCATCCCCGGAGGGAACCGCCATGGGATCCGGCTCAGGTAGGGTGCCAGCACTCCCTCCCCTGGTAGATGATGGGGGAGAGGGAGGGGTTCTCCTTGGGGGGTCCCGTCCTTCTCACCTCCGCCCCCTATTTCATATGTGCAGCCACACTGCGCCGCGGGTACCGGTGTTCAGTCTCTTTTCTTTTATTTCTTTTTTAGTTCGCCCGCCTTCTCAGTTACCCGGGGCCACCATGGGAGGCCAGGATCATCCACGCCACATTCCCGCTGGACCTCCGAGGTCTCACATATTACTCACAGCAGCGTTGAGGCAGCGCGGGTCCGGTGCCGGAACAGCCGCCTCAGTGTCAGCGGGCCTCCCTGCGGCGGCGTACTGCCCACGGTCGCCGGATTCTCCTCCTCCGGTCCCCTCAAGTTAGGTAGATGGGCGCCGCCATTTTAGGTGGGCCTGGGTGCCAACGGACCAACCCTGCAGCTCCCCTCCTGCTTCGGCCAGGTGATGTTCACCGCTGTCATCCTCATGGGCTCCCTGCTGGTTTGCAGAGCAATTTGGAGTGTTTATGGCATTCCGTGCTAATCTGGGCAATGTTCCCGTGGGCAGCTGATCGGAGCACTAAGAGAGAGCGTCCGCCATCTTGGCTGGCTTGGCCACGCCCCCGCACAAACTAGCCTCTTTACCAATTTTAATTTGCCAATGTCCTTTGGATTAGCACCTCATTGTGCACAACAGGTAATGCTTGCGCCATATAGAATGTGTGCTTGCGTGGGGCATGAGGCCTCCAGCTCAGCATTCGAATTTGTAATGTGCCGACATTGCGAGTCACAAAAAGTGGTACACTGAAAGGACATACTGGAGAGCATGCAGAAGCAGACCCCGGGAACGCTGTCCACGTCTTTATAAGCATACAAATGTAAATACTGATAGACATATGGATTTTAGAATTCTAAAAAGGGGTAAGGAGAACAGTGGATCAGTCAGAAACAACTGTGAAAAGTAAACTGCAAGGCCCACAATGCTCTGGAAGCAACAGGGAAAGTAATGGCACATGGAACTCCACACGACAAGGAAAAGAGAGCGATGGCGGCACCTCCGCTAAGGTGGGGAAGCATCGCCCCACTGCTTTAGCTTCAAGATGAATACAAAAGATAAAATGATAATAATGTTCATTCTTATAATTTTACTTTTTGTATTCAGCTTGCTGCTGAAGCCAGGTGGGCAGGGCTGGGCTCCCCGCATCACTGGGGGAGTAGTGGTGGCAGCACCCAAAGTGCACATGAAGCTTTAGCCTGCCATCTCAGGCCGGCCAGAGCATCATGTGCACTGTGCATGTTCTCCACGCAGGCTGCATTACAGGCTGTGTGGAGAACATGCACAGGCTTCCAACCACCGTCTGCGTGCCGAACCACGGTGCTCACACCAATCACAACGCTGCTAAGACAGAGT
Organism: Lissotriton vulgaris; assembly: GCF_964263255.1. Classification (NCBI taxonomy): domain Eukaryota; kingdom Metazoa; phylum Chordata; class Amphibia; order Caudata; family Salamandridae; genus Lissotriton; species Lissotriton vulgaris. Next base: position 5,658,119 of record NC_141686.1, read on the forward strand.
TGTGATTGGTCAGAACATTCTGGGAGGCTGTGTGCTTCCTGCCGAGTGTAGACAGGAGGACGGTGGAAGAAGAGGCCGCAGCTGGCTGTTAAAAGGTAAGTTCTATTTTTTTATTTTATTATTTCCCACCCACTCCCTTTGTCCAACCTTCCTGCCACCCCACCACCCTGTTTGGTAGCAGCCACTACTGAAAAAGAGAAATAAATAAATGAAGTAACTGTGAAAAAGGACCAGAGGAGGTTGCAACATGCTGGTGTTGCTACGTTGTCTTAGTGTGAAAGTTATCCGTGTTTTTAAAAATGTCTCAATCTACTGGAGAATACATCAGATAGAGCGCTTACAGCACTATAAATTGTATGGATGCATTACGCTCATAGTTCAAATGCACTTACATACATTTTATAATTTCCAGTGTTTTATGCTTAATAAGATGCATCTATCTACGTGATATAAGTATTGAAATGTAGTGTGCGCATTCAAGCAGGATTTGCATGTATTAGAGACACTTATAATTCCTGTATGTGTAATATGCAGGATGAAATTATACTCATATAAATGAAATTGTGTGTGTCGTTTAAGTTGCCTGCACTGTAGGCCCAAACTGCAGGTTGTTGTTAGTTTCGATTCTCCTTGGTTGCTCAAGAATTAATTAAATGACATTTTTTTGTATGCAAAGACAGTATGTTCTCACCCTACTGCAGGTGCAGGAATTCAACCTTGTTATTCTTAGACTTACGGAGATACCCGGAATGTCTTTGAAGAAGACTAGAAGGAGAAAAGGGAGGACCCCTTTCAGGTCTGGCTGATCTGGGAACCACGGCCACTGAGCAGGAGCTGAGCAACACAGCTCCTGTGGAAAAGTACAGACAGTTGCAATTGAAAAGTTTTTCATGTGATGTATTGGGGGCGGAACATTGTCTTTTTGGATTAAGCGCAGGGACAGTGTAGAGATACGTCTGCATTTTTCTGGGGGAGAATGAGCACCTTAGAGCGAGCTCCATAGCCTTAAGCTATCAGACCCATCTGACGTGAGTACTTCTTAGGAAATTAACACATGCTTACACCTTTGGGTTACGATACAAGGGAGACAGGCAGGACCCTCATTGAGAGCAGTGTAGGGAAAGATAACTTTTGTTTTTCTTCTCAATGAAAAGAGAATTAGACTCAGCATCCATTCTGTGTTGCAATTTGATTTTCGAGTTCATCACATTATGCCTTTTATGCCGAATGAGTTATATTCATGGACTCGGCTCTGTACTGATTTTTATGTACCTATATACTCTGATACTAAGGTGTGTTTATATTCGTTTTTTTGGCCTTATAATAAATCCACAAAACTAGAGTTCGGAGTCTGTGGTCTTTTAAGCATGATTATATTGTAAGAATAATCTTTAATTGTTTGGCTCCCCTCAACCACTTTCAGCAGGCAATTAAAAGACCATCTGTATTGTATCTATTAGGGAAGGCAAGAAGTACATTTAGCGTAATCAAATGGTAGCAGAGGATGGTGTGCCTCTAAAGTGAGGGGAGAATGAGGAATTAGAGTAAAAGAAGAAGAAAATTGAGCTCTGGACTTGGAGTAGACGACGGCAAAAACGACTGATGGAGGCCGGTGGATGCTAATGGTGTGGCGGAACAGTGTTAGCGTGAGTATGAAATTGTGTGGTGTGTTAGATTGCGGTGATGAACTAATTGTGTGATGTCTTGCGAAGTTGGGATGAAAGTTGAGTGATTGTGGGTTAATCGGTTTACTGATACAGACACATGCGGATCAGGAAGTTTGGTGAGCGGACTCAAGAGAAGGCCAAGATCCCGGGATAGTTTTGTATATGTAATTGTCTGATCAATACTGTGGGTGTCGTGAAGCGCTATTGACGATCCACTGGTGATAGGGATCTTTGTGTGAATGCAGGCGTACGTTGTGGTGGAAAGCCTCAGGTACCGGGGGTAGACTACAGTGAATGAGTGACCAGCGCAGGTCGGGGGTCACAGCGGATGTTCTTGTAAGAGTGTTCTATCGATCTTTTAGCGGACTGACAATTACTAGTTTTATGTAATTGTAAGTTATTGTGACTGTGTTAGGAAGCAGTTACTTGGTTAATAGCTTTTGGATGTACAGTTACTTGTACTATGAATGAGTGTGCATGTGTACGATGTGAAATTGTAAAGGACAGTGAGCTGCTGCAGAAGAGGGAGTTGTGATATCAGTGCGTGCCGCACTGAGATAGGTCGGTTGGTGTAACGCCACGCAGGGATTTGTGGAAGTTCGTCCGGAGTTGAATATTGAAATTTGGATTGCAAATAATTGATTTTCACAATGAGATGTTTTAAGGTGTTGCCTGATTTGTGTAGAGATGGCACAGGGGTGGTAACTTGAATGGGAGAAGAAGCTCCACCAGAGGATACCCAGCACATTACATGGCAACAAACGTAGGACTCCATACTATAGTGTGGCTTCAAAATTGGCATAAAATTACTGGGAAAGAGGGAGAATTGGCTTTCACTCGATATGGGCCATTTCAGATGGAGGTGCTGTACCTACTGAGTTGAGTGATGTCTTCTTTGAAACATCCGCCCAGACCAACAAAATTTGAGGCATTAGATGAATGGATGAGGGCATCAATGGCGAAGAGAAGAGAAGCTGCACAGGGAAGAATGAAGAAAGCAATGAAGGCATATCAGGATGCCGGGTCGGGTGCACAGCTGAAGAGATGGAGAGTAGGCACCATATAGGGAGAATAATTATATCCATTCAGGTTGCTAGAAGAAGGGTCTGGAGGGGAGAGTAAGACAGAGGAGGACAGTGATACAGATGATAGCTTTCTCGTAAGACTGCTAGCAGAACGTCCTCCATCCTATGACTCTAGGTCGGAGAAAACGCAGCAAATGGGGGAAGCTTCAGGAGCGGGACGACTGGCTTCAGAGGACCAGACAACAGGAGTAAGAGGGAGAATGCCAGTAAGAATAAGAATTCCAGGGGGAGCTGGATGGCCTGGATATGCAGACCCTGAGCCAGACGGAACTGCATGTATCATGCAGTTACCAGATTCTCTTACGGTACCAGTTACCATTAGAACTGTGGTTTTGATCTATAACCCTAAAGAGAGATAAGGTGAAAGTCAACAGCAAACAGGAGGAGAAGAGACTATGTCTGGAGGGAGTCTTACAATGAATGGAACAGGTATGGCTCAGATGCCAGTGGAAGCTCGTACTTCACTGCCAGCTACAGCTGACCCATCAAGAATGGACAGTGGATGGGAACGAAGACGAGCAGGAGCTTTGGCAAATTCTAGAAAGACATCAGAATGTGGGTTCCACCTCTGAGGGAGTCATTGATACAGAGAGAGGAACTAGATATGAGACGGGAAGCGCCTAGGGTAATGTTTGAAGTTTGTGTTAGGATTGAGATCTGATATCAGTTTGATGATACAGCACCACTTGATATGTTAGCAGAACAAATCCGTAGACAAAATTCTGCGTTATGCAAAATACTGCAGTGAACAAGTAGAGGCAGCACAAACGAAAACAAAAGAGAAATTGATGTTGATACAGTTGAGGAAGAGGAATGAACCAATAGACGATATCTCAACCTGGACAGGGAAGAGGAAGAGGTATAGATGCCGGTATGGGAGGTGATTGGGTGGCAAATCAAAAGAAGGTCACAGCATATCATTATTGTCACAAAATTGGGCATTGAAAGCGCGAGTGTCGATTGAATCCTGCAAATCAAATGCAATATGAGGGATAGGGACAGATGTCAGAGGGTTTAAACACTGTGACAAGACCAAGGTCCATGTATGGGGGAGGTTGTGAGTCACAGATGCAGATTCCTCAGCCTCCGAGAATACCCACAAGTAATCACGTGCACCATCAGAAACCCTATTTTGAAATACAAGATAGATTAGACTAAATACAAGATCCTCATGAGTGTCAGAGAGGGAGAGTGCACTTTGAGTGCTGCCCTGGAAGTGGATCAAAGTGGACTGTTTGTAGATGCAGAAGTGACCATGTTACCTTTTTGTTAGATACCAGAGCTGCACATTCCACAGTAAGAACGGAAGTGGTCCCAAATTTATCCCTTTCAAGACATTCGATTCAAGTAGTGAAAGCTACTAATCGAAGAATGACTAACCCAATAACAAATGAGTTACCTGAGAGAATAGGACCATTCCAAGACAAACATCAATTTGTGGTGTGTGATTCCAGCCCAGTCTGTCTATTGGGACGAGATTGTTTGTGTAAGCTAAATTGCACTATATCTTGCACTCCGAGGGGTGAGGAGTTGCAAACCTATGATGACGATGCTGCATTTAAAATGGCCAATATGAGACTGTGTGCTGAATTATTTGTGGTTCTCCCGACAGAGGACTTACCACATGATTTGAGAGATTCGGTTTCTCTGAAAGTATGGGATTTCACAGGTGAGGGGAAAGGGCTGATCCAAGGGTGTTAAGGGGGTACAAGCTGCCAATGCCGTAGCTTAATTACATCTTGCCATTATTGGTTTACACAAGAAGGCTCTGTATTGATTTGATGTGGTATTGGACAAACTGTTGGTGCAATGCCTGTTTATTTTTTGCAATGTGCACACAAAGTCGATCTGGCCTCTTGCCTTTGCTTGTGCTTAGTGTTTCTTGGCATTTTGCTTGGGCGCTTCCCGCACGTGTTTACCAGTGTTCGGCTTTCACGTGAGGGTCGCAAACGTTCTGGGAGCAGCACAGTATAAAAGGCTGCCTTGAAGACGCGGTGAAGCTTCGCTTCATTTGAGCGCCACCGCGAGTGCTCCTGTGTTTCCTGAAGCCCCCGACCTCGGCCCTTCTTTGGATCGCTCGCCCTCCGCCCTTCTTTGGACCCACTCGGAAGAATCCTCCAGCGTGCATCCTTTTAATAAAAGAAGAACACCACCCGTTTAACTCAAGCCCAGCTTTTCATCCCGGCTTACCTGAACATCGGACCTCCGTTTTCTGCATACTTCCTGACAGTGCGTCATCCCCGGAGGAGGTCTCAGTAAGACTTTTGTTAACCCAATCCTATCTTCTAATACTAGACTTGTGTACATCTTCCTGTGTGGAGATAAGGATTCTATTGACTTTTGGTATTTGTTAATGAGATTAATACACCAAGTACATTATACCTGTTGAAGATATAAATACAACCAAGTACATTATTCCCAGTTGGCAGAAAAAACAAACATTGGTTAAGTCAAATATGCTCATGCTTCCTTGTGTCGGGAACAAGAAAACAAACATTGGTTTAGGCAAATGTGTTTGGTTTAGACAAATGTGCTTGATGTTTCCTGTGCTGTGTATAAGATAACAAGCATTGGTGCAGACAAATGCGATTTGAGTGGTAAAACAAATGTGCTTAATGTTTCCTATGCTGTGAATAAGATAACAAGCATTGGTGCAGACAAATGTGATTTGAGTGGTAAAACAAACCTTGGTAAAAGAAATCTTGATATACAACTAAAGTACATGTAGAGCTTATTGCTAGAGTATTTGGATATTTGGTGTTTTCTTTGTTTTTCTTTTATCCCTTTCAGAACAGAACCCCAACACTTCAACCTATGACAACAATTATCAGGTATGCTTCTGGGTATCTATCATAATCATTAATCCACATACTAACAACATTAACCAGATATGATATTGTATTTTGTACTGTCGGTATTTTATGTTATGTTTCCTTTGTTGACAGTATTCATGAGTTGCGAAGAGTCTCCTACAATTGTAGAAGTGTCAGCAAGGGCCTGAAGACTTTAGGTATGACCATTTAAATGTTTTTGGTGATTGTTTACCTAATACATATTCTGAGAAATTTCTAGTAGGTTCTAGTAGGTGTTGATAATTCTTTATGCATATTGTACAGAACCTGATAAGTCAACATCGGAAGGCCATGCACACTTCAGCCAGAGAAACTTTACTTGGATCCAGCAAGGACCAGTGTTTTGTTTGTTTTTCTCTCCACTTCCCCTTTCCCTTGCGGAGTGGCCAATCGACAGAAATTTTACATTCTGTCCAAAGATCTGATGGGACAACAATGTCAAAGAATCCATCCAAATCAATCCACAGAACTTTTGACACTTTAATAAATCTGTCTACCTGTCGATACCATTCGACTGGCTTCTCTCTCAGACGAGGGAAATCATTGGTAAACAACAGAATATCCTGTCTTGACCAAGTGACATGCACATACTCTCCTCCTGCTATTTCCCTCATTGGAAACTCTGAGACCGCTTCGCTCCTGCCCTTTTTATCCTGTTCTTTATTCCTTGACCATTTTATTCTCCATTTACCTATTTCACCTAGTTTTCTGAGAAACGTATTAATTCTTTTATATGAGTCATCCTTCCAGCAATATTGAGATTATCAATATCCTTTTCAGAAAAATCCACTCTGTTTACTTAAATCAATTTCTAATTCAGCAGCCATTTCTTCCAGTTGCTCATACCTGTTTTTCGTTTTCCACTGAATACTTTTACAAATGAAAAGAAGTTCATCATCTTGATACAATCTCAAATTGTCAGTACCAATTGTGCTAATAAATAATTCTTCTAAATCAGCCTTTAATTTTGCAACATCAAGCTTTTTATAATCAGGAGCTTCTGGAGACAATGCAGTTTGTGTTAAGTCTATCCTGTTTAAGCTTCTCTCTAACGGACCTGGATCTGATTCTGCAACAGATGGTGTCTGGGAACCTGACAGATTCCCATTTAAAGTTAAATTTGGCATCATAGATTTTTCTCTATGTATTTCTGAAAGTTCTGAATAAAATCTTTCAGCCACTTTTTGAATTTCTGCATTCAATGGACCTGTCAAAGCAGAATGTCTATTTTCTCCTTGATCAAAAACTGGTACAACAGGACCAATAGTTACTGGTACTGTCACTGCTTCCATGCTTTTTGTTAATTGTTGAATTAAATCTTCCTTTGCTCTATTATAACTGGAAATTTCTGGCATATCAGCAAGAGTTCTTTCTTGATTTCTTGGAAAATATTTCTCTGTTCTGAATTTCCATTTTCTCTGGGTGTACTAGAATTATTTATCGATCCTATTCTTTCAGGTAACTTTAAAAATCTGGGTGAACCTTCTTCCCTAGGAGGTGCACTTGGAGATGTTCCAGTAGAAACTCTCGAGGTAGATTGTGAATCTATTTGATAAGGTGGCGGTTTGCGTTTAGTAGAATAAATATCTTCTAAAACTGCATCATCTAATTCCTCATCAAGTCTACTCTTCTTTTGGATTTTCTTTTGACCTGGTTCTTCAGTAATCATTATTCTTTGGATACAGACCATCATACATGTCTGCTTTTCTCCAGCGTCTCACTTTGTCCTCATGTGTTTCTCTGTTTAAAATCTGCTTTGAATTTCTAGGTGCTAGGCATTTGCTTTCACATTCAAGCTCCATCATCTCAACCTCCCATTCAACTAAAGCCTCAAATTGTGTAGGTCTAGGCTTTGGCACAAGATCCATCATTTTTTCTCTCAGGTTTCTCAAAACTTTCATATTAAATGACCCATCCTCCGGCCATGCTAATACGCCATCACCTTTTCTGTAATGCATCCAATTTTCAAACCAAATTACAGTATGATAACCATATTCACCTTCCATATAGGCTGCGGGTGTTTTATACTTATGAAGTAATTTACCACCACGCGTTTCAATTTTCTTGTCAGGTTTAAATAAATTTTTCACTTTCTGAAACCATGAAGGCTTCTTTTTCTCGTTATCGTTCCAATAACTCATGTTTTAAATTAAAATTACTTATTCCGAAAGCTTCGAAATGTTCTCTTGGTGTTCCGCTATTCTAGCCAATCCGTGCGCGAAAGACACCAACAAGCCAATCAGGTTAAGCCACGTCACCACCCTGCTCAACCAATAGAAATACAGTATTCAGAACTGACCAATCTGGTGTCAGCTCGTCACTGTCACGTGAACCAATCAGTGCGCTTGCTGTGACGTAGGTTAGCCAATCACAGCGCGAACCACAATGACGTACTCTGCCGCTGCAGCTTCAATGTGTGTTACTCCGTAAACTCACCCCTCCTTCACAAAAACTTTTCACAGCGCCATTTTAAACAATGCTTTCCAATGAATTTCAATTAGTAACCACAAATAAACAAACCACTTGTCTGTTTCGCTAAATAAAGTGATAGTTTTACAAACAATCAGAATTGTACTTCGCATAAAATAGACAACGCTATTTTTATACGATCATTCACGCATTCAAACAGAAACCCTAATCATACACACACGAAATCTTGGCAGGACTTGAACCATCCACAGAAAACGTCAAACGTTAATAAGAATAGAGGACGCTATCTCACCCTTCACTCAAGCTTGAATAAATCCTATTACTCTTTTCACAAAAAGTTTTAAAACGGGCTCACCAGGTCCCTATGCTTAATACTACAATTTTCATAGACAATCCTCACTATTACATTTAACCAGCCACATCTAAGGTCCCTAAACTTGTGCCGTACGTCCACAACACTTTGCGATATATTCTATACCACAATTTTAAAACAGAACAAGTGCACTGTGTAACTCTTCTAGTCACATTACTCTTTGCCGGCAAATAACCAGGAATTTTTCACACTGCTGGAAAAAATCTTTTTGACTACATACAACAAGTGAACAAACCTAACAACATATTTTAGACATGTATCCTATGTAATTAACATCTAACATGTCAGTTACCATAGCAACCATCCTCTGCTACCAGATGAATTGATCCAGCGCAGCTATAGAAATTCCGTCTCAACACCACCATTCACTACCTAATACTCACCAAACTAATTATTAGCAAGGCCCATATACTGAGACAGAAAATCAGTGCAACTGAATCATGTGGCCTAATTAATCACACTATCAATTCTAAATATGTACATTATATACAACTGCAGTATAACATTTTATTCATAAGTAATAAGAAATAACATTTAACTAGACCACTTTGGCCGGTGGTTCTAACTGATGGTAATGACTAAATAATCAAGACCAGCTTGACGTCCAGCTTGACGGTTTAAGTCTTTTATTTTTAAAAGTTTCAATGATTCAAAATCTTTATTAGCTCATTTATTAAATTTCAAACATTTTTATCAAATCAGTTTAGCACAAATAGGTCTGGCACTTCAAAATTGCACAAAATTAATGAATTAAAATCAACATCAACCCTAATTCCCTATGTTAAGCTTTCTGACCTGTAAAAGAAAAGCATTTACTATGCATTTAGAATCCTTACGTGTCCAAGGGAAAATTGGACAGCACTTCGCCCTCAGGATCAGTCAGCCCCGCTCCCCTCAAAAGGATAAGTTCTTATACTTTTTCTGACCCACTAATCTAACTAAAAATGATATTTTAGTAAATCCAGCAACCCAATTGGTTGTTGTCCATCAGACCACCGAGAGGCCATCGCATCAGTATTTGTGACATCATTATGTCATTGTCCATTGACATGAAGCGACACCGGCTTCCGAGAGTTCGCAACATTTAACTTAAAGTTCTCATTTTTCCTCCAAGATTTTAGGCAAACTGCCTCTACTCGCTTCCTCAACCTTGACAAATAAACTTTCGGAGCACGTTGCACACAATGTCCTTTGTTTGAGCTTCAGTACGTTTCCGAGGAAATACTTTATTAAAAAGCTCCAATTCTGCTGTGCTGTCCTTTCCGTCAGGCCAACCAACTTCAATCAGAACTAGGCCTTAAGCCTTTCACTCGAGCTAGTATTTAAACAAACACAAAAGAGTGATTAATTCAAGCAAAATAAACCCTTCTGTTACCCACCCTCCATTGCTAATATTTAACTTGTTAATATATGTCACCTAGCAGAAGCGCACAAATAAAGCAGCACATTAATATTACCAATCTTCATAAAGTCCAGCTGAAATCTTCATATATCTGAAAGAGTAAAAAGATAGACAAACAAAACATCGATAAACAATCACAACATAGACAAACACATAAGCACACATAATGAAGCACATGCCATCAGATAATCAGCCGCATTAATGTTGACAAAGACAATAGGACGAACAAAACAATATTAGTTATGTGTTACAAAACAGACTTGCAAATGCAACATGAGCACATTAATATTAATCCCGCGAGTGATGTAAAGTAAAACTTTTAATCTAGATTGATTAATACAACAAATCATGCAACAATTCATTAATAAATTAGTTCATGTTACAGAGAATTAATTTCGCAAGCCAGAATAAAATAATTTCTGAAACTCGCCCCATCAGGAGCAATCAGAGTAGTCAAGTATTTGTAATCCTTGTTACCTGATTAATCCGTAGAGGATTTGGGAGTTTGCAGCATTAAGAAGAAACACTCACAGGTACCTCGTGGTTTGAAGCTCAACAAAGGGATTGAACCTGTTAAGATACAGGTCAATCCAAATGCTGAATTCCCACAAACTCCGCAGTATAAATTGGCTTCAGAACTGTGGTTGGAATAAGACCTGTAAACAAGTCTATGATTGCGCAAGGCTTTCTGAAAGAGATAAGAGGAAGTCCCTGTAACTCGCCTATTATGGGACTACAGAGGCCTATTGGCAAGTACAGAATAGAGAAGGATTGCGCAGGGTCAATGAAATTGTGATCCCATGTTGTCCTGTGGTACCGAATCCAGCTGTTGTATTATTTCAGATACCATGTGAGGCAGAATGGTTTACTGTCCTCAATTTCTGCCAGGCATTTTTCTCCATACCACTTTATGAACAGTCTCAATATTTATTTGCATTTAGGATGGACGACCATGTGTTAACATGGTGTCGTATCCCTCAAAGGTATACAGACAGTCCCTTTATCTTTAGCCAATGTTTGAAAAAGAATCTTGAAGGGCTGGTGATGCCCCAGAGCTCAGTCCTGGTTCAGTATATCGCTTCAAAGATTGAGGATGCTTGCAGGATCAACACAGTGGCTTTGCTGAATCATTCAGCAGAGAATGGACACAAGATGTCCCCAAACAAGCTTCATTATTGTCATCAGAAGTGCAATATCTGGGTCATCGAATTGAGAAGGGTAAACAAAGAATGTCACCAGATCGCATAGAGATGATTCTGCAAATGGGAACTCCAAAAACACAAAAAGAAGTCCGCATGTTTTTGGGAATGGTCGGCTATTGTCGACAGTGGATCCCAATTTTTTCCTTACAAGCAGAGCCAGTGTTGAGGTTGACTCGAAAGGACATTAGTGATCCGGTACCATAGGACAACGAATGCTTGGGAGCCTCCCACGAGCTGCGAGAAAGCCAATATCATGCTCCAGCCCTGGAAATGCCAGATGATTACAACAAAGCGTTTTCGCTTTTCAGCTGTGTGAAGGAAGAATGTGCGTTAGCGGTCCTTGTACAGACACATGGAGGTGCCCATAGAACAGTGGCTTATTTCTCAGCTACATTAGATCCAGTTGCTTCTGCTTTGCCCGGATGTCTCAAATCTGTTGCTGCAACAGGTGTCAGCATTAAGAGATGTGAAAGCATAGTGATTGGTCATCCACTTATTGTTTACGTGCCACATTCAGTAGAACTGTTAATGACAAGAAAAAAGACACAGTATTTAACAAATAACAGCCTTACAAAGTATGAGCAAGTTATATTGGCTTCTGAAAATGTTACTCTGAAACACTGTACCCCTTTGAATTCTGCCAGATTGTTTCCTCTTCCGCAATAGGAAAGAGAAGATTGCGAAGAGCATGACTGTCTAGATGTTACTGAGCGAACTACCAAACCCAGACCTGACATTTTCGATGAACCGCTGCCTGAATCTGATTTGATCCTTTTTGTTGATGGTACATGCTTAAGAGACAATGAAGGGTGTTTGAGAGCATCGTTTGCTGTGTGCACCATCTTGGGGGTGGTAGAAGCTACCTGTTTGAAAAGAGTTATACTCTGCTCAGGGGGGCGAAATTATTGCTCTGATACGTGCTTGTCCCGTTGCAGACGGGGTCCGAGTGACTATCTATAGAGACAGCCAATATGGGAGTGGAGTGGTTCATGACTATGGACAGTTATGGTCACCAAGGGGATTTTCGACCTCCTCAGGATCCCCCATCTGTAATGGAGAATATATGCGTTAATTGTTCGAGGCTTTGCAAAAACCTTCGGAGATTGCTGTGGTAAAATGTGCAGCCCAAGGGAAGGGAGAGGACTTTGTTACTAAAGGAAATAACTATGCTGACAAAGTAGCTCATGTTTGTACTATACATGTTTGTATTTTCTATGGTGAATATGTAGGAGAAACCACAGAAGAGACCGAGCTCAGAATGATGGTAGCTGTAGCCGATACTTGGGATGGGGTGAAGTGGCTGCAGGATGAGGTCCCAGAAGAGGAAGCTGCATCATGGGATAGAGCAGGTTTTGAAAAGAGAGAAGATGACATTTGGTTATCGACAGACAACATAGCAGTATTACTCAACTGTTTATTGAGCCCAATGACAAGGCAGATTCATGGAGCAGTTCACCTTGGGAGAGATGCCATGGTATGAGTGTTTAGGCAAACTTGGTTCAACCCACGATTTCGTGTGTATGCTGAAGCAGTGTGTCTGAGGGGGAGATGGCAGTCCCTGACTTTGAGTTGTATTACTTGGCCGCGCAACTTCAGGTTCTCACACAGCATGTGGCTAGGGTGTTTAGAGGGCCGGAACAAGACCGAGAGCAGGGGATACAACGCCATGTCCTGGCCTACATAATCATGCAGCAGAAACTGGAGTTGCGAGGCCTTACCATGGAGGAGAGGACGCTCAGGTTATGCTGGCAGAGGAGTCTGAGGAGAGCGAAGGCGTCCCGACCGTATGCTCCGGAGATACCGATAGGTATGCTAACTGCGCTGCCGCATGGGGGCGACTGGTCTCCATTACTGGAGTGGGAGGAGCTGGGACTGCAAGTGGTGGGGGATTTGTATATTGATGGGACGCTGGTGCCCTTCCAAACGCTACAAGAACAGTTTGGGCTGCCGGAGGGGAGCTTCCTCTTGCATGCGGCCGTGGTGGCGGCCATGCAAAAGCATTGGAAAGGGGGGCTCATTGAACCGGAAACGACTATGGCTTGCCAGTATGTAGTGATGGCCGCCGGCACCTTTAAAGCGGTGACCTGCTTCCATAATAGGATGTTGCACGAGGGGCTAGAACCGCTCCTGGGCCTGAAAGCGAAATGGGAGGTGAGCATAGGCAGGCCCATTGCGGACACGGTGTGGGGTCATATCCTTAAGCGTACATGGAAGGGCACGAGGAACGCACGCTTCCAGCAGGTGCATTTTTATGTGTTGCATAGGGCCTACCTGACCCCGGAGAAGATCAAACGGTATTTTCAGGTACAGGAGGCACGGTGTCCGAGATGCTTGGCGTTGGAGGCGGATCTGGATCATCTGTTATGGGGCTGCCCGAAACTGGAGGGTTACTGGGCGGAGGTTGGAGCACTCCTCAATGCAGCGACCGACAGGGAGGTGGAGTTTGACATGGCGGCGTGCTTGTTGCTCTGGTTCCCGCACACAAAAAACACTAAGGTGACAAGTAAATTTATTGACCTGGGGCTGATACTGGCGCAGAGGGAGATCACCTGGCACTGGAAGTCCAGGGAGGGGCCGTCTGTGAGGAGATGGACGAATGAATTGCTGAGGTGGTCTGAATGCGAGAGTGTGCTCCGTATGAGACAAGCAGTCAAGCTTGACAATGAAAAGAGCCTGGAATCAGCGCGCGTGTGGGAGTTGATAGTGCAGGCTCTGCGTGACTCTCTGGTGGACGATGAGGACTGAATGGATGGGGCATGAGGACACCGTGAGGCTTACGAGTATGGAGGTATTAGTAGATCTGTAGCGGGACCCATACTGGCGTTAGGAACACGGCTCACATCATTAGCGGTTGCTGGGGGGGAGGGAATGGGTGTTGTTTTGGGTTTGTTGAGGGGTGGGTTGGGCACCGGGATCCAGGTTGGGGAGCGGAGGTAATTCTGGGCCTGTGACTGTCCTCACCGGTCTGCAGAGTTTGGATAGATAGCGGAACTGGGGCAGGAGCATGTGGCACTGTTATGTTAGGGCCCTCACAGGGACTGGGGGGCGGGATCGCAATATCGCCAAGAGACCGGGCTGTTAGACTATGCTGGACGGTGTCGGGATGGGTTAGGTGTTGGGGGGGGTAAAATGCAGATACATGAAGAGATTTTCGACCAATTATCCCTCAGGGATGCTCACTATGATGTCTTGCTGGCAATATGGAACATTATGCCGCCCGGCCCCCGGGATACGGGCTGAATGGCTGTGTATACTCTATGTTTACTCGATCCATGCGGGGGACACCATGAGTGTGCTGGTTGATTTATTGTATGCAATGGTTTCTAATTCTGCAATAAAAACAAATTTAAAAACAAAAAAAATGCTGAAGCAGTGTGTCACAGGTGTGTTACGTGTCAACAAATGAACGTTGGAAAGAGAACTGTAGTTGCAATGAGCCACATTGGATGATCAGGAGGTCCTTTCAATGGGATACAATTGGACTTTATTGAGATGCCGAGGTACAATAGGCTGAGATGTGTTTAGGTGGTAGTGTGTACCTTTTCACATTGGGTTGAGGCATATCCAACTAGACGATGTGACAGCCTCACAGTGGCAAAACTGCTGATACCATGGTTTGGATTTTCGACCTCAGTGGAGACAGATAGTGGAACACACCTCCATAATGAAATCATGAAATTGTTGTTTACAGCTTTGAAGATTGATCAGAGATTGCACTGGAGCAGATAAATGGCACAATCAAAATGAGGGTGTCAAAGGTGTGTTCGTCAACGTCATTGAAATGGCCAGATTAATTCCCATTGGTATTGATGAGTCTAGGTAGCACTCCTGATAGAAGGACAGGGCTCTCTCCCCAAGAAATATTGCTTCAGTATTGATAAACATCACAGATGATTTGGTTATGGATTATTGTAGGGGACTGGCTGATGTAGTTAATTCTGTGTCGAACCAGGGTGACTCTGCGACTACATCCACCTCGAGAGACCTGCTGCATGATTTTAACCCTGGTGATTGGGTGCTTG
Organism: Lissotriton vulgaris; assembly: GCF_964263255.1. Lineage (NCBI taxonomy): Eukaryota > Metazoa > Chordata > Amphibia > Caudata > Salamandridae > Lissotriton > Lissotriton vulgaris. The sequence continues at coordinate 5,673,152 of NC_141686.1, forward strand.
TCCGAAAGCAAGTGAGAAAGAGCTGCCTTGATGCTCGCTGGCGAGGACCATACCAGGTGATATTGGTCACAAGTACGGCGGTAAAGCGTGGGGGATTGCCAAACTGGATCCACTCTTCACATACTCACAGAGTCCCAGAATCTGTTGAGGACACAACTCCCCTTGTTCCGAGAAGTGCAATCAAGAATGCAACAGAAACAGAAAGAACTGGTCGGATCCTGAGAACTCTTGATGAGGCTGAACAATCACCCGAGCAAAAAAGAATAAATCAACTAGCTCCAGAGTTGAATTCCGATTCTGAAATAGACGAGATTGCAGACGTGAACTTTGAACCAGAGCAGAGTGAGCAGCCTGGTGCAGAAGGTTCAGATCGAGAGGAAGAGAAGAGAGCTGATGCTTCAGCAGCAAAGTGGCCAAGAAAGAAAGAAAGGCTGAACATAAGGCTTGCATCTGAAGAATCTCGCACCGATTCCTGAAACATCTGAATCTGATCAAAGTGAAACCGAAGAAAGACCGGATGGTCTAAGACGATCCAGAAGACAGTACTGTCTCAAAAGTATGTATCTCCTGAGTGGACGTATCTGGCTACAGGTGCAGAGACTCGAGCGATACAGGAAGTAGGGAACTGGCACAGTGAGTCACGGAGAGAGAGCTCTGACAATTGATATACAATTAATAGTCCCTGGAGTTGATGCTTTTGGAATTCGGACTCTGACAGTTCCCGATCCACCAAGGCTGAGTGGTTTTCAATTTTTGATCCTTAACGAAGTTGCTTTCCCTACCTTTGGTCGACAGCCTACCGCACAAGAAATGGGAGAGATTTGCGCAGAGATTCTGCAGCTAGTTCTTGTAATGCTTGGATCTTATATCATAAACATTGAAGCTTGAAGTGTGAAAGAAAATCTTATAAGCGTTAGAAAGAAGATAACTTCACCCCAAGTGGAAGAAGATTTAAAATAGGGACTTTCAGTACAAGAAGAATTGAGGGTTAGAGTTGACTACATCTCTACAATAGGTTTAGTATAGTTGAACTGAACATTGCAATAATCAAATGGAAAAGAACAATAAAAAGACATTGTAATTAACAAAATTAAGCAAAGAAAAGAAGACAAGAAACTTTGTTTTGTTCATTTACGTCTCAAACTAAACAATGATTCAAAATGGAAACTGAAAAGTCAGGACGCAAGCAAAAATGCATAATTGGTACCCTTATTGTTGTGGTGTTTATTGTTATAACTGTGGTGATTGTTACATCTTTGGCTGGGTCTCACGATGCTGAAAAGAATGGGAAACAAGCAACACCTACCCCATCTACTTTAGATGTAGGAGAGGGTGCATCTGCCAAAGATAGAGATATGATTAGGGAAACTAGTCGGATGTTGCATGCAGATTTATCAAAGGGTGATTTCACGCTGAATGCATATGCTTGCTTGTTGTATGAGTATGTTGATACAATGGACGCGAAAGATTGTTATGTGTGTATGCAATTACCCACATCAGTAGAAGAGGGCATCCAATATCATCACTTACCTTTGACCTATGGCATTGCATGTAGTGTGTTGTTGAGCATGTTTTATAGTAAGGACCATTTTGAGTACTACTTTTCAAATTATGATGTGGTACTCTTATAAGTTCCAGATCTTAAGTACATGAATACATATGATTACTATACGGAGGTAGAGAGGATGTCTAAGTATTTTGTACCCACTATTACTTTGGATACATCATATGCTCATAGACACAATCTGACTTGAATGTAGTCTGGTATCGAAAAGAAGTTCGTAGATCAGATAGAAGATTGACATAGGCAGACTTTATTTAGGCCAGACCCAAAACATAAGGTTATCCCATGGGTGCCAGAAGAATTAGATCATAAGGCAAAGGGAAGCTCTGGTCCAAAAGCTTTGGACTTTCAGCAAAAAGGGAAATCATGCATTGGTCACCCGTCAACATACTATGACAAAATATTTGTGAGTGATTGTGAACACATTTTCTTAATTGAGTAGTCAATAAGAAAGGTGCTACAGGATAAATTATCCATAGTACCAAATGTGTATTTTGTGTGAGGGAAAAGTGCTTATGTGAAATTGCCTAAGAATTGGTTTAGTACATGTTATTTAGCTGTGGTATTTCCCAAAGTCTTTCATGTAGATGTTTTATGGCCCGTAGAAGAGAAAAGAGTACACAGAGGCAAACGTGGTGCAAGTGCTGGACAAATCATTGGAGATGTATTTGGCCATGATACCTAGTGTGGGTGTGATTTTTAATGATGTAAAAATTATAAAGTTGGCAACAATAGTGGATAAGCACTCTGTGAATATGGGCCAAATCTTATTACTTGTTAATGGGGAGATGGTTTAGATAAGGGCTATGGCTCTTCAAAATCGTCTTGCTTTAGATGTGCTATTAGAAAAAGCCGGAGGAGTCTGTGAATTATGGAAAGTTTAACATTGCTGCATGTATATTCATGCAATAGTCGGGATATACAGAAATATATTAGTAGTATTTCAGAGATACATCAAGATTTACGTGATCTGTCTGCAGATGGAATTTGGGAACAAAGTGGCAAGGGATGTGGGAAGATTGGAAGCTGGTTTGGAAGTCTGGGACAAAGGCTAATGGGATACATCTTGAAACCTATCATAATAGCTGTCATTTGTATAATTGTTTTATTGGGAGCCATCAAAGCTTACAAATTTTTCGAGTACAGATTTTGGTGAGGGAGGAAGTTAAGAAATTATTGGGTGAATTGCTCTGTAGTGGTGTTATTGAGCAGAATGAAACATCCAACTGGATTTCGCCAGTGGTTATTATGTTAAAAAAAATAGTAATCTGTGGTTCTGTGTGGACCTGAGGGGGTTGAATCAGAACATTGTGACTGACAATTTTCCTCTTCCTAGTATCAATGATCTTACCTTACTCTTAAAAGGAGCAAAGTACTACTCAAAACTTGACCTTAAACATGCCTACCACCAAATTCGTCTGCATGATAGGTTCAAACCCTTGACTGCTTTTATCTCCATGAAAGGCACTTATCAGTTCACCCGTATGTTGTTTGGATTGGCTTCAGTGGCTAGTGTCTTCCAGAGAATGATGAGTGAGGTATTCAGGTGTTTGGACAATGTCATATACTTCCAGGATGACATCTTAGTCTTTGGAATCACAGTTGAGAACCATAATGTGTCTTTGAAAATGGCACTGGACTGTCTTTCTGAGGCTGGGTTGACCTTGAGATGAAAGAAACTTGCATTTTTGGTGGAACAAATTGAATACTTAGGGCACGTATTGACTTCTGAAGGAGTTAAGCCAAAGCAAGATTTGTTGTCTGCAATCAAAGTTGCTCCTATGCCTCAGGATAAAGAGTAGCTTTGCCCGTTACTTGGGTTAATTGAATAGTACGCAAAATTTTGGAAAATAATTTTGCAAGCAGGACAGTGAGTTTGAAAGTTTTTTTGAGGAAGGATACAAGCTTTAAGTGGGGGAGTGAACAATGTATTGTTTTCAAAATATTAACGATGAAGTGTATAAAGCAGACATTCTAGTAACTTATGATATTAAAAAAAAGAAATATTATTACAGTTGATGCAAGTGCCAATGGGATTGGTGAAGGTCTGACCCAAAGACATGTTTCCACTGACAAGACTGTTGCCTTTGGCTCACACTCGTTGAGTTCCACTGAGCATCATTATGCTGTAATTGAAAGAGAGGCTCTGGCGGCAGCTGGGGCATTGAATATTTTCGAATGTTTGTATAGGGTTGACACATAATATTATGCACAGATGCACAGATGCAGAGATCTCAAGCCTGCTTTGAAAATATTGAAAATGGGATAGTTATCGGCTAGATTTGACATACTGGCCTCTAATTTGCAGGAGAATAATTATTGCATTCAACAATATTCAATATTATGTGGCAACACATACCATGATGGAAGAATGTTCAGGCCGATTGTTTTTCACACATGCCCCTGGACTGGAGGTTGGTCGATGAGGAGAGAATGGTTCTCAGTGAAGTCGAAGGTACAGTTGCAAGTGTGGGTGATTATGTCCATTGGTGTGGAGGTGATGTGATGGAACTGGAATGGTCAGTTGCCATGACTTGAGCAATAATGAGGTTTTTAAAGAAGTCATTGTTATGATCAAGAGAGGTGACAGAAGGAAGAGTACTTTGCCTATCGCCCTTCAGCCATTTGGAAAGGTGTTGGATGAACATTCTGTTTTTGTAGATCTCTTGGTCATGTGTGGTGACAAAATATACCCCATGTAGAGGTACGTAAAAACCTCTTTGATATTACCCTCAAGGGACATCTTGGACAAACCATCATGAAGAGACGTTTTAAAAAAGAATTTTGGTGACCAACTATTGACAGTGATGTGATTTATTGGGTTGAAAGGTGTTCAGAGGATAGTGAGAGCGAGAAGAGGCTTTGGGGTGCAGTTTGCTTTAGGTAGCATTGGTGATCTGGGGAGCACAAGGCACATTGTGTGTCTGGACTTTATTGGACCATTGTCAGGATTGAGGTGGAGTATTACATTTCCCACAGTTATGGTAGATGTCCACTCAATGTGGTTGATGGTAAGTTTTTTGTCCAAGATTACTACCAGCATCAAAGTGTTGTGAAATGTATTTAGAGAGGAGGGTTACCCTGTGGTATTGCTTACTGATAAAGGGACGCAACTTAAGCCTATGGTAAATTAAGATGTTCTAGGGTAGCGCGGTGTCAGGCATTAATGCGCCGCTCAGTATAATCTCCAGGGTAATGGAATCATGGAGAGGGCCAATTGTATAATTAAAGGGGCCCTCCGACTGGAGAAGGTTAACAGAGTAAGTGGAGAAGCCATCATTTTTTACCTGGTTTTGGCTTATCACACGACAGAGAAACTCAGTCACTGGTGAAGTGCCTATTTAAGTGATGAGAGGTAGAAAACCCACTTGCAAACTTAACTCCTCATAGATGTGAGAATTGATTGAAGGGAAGAGTGAAGCACTGAGTAGCCTCCCAGATGTTGCTGCAAATTCTAGGATTGCCCTTGGTGATTGGGTCAAAATAAAATCAGGGAGAATTACAAAGGGTTTATGTAAGTTCCATGGACAATATAAAGTTAAGAGTGTTGGTAGATGACATGTTTTGTTAACCAATGATGAAAGTTGGAACTTGCGAGGTCTGGCCAGGTATGCTTCATGTGAGTTTGCAATGGAGGGAGGTGAGATTGATGAGTGTAGTGTGTTCATGTTGATGAGTGATGGTGAAATGAGACGCTCAAGTGGTCCTTGCTTGGGTAGTGGCAATGGTCTGTCTAGTACTTCCAGGGCAAGGAGTGGTATTGATTCGACTGTGAACAATGCTTCTGATGTCCAGCTTAGCACAATCTCCAGGTTCAGGAGACCACCCTCCTATTTACAAGACTTTGTTCAGTTGTAAGGTTATAGAGGAGGCAGCCTAAGTATTTTTAGTGCATGTTTCATTACAGAAGGGAGAAAGAGTGTGTCTTCTTATCATTTGGGATCTCCTGTCTGAGATGTTTAAATGTTATTTTAATTTGTATGTTTTTATTAATTTTTGTTCTATCATATGTTTCTTAGATGTACATTACTTTTATGTAACTTTGTTTTAACTGTAGGAATGGAAGTCGATTTGTTGTAATGCTTGTACGTGCCCATTAACTAATGCCTATTTAATAGGTTCTATGTTTTAGTGCTATGGTGCTGGCGTAAGTGAGTTCTATTCGCAGGCAGTTGCCTGCTGACCAGCAAAAGAGGCAGTATATCTTGGAGTCTTCGTTCGTACAATAAAAGTACAGTATTCCTACTGTGTTGATGGTCTATTTCTCTACAGGATTCAACTGTCAAAACAGAAGGCGAACAAGGGGATAAATCTACTACCAGCTCTGAAAGTGGAAAAAGTGAAGGCGAATGCACAAGTATTGATAGCCAGATGAAATTAGACTTTTGTGATGGAGTAAAACCCCAGCACAATGCAAAGATAGAGGGAGAGTCAAATGAGAAGGGAGAAGGGACCACCAAATTGCCAACAGGAGAAGAAGGGACTGACCAAAGTACAAAAAGGAAAGATCAGAAGAAAAATTAAGAACTAGTAACTTATCGAATCACGAACCGACCAATACGGAACCGAGCTCATTGAGAAAAGGCTTGCCTTTCGGGGTGGAAAAGCACTTTGATTCAGCTGAAACAAGGATACATACCAGTGACAAATACAAATGGCAGAATTGCATACAATGAGCAAAAAGAAAACAGAAAAACGGAGAAACTAAATAGGAAAGAGTTTGCCAGTGTTCAGGATACCAAATGTTGGCATGACAATTTTTTGCCACTTGATATTGTGATATACATCTGGGTAGTGACTACTATAAATCTACCAAGTGTGACCACTGTCATGGTCATATCTGATGTGGTCTCTCCTGCAACAATTATCAAAGGCCTTAATAGCTTTGGACAATTTTCAATGATCAGAAGTAGCTCTCAATATAGAAAAGATTGGAAATCCCTTCTTTAGATTAGAGTTTTGTACTGCTTTTTGCTCTTCGTCTTTTTCAGAACCTCTACTAGGTTGAAGTAATATAAAGAAGCAATGAGTCAGAGTTGCAATCAGGAGAAAATAGAATGAGTATTTTGTGTGTTTTAAATTATTCTGAATCTAAGTATAGATTTCCAATCCCACTTCTGAGCGAAATGAAAAGTGAAGACAGAAAATCCTTGCAAAGATAAACGGTAACATTTTTCCATGGGTATTTCCTGTAAAGAGGGATATGTAAACTGGGAACCTACACATAAGACGCAGAAAGAAAGATGGCTCTTATGATAATAAAGTTTTTCATTTGGTTGATGGTAAAACATGTATCTATTGTGCTACTTGTGAATTTGTTCTTAATAAAAATAAAACGAAAAAATTCACGTTCATTGAGGCTTAACATGTTTCGATGAGTGTCATAATAATGACTGCAATTTTTAGAATCATACATATGAAATTGCAACCTTAGAAGGATTCTTGGAAAACAGAAAGATTCTCCCATATGCATAGTGATGGATTGTTCCTTAAATTGATAGGGATTTATGTGGGGGGACAATGCACTTGCATGTTGAATAATATTGTTCTTACAGTGCAATCAAGGTTGTGGGCATACAATCAGAATTAGCCAAAGAAAGACTAGCAATTTAAAAAAAAAAAAAGGTTTTGCCAGTTGAGTGCCTCAGTTTATGGTAATATGTCTTTACACTTGTGAGGATTATCCAATGGAATATATTGAACTATAATTCTCCCTATCTGTGTGGATTTGGTATATGCAAATAATGAAAAAAAGTTTTATTAACTTTGCTTTGCTTCTGACTGAGCACATTAAATATTCTTTGTATGATTAATGATGATATTAATGCACAGCAGCTGTAGTGCTATTTAGGATTCCCTGACTGTGTGCGCTCTGATTATTCCTTGAAAATGATTTTTTGAGTGGAAACACACTGAGAATGCCATCTGATTTTCTGATGAGCATTTCATAAATTGAATTATTTTCCTTTCTCCACAGTGCCGCTGACCTTTACTTAAATGCTTTGGATAGCTTGGCTCCAAATAGTATTTTGTCTATAATGCTTTTGCAATCCACGTGACAGTGGGAAAACCCAATCTTGTCCTTCCCTTAGACAGTAAAGGAATACTCTCGACTACTGTAGACCTTTAAGAAAATGGCCTAGGGAGCCCTCTCTTACACTGCTGTCACAAAGAAAGCATTTACTATTATATTTTGCTGACATACAACAAATGATAGCCACAGACTGTGCCCTCCCTGTTACTCTAAGATGAAAAAATGAAGTGTAAAAGTAGAATAGCACTAAAATCTTCCCTTCTTTACATCTGGCATCAGAATAAGGGGTCGCCAAAAAAGAGTTGTGTCCGAGAATCTGAGGAAACACACTGGTCAAATTCAAATACACTACAAAAAACACATTGGTATACATTGTCTATGTAGTTTTCAGGAAAACAAACCAGGGCCTTTAGGGTGGTAGAGATCTGTACACATATTGTCACAAAACAAGCCACATATAAAAATTCACATGTTAGAAACTAAGGGTGTGTGTAGTTGGCGGAGTACTACTATGTGGAATTCTGCAAAGTTAAACAATAATTCTGTGATCTCCACTCTGTTCCATCTCATCCCAATTAATAAAACTGAAACCTCACATACCTTTGATAAAACAACAAATAATTCTACTTAAATGCAAAAATGCATATAGTCATCTCACAAAAGTTAAAATGAAAATACAGCAAGCAGTGAGAGAGTTGATGATTTTGGGGTCCTCCTTAACCCAGGGAGAGAACGAAGCAGATGCCTTGAACACAACATCATGCTGAACGATTGTGCGGTGGTCCCATCCTCCTAGGCCCACCCTAAGCACAGTTATGGGCAAAAATGCAATCCCAACCAAAGGCCCTGCAGAGCATTGTGGGACGAGATTCTAGAGTGCAGTGAATATTATAGTATCCAATATCAAAACATTCCTCAGGGGGCAGGCTCTCCCAGCTCAGCTGAGAGCTAATACTATAATATTCACTGCACTGAAGCCACAAATTATCCCCTTGTGAACTTTACATCATTTTGAATGCCAACCTTTTTCTTTTTCTACTTCAAAATATACTTTACTCACTCAAAGTCATAATCACAAATATGCCTCTTTCATGCGAGTCATCCAGTCGCACAAATCTTCTAGTCTTTTCCTCAGCTTTTATATTATCAAAATACTATTCATGTTTCAAAGATTTCTAGATGAGGGAAAACCATATATCATCCAACTGTTCAAGATAATGAAAACACAAACATTCACAGTGACACATGCTTAAATTACTCTCACAAATCGGGCTACCTGTTTTTCTTTTACTGCACATACCACATTTTTTCATGATGTACACATGGTCAACTATTGATGGTCCAGCCTTACTGTTGAGCACATACTTTACTGTAGCTTTCTTCTGAAGAGAATTTTCTAGATCATTTTTATTTGGCTGTAATTGCAACAGCATTAGTGTAAAATGGAGTAGGTAAGTAAAAACGAATACATCTATGTTCTCACCCTGTAGCACTACTTCATATAGTACCAAACCCAATCCTGACATCCTTCCTTTCCCTCTTGAGCCATTGCTCCACCTAACTATTTACCACTTATCCATCTTGAGTTTGCCACCCTTGCATACAAGATAGTTGTTTATTTGTTTTGTGTGTCTATGAATGGATATATAGCTCTTGTACTCTTTTATAGGAGCAGCAATGTATTATAACTAGACTTGATTAGAGAAAAAAGCAAGGCATATACATGATTTAGATGAGCATACATGTGGGGTAATGAGGTGGCAATGTTAATAGAATTAGGACTATGTAGGTTCAGATGAACCTACATAATCCTAATTTCAGAAAAGAGGAAAGAGGAAGGCAATGGAAGACCTATTGGTTGTTCTTTTCATAGACTGGGCTCCTACACTGAGAAGGCTTCGAAGAATTGCATTTAAACACATAGGTAAAGGTCTGTCTGGGTAACAACAAATTATTTGCTGACAGGTTGATACAAGAAATCGGCTTGATTCAGGATTGTGTGTTCACACCCACATAAATAACTTTAAATTCAGCTGACTTACCAAGTACCTTAAAGCTGCCAAATTGTTCCACCTAAAAAAGATGATCATCTTCAACTGTTGAGGTATACAAATGACCTAGTGTTCATAGCTCAGACACGTATTGTTCTGCAAAGGTCACTAAACCTAAAATAGAAATAACTTTTTGGCCATCAAATTGAAAAAAAACAGGGTGGCGTGGCTTGGACGCTGATGAAGATGACCGCTTCTGTGTGAGGCTTCATAGCGGACCGGGGGACTGAGATTCCTTTTGGTGTCTCCTTTACTCTTGCACTACGTGGAGAGGAGACTTTGTTGTCATGAAGGGCTCCTGGTTGAGTTTTGACCAAGCACAGTGCCCATGGTGAGCGTGTGCTGATGTTTTTCTGCTTCTTTGTCAGGCACGTTTCCCTCACGGGACTCCTGAACGGCATTTTGATTTCACCGCTCTGCCATCTCAAACATTCCTATCCTTACTGCTACAAATAGCAAATAATGTCACACTTATTATGGAGTTCTCCATGTTTTATTTTACCACTCTGAATGATCGGTGCCACAGCTATGAAGCAATGATTATCTATGAGGAATTTTTTTGTTACAGCATATTTGTGTTTCTACAACCTACAAATTGCGGTTTTGGTATATGAATTTCATCTGGTGATTTTTGATTTTTGTTTTTCTTGTGGAATTTTTCTTATCTTATTTCATTGGATTTTTTGGAATTGGATCCAGTTATTCTCAAACAGCTTTTCTCTTGTTTTTTGAGGTTGTGCCATATTGTCTGCTCCTTCTTTAAATTATATTTCCCTAATTCATGGAATTTGCTGCTTGTTTTACTTTGTTTATCTGGAAAACAAGATCTGTTTGACGTATTGTTGAGGGTCCTCCTGCTTTTCCATCATTGTTGGACTACAATCCTTTTAGTATTCTTCAAGACAATATGGAGGAGTCAGAGCAGGGTGGGCTATATCTCCGCCACCAATATCGATGGAATTAAATCTTGAGTAGATCCAAGTGCCTAAACCATATATGGAAGAAACAAACATGTGCCTTCAAAATCCTTATGAAAAATGGTCCAATATGGAAAACAAAGTTACTCAAATAGAGCACCAAGTGGACTCCTTTCAAAATGTTGTAAATCAGGTCCTGTCTATCCATATGGATATTTCGGCATTCCCAGAAAAAGTTGAAAACCTTGAGAATCACAACAGACACAATAATTTGTGTATGTATGGTCTGGCACAAAGACTTGAAGGCTCTTATCCTCTCTCCTTTTTGCAATCTTTTCTTCCAATTGGTTTCCCTGAACTTCCAGCATTAAACTTACAAAGAGCACATTGTCTGGGTCCTAACCCCGGAACAGCATCTTAATCAAACCAACCAAGAGGCGTCATTCTTTATTTTTTGGAATACACCCATCTACTAAAGTTTTTGGACATGAGACCTGTACTTCGGGGTTTGAATGTCAGATATGGCCTTTTCTATCATTGCCTCTATAAGGTGACTTATAACAACAAAATCACGAATGATAAGGATCCTTACCTATTAAAGCAGTTGTTGGATAATTGTGAAGAAGAAGAAATAGAAGTTGCCTGATTATCTGCTACTTGATTATTTTGTTAAATTGTCTTTAAGCATATCTTCCTTTTCTTGTTATGTTTTATTAATGTGCTATTGAGTTTCTGTATAACATGTTTTCTTTTTCACGTTAGGTAAAGGCGATTGGATTATTCTCCGTCCAGCAAAACTGCATACAGAGAGGCTATAAAAATGTATAAAAATGAAATTAAAGCCGCACAAGCAACTTTTTCTGCGGAAAAAATTAATGCAGCTGGCTCTATAACCAAGGAAATATATCTTTTCACGAAAACCCTCCTAACACCTTTGCTGCTTCGCAAATATCCCTCCCCAGTGCTGCGCTGTCCATTGGAACTAGTGCTGAATGGACATCCAATGGTTGTGCGCAGCACTGGGGAGGTAGCGCTCGTGACGACCGTTGGCCGTCAGCAGCGCTTAAGAGGTTAAAGCTCCCTGAGAAGCCCCTAGTACCATTGATGCACAAACCCGCTGTTACAACCTTGCAGAGTTTTTTCTCCAAAAAATAAAAAACATCTACACCTCCTTTCCCTCACCCAGATCCATACACTGTCCTCCAAATCCCCAAAACTCGCACCTCAACCCCAGCCACTTTGGACTCCTTCCCACCTCTTAACCCCGCTTTACTACAATCCATCATGCGCCAGGTGAAATCCAGTTCCCTCAACGACCCTGCCCCCCACGCACCCTGGTGTCAGTTGCTAGCAACATCTAACCCACCATACTTGATTTACTCAACGCCTCCATTGCCGCTGGCAGTGTCCCCCTCCCTTGGAAGCGCACCATGGTCAAGGCCCTCCTGAAAAAACCTAATCTGGACCAAGGCAATCCCAGCAACTATAGGCCAATCTCCTTGCTACCCTGGCTGAGCAAGATCCTTGAGAAATACATCAACTCAGTAAAGGTAGAGTACTTGGAGAACAACCACCTGCTTGATCTCTCCCAGACAGGTTTCCACCCCATGCATGGGACCAAAACTGCGCTTCTCGGAGTAACGGAAGAGGCAAGGAGGATCCTGGATCAAGGAGGCTCTGCAGCAATCATCCTCTTTGACTTAAGTGCTGAGTTTGACACTGTAAACCACGACATCCTACTATACCGACTCACCAATCTAGGAGTCTCAGGAAACTGCATCATATGGTTTAAGTCCTCCCTGACAGACCGCTCCATCCAGGTTTTGAGGGTAAAGTCACCTTCCTCAGCAAGCCCTTGGACTGCAGTGTACCCCAGGGCTCTTCTCTGAGCCCCACACTATTTAATATATACATGAGCCCCCTAGCTGAGATTGTCCGTCCCTACGGGATAAAAATCATTACTTATGCTGACGACGTTGTAAAAGGAACTGTTGCTAATGTGCAAAATTTTGTCCCAAATTCTTATAGCATGTTTTGCAGTCTTAAATTTAACTCTTTTAAAGTAGTTTGGATCATGGACCCGTAATAAAAATTGGTTAGAGTCGGCCCCCAACATATACTGATGGAAAAATAAAGAAGGAGTATTTTTTAATAAGCTCCTAATGCGTGAAAGAAAGGTAGCTAAAAAATAAAGATTAAAATCCGGAAAGGTAAGTCCCCCTTTAGAAATTGGCAGTGTCAAGAATTTGATCGCCCTTCGTGCCTTTTTATACCCCCAAATAAAGCTACTACAAATACGATCCAACTTTCTAAAAAAAAGCTTATTTGGTTGCAGCGGTATAGCTCTACACAGATACAACAACTTGGGTAAAATTTTCATCTTGATCAGATTTAATCTCCCTATCAGACTCAGGGGTATCTTATGACATTTTTTGAGACTAGCAGCGGTTTCTTTTAGGAATGACTCATAGTTTAGATCCACTATTTTCCCCACTTTAGCAGTAAGTTTAATACCTAAGTAAACGGCTTCTTTGCAGGTTTCATAAGCAGGTGTAGCCGGGATATAATTGAGTATAATTTGGGTTTTGTTCACATTTAGTTTATACCCGGATATTTTCCCAAAGTTTTGCGCTTCATTTACAATTGCTGGCATAGCTTTATTAACATCGGTTGTATATATTGCTATATCATCCGCGAAGGCGGTTAATTTGAGAGTTATGTCCCCATGGTGTACTGGTATTATATTGAATTGGTCATTTAAAGCGTTTAAAAAAGGTTCTAAAGAGAGAGCGAACAATAGTGGGGAGAGGGGGCATCCCTGTCTTGTACCTCTTGCTATCTTAAAATTGGCAGAGTCTTTACCTCCATAGCTGATCCCCGCCCGTGGTTCGTCATAGAGTGACCTAACCCAATCTAAGTAGGAGCCATTTATACCCATTTTGCTTAATACTGTCCACAGATAGTCCCACCCCACTCGGTCGAATGCTTTTTCCGCATCTAGCATTATCATACCGAGTGGGGTGTGTGTGGTTTCCGCTACGTCAAAAGCTGTTATTGCTGTATTTACATGCAAGGTAGTGTCTCTGCCCACTACGAAGCCATGCTGTTGAGGATTGACAATATCAGGCATATAGGGAGCTAACCGGTTAGCTAAAATGTTAGCAAAAATTTTCACGTCAGAGTTGAGTAGGGATATGGGCCGGTACAAACCACATTCTTTTTCAGGTTTTCCCTTTTTCAAAAAAAAGATAATTTTGGCAATTTTCCATGAAGAAGGTGCTTGTTTAGAAACAATAATTGAATTAATCACATTTAGTAGTAGTGGTAGCAATTCTTGAGAGCAAAGTTTATAGAGTTCACCTGGTATACTATCTTCGCCAACCGCCTTTCCTAATGGTAGATGGTCAATAGCAAGTTTTATCTCCTCAGTGGTGATATTAGAGTTTAGTTGTTGGAGTACGTCAAGGTTTAAAGCCCGCGATGGTCCTAAGTATTGATCAAGATATTTTACTATCTCTATTTTATTTGGTATCGCCTCTGGAGTATAAAGTTGTTGGTAAAATTTGACAAATTGATTTAATATTTGATCCTCTCATCCATAAATCATTGAATCTGATCCAATTATTTCCTTAATTTTGGTTTTAGCTTTTCTATCCGCAGTTTTAAAGGCCAATATTTTTCCAATACAGTCGCCACCTTCGTATTGATCTAGTTTATATTTTTGCAGTTTTACTACATACCTTTCTCTCAGCGTTTTTTTTAGTCCTGCTTGTAATTCCGCCAAATGTGCTCTAAGCAACTCAATATTATTTTTTGAGTGAAGTGTTGCCTCAGCAAGTTGTGCTTCCAAATCTAATAATTTAGATGTCATATTTTTATTTTTATTACGGTTTTCTGCATTGAGCCTGAATACATACTGCTGGACAAACCCCCTAATACTACACTTGCAAGTGTCCCATACAGTATTAATGCTAGCTGAGTTGACGTTTAATGTGATAAACTCCTGTATATGTTTTTTAATTAATGAAATAAATGTTAGATCAGCTAATAGGTGTCTAGGAAAAGTGAACTTTCGTGGTTTTTTATTATGATCCTCTATAGTAACTTCCAAAAGCAGGGGATTATGATCCGATGTAACTTTGGGACAAATTTCAATCACACAATTGTCTAAGATTTGATCAGAGGCCCATACCATATCGATTCTAGAGCAGGATCTATGTGGCGCAGAGTAATAAGTAAAGCCTGCCAACCTGGGATGCTTAGACGGCCATAGATCTCTAATATTGTTCAATCTTGCAAGTTCTAGAATCGCTGCTCTAACCTTGTACATTCTTTTAACGTTCTTTGGCCCCGTAGAGTCAATTTTATAGTCCATAACACAATTGAAGTCGCCGGCAATGATAGTTTCACCTTCCCATTCAAGTAGTTCTAAACTTAAATCTTCAAAAACTTTGGGCTTGTCAATGGTTGGGCCATATACCACACAAAATACCAGTTTAGCATTGTCCCCTTGCATCTGTGCTATTGCCCATCTTCCTCGAGTATCTGAAGCAGTTTTAATTATCTCTAATGGGAGTGTTCTTTGTTTTAGGATAGCTACCCCCCTTATAGTCTCATTTAAAGAGGTACATGCAACCACTTCGTAGCTTAGCTGTGATAATAACTTCCTGTCTTGATATTTTATGTGAGTTTCTGAAATCAGCACTATATTAGGGTTGTACATTTTAATCTCTTCTTGTACCAAATTTCTTTTACTTTGACTATTTAGGCCATCTACGTTCCAACATAAAATTCTTAGTTTAAGCATTTAGCTGTTATACTGTTATTCTTATGCATATGGTTCCCTTCTTCCTTTATGTATTTCACCGTCGTTAAGTTTTCCTTCCTACTTCTCTTAGAAAAAAAAGAGTCAAATCTTGCAATCGCGTTTTTCACTCTTATTTCCACCCCCCACCCTCGACACCAGTTGTCACCCACACCCCTGTGACAACCCCACCCCCTCCCTTGCTGCAACCCGTTCCTTGGGGGGGAGCTCCCCTCTAGCATTTGCTGCCGCTGAAGGGGCAGCGTAGTGTAGAAGCATGCATGAGTGGCTGCTCAAGCCATGTTTTAGTTCATGCCTTGTTTTTATCTATATATAGCTCACACTCAAAAAAAAGAGGAGAAAAGAAAGAGTAAAAGAAAAGAAAAGAAAATATATAAACCCACCCCTTCATACAATGAAAGGGGAGTGTATTGTGTGAGCCTACAGGAAAAAAAAAAAAAAAAAAATATCATGTTACTCAGTAGAACCATGTACCATATAGGATATTCAAGTATGCTCCTATTTGTTCCCCCTTTTTTTCCCTTTTTTTTTTCCTTCTTCTCTCTTCCTTTTTCCCCTTCCTTTCACTGTCATTAGTTTAATAGTTCTGATTCTCTTGACCCACCCCTCATATTAATTTTCTTTCTCTTTTTGGTTTCTTTTTTCATTATCTCGAGAGTATTTTTCCAAGGATTGTTCTGCGGATAATGGATCAGTGAAAAAGACCACTTGTCCATCTCGAATGACCTTAAGGCGAGCGGGTTCTTGAAGATAGGCCATACAGCCTAGATTTTTAAAAGCATCTATCAGCTTCCGAAGTTCCCACCGTTTATCCATTGTGGTCTTAGTTAAATCTGATTTCACAAAAAAAGTGAAATTATCAACGGTGACAGGATTGTTAGGTCTAGCTTTTAGTGCTACCGCTTGTCGCAAGAGAAAGTTGCCAAAGTAAATCAAGAAAGGTCTAGGAAATTTACTATTTGTATTTCTTTGAACTAAAGGAAGTCTATGCACTCTCTGCAGCTGGGAGTCCCAATCCCAATCTGCGAGGTCCAAAAAGGCTCTTTGGAAAAGTTTGACCATAAAAGCTCTCGGATCAGATCCCTCAATACCTTCAGGTATACCAAATAGTCTAAGATTTTGTCTTCGGGCCCGGTTTTCCAAGTCCTCCACTTTAGCTTCCAGCAGAGACACTCTTGAAGTATTTTGTTTGACGGTTGATGTAGTCTGACTTACATCTTCTTCAACCTCCACTATTCGTGATTTAATATCTTCTATCTCTTTTGTCACTCCTCCCAAACTTCGGCAGATATCTCTCATAGTTCCTTGTATCTTAGTATTATCCTCCCTTAGTTGAAGATATTGCTGTTGGATCTCCACTCTCTGTTCTATGAGAGTCTGCATGATTGTCTCCATTGATATATTCGTTGGGGTTGTAGGGTTTGGAGTATCAAATGCAATCGATTGAGAAGATTTTCGAGCAGGCAGGGAAAACAGATCGGGTGTTGTTTTTTGAGAGTTAAGATTAACATCATCCGGCACAACCTCTAAAAAGTCATGTTCCAGAGTTTCACCTAATCTAGCATCAGAGTTCAGAACTGGTTGTGTTTGGGTTTTCCTCAAACTGGATACTATGGTTTCAGTGGCTTCATTTATCTGATCAGTATTATGGGTTGGTGGGTCAAGATCTTGTACTTCAGCGAATTTTGCCGCATCATTTTGTGTAGGAGGAAACAGAGAAATATCTGAAATACAATTAGGAGAGGTTCTAGAGACTGCTGGATAAATCCCAGTGCTTGGTTCACCATTCTCTTCTGTAACAACTGTGACCATATTACTAGGTACCTCTTGGTTCGTAGAGAGTACACTTGAACTGGAATCGATTAGAGGATCCATGGGTTTGTTTAAATTTAAGTTTTTAACGTTGATTAAATTGCCCTCCTGAATATTACGCATCTGCCCGTTCGGCTCATCGGGACTGGCCCCCGAGAGTCTTAGGGCCATATTCTTGACTCCACCTTTAGCCTCTATCCACCTTCTCAGAGGGCTATCGTCTATTAATCGACCTTTTTTATTTCCTGCCAGTTCTTTACCAGTTGTTTTTAGTAAAAGAGTTTTTTGCTTAGTCTTGACCTTCCTCTTAGTTTTCCTTGATACCAGTTTTTTGTTTGTTGTCACTTTGAGTGCTTCGTCGAGCCCTTCTTCTTCTGAAAGTTCCTCGTAATTAACGTTAGAGTCTTCGTCTGATTTAGTCCCAGATTCCTGAGATAAATCGACCACACTTTCCTTCTCCTTCTCTTTCTCTTTTGTTTTAGACATGTCGGTCTGTGAAAGAGCCTTGATGTTGGTATTGAGGCTTATAGGGTCTACCGACTGATCTTGTACCATATGTTGTGATGCTTTTATTAAGTTTCTTTGTATTGGAGCATCAATGCTATTTACATTCTCTCTTGTCTTAGCCAATTTTATTTTACTGGTTTCTTTAGTTACTGAGCCTGTTGGCCCCTTATCAATGGGAAGCTTATCCGAGCCTTTTTGACCACAGCGCGTCTCAGCTCCTAGCCCATTATCCTGTGCCACCCCCTGGATAGTCTTTTCTGCCAAAGTCTCCACAGAATTATTGCTTGGTGCAATGAGTGCAATAGGCTCTTTATTCGCATGTATTTCATTAACTTTATCATTCTCTTTCCTCTTTTGTTTACCGGCTGGTAATGTCTCTGTTACCCTTAGTTCCGCGCTATCACCTCCCTTTGTACCTGGAGCAGAATCTTGTTTCATCTCCTGACTCTTATCAACTTCTCCGGTACCAAGAATATTGGGAGTTTTCAAACAGTCAAGTTTAGGTTTACCAGAGTTATTTATTGCATTTGTTTCATTCAATGTTAGTACATGCTGGGTCTCGATTTTGCCACCTGAAGACCCCGCTACCGCTACCCCTGTAACCGCTGCTGCCATATCACCTGTGTGTGCTTTTTTTGCTGTCTGGGCAGTCTTCTGGGCAGTCTTCCTAGATCTGGTCTGTCGTGAGGACATTGGTTCACGCACCGCCACCGATACCTCCGTCTCAGTCTCCGTAAGCCTCAGCAGCGTTTGCCGCGTCGTCGGGAAGCTCCTCAGGTGAGCTCCCAGCTGAAGCGCTGTTGGGAACGCCCAGCCGGCTGTAATTGTCGAGGGCGGTGATGAGCGAGTAAGCCTCGCTGCGTAGCTCCAGGAGCGGAGCAGACTCCTGCCGCAGTGATGAAGCAACAGCCTGAGCATTGATCCCGCTGAGCCCCGCTGAGCCCGAACTTAGACTATGGAATAACCCTGGTCTCCCGGGTATATTCTCGGACGGTTTGGGGAATCGGTGGATAAGACATGATATAAATACACTAGGAGACCTTTATGGTATTAATGGTTTGATTGAGTTTGAGAACTTAAAAATCACGAATGGGCTTACTGATGATATGCACTTTAAATACAGACAACTGAGAGATTTTTTCTGTAATAAAATGAGAATAACGGAAGTTAAACAATCTGATATTCTTGAATGTATCTACTCTGATAAAACAAAATCGCTAATCAAATTGGGATATCAATGGCTCATTAAGGATAAGGGAGAAAACACAACTCAAATTGCAGCCAAATGATCTCGTAGATTAAATCTAAATATTAATTCAGCTCAGATCAGAAGCGCTTTAACTCATCTAAGTGATATAGTACATTCCTCTAAACTTAAAATGCAACTATATAGGACAATAACTGAGCTGTATTATACGCCACAAAAAATAACCAGCTGGGCGCAAGGTAACTCGATGTCAGATAAATCTATGTGTGTTAAATGTAATACTGCTGCGGCTGGAATTGAACACATGCTATTCTCCTGTCCTGCACTTTCCACTTTTTGGAATCGAATATCCTACCATCTTCGATTTAACCAGATAATTTCACCGGAGTTTACAGTACAAATGGTGTTACTAGACATCCAAGATAGTAATTGCCCCAATAAGGATCTTTTAACGATTTTGCTAGCATGTGCTAGACTAACGGTAGCTAGGGCATGGATATCTAGAGAACCCCCTAAAGTGGCGGACTGGCTTTCATTGGTTCATGAAATCAGAACTATGGAGTTTTCTTTAGCTAAACATAGAGGTCCAAAAGCCCTTCTGAGAAAAGAAAGGATATGGAAGCATTTTTTTGAAGGGGAGGAAAGGTGAATAGGCCCATATTTACTTTGTTCTTTTGCTTTATTAGCTTACTGCCCTAAGGTTAGAGCTAACTTGAATTTCTGATTGTATTATACTGTGTACTGTTTCCATTCCTCTATTCTATGTCGGTATCATTTGTATATGTATGTCATTATGGAACTGAAATGTAATGATCTATGTCACTTCTTGCAATAATAAAAATGTTTAAAAAAAAAAACTTATGCTGACGACATTCAGCTAGTGGTGTCCCTCAACCACCCAAACAACGCCCACAACAATATGAGTGGCTGCCTGGAAAAGGAATGCAATTGGATGACACTCTCCTCTCTCAAATTGAATGGAGACAAAATTGAGCTGATGCTCTTAGGCAATACCCCCAAGCTCACCATTGACCCACTGTGGCCCGAATGCCTTGACCCATCAAAAGCCTGGCCTTCTGGCTGGACACCTCCCTTAACTTCAACCACCAAGCAGCTAAACTCACCACCACATGCTTTGGCCTATTAAGGCTTCTCCGCAAAATCCTCCCCTTACTGACATTTCAAGCAAAAGAGATCATGGTCCAGGGCCCCATCCTATCACGCCTGGACTTCGGGAATTCCCTGTATTTAAGGGCCCCTCAGTCCACCTGCGCAAGCTCCAGGTAATCCAAAACTGCACCGCCCGAAAAACTCCTCCAGGCCCCCCGTCAACTTTCAATCAAACCTGGACTAAAGAATGTCCACTGGCTTCCAGTCAAGGAAAGAATTGAATTTAAGTCTCTGTGTATTGCCCACTGAGTCTTCAGGAAGACAGGCTTCACCATCAATCAATCATTGATCACCCCTACCACCGAACAAGCAACTCAGATCAGCATCCTCTTTCCTCGCTACAGTACCTAGGATAAAAAGCGCCAGATCCAGGGGCCGTTCCTTTTCCTATAACTCGTCCAGACTCTGGAACTCCCTCTCCCTCCACCCTTAACAGAGCCCAACTTGCTCGCCTTCCGTAAACTCTTAAAAACCTTACTCTTCAACAAATTTGAACGATCCCTTTCTGTCTGTCTGCACGCGTTGTCTGTAGTGCTAGGACGCCTAAGGGTAGCTACCGCGCTCAACAAATTGTCTTTTCATTTCAGTTCATTCAAGTGCAGTCTTCATGATTATTCAGTGTCATTTTTTATCCGTCTGGATAGTTTCTTCTTTCTCCCGTTTTTCATCCAGGAGCTTCCAGGTTAGATGTGTCGTCTTCCCTATGTGGTTTCACCACCCTCGATTTCTGTGTATGTGTTACATACATAGTTTCTGTACTTGTCTTTTCTATCTTCTTTCTCAAATCATTTGGATTTCTCTCTTCCTTCTTTTTCTTTTTTTTTCTTATTTCTCTATTTACTAAATATTTCTTATTGCTTTAGGAATATATTTTCTTTTCTGTTAAATCTTATTACATATGTGATAATAATACATTTTGCTGAATGTTGTTATTTGTTTAACATTTTAAACTTGTTATTTGTTGTATAGATGGCTTTAAGAATTACATCTTGGAAATGTTAAAGGTTTAGGATCACCTATAAAACACCAAATGGATTTGTCACATGTTTCTGGTCTAAAAAGGGGACATTGTTTTATTGCAAGAAATTCATGTAACTCAGAAGGAAATATGGAAGCTCAGTGGGTTGGACATATGTTCACTTCTCCAGCTTTGGGGAATTGCAATGGTGAAGCTATTTTATGTCAAAAACATTTGGATATCCACATTCTAGGTGAAGATGCTGGTGGTAGATGGGTTTCTGCTTCCTTGTTAGTTGATAAAATACATGTGACTATATTTTAATTTATGTGCCCCCACCAATTCTGATAAGTTGTTCTGGCCCCACTTGCCTAAATTATTTACTTATAATGATGATTATTTATTAGCTGATCGAGACTATAACTTGGTCCTTGATCCCATTATTGATAGACGTTCTAAAACTAAATGAATTCATTCACCTATACATTCTCAATTTTCATCTACTATACATCAAAAGTCCCATGTTAATGCCTGGAGATGAAGTAATCCTACCCTCATAGAATATGCCTCTATTCTCTCCTGTGCATTCCTCTCCATCTAAAATTGATTATTTGTTCATTTCTAGATGGACTTATCAACTTTTGCAAGATGGTGTTTGCATTGCTTTTTCAGTAGCTCAAGCACATTCTTTTCCTTTCCTTCCTCACATCAAACCAAATACTTATCCTTAACCTCTGAGGTTGAATCCTTTGATAATCGATTTCCCCCAATCATATGACAACTCTCCAACATCTAGTTTAAAGGCTATCTTATGTAACTCTCCTTCTGTTACGCAGATTTACAAACACAATTTATTTTTCAGAGACTCGCGATAAAACAAAGGTGGAACTTTATTGGGAGTCTGATTTACAAATCTCTTTAACAATTCCTGTATGGAATAAAATGTGTACTAAAATAAGGAAATCCTCTAGAGCAGCAAATACAATTGAAAATGTATTTTTCATTTATAATAGACTCCTAATTACACCTGCTAAATTACATAAATTTGATTCCAATATTCCCTCTACCTGTTGGTCATGTACCACCCCTCCAGCCAGGGGCGGCCTTAGGCATGTGCAAGCTGTGCACCTGCACAGGGCCACCAAACCCCAGGGGCCACCACGCCAATATATATCCTTAATATAATAATCCTCTGAGGATGGATACATATTTGTGTGGCGGCCCCTGGCAGGGATTTGGCAGCCTCCGGCTCTGTTTCACTACTAAACACTCTGACCCCCCCCTCTTCACTGGCCTCCGCGCTCCGCCCCGCCCGGACCCCCTATTCCGGGGCCCCCTACCTACGCTCCCTGCCCAGGGCCACCATGAGCCTAGAGCCGCCCCTGCTCCAGCAGATCTTAAGCACATGCTATTTGAATGTCCTTCTATTCATAACTTTTGGACACGAATTCGGCAACAGGTAAACACTATTTTTCACACACGTCCCATTTTCTTTAATTAATATTTTCCTGGGTAGTGTCTCAGAGGTTCGGTCATCTTAATCTAGTGATTATCGTTTAGTTCACATGCTTCTTGCTGTTGCTTTTCAATAGATTACCAAGTCATGGAAGGATGCGTTTTTTGTATCTTTTTAGGCATGGTGGTATGGAGTCTGCTATAATCACAGATTAGATAGAGCATATGTACATCCAGTTACTCATGCTATTAAAAGAGATCTTCTCTGGTTACCCATAACAATTCGTTTTTTAATTTTTCTGCCAACAAGACATGTTTACATAATCCTTACATAAAAGATGTACCTAAACCTCAGTGAATTTATTTATACTTGTTATTCTATATTTTACTATATTTGCCAGTTTTTATATTTATTCATTTTGGAATATTGTGATATAGTTGTTTGCTTTTGCTTGATGCTATATGATTGCTATTTTTCTTCCCCCTTCCCTCCTTAATTTCTTGTTCTCTCTCTTTTTTTACACTTTAACGTTTTCATATATGTGTATTAAATATTTCTTGTCTTATTCTATTGCTGCATATTTACCGAATAAGATTTACTTTTTAACTTTAAAAAAAATGTAAAAAAACAAACATGCTGGTGTTTGGTAGGATGATGCTCAGCTTGCAACGCGCAAACAATTCAATTATCTTGCTGTAGTCTTTATCTCAATATTGAACATCTCAAATCGAAACTGTTGAAAAAATCTAAAGTAACCTGATGCAGATTGAAAAGTGAAAAAACATAACGCTATGATGGATTGCCATCGGATCAATTGCTAAGTGCATATAAAGACAAGATAACCTCCATCATATATGCAGTTGTGATTTATAATGAAATAGCTAAGATTAAACTTAATTTGTTTAGATGTACTTTAAATAGACATTTATTTATGTTAGCATAATCCATAGCACAGACAACGACAGTTGAAAAAAGGTTTAGCTGCAAATAGTAATTGATAAGGCCCATGTGCCATGCAAGGAAATACACAAATTCTGAGATAATATGAATGCAGACATGGTCGCTTTCAGTGTTTCCTAAAGCCTTGCTGATAATTTGTTTACAAATTACAGATTACAGAAAGGATGGGAAATACTTATGCTATTTTAGGACACCTTGAAGATATCTGCAAGGATTGCAAAATTTTCTAATGGTTCCCTTACAATCGTACTTGCAAGCAGGTTTATTACGATTAGGGCTCTCAGTATTATAGTATTTACTTTTTTGACTTTTTCGTCTGCGATTGTCCATATTTATTTTTGGTTTGTGAAACAATTAAACTGAAACCAGTATATTTTCAGAATTATTCAACCAATAAATATACACTCAAACTTGAACGCCTGACAATTTTCAATGACATGAATACTCATAAATGATAAATCGATACAATGGCATGCAAACATGTACATTTTAATATCAACCTTGTACACATATACATCTTTTTAAGTCTTTTAAAAAAACGTTCTCTCTTTTTTACTCCATTTCCTGTCAATCCGAAAAGTTATTGGCCTGCTAGTAATGACTGATATAATTTAGAAACTCTAAATAAAACGGAATATCCGTTTTTATTCACATTTAAAAATACATAAAGACAGGAAAATAAACAGGATTCCTTCTTTATTTATCTGTAAAATCAGTAAAAGCGAAAACCTGGGAGCCTTAATCATGATGATCAAAGTACTTGTTCCTTTGATGCAGGCTGCATGGTCCAGCTACTGAGAACTTGTCTTCATATGTCTAAAGTTTTTTCGGCTACTACTCTCGACTATTCCAACATGAATTTTTATTGTATGGTGTTAGGATGTGTGATGAGGCAATTGCTTTTGTGGTAAAACACTTACGTAAGGTGTAAATATGGCACATGTATTTAAAAATGATTGAGGCTATATGTGTGGTACATTTAAATATATGCATTATTTCTAATGCAGTTTTATTGTGGTGAACTTTAATAATAGATATTGGTGTGGTGGGTATGATTTTGCAGCTGGTAATTCATTTTTTTAAAGTTTATGTGCAAATACCTAGCCAAATAATCATGCTATTTAGTCAATTAGTTAAATGTTACTGATCTTACTTAACGTTTTATGTACTATCAATGATTTGACTTTGAAATCCCCTTGTAAATTACCATTGTTATTGTAGAAATTGTTAGTGTTTCTTTTGTCTGCCTATGTCACTATTTTTGTTTTTGGTATTTATGAGCTTTTCAAAATAGAATGCTGTATTACAATTTAACTTAAAACAAATAGATCTTTTAAACTTTAAGAAGGCTTGTTATATTGTGCTTTAATTGTAAATTTTCTGTACTTTGTGGGGCTAGCTACAGAAGGTTTTGGGTCAACCTTGGAATATATATTTGTTGGCCATGTGCTCTACTTCTTTAGATAGTACCTGTGCAGAAGATTCAGGGCAAGCAAAAGCTACTGTCCACAATAGTGAAGGGTGTGGCCTTTTACTTCAGATGTCCTGGGCCCAACCTATTAAGGTTTCTGAGTAACAGGGCCAAGAACTACTCCTTCAACATTTGACCCTCAGTGATAGTGTGGGTCAAGTGGTCAAAGGCTCTTCAGGGGAGGTAGATGCAAGGTGAGCTCTCACAACTCAAAATACCAGAAGTATCCTCAATAATGTGAGTGTCCAATCCAATACTGATTTTTGCATAAAAGCTTTAGCTAGTATGCATGTAACATACAACACAATACATAAGTCATACCTGAGAGGCGACTCCAAGTGCAGCCCACATTAGCATGTGCATCAAAGTGTGGCTTTGGCCTTAAAAGCCATCTTTCAGGAGGCACAACACTGAGGTAGCCCACGTCTCCACAAAGGTCCTGCAGACCTGCTTCATTCCTACCAGATCATGGTATTCAGGATCTGAAAAGTTTTTCCCTCCCCCTCTCTCCCACAGCTAGCAGTTTGTGCTGCATTCTCCCATGCTCAGTGGGGCAGTGCTTTCAAAGCAGTCACAGATGCCAGTGGCCTCTGGGCCCAGCAGCACCTGCTTCGTATTCCTCCAAGGTAATTGGACAAAGCAGCAGCCTACAGCAAGGTGGCTTTTGGTCTTGATTCTGATTCCCTCTATGCGTTGAGGAAACTCATCCGACACAGTGACAGACCTAACAGTCCTAGTGGCCTCTTACTGGCATCTGGGAGTCACTGACAGGGGCAACAGATCCAACATGGTTGCATCCCGCAGGCGACGTTCCTTCCTGTCCTCGATGGCCCTCTTCTGACACATAAGGGGGAGGTCACAGATACCGGCACCAGCCCACAGCCAGAGTTAACCATACAATGGTTCACACAGAATCAGTGGCAACAGGCGACGACCCCACCATGCTTCAGTGGTGCCCTCCTATCTTTTGGGGGTCACAGACACAGGGAATACTCCCAGTAAGATCATTGGCACTGGGTAATGCTGATAGCCCACAAATTTACTGCAGCCTTGACGGGGGTTACTGACTTCTGCTAGAGAGTGAACATCTCCCAACTAGACTGGGTGCCTCACACTGTGCTCACTGAGATCCACTCACCATGATTGGTTACTCCAGGCTCACTTATCCTCCTCACAGTATCTACTGGACTTGGCAGGTAGGTAGGCTTATCCTCTAACAGGCAACAGGACTGGACCAGGGACTAGAAGATCTTTCAATGAACCACCAGGTGCA
Source organism: Lissotriton vulgaris (assembly GCF_964263255.1). Classification (NCBI taxonomy): domain Eukaryota; kingdom Metazoa; phylum Chordata; class Amphibia; order Caudata; family Salamandridae; genus Lissotriton; species Lissotriton vulgaris. The sequence continues at coordinate 5,699,357 of NC_141686.1, forward strand.
GCATCTTGGCAACTTTTGCCAAAATGCAGCCTTAAACCCAATCAGACATACTGTACACTCTGCCCTTCACAGGTAGACTGTCACTTGTGTCAGCACATCTTGACACTCTCTGCTGCTCAGGAGTTAACTTAGGGGTTAACTGAACCACTTCTATAGTGCTATCCTTTATGTCACCATGCAGCATGACAGAAAGAGGGTCACTATCTTCCTCGACCTCCTTGGCCATAACCATGACATCCACTGTGCAATCCTATTGGAGGTGTGGCTTCAGCCTATCCACATGGAGTATTCTCCTGGGTTCCTTTTTGTCATCTATTGCCACCATATAGTCAACGTCAGAATATTTCTCAACTACCTTGCATGCTCCACACCCTTTGTCCTCCACTCCCTGGGGACAAAAAAGATTAGTCTCCAACACCTCCTGACCTTCCTGATACCCAGTATTCAGAGAATATAGTCCATCGTCCGTGCATGGCTCAGCCAAAGCTTTTCCTTTGCCTGACTCATTGCAAGAAATTGTGTTATTAGTTGAGGGAGGAGGACGCCCCACTGAAATAATGAACATAATCCTTGTCAGGGTGAACCACAAAGGTCACTAAATAAAAATGTACTTAAATGTTTGATAGTTGGCACAAACCTAATCAGGTTTAACTTTGAGCCAATGAGTAAAGCATTTATGTAGTAATAAAACAGCAATAAAGGAAAACCACAACACAAGGAAAATGTAGAATTTATTTAGAAACATAGATTTCATTTTATTGGATAACATGGCACCAAAATAACAAACATCCAATACATAGAACCGGAGTTATGAGTATTTCATGTTTTAGGGGAAAATACCACCAGGTCAAAGTCATCAGTTTAGGCCAACCACGATGGAGCGTGGGTCGAATACAGGGACTAGGTTTTCCCTAGTAGAGAGTTACCTTCTCAAGTCCAGCACAAAAAACTCAATTCACATTGGAGAGGACTGCAAGGAGGAGACTGGGTGTTGCTGCAGGGTGAGCAGCTGGTTCCTCTCTGGAGTTCCTTGTTGGTTGATCCTCAGACATGGTCGCTGTTGATGGGAAGTGCAGCTCTTACAGTTGCCGGTCGATAGAAACTGTCACTGTTGGCGCATACAGCAGGTTCCACTGGAGGTTTTCATTGGTGGTTGTTGCAGGTCATTGATTCTTGGGGCAAAGTTAATTTGTGGTTGTGAGGAGCCCAAACTTTATAATTCTCAACTTTTTTGGGGACAAGAGTTTACACTCATGCCAGCCAAGCATCCAGGGCCTGCGGGGTGTCTCCTTGGGTTCAGAACTCATCCAGCAGAGGCTAGCAGCAGGGCTCAAACGGGTCCAAGCAAGTTTAGTAGGTGCTGTTCAACTTCAGGGATGCCTCTGGAATCTTGTTGTGTCCCTGTAGCTCAAACAGGAGTTACTTCTGCTGAGCCTGCGTTCAAGGCAAGCAAGTTTAACCTGCCTTCCTTACACAGCAGGGCAGTCCTTCTTCTGAATGTTCCATAGGCCCAGGAGTGTTCTCATTAGCTTCAGGTTCTGAAAGTGCCACTTTTAGCCCCAGTGCCAGCCTGTGGGTGGGGGAATGCCCCTTTGTCTAACCATCCATCTGTCTTGGGTTTGGCTCCAAACTGTCTCAGGTAACTAAGGGCAGACAGACCTAGGTGTGAGCTGCATTAGTCAGTGGCAGGGTAGGCAGTCCTTAGATGTCAGGAAGGGGTGGGCATTGCCCTGAGGCTACCCTTTGAAGCTCAGGAAGGATGATTACAATCCCCGGGACATCCTGCTCAGGAGAGAAACACCCTGACCCACACAGAGCCCTTTTTGTCCCCAAGTCTGGAGAGAATACACAACACACCACAGGAGAGGCAGTCACAGTCATGTGACCCTTGACACTGGCAGAAAATCACCTTTAGTCTAAGCAGAAACAATCCAGCTTTCTAAAAGTGGCATTTTCAAAATAGCAACCTCTGACTTTTACATTTAAGAGAGTTTTAAATTGCAATTCAAATGAGTGAAAGAAACATTTCTTTATCTGTTCCTCTTAGACCCGGCATCCTTGGTGTGGTTTCAACAGCATTTTTGTCTTCTGTACTCCTGTTTTGTCATCTTCATTTTTGCTGGCTTTAAGATTCTGGACATTTTACCACTGCTAACCAGTGCTAAAGTGCATATGGTCTGTACTCAAAACATGGCAACATTGGCTTATCCACAATTGGCATATCTAATTTACTTGTAAACCCCTACTAAAGTGTAAAAGATCTGCCCAGGGCCTGTAAATTAAATGCTACCAGTGGGCCTGCAGCACTGTTTGTGCCATCCATGTCAGTAACCCTTAAACATGTCTCAGACCTGCCACTGCAGAGCCTGTGTGTGATGTTTTAAACTGCCATTTCCACCCGGCAAGGTAACCTACTTGCCAGAACCAAACTTTCCCTTTTATTAAATATCTGTAACCCCTAAGATGGGCCATAGGCATCTTTATGGGCAGGGTGCAGTCTATTTAAATAGTAAGACATGTACTTTTGAGTTTTACGTGTCCTGGTAGTGAAACATTGCCAAATTTGTTTTTCACTGTGGCCTATCTTCCCACAGGGTAACATGGAGTTCACCTTGAAATGTCTTTGAAGTGTTATTGAAGTGAAGAGATATTTGGAATTTGGTGTCTCTGGACTTACTATCTAAAATCACAGCTGATGGTGAAGTTGGATTTTAAATTGCAAGTCTAAAAATTCAACTTTTAGAAAGTTGTCCTTTTCCTACTTTAAACATTCTGTGCCTCTGACTGACTCTGAATACACGTCTGAATTGGGTGCCAGCTCGACTTTATGCATTTCCTCTAGATAGTCACACAAAGGGAGCTGGGGTGTAACATTTGCCTAATGATGGCCCGTCACCAGACTGATAGGCTTTCCTGAGGTAGATTGGGAGGGAGGATGAACATTTGTACCTGAATAGGACTGTGCCTGTCCTCCCACTATTAGCTCCATACACCACTGTAGTTAGTTTAGAACCAGTGCAGGGAAGACAGGACCTTGTGATCTTCAAAGGCCGCTTTGACGTGTTCGCCACTTCATAGGTACATTTGGTTATCTGTAATGGACCTCTGAAACCACCAAGTCAGAACTTTGCTGGCACCAAGGACATTCTGCCTGGAAGAAGAGCTGTTGTGCTATATGAAGGACTGCCACTTTGCTACCTGCATTGCTGTGTTGGCCTGCTGCATGTGATTGCTGTGCTGTAGTAGAGACTGCCACTTTGCTACCTGCTCTGCTCTGCTTTGTTGGCCTGCTGCCTGCTGCTTCTTGCCTGGGAGTGAGAGAGACTGGACTTGCTCTCTACATCCTTGAACTCAAGTTTCTCCAAGGGCTTGTTGACTTGAGTCCTGTTCTCTGAAGTCTCAAGGACACAAACGACTTCATGCAATTCTGATGTACTCTGACATCTTTGAGTCCTACCCTGACTTGAGTTGACCCTCCAGTCCTGGGCCTCAGAAGTGAGTTCTGCAGCTGTTTTCTGCAGAAATTGACCTCAGTGACCCCTTTGTGCTGATCGAAACTGACGCAGTGGTCTCTAGTGCAGTGCTGATTCAACGTCGCACAGGTCTTGATTGTGAGGTTTGATGACAACACAGCATCGATCCGAAGACACTAGAATTTTGTCATTATAGTCTTGTTTTACACAGATAAATATTCTACAATTTCCTAAACTGGTGTGGAGCATTTTTGTGTTGTTTGTCTCTTAGGTGATCCCTGATTTCTCTGTGCCAAGCTGCCACAGGATAAGTAAATGTTAATTTAGGTTGTGTATTTGACTTACCCTGACTAGGATTGTGGCTCCTGCTTGGACAGGGTGTATACTTTGCCAACAAGAAACAACCATTTCTAAAAATTCCAAAATTGAAGTTTCACTGATTAGGTGGACTATGGTAATCCATTGTTAGTTTATGGGAGAAATAACAGTGAATATTTGCTTTAGAAGGTTTCCCTGCCAGGACATGTAAAATGTTAGCACACAGGTCCTTCTTTTTCAATACAATGCTAGCTGCCCTGTGAGCTTGTAGGGCCTAACTTAGGTGTGACTTATTAGTATTAAACAGGAAGGGTTAGGTCTGACAAAAGGAATATTTTGCCAGGTTTGAAATAGCACCTCAAAACTCAAAACTGCACCATAGGCTGCAGTGTCAGGCCTGAGATATATTTGCAGTGTTACCTTAGTGGGTGTCAGAATGAGTGCTGCAAGTTGATTCCCTGGTGAGAAAGTACCATCCTTGGAATTCCCAACCTATAAAAGATACCCAGGAGAGCTCTCGTTATCACATATGTATTCATGCTCCTCAGAGGTACCGCCTCTGGGTAGCCGGTGGCATGATCCCCGACAACTGGTGAGGGGAGGGGTCAAATGGACCTACTATGTCTATTTCGACCTTCTCAAACAGAACACCTACAACTGGTAGAGGCACTAACTGTGCCTTTTTCTCCCTTCTGACTTACCACTCACTTGGCCAGCGAGACAGATTTTCCAGAACCTATCAGTGTCTCTCCACATCCCTGACCAGTAGAACAGAGGGTCCAAACTATTGTTGGTTTTTCTAATGCCTGAGTGGCCTGTAAAGGGCAGTTTGTAGGCCAGGGACAACAGGAAGTTCCTGTGCACCAACTGAACCACTAGTCTCCTGCTAGTTAGTACCTGGCTCAGGATTCACCAGTTCACTGAAAAGTAAGCAATCCTCACACCTAAATCAGGGTATGTCAACTATTTCTTTGCTGACCTGTTGCTGGCTGTCCTTCTGAAGTCCCTCAAGGAAGGGGCACTCCTCCTGTGCCTTGTGGAAACCATCCCTGCTAGGCCTACCAGCAGCTGGAAAACTGTACAGCTCTGGAAGTCACCCAGACTCAGGCACCAGGTCTGATTCTGGAGACTTCATGGCTAGTACCTTGTCCTGGACCCTGCAAATTGAGAGCTGTCACTGTCTCCTTCTGAGACTGCTTTGAAGCCTGTGCTCTGGTCAGCACAGTCTGAGACTGCTGCCTATCCTATGCTCTGGTCAATACAGCTGATGCTATTCAAGCCATATAGGCTCCTGGTCTTGGCACCAAGCCTGGCACAATCAAAATATTGCCCAAGAAACAACCAGCACCACCACTGGCTACCTAAACTGTCTCCTTGGTAGCAGACAGAAACTCCTGGGATTTGGGATACTGCCTCTCAACCACAGTCCAGAAACCCCCTGTATACTTCTGGGCAGGTACCTTCCTCACATTAGCGATCATGGGTGCTACTGGTACAGGGTCTTTCACCTGGCAGTCTCTCTTGTCATGTCCCACCTGGTGGCACTTATAACAAGACACCAGCTTGGACATGGAAGAATTTTCATGTCCTTCCTTCCCATTGTGCTCCCTACTAGGCACACCATTGTCCTTTCCTTTTACCCTGGGCCTTCTCTGAGTCCCATAGGAAGTACACTTGCCTTTACCCTGAAATTTAGGATCAGTCTGTGGAGGTTTCCCCGCCATCTGTGTCAGATTTGAAAGCTATTGTGTAAGTCGGTAGATTGAGTTGTCTTGTCTCCATCAACTGTTTAAGGGAAGAAAAAAGTCCTTGACCCCCATTCCTCTCACCCACCCAATCCAGTCCTTCAATACACTATGAATCCATATTTCAAACGGAATACCATCTTCTCTCTTGCAGTTCTGGAACCTCTGAAGATACTGTCTAATCAGAGCTTTCTTCATCCACTCATAGACCATCTGGTCTTCCATAGTCGTACTTTAAATGACGGCTGTGCCTTCTAAATCTTGCAAAGAGAAGCACCACAATATTGTAACAGCCTTTTTTTACTTCATTTAAAGCTTACATCTTACAAGAACCTCACTGCTCACAAACCATTACAAGGCATCCTGGCCTTCTACATACAAATGCAACAGTACTTGGCCTGAACTGGAGGTAGAATCGCTCCTCCCAGATGGAGCAGTACCTGCTCGCATCCTAATTTTCTCCTATTCAAGAGCAATTCTTCCCCTTTCCAGATCACCTTCCTTTTCCTTCTTCTTCCTCCCTCTTAATTTCTCCTCCACTCTCTCAATTTCTCTTAGCGGGGCCATTCTTCCAGTCTATCCTGCCTCCTAACCTCATGCTCCTGGTGAGGTCTTCCTCCCAAACTCCCTGGCCCTCTTCTCTTGCTCACCTTTAGCTTTCTGGAGAACCATATGCAAGTTCAGGGCCTCTACTAGGCTCACCTCGCCAAAGGAATTTAATCATGGATTTGGTGACAGTGGTACCCTAGAAAGTAGAGGGGTGTGCCCAATGGGGTGCATTCTGGAAATTAGCAAGGCGGCATGTATTGGGGAAACTCTGGAAAGTGAACTAGGGGACACACTCAGTGTGTGTGTCATGGACAGATCTGTACTAAGTGAACACAAGAGCCTGACTCCACAGCACACTCCTCCTGAGTTCCCAACATGGGTCCCTTCACTTAGTCTACAACAGCCTCCCCCCTTTCATGCAGTCTTTCAAACTGGTCCCTAATAAAATCACCAAGGACCTTTCATTCCCTGCTTCTGGGAACCCTGCAAGCTCTTTCCTTATATAGATCCTTCAACTGATCTACAGACATGGGTCTGCCTACTCATGCCCCTGTGTTCTCCATTATTTACTTGCTCATAATCTGAGTGATAAAAGTGAAAAGATTAGCTTGTAGTCACACTGTAGTAAATTGGAACTGGCATCCATAATCTTTACACCTGGGAATCCTATACATTAGGCCTCCCACTGCTTGCTGCCAATCATAGGAACCTTGTTCAGAGGGCCAGGGGGCAAATGCCCAACTTTGGTGGTTGTGGCTCTTTACTCCTGATGTCGCTGGGCCTGACTTACTAAAGGCTCTGAGCAACTGGGCCAAGTACGGCCCCTTCTACCCTTGACTCTTGTTAGTAGCATGAGTCAAGCAATCAAATACTCATTAGGCGGAGGCAGGTGCTGAATAGCAGAGCAAACTCTGTTCCTGTTTCTGAGGGCCACAAACATGGTCAACATTCCCCATTTGGTCCGATCCTCCGGCTTCTGCCCTTCCAGTCCTCGTTCGTCACCTTCTGGCAGACGGAGTGTCACTGACATGGGAGCTGGCACATAGTCTAATTTTCAATGGCCGATGGCCCACACAGTATCCACGGCAATGGGTGACAACCGTACAAAGCCTTTGTTGACCTCCTCCCACACTGGTGATGGCCCCAATGAACCAGTGCCACTAGGTGAGAGCCCGTAACTTCATGGTAGCCCCGACTGAAGTTACCAACTTCCAGCAGAGACCAGCCCCAACTAGACCAGGTGCCTCACATTCTGCTTACCATAATCCATTGGCCAGAATCCCTGCTGGTCCTCACTCTCTTAAGGCTGTCTCTTCCTCCTCACAGGATCCACTGGTCTTGGCAGGCAGGTAGGGTTCTAAGTGCTCTCCTCCTCCTCCTCCTCCTCCTCCTCCTCCTTCTCCTCCTCCTCCTCCTCCTCCACCTCCACCTCCTCCTCCTCCTTTTCCACCTCCTCCTCCTCCCCCTTCTCCTTCTCCTTACAGAGGCCATTGGTCTTGGCAAGCAAGTGTATTGCTGGTGCTCGAGGCACGGGTCAAGAAAGACTTTGCATTCGTCATTGTCCTGATGAGACGGTGCTGTTCAACAAAGTATAGGAAACATGCTCCCACTTTATGGTCCAAATCCAGAAACATACGTAATTTAGTGTCTGGAATTTAGAATTAAATTTTATTTTAAAATTCAAATTTATTAGTCAGCTCCTTTGAAGTGCTCTCTACTCTCCCTTTGAGTGGCTCCAGTTCTCAGTGACCCACAACATAGACCAAGTAACCGGGGATCACAGCTGGCTGTCCACATTTATGGAAATATGCCCCATAAAGGTTTATAGGACTACGGGCCAGATGTAGGTATCCAAATACTGGTCGGTAACGGCCGAAAATACTGATTTTTGGCCGTTACCAACCGGTATTTGGATACTGAGATGTAGGGCATTAAAAAACACAGATTCAGTAAATTTACCAAATCGGTAATTATACCGAATCAGTAATTTTACTGATTCAGTAATTTTACCCATTCGGTAAAATTACTGAATCTGTGTTTTGAGATGTAGGTAGCACTGTAAACAGTGCTACAGGGCTTTAAAGATTCGTTATTTACCACCAACTATTAGTTGGTGGTAAATAACGAATTCCTTTGTAAATGCAAATATGTGCATTTACACCTGTGCCCTTAGGGCATGTATGTTCCACATGACACACACACGCACTAATCAGGGGTGCAACAGGGTGTCAAAGTGACACCCTGCCACCCTTGAATTTTTCGGTATTTACCGAATCGGTAATAACCGATTCGGTAATTGACATTCATTCCTATGGGCCTTCAGGCCCATAGGATTCCATGGCAAATACTGAATCGGTAAATACCGATTCGGTGAATACTGAATCCTACCAATTCGGTATTTTTTACCGAATTATTACCTACTTTGGATTTACCGATTCATAAATACCGAATCGGTAAAATTCGGTATTTATGAATCGGTAAATCCAAAGTAACTACATCTAGCCCTAAGTCTTCCTGTCTTTCAGATTCCCTGTTGGTGCCAACTGTATCACATTCTCCAGCTCCTAGACAATGAGCCCAAGCTTCACTGACCAGTAACTCTTTCTGGCACCAAAGAGCCTTTTGATGTTCACAGAGGATGCTCTTTTCCTCTCCCTTCTGTGTTTGTAAGTCCCACCCGAGAGATCAGGCATGTCAGTAATACATATCTCCTGTCTTGTGGTTGCAGTCATCACCTCTACAACCAATCCAAGCCATGGGGTTTCAAAACTGTACCCACAAATCTCCATGTGATTTACCATCCACTGGTACACAGAGGCAACCAAGCATGCCCACACAAGTAGCATGCACTATCTGGCCCTACATGGACTCCATGCAGGCCAACGGGGAGTTAAGTATAGAACCACAGAAATGAACACAAGTGTACCATTAGGCCAAACTCCACTGACACAAGTAAAAGGACCTGTTCACAATACTGATTCTATTGTGCACAAAAAATGGCAACCACAGTGATCATGTCACTTAACTCCAAGTAAATGCCGTAACCCTCAACCTTAATGAGGGTAGCAGTTGGTGCATCACTTCTGGTCTAAGCAGATTGCATTACTGTGAGACTGGCCTAGGTCCTGTCACTGTGTTCTCCTATGATCAAAAATCAGTACCAGGTATACAGATATCTAATCAGGGTTGGGGTGTTCATCTGTCACCATGCCAGGCTCTTTTCCATCCCAGCAAAGGGATTCATACCTGAGTCTTATAGGTCACGTACAGACTTCACCCCATATCTGCATTGCGGAACCCAGCACCATGGCCTTAAGGGGGAGGCTGAAGGACACAATTGGGGTGAGTGCATTTGATGAATGCATAATGGTCAAGGGTCCACCTTCAAAGAAACACAGAGCAGTTATTAAACCCCTGCTTCATGCTGTTGTGCTCTGCTGTCTCCAGTGCATAGAAAATATTTCTATGTTAGAGCCTACCATTTCTTCGTTAATGGCCACCAGGGTCACATTCAGTGGCATTCACACCAAGCCAAACCAGGGCAATATGCCCTGCTTCTAATCCTACCCAATATGATGCCTGTTATTGCGCAGCATGTAGGGTGGAATTCTATTTAATAATTTTAGAATAGTAGTTGGTTCTGGTCAATGAAGGCTTGAGGCTGCACTGTTATTGATACTTTATTCTTATGTTAATGTTGGGACGGCTTCCCAACATTAACATAAGAGGAGAAAGAACGAAGATAAGATGTACAAACAGACCAAGATGAAAATGTGATGGAGCACGCCAGAATACCCACTAAATCCGGTAGTATGTGAACAGTAGGTCTACACTAGTGGCAACCAACCAGTGCCACAAGTAGGAGAGACTCATTAACATAGTCTTGACAAAGATGGTAACACATCAATAAAAACCATCGAAACGCGTCGACGCCATTCTGCACGATTGAGAGATTAAAAACCTAGCCTGTAGACAAATAATTATATATGTCCAGGACTGTGTTTATGCTAAATCTCAAAAACGTGCAAAATGTATTGACAAGTTTCATGTCTGTGTATGTCTCTCCTTTTTTGTATCTCCTAGTTTAACAAATGTGAAATTGATTGTTGTTTTTCATTATTGCTTTTAATTTATGTGCAGTAGAAATTGTATTTTATGAATTTGTTCATGAGATTTTAAAATAGGCGCGCAATGAGCTGTTTTTAACACAAAATTGTATTTGTATGAATTTTTTATAATAATAAACAATGAACTACATTACTGTTGTATAAGTGTATTAGATAGTAAAGGGATCTAGTGGGCCTATTGGGTTGGCTGAGACAACCATTTAGGGGTGTTTCAAGTAAGAACGGTTTGCCAAGGGAAAACATTTCTTCACTGTTTAAGTAACCTATTCCCCTGGTTTATAGGGGGTCTCTCTCTAATTTGAAACATTCCAGGTGGAAAAACATTTCCCTAATTGGAGAAGAAAATTTGCATTTGGTGAAGATGCTCCTATTCCTGCTGTGCAGAATTCTGCACTGGAAGGCCCCATGGTAGAATGTACCCCAGTCCACATGTGCCGCCAGATCTTTTGGGGCCTCCTCTTATTTCCTTTCTCACTATGGTGTTCAATTTGCAGATTGAAAATTCTAAACCGTATGTGAGGTGATCAAAAACATTTGCTTTCCACTTGGGTCATAATCATTGGCATATTTTGAGTAACATAAACTATGCTACTGTGCCGTATTCCACAAATTGAAGGAGCATCGCCCCACTGCTCTTAAGCAGTGTGAAGAAAAGAAACATAAAATAATAATAACTTTAAGGTATTATCATTTCATGCTTCGTGACTTGTCCTGCTGCTTTGCGGGTGGACAGGTAGGCGGGGCTGCTCTGCTAACGGATCAGGGCAGTGGAGGAGTGGTTTGCCCACTCCTAAGTGCGCGATGACTGTTTGTTCGGCCCTCTCAGGCTGCGCCACCGAGTCATGTGCACTTCTCTTTTCTCCATGCAGACTGTATTACAGCCTTCATGGAGAATATGCCCACCCCTCCAGCCTCTGGCTGAGCACTATGTCACGGCTGCCTGCGTCCTGTTCCTGTAGACGGAGACAGGAGAGCAGGAGCAGCAATGCAGAACTAGCCTCAAGGTAGGTTAATATATATATATTTTTATTGTAGTTGATGAAGCAAGGTGGAAACAAAAGTTTTTGTATACCCCTTGTAAAATTAACTATACGTAACAATAATATGTATTAAACGTGTGGATTTGAAAGTAACCAACATAGAATAGAATGCAGACACACAAATACACGTGGGATACTAATTTGCATGAAATTGCCAAGCATAATTTACTAATTTGTCGTATATTGTGTCATAAAAGGTACACGTTTGTCGTAATCTAATTGAACATTGCATGAATGTGCTTTCAGTCTGTTTTTTTGTGGCATAAATCATGAAAATTGTTAAGTAAAAACATGCATATATGTTGCTTAAAGCTATGTAAATACTAACTGGGATATCATTAGAAGGGGGAGGTAAACAGAGAGGCTTTATTTCGTAAATTTACGTTTTATTTGTGTTTGTTTCTGTAATAGTTCCTAAATTGAGGCCTGTGTCAGCAAACAAAATGGAAGCTGACTCTAATTCCGAGGTGGCGGTCGAAGTACGCATGAGCCAACTGGAGATGCGAGCTGCCTGTGACTGAGCAGTATGGTTAAAGGACAGATTGCCCTGCCTCATGGGGCACATGGCAAGTTTGTTGAAGTCAGCAAGTTAACTCGTGGAAATGGGACATCGAATAACAATTTAAAGGACGCTTCGAAGGAAGTAAAATTCGAACAATAGCACAAATATTTTTTGGGTCTTAATGATGACTCCACACAAATTGAACAGTAAAGCAATGAGGTGATGCTCATCCAACTCTAAATTGACCGATCACTGACATTTTAGGACATAACAGTTACAAATTTAGACAGATAAGGTAATGAAAAAAGGGTATAAAAGAGGACATTTGGGACTTTGAACTGAGCTTGCTTTTTGATCTGATCTTTGCACCCTGAGATGCTGTCGGTCTACGCAATTTTCCTTATGACGCAGGGACTTTGACATTTTTCTGAACTTTAACTTTTGAATGGGTGCGAAGTCACATGAGAAGAAAACATCGAGAGAGATAGAGAGGTGTTTCTTTTGGAACAAGTTTGCTTTTGTGCTGATGTCTGCGTTTCTACATTTGGGTAATATATGTTTTCTTATTTTCCTAAACTGTCATGCTTATAAATAAATGTTTTGAATTTAATCTTTCTTATAGGATTATTAATGCATAACTGAATCATTTCCTTCGAGTAAAAACGTATAGATCATGCTAGGAGATTTAATCCCAAAATAAATGGAGAATTAAGCAGGTCTTGTTGTCCTTTAGTTAACAAAGGTTTTTGTACACCCCTTGTTAAATTAACTATACATAACAATAATATGTATTAAACGTGTGGATTTGAAATTAACCAACATAGAATAGAATGCAGATACACAAATACACGTGGGATACTAATTTGCATGAAATTGCCAAGCATAATTTACTAATTTGTCGTATATTGTGTCATAAAAGGTACACATTTGTCGTAATCTAATTGAAAATTGCATGAATGTGCTTTCAGTCTGTTTATTAGTGGCATAAATCATGAAAATTGTTAAGTAAAAACATGCATATGTGTTGCTTAAAGCTAGGTAAATACTAACTGGGATATCATTAGAAGGGGGAGGTAAACAGTGAGGCTTTATTTTGTAAATTTACGTTTTATTTGTGTTTGTTTCTGTAATAGTTCCTAAATTGAGGCCTGTGTCAGCAAACAAAATGGAAGCTGACTCTAATTCCGAGGTGGCGGTCGAAGTACGCATGAGCCAACTGGAGATGCGAGCTGCCTGTGACTGAGCAGTATGGTTAAAGGACAGATTGCCCTGCCTCATGGGGCACATGCCAAGTTTGTTGAAGTCAGCAAGTTAACTCGTGGAAATGGGACATCGAATAACAATTTAAAGGACGCTTCGAAGGAAGTAAAATTCAAACAATAGCACAAATATTTTTTGTGTCTTAATGATGACTCCACACAAATTGAACAGTAAAGCAATGAGGTGATGCTCATCCAACTCTAAATTGACCAATCACTGACATTTTAGGACATAAGAGTTACAAATTTAGACAGATAAGTTAACAAGCATTTACAATGCAATGGTCTCGGCAATATTATAGGTAGAGCTATTGGTATTGCTCATTATTTTTTTATCTTTTTTGTATCCCTAAATAAATGGCATTGTACTTTCTATTGGCATTAGCTTTTTTTTTTTGCATATGTGGTACCTATTGCATTAGCAGAGTGAGGTAGTGACATAGATAGAGAGTGAGGTAGTGAGAGAGAGTGAAGTAGTGAAAGAGTGAGGTAGCGAGCGAGAGGGATGTAGTGAGGTAGTGAGATATAAGCATAGAGTGATGTTGTGATGTAGTGAGATGGAGAAAGAGGTAGTGAAAGAGAGTGAAAGTGAGTTAGTGAGATAGAAAGAGTCAGGTAGTGAGATAGAGAGCGATTGAGGTAGTGAGTTAGAGAGAGAGAGCGAAGTTGTGAGCTATAGAGTGAGGTAGTGAGAGAGTGAGGTAGAGATGTTTTGAGAGAGATAAGTGGTGAGATAGTCAGGTAGTGAGATAGATAGAGTGGAGTAGTGAGGTAGAGAGAGTTATGTAGTGAGGGACAGGCCACAAATAAACAAACAGGGCAATATAGGCCAGCTAGCTCGATGTATATAGAACAGACAGGCCACAAATAACCAAGCAGGGCAATATAGGTCAGCTAGCCTGATGTGTATAGAACAGACAGGCCACAAATAAACAAATATGGCAACAAAGGCCAGCTAGCCTGATGTATATAGAACAGACAGGCCACAAATAAACAAACAGGGCAATATAGGTCAGCTAGCCTGATGTGTATAGAACAGACAGGCCACAAATAAACAAGCATGGCAATATAGGCCAGTTAGCTCGATGTATATAGAACAGACAGGCCACAAATAAACAAACAGGGCAATATAAGCCAGCTAGCCTGATGTATGTAGAACAGACAGGCCACAAATAAACTAATAGGGCAATATAGGCCAGCTAGTCCGATGTATGTAGAACAGACAGGCCACAAATAAACAAACAGGGCAATATAGGCCAGCTAGCTCGATGTATATAGAACAGACAGGCCACAAATAACCAAACAGGGCAATATAGGTCAGCTAGCCCGATGTGTATAGAACAGACAGGCCCCAAATAAACAAACAGGGCAATATAGGCCAGCTAGTCAGATGTTTGTAGAACAGACAGGCCACAACCAAACGGAACAGAGAGGCCACGGTTACAAAGAACAGACAGCCCACAGCCAACAGACAGCCCAGGGCTTTAGAGAACAGTCAGCCCACAGCTATGTAGCAGGGATCCCCTGGCTATTTAGAAGAGACCAGATATGAACACAGTAATCCCCTTGGAGAGGGGAGAAGGCCTATCCTCCCTAAGCCAATGAGAACCGTATAAAAATTATTATCGGTGCAGTGTATACATATAGGTTATTAATCTTGTAACTGTTCAATATATCACAATTTAGATAGCACATTTCGTGTTGAGGTGCTCCACAAACGGTGCAGTGTAAAGTGACATACGTGAATCAAGGTCACAAGTGCGTATTTACAATATATACAGCCAAGGAACTAATCTTAAGCACAATTGTAAATACAACACTCAAATGAAAAGTTTATTGAATGAAAAGTCATAAGCAACGGTCCTCTGATAAAAGCTGACTTTTCGGCTCCACACTTCATTTATAACAGGGTCATCATCATCAGGACATGGGGGCAGCAGCCAATATAGCACGTGGCTGAAGGCACCAATTGTTTCAGTAGTGGCTGGTAGATGGTAAAAGTGGTGAGGCAGAAAGCAACACCTTTCTGCATTACCAGAATCTTTTCTTTATTGCGTGGAAACACCAGAACAATGTGGGCGGAGCCGACCTTTACCCTCAAACACCGTAATCCAACACCCACAGCTCAACAATGAACAAGACGCGCGGCGCCTCCTAACCAGGAACATGACCAGAACACAGCATGACAAGCTGAACCCGACCTGTGTCTGTCATAGTAACACCGAAACGTGTGGGGAGCTATGGACCGTTAAAAGCGCCATGAGGCCACACATATGGCAGAATGTGCGCTATACCATTCCGGGGATGGAGTCTAACCAATTCCGATTACTTGAACCGCAAAACTATAAACACAAATACCGAAAAAGAGCATTCCTCACCACAGACGGATCAGAGCCCCTTCTGGGGTTGTTTTCCCGTGCTCTGCAGCCCTCCCCCAGACCATGTAACAGACACACTGTACATTGTAAAGGCGAACCGTTGCGTGCGTCTAGTCAACGTTTTTGTGACAGCCACTGCCCTGCGGATGTCCCTAACCGATGCAGTCGCTGCCCAACCCACTCATGTCCGCAGACTCCAGCCCGCTCCAGACACAGATGCACTGCACTGTCCGGACGCGCCAGGCCATGGGGGCCCAACGTAGGCCCAGGAGGGCCTGTTCGCTGCGAGGGCTCCAAGATACTCACATAAAGTCAAATAACTATAGTCTATTGTAAATGCAACAATGTCTATAGTCCGTGGTTATCAGGCGTAGATCAAGCCCTCTTGCGCCTACGCTGGGCAGCCCTGTACTACTAACACACTACCTCCCAGCAATAACAGACACATTGCTAACCCTTGTACCAGCTACACTGCTTTCACAGGGCAGCGGGTCCTCTCTGCCATATTACACACACACTGCAGAACTTCCCAGGCCCCCACCCCCTATTACAGATACAATGTCCAGGCCCTCCTTATAACTGACAAACACCCTCCCTCCCCACCAGGCGCACGGACCCTCCTTCCCAGATACTGTCCAGGCCCCGCTAAGTAACTGGCAAACTGTCCCTCCCGCCTCCGTCCGAAGTAACAGACACACCGCGCAGCGCCCTACACGTGACATACAAACTGCCCTCTCCAAACAGCAGGCACACAGTCCCTCCCTCCCATGATATAACAAACACTGCCCATATTCCATCTCTTCCCGCCCAGCTCATAGCACACCCCCTATCAGGCACACTGTCCCTGAATCCCAGGTCACTCACACACTGTCCCTCCCTCCTGGTAACTGACAGACTGTCCCTTCCACCCCGTAACTGACACTGTCCCTCGCTCCCGGCTACTGACACACTGTCCCTCCGACCCGGTACCTGACACTGTCTCTCCCTCCAGTTACTGACACACACTGTCTCTCCCTCCAAGGTAACAGACACACCGCACAGTCACCTCCTTGTGACACACAAACTGTCCTCCCCAAACAGCAGGCACACAGTCCCCACCGTGATATAACACAAACACTGCCCGGCTTCCTTCTCTTCTCCCAGGTACCGGGCGCACCCCACCGACCACCCATAGCACACCCCTCTATCAGGCACGCTGTCCCTGAATCCCAGGTCACTCACGCACTGTCCCTCCCTCCTGGTAACTGACACACTGTCCCACCCGGTAACTGACACACCGTCCCTTTCACCCGGAAACGGACACTGTCCCTCGCTCCCGGGTAACCGACACACTGCCCTCCATCCTAAGTATCTGACACACTGTCCACCTTCCCGGGTAAATCTCACACTGTCCATTTCAATATCAGAGACAGCCTGGCCTAGAGTAGCTATAACCACACGGTACCACATGGTCATCGCGGCCGCGAAGAAACACATGCCCCCCTCACACGCACGCACGCACGCACACACACACACAAAAGTGTAAGTCATCTGAAAGAGTCACACAACTCCTTTCACTGAACACTAGAAGATCCGGTCCTATCTAATGGTCTTGCTGGAGAGCGCTTTGTGACCTCGATAAAAGATACATTAAGCGCTACATACACGGTACAGGACTGTAAAGCTTCCTGAACAAGCAAGGCTCGGGCCGCTCCCCCTCGCGTGATAAACCCACCACCCAGCATGTATCACAGACCCCGATGAACCCCCCCACACACACACACGCCCCCCGCACATAGCCGAGTGCTCCCCCAGCACTTTACAGATCTGCTGACCGAGTGAAAATTGTAAGGGGGGGCTCCTCCCACTACCATGAAGATCTAATGTAGCACTGGAACACACAAACACGCACGCACACAGACACACGCACTCATAACCACACGCACACAAGTAAAAACAAATCACAGCCCAACTACGATGGGTGAGGGTGTCATTCCCAGTGCCGGTGTGTGTGTTGGGGCGGGGGGGTAGACGGCTCTTCTCATCCATGGTGAAGGAGGCGAGTCCCAGCCACACCACGCCCGGGGGAGGCCAAGGACAAGGAAGCAAGCGAAGCGAGAGTTTGTGCCTCCGACGCCTGGCGCTCGGAACGGGAGGAGGGAGAGCGCAGGGCGACGAGAAAAAATGGCGCCCGCCAGCTTCTGAATTTTTCAGATTCGGGGGCGTGGTTTTGCTGTCCTGAGTGACGGACGACGTCACTGTCTAAAGAACAGCAAAATCTACGCCCCCAAATCAGAAAAAAGCCGGAGCCTATTCCAAGGGACAGCTCTCTCCTCCAATGGCTGGCCTCCGTTTAGGAAGCCAGCCAATGGAGGGAGAGCCAAAAAGAGGGAGGGATAAAGCAGCCCTCTTACTGACAAATACAATAATTCTCGGATATTACCGAGACCTAATGGAAAAAGAGTTTTAAAGAGGACGTTTGGGACTTTGAACTGAGCTTGCTTTTTGACCTGACCTTTGCACCCCGAGATGCTGTCGGTCTACGCAATTTTCCTTATGACGCAGGGACTTTGACATTTTTCTGAACTTTAACTTTTGAATGAGTGCAAAGGCACATGAGAAGAAAACTTCGAGAGAGATAGAGAGGTGTTTCTTTTGGAACTAGTTTGCTTTTGTGCTGATGTCTGCGTTTCTACATTTGGGTAATATATGTTTTCTTATTTTCCTAAACTGTCATGCTTATAAATAAATGTTTTGAATTTAATCTTTCTCATAGGATTATTAATGCATAACTGAATCATTTCCTTCGAGTAAAAACGTATAGATCATGCTAGGAGATTTAATCCCAAAATAAATGGAGAATTAAGCAGGTCTTGCTGTCCTTTAGTTAACTTTTACTAGCTGATCCATCAAAGAAATGAATAGTGGGGTGTTTTAAATCCTTCTTTTAGAAAGAAACATGGTAATAAAATAAAACTGCATCTGTAAATACTGTATAAATTTTTAGTTTAGACACTCCGCTATAGCACCGAGGCTCTTCTTTTAGGTCTTCACTGAATCCTCGGACTAGAATAAATGTGTGAATAAATGAAAGGGAAGAGTTATGGGCCCAGTTGTGAGAAAATAGTGAATTGCTCCATGGATTAATGTGATGGTTTATGAAGAATTTTTGGAGCTGCGCGGCATCATGTCCCCCCCAGTCGTGACACACCCGTGAGCCCCACCACTCCGCTGCCCCCACCCGCAAGTCAGGCCGGCCTCCGCTGTGAGCAGGTAGGAGCCCCTTATAATGCAGGATCAGCTTTGCAGAAATTTGTCAACAAAGAACATATTTGTGCTCGTTTGGTTTAAGAAGTGGCCTTTCAGGCTCCTGTACCTCAACAAAAAGTATGCTCTTAATAAAAACACAAGGCCTGAAATAATTGTTTATGTTGCACACCATTTTTGTTCAACACTCGATTACACTATGACTAAGACTTTGCTACAACTGAAAAGAGGTCAGGAAAAAGACAGCAGCTTGCATTTAGCCAGCAATATGGACTATTTTCTGTCTGTATTGATGCAAACTTGACCTTTCTCTGCCCTCTATTTCTTTTGTTAGCTTGAGATAAATTGTCTCTCTGAGTCTCCCCTGTTGCCTCTATCCACCCTGATGTTTGCTTCCCACACCAAGACCTCATGTCATTCTTTAACTCACAGGTCTCTGAAAATCCACTGAGCAGTGTTTAGAGACATGTTATTGACAAATGACCTTGGTCAAACCTTTAGATATATAACTTTAACACATTGCTTTCTTGTTTCAATCCATGCTGATCAGCTAGTTTTTTCAATTTTTTTGTTTGACAGAGTTTTTTTATTTTATTTGTTATTTTTATTTATCACAAAATGCAGCACATTAGATGTCTCGTAATTCAGAATGACATTTTCAGATAATAGTTAATCAATTTACAAAAAGAAATCCATTATAAAGCGTAAAAAAGATTGATAATACATATATTACATATATTGACAATATTTGTGAATGGAATAGTTGCAGATAAATATTAAAATGATTGCTGATGGCAGTAATTTTGGTTTTCTCTTAATTCGTGTTTCAGCTGGAAAAGCTTGTGACCCAGTGAATCAACCTATCCTGTCTCTTTCCCGATTCTGCCAAATTTTATTAAAACGTTTGCTAGCACCTACTCTTTTCGCATGTACATTTTTTGTGGTTTTTCACTTTATACATCTTGCTTTGTTAATATTAAAGACTTTGAGCCAGAAAGTATCAAGCCATTTTGCAATCGCAAACGGTGAAATTTGCAAAATCTGTCCGTTTGCGATCGCATAATCACAGTGTGCAATGTAGCAAAACCCAAAAAAGAAATCGCAAAAATACAATTTCCAAAATTTGCGATTTCTACATTTGTGAATCTGAACTTTGCGAAGTAAAAATTGCGACTCGCTATTTGCGAAATCGAAATTAAGAAATTCCAAAGAAGTGTATGAAAAATCGCAATTAGCGATTTCAAACATCGCTATTATCAACTCGCAAATTACAACCAATTCAAGGCAGGTGGTAATCAGGTGCACACTATTTAAACAGGCCCTGAGTGCCTCAGAATCTTTCACAATGGCAGCCGGTTATGTCATAGCGAGGAGGATGTGGATACAACCAGTAGAACGGAGAAGGAGGAGGAGACAGGAACACATTTAAAGAGTGCGCATTACCCTATTTCAGCAGACAGAAGAAGAAATACATGAGAAGTATAGGCTAGACTCAGCTACTATACTAGACTTGATAGATGACCTACATCCAACACTGGAGCATCAGACTCGCAGGACCCAAGCCATTCCAACACATGTGCAGATCCTGTGTTCACTGTACCTACTGGCATCAGGGAGTTTCCAGGGGGTGATAGCTGTAGCTGGAGGGGTCTCCAAAATTTGACGGTCACGCTTTTTTAATTCTTTCCGGGATGCAATGGTTCAGAGAATGCACCATTACATCAGATTACCCAACTGGAATTGCAGAAGACAAAACTGGATTTCTACCAGATGGCCCAATACCCACATGTCATTGGGTGCATTGATGGGACACAAGTCGTAATCTTTCCACCCTCAGCTAATGAGTATGTGTATAGGAACAGGAAACCATTTAATTGCATCAACGTCCAGGTCATATGTAATGCTTCTCACATCATCACTGACATTGTGGCCACATTTTCGGGTAGTACACATGACTCTTACATCTTCAGGAACAGTGGAGTATACAAACTTCTCACTGCGGAGAATTTGGAGGAGGATACGTGCTAGGTAAATGCATGTCACTCACTCTGATGGACTCCTTGGATCTGTGAATAGTTATTTTTCCTTTCTCATGTTTGTGACAACGCATATGAAGTGAATTTATTTATAATGACACCATATCCCAATCTAGCAACCCCAAGTGAAAGGAGATTCAATGCTGCCCATAAGTCGACGTGCAATGTGGTGGAGGGGACCTTTGAACTGCTGAAGAGTAGGTTTTGCTGCCTACACAAAAGTGGAGTGGCATGGGAGTACAGGCCAGAGATATGTTGTAAGGTCGTTGCTACCTCTGCCATGCTACACAACCTAGCAATAGCAAACAGCGTCCCTTTGGACACCACAGATTCTGACTCGAAGGAGGATGATGACCCACAGCCACCTAGCAGATCAGCAGGTGGTGTAGGTGCCACAGATGGGAGACACAGACGTGATGAGATCACACGCAACTATTTCTAGGTGAGTAATGAGACAAAGCAAATTATGACTGATGCACAACTGTGTTTTATTGACCTTGACATCAGGTAATATGTGTGCACACAGCCTCCAAATCCTCACCACTGTGTGACTTGAGTTGCTTATCATGGCATATATACACTCCATGCACATTTACAACCCTTTTGATCTTATGTCATGGGGTACCTCGCCCATTAGCATGCCTCAGCCATAGCACTAACGAATTCTTGCGCCCACGTGCAGCACTGGAACGGTCAATGTTCACACTGCCCTCCCTTGATGAGGGTTCTGATGCTGTTGTTCCTTGCCTTAGACTCCGCTGTCCTGGCTCAGTTACCGGTGGAGTGATTCTACTGTGGCTGGAAGCCTACTCACTGTCCCCAGCACCCAGTATATCTATGCCAGCTATGTTGGCTGTCTGTTGCTGTTCAACAGAAGTGGTGACCTGCACCAATTCCCTGGCAACATTCTGGCTGCAGTGGGCCATTTCCACCGCCATGGACACAGTGCATCTGGTAAGGACAGCTGTGGCATTGCACAGACAGTTGACTGCCTTTGTGTACCCATCCATATGGCTAAATATGCCTTGCTTTTCACACCACCTAGAGCCATGTTCCCTCTGCATGGTGGTGCATAGCTCTTTGATTGCTACAGTCATGTCCTTGATACTCTCTGCATTAGCCCTATGACCCTTGGCAAAAGTGTTGTTCAGTTGTTATGATTTAGGGACAACAGCTGCCTTTGCATTGATCTCATGATTTTTAATTGCAGCAGCTGCACCTTTACCATGGTGCCCTCCAGCCCAGAGAAGACAGTGGATTACTCCCCCTCGTCAGCGACATGTTGTGACCTCGCACTGCGTCTGAGGCTACTGCTGTTGCTACGCTGCACAGGAGACTGATACGTTTAACACTGTGCTTGCTCTTCAGGCCTTGACTGTGGATCATCCTAGATGTCTTCCACTCCTCCCTACAACTCCTGTAGTGGAGCCACAGTGTACCTGCATTGTCTTTGTACAGGTGATGTTTATGTTCTTGTGTCTTACTCTTCCTCCCCTGCCTGTTGCTGTGGCACAGGTGCCTCATCAATTTGTGTGTCTCCTGCCTGTAGCACAGGTTCCCCTGTGAATACAAGAGAACTATTTGCTGTGTGTCCTGCTTTCTGTTATTTTCTATTAAATGTATAAGAGTTGGTATACTGTGCTTAGCCTGCTCATTGACTGGCGTCAGTACACTAAGGATATGTTTCTCTGTGTCACTGCTTTACTATCTAATGTTTGGGACTGCAACTCCCATGATGCATTGCTGGGTGTTAACAAAATATGGATTGGAGTGGAAATCTTACTGGGTTAGTGGTTCATTTAGGAGTGGGAAGTTTAGTGGCTCAGGGGGAATTTAGCATGCATCTTACCTTGTCTGGTGTTGTCTGTGGCTGAGCTGTCAATATCTGCTATGCCGCTGATGGTTTCTGGTTGTAGGGTGGACTCCCCCAAGTTCTCCAGGGGTTCTGTCACTGGCTCTGTCGATGGTCCGCTACCAGTTTTCTTTGTGTCCTCAAGCCTTTTTGCCACCTTCTCTTTTGCCCTTGAGCGCAAGTTGTACCAGCACTTGCGTAGGTCTTCAATGGAGCGCCCTGTGACCCCAATGGAATCTTCTTTGACTTGTATTGCCAGCCAGATCTTCCTCTTCTCAGACTCTGGTATATGGAGTGATTTTTTGCCAAAGAGGTGTTCATGGCTCTTCACCATTTCCTCAATGAGGACCTCCAATTCCTTCTCACTGAATTTATGTTTTCTTTTCAGTCCCGTAGGCTCCTTTCCCTTCTCCGGTGTGGCCATGATGTGACTTTGTGCCTGTCTTAGCACACCTGATGGGCTCTGAGTGGTGTGCTCCTGCTCTCAGCCTCTCCCACAGCCTCAGGCACTCTGAAACAGGATGGGCAGTCACACGTCCTGCTTGTGATGTCATCAAACTGCACTAGAATTGCGGATTTGCTAATTTGCGATTTCTTAATTTGCGTATCGCAAACACTGAATCTCTAATTGCAATTTTGAATTTGGAATTGCTAATTTTACCAAATCGCTAAATGTTACCAATTTTTATCCTGCATAGCGTTTTGCGATTCTCAAATAGCTATTCAGTAAAATTCGCTATTTGGGAATCACAATTTGGTTTTTTGATATATCTGGCCCTTTGCTACTTATGTAGCTATAAAACAAAGCTTATTCAATTTAGTAGGGAGATTATTAGGACTTGACGGGGTGCCGAAAAGGGAACTCAGTCAGTCGGGTGGAATCACTCGACCCATTCGAATTCTAATTTCCTCAAAAATACTTGTCCAAAATGTGTTCAGTTTAGGGCCAGTAAATATCATAGGTAACCAATTCCCTGGCTGTAATCTACATCTAAAGCATCGAGTGTCAACACCTCTATAGATGTTTTCATTTTTTTCTGGAGTGTAACACAGCATCCATTTGCAATAGAAAGCTGTACGCTTAAAATTGGCCACACAAATGACTTTCCTACTGAGCTGATTGTAATATTCCCAATGTACCTCATCTTTCTCTATCCGATTCAAAGAGCATAAATGCTGTATTTGAGTGAAACTTAAAAAGAAGAGTGGATTAATTGATGGATTTTCAAGGTTAAGCATTTGCCATGTAATAAACTAATTATTTCGAAATAAATCTCATAATCTCCCAAAGCCTAAAATTGCCCAATGACTAATCATAGAACGGGCAATGTTTAAACTAAGGGTTGGCTTAAATTGCGCAAGGGGTCTACGCAGAGAGACATGGAGATGGAACCAATCTCCGCACTCTCAGCATAGCTCCGTCATGCGCCGCCCGCCTCCGAGGCTGGCACAACAATCTAGTTTTATTTGTGAGTGAAAATATAGAATGTTATATTCTAGCCCGATGGAATTAAAACGTTCAACTAGTATTCGAGGCCTCTTATAGAGAGTAGGCTTTGGTAGTCTAGGTAACATTAAGAAAAAGACAGGATCAATTCCAGCCACTTTTAGCATACTGTACAGATAATAATTATCCTCTCCGGATGTTTTTTTTAAGCAGAAGTTAGCCAATTTAACGAAGCTGCTTGATAATAAGTTTGAAAGTTGAGATGAGCCAAACCTCCCTGCTCTTCAATTAGATTAAACACCGAAAGCTTAATCCTCAATCGTTCAGATTGCCAAATAAAAGTGCAGATATCTGCTTCCTTGGCCTCGAAAAATAATGTGGTAATTTTGATCGCCATGTTTGAGAACGTAAATAAAAACAGGGGTAAGAATTTCATTTTAATTAATGAGATCTGTACAATAATTGTAAAAGGACGTTTTTCTCATTGTTTAATCAATGTACAGGTTTTAGCTAATATTGATGCTTAATTTAATGCATATAAATCACAAAAATTGAGGTCACCTTAATACCCAAATATCTCAAAGGACGTTCAATATGAAATGTCGTACTCATAGTTGCTGAAAGTATCTCAGGGCAGCTATTAAATAATAAAGCTTCAGATTTGATAAATAGTCTCCTTATTCATAGCTAAGTATAGAACAACATCATCAGCATATAGTTTAAGTTTTAGAGTGCCAATGAGTGATGGTTTAATGGTTCGATCTTGATGAATAGCCCAAGCTAATGGTTCTATAAATAGCGCAAATAAAATAGGAGAAATGGGGTACCCCCGACGTGTGTCATGTGTAATTACTATGTCCCCAGCCAACAAGTTAATGATAATTATAGTAAGCCTTAGCCCCAGAGTATAATGTTTTCAGCAGGCACAGAAAATTCAATGGAAATGCAGATTTATAAAGGATTGAAAAAGCAATTCCCATTCAACGAAACCAAATGCTTTTTCTGCGCCAAGCATTATAGCAGTGGCTTTAATATTTTGATTGGAAAAAAAGTCTATTACTTGTATCAAAAGGTTTGTATTAGAGGTGATAAATCTACCTGGAAGAAAGCCATTTTGAACAATAGACGATTTTACTGCTGCAACCCGGTTTGCCATGATTGTAGTGCATAACTTGTAATCACTGTTAAGGAGACTAATGGGGCGGTATGAGTTTGAATCCGTCTCTGAGTTATATTTTTTTGGGAAACTAACCACTACTGATTCAGTGAAAGAGCTGGGAACAATACACCCCTGAAGAATCTGATTAAATAAATAAAGAAGAAACATTGCCAATTGTTCTGAAAAGACCTTATACATTTCTGCAGGTAGTCCGTCCTTACCACTGTCTTCAGCATTGGGTAGTGACTTGATCATTAGTTGTACCTCCAACACTGGTATTGGTGTTATTGAATTAACCTGCTCAGAAGTCAAAATTGGAACTAGCCATTCCTTAATTGCCTCAGAGGAGCATAATGTTGAGAAAATGTCTGAGCCACCTCAGCAGGATGTGTTTGAATTGTTTTACTCAAATGGTCATATATTGCTTTAATAATATCCATATTAGCTCTGCGCAGACCAAGCAAGATATTTCCCTATAAATTCACTTTCCTCATATCTTTTCTAGAGGTATGATGAATGGTTCAGTATTTCTTTTACAATAAAACATTTGCGATAGTTATATTTAACTTCTGCTAACGCTGTCTGCATATTTGTATTATGGGTCGAAATATATGCGTTTGTGTCTTCGTCTATGTTAAAATTTAAAAATTCCTCCATATTGCTTTTCATCTGTTCCACCCAACCAATATCAGCTAGAAGTGCTTTATTAAAACTGCATCTTGTTTGCTGTGGAGATGATGCTGGGAAACAGACAATTAAGCTAATCAAAGAATGGTCAGAGAATTCATTTTTCAATATATCTCTCTTCCCATTCCAGTGTGTGAGATACTAAATAAAATCTATAAGCAACGTAGTTCCATAATGCTTACAGTGACATGTATATTGACATAATGACCAATTATGTGCACGCCAAGGTTCTATAAGATAAAAAAACATTAATAACAGTATGTAGGGCACTTATGGATTTAGGCTCTTTTTGCTGCTTATTTAGGCATGACGTGTCAAGTGACAAATCCTGAATAAAATTAAAATCCACCCCATTATAAGATTGTCTGTCTCATGTTATAAAGGAGAGTGAAGATCTTGTAAAGCTGAGGGTGAGTCCTCAATGGACCAATAATAGCACATTAGGTTATATGCTTCCTTTTCAATTTGGATTTTGACCAGAATCCATCTATTTCCCAGATCTCACACTACTTTAAGGATTTCAGACTGAGTTGAGCTTGCAATCAACACTGCTACTCCCCGATGTGAATACTGAGATGAAGCAAACTATGCATGCTGAATCTGCAAGGGAATACAAGGTTGAGAAGACTTATCTGTGTGTTCCCTGCAGCAGTATTATATCTGAATTTGAGGATCTAAAGCAAGCCACAATGCCTTGACATTTAAGTCTATCATTTAATCCATTCACATTACATGACATAATTTTCAACCTGTTATGAGACATTGCACAATATATTTCTGCTTCCCACTATGTGCTGCATATGTTAAATTTTTACCCTCATTTGCACACTTCACAAATGCCCCTTTTTGCCCACTTCCATTCTCACTCCTCCCTGACCTACCCAAACAAACCCTGAAGCCCAAACCCGTCCTAGGTGCCCTAAAAGCACCGCCCACCTTCCTTGACGCCATTCACTATCACCTCCCTTGTGCCCCCCCACCTCCTCAATACCAGCAGGGGCACCCACTTGCTGAAAGTTACTGATCAGACTTTTGAACTCCTTCCTGCATCGTGATGAAACTGCGAACATATCAGAGAATATCATAAAGGCAAAATCACCCAGAATCTGATACAGTTTGTCCCTTATGGCATTACAGAAGATATGTTCCTTAAAAAAATAATCTCCAAAGTTTACAAGTATCGTCCGAGGGTATTTTGCACTGGAGGACTGAATTGTATTGACGCGATGCGTTTGCATGATGGTGGGATCCAATTTATGGGTTTCTGCTTCAGGGAAGTCATATTTAGGAACCAAATTGGAGATGAGACTAGCAGTTGTTTGCCCATTCTCTTGCCCTTCCGGTATACCTGTAAATCACAAATTGGATCATCATGATCTATTTTCAGCATCATGAATTTGAATCTGCCAATCAGAGAGTGATGTTTGAAGCTTATTCATGAAAGTAGCCTGTTGTGATCTTTCGTCTTCCAAATCTGAGACCCATAGTTCAATCTCAGAAACAAGTGTGGATAGATGCTGCATATTGTGGCTAACCAGGTGTAATTGTTGTTCTGGTTTTTTATTAGCCGATTCTTGCGAGACCTTCATTGCTTTGATCGCACTTAAAATGTAAAGAAGCAAGGTCTCTGTAGAAATAGTACACCTTTCTTCTACCTTGTTGTCTTGGGTATTCATATGTTGCTGGTTTCCCTACATCATGTGTGAAGGTGGGCCTACAGTTGATAGTTGCTGGGAATTAAGTATCTGTGAGGCAGAATCGCTTCTTGTCTGATCTTGCATAAGTGCTTTATCACCTTGTCTCAAAAAAACTTCCTTTGAAAGCTCTATAATTAGAATAAGGGATATGTCTGACACTTCAAAGAACTGTTGGCTTGCTCTTTACTGCCAACTTCCTCAGTCCTGATCTTGTCTAGTAATTTTAGGAACAGGAAGTGATGCTTTTTCTTCTCCAGCAAAATTAAGTTTGAGGCTTCCAAGTCATCTGCCCAAATAGCCACGATCAGGCTTTTCTGCCGATCAAATAGAGTGCCATTTGAATGCCTATGTAAAAATAAAGGTGCTTAATATGTTGTCATCCTGCCATACTTGTTGAGGTAGAAAAAGATTGTTGTACTCACAATAAAGTATCCTAACTTAGAATTGGCCCAAAGATAACCTTTGTAACTCCTTAGATGGTGTTCTCTTCACTGGCGGGAAGGAAAAAAAATCCTTTTGTTATTTAACCCTCATACACCCTTCCTGTTGGTATCATGCTTCATCAGCTGACCTATATTTAAATTTTGAAGATGCAGAAAGCTGCAGTCTTCCTGAAAATTGTTATGCAGTGAAAAACAAATGTAATAGGGAGAATACTTATCTCCCCCTTTATTTTCCTTTTTGTGTGAAAAAAATCTGCCTGTAAGGAGAAATAGAAAAATAAGAACAAACAGTGTATTTCAATATTATCATACTTAGCGGTGCATATACGTCCATCATGCATGAGTGCACACATTCTCATCATGCACGGTCTATGCTCGTGTGGCAGCGTGCTAATTAATTTGTAAAGTACTGTCTGTGCTTGAAGTGAAAGAACCGCCTGTTCCAATTGCTTCATTTTCATGACCTGTGCGGACGACCATGTCTATAATAGTTAATAGATATGTCTATGTTATCACAACTTACAATCAAGTGGATACTAGAGATATTTCAGATTTTCAAACTGAGATTTAAATATTGTTGTAACATGCAGCCAACACTTCTCACTTGCCAGTGCAGTACTTCAATTTACGTATTCAAGCCCCATCTTTAAGCATTCCGATGTGCCATACGTGATCAGTTTTACCACACATTCATTCTCAATCATCCTTATCCAACTTGAGGGAACTAAAAGTATCAACAGGGTCTCGATGGGGTAGCCAGGTAGTACTGTGCTATTTGAGCAAAAAACAAACAAACACAAGAACTGCTACATAGGTGCCCGTTTTAATGTTTACGTGTCAGAATATCTAATTTTAGGTGCCCGCATTCATCACTTACTACTCTTCCGGTCCTGCCCTGTGAATCAACATACTTGGTGTGTTGGGTCCCCGGCTCGCACACCTCCAAGTACGGCACATTTCCTTTTATGCAGTGAAAGTTTTCTGCGTTAACCTGCTCACTGGGGGGAGGGCGATTGAAGGGGGCGGGGAGAAAGGCGCATCCGATACGCATCTGTACCCGGGCGTTTCCCGGAACTGTATTTTGCGGAATGGGAACAGTAGTTCCATTTTAAGCCATTTGTAGTATTTGGTCTTGAAATTATTTCACGAAGGGGTATTTTTGTTCGTTGATCACAACAACGATAAAGAAAAAGAGGGGGATATAACCAAGGATACACCCCACAACCATTTCCATAGCAGAACCCATACCAACAACAACCTTTTCAAGTACCACCCCAATTCTATGGCATGCCCTTCTACCAGCCCAACTTGAATCAACAGTATTTTTTAGGATGGGGCGGGAGAAGAGGCAGACTAGGCAGACGTACAAATCGAAGACTCTTATGGGAAGAAGACAAACGTATGAATACAAGAAGCCAGACACAGGACTAAGTAGCATGCCCAAGCTCAAGGTAGATCTGGTGGTGAATCTCACTAATGAAACACTGACCACAGCAGAATTGGAAGTACTCAACAAAGGCCAAGGGTTTTTTCCAACAACGCACATTGACAAGTTTAAGACACGCTGTGAAATCGGAGAGTTTTTCCGGAACATCCTTGTAAAAACTTCTTCGAGAGCAAACAAACATCAAACAGTGAAACTAGATATACCACACCACGTGAAAAATCCACCTTCCAACCAGTGCGGAGAACACCATTTAAGGAGTTACAAAGGTTATCTTTGAGCCAATTCTAGGTTAGGATACTTTATTGTGAGTACAGTTTATTTTGGGAGGAGGTATCCTTACCCTCATCTCTCTTACCCCTTTTACTGCCATATTTAGGTCACAGCAAAACATTGTTCCCGTTCGTGAAAATTGTTACTCTGCTTCGCACTATGTGTGGACTTTGCAGACACTTTAGATTAAGTAAATTTGTGTACTTTAATCTGTGAAATTTACTTCATTGTCCTGTATCTTGCTCTGCATACACCTGGAATTTACCTCAGAAGCTATAAGCCGCACCAAGGAGTCTTCCTGCCCTAGAGAACCTAATACTTTCCCTAGGGTTGTGCCTCCAAATGCAGTGCTGTAGCATTTGTTATTCAGAAAAGAAAGTCTCTCCCTCCCCCTTTCCATGATACTTGATCAATTATGCGCCCAAAAAACGCCTTTCCACTGTGCCACTTATTCACTGTGCATATTGCTGTATCTGTGAATTTGGATGCATTATTGACTCACTGGGCATTCAAGTATCTTCAATCCAACGTTGCATCGCCATGCTCAGCAAATCAACATGCTGTAGTCCTTCCTAATAAAGTCAATGCTGAAATCGGGGAGATTGAGAGGGAGAGAGTGGGAGAGCTGGGGAGGAAGCTATTCTAGGATGATCCGTGGCTGTGAGTCCTGATGTAGAATGTAGAATATAGGGGCCCAATAGTTCATAGAGTGGCTAACAAAATGTTGGCTGCAATTAGTTGGTAGCATTTAGCCAGTTGAATTCACTAACCGGGAGTGGTCAGATGCCGAACAGGGCAGTGCTATTGACCACCATCTTGGACATCTCTGGTGTGGTCAGACGTCTGAGCCGCAGAGAATGACCGGAGCATCATACACGGGCTTCCAGCTTGTTTCACAGTGCTATTGCTCACACCTTTTAAACTAACGGATCGTGGCCCCTGTAGCGATTTGTTGTAAACACCAATGATATTTGAGTTCCTCATTACATTTTTAGAAAATGATCAATTCATTCATTGATGAGATATTGGTATGGACACTGCAATATTCTTAGGACCTCTAGTTGCCTTAAAAGAGGGTAGTTATTTAAAAACAAGAAAGATGAATAATGTAATGAGTGTCCTTCAAGGACCTGGGAATGTTTGCTGAACATGTTCAGGTGACAAATATGTTAGACAAGTGTGCTGTTCTTCCCCCCAGGTTTGTCTGCCTATGTGTATCCTCGTATTAGATCCCAAATGAGATTTGAGACCTGTGAGTTGTGTGCATAATCCATATGCAGTGCATAGTTTGTAAAAAAATAAGTCCCAGTGGAGGCCCCTGCTTGCACTGCCAGTCATAGTACCAACACAACTACTAACCTTCACACTTTTATTAGTGTGACAATTCAGGCTATTCCAGGCCCAAAAGCTATAAGAGTGGGGTGGGTGGCAGGTATTAGTGATTTTTAATGTATATTACACAGTGCTTTTAATAGGGAGAAGAAGTTCAGGTACTCACTAAATTGAGCTATGACCCAGGGGGCAGGGTGAGGAGGCAGGTTTAGGGGTGAAGACAGGGGGCGGGGCTACTGGAAAACCTTTACTGTCAATTGGTGTGGTATTTAACAGGTGATGCATAGTGTGATAGTGGACTGCCATTCAGAGACAGCACATTTTCCAGTGTCATCGGGATCTGGATCCTCAATAAGTTGGCTAATCAGGTGGCAGGAGCACTCAATGACCTTAAGAACCAAGTACTGAGTTCTGGGCTATATCCTGGCATCTGGAAGATGGCCTCTATTCTTCCTCTTGTGAAAAAACCCTCTCTGGACCCTAAGTCGGTGGACAGCTATAGACCTATCTCCAGTCTCCCATTCCCGGCTAAGGTCCTAGAGAAGGCCATGAAGGCAGAGCTACAGACTTTTTTGGATGCTCATCAATTGCTGGATCCGACTCAGCATGGGTTCAGAGCACCGAGTCTGCACTGGTGGCAGCATCGGAGGAAATAAGATGGAGGGTGGACAATGGTGGCAAAGCGACACTAATCCTACTCGATTTCTCTGCCTTTGACATGGTCTACCATGTGCTCCTGAGAAAACGCCTGCATGGGCTGGGCTTCAAGAGCACAGCACTATCGTTGTTGAACTCCTTTCTTGAAATCAGGCAACAGTGGGTTGAGATGGGGGGTTAAATCATGTCCCTTCTCTCTCCCATGTGGGGTCCCACAGGGATCGGCTCTTAGTCCAATGCTTTTTAATGTTTATGTCACCTCTTTGGTACAGCTTATCTTGAATTTTGGCTTGTTCATGCTCTCTTACGCTGATGACGCACAGATTGTGGTGTCGATATCATCTAAGGGTGGGCGTAAAATCAGTTTCGCGGGCGAATTTGCGGATTTTCCGCGATTTCAAGATCCGCGAATCTCGCGAAATCGCGGTAAAATCCGCGAATCAGCGGGGACGAATTTTCAGCCAAGCAAGGGTTACAGGAGCAGGTGCAAAAGTTCAACCTAATTTATTTGTAACCTTTTACAAAAGGGTTACAAACAAATGAACTTCAACTTGGACACCTGCTGCTAATTGCTTCCTGGCGCCTCGTTGCCTACTTGCAACTATTCTCTGACCTTGCTCTGACCCTTGAAGCAGGGTCAGAGAATAGTTACAAGTAGGCAACGAGGCACCTGTCCAAGGAATTAAACCTCATCAGGAAGCATTTACAGATATAAAAAATAGGAAGAAGGGAGAGGATGGCAAATACACCCATTTTGAGTTGTCAGGAGGCGTTAAACTAAAAGAGACCTTTACAGCACAATTTTCATATGCATTTTGCTAAAAATAAAAAGCTGTATGTTCTGTAGGGGCAACTCAGGAATCTGGCCCTTCAGAGATACGGCCTCTCTTTCTTTCTCTCGTTCTCTCTCTCCCTCTCTCTTTCCCTCTCTTTCTCTCTCTTTCTATCTATCTATCTATCTATCTATCTATCTATCTATCTATCTATCTATCTATCTATCTATCTATCTATCTATCTCTCTCTCCCTCTCCCATAAACGACTCGCGAAGACGCAAAAAGCCCCGCGAACACGCAAAAAACCCCCACGAACACGCAAAAAAACAAAAATCCGCAAATTCGCACAAATTCGCAAATTTTGCAGGTCACGAATTCGCAAATCCGCAAATTCGCGGATCGCAAATTCGCAAAATTCGCCCATGCTTAGTATCATCACAGGTTGAAAATGACTCCAACAATTTCCGCATTTGCATGTCCGTGGTGCAGACTGAATGGAGGAGAACTGTCTAAAGCTAAACTCCGGGAAAACAGAGGTATTGATTTTTGGGAATGAAACCTCTTTCTGGAGCGCATCTTGGTGGCCCCAGATTGGGGGATTTACCAAAGCTGTGCTATTTTCTGCTACGGATTAAAAAAATAAATACTCCTGTTTATTCCTGCAGAACTTCAGAAGACAGTAATCTTGGCCTTAGTTGGGTTGAAGCTAGGTTACTGCAATACACTCTATCTAGCTATTCCGAAATACTTCATAACAAAATTGCAGTCTCTTTAAAATGCGATTGCCAGAACACTTTTGAACATCCCTAAGTTCAAACCGGTGTCGCATTTACGGCAGGGCCTGCACTGGTTCCCAGTGGAGAGGAGAATTTATTTCAAAACTCTGTGCCTAATGCATAAGGCACTTCATGGAACCGGCTCCCTCTATTTTCAGGAGCTATTTACATGGTAAACACTTATCAGAACGTTGATATCTAGCACAAAGCATAAGGTTCAGATTCCGAGAATCAAGCGATTAAAATGGGGCGGGAGGACTTTGACATTCCAGGGGGGGAAGTTATGAAATTCCCTCCCTCTGGCCCTCCGCTCCCAACACAGCCTGCAGCTGTTCAGAAAGCAGCTAAAGACATGGCTGTTTCTGCCGACTGAGCTCTAGTGTTTGGTCACCCACTTCCTGGGTCCCTGCCCCTTTTTCCATCTTGCTTCGCTCAGCGCTGAGACACCTTTGGTTATTGCTCGCTTTATAAAACCAATTCATTCAGTCATTCATTCATGATCCTTAAATTTGTACAGATGTAGGTTTACTGCAGGGGCGGCTCCTCCATGAGGGCTGAGGAGCGTCGCCCCACTGCTTTCTCGCAGTGCGAGAGGCAGAAACATAAAATGGTTTAGTTGCAGGTGGTGGTGCTCTGTGAGAGGGGGATAATTATGCCCACTCCTGAGGGCTCAATGACTGTATAGGCGGCCCCGTGGGGCTGCCCAAACCAGTCATGCACACTCTGCCTTTTCTCCTTGCAGGCAGCAATGCAGCCTACATGGAGAACATGGCCTCCCTTTAAGCCCGTGGCTGGGCTGCATCACCACCAATCACAAAGCTGCCATTACAGTTTTGGGATTGGCTTAGGGGAGGGGAGGGCGGCTGCCTGCTTCCTGTTCCTGACAGAGGGAGGAGAGTAGGAGCAGGCCCCGAGAAAACACAGGACCCGGACGGCGGACAGGTACGTTTTTATTTATTATTAAATAAAACCCCCCACCTTCTCCCCGTGAAGCCCCCCGCTCCCCCACCCGCAATTAATGCTTGCCCTCACTGGTTTCCTGACAAAAACTATGCAGCACACAAAGGATAATGTGTTGAATTGGGTATCAGCCAGTGGCTGAATGCATGGAAAAAAAATTGTCCAGAGGCCCGTGTTTGATCTATAAAATACATCAATAACATGGTTTCACTGCCTTTGTGGCCATGCACCTGCTGCACCACAGGAAGCTAGGCCCTGGCTCTAGAGAATATGTATCTTTTGCGCATCACCCAGGAGAGTATCATGTTTTTTTAAATCCTTTTAAATTCTTCAATGACACTCCAGAATAACAAAAGAACTGCTTCATTCGTCCTTTCTTGCTTCCAATTTTGAAATATTTGTACAGTTCGTTTACAGTAATTTATGCTTGAAAACTTTCAAAAATCCTCTCACTCTGCAATCAGGCAAATAAAAGTAAAAATCAAACCCCATGTTAAAAGAATAAGCAGCAATTTGGCAGATGGCATCACTTAACATTCAACCTCTGTCTGTAGCAAGAGGAAAAACAAAATTTAAAGGCATCTTTTTGCTCTTTCTTAACTCCAGCAAGGTTATTTTGGTTGTCACCGCTTATTAACAACGTCTTTGCCGCTTCTTGGTGAAAGGGGATAATCTGGCAACAAATGTAAAAAAACACCAGCCGTCAATAATAAAACGAATTGTTCCCACTGAGCACCAGCATTGGCTTCGGTGAAAGTGGTCTAACTTACCTTTTTCTATCTCCTGAAAATCTTTGCAGTAGGCAGAGTTGCACTGGGGTCAGAGGGCCCCACGGCCAGAGAGTTCGCAGTAGCAGAGAGACCGAGCACTGCAGGGTCCCGAGCATATGTAGAGAGTCCATCAGGGTAGAGGCCTCCTCCAATCTCACCTGGGCTCCAGTGAGGCCACTCAGGCCATCTTCCCCCTCCCCCTGCCCCTCATGGGCTCAATGTCCCAGCTCAGCAAGGGGCAAAGGACACTGTCAGACCCCAGTGGCAGGCTAATGTATTAAAATGATCCATCTCATGTCCTGGGTCCTCAGCAAAAATGTGGATGGATGGGGGGGCCCAACTGCAAGAATCTTATCCTTGTTTCCTGGGTCCCGGATGGTGCTGGATGCATGAATCTGGTCCTGGGCTCCTGGTGGCACTTGGAGGAAAACTTGCTTCGCAGGTGCTGCTCCTGCCTGGCTTTTTTTGTCAATGTTCCTCACAGCTGTATGGCAAACAAGGAAGGGAACACCATTGTAAACTGCATTTTTAAAGGGCTTCCAATTCCTTCCCGCCACAAAGTGATGGGGTGGTGACTTCACAGTTTTTGCTGATGGCAAGATCATGATATGCATTAAAGTGGTCCCAGTGTATTAGCGACTTTCCCATAAAAGGGAAAACACAAATAAAGAAAATATTCAACAGTTTCAAAATGAAGGCACAAACAGTAAATTTCCACCAATGCTATTTAATCACATTGGGAATGAGCTTTTCATGTAGATAGAAATTCATGGGAAAACAACCTAAAGGGCTATCACATTTACATGAGTGGTGACCAGAGAAGGGAGAGGGAGTGTAAGATGGTAAGTGATGGGAGAGAAAGTTTGGTGGTGGTGACACAATATCACAAACAGTTCAGGTATATGTTGATTATATACCGCATAGCCAAAATCAAAACATTATATACATATTTGCCATATAACACATGAGGTCACAGTTTATTTATCACTGTCGATCAGGTATTGGCGGGTGTTCTAAAGTCGACGTTTCGACCCCTTTTCTGTAGGTATCTTGAACCTTACTAGTGGGGTCTTCATCAGGAAAAGAGTGAAGTGGTAGGAGCTGGGGACACCTAAAGAAAGGACGGTGTATCAGTACCTGACTACAAACTAAAAAACTAAAATAAAGTCCCAGGGTTCTGGGCAGGGTTAATCCACATTACCATAAGTGTTGCGGCGGGGGGGGGGGGATGTTTGCTCAAAATCCAATCGTGGAGAAACAGGGGCTCCAAGGCTCTTCAAGGTACGGTGTCTGTAGGAGTAAGGCGTCACCTGCGTAATAGAGGTGACCATTAGATAAAAATGAATTGGCAAATAACGAAGGTACATCTCCGCATTAATGGGACCACTGTGCACTTACTGAATGTGCGACTGTGGTGTGCACAGTTGCATTCTTGTGATGAGAATCCTTCTCACTAGGGCAGATTAGTCCCGAAGAGTCAGTGTAAATGAAATACAATCCTGAGTCAATCATAGAAAGTACACAGGATGAATCTGGGGAGGAGCAGAAAGGAAAAACCAGCTAAGAAAACCAAGTCAAAAATGGAAAATGGTGATTGCTCGGAAGCTAACACCCTCGCGGTGGTGATTAAAGATGATGGTGAGTGAAAATGGTTCAAGCATCGCAGGTGCATGAAACATGTGAGTGCAATATCGTCTTCCATTACACCAGCAATGGGCGCATACGGGTCAATAAATCAGCTCACATAGAGCGGACTGTGTGGCAATAATGTTAAATAAAGCTGACACACAAGAAACTCGTGGTGTTGTGACCGGTATATTTTAGAAAATAGTGGATGGTTGGTCTCGCTAGGCAATCGAAATTTGTGCTCATCGCCGTGGTCGGTTGCTCAAGTGAATGACAAATGAAAACGGGCGGGTGATTTGAAGAAGCGGTTCAACAAAGGAACTGACATAGCGAAATGCAGAGTGACTCGGTTGACAGGAAGCGGATGATTTAAAAACAGTTTCGCAAATCACCAGACATAGCGGTTAATATTCCCTTGTGAACCTGGTTGGGGAATGAAACACATCGGTCAAGAACTGTAATATCACTTAAGGTACTAGCGTTATAGTGCCTGGACCTATGGTGCTGTCGTGTCAGAGAGATTTAGAGACGTGGTTTTCAAGCAAAGAAACACAGCGGCAGTAAAGGCTTACCCGATCGGCAACTGGACAGCGTCTTTGGAAACAGCCAGTGCTCGGCGTACTGCTGTTAAAAATACTGGGAGAGCTACGCTGCAGGCGGGCATGCGAGCACCATGCGTTAGGCGACAGGAATGGATCAACAGTGAAAAAAGACTAAACCCTCGAAGAGCTAGGGCTGATTACATTGGTTGGGGAAATCAATTGAGGAACAGCATACCAGCATTAATATTAATATATGCCATAAAATGAGGGTTAATAATATCGGTTGGGGAAATCAAATGAGGATCGACATAATGATGGCAAGATGATGGTCATTGCCAGTGTGAAATGCTAATCATGTAACATATACTGCAGAGTAGTAATGGTGTGCATGCTTACATGATGGCGCATGCTCACATGATGACTATTTCTTAGGGAAATCCCAACATGCTGCATTGAGTTCCAGGATTCTTCCTTGGCACGGAGAAGTTCCAGTACCCAGAGGGGAAAAATCAGAAGTGCTGGTACTAGTGAGACCCGGCCCCGTTAAAGGACTGATATTAAGTCAATCACAACTGTTATTGTACTCCTCTCTATATTAGACAACAGCGCCACCTTGTGGCAAAATGTCATAAGAGCCGGTGTTGACAATTAAGTGCCACCGGCTCAAATTAAGCACTGCCCATATGTATTTCTGCTAGCATGACTAAATCTCCACTCTAGTTCATCTTTGATTCCATTTATTCTACCAATGTTAGCTATTTTTCTGTCTGTGCCATTAGGACATTATACATCAACAATTGTATTGAATCTCTTGTGCGCATGAAGAATTTCCTCTGACACACCAGAGAAAATTGTTTGGTGAAATTTGCAATGGATAATTTCACTAATAAATGTGAAAAATCTCCTGAAATTAGTGCGATCTATCTAATCCAGACCTTGCATCATGAATGAGACCCTATGTATGAGTTTGCTAATCTTGTACCTATAGATACGTTTTTTTAATTGTCATACATTTGGGTAAATGTGTAATGTAGGACAGTCAAATCTGTCATATACAGTGTAACTTGTAAAAAGCTGCTCGGAACATACACAAGTTACATTTTAACCAGTTACTAAATTAGAGTTTGCTCTAATAAAGATAGAGGATTGTACTATTTATTGTAAATGTGCTACACAAACCTTAAACATTTTTAGAGTTTAGGTCTGATAAACTAAGAGACACGTCATAAAAAGAAGGCATAAACTGTGCACCATTTTGAAACTTGTCTCCGAATCTGCAATACAACCAATTTACTAATAGCATAAAATCTCCAGTCGTGCATGGTTCCAGAAAAACCTGCCTATGAATTGTTACCTTGGTATGTTACTAACACAGGAATGGCGGCCTGCAACGAACAGCCAGGGCCGGTCGGGGCAACCGCTGCCACAGCTCTGGGTGCTGACTTTGGGTGAGGGCGCCCTATTTATAAGTATATTATTCTTTTTTAAGCACCTGCTGCCACGTTTCCTACCCTCAGCAAATTTCAGGCAACAATACAAATGTTGAGATAACTTTGGTGATTCATGTTCTTGCTGGAGAGAGATCAGAGTTTTGTTTAGTTCAAGTTCATCATAAGGTAGTGCGGAGGGTTATTATGCCTGCTGCAACAAATGTGTACCCTGCAGATCACAAAGGGCGCATAATATAAATAGGCCAAAGGGTTACTGCTTTGTCAGAGAGATACTTTTGTTACTTGCAGTTTATAAGCCAACAGTTAGCTACTAACTGACATCAAAAAGGTGCATGCAAACTGCAAGGCATTATCCTAATGTTGTAAAAGGTGTAGAACCTCCAACCCTGGTGTTTTGTTTTAAATGCAGAGTTTCAGCTTCTCCAGACCAAGCACTCTTAAACTATACTGCCTACCAGTATGGATGACATGTGACTCCTATACCTTGTAGTCCTCTGTCTTATGTAACATTTCCAATGCATTGATGTACATATGTATAATTGATTGTCTCTATTTAATGGGTGTGTGTGATGTAAAGTGCTCTGACACCCTACACTGGTATGAGTGGCGCTATAAAACTAATTAAATGCATCTAGGAGTGGTTATGGAGACTTGACAGGATGGCGGTGAGAGAATCCATGGTGAAAGTGGTAATTGGTGGGCGCCAACAAACAATGTCGCACTGGGAGCCACCAGTACTAAAGTCAGCCCATGGAACAGAAGACCACCATCGCCATGTTGGCTTTCCCAAACTGGTAAGAAGCCAATGTTTCTCAAAAGAACTTGTGCTGTTTAAAAAAAATATCCATTTGGAAATACACTGGGAGAACAGGCTATGGTTCCCTGGACACTCCCTACTCCCTTCCCCTGAGGTTGAGAGACAAGATTCCCAGGGGGACATCTTCCTATGTTGGAAGCAGTTTCCACCACCATTGGGATTCCAAATGGATTGGAATACCCATTTTGAGGGTGGGAAAGCCTTGTCTGGCTCTTTATAATTTTTCTTTCGCATGGTTTGCACTATAGCTGACCCTTATATGACATTTCACTGCGGGGCAATCTCCGACTCACTCTTGATGCTTGTGTTTGCCCTAAGCCTTAGGGCAAGCACAATCATCAATCACTAGGGCCTAAGGTGATTTAAGTTTTTTTTTTAAGGAAGGCGCCCATCTGTATCCCCACTCCCCTTGCAAGTGCGAACCAGAAGCGCTAGCATTTTCCTCACTCACCTGGATATTGGTACTCCCCAGGCACTCATTCACACGTTTGAGCTCTGGTCAGCTAGTATTTCTGTTCATACAATCATAGAAAACCTCCATTGTAATTAATATACTTGTTGCAGAATTCCCTGATGAAGGGCTATTGTTTAGATCCCGAAATGTAATGGGAACCGATGAAACCTGTTTCTGTATGCTGAATTCAAGCAACATTTCATTTCTTCCACATTAGAATTGATCTGCTATGACGATGGAATAAACAACGCAGATTACCAACCACTGAAGCTTTAGACAATTTTCTTGAACTTTCTTGATGCAACTGATGAAGTTCTTTGATTAACAACGTTTCATTGTATTTACATACAACGCTATTTTTAATAATTTTCATACTGATGGTTGTACACTGATACGTGACACATTCGTGGAGCACTGGGTTAACCTAGATTTTCATCTAGGTATCTTTCTCTTCATTTTGAACCAGGCGGCTTGCAGAAGCCCTTGCTTGGTGCACACGTGATTAAGTTAACGATGTTAATTTTGTTAGATCGTTGATATAAAGTTTTGAATTCGTTTCCTGAGTGCACATAGCGCTGCATTTACTTACTTGTAACTTTCCAAAAGAGGCATTTCCAGAATTGTAGCATGAAATCTGACTTTACCTTTAAAGATGATTTTAAATTATAATTAATTTGAGTCTAAATAGCAGAGATCTATCTGCTTATTAAATGTAATAAGGTAACCCAAGGGAGGTCAGTGGGTGAGATAGGCAATTCAACAGTGAAAGATGACTGTAGGTATTTTTCAATGCTATGACATGTAAAACATTAACACATGTGCTACATTTTAAATAAAATGCACTCTGCCCTTTGAGCCTTTAGTGCCTACCTTAGGGATGACTTCTAACCTTAATAAAGATGGTTTAGGCTTGCAAAAAGTTTATTTTCGTCAGGTCGAAATGGTAGTTTTAATCTACACTACTGGCTGCGGTAGCAGACTTGAGACATGTTTTAAAAGGCTTCCTTAGTAGGTGTTAAAGTGAGTGCTGCAGATCCTCTAGTGCCATTTACTAGGGACTTACAAGTCAATTAAATGTGCTAATTAGGTGTAGTCCAATTTTACCATGTTTTGAGAGGGAGAGAGAGAGAGAGCACAAGCACTTTAGCACTGTTTTGCAGTGGTAGAGTGCACAGAGTCCTAAAAGCCAACAAAAGCGGGTTCCACATAGAAAGAGAGTGAAGGCAAACATTTTGGGGTAACCCTGCAGAGAGAACCAGGCCCAACAGCTACTGCCTTAACCAGGAGGTAAATGACAAGAGCACACTGTGGCAGCAACCTGTTATGTGTTTAGTAGTGATCAGTAGTGTGAACAGGCCATTTTATCTGTGTGACAGGAGTGGTGCTTAGGGGCCCATTAAAGTCAAGTTCTGCTGCTGTATACTTCCGTCGCCCTTGGCCTACATGGGGATTGTGTGCAGTGTAAGACTGCGTGTGCTATTTGCATGTGCATGCTTGGTTGTATGTGTCACTGTGCACAATATATAACATGGAGGCTGCGGGTTCCATTTTGGAAGCCCAGGCCTAGATATGCAAGTGGAGGCGATGACTGCAACCTGCAGAGAGGAGATGTGAATTGCTAACTTTCCTGACATCTAGGGAAGGAACACACACACTGGTGGAAGATGAGCAGAGCATCCTCTGTGCACATCAAATGTCTATTTGATTCCAGAAAGTTACTGGTCAGTGGGGCTAAAGCTCATTGTCAGGGAACGTGTGGGTCTAATAAGGTTGGCACTGTAGGACCAGAAAATCATGAAAAAGGTGAAGGCTTAGACCTTTGAACCTCTATGTCACATATTGCAGTGTAGGCTGACAGCCAAGTGTGATCAATGGTTAGTCCCTTGGCCTGTGTTGTGGGTCAATAAACGTTTGAGGCAGCTCTGCTAGGGAAGGCTATCCCTTTGGCAAAAAACAGGGCAGAGGAAAGGGCACTTCAAAGAAGTCAATACTCACAACAAAAAAAATCAAAGGAGCAGACACCAAATAACATCTGGGTCTGGATTTAGACTATACATGTGGGAGTGATGGAGCAAGGATTCGCACGTAAAGCGACTTGCTCCCACTCATGAACCTCGTTTAATGTATAATCATATTAATCCAACTGTTCGTCATTCATTTTGCATTTTTTCCCAACACGCGGGGGTACCCGAGAGGCTTGCCTGTGTGTCTTTTCATACTAACAAAGCTTGCACTAGAAGAAACGGCTGCTTCGCTGAAATTCAGTCTGCGCATGCGTCGGTCATACCCATGTGATGTGACGCACTCGCATTCTGGAGGGAATCTGTGCTCATGCGCACTGTTTCAAATATGGCCGCTTGTCTCTCACCACGCTCTATTTATTTATTTATTTATTTATTTAGCGTGTTTATAAAGCGCTAGAATAGACTCCCTAGGGAGTATCTCCGCGCTATATGACTGCCAAGATCTGCAGGAGATCGAATTACATGACTGCACTCTAATTCTAAACTATACGGTTAAGGCCTGGAACAAGAACGTCTTCAGCTTTTTCCTAAAGGCCAGATGGTTTTCAAGCTGCCTAAGCTGGAGAGGAAGGCCATTCCATATCTTCGGTCCCCTTACCGACAGAGCCTTACCCCCTTGCCTTGCCCGCTTGATCCTATGAATCGTAAGAAGCAGTTGGTCACTGGACCGTAGAGCACGGGAAGGGACATACGGCACAAACTTGTCTGCCAGATAAGAGGGACCCAAACCATGAAGTCCTTTGTGCACCGTACAACAGATTTTAAAGATGACTCTCTGGCGAATGGAAAGCCAATGAAGCCTGGCAAGAAGTGGTTTTGATGGTGTTCTGGGAGGGGCATTTACTACCAGCCTAGCTGCAGTGTTTTGCACGACCTGTAACCTGTCCAGATCCTCCTCATTAGCTGACAACAGGAGGCCATTACAATAGTCGAGACGACTAATAACCAGCGCCTGGACCAGGGTCTTTCTAATGGTGTCTGGAAGCAGTGGAAAAACTCTGCGCAGCAATCCTATGGTCCGAAAACAAGACCCAACAAGGTTGGTAACATGCTGCTTCAGGCTGAGTTCTTGTTCCAGGCGGACCCCTAGATTCTTAACTATCTGCTTAGGCTCAGGGACTGGGCCAAGATCTAAAGGCCACCAGTCAGGAGCCCAGCAGATTTTAGCCTCACCGAAAAGCATAACCTCTGTCTTTGAAACATTGCACTGCAGCATGTTCAAAGACATCCATTGGGAAACTGTTCTCATCCCCTCAGAGAAAGAATGTAATACCTCTGGAGTTAGATGGTCAAAGGGAAAGAGCAGCTGGGTATCGTCAGCATATGACACTGGGCAAAAACCAAAGGCTCTCAGGATATTCGCCAGGGGGGCTACATAGATGTTGAATAATGTAGGGCTCAAACAAGAGCCCTGTGGCACCTCCTTAGTAATCCTGGTCTCCTTGGATCGAAAATCTCCCATGGTGACACATTGGGTTCGATCCAAAAGAAAGCTCTTTAGCCAGTCCAGTGCCATGCCCCCTAGTCCACTCCCAGTCAGACGCTCGACCAAAATTTCATGTGAGATGGTATCAAAAGCTGCCGATAAATCTAGCAGCACCAGGACAGCTGATGTTCCCTTGTCCTGGAGCATGCGTAGATCATCGGTAATCGACAGCAATGCTGTTTCAGTACTGTATTTTGGTCGAAAGCCCGACTGAGATGGATCTAGTGCACCAGTGAGTTCCAGGTGATTAGACAGGTGCTTGTTGACGTGCTTTTCTATGAGCTTGCCCAAGAAAGGTAACAGGGAAATGGGTCTCAAATTGGACATATCAGCCCACGCAGTGGCGGTGTTCTTGCGGATGGGTCGCACTTGGGCTCTCTTCCACTCTAAAGGGACACAGCCTGTGTCCAAAGAGAGGTTGATCAAACTTTGGATTTCTGGTGCTAATATGCTCCTCACTGAAATCATCACTCTCGGTGGAAGCTGATCCATAGGACTTCCACTTTTTTTATAGTTGTAATGAGTCCCTCCACTTCAACCAAACTGATGTTCGGAAAATCAGTTAAAGTGGAGGCGGGGACCTTTTTACTCGCTGGGGCCCCAGTGGGAAAGATGGCCTGTCCAATGGAGGCTATGGAGGCATGAATTTTATCATAGATGATTTCGATCTTATTCGTGAAGAAATAAGAAATATCATCACAAAGTTGTTGAGATGAAGAGTCAACACTCTCACATGCTGCCGGCTTCAGAAAGGAGTTCAGTATCTGGTACAGCATCCTCGGCGCATTTCCTACTGCCTCTAGTTGTGAGGTGATATGTTGCTTACGGGCTGTTCGAATATCTTTATGATATAGTTTTAGCACCCTCTGATACTCCTCTTTATCTGACTCTATGCTTGCAACCGCTGCTTTCGCCTATCTGTCTTTTCGCACTAAAATGTAATACTATAGAAGTTATAAAGTAAGGGGTGTGTTTAGTTTTAGCCTGGTATACAGTGTGATCATTTTATGCAAGACTCTAATTTGTTTTCGCTTACTTTTCATGTATCGTGTCTCTGGGGCTGGGAAATCGGGAGTGGAGCCATACTTGAGGCTCTGCTGGGCTCCGTCATGTGACCGGGGAAAAACTCCACTGCGCAGAAGCTGAAACAAGCCAGCTGGCTCCTGAAGCCCAATGCGCCTGAGAAAGCTCCTCCGAGAGACAGAATCTCACCTTGAAAGAATCAACACTGTTACTACCTACTATGAACTGCATTGTAGTACTGTATTTTCTATGATGGGAACGTGAACCCAAGGGACGGATAATGAAAATTAAATATGCATTATGTGAACTCTGAATTCTAGGAGGTGACATTGTCCAGGCCACCTCTTTTGACCAATCATAACATGGGAAGCTGTCACT
The DNA here is from genome assembly GCF_964263255.1 of Lissotriton vulgaris. Classification (NCBI taxonomy): domain Eukaryota; kingdom Metazoa; phylum Chordata; class Amphibia; order Caudata; family Salamandridae; genus Lissotriton; species Lissotriton vulgaris. Next base: position 5,744,102 of record NC_141686.1, read on the forward strand.
TGCAACATTGGTGGGTGGTCTAAGGGTCCCCAAAGAGTATAACTGCCCTAGTTTAGCTTAGGAAAATTGTCCGACTTGTCCGAATAGCAGACCTGTCACTGACCCTACGAACTCTATAGGTGATCCAATCTTGAGTGCTGCGGAGCACTCTGTCCATACTTTCCACAAACTCCTAGGGGTGGAAATAGTCTTAAGTGCTGGCGGAGCACTTTGCTGGGAAATTCGAAAACCCAATCGGGGTTACTGGCGGATTACTTGCAGAAAGGGGCAACGCAGGTGTTTGCTTCTGAAGCTGTGGGTGTTGGTCGAGCCTTGGTGGGTCCAGTCCTGTACCTAATCCTGAGGGGTATCCTGTCCCGACTGTTCGTGAGCTGTACCTTCTCGCATTCTGGCATTCCTTTTCTGAGGGTGCTTGTCCCCATCCTTCCAAACTGACCCGTGGCCAGGGTTGGTCTTCATTCTGAACTAGGTAATTATCAGACTGTGGGTTTGCGTCTCTCTCTCTCTCTCTCTCTCTCTCTCTCTCTCTTCATTTTCTTAATAAAGCACTCTTGCCTGTGATATTGCTCTATCACCTTGAAAAGCGAGTTATATGCAATTGTTTATTAGATTGTTCCACTTCTCTCCCCACCTTTAGAGAATTGCCAAACTGTCATATTTCATTAGTATATTCCCGTTTACCCTTTTCCCTTAGTATGATTGCCGTGAACTTAGTAAGATAGCATAGATAAATGGTATAGTTCCCGTTCTTATCCCAGGTCCTAGTGTGACATTGCAGTGATTAGTTGGTTCCTAATACTCTTACCCATAGTGTTCCCATATACTCAAATGGTCCTTGCTTTAATTCACGGATATATTCTGGTTGTGATTTTAATGCTTGATGTGTTACTTTGCATTCTGCTAATTCTGACATATTCACTTTGAGATTTTCTATAAACTCTTAAACTTATCAGGTGTCTGTGGTTATTTTATGGTACAGTGTGGACAATGTATTTTGGATTATAAGGTGTATTCTTTTCTAGGACCTCTGTCACCTGTCCCCTGATAGCTCCTGATCCGTCTGGAGTAACGTGCCTGTGGTAAGTCAGGTACCGGATCAGCAGTGGTGAGAAGTCACCCCCCGAATTACTCATAGTAGCGTGTATAATCTCACCCGGTTCACGCCAAACACGAGTCATTGGTTTAAATGTGCACGCCAGGGCCCATTGCGTGTGAGAATTAGGAAACCCAGTGACCCGGGTGAGCTGCGCGCTCTATCAGTAATTTTCTGGTTAGCAGAGGATGGTTAGGACTAGTTAAGATAGGTAGACAGGGTAATTGAACAACAAACCGTGAAAATAAAATGTGCTGCTGATTTTCTACTGTATTGGTTCAAATTTTGAAATGTTTTAAGGATTTATATATGATTTTTGCATTGCTGCTATAAATGTTACATGTCATATTAACCCAGAACTGTTTGTAAGCGTTCAGTGTAGTCTGAATCCCCGGGGAAGTATATAGCTGACGGTGAGTAGAATCCGATCAGCTGGAAAAGTCACTGGTTTCGAGTCATTAGTGTAGGGTGAAGAAATACCTGGAAACACTAATTAGGATCTTTTTCATATCTGAATAATTGATAGCCACGAGTCCTTTGTATAAAACTTCCCTTGTGATATCACCTAGAAAGGGTCACATGTGGGAGGAGTAATAGGGTCTCCGAGGCTTGTCTGGTAAGTAAGATAGTTCGCTGGTGAAATCCTGGCTCAGTACATATCCCCGACTAAGGTGGATGAGTCAGAAGAATAACGGGTTCTATGTTACTAGTGTGAAGGGACAGGCAAAGAAGTCTATCCAGAGTGAATGAAAAGTAGACAGAAGTGGTTTACTTGTAGTGAGAGAAAAATTTTCTACTTATTTAGAACACTCAAACATAGTGGCAGACGTTGTGTGTTAGTTACTAAGTTCTGCACTCGCACTTTAGGAAGAGTTAAAAGTTTCCGTTACCTTGTGAAGGAGGGAGTCGGGCGGAAGGCTGCTCTGACGTCACTCCGTGCCGCGCTGGTATTGGTCAGAACAGCGGGTGTGTAGTGAAGCCGAATTTGTAAGGGAGGGGTGAGTGCCGGAGCGTGGGACTTGCTCTCGCGAAAGGCCGCGCACCCATTGGACAAGGATTTTTTTGTATTCGCAGAATTGATTGGTTTCCACAAAATAAGAGTTGCGCTAGCATTGGAAGTACAAAAGTAAACAAAATTAATCAGGCCGAGTTAGAAGCGAGCCTGGAAAGGCACATGTGGTATCCTGAGTTCTTACCTAATCCACAGAACTCAGGCTTCTATAAGGAACAGATCTTACGAGGTAGACCACACATGATGTATGGAATAAAGAGAAAAATGTCATTTGCTGACAAGGTAAAGAATTTCTTTAAAACAGACAAACCCATTAGAACAAGAGAGGGTGTGATCATTCCTCCACCGAATACTCCTGCTTCATTCATGATGTTTGAAAAGGGATATCATACCTGTGTGTGGCTAGAAAATTGGGCAAAATATACTGCAGATGACGGAGTTCTAGCCTTTCCTATTAATGGTACCTTTAATGGTAGGATCCTGTTTAACTTAAGGACCCGCATGAATGAATTGCATCCCAGACCCAGATTGACCCAGTACGAAGCCTTAGAGGAGAGGGAGATTGAGGCTTTGGAGAGGGATAGACCCCGGATGGACAAGGGAGTGAGTAAATGGTATCCGAGGGTCCATAGGGAAACCAAAGAGCAGAAAATGAAACATTGGAGGCAGAGCATGATGACAGAGGGATTGTTTCCAATGATGGGGGTATCAGAACCAGGAAAAGGAAAGAGTAAAGAAAAGACCCATCACACTATGCCCATAGGGGACTCAGAAGATGAGCACCTAGAGGATTTATTGATGAAAAACCCCCCTCCCTATGCAGCTGAGTCTGAGCCTTTAAGTTCACCAAACCCGTTTGCCAAATATCCCAGGTGTCGGAGGGATAGCGAAACAGATGGAACAGGTACAGACAGTAAAACCAGTGAAGGGGATGGGTTTTGCAGACCAAAATCCGCGGTCCCGAATTATCAGCCGTTTGGAGAGGGGCCACCACGATTGGTTACTCCAACTGCCCCAAGTATTTACCCTCCCTTGGTACCTCAAGTATTGCATGATAATTCCGCAGAAAAGGTTTTACGAGAACAAGAAAAGGAAGCCCTGGCCAGGCAGCGAGATGATTTAGTCCGGACCATAGCCCAGATACATCCCCACCCAGACTCCTTGACTATCCCAGTAACCATTGGACCCGCTATTCCTCTTTATAGGGATAACCTGGCTAGTCCTCGTCCTCCTGTTATCTCCCCAATACTGCCTACTCCTAGCATCCCTCCCCCGAGGAAGGAAGTATTCATAGATGATGATCAGGAGAGTGAATGTGAATCTGTGGTCCTGATGGACTTACCCATTAGAGAGCCTAGGACTAGTATGTCGGGGGCAAGAAGTCAGATTAGACCAAAAGAGGTGTTGATTGAAGGTGCATCTGGGGTTAGGAGTGCCACCGTAGTGTCACCCGAAGAATTAGACAGGTGGACCAAAGAATTGGAAAAAGAAACCACTCCCCAACCCAGACCACTAGAAATTTATAAACTAAGGATAGAAATAGAAGAAATGATGGCTGGAAACGTAGGAGTAGAGCGCCTAAACTCGTACAGTGAAGAAGAGTTACTGTTTATCAGTAAAAATCTTACCCGAAGTGCTAGGTTGCTCCATGAAAGGATAATGGACACAGCCTCAGAAATGGGAATCGATGTCAGTCGCTCCAAAATCCTTCAGAAACCCTACAGAGTAGACTTTTCAGACAAAGATTTAGAAAGCTTGAATGTGGTGGGAAAACAGATCCAAATCAAGGAATTACTGAAGCTATTGCAGGAATGGGGAGAAGTGGGGAAATGGAAAACCCGGTGGGCAAAGAAAAAGGAAGCTAAATCACAGGCTTCAGAATTCGTGTTGAAAGAAGTAAACCCGACAGAAAAATTGTGTCCCATGAGAGAGGTCCCGGGAGGGAAATATGTCCATGTCCCTTGGTCCCGACAGGATATTGTGTCATTTACAAATGACTTCCCGAAATTACGGGAGAAGCCTGTTGATTGGTACAGGCAGGTAGAACGCTTCATAAAAGTACAGAAATGCCTCTTGAAAGACCTGGATGGGTTTTTCGACATTGTGGTCCCTGTAGACCTATGGACCAAATGTAAAATAGAAATTGATTGGCCTAATGAGGAATATCCCAGAGATCAGAAAACAGGAGCTCCCTCACCTGATGTAATGAGGAAATATGACCAGGTCATACAGTACCTCAAGAAAAAGGTGCCCGCAAAAGAGACCGATTGGACCAGAATAGATAGAACCACCCAAGAACGTGATGAGACTGTACATTCCTTTTATGAAAGGTTACTGCAAGTATTCAAGACTTACAGTGGTATTGATAATGTGGACATGAAAGACATGACCCATTTCAGTTACAGATTCGTACTAGGATTAAGGCCTGAAATATCTCAATGGATCCGAGACAATAAAATAAGTTGGCAGGGAAAACCCATAGATGATGTCCTGAAGTATGCAAAATACTGTGAGGATGAAATCGAAAATAAAAAGAAGGCTCTCAAGGAGAAGGTGATGTGGGCACAAGTAAAATTGGCTGAACAGCAGGAAAAACAGTTAAGTAAATTGAATTCTAGTAATAATGCACAGAATGCCACTGCTGGGGGAGGAGGGAAGCCCCGGGCCAAATCAAGTCGGGAAGAGGCTATGAAAAAGTTCCCCTGCCACGGGTGTGGCCAGATAGGGCATTGGAGAGACGAGTGTCCACACCTGCAGGCCGGTAACGCCCCTGTAAATGGTTTAAATCCACAGGTGCAGAAAGAGGGGACGAAAAGGAACCAGCAACAGGTAAAGCTACCTCCAGTACCTCGCGCTCCTAGACAGAATTATAAGAACCAGGGCCAGCAGAATGAAAGGGCAGAGATATGGGAGGAAGAGAATGGAAGCAATGCAGCAATTCCACAGTACCTGTTGAGTGATTCTTTCCTCTGTGATGAACAAGATTGACGGGGCCTGAGGGGGGAGGACAAGGAGTGCGTGCTTGGCGCCTCCTTACCGGTAGACCAGACTGGACCATACATTGAAGGGAAGGTTGAGGGAAAAGACATCACCTTTCTGTTGGACACTGGTGCTACCCGATCCACTGTGAGAACAGTGGATGTTCCTAACCTACCCCTCTCGGGAGAAGCTATCCAAGTAGTGGGCGTCTCAGATCAGATAATAAGTACTCCAGTAACCGAGCCTATGGAAATCTCCATACGAAACTTTAAAGAAATGCACAGATTTGTGGTCTGTGATTCCAGTCCCGTGAACCTGTTAGGTCGCGATTTACTGTGCAAAATGAACTGTACCATCTATTGCTCATCAAAGGGTGTCGAGGTTCAGACCCCCGATGAAGATGGTTTGTACAAACTAATGCTAGTAAGACCCGATGCTGACATCAAAACCTTGTCAATCGAAGACTTGCCTGAAGAACTGCAGTTAAGAGTAGTTCCAGAAGTGTGGGATTTCTCAGGAAAGGATGTAGGCTTAATGGCAAATGTGGACCCAGTTAAAATAGCCATAAAGACAAATGCAGTATATCCAAAAACAAGACAGTACAAAATGAGTGCAGAAGTAAAGGCAGGAGTCGCAACTGAAATTACCCGATTACTCGAAGCAGAAATCATAGAAGAAGTAATGAGCAGTCCCTGCAATTCTCCTATCATTGGGATTAAAAAGCCTAGTGGGAAGTACCGAGTAGTGCAGGACCTGCGCAAGGTAAACCAAATTGTTGTACCTTGCTGCCCCATTGTGCCCAATCCCGCAGTGATCCTGTATCAGATTCCTTGGAACGCAGAATGGTTCACTGTCATTGATCTGTGCCATGCATTCTTTTCCATCCCATTGCACCCAGAAAGCAAGTTCCTTTTCAGTTTTGAATTTGACAGTCATATCTGTCTGGAATCGCGTCCCCCAGGGGTACACTGAAAGTCCTTCGATTTTCAACCAGATATTAAAAAAATGTCTTGAGACTCTAATATTGCCTGGAGAGTCTGTTTTGGTGCAGTACATAGATGACCTTCTAGTGGCATCCAAAACTCAAAATGACTGTATCACCGACACCATTGCCTTGCTGAATCACCTAGGAAAGGGAGGACATAAAGTATCCCCTGACAAATTGCAGTTCTGTAAGAACTCAGTAAAATATCTGGGGCACCAGATAGAGAAAGGGATCCGAAAGGTCACCACAGAAAGGATCAAGATAATTAAAGCAATGGACCTACCCCGAACTCAGAAAGAGGTGAGGATGTTTCTAGGAGTTGTGGGGTACTGCAGACAGTGGATTGTGGGTTTCGCAAATCTAGCCAAACCTTTGATAAAAATGACCAGGAAAGGAGTGGAGGACCCAGTCGGTTGGGACAGCGAAAGCATGTCCGCATGGGTAACTTTGCGAAATTGTCTATGCACCGCACCTGCATTAGGTATGCCAGACTTTTCCAAGCGGTTCGAACTATTCTGTGACACAAGAGAAAATTGCGCACTCTCAGTCTTGACCCAGGAGCATGGGCTGGTCAGGCGTCCTGTAGCATATTTCTCCGCCACTTTAGATCCGGTGGCTGCTGGTCTGCCCGGTAGCTGCTACTTGTGTCAGCCTGGAACAGAGTGAAAATATTGTAATGGGACATCCTGTCACTGTGTATGTTCCACACTCCGTTGTGATTCTACTGACAAGAACTAAAACCCAGTATCTCACACCTAGTCGGCTGACTAAGTATGAGAGAATTCTGATTGGTGCTGAGAATGTAACCATCTCTCTGTGCAATGTCCTAAACCCAGCCACACTGTTACCTGTTCCCCTCGAAGTAGACGACGAAGGGGAAATGGAACATAATTGCATTGATCTAACAGAATTCAGCACTAAGCCCCGTCCTGACATCAGAGAAATAGCATTGCTTGATGGGGATAAGACAATGTTCGTGGACGGCTCATGTTTGAGACATGAGGGTGGGGGTCTGTGTGCTGCCTATGCTGTTGTCACGTTGACCGACACCATAGAAGCATCTTACCTATGCGAAGTGAAATCGGCTCAAGTAGCTGAGCTCATCGCCCTGACCAGAGCCTGTAAGAGGGGAAAGAACAAAAGAATAACTGTTTACACCGTCAGTCAGTACTGTTACGGGGTTGTTCATGACTTCGGCCAACTGTGGTTACAAAGAGAATTCATGACTTCCTCAGGTACCCCTATCAGAAACGGAAAGGTGGTACAAGAATTATTGGAAGCTATTCAATTGCCCAAAGAATTGGCCGTGGTCAAGTGTGCGGCTCACAAATCAGGAAATGATGATGTGACAGCCGGAAACAGGTACGCTGACCAAATTGCCCAATTTTGCGCCCGTCACAAAATGTCACTCCAAATTGGGTTGTGGGGTGGACACAGCTGCCAACTGATGTTGTTTGAAAATGTGCCAGCGTGGGATGAATTGAGAGACTTACAACAGGCAACAGGCAGGGAAGAAAAAGCTAGATGGAGTGAAAATGACTGCAGAATGAGGAATGACGGTGTGGTGGTAAATAAAAGTGGAATGCCCGTGCTACCCGACAGTCTGATAGATCCCATGGTCCGAATGATACATGAACCCACACATATGGGAAGAGATGCCATGTGTCGCGTGTTTGACAAGGTGTTCTTTAATTCAAAGTTCAGGAACCAGGCGGAACGGCTTTGCCAGAGGTGCCTAGTGTGTCAGCAATTCAATGCAGGAAAGAGGACTGTAGTAGAACAGAGTACCATCGGCAAGGCAGTAGGTCCCTTTGTTAGAATGCAGGCAGACTTCATAACCATGCCCAAATGCAAGGGATATTGATATATCCTAGTCATAGTTTGTCTGTTCTCCAGGTGGGTGGAGGCTTACCCAGCGAAGAAAAATGATGCCCTAACTACAGCAAAACTGTTGCTCAGGGAGTTGATACCTAGGTTTGGGATCCCAGAAACGATTGAAACGGACCAAGGTGGGCATTTTGCCAACGACGTCCTAGAAGAGCTCTGTAAGGCTTTTAAAATGAAGCAAAGACTGCACTGTGCCTACCATCCCGAGGCATCTGGGGTGGTTGAACAGATAAATGGCACGCTAAAGTCCAGGTTGGCGAAGATGTGTGATTCCACCAAAATGAACTGGACAGATGCTTTGCCCCTTGTGCTGATGAGTCTGAGAAGTATTCCAAATCGAAAAACAGGCCTGAGCCCCCATGAGGTACTAATGGGGAGAGTGATGCGACAAGCATGGGTACCTGGACACAAACTGCTAAGCATTACTGATGATTTGGTGCTAGAATACTGCAAGCAACTGGGTGACCAAGTGCGTTCTATCTCCCACCAGATTGGAGAGACAGAAGACGACTGGCCCAAGACTCCGGCACATAAGCTGCGACCAGGCGATTGGGTGGTGTTAAAGAAACACACCCGGAAGAGTTGCCTTGGACCAAAGTGGGGAAAACCGAGACAAGTGATTCTTGTCACCACTACTGCTGTAAAGTGCGCTGGTGTGCCGAAGTGGATCCATGCCAGCCACACAAAGCGGGTAACCGGAGAGAACGCGACTGAAGCTGAAGGCAGCACCGCTGAGGAGACTCCCGAAGAGAGTCCAGATCTTGCTGACATCGAACTGCCAAGCACAAGTCGGGACGTTGAGTGGTACCCCGCCGACGAACAGGTTCATGATCCAATACGAACCAGGAAATATTCCTACTTAGACAGTGAGTGGGATAGTCCAGGTGAGACAGAACTAGAAGGAGAAGGTCAGGTCAACCAGACACACATCACACCTGATCAGGAAATAGGCCAAGTAGGGACAGATCAAGACGTCAACGCTCCACCTGAAACTCCGGAGCCTGTAAAGGGACAGATAGTGGTAAGGGCTGAGGTTCATGCGGAAGACAGTGAAGAGAACGAATTGCATGAATCAGAGCAGATAGAAATAGATGAACGTGTTCAGGCATCAGACTCCAGTTTACCTAACAGCCAAGAAAACCCACAAAGTGAACCTGAACAGGACCAGCTAGAGGACCAGGCAGAAGAAATAGATGAAAGACCTGGAACTAGTCAGACAGGGAGGGAAATAGACTCTGTCAAGCACCAGAAGAAAAATAAAAGAGTGGACGAGGAAGGTCAAGTGTCCTCAACTACTAAGAGTCGCAGAAACAAAAGTACACCCAGGTACGTCAAAAGGCTAAGACTCCGACTAAAAACTGTCGAAGAGAAACTGAAAGACCGCGAAAGGGCTGAAAGTGAACGGAAACCAGCCCGAGGCAAGTTTCTGAGAAAAAGCGACAGATTGAAGAAACAGAATAAACTGTATCGGAGCCCCGAATGGACATACCTGGTGCTGGAAGAAATTGATGAACCCCATCACAGTGGGAAAAGTGACGAGGAGTCCGTCACTGATCAGAGTTCGGACGAAGACCCTCCTTGAGACAAAACAGAGCGAAAGCCTTGCATAAGGAGAAGGAGAGGGGTCGCAAAAGCCACCTGTAAGCTAAAATGGCTGATTCAAGCGTAGCTGGGAGATCCAGATGTGGGTGTCTTAAAACTTGCTGTAAGATATGCTTGTGTAGTATAGCAATGCTAATAGTAATGTGGATAGGATTAACAGTCTTTTTACCGTTTATGATAAGTAAAGATCCTAACCTGTCCCCTACTGAACCTGAAATACTAGACACAGACATTGCACGGACTGCAGAGACTCCACGGAGCTTAGGACGACATGACACTCTAGATAGGCAAAGACAAGCACGACAGAATTTAGAAGCATCAGATGAGGGTGAACTGCACTTTCACAAGATGAGAAACCGGACGCATTTAAATGTTTTTGCTAACTTGTTAGTGCATTATGTAGAAGCCATGGAAATAGAAGATTGTTATGTCTGCATGAAGCTACCTACCTCTGTAGCTGAAGGCGTGACATATCACCACTTACCCTTAACCTATGGAATTTCCTGTAGTATATTAGCTAGTTTGTTTTATAGAAGCACTTTACAGTACTACTATTCGAATGCTGACGTGGTCTTTTCTGAGCTTCCTATTAGAGGACACCTGAACCTTGTACATATTAAAAGTGACGTAACTCGTTATATGGGAGAATATTTCCTGACTATAGGTGACATAGACTTAGATGAAGCACGACAGGAAAATCTGACCTGTTCTTTGCAAGAGCAGGAAAAGATGTTCATAAAAATGGCAGACCGAAGGAGGGAAAAGTTTCAGAAAAAGGCTAATGATGAAAAGAATAGAGTCCCTAGGTGGGCTGAGCACATGGATAACACCTCTCAAGGCGAAGCTAATCCTGCTTTGTTGCTGGATTTTGAACGAAAAGGAAAACTTTGTCTCCATAGAGAAAGGACAGAATACTATAACAATGTGTTCATTGGTTCCAGCGAGTGTGAACATAATTACAAGGTAATTGGAGGTTGGGGTTTCAAAAATGGGTCAGAACCTGTGTTTCCCGGAATATATTATATATGTGGGAACAAGGCTTATTTCAAATTGCCGGATCACTGGTATGGAAGCTGCTACTTTGGCATTGTTTTTCCGAAAATATATCATGTGAATAATGCTGCTGGAAGCAATGATGACGAAACTAATGGCTTAGTGTGTAGTAAACGTGAAAGTGTAGGTGAAATTATAGGTGATATCTTTAGTGCACTGATACCTGGAATGGGGGTAGTTCTGAACACTCATAGAATCTGCAAATTGTCTACAGTAGTGGATCGGTTATCTACTGACACTGCTGCTGGATTACTGCTGGTCAATACTGAGATGGTTGCGATCAGATCAATGGTTTTGCAAAACCGCCTTGCTCTTGACACCTTATTGGCGAAAGAGGGCGGAGTCTGTAGAATGCTGAAGGCGCAACATTGTTGCACCTACATTCCTGACAAAAGTATGGAATTAAAGCAATATGTGAAGAACATAACTAATTTGGAAAAAGAGCTCAAACCATTAGAGGTTGACAGTGCCTGGACGAGACTGACTGGAGGTCTCTCCTCTATAGGTAGTTGGTTTTCTAACCTAGGTAAAAATATCCTGTGGAAAATACTGATGCCAATATTTGGAATAGGTGTGATTGTGTTGATAATTTTCATCTGCTGCAAATGCCAAAAGTGCAAAAGAAAAACTGTAAACAAAAGAGGGGTGAAGAGAAACATTGATGAATTAGAATTAGAAGAATTGAGGAATGAAATCTACAAAAAGGTGAAAAATCACCACTCTCATAGAGAAGCCGAAAGAAAAATCAACAATAAGTTTGTTTAGATAGAGATGAATGATATGGAAGAATGAAAAGTTGGCATCTGTTTCCTTTGTAGTGATGATAGTAAATATCATCAAAGAGGGGATTGATGGAGCAAGGATTCGCACGTAAAGCGACTTGCTCCCACTCATGAACCTCGTTTAATGTATAATCATATTAATCCAACTGTTCGTCATTAATTTTGCATTTTTTCCCAACACGCGGGGGTACCCGAGAGGCTTGCCTGTGTGTCTTTTCATACTAACAAAGCTTGCACTAGAAGAAACGGCTGCTTCACTGAAATTCAGTCTGCGCATGCGTCGGTCATACCCATGTGATGTGACGCACTCGCATTCTGGAGGGAATCTGTGCTCATGCGCACTGTTGCAAATATGGCCGCTTGTCTCTCACCACGCTCTATGCTTGCAACCGCTGCTTTCGCCTATCTGTCTTTTCGCACTAAAATGTAATACTATAGAAGTTATAAAGTAAGGGGTGTGTTTAGTTTTAGCCTGGTATACAGTGTGATCATTTTATGCAAGACTCTAATTTGTTTTCGCTTACTTTTCATGTATTGTGTCTCTGGGGCTGGGAAATCGGGAGTGGAGCCATACTTGAGGCTCTGCTGGGCTCCGTCATGTGACCGGGGAAAAACTCCACTGCGCAGAAGCTGAAACAAGCCAGCTGGCTCCTGAAGCCCAATGCGCCTGAGAAAGCTCCTCCGAGAGACAGAATCTCACCTTGAAAGAATCAACACTGTTACTACCTACTATGAACTGCATTGTAGTACTGTATTTTCTATGATGGGAACGTGAACCCAAGGGGCGGATAATGAAAATTAAATATGCATTATGTGAACTCTGAATTCTAGGAGGTGACATTGTCCAGGCCACCTCTTTTGACCAATCATAACATGGGAAGCTGTCACTTGCAACATTGGTGGGTGGTCTAAGGGTCCCCAAAGAGTATAACTGCCCTAGTTTAGCTTAGGAAAATTGTCCGACTTGTCCGAATAGCAGACCTGTCACTGACCCTACGAACTCTATAGGTGATCCAATCTTGAGTGCTGCGGAGCACTCTGTCCATACTTTCCACAAACTCCTAGGGGTGGAAATAGTCTTAAGTGCTGGCGGAGCACTTTGCTGGGAAATTCGAAAACCCAATCGGGGTTACTGGCGGATTACTTGCAGAAAGGGGCAACGCAGGCGTTTGCTTCTGAAGCTGTGGGTGTTGGTCGAGCCTTGGTGGGTCCAGTCCTGTACCTAATCCTGAGGGGTATCCTGTCCCGACTGTCCGTGAGCTGTACCAGCTCGCATTCTGGCATTCCTTTTCTGAGGGTCCTTGTCCCCATCCTTCCAAACTGACCCGTGGCCAGGGTTGGTCTTCATTCTGAACTAGGTAATTATCAGACTGTGGGTTTGCGTCTCTCTCTCTCTCTCTCTCTCTCTCTCCATCTCTCTTCATTTTCTTAATAAAGCACTCTTGCCTGTGATATTGCTCTATCACCTTGAAAAGCGAGTTATATGCAATTGTTTATTAGATTGTTCCACTTCTCTCCCCACCTTTAGAGAATTGCCAAACTGTCATATTTCATTAGTATATTCCCGTTTACCCTTTTCCCTTAGTATGATTGCCGTGAACTTAGTAAGATAGCATAGATAAATGGTATAGTTCCCGTTCTTATCCCAGGTCCTAGTGTGACATTGCAGTGATTAGTTGGTTCCTAATACTCTTACCCATAGTGTTCCCATATACTCAAATGGTCCTTGCTTTAATTCACGGATATATTCTGGTTGTGATTTTAATGCTTGATGTGTTACTTTGCATTCTGCTAATTCTGACATATTCACTTTGAAATTTTCTATAAACTCTTAAACTTGTCAGGTGTCTGTGGTTATTTTATGGTACAGTGTGGACAATGTATTTTGGATTATAAGGTGTATTCTTTTCTAGGACCTCTGTCACCTGTCCCCTGATAGCTCCTGATCCGTCTGGAGTAACGTGCCTGTGGTAAGTCAGGTACCGGATCAGCAGTGGTGAGAAGTCACCCACCGAATTACTCATAGTAGCGTGTATAATCTCACCCGGTTCACGCCAAACACGAGTCATTGGTTTAAATGTGCACGCCAGGGCCCAGTGCGTGTGAGAATTAGGAAACCCAGTGACCCGGGTGAACTGCGCACTCTATCAGGAGCATGAGTCCTATCATTTGTTCAACTGAACTCCTTTACAGTCAGGTTGAACTGGAGAGATAACCCAGAGTTCTAGTAGCTGGAACATGGATTAAGGACTAAGGTCTGCTGGCCTCCCTGCTCGGTGAGGGGCCATCACCCAGGAAGACAACACCACCTGCACTGAGCCTGGAGCACATGCCTTTTGACTCACCGCCAAGACCAGAGGGTCCTGAGGGGAGGGGCAGAGCACCTGGAGGGGGTGAGGCCCAGTTGGAATCTTTTTGAGAGGATCCTGGTGAGCAATGGGTGAGATGCCCTGTCCAGTTGGTACCATTTCAAGAGTGCAGGCCATCTACTTGCTTTTGTTGAGGCTAGGGCGTCACTGTTGTGGAGCTGAGATTAGCACCCCTCGTGCACCAGGAGGGGCCCACTGTAAAGCTTGGGCTGTGGCCCTTGTGGGAGCGGAGATCTGCAAGCCCTATGTGCCAGGAAGAAGCCTCTATGAAGCTAGGGCTGTTGTCCTTGTATGAGCTGAGACCTGTGACCCATGTGTGCCATGAGATGACCACTCTGAAGCTAAGGTCATTGTCACAGTGGGCACTAAAGTTGATGACCCCTGTGTGCCAGGAGGGGTCACTGTGAAATCAGGGCTGATGCCTTGAATCATCGAGCCAGGGATTCTGCACATTGCTTTACTGAGGATCCAGGCTCCGTGTTTTCGCTGCTGCCGTCCTTGCCGCCTTTGATTCAGCTCTGCTTTTCGTCATGTCTGGTACTCTTCTGAAGACCCAGGAGATCTCTTTGGCAAGCCGCCGCGAAGCTTGCCTGCCTGTGCCCTCCCTCGCCCCCGTACCGCCGCATGCAGCTGCATTGAGAAGGCACCTGCGCTGCGCTGCCGGTCGTCCTGTGAGCGCCCGTGTGTGCCATGCCTGCCTTGCCGTGTGCGGCTGCGGCCGCGGTGAGGCCAAGGCGGGCGGCAGGAGAACCGAGGCAAGGCGGGGGAAGCAGGCTAGGTGTGGATTTGGTTTTGGCTTGGTGTTTGCCGTGGCACAGTTAGTGGTGCTGATCCAGCGGGTCTAAAGAAATTCAGTCTCATATGCACAAACTCTACACCACAATACTCACCATTATTTATATAATTAACACTAGGCCCATTCTCGACTGATACATAAATTATGACTTACTGAATCTTATGACCTAATTAATTAAACATAGCAAACACTTTAATTAAGTCACATAAATAGGCAATGGATTAACTAATGGTAACTCAAGGAAACAAACAAGTCCAGCTTGTCATTTCAAAATCTATTTTATTAATTTTATTTTAAAGCAAATGCATTTTTCGAGAAATCTCTTTTATTAGCAATTTTTATTTTAGCAAATTATTTTATTATAGGCACAACAGTCTTAGCAAGTTCGAACCAACATCAGCATGAGTTAAATGCTCAAACACTTAAATTATTTATTTCTCCACAGCCTATTTCCCTATATCCCTAACTTAGCTAAAGAAAACCCTGTAAGGAAAAAGTAAAGTCTCTAAGTCTTATGTGAATGGGAAATCTGGCAGCGTCTCTGGAGCACAGGAACGAACCAACAGTGCTCTTAGCAAGGGAGCAATTCTTATAGTATTTTCCTATCTAAAACTAACTAAAAGAATACAAATATTCGAGCATGGCAAAATTCTATTGGTCAATGGATGTCTCCTGATGCGGTCATCCGACTCTCGCATAGCCAGAGTCACGTTCTTTCAAGAGCGGCATTGTCCATTATTTAATGTCACCAGCAGCTTCCGAAGATAGATACATTCGACAGATACCAATATCATTTCCTTCGTCCGCTCAAGCTTTTCCACTGCCGAACGTCAAGTGCGGCCTTGACCATTAAGCAATCTGAACCAAATGTCCTAAGCTTCCACACAGCCTTTGTTTGCAAGCCTTTCTCCAAGAATTAATGTAGAAAAAATGTTCACATTCCAACGTAGCTGTGCAAGGCCCACTTTGGTAAAGCTTTTCGGACATCCATTTTAAAAGTAGGCCACAGGCCTTTTAGCGTGAGCGTGAATCTAGTATGCAAGGAAACACAAGACAATAATTAATTCAAGAAATGATAATTATTCTGTTGCCCACCCCCTTTGCTAAAATTAACCCATTAGCTATGTTACCTAGTTTTGCATACGAACTAATAAACAAACACAGACACATGAAACAACAAAACATAAACAGAAGCACATTTAAAAGAATGCACATGCTGTTATTTTAAAAACAGCCGCAGTTAATAAATAACAAAATGAAAGACAAAGTAAATGTATTATTCAAAGCAAAATGACAAACATGACAAGAGCACAAATGATTACACCCGCGTGTTGGTGTTGGTGTATACTATTCTAGGTTGATTCAGGAAACCTGCAAATCATGCAACACTCATTAGTAAAAATAAAAATCATGAGAGTTTCATTTGTCACGAACGATTCAGAAATAATTCTGAAAGTCCACTCCATCAACTCCCTCATCTGGTGATTTAAAAATCACCAAACAAAACCCAAACATTTATACTAAATTTTACTTTTAGAAATGACATATAATGATCTCTCTCAGTATTAGTAAATCTAAACTCCTGTTTCATCAGTCTGTCTCTGTCTGGAACTATCATGTTGAGCCCCACGGAACTCATCCATTTCTATCTCCTTCTCCTGGGATTTTCTGAGTTTATAAATCCTCTTCTTTTCCCTCACATCCTTCTTTCTTTTGTGAATCATGCAACTGATTCACTGAGTCACTATGACAATAACTATAACAGGGTAAAGCACTTTGCCAGTGATTGAACTGCCAATGTCAGCAAACCATTCCTTGATTGCCCCAAATCTTTTTGCCAAACGTTCAGAAAAACTGTCATCTTCCTTGGGTTCTATTTCAGTATGAAATTCTGTAATATTCTTAATTAATGATTCAATGTGCTGACTTTTATCTGGGATATATGTACAGCAGTGCTGAACATGCAAAATCCCACAGACTCCTCTCTCTTTTGCTAAAAGGATGTCTAAAGCAAGCCGGTTTTGCATAACCATGCTTCTGGTAGTAATGAGCTCTGTATTGACCAACTGGAAACCACCTGCAGTATCAGTGGACAATCTGTTAACAATTGTGGAAACTTTTCTGATTTTAATTGCATTCAGGGTAATTCCCACCATAGGAATTATTGCACCAAAAATATCCCCCATAATTTCTGAAAAACTTTCTCTTTTCAGCCTATTCTGGTGTTTGCCAATTTCGAATGATCCTTCTCCATTTCTGCCAACATGGAAAATTTTAGGAAAGACAAGACCAAGGTAACATGTGCCATACCAATGGTCAGGAAGAATGAAATATGCTTTATTTCCACAAACAAAATAAAATCCCTGGGAAAATTGGGTTCTTGCCACCTTTCAATCCACAACCCCCAATAATTCGGTAAGTGTCCTCACATTGGCTAGCACCGACAAAATAGTTATTGTAAAGCGTATTATCTTCTAATTCAAAGCTTTCCACTAACTGGTTCATCTATATGAATAGCAGCAAATCTGTTTTCACCATTAAGTTTCTCATCTTCAATCTGCCAAAACTTAGATTTAGTTTGTTTCAGCATTTCATTCCTCTTATAAATTGCTCTTCTCTCCTCAACCTGATCAAGGAAAGATCTTTCTTCATTCCTCATTTTGCAAGTTAAATTATTCTTGTATGCATACTCGTATGTTAATTCATTTATTACCAGGAAAAATTCCCTCGTCTGCTTGGCAGGCCTAACTTTGTTAAAACTGATCACAACTTTCAGGTTAGCAAAGATCTCCTCAAAGTCAGAATAGTAGTATTCCAGGCGACCAGTTTGATAGAACAAGCTTGATATAACAATGCATGTTATTCCATAAGTAAGGGGAAACATATTATACTTAACCCCTTCAGAAACAGAAATAGGAAGCTTAACACATACGTAACAATCCTTAACATCCATGACTCTAACATACTCTGAAAGGAGTCTGGAAAATGAATTAGTAGAAAAATCTCCAACTGATCTGTCCTGATGGACATCTGGTTTATGCTCAATAATTCTGTTAGTTTTGCCTGCAACATCATAATCAGCTTGTTTTGATTCAGCTTTGCTTGTCATATTTATTTTATAACTCTCCTTATCTATTTCAAAAGGGAAAATGACTGCTAAAACTAACCAGACTAAAATAATTAAAATAACACAAATAGAAGACATTTTGCAACATCTTTTAAGAATTGTACACCTAGAATTATCAGCATTAGGCATTTTACTCAAATAAAACAAAAATGTAAAAATTTTACAAAATTAGTATGTAACACACACACACCCTCCCCA
Source organism: Lissotriton vulgaris (assembly GCF_964263255.1). Lineage (NCBI taxonomy): Eukaryota > Metazoa > Chordata > Amphibia > Caudata > Salamandridae > Lissotriton > Lissotriton vulgaris. Next base: position 5,761,985 of record NC_141686.1, read on the forward strand.
TTTAAGTTTTTTTTGTTAGTAACCCTCTAACAGCTTTTCTTCGACCTTGCGTCTATAAAAGTATTCAGCTAACACAATTTATTCGACCTTGTGTCACCTAACACAATTTCTTCAGCCTTATGCCAAAAAGAAAACCAACCCTCACTGCAATTAAACCTCAATCATTGTCACTATTTTCTTCCAAATCTTCTTGGCTACTGCTGCTCACTTCAACTATTGGTGGGATTATTAAATAGGCCCACTCTGGAGATTTATACTTTTGATTAGGCTTCAATGGCCTCTTACTTTTTCTGTTTATAACTTCAATTTTCTTTCCAAGTTGACCCTTTTTATCTGCTTCACCCTTCTGACTAGTTATCTCATCGATCTGTTCTTTTGATCTGTTGACCAATTTCAATTTCAAATCTTCTTTAGGCCAGACATCACCTTTTCTTAAGAGTTTCTTCTTAGGCTCAATTTCATTACTTTCAGCTTTCCAAGTCCTTTTTCTGAATTTTCTTATTTCAGATTCTTCATCACTGTCATCTGAATTAGTTTCAGAGATTTCAATTCTGTATCTAGGAACTTCTTTACACGGCAGTTTCACTCCATTAGGAACAACGTCTCTGTAGCTGGTACTTGGCAATTCGTCTTCTTCTTCTGGAATTACTTCTAACTTCCCAGTTTCAGAATTTTCGTTCCTGCTTTCAGAGCTTTTAATCTGCTTTTCAATACTATCCTGATCTTGAATCCCTTCTGATACAGTTTCTTTTTCAGTTCTTTTCTCTAGAACATCTTCATCATTTTCTGAATCAACAAAAACGATGTCTAGTTCTTTTTCATTTGATGCTTGATTCACTTCCGGTTTTTCCAGATGTCGACTTTTCTGTCGATTTTCAGAATCTGGATTTTCAGGATCCTCCTCTTCCTTTTCCTCTGAATCTGCTGTGGTTTCATCACTATCTTCGTCAGGGTTATCAGGTGCAGGTACACGAAGAGTATGGCTTGCATGCACCCACCTTTTCAAGCCCCTGCACTTGACAGCATTAGTTGTGACTAAAATCACTTGCCTTGCTTTCTGCCATCTGGGTACCAAGCAGTTCCTTCTCCGATGAACCTTTGTCCTGACCCAGTCTCCTGGCAAAAGATCATGAGCTTGTTCCTTTTCCTTTGAAATCACATCTGTTCCCACCTGATGGAATACAGCGGTTACTACATCAGAGAGTTGCTTACAATAGTCTAAAATTGCACTGTCATTTATTACTAGCAACTTTCCAACTGGAATATGAGCCTGTCTCATTACTCTTCCCATAAGAATGCCATGAGGGCTAAGACCTGTTTTCTTGTCTGGAGTACTTCTCAAAGACATCAAAATAAGTGGAGGAGCATCTGTCCACTTTATTCCTGTAGCTAGACACATTTTCGAAATTCTGTTTTTAATTGTCCCATTTATCTGTTCTACAACACCTGACGCTTCTGGTCTGTAAGCACAGTGCAGTTTCTGTTTTATTCCAAATGCTTCACAAATTAGTTCAATCAGTCTGTTTTCAAAATGTCTGCCACGATCACGTTCAATAGTCACTGGAAAACCATATCTAGGTATGATCTCCCTTAAAAGCAATTTTGCCACAGTGATTAAATCATTGTGACGAGTTGGGAAAGCTTTGACCCATCTTGAAAACAAACAGACAATTACAAGAACATGTCTAACTAAGCTTATTGTGTTGTGGCATGTCAATGAAATCCATTTGCAACCTGGTAAAGGGACCACCCTCCCGACCTATGGTTCCCATGCTTACCACTGTTTTTCTGTTTGGATTGATTTGCTGGCAGATCAAACAACGTTGGCAAAGTGACTCTGCAATAACCCTAAATTTTGGAATATACCAAGTCTCCCTGAACTGTCTGATCATTGTGTCCCTTCCTAAGTGACCTGGTCCATGGTACATTCGTGCCATGTCAGCAATCATACAATTAGGCATAACAGGTCTTCCATCTTTGTAAACCCAAATTCCATCTTCCTCTCGCTGTCTACAATCCTCCTTGAGCCATGGATTTTTCTCCTCATCATCAGCCTCATCTTGTAAGTCTTTTACTCCCTGCCATGTTTCTACCACAGATATTAGCATGAGAGAATTCATAACATGTTCATTGTCCCTCTCCCGATTAAGTGAAAGATTGTTCTTTGCACAGTAACGTGCAGTCTCGTCTGCAATAGCATTTCCCTTAGTGATGTAATCCTGACCCTTTTTGTGTGCACCACATTTAACTACTGCTATTTTTTCTGGTAATTGAATGCCATCAATCAGTCTTTTGATCAATTTTGCATTTCTGATTGGAGTCCCTGCAGAAGTTAAATAACCTCTTTGAGACCAGAGTTGCCCACAATCATGAACCACTCCATAACCATAATGACTGTCAGTCATTATGGTAAGTTTTTTTCCTGCAGCTTTTTCAGAAGCACGATTTAAAGCAACCAATTCTGCTATTTGCGCGGAACGAATTCCTTCAAGAGTTGAACCTTCAACTATTTCAGAAACTGTGCAGATTGCATATGCTGCTCTCAAAATGCCCTCATCTGTTCTAAAAACAAGAGCCATCCACAAAGTAAACAACATCTGATTCTGGTAAAGGTACATCTTTAATGTCCTTCCTGGGTTTGGTGCAATATTCTAAAACATCCAGACACTCATGTTCCACATCATCATCATCATCATCATCAGGAGTCACGTTATCTGGCAAAAGTGTAGCTGGATTTAGATTAAGACATCTTGCTATAGATACATTATCTGATACCAGAATGACTTTCTCATATTTCGTTAATCTGTTGCTAGACAGGTGCTGTGTTTTACTTCTAGTAAGAAGTGTTTCAACTGAATGAGGTACATATACCTTTACAGGAAATCCCATTATGATTCCTTCACTTTGCTCAAGACTCACACTTGTTGCAGCACTGCTTTTAAGCAACCTGGCAAAGCCTTTGCAACAGGATCAAGGACATCTGAAAAGTAAGCTATAGGTTTTCTCATGTTTCCATGTTTCTGAATTAAAACTGACAAAGCACAACCTTCTCTTTCACTGCAATATAGTTCAAATTCCTTATCGTAATCAGGCATACCCAATGCTGGTGCTTCACAGAGGCTTCTCTTTAGTTTTTCAAAAGCCTTCAATTCTGTTTTTGTCAAAACAATCGGGTCTTTAATATCTGCTTTTGTTAATCTTTGTAAAGGTTTTGCAATAACTGAAAACCCACAAATCCATTGGCGACAATAACCAACCATTCCAAGAAACATTCTGATCTGTCTCTGAGTTGTTGGTGGCTGTATTGCTCGAATCATTTTTATTCTCTCAAATGTCACTTGTTTAATTCCTTTTGCAATCCTGTGACCTAGGTATTTAACCTCTTGTTTGCAAAACTGTAGTTTTGCAGGCGACACTTTATGCCCTTCCTCTGCCAAACGATTCAGAAGTGTAATGGTGTCAGTCACACAATTTTCTCTTGTTTTTCCTGCAACCAGAAGGTCATCAATATACTGGACTAATGTTGACTCTCCAGGCAATTTTAGATCTTCCAAGGACTTTTTCAATAACTGATTAAAGATAGATGGACTCTCAGTATACCCTTGAGGGATACGACACCATGCTAATATGCGATCCTGGAACCGAAATGCAAAAGTTTGCTGGCTATCTGGATGTAAAGGAACTGTAAAGAAGGCGTTACACAGGTCAATAACTGTGTACCATTCTGCATCATGTGGAATCTGATATAAAATTACCGCTGGTTTGGTACAACTGGACAACAAGGAACAACTATCTTATTAACCCTTCTTAGGTCCTAAACTATTCTGTACGTTCCGTTTGGCTTTTTAATACCCATAATTGGTGAATTACATGGACTGCTTTCAATTTCTTTCAAAACTCCTAGCTTAATGAATTTTTCAATAACAGGAATTACACCTTCAATTGTTTCAGGTTTCATTTTGTACTGAGGAACATTTGGAAAATCTATTCCCTGCCTTACATTAATTTTTATTGGGTCTACATGTTTCATTAAACCCATTTCATCACCTGTCAAATCCCAAATTTTTGGATTCACTGTTTCTTTCAGTTCTTCTGGTAAATTGTTTTTATCAAAAGCAGGAAACATTTTGTTTTCTTCATCAACCATTAACAATGTCAATTTGTACAACCCATCTTCTTCTAAGGTTTGAAGCTCAATACCTTCAGGTGAACAGTAAATTTTACAGTTCATCTTACACAACAGATCCCGACCTAATAGGTTAACAGGACTGCTGTTACAGACAACAAATCTGTGTTTGTCTTTATAATTTCCTATTTCTACATCTACAGGTTTTGTTAGATTTGTTTAATATGCTGATTAGCTACACCAACAACCTGGATTGAATCACCCGAGAGAGGAAGATTTTCAATTTCCACTGACCTAACAGTAGAACAGGTAGCACCAGTGTCCACAAGAAAAGTGATATCTTTGTCATTCACCTTACCGTTTACAAATGGACCTGACTGATCTACTTCAAGAGTGGCTCCAAGTACACACTCTTCTTCCCCCCTCAGGCACTGTCATGAGAAATCCTCTGAATCACTGCTCTTGTTTTCCTTTAACCAAAATTGTTGAGAGACATTTGACACATTTTGCGACCTTTTTACCTGTTCAGCTCCGCAGAAACCCGTCTCCGGATTATATCTTTGTGTATTTGTGCAATTTGGCAAAGGTGGCTGTGGAATTTGGTTTTGCTGAATCAATTGGTTCTGCTGATTCGCTAACTGTCGTTGTAGCTGTTGCTGCTGACTTATTTCATTTAACTATCGCTGAAGCTGTTGCTGTTGCTGCTGATTTATCTCACTCTGCATCTGTGGATTTAATGATGAATTATTTTAATTTCTGGGCGGATTTTTACACTCGCGCTTCCAGTGTCCAATTTCCCCGCAATTAAAACAGGGCAGCTTTTGTTTTAACTCTTCAATGTTTATATAAAATTTTTGCTTATTTGTAAAATTCCCTTTAAACTTGCCAGGATTCTGGTTCTGCTGAAAATTTTTATTTTCTAAAGCTGCTATCTGTTGCTCCGCTACCTTCACTTGCGCCCACATTGCCTTTTCCTTGAGTTTCTTTTGCTTTGCATCTAGCTCATCACTGCAATATTTGTCCTTTCTCAGGATGTCATCAACTGAAAGTGCTTGCCAAGCTACAATTCCTGTCCTAATCATGTCCCCTATTTCAGGTCTCAGGCCATAAACAAATCTGTAAATGAAGTGACTCATGTCACTCTCACTTAATTTTTCATAGCCACTGCATTGTTTAAATACCAGGAGCAATCTTTCACAATAAGAATGAACTGATTCTTTTGGTTCCTGGTTAGTTCTGTCAATTTTAACCCAATCTACTTTTTTTGCAGGAATTTTGTCCTTCAACCAAACAATTACTTTGTCATAGAAGTCCATGACAGTATCTGAAGGAGCACCTGTTACTCTATGCCGTTGTGGTTCCTCCTTCGACCAACCCACAGAAATTTTGCATTCTGTCCAAAGATCTGACGGGACAACAATGTCAAAGAAACCAACAAGATCAATCCACAGAACTTTAGAAACTTTGATAAACCTGTCTACTTGACAATACCATTCCACTGGCTTTTCTCTGAGTCTAGGAAAATCATTTGTAAACAATAATATATCTTGTCTTGTCCAGGGAACATGAACATAACCTGCACCAGCTATTTCCCTCATTCGAAATTCACCAAAAACTTCTCCCCTGTCTCTCTTTTCGTCTTCTCTCTTTTTTGTCCATTTAACTCTCCATTTGCTTAAATCACCTAATCTTTTCAAGAACACAATTAATTCTTTTATGTGAGTTATTCTGCCTGTAGTATTAAGATTTTCTATGTCTTTTTCAGAAAAATCCACTCTGTAATGCTTTTGTAATTGCTGCTGGCGAGTTAAATCTATTTCCAATTCAGCAGCCACCTCTTCAAACTGTTCATATATATTCTTGGTTTTCCATTGAATGCTCTTGCAAATAAAAAGCAGTTCATCATCCTGATATTGTTTCAAACAATCAGTACCAATTGTGCCAATAATTAATACTTCTAAATCTGCTTTTAATTTAGCAACATCAAGCTGTTTCGATTCAGGAATTTGTATTAACTCTGTTTTTTTACAGAGCCAGAATCTGATTCTGCAACTGATGGTGTGACTTTTGACAATCCTTGATTTAAAGTTAAATTTGGCATTGTTTTATCTTTACGAATCTCTGGTAATTCCGATTAAAATTTTTCAGCCACTTTCTGAATTTCTGCATTTAAAGGATTCGCTATCATTGACTGCCTGTTCTCACTTTGGTCAAAAACAGGACTAATAGTAACTGGAACTGTCACTGCTTCCATGCCTTTTGTCAATTGCTGAATTAATTCTCCCTTCGCTTTAAATAATCTGTTATATTTGGAATATCAGGCAATGTCTTTTTATCATTTTTCGGGAAATTATTTCTTGAATTAGAATTTTCTCTTGGGGACTTTGTTTTACTTCTTGACCTTTCTCTATCAGGTAATCTCATAAACCTGGGTGAATCCTCAACTTCCCTAGGTGCAGCAGGAGAAACATCTGAAAAACTTCTTGGAGTAGAATGTGAACAACCTGGTTGATACGGCGGAGGACTGTTTAACATATCCCATAAAACTGCATCAAATTCTTGATCTAATTCACCTTTCTCCTGTGAATTCTTTTGACCTGTTTCTATAACCATTTCTAATACTGGATATAATCCTTCCTGCATGTCACCTTTCCTCCAACATCGTACTTTATCGTGATGAGTTTCTTTACATAAACTTCTTGGTGTTCCCCAATTTTCTCGCTTAAGCTCCATCATTTCAATTTCCCATTCAACTAAGGCTTTAAATTGAGTGGGTCTGGGTCTTGGTGAAAGAGCCATCATTTTATCTCTTATGTTTCTTAAAACTTTAACATTAAATGACCCATCCTCCGGCCAGGCTAAAACACCATCTCCCCTAGTGTATTGCATCCAATTTTCAAACCAGAGAACGGTATGATATCCGTATTCTCCTTCCATATATGCTGAGGGTGTTTTATACTTATGAAGCAATTTTCCACCATGCGCTTTAATTTTCTTGTCAGGATTAAATAAATGTTTAATTTTCTGAAACCATGAAGGCTTATTTTCTTCTTTATACCAATAAAGAATGTTTTAAAATCAAATCATAAAGCTTAAAAAAAACGTAAATATTTTTCTGTTGTTCCGCTGCTCTGACCAATCCGTGCGCGAAACTCACCAACAAGCCAATCAGGTTAAGCTACGTCACCACCTTGCTCAACCAATGAGAAACCAGTTTTCAGAAATGACCAATCAGCTAACAGCTCGATTTGATCACGTGAACCAATCAGCGTGCTTGCTGTGACGTATGTTAACCAATCACAGCGCGAACCCTGTGACGTACACTGCCGCTGAAGCGAAGCTGCGCGTGTCAGTGTCACTCCTTAAACTCACCCCTCCTTCACAAAATATTTTCACAGCACCATTTTGAACAATTCTTTTCGAAGAATTTCAGTCAATAACTACATAAAATCAAACCATTTGTCCGTTTCGCTAATCAAAGTGATAGTTTTATCAAGCATTCAAGAATTTCACTCGCATGAAATAGACAACGCTATTTTCACAAAAACAATTTTTCAGCTTTCATACAATAGAGAAACCTATCCATTCATACATGAATTCTTCAGTAGGACTTTAACCAACCAATAGAATTCCTGTTACGCCAGTAAGAATAGACAAAAGCTATCTCACCCTTCACACAAGTTCGGAAAAATCCTACTACTCTTTTCACAGCGAGTTTTAAAACGGGCTCCAAGTCCCTATACTCAAAGTTACGATGTCATAGCAATCCTCACTATTCATGCAAACTGTCATACCTAAATCCCTAAACTTGTGTTGTACGACCACAACACTTAATGATATTTCTGTACCACTAATTTGAAACAGAACAAATGAACTGTGTAACTTCACCTGTCACACTACTCTGCAGGCACATAGGCTTTTCACACTGCTGGAAAAAGCCTAACAACAACATATACCATCTTAGACAAAACTTAACATATGTCAAACATGTATCCTATGTAATTACCATGTAACATGTATGTTACCATAGCAACCGAACTCTGCTACCAGAAATTTGATCCAGCGGGTCTAAAGAAATTCAGTCTCATATGCACAAACTCTACACCACAATACTCACCATTATTTATATAATTAACACTAGGCCCATTCTCAACTGAGACATAAATTATGACCTACTGAATCTTATGACCTAATTAATTAAACGTAGCAAACACTTTAATTAAGTCACATAAATAGGCAATGGATTAACTAATGGTAACTCAAGGAAACAAACAAGTCCAGCTTGTCATTTCAAAATCTATTTTATTAATTTTATTTTAAAGCAAATGCATTTTTCGAGAAATCTCTTTTATTAGCAATTTTTATTTTAGCAAATTATTTTATTATAGGCACAACAGTCTTAGCAAGTTCGAACCAACATCAGTATCAGCTAAATGCTCAAACACTTAAATGATTTATTTCTCCATAGCCTATTTCCCTATATCCCTAACTTATCTAAAGAAAACCCTGTAAGGAAAAAGTAAAGTCTCTAAGTCTTACGTGAATGGGAAATCTGGCAGCGTCTCTGGAGCACAGGAATGAACCAACAGTGCTCTTAGCAAGGGGGCAATTCTTATAGTATTTTTCTATCTAAAACTAACTAAAAGAATACAAATATTCAAGCAGGGCAAAATTCTATTGGTCAATGGATGTCTCCTGATGCGGTCATCCGACTCTCGCATAGCCAGAGTCACGTTCTTTCAAGAGCGGCATTGTCCATTATTTAATGTCACCAGCAGCTTCTGAAGATAGATACATTTGACAAACAAATACCAATATCATTTACTTCGTCCGCTCAAGCTTTTCCGCTGCCGCACGTCAAGTGCGGCCTTGACCATGAAGCAATCTGAACCAGATGTCCTAAGCTTCCACACAGCCTTTGTTTGCAAGCCTTTCTCCAAGAATTAATGTAGAAAAACATTTTCAGATTCCAACGTAGCTGTGCAAGGCCCACTATGGTAAAGCTTTTCGGACATCCATTTTAAAAGTAGGCCACAGGCCTTTTAGCGTGAGCGTGAGTCTAGTATGCAAGGAAACACAAGACAATATTTAATTCAAGAAATGATAATTGTTCTGTTACCCACCCCCTTTGCTAAAATTAACCCATTAGCTATGTTACCTAGTTTTGCATACGAACAAATAAACAAACATAGACACATGAGACAACAAAACATGAACCGAAGCACATTTAAAAGAAAGTACATGCTTTTATTTTAAAAACAGCCGCAGTTAATAAATAACGAAACAAAAGACAAAGTAAATGTATTATTCAAAGCAAAATGACAAACATGATAAGAGCACAAATGATTAAACCCGCGTGTTGGTGTTGGTGTATACTATTCTAGGTTGAGTCAGTAAACGTGCAAATCATGCAACACTCATTAGTAAAAATAAAAATCATGAGAGTTTCATTTGTCACAAACTATTCAGAAATAATTCTGAAAGTCCGCTCCATCAGAACCACAGGAGGCGATCACAGGAGGGGGTGCGTTGCAGCCTGTACCGTGCAGCGAGGAACCGGGGGGAGCAGGGATGAATCGGGAGGAGCTGTGATCACGACGGCAGATCTGAAGACAGCGGTGGCGGCGTGAGGAGCCTTGCCAGCCTACCAGAATGCCGGGAGCTGGAGCTGGTAGTTGGAGGTGAGGAAATCCTTATGAAGCGTGCAGCAAGAGACATCAGGGCATTACTTGAGCAGATCAAGGGAAGAGCGAGGCAAGGTGGAGGAGAGCTGCGGTCTGCGGCTCTTTCTTTACTCCCTTGCTCCCCTTGTTCCCGTGCTGGGTGCATAGAAGAAAACGAATTCCCTGCCTCCCTTCATGCTAAAATACAGAAGTTCTTAACGCCAAGCATGGTTAATTGAGAGCCACAATGGCTCCATGAGCGTGAACCTCCACTTATAACCCGTTATCCAGAGGCAAGTTGGAGGCAAATAATTTCATCCTCAGTGGTAGTTTGCAAAATTGCAAGTCGGCTCTTCAGAGATATTAAAGCGTGAGTGTGAACCTCCTCTTATAACCTGCAATTTAGAGGCAAAATTGAGGCAAATAATTCCAGACCCAATGATATAACTGAAATGAGATCAGGATGGGTTAGGCAGGTGACCCCGCTACAAAAAACACATAAGCTAAAGAAATCACAAAAAAATTCACCTTTAACAAGGGGGACATCCCCAATAAGACCACAATGGATAGGAAACTATATTTCCCCAATACCATCTCAAATGAAATGTAAATTAAAATAAGCACTTTTTTTCTGAAGGACCCAGCAGCAGCCATCATTTCGGAAACAGAGAACATCAAGGGTCTGCTTACACCCCTTGCCCCACAAAAACTAAAAGATGCTGCATTGCAAGTAGTTCCTCAACAAGTATCCCATGCAATGGCAACCCACATAGCTCCAGTATCAAATGAAAGTGTGGGAATAACGGATTCAATAATAACGGAGTTAAGAAATTATAAAAATTCGCCAACAGTCCACCAATCAAAAAGTGCAAAAAAAACAATAGCCCAGGCAATTATACATTCAGTCAATAATGATAAGATTGATTTGGGAGACACTAAGCCAATATGCATTGATCTGAATATAGAATCGGATAAAAGAAATCACCATCAGGATGACACATTTACAGCAAACAAAAAAAAAGTATCAAAGCATTTCCATTCGACCGCTAATAGGGATAACCAAAGACAAGATAATCAATGTTAGGATCCCCTTGTAATTCCCTGCAACATAAAGGCTTCATCCTCCTGGTTACACTCAACACTAATAATGGAGAACGTGGAATTGGTTGAAGCCTTGGAAACAAAAGCATAGAATTAACCAAATTCTGGAATGAACCCCATAAATATGCAAACAGAAACAGTAAAGCAAAAAATGGAAACCAAAAAGGAAAGAAAAAACCACAGGGCTCTGCAATAAGATCTATTGGTGTTGAATCAAACCAGGACTTTTGCTCAATTATCGAAATATCAAGTCATTGTTATACCCAGATTTCTATGGAGGGAAAGCATGATTCATCATATGGTCTGCCAGGTATTATAAGGGAGGATCCAAATGATCAATTCAAAATTCAAACAGAAATAAATGTAAGTCCTTCTGAACCTCAGCAGGATAACTGGATAGCAAGAGGATTTTATGCAAGTAAGCCGAAAGAATATACTAACTGAATGGAGATAGATGACTTATCCTCTTTACACTCTTAAATACCTTGCAAACATCGATATCAGTGCTAAATATACAATCAGACAAATTGGACGTCCAGATTGATCTCATGAATATTATGGCAACTCATGTCTCGAGTATTAATTCCAAAATAGATATACTGACTAATCAAATGAGGAAATTCCAATCACTGAAGAGTATAGATCCACAGTGCATCTGTAAATGTTATCAAATAATAGATAAATTAAGTACATTACCATCTAAACTAACTGATATATTGAAAGAAATAAAATACAAGCCAACAATAGAGAATAACCAGCTGGAAGATAAGCAAGAGCAACTACAGCTCTAAATCTAACAAAAAAGACATTCATAAGCAACAGGATGGGCACTCGAAGGAGCTAATTTCTGAAAATATACAGGAAATTCAAAATGACGGGTCATTGTTCCTTTTATTAAATAGAGGTGAAGAATACATTTAGACAAAACCCAAATCGGTTCTTACTCAAGTATTAACAAAAAGGCAAAAAGAACGTGCCTGAAAAGGAAGGCAGAACACAAATGGCCATATACGAAATGATGGAGAGCTCAATACGTGTTACCCACTTTTTAGCGACATGAAACATAATAAATCTCTTCCCGAATTAGATACCACAAAAAGAAAGTGTAATTTGGTAGATCAATTGTCGGATGGCACCAGGTACCCTAGCACTAATTGTATAGAAAGTAAGGTTAGTGGAAGTAATAAGAAAACCGGGCACGTCAGTCTGAAGGGTAAAGACAAACTCACCCAAGTGAAATTAGTTTCGTTTTCGAATAAAAGTGATATAAATGAAAAAATTGATGAAAAGTGTGCACATTTAGACAGCTTGCAAACGGAGATATTGATGACATAGAAAACAGGATATATTAACATAAAGTTCAATCGGGCAACATATGATCAAATGCCCTGAGACTCAATTTTGTAAATGTTCAGAACAGAAACAAATAAAAAGCCGAAGAATTGGAGGAGTGTGGCTCACTGATTAGAGCGGCAGACCCTGATGCAGAGGTCTGGACCGGGACCAGGGTTCAATTCCCGACGCGGCAGGGTCCTGAGCCCAAAAATGTCCACGGACTCGATAATTCTCGCCTCAGTGCCGACTCTAATCATGGGGTCCCACGCTGCAACTCTGGGTAATAGCTTGCTTAATCTCCACTACGGCGGCCCACCCGCTGCGGGATGCCTGGCTTTCACCTTGGGGATGCCCAGTAGGGGTTATCCACAGGGAAAAAAGCCAGGACGGGTTCCCAAGGCAAGCGCCTTGATGCTTTTGGGTGATACGTGCGCTATATAAGTCGCAATACATACATACATACAATTCTTAACAACAATCCACCAGTAGTTCTAACAAGCAATTGCTTTAAGAAATATAACATTTTCAAACGCACGGTAACTGCAAGCATGGTTAAAGAAATTGTGATCACGTGTCCTGAAGTAGACACTAATAACCAATATGAGCCTCATTGCATACCACCCAATATACAGCCTGAAGAGAAAGTTAAAGTTAAAGGAAAAAATCCCTCCTACAATCAGGGACAAACAAAACATAATATTCCAACGCAGAATCAAGGAAGAGAAAATGCCTCTTAAGAGAAACAATGAGTTCTAGTGACCAGTGGCAAATTACATTAATACCGCTATATACGTCAAGAGGAAAACAAGATATATTAAATAGAGGCAATATTATGAGAGGTGAGAACATTACAGTTTATTGAAACAACAGACTTACTTTCGGTTAAGTTCGTGCCAAATATACATAATCCACTCACAGAGGCAAAACTATCTTCAGGGAAATTCGAAAGAATAGTAAATCAAATCTTCGATGCTAAGGAGCAATTTGAAACTTGGGGTATAACAATAATAAAATCAACTTCTCACCGCTACCCTGTTCCTTTGGCACAAGGAGTCAATAAGCTGAGCACAAATCCTCCAGTGTATTCGATTCTGTAAAATGCCCAAGGTCCAACAAGTACTGATACAGTGTCTCCAACAAGAGGCAGGAGTAGCTATAGGTATTGGTCTCCATTAACAAATGGTAGGCAATGACCAGTTACTGAAACAAAACCTGCTTGCCAAAATGAGAAACTAAATATACTTTCCTGGAACATTGCAGGTGCGATTACAAAGCTTACGGATGGATCCCTAATGGAAATCTGGGCCTCATATGATATTATAGTACTGCAAGAAACCTGGCTGAAAGAACTAATTCAGCTACCTGGATTCACAGTACATCAGGTGGATGCGGTAAAAACGAACAATTATGGAAGAGCAAAGGATGGTCTTTCGGTATATATATATCAAATAATTTCAACTCAGAATCCGAACAAATGCCGGCAACTTCAAGTAATAAACAGATAATAAAACTGAAATTTGCCCCCCTGCCCTCTCTTGCCTCCTGTGCCACCTTTCCCGCCGCTCCCGCCTCCCAGCTGCTCCTCCCTCTCACTCCCCCTCATATGGAGGCCGCGCGGTGGGGAGAGGAGCGACCCTTGACCCTGTGACCAGGCAGTTCACTCCCTCTGCCACAGCGCAGACCCCCTGTGCTCTGCTGCTGCCTCTCGTGTTGTCTGCTGCCTGCAGACTGGTCTTTTGCTCGTTTTTCTCACTTCTCCTTGTTTGACTGTGTCTTTAGACTTCCCCCTCTTTATTTTGTGCCCCTTGCTATTTTTATTGTCGATTTGTGCCGCTGTGCCCGTCTCTTCTCTCCCCTGCTCCCCCTTGCCTCCTGTGCCACATTTCCTGCCGCTCACGTCCTCCGCGGCCCCGCTCCCCTACTTCCCATTGGCCGCCCCGCTCCCGCCTCCCAGTTGCTCCTCCCTCCTGCTCCCCCTCATATGGAGGCCGCGCGGTGGTGAGAGGAGCAACCCTTGACCCTGTGACCAGGCAGGTCGCTCATTCTGCCACTGCGCAGACCTCCTGTGCCCTGCTGCTGCCTCTCGTGTTGTCTGCTGCCTGCAGACTGGTATTTTGATAATTTTTCTCACTTCTCCCTGTTTGACTGTGTCTTAAGACTTCCCCCTCGTTTATTTTGTGCCCCTTGCTATTTTTAATGTCGATTTGTGCCGCCAGTGCCCGTCTCTTCCCTCCCCTGCCCCCTCTTGACTCCTTTGCCACCTTTCCCGCAGCTCACGTCCCCTGCGGCTCCGCTCCCCCACTTCCCATTGGCCGCCCTGCTCCCATCTCCCAGCTGCTCCTCCCTCCCGCTCCCCCTCATGTGGAAGCCGTACAGCGGCCGCGCCGCTGGCGCACCGAAGGCAAGCCTGTCTGCGCCCGTCCGCGCCTGGACCGCGCCCAACTCCAGGACCCCTGGCCCTCGAAGATGCCAACCCACCAGACTGAATTACGATGACGCCACCCTCCACGCACTCAACACCGGCCGGACCCCCGCCTGCCACCGCGCCACCCCGAAACGCACCTACGGACCCTTCACCTGCCAAGCCTGCAAATTCACCTGCTTCCGGACCGGCACAGCACCTGCCAGGCCAGACACCAGCAACAACCACCTCAAGTGCATTCCTGCTCAACACCAGCTCTGTCCACGAGCACGCCGTCGAACTCTGGAACTTCCTCAACACAACAGCGCCGGACGTCGCCTTCCTCACAGAAACCAGGATGAACACCTCCTGAGCCCCCGACATCGCCATAGCCATTCCGGATGGCTACAAGATCACCCAGGAGGGACCGCGTCAACCAAACCGGAGAAGGCATCGCCATCGTCCACAAAAACACCATCCGCATCACAACGAACTTCGATGACACCCCCACCGCTGCCGAGCACCTTCACTTCCAGATACACACCGACCCCAAGACCACCAGCATCTACAGACCCCCCGGGACCACGCACACAATTCAGCGAATCCATCGCAGACTTCATCAGCCCACTTGCCCCCACCTCCTCAGACTACATCCTCCTAGGGGACCTCAGCTTCCTCCTGGAAAACAACAATGACAACAACACCACCACCCGGCTGGACAACCGCGCCAACCTCGGACTCAAGCATCTGGTGAACAACACTCCTACCCACTACGCCGGCCACACGCTTGACCCAGTCTTCTCCTCCAGCAACCAAATCTCCTTCAGCCACTCCACCGGACTACACTGGACAGATCACAGCTGCGTCCACTTCAACTTCAGGAAAACCACGACCCACCACCCACAGCAACAGGCTACCCGAAGATGCTGGAGTAAGATCACCACAGACCAGCTCACCACCTCCCTGAGCCAGAACCCTCCCGCTAACACTACGGACTCCAACGAAGCAGCCCGCAACCTCACACAGTGGTTCACCAACTGCGCCGATGACCTTGCACCACTGAAGATTCCTCCCAGCAGACCCGGCAGCAAGAAAGTCTCGTGGTTCACCAACAACCTCAAAAACTCCAAAAAATCATGCCGTACCCTCGAAAAAGCCTGGCGCAACGACCAGTCAACAGGAAACATGATAGACCTCAAGAACGCCATCCGCAAACACCACCAGCTGATCCGCACCACCAAAAGGACAGCATTCAGAGAACGACTGGACAACAACACCCACAACAGCAAGGAACTCTTCAGCATCGTTAAAGAGCTCTCCAACCCCAGCGCCAGCAACAACGACATCACACCCTTGCAAGACCTCTGTGACTCACTTGCCTCGTTCTTCCACCACAAGATCACGGACATACACAACAGCTTCGGCGCCCAGACCACGCACCCAACCACTGAACCAATGCCCCCCACCACCACCCTCTGCACCTGGACCTCCGTCAGCACTGAAGACACCACCCACGTGATGAGCACTATCCACTCCAGCACCCCAGCCGACCCCTGCCCACACCACATCTTTAACAAAGCCGACTCCATCATCGCACCCCAACTCCGGAACATCATCGAAATCTCCTTTGCATCTGCCACCTTTCCGGAGAGCTGGACACATGCAGAGATCAGCGCCCTCCTGAAGAAACCCACTGCGGACCCCACAGACCTCAAGAACTTCCGCCCCATCTCGCTCCTCCCGTTCCCCGGCAAAGTCATCGAGAAGACCGCCAACAAACAGCAAACCGCCTTACTCAAGACAAACAGCTCCCTCGACCCATCGCAGTCCGGTTTCTGAGCAAACCACAGCACCGAGACCGCCCTCATCGCAGCCACCGATGACATCAGGTCCCTGCTCGACAACGGGAAAACTGCTTCCCTCATCCTCCTCGACCTATCGGCCGCATTCGACACAGTCTGCCAACGCACCCTAACAACCCGCCTCCACCACGCCAGGATCCAAGGAAAAGCTCTGAAATAGATCACCTCCTTCCTCTACGACAGAACTCAGAGAGTCCGCCTCCCCCCTTCCGCTCAACGGCCACCAAGATCATCTGCGGCATTCCTCAAGGCTCCTCGCTCAGTGCCACCCTCTTCAGCGTCTATATGAGCCCCCTCACAGCCATCGCACGCCAACACAACCTAAAAATCATCTCCTACGCTGACAACACCCAGCTGATCCTCTCCCTCACCAACAACCCCGCCACCGCCAGAGCCAGCCTCCAGGAAGGAATGAAAGACGTCGCGGAATGGATGAAGCTCAGCCGTCTGAAACTGAATTCGGACAAGAGGAAAGTCCTCATCCTCGGTCCGACCCCCTCCGCCTGGGACGACTCTTGATGGCCCCCTGCACTGCACACCGCCCCGAAGCCCACGGTCCACGCACGCAACCTGGGCTTCATCCTGGACTCCTCCCTCACGATGACCAAGCAAGTCATTGCTGTCCCGTCATCCTGTTTCAACACCCTGCACATGCTCCGAAAGATCTTCCGGTGGATCCCCACCGTAACCAGAAAGACGGTCACCCAGGCCCTCGTCACCAGCCGACTGGACTACGGGAACGCCCTCTATGCGGGAACCACAGCCAAACTACAGAAAAGACTCCAGCGCATACAGAACGCCTCTGCACGACTCATCCTGGACATTCCCCGTCACAGCCACATCTCTGCCCACCTGAGAGACCTGCACTGGCTCCCCATCAGCAAGAGGATCACGTTCAGGCTCCTCACCCACGCACACAAGGCTCTCCACGACATGTGCCCCAAATACCTCAACAACCGCCTCATGTTCTACACACCCACCCGCCAGCTCCGCTCCACCAGCCTCGCCCTCGCCACCGTCCCATGGATTCGCAGTACCACCACTGGAGTAAGATCTTTCTCCTACCTGGCGGCCAAGACATGGAACTCCCTCCCCACCCACCTACGGCTGACCCAGGACCATCTCTCCTACAGGAAGCAACTCAAGACCTGGCTCTTCGAGCAGTTGCAGCCCCCCCCCCCCCCCTCCTCCCAGCGTCTTGAGACCCTTGCGGGTGAGTAGCGCTCTTCACAAATGTGGTTGATTGATTGATTGATCACTGGGCAACTTCACTAATTCTGTTTAATATCTATGCTCACCCAAATGCTCAAGAAAAAATAAAAACATTCAAAAAGCTAATCCAGGAAATAACTGAAGTAAGATACAATATTCCAACCTGGGAAATAGTCATCACAGGTGACTTTAATACTCATCTCATCTTTACACCAGACAAAGATGATCAGTTAACTGTTGAAAATGAATTGTGGTCAATAAAACATCAAACAGCCCATCAATGGAGGAAGCCAAACAATGTGGGCAAGGAACTAGTGACAACCCTGGAACATTTGGGACTGAGAGTAACCAATGGGCGAACGTTGGCTGATAGCCCACCAAGCTTAACATACTATGGCCAAACCACAGGGTCTGTCATTGATTACACAATTCTAAGCCTGCCATTAATCCAGCAATTAAGTTTTTTCAAAATTAAGTGAACCACGGAAAGTGATCATCTGATGCAGCAAATAGTAATAAACACTAATTTGGGCAGATTTCAACAAGTACCAACATTGGATGATGAAAGTATAGTAACCGCTTACAAAAAAGTGAATTGGTCAAATGAACGACTCCCTGAACTTGCAGTTAAAGCCAAAAACAATTCTGGAGGACTATATAGTGTTACTACCTTTCATGGTAAAAGCTTGGAGCAAATTTGTGCTCAAAGTAACGAAACAAAATTCAAAAGTAACTACTAAGCCGATCACAAATTATAATTGCCTACTGGAACATAAAATGAAGGGGCTAAAAAAGGAATTGAAAAGAGAAATAAGGAAGGTAAAAAAACAAGGTAATGGATCAAATGCTTGGGACAAGCTAAAGATACTGAAAAAAGAGTTTAAGAAACACGTCTGGGAAGAAAAAAGAAAAACAACAGATGAGATTTGGGCAAATATGGTCTATAATTGTAAACAATCAAATGCTAAAGCATTTTGGAAAATAATAAATGGCCTAAATAAGTCTCTTAACATAAAACTATCAACAAATGTAACAGAAGAAGCTTGGCTGTGTATTTAACAAAACTCTTTCTAGCTGAAAATCAATTAAGCACTAATGAAAATATCAAAGTTAATCAAACTATTGAACCATCACTCCATTATGCCCATGTGCCCGAAAGGGATGATACATTGAGCACTAAAATCGTAAAGGTTATTAAATGAAGTAGAAGTGATAATGCACCCGGACCAAATGGCATTCCACCAGCCTTATTTAAAACTGACCCAAAATATTGGGCCAATCGCATAATGCCACTATTCAAAGAGGTGGAAAATACAGGTTCAACTCCTGATAGTTGGAGTGGATCGATAATAAACCCTATCTATAAGTGTGATGATAAAACTAATCCATCCAACTATAGGTTAATAGCGCTTACTGATACAGAAGCAAAATATTATGCATCTATATTAGTGGAAGAACTAATAGAGTGGTCAAACGACAAGAATCTGATTCCATCTCAGCAAACAGGATTCCGGAAGGGATACGATACTACAATTAACATGCTAGCAGTATCAGTTATTGCGGAAAAAAGCAAACGACTAAAGAAAAAAGTACAATTCTGTTTTATAGACCTGAAGGCTGCCTTCGACCGAGTGGATCGTTCACTTCTTTGGGACAAATTAAGAAGTTGGGGCATACAAACAAAGGGGCATATTATCAAGCCTGGGCGATAAAATTATCGCCGCCTTATCGGCAGGAAACTGCCGATAAAGTGACGATAATGGGCTTGATAATATGCTCTATGGAATTCCAATCGAAGCTCATGTTAAATGTGAAGGCGTCTAACATGAGCTTTGATTGGAATTCCATAGAGCATATTTTCAAGCCTATTATCGCCACTTTATCAGCAGTTTCCTGCCGTTAAAGCGGTGATAATTTTATCGCCCAGGCTTGATAATATGCCCCAAAGTTACTAAGAGCAATTGAATCATTATGTACAGATGTGTGGATTCAAATTAAAGTAGGGGATGGACCCAAATTGTCAAGGAAAATACCAACAACTAGGGGGCTTAAGCAAGGCTGTGTGCTAGCCCCACACCTGTTCAATTTGTTTCTGGCAGATTTGTCTCTCCACCTGGATTCCGGTAACGCACACGCACCAAGGCTAGGACCACTAAAGATATCTCATTTAGCTTAAGCTGATGATATTGTACTGTTGAGTCATGCGGAAATTGGTCTTCAAAGACTACTTAAAAAACACAGCGACCTATACAAAACATAACAATTTAGAAATAAATATCTCTAAAACAAAAGCTATGCGTTCAGAGAGGAACATTGGTGCATCTTTAAAGATCAAGCTGGAAGATCAAATTATAGAAGAAGTTACTACCTATAAATACTTGGGGTTTCATTTCGATAAAATTTTTTATTTTCAAGCACAACATAATACATGGCTTGGAAAAACAAACCTTTGATACATGCATTTAGCTTGTTAGCAAGAAAATTAGATGGACCCTTCTATCAACCGCTGCTTACAGTAATTAAAGCAAAGCTCCTTACTTCAATAACTTATGCAAGTGCGGTGATGTATGGCAGGGTTGCTAAATTATTAGACAGTTTACAAATAAAAACCTATAAACAGGTTTTCCATCTACCAAGTAAAGCCTCCCCAGCCCAAATCCGTCTAGAATTTAGTTTATTGCAGCAAAAAATAGCAAGAAGGTATCAGTTTATTAAAACCATGCATAAAATACGAAATAATGAATCAAGTGTTTTAGTTAACGCTCTATGGGAAGCCATCATCCATGATGCTAAGTCAACCTACAGTAAATACTTACATTCCTCTTTACGTTTAATAAATGCGGGTGATTTGTGGGCCTTAAAACTGTCACATTATACGTTTTGTGAGGCTATGAATAAAGCCGCAAAAAATCACTCATTGATAGAGGATAAAAATCTCTTTTCACGACGATCTCATGCATGGTTGGCAATCCAATCATATGTCACATTGCAACCTGCAACTTATTTCCAACTAACCTATCCAGTGCTCTTTAAGAAACAATTAATGGCAATGCGGCTAGGGGACCTGCCATCCTTATCTAAAAAACCTCTTTGGTGATATAATGGACCAAAAACTTGTGGATTATGTGATGCAGAAGAAGATTTTGTGCATTTGGTTTATATGCGCCCTGAAATGATGAATGCACACTGATTACTTTTAAAGTTTTTATTTAATGAGCGAGGGATCCATACATGTAGAACAGCAATCATGAGAAGCTTGGACTCTACCGATCCTCGCCTAAATTGTAAGTTGCTGAAATATTTGCAAATCCACGACAAGCAGTAAAACAGACAGTAGGAAGTATCCATAAAGGCAAGCTTTAACTGTATGTCATTGATAAGGAAGCTAAAGTTGTGGTAATCGATGACATCATGAATCATGCTTGCCATATCTCCCACGTACCAGCCATAAAAATAACCTGTTGAACTGTAAAGTACTATAACTATGATGCAAATCTTTTTTATAAACTTATAATATAACTCTGTTATTTGATGTATTAATACATATAATGTTTTGATCATATGGAGGGACATCCTTTAAAAAATGTTGTATTATTGAAACTACATTTTGTATTGTGATGGTTTTTATTAACTAAAAACAATAAAAAGAATTCATTCCCTCACCAATTGCCACATGATCTTAGAGAGGACTTTCGACATAGACGTGAGCTGTCCAAAGATTGTGGAAGCACGATGTCATCAGAGTAAGACCGCAAGAAGTTTTGGGCCCTCAGCATCTGGAGACTGACACCTGTGAAGAACCTTAGTCCTCTTGTGCTTACCAGCGGTTATCGGCTCGAGTAAGACTGCCCTAAGCTGTTGGGTCATCTAGGGTCTTGCAGGAACTCTTGCACAAACTTAGCACCTAGAGCTGCTAACATTGACTCCTAATGCCAAACCTGGACTTTGTCCCATGTAGACTACCATGAGCCACACCTGAAAGTTGCCTCCACATTCGAAGAGAAAATAACCAACCCCACTATTAGGGAAAGGGGAAATCTGGGATTCTACCCAGGACAATGTTAGCGCACCGGCCTTAGGAGATTGTGGCAATTATTTAGTGTATTGTTTCTATGGTTTGTGTGTTCACATTAAAATACACATTTTTCGTGAAAGCATGTATTTTGACTGGACAATCAGCTTATTGACGTTACTTTTTGTACTTGCAGTGTTGCAACTATGTATACCTCACATTAACCTCTGCCTTGGAATGCTCAACCCGGGCTACCATTGAGAGTCAGTTTGCTGAAAGGGGAAGTACTTCATCAACCAAAGAAGGTTGGGATCGGGAAAGCAGGAGTAAAAGGCTCCAAAGGCCACATCTCCATGTTTGGGCCCAGTAACCCTCTGAAAGGAGTTCTGACAAATGCCAGGTACAATTTTTAATGACACTATACTTCTGTACGAGTTGTAATTGATATTAACATTTTACCTTATAAATAAGAAAGCTATGTTCATGAGAATGCTTTACTTGACAACTGTTTACAGCTGTCTTGATCATAATCTTGAACTACTTTGTGGTAGGATTTGCTCTATTCCCATAGCATTTAGCATCATTCAGAGTTCTTACAATAATTCAAAACAGGGATTACTGAGATTGCGCCTTTACACATTTTTTTTTACAAATGCATTGGTAAATCCTTTAGGTTTCGGTGTTATGACTCATGATGTATGTGATAGCATTCCAGGTCATCCTGAAATGTGTTTTCTATTGGAGTTAAGCCATATGTTCATGCATAATAATGCACTGGTGCCCATTTATATTTTTAATGTACTGTTTCGATGGCCATTTTTGAACAGTAACTTAAAAGTAACAATAGTGTAAAATAACGAGCACTACACTGGAAAAAGTAAGTGGGAGGCTCAGAAGCACTTTGCAGGGGTGCGGGACCCTGGAAATTGGGATATTAAGAGTAACACGCATGGGAGAGACCAAGAAAATTACATGCACTCTTAGAGGAATGCTGAAAACCAAAGAAGAAAGTGTCCCCTCTAGTCAGAACACTGGGAGGCATAAGTGCTCCAGGGTGGGATAAAACAAAGATTAGAGAAGAAAAACATCAAAAACAGAGACCTGCAGAGTCAACAAAACTGTTCAATCATGAGAAAGAGGATAACCCAAAGCACACTTATGGGGCATGTTAAACTTGGAAGCAGTCGGTATGACAGCGCCTAGACCCAAAAGGGAACCCCCAAAGGGGTACATACTATCATTGACAACCATATGAGTTTTTGGCCAAAAGGTCTCACAAACTTGTATAAGATAGTGAATACACATCCTTGTGGTCGCATGAAGGATGCTTAAGCAGATGATGAAAATGTCTGATTTATTATGGGTTAGCGCTAGTCGTGATAGCAGTAGCTCTAATATGATAAGGATACCTGGGAACATGGCGGCTAATACTGACATTGACTTGGTTACTTAAAATGAAAGAATTCTACTTCTGGATAATTGTAGAAATAAATATATTGGGAGACAGAGTTGACCTATGTTAATAAAAATCGAGGCTGATATTTGAGAGAAAACTATTTATTTACGAAAATGAAAAGCTGGCATTTAAAGGGCTCCCTATTTATATTTTCATGGCAATCCCTGGTACCCAAGGGGCTTCTCCTTCACTAGGATGCTTTTCTGTGCTGTATCCATGCGAGAGGTTTCTAGTGCGACAAAACGGTCGTAAAACACCAAACTAAAAGTTATGCATGACATATATTTGTGTTGACAAGAAAGAACTAATGATGCATTAAAAATCACTTAGGCTTTTCGATTGCCAGTTTCAGCTGTTGCATTTGTGCACAAAAGAGCGATTAGGAAATGAAATGCCCGACAGAGCGAACTGCAATTTAAAGTCATTTTACTGTACAGCATGATTTAATAGACCTATGCATTTTAAATGCAGTAACCTAATTTCTATCCAACGAAGAGCAGGACCAGCGTCTTATTGCAAAGAGCAGAAACAGGCTCATGTTATCACAGAGAACAGTCAGATGGGAGGCGAGGCGGCGGAAAGAGGACACGTTTTTGATTGAGAGCTTGGCAGCCAAAGCTCTAATTTACTCCTCTGCATGGAGGAGCTTTTAAGTGCACTTCTCGAGTCACTGAGCTGGAACTTTCACAACATTTAAGCAGTACTAGGCACAGGCATTAGACAGTGTGCATGTTGAAATGAAAACATGAGAGTGGCAATTTAAGGAGCGGAAACACCTTCAATATCTATTTAAAGAAGAAGTGAGGAGAATGCAGTTCACGTCGTTTGTGGCTTTGTGCTCTTCACACCAATCGATAGCATTTATTTTCTAACTGTATCTATAAGGCATTCGAAATCATCAGCCATTTACACGTGTAATCCCTCTAATGCCAGGGAGAATAAAAACGTTTTTAGAAAAATGCTATGACATTCATTAGAGCTAACCACCATAATTATTATGCAAAAATTACTAGTATTCAAAACTGTCAAAATAATGTGGCTAAATAATGAATACCAGTGGTAAGACATGCCAGTGGGGTTGCTTTTAAAGAAGGGATTGTCGGCACAAAGATTATTTTTCTAATGTAAAGAAGGTTTATGGATAATAGAAACTAATGGCCATGTTTTAAAAGATGTTTAATATAACATTTGTATCAAAACAAACAAATACCTCTGAAACCATAGATAAAGCTGTACTTATGCCACAGTAGTCCTTTTTATTAACTCTGGGCTTCATTCATTTTTTAATTCTTTTTTCAATTTTTTGAAGTAAAGGTTCCTTTCACATAACACATCAAAACATACACCTCTGTGTTTTTTTTATATACAAAGATTTTTTTCTAAAGAACTAAAAAAACAATATTTACATCACATACATATTCTACTACTAACAACAAATACTTTTTTCACACATAAAACCAACATCAAGCGTAATCATAGTGATGCTTTCAATTTACAAAGGAATAAACTGCCCATCAGAACTTTCAAGTCCTACTGGCTTGCGTTTAGTATTGGGACCTTTTTTGTTTTTGTCCTCAATGTTGTCTATTCTCTAGGTCCTAAAGATGTCAGAGACTTGTTTTCAAGCTCTAATCTTGAGTTTACTAAGTCCAGCTCAAGACGCCTATTATTTGGCGCAATATTTTCCTCGGTTGCTCTAGGCCTCTTGATAGTAAGAGCCAACGCGTTTCGAACTTCACTGGGGGGGACCAGGATGATTAATTTCTACGAAGGTCTTCATCAGGGCGGGGACTGTGTGCGGGTAGGGCGTGTATTTTCAGGTTGGACTTTGGTAATTCTCCAAAGTACAGTTGTGTATAGCCTTCTTGGCTCGTCAGTCCAGTCTGTTCTTTTGGCGTTCTTATTTTATGTTCATAGTAGGTGCATCTATATTCGCGCTCTCCTCAAGGTTCCACGGGTTTCTGCTCTTCAATTCTCCAGACGTTCTCCTGGAGAATAAAATTTGAACAGTAGTTACATCAGACTGCTTCTCATGAGCTCTCCGACACCTGTGAAATAATGTCTGCTTTAATGCCAAACTGCAGGGATCTTTAAGCAAAATCATGAACCACCATCTTCATATAGGCACAACAGTTTTGGTAAGTATAGGTCCATGTTTATTTCTAGGGTTTAGGTTTAAATATTTGTATTGAGCAATGCAAGAAACAATTGTGCAACAGAGCTGGCCACGCAGGGCCCCACCTTGTGTATTTGAGTTGCATTAATACAGTAAAGGAACTGTAAATAACCCACCTCCCTGATATAAGAAATAAAGAGAAAGAGAAAGGAAGCACAGAAAGGACCTCACCCCCACCCCCCTTGGTCCATTACCCGCTATATGTCACTGCGAGGCGCCAGGTGCCATGTGTAAAATCAGGCTTGACTATGTAGAAGGATCTAACATAGTAAGACGCAGGAGGCGTAAGTGCCTGGGGTAAGTCAGCTCCCGGAAATCTTGTGCAAGCCGGTTCAAGAATGGCTGCCAAAGGTCGCTAAAAGTTGAGCCCTTCCCAGCTAAATTTAGTGAAATTTTTTTCCATGACCAGGACATGCCACAATTGTTGGAGCCACCCTGTATGTGCTGGGAGGTGGAGGGATCTCCAGTGTATCAATATATTCTGGATGGCTGAACCTAGTGCTATTGCAATCTGCTTCCGTCTCCTAGATTTCAAAGGGTAGGTGAATGGGTTTGGTACCCCCAGTAGAACATATGCAGGAAGCTGAGGAAGCTCTGTGTCGAAGTGTTTATCTATATCGTCAAGTATCTACATCCAGTAAGTCTGTAGATATTTGCATTCCCATAAGAGGTCAACCAGTGTGCCCCTCCCCCCACTGCCCTTCCAGCAGACAGACAGGACTCTGTGTAGTGTCTGCATGCTGTAGTCTCTCTATAGAACCAATAGTAGAACAGCTTGGTAAATGTTTCAGTAAGACCTATGTGACTCACTGTGTGAAGTGCCCTATAACATGCCCCCTCCCACTCTTTGGGATTGAGACTATGGCCCAGGTCCCTTTCCCAGCCTGCGTGATAAGTGTGTGTATAACAAGACAGGAGAATTTTATACAGGTCAGAAATCAATTTCTTGTCCGAAGACAGTGTGATGAGCCATTTTTCGTAGGAAGTAAGGATCCTAGTCGCCTGCGCTTGGTTGTCAGGGTGCATGGCCCAGTGTCATGCCTGTAGCTAGTGCAGTCGTTCGGATACTATGATGCCGTAATCGGCCCTGAGCTGCGAGAAGGGAATAATATCCCCTTTATCCAATAAGAGGCCCACGGCTTGGCACCCAGCTTTTCTCCACAATGGAAAGGAAAGTGGGCCATTTCCGGGACTAAAATCTGTGTTATCGAAGAGAGGCATGAGCGGGAAGGGGAAGGCCATGAGATTGTGGCATTTACTGGTCTGGTCCCAGGACCCAATAGTGGTGCATATTACATGTGAAGCCTATAAATCGGACAGACGTTGGGATTTCTGGAGAAAGGGAATCTTCATGAGGGACGTGCCGGCAACTGCCCGATCCAGAAAAAGCCAGTGTTTCTCTGACTCCATTCGACTAAGTGCCCAAGCTGCGTGGCTTTATAATAGAGCTTGAGATCCGGGATGCCAAGGCCCCCTTCATTCGGTGGGAGGTAGCTGACCATCCTTTTCATTCTCGGTTTGCGTCCGTGCCAAATGAAAAGAGAGGGGGGCTGCAGGGGGAGTGTCTGAAAGAGATATAGATTTTAGTAGGAATCATCATCTTAATAGCCGCAATACGCCCTAGCCACGAGATCGAGTAGTGTTTCCATCTCTGCAGGGCAGTGCTGATTTGCGTCTGGAGTTGAGAGTAATTGACCATTCTCATGGCCTGCAAGGTCGGAGCCAGCTGTATACCCATGTAGGGAGCAACATCATCAGACCACTGCAAGGGGTCCCGAGCCTCAAGGACTGCTCGTACCTGGAGTGGTAGTGAAAGATTCAATGCCGTGGATTTGGTAAGGTTGACCTTGAACCCAGAAGCGCCCGCGAAATAATCCTGTTCTTCTAAGAAGGCCCCCAGAGCAGTATCAGGTTTTGTCAGCGTGACCAAGACATCATCAGCATACAGACCTATAGTGTGGGTGTCTCCACCAAAATGGATGCCCGAGATGTGGGCATGATCCCTGACTCTTTGTGCCATTGGTTCCATATAGAGGGCGAAGAGTACAGGTGACAAGAGGGATCCCTGTCTCTTGCCTCTGCTGAAAGGGGATGGGGGCGGATATGTGTCCATTGATCCCCCACTTTAGCTGTGGGGAGACGATAGCAGTTAAGAATATGTGTCCGCATCTTGTCTCCTATGCCGAAGTGGGCCATTGCTTCCTCTAAATAAGGCCAGTGGACTCGATCGAAGGCCTTCTCCGCCTCTATAGTGAGGAGCATATAATCCCCTGGTATGCAGGAGGCCTTCCCTATGAGATGCATAACTCTTTTCGCATTGTTGCTCATCTGCCTCTGTAGTATAAAAGCAGCCTGATCCAGGTCACTAGTCCTGGCATGTGAGGTGCAAGTCGCGCTGCCACTATTCCAGAGTACAGCTTCAGATCAATGTTGAACAGTGAGATAGGTCTGTATGACCCACAGTTCGTTTTGTCCTTCCCACGCTTGGGAATGACTGCTATTGTTGCCACCAGCATGGAGGAGGGAATCGCCCCGGGTGTGGCGAAGGAATTGAAAATCCGGGTGAGCAAGGGGACAAGTGTGGAGCAAAATTGCTTGTAGAAAGCTGCCGTGTATCCGTCAGGGCCAGGCGATGTGCCTAGCTTCAAACGCACAATGGCTGCAATTACTTCCTCCGGCCTTATGTCCTTCTCGATGTGGGCCGCCTGTTCTGGGGTCAGAGCTGGGAGACGAGCCTGTGTCAGATAGGCATCTATGCCGCCCTCTCCAGGGGTTGCTCATCATAAAGAAGGGTGTAAAAAGTGCGAAAGGTCTCAGGGATAGCTGCATCATCCGATCTCAAGGCTCCTGTGTGGTCCCTGATCTTTAAAACTCCCTCACGCTGCCCAACCTCCCTGAGCCTATTCACTAACAGTCACCCATACTTATCGCCCCCTGCGTAGAAGGAATGTTGCAGACGTAATGCAGCATATTCCGCTTTGTCGCGGTCAATGGCAGCTAGTTGTGCCCGAGCTGTGGTCAACTGTTACCAAATGCATGGGGCGACAGTGCAATAGTGTATCTGTCCAACTCTCACACTTTTCTTGTCAAGTCCTCCCTCTTCCTTTTACACTCTGCATTGCCTGCGGAGGAGATAGTGATGATCTCCCCTCTAACTACTTTTTTTAGAGCTTCCCATCTGGCAGATAGAGTTGTGTCAGGGTTATCATTGTGTAACAGATAATCATCCAGGGTGCGCTGTATCTGGGCAACTGTGTCTGATCGATTTAGGAGGATATCACAGAAGTGCCAATGCCTGGTTGGTTGTTGAAGCTGTGGGAGGGCCAGTGTAGCGACTATGGGAGCGTGGTCGGACAGAGCTGCAGCTAGGATATCAGTAGAGAGTGTGAAATCTCGGAGGGCCTTCGAGCCTAAAAAATAATCCAACCTGGCATATGTTTTGTGATCATGAGAGTAGATAGAGAACTCTTGTGTCAGAGGATGATGCTCTCTTCACAAGTCTGCCAGACCGAGATTGTTTAGTCTAGAGAGCCCTGAGAGTGAAAGGGCACCAACCTGGCCTGTGCGCTGTGCAGATCTATCTAGGTCATTGTCAAATACAAAGTTGAGGCCTCCCCCGTTCAGTATGTGGTGCTCCTGAGTTGCTGTCACCTCAGTAAGGGCTTTGTGTAAAAACCATTCTTGGCCCTCGTTAGGTGCATAGATAGACCCTAAAATCAGTGTGTAGCCTCCTATAGTAAATTGGTAAGTGAGCAGTCTACCCTTTATCTCAGCCTCCTTCTGCACCACCTTCCCCCAAAAAGTCCTTAACCTCATCAGAGCTCCGAACGTTCAGCGCCCAGTGCTGAATGTTCGGAGAACGAATGCTGGCCCGTCGGCCAACGGTCGTGCGCAGCACTGGGGAGGTAGTGCACGTGACGACCGTTGGCCGACGGCAGCAGTTAAGGGGTTAATACCAAAATTGCCACCGGAAAGGCACAGGACCTAAGCCTGTGGCAATCTTTGGGGAGCAGGTGTGTCTCTTGGAGAAGGCAGATGTCTGCTCTGTGCTCTCTAGATAGGAAAGGATTGTTTTGCTTTTGATGGGGTTATTGAGCCCTCTCACATTAAGTGTGAGGGTTTTAATTGAGGACTCCTGGCATCCAGATTTTGGAGGTGAATGTGTCGGAGATTAGGGATACTTGAGGAGCATAAGCCCGGGCAAGGTTTGTGAGGGAGGAACTCCAGCAGTAGCAGGGAAACATGGAGGGAGCTAAACTCCATTGACTGAGGGCCCCACCCAAAGAGACAAAGAAAAGGGGTAAGCGAAGAAGAGGGGAGAACAAAAAGCCCGTAGAGAGTGAAGGAGAAAAAAAGGCACAACAGGCGCCGAAGAAAGTCAGCCATTCGGCCATCAGTCTGTCACCCAGAGATGAGCAGAATAAAAGTCCACTGGGTTGTCATGTGACCAATAGTAACCCCCACGCCTCCCCCCCAACCACCAAAGGCATCAAAGGAAGAACACTTCGTTGAAACCAGGCTCAGTCACATGGTCGATGACTTGGCCAAAGCCTCTGGCAGAGCCTCAAGAGCGGCCGGTTGCTCTCTCTTGACTTGATATCCATGGGGTCCGGTCAGGAAGTGCGCCATCGCCACCATTGCTGCCTCCATTTTGGTCGACCATCCCCATCTCATGGTCAGAGCACTCACCATCGTCAGGGTCATCTGGGAATGCAATCCCCAATAGTCTGCTTGCTTCCGACAGTGAGCAGATTTGGTACAGCTTGCCATCGTGCCGGAAGATAAGGTGGAATGGGTGTCCACAGGAGTAAGAGATATTGTGTTGGCTCAAAGACTCCGTGATGGGGCGGAAGGTCTTCCATTTTTGAAGCATGATAGCGGCTAAGTCTTGATAGAGGATAGGTGACTGGCTTCGGAAGGTGATCGTGTGGAGCGAACTGGCTTTGCGTAGAAGCTCCTCTTTAGTGGGGAGGTCCTGAACACCCACTAGGATAAAAGCCGGAGGCGCGGTCGCTGCTCACCCTGTGTGCTTGGTCAAATTTAAGGTCAGTATCCAGCGGGTTGCCCAGTATATGATTAAAAATCTCTCACATACGTAAAGATATCATCAGCCTCTTCGTTGGTGTGCAGCCCCCGGATTCTGATGTTATGGCGATGTGAGCGGTTCTCAAGATCCTCTAAGTGAGATTAACATCTACTTGCTGTTCATGGATGCGAAGCACCTCCTGCTGCATGGTGGCCAATTCGGTGTCCCAGGCGTCGCTCCTGTCCTCCAGAGGAGCCACTCGTTCCCCTATGTCATCCACATCTTTGCGAAGATCCTTGATCTCCGCCATAAGATCTCATTTCACTGTTTTTAGGTCATCTCACAGAGCTGAGAACAGGGACTCAAAGAATGATAATGCCACCTGCTCGTCCTGGGGAACGGCCATTCGTACAGCAGTGTCCGGCCACCTAGAGTCCGCTGCCTCTCTGCCTTGTGCCCGGGCAAAAAAATCTTTGAGCGATTTTTCTTTTGTCGCAGTTTTTTTTTGCCCCTGTTGGAGGGCATGCTCAGCGCCCGTCTATACTGCCGGTGCCCACCACCAGGAGTCTGAGCCCACGATGGTCCAAAACAAATTAGTGTCACTTGGCTCAGGAGCCCCAAGCCACTTTACCCCGAGCCTACCGTGCAGATGGGCACTCCCGACCCCGTGGACCCCCAGCCATGGGATAGTTCGCTGTGTCGGCCTGTGCTCTGTAGGCCCTCTGGCGGTTTGTTGCGAGCGTCCTCGCTATCCGGGCCTTAGGTCCACCAAGGCCAGGTCGCTGCGTATGCCAAGAAAAGGCGGATTATTAAAGCTGGTGGCCAGTCGCCAGTCCAGATCCGAACCCCACGGGATCACAGTGATGTATTAGGGGGTAATTTGTGCAGATGCCCCCCGTTGATGAGGGTGCGCGATAGGAGTCCGTGCAGCAGCCGATGACCTCTGGGCTCCCTCGAATATACAGCGCAGTCACTGCAGGTGCTGCACAAGGAAATGGCGGGATGGTGCCACCAGGGCCAGCCTTCCGCTCACCCCACAGGCTGCCACAGGGGAGGGGACCCAGTCCAACGGCCTCCCACCAGAGCAAGTCAAAGCAAGGTACCTCTCCTGTGAGGTGTAGGATGAAGCGCACATCGATCGGGACCAGAGCGCCCGGTGGGTGGGCGAGGCCTACATGGCACCAAGGAGGCTCCGGGTGAGTCGCAGCGTTAGCAAAGAAAAGTTAGGGGTGGATGGGACTCACTGCAATGGCTCTCTCCGGCCACTCCCTTGATTTGAGGGTGAGATTGGCTCCTGCGGGTTGGCTCCACCCTCCGCAGGTCTCAGTGTGTGCGGGCGGTTTCTGTCTGCCTGGATCCCCAACCGGAGGGTCTGCAGCTCGAGACAAAATGGCACCTCCAGCTCAAGTGCGGGCAGTAGCTGCAACAGGTGCTCCGCTCACAGGTCCGGTGCGGCAGGAAGAGTCACTGTCTCCAGCCGGAGTTCTCTGTGAGCCGGCGC
This sequence comes from Lissotriton vulgaris, assembly GCF_964263255.1. NCBI lineage: Eukaryota > Metazoa > Chordata > Amphibia > Caudata > Salamandridae > Lissotriton > Lissotriton vulgaris. The sequence continues at coordinate 5,793,856 of NC_141686.1, forward strand.
GGCTCAGTGGTTGAGAATGCAGGGTTTCAGTTTCTGCCGCCGCGGTACTGCTGCTCACTGCCTCCCATCACCACTTCGCTACCCAGACCCAGCGGAGAAGTGAGGCTGCTGGGCTCTGAAACCACTGCCCGGGTATGCAGACTGTGGCTGGTTTGCGGTAGTAGTCTGGGTCGCTTTCCGTGCTATACAGGGCCTGGGGGCCGGTGCTGAAGATCGGCGGTCGGAGGAGAGGCGGCGAGACACGTCTTGCCTCACCGCCATATTGGCTGGGCCTCTATTTCAAATGTTTAAAGCAAAATGGTGGTGCCATCCATCATATAAGAAATCTGGAAGTGCATTCATTCATCAGAGAAGAGGTTCTTTCATTGTAGGTTATGATTTAAAGAATACATTCATAGTTTCTGGACGCCACCATGATCTTGGCTGAACACACTGGACAATCTCTTTCAGCACTTTGGTAAAATACTCTGTATGACAGCACAATCTAGGAATTCGACAATCTGGTCTACAAAGTCATACCTAATGATACTGTAGATCCCTAATCAAAGATAAGAAAAGAAGAAACCAATTGTTCTATTTTGGCTCTAGGCTCTTCCATCTGAACTTCCCATTTTTCATGACCCACACTATGCATATGATCTAACTGCTTGCGGTGCAGTCAGTTCCTTTTACTTATGGTCTCTGTGTCTTTACAGTTGATATTACCCACATGAAAAAGTAGTTGTTCTCCCATTGTTTAACAATATTTAATCAATAACAAGGGATAGGCCTCAAATGACAGAGTAGGGCGCTCTGCATGAAAACGTTTGCAGAGGTGTCAGAAATCAGGTTAGGAAACATGCAGGGGCTGGAAGCGCTGGCAAACAGGACTGTGGAAGCTTATACCTGCAGGATCTCTAGACCGCTAACCTCCTGGGTATGCACGCTGTAAGAAATTGGGTTACTGGTTTAGGGGGGATGAAATCCTACTCAAGCAGCAACAACAACCCTGTAAGGATGAAGAAACAAGTCCCACTAATTAACCTGTGCTCAATCCTCTGAGATCTTGGCACAGAGCACTCAGGTTTAACTCAGAGGCACTGTGTAAAGTATTTGTGCAACATGTCAAACAGTAATACAATTACAACACACCACAAAAGGGATCCCACCAGATTAGAAAAATAGAGCAGATATTAATAAATAAAACAAGACCAAAACTAGAAAACTACAATCAGTAGAACCAGAGAGATGCAGTTTTAAAGACTTCAGAGAAAACAGCGCCATAAAGCACAAAGCACAAAGCACCAACTGTGGCTATCTAGTCGCGCCAGACTGGGACAAGGTCACACGTACTGGATAACCGCGATGGAGTGTAGGCCAGCTACAGTAACCCAGTTAAGCCTGCTGAACAGAGTACCTTAAATCAGCGTTGTAGAGCGTTGTGAGGCCCTTTGTCGAGGATGCATTGGGCTGTTAGAAAAGTGAGTACCTTGGTCATTGCCAAGTTTGCCATTAATGAGAGGTTTGCGCCAAAGATGCTTCACACAGTGGCAGTTCCGATGCAGGCTGTGAGGTCGATGTGGAGTCCTTGGGCTGAGAGAATCTGCCAAGCAGAGACTATGCATAGGTTGTGCTTGGGTTGCACCGCACAGGAGAGGAAATGTGTTTATTCTGCTGAAACCACAGATGGGCTGGCAGAGCACCTTTAGGCCTACTTCCAAGGGTCCAGGGCTGGGGTGTCAAAACTTGGCTGGAAAGGACTCATGGATGTCCAGGTGCTGTTTTCAAGGTTGTTGGAGTCTTCTGCCTCTAAGACTCTAGTCAGGAGGCCAGTTAACTAGCCCTTGGTTCCACAGATGCTGGTCCAGCCCTTTCCACTCAGGTAAGAGGGCAGCAGGGCAGCACAGTCTAGCAGTCTAGCAGCAGACAAGACGGAAGTCCTCATCCTGGGATCATCCCCCTCCGCCTGGGACGACTCCTGGTGGCCCCCTGCCCTGGGTACCACCCCCAAGCCAACGGACCACGCACAAAACCTGGGCTTCATCCTGGACTCCTCCCTCTCGATGACCAAACAAGTCATCCTGTTTCAACACCCTGCGCATGCTCCGTAAGATCTTCTGATGGATCCCCACCGAAACTAGGAAGACGGTCACCCAGGCACTCGTCACCAGCCGACTGGACTACGGGAACACCCTCTATGCAGGAACCACTGCCAAACTACAGAAAAGACTCCAGCGCATACAGAACGCCTCTGCACTATTCATCCTGGACATCCCCCATCACAGCCACATCTCTGCCCACCTGAAAGACCTGCACTGGCTCCCCATCCACAAGAGGATCGCGTTCAGACTCCTCACCCACGCACACAAAGCTCTCCACGACCTGGGCCCCAAGTACCTCAAGAACCACCTCACCTTCTACACACCCACCCGCCAGCTGCGATCGACCAACCTCGCCCTCGCCACCGTACCACCCATTCGCAGAGCCACCGCCGGAGGACGAACCTTCTCCTACCTGGCGGACAAGATATGGAACTCCCTCCCCATACACCTACGACTGACCCAGGACCATCTCTCCTTCAGGAAGCAACTCAAGATCTGGCTTTTCGAGCAGTAACGGATCCCCCCCCCCAGCGCCTTGAGACCCTATCGGGTGAGTAGCGCGCTATATAAATCTGACTGATTGATTGATTGATTGATTGAGCAGTCCTTCAGAACAGCAGTCCAGCAGAGTGGCAGATATTTTAATAGCACAGCAGTCCTTTCTGGTAGAGTCTCCACAAGGGTACTGAAGAGTTGGTGTCTGAGGCTCAATATTAATATCGAGCTCTGCATTTGAAGTGGGAGAAACATCCTTTTAGAGGTTTCCCTTTGAAGTGAAAAGGGTACTGTCTTCCTGACACTAGCTCCAGACTAACTATATTGCCCTTTATGTGGAGACTGAACATAGCCTATTTAAGTGTAAGTGAGGCTGTGCCCAGCTCCTCCCTCTCATCCTGCCAGTGATGGCCCATCCAGAAACACTTAAGCTTCCTATTGTGTGGCTGTCCAGGAGGTATACACAAAGCCCATCTGTTAACTACACTCAGTCATGTGACCAAGAGACAGGCTACAGGCAACAAATTACTAAGGTAGGAGAGTGTCAGTTTTCTAAAAGTGCAAAATTGAAAACGGGTTGCCACGTGCACACCGTATGTCCTTCATTTTGTCATAATTTCATAAAGCTTAGTTTAATCATGTTTAGCCCTTAAAGTGTGCAGCCTCAGTGACATGGCCTGCCCAAATGCCTCGTGTATATAAACACATCAGAAAGTTTGATCAACATTCCACTCCATCCAGACGCACAGCTGACTCGATAATGTATTCACCAAGTACTCCACAATTGATCCACGTTTTATTAAAATTATTCCATATATTCCAATCGTTCAAGTGTCTTTACCAAATGTTATTCCTGTCACATGTGGGGTAGTATATGTATAAAAAAGTGTCTTCTGCAACAGATATGCCTATCCGGGCCTTTATCTGGTGCATGGTATATACATAGAACATCCTTAACCCAATGCTGTTCGAGCTGTCAATTGCTCTTCATCAGGGTGTAGTGTAGTTACTATATTCCCAATAGGCTCTGCGCATTGCAATAATATATCCTATAGATTAGACGTAGGACTGAGGTCAACTAGGTCTCTATCGAAAATACTAAACTTAATTGTGTGTGTGCCAACTACCTCAGAGATCACTAGAAACTTTCTCGAATACATAAGAAGTGATTCTTTTCTGACAACCGCATAAACATGACAACTTTGTTTCCCAAGAATAAGAATATATCTCTCAGAGTCGCAGACACAATTGATAAGTATTTCACTCAGTCAATCATGCATGCTTCGTTTCTACAGAGTTGCAGAGAAATAGTGAGACGGGCGTTTTCAATAAAAGGGTTTATTTAACAGTCTTCTTTCTCATGCAAGAGAGGTGGACTGCAACAATCATTACACAGACTGCAAAGTATAATGCGTATAGAGTAAACAGTAATATGAAATAATACTGTAAGAGCATTTTATGGTTTCTAAGCCATATAAAAAATACATACATAAATAACATTGACTAAAATACTCAACTGGTGCTTCTAAAACACACCTACCCCAATGTACGTAACCTAAGTCTAGTACGCAGGAAGAAGTAAGTATTGTGTATCATAGGTTTAGTTTTTGCCAAGAATCTACCATGGTTTCTCTAGGTTCTAATCAGCTCCATACCTTGGTTAGAATTAAGGAGGTCTGGTATCTCTGTCTCGGGGCTCGATTTCCCAGCACCCCGCAAGGGGAGCCGGAAACACTGGAGCTGGATTCTCGGCAGGAGAAAAGTAGCTTCCTGATCAGTGCATCAGCTGGAGAGTCGGCTTCCTTCTGCTCTTGCTGTAGCGAGTTGCGTCCGGCAAGTAGGTCTTCAAACTGCTCTGAACCACTGTCTCTTGTTAGAGCAATTGTAGGTATATTTATACCTTGAAGGTGTTTAGGAATGCCATAGTTTGACGTAAAGTCGGGCATATGAACATTAGGAAAGAACCCCTAGGGAATAGTTGTTCTTCGTATAGTAACTTAGTTCTCGGACAAATCAATATTCATACAAGGGAAAATTCCCTAACTGCTTAAGCTGGTTTTCCAAGAAATCGTTGTGATGTTTGGTATGGGTGGAATTAGCCATGCCTGTATTTGGGTAGCATGGGCTAAGTCTAAATAAGGGCTTGATTTCTATGCCTATATAAGGGCAATGTGAATAGTACCTATATATCGGCAAGTATCGGGAAAATTCACTCGGAGCTTAAAACGCCACACAACACCCACTCCACTTTTTTATGTATGACATTACTAAGTTCTAAACACATAAAAATATATCTAAACATGATGTGTTAAAAACCCACCCAAAGTACATAAAAAATGCATTCGTACTGGTTGTACACGAAAAGCATTTGTGCTGTACGCATTTAAAGCAATGTTTCATTCAAAGCATGTAGATGACATTTGAAAATGCTATTCGAATGAACCACAAAAAATACATTTATGAAATGGCTCTTAATTAATTACAGAAGAACAAGTCGAAACCATTTCATGTCAGATTATATAAACTGGTTGATTGGGGACAAGGTCAAATATTGTCTCTTGGAAGTTTTCAAAGAATTTTAGTTCTCTATGAAAAGTCCTACTTTAAGCAGATTACTTTGTGCCAATAAAATGAAAAAATTAAAATTTGGAAAAACAAAAGTTTGATCATAGAAAAAATTGAGTTCCAAAGTTAGAAACTTAGTTTTGAAAAGATGAAGGTTGAATTCAGAGTCTCTCAGAACACTGTGTGCCAAATTAAAAGTCAGTGTCATTGTTTGGAGAAAACATCTAATCTTTTAAGTCTGTAAAGAATTTGTCTACCATTGTAGGTGAAAGTTGGATTATTTGTTAAGAAGATTAATCGCACATAGATGTGAAGCATCGCCGTAAGCGTTGGTCACATTAGCAATGTTCTAATGGGAAGGTACCTGTGTGCCGCTTTCCTCTCATACCTCACCGTCAGCATTTTGCATCTGTGAGATCTCAATGAATGCCGTCATCAGAATTAGTAGCCGCTGGGGACAACACAGTGCATGAGCCGTCACTTGTCCAAGCAAAGTATCAAAATCCATTGGCATGACTTATGGGAGTGTCAGACAGATGTCAAGCATGCATTCATCTCCACATAGCAGGCATGGTAGAACAGGTACAATACAATCTCACCGGATTGGTCTGAATGACATAAACCATGTGGTATTCAATTCTCTTAAACGAGTTAATCCCAAAATGTGGACTATGCGCTCACAACACTTCATCGCCAGTAGAGTATTCTCCATGGTGAACTGGGTATCACTGGTGACTTGGCTTGCCAAATCGAAGCAGTAGGAGCAAAAATAGTATCCCTGCAGCAAGTCCCAAAATGAGAGGCACTCTGCCAAACACACAGTGCACAAAGTTTGGAAATATGCCTGGAACTGCTTCAAAAGGTGCTAACAGTTCCGAAAAAACTGTCTTAAAGACATGTGCAATACCGCTTGTATCAGACATGTTTAATATACGACTTAACATTTCTGAGAAATGTACAGGGCACTTTGTAGCTAATAGGGTGTCTATCTCTGCAGAAGTCCTTGCGACTTGCAGATCATAGGTCTCTTTGGCCGAGGTCAATTGCACAGTTTTCTGTAAAAGAATGGCTTTCATTCTGCTTAAAGTAGCAATTCATATAGAAGAGATGTTCAGTGAAGGCCATAAACGCGACTCCCGGTCTGTCTTGGTTTTTGGAAACAATACTTGCATACAGCAAGTGACCCTGGCTGACACAGTTACGAGATAGGCTATACCTAGCAACATGCCACAGCAGCTGTGATCATTGAAGATAATGTAACTTCCATTAAAAAATTGCCCAAAAACTGGATCAATCACTGCAGCTGGTGAACCTTTCAGGTGGCAGGATACATTTTTAAAGGAACCATTGCAGCCCCAGTGTAAATTAATACCCTGACAAAGGAGAGAACCACTTAGTGCGTTTTCACAATTATTACCACTAAGAAACACTTCTTTCCCCCCACTCCAACATTTGTGTGTGTACGGTAATTCCCAACATGTCTTGCTGTATTCTTTACCCAACCTTTCATATATGCCTGCTGGTATATGTTTTAAGCAATACTGAAAATACTGAAAATGGAAAATAGTAACAGGCAGAGTGATTGTTCCGTGTATTATCCATTCAATGGCTGGTTCAGCGACAGTAAATGGTAATCTTTCCAGTTTTTCAATGCTCAGCACCGTACAGTCTGCTCCCCTCTGTGCCAGTTTAATCTGTTTATCAGTGAGATTGAAATCTGAAAACAGTGACGTAGTGTTGATTAAACGCCAAGGCACATAGCGTGAATGAAGGTTTTGTAACCTCCAGCCTAATAGCATTATAGAATGTAATTGTGACTGACCATGTTGCAACATGACCAAGTACTGTTCTATTATGTCTATGGCAGAGGATACTATGCTGTCCAAAGAATATATCCTGGACAACAGAGTCGTTAACCCATTGTCAACTACAGAGAGAGATTTCTCTAAATTAATACAATCAATTTCTCTTATTCGTTCTGCAGTCTCTGCTTGCGTAATCTTCCATGCTTAATTATAGGCACCATAGATACCGGCGTATATAAAACGTTTATGACGCGTTTTAGTAGGTCCTTGTAAGAAGTCCCCCAGATCAGCGCCATCTTTAAGTATAGATAAGTGTTTTTTGCTTCCTTTAGTGTAGACTTGTGTAGCCATTCAAGGCACAGTTTCCCTACACTGTATGTTGTTACTATTCCTGGCTGCTCTCTCTGAACATATCTTGGATCTGGCCTAGTGAATGTAAACCCTTGTGTCTTATTCAGGAATCTATCTTGACTGTTGTTTGTGTCTGTGGGCCAGATTAACCATTTTTTCTAATCAGGATTTATTCTGTTGTGAAGCAAAATAGTATGTGCGTCGACCTCCCCCTCTGAAGTGTTATTGATATCAGGTGTAGGTGTAGGTATGGACGGTTTGTTTAACTCCTTCATCTTGGCTAACTCAGTTCAAGATGTCTGTTGGACAGTGTCATTCAAAATCATTAATAGCTCTGGCATGATGCAGGCTCTAAATAAGGCTTTCAATCCCTGCACTTGCCAGCCTTTTGTGCCCCAGACAGTTTTTGTCTCAATGTTGTCTTTCAAAAAGTCGAAACCTAACTAAGACAGCTGAGTATAAAAGGCCGCAAAATACATTTGCTTGCTATTTGTCAAAAATACTTTTCATTCCTGTCTTATTAACATTTTTAAAGTAAAATGATTCTGGATTTGAAACATTAAAACCTGAAAAGTATGGAAATTTGGCATAACATGTTTTTGAGCTACCCTTTGGTGGCGCAGGACAATGTTCCCATTGGTTATATTTAAGTACATTTCTAGGATTTGCAGATCTGTGCAAGAAATGATGACCATAGTGATTATAACAATACATTTGTTCATAATTTGATGAACCTTCGAAGTATTCATGATTTGTGAATGTTGCAGACATTTCAAAGTCTGACATCATATTATTAATACTCTCGAAGTCCCAATCGTCGGAAAAGGTACAAGATGAATCAAAGTCATTCAAGGAAATCTTGAAATGGTGTGGAATCTCCAACAGCTCAGCCAGACCGAAAATGTCATAATCAATTCTGTCCCAAGCTATACCACCAGGTATAGGAAGGCTGTGATGTTCACTGATGACAAGTCTCTTTGTTCACGATGAGATGATTTGTGCGGCTTGAGGAGTAAGTTGATGTTTTTACTTGCTGTGTCCTTTTTAACATATCTTCCATTTATCAGCATTCCAAAACTTATTATAAGAGTCAAGCAAAGTAGAAGAAAAAGTACACCCAACACAATCCAAAGTTCAATCCGTGGTGAAACCAGATAAGTCTTTTCCAGATGATGAAAACGTTCTGTTGCTTATTCTTTCAAAGTTCTTTTTACCAGTGTCATCTCAGGTTCACTGGGATCCTCAGAAAATGTATCAAACTTAATGAAACAGCCAGAGGCAGTTCCGTCAATTGTAGGGTTTGCTTCAGGATTTGTTGAAATCGCTGGAATCACTTGATCATTTGTTACATTTGTATAGTCAGATGCTATTTCATTGTAGAAAGGCGTTTCTTGACGAACTGTTATTTGGGTCTCAAGAGGTACAAGTTCCATGGCTTTGTTGCATTGTCCTTTTTTTTTTGGCACTGCAGATTCTTCAAAGGTGATGAGTCTCTCAGTTTGAACCTTTTGGATAAAAGCCAGATTAGGGTGTCTGCTACATCTTTGGAGTCCACTTGGCCTACTGCTCTTGATCAGCCAACCTAATGATGTGGTTTTACCAGGTCGATGGACACAAACCTGTTCGCCTTTTTACTAGCAAGGGGGGGCAGTAATACTGTTCCTGATCTGTGGATTGCTAGGACAGGTACTGGTTGTCTGTAAGAAGGTTCGAATTCCTTCTTGTCAGCAATCTTTTCTCTGACTAGATCCCCAATCTTTGGAATCCAGACAGGTCTTGCTGGGACGGTTGGTTTTTCTTCAGTGGTAACGTTGTTTTGACTTTTTCTTATTTCATTTAAGTCCTGCAAAACAGCCAAATGGTCTTTGATATCAAAGGGTTTTTGTCCTACACTTGTGGAGAAGTGTGGCTCAATGATTAGAGCAGCAGACCCTGATGCAGAGGTCTAGCCCGGGACCAGTGTTCCATTCCCCGCCTCAACGGGTCTTGGGTTAAAAAATTCCACGGACCTGATAATTCTCGCCTCGGTGCCTAGTCCTAATCATGAAGTCCCACTCTGCAACTCTGGACAATAGCTTGCTTAAACTCCACAATGGCCCCCACAATGCTAAGGATGCCTGGCCTCCACCATGGGGGGGGCCAGGAGTGGACACCTCACAGGGAAAGCCAGGATGGGTTCCACAGCGGTATTCGCACAAGCGCCTTGAGACCCTTGCGGGTGAGTAATGCGCTATACAAGTATCAATTTTACAATTTACAATTTTTTTCTACCACTGAAGTCTGAGAATCAAATCAAATCAAATCATAAAACATTTATTGAGCGCACATATCACTCAAGAGTCTCATGGCACTGGTAGATGGCTCTGTGAGGATAAGACTTTAAATGCAGCTAGATGTCAAACAACCATGTCTTTAGATTCCTACGGAAACAATTGTGATCACTTAAGGTACGTAAGTGTAAGGGTAATTTATTCCAGAAAGACGGCGCAGGGTAAGAAAAAGATCTCCCTCCACCTGTGGTGGTGCGTAATCTAGGAGACAAAAGAAAGCCTTGATTGCTGGATCTCAGGATTCAACCTGGTAAATACCAGGTTAGTTTTGTTGCCCAAAAAGCTTTTACATACATTTTCTTGTGTGTAAGGCATAGTAACTTAAAGCGTATACGTTTTCGTATGGGCAACAAGTGCTAAAACTTCAGACTGGGAGCCGATGGAGATCTAGGTGGAAGATGAAGTACCAGTCTTGCTGCAGTATTCTGAAGAACCCACATCCTTGATAAAAGATTTTCGTTGGTGAAAGCCAGTAGGGCATTCCCATAGTCCATACGATTGATGATAAGTCCTTGGACTAGGGGTTTTCTTGCCTCCAGTGGAATCCATTAAAAAAAATTACGCAGGCTTCGCATAACTCCGAAGCAGGCACCAACAGTCATATTGACATGGTCTTTCATTGACAATTTGTTGTCAAGTTGGAAGCCCAGATTTCTCACTGACTGAGTTGGAGTAGGACAAAGGCCAAGGCTAGAGGGCCACCAGTCAGGTATCCAATACTCATCTGCGTTGCCAAAAAGCATTATCTCCGTTTTCCCACCATTCAACTGATGGTGGTTAGTGCACATCCATTTCTCAATTTGAGACATACAATCTTTAAAGCGGGACTTAGTTTCCAATGGGTCTGGACCAAGAGTGACCAAGATCTGGGTGTCATCAGCGTAAGACACAACTTCAAAACCAAAGGATCGAATCACTTTGGCCAGAGGGGTCACATAAAGGTTAAAAACTGTCTGACCCAGAATGGAGCCCTGCAGTACTCCCATCTTAACTGATCTACTACAGGAGTTTATACTTCCCACCTGTACTATCATAGTACGATCAGTTAAGTAGTTCTTAAGCCACTGAAAAGCCTTTCCCCTGACACCAATCTCCCAAAGCTGGCGTTCAAGAATGCTGTGGGAGATGCTTTTGAACGCTGCAGATAACTCAAGCAGGATGGGGATAGATGACTGCCCCCTTCTAATGCCCTCCTGATATTATCAGTTACCTCCAGAAAAGCTATTTTGGTGCTATGGGCTGCCCTAAAGCCAGATTGAGAAGGGTCAAGCAGTCCATGGTTCTCAAGATGAAAAACAAGCTGTTTGTTGACCAAGAACTCAAGCATTTTACCCAAATGAGGAAGCAGCGATATAGGACGGTAATTAGTTAAGAGTTTTGGTCTGCAGTAGATTTTTTCAATATGGGCCGGACCCTGGCAGTTTTCCATGATGTAAGGAATTCAGATTCTGACAATGATTTATTAGATAAATCAGTAAGGTAGTCTAATAGAACAGGGGCAACAGTAGGAAAAATTGTGACAGAGGGTCAGTAGGTGAACCAGTTTTTACTTTAATAAGGGCTTCAGTCACCTCTGCAGAGCTGCACTGGGTAAATTCCACCAAAATATGGGGGGATCAAAAGGAAGTAACAAATAATTCCCCATATCATTACAATTATCATTCACTGGAAAGGAAGTATGGATAGCCATAATCTTGTCCTCAAAGAATTTAGAAAGAGAATCTATCCAGACCTGTGAGGTTGAAAGTTGAAACTGAGCAGGAGGAGTAGAAAATTCTTTCAAAATTTGATAGAACTCTTTATTTGAGTTTGCAGCCTTCTCAATACGATTCAGGAGAAACATTTTCCTAGTAAGCCTTATGTTTTCCATGTACTTATGGTGGACACATTTGTATAATACGCGGTCTGTCTGCTCTTTGGTTTTCCTCCATTTCAGCTCCGCGGACCTACAAGAGAGCTTCTGTAACTTTAGTTGGTTAGTAAACCAGGGAGCAGCTTGTGCTTTAACAGGATCGATTTTATCCAAGGTGTTAATTATAGCTGTATCTAGAGAGATCGCGCAGGAATCAATGTTATCATTAGGGCTAGATGGAGTAGGCCTAAAGGTGGAAGCAAAAAGAGGCAGAGTGACTTTACGCCAAGATCTTCTTCTGACTACTGCCTTACAAGGGACCATATTGATAACATGGTCAAGAATGGTACATTTTAATAAAAAATGATCGGACCACAATAATGGTATTGGAGACTCCACCCTAATCTCTGTCAAATTTGTCAACAAAAGATCGAGTGTGTGAGCCGCAATGTGTGTGGGCCCGGTTACCAATTGAGCTAATTTCAAGGTGTTAATACAAGAAATTAGCTGGTTGGTGTCGGTATCATGTAATAACTCAGCATGGTAGCTGAAATCGCCCAGCAGAAGGAAGAAATCAGAGGCTAATACATGTGGAGCGATGATCTCCAGTACTTTATGTGGAAAATCATTTTTTAGATCTGGAGGTCCTTATACTAATGCACCTCTGCATGCTCCTCCTGACAAACCATCCATTTTAAAGACACATATTTCCATATTACATGAACTTATGGACTCTGGTGATATTCACAGCCGGGGTAGTGGCAATGAGTAAACCACCTCCTCTATTCTTTTCCCTATCCACTCTTATTAATTTGTATTGTGGAGGAAACGCAATGGCCACATCTGGAGAGGCATGCTCATGTAGCCAAGTTTCAGTAATGAAACAAATATCTGGTTATTCCGAGCCAAGAAGACTCCAGATTTCCTCAGCATGTTTAGGAACAGAACGTGCATTAAAATAGAGTCCCTTTAATGGTCAGGAATTTTTTGTATGGGTGGATGTATGAGAGGCTAAGATTTCACAAGCGGGAACTGGAAGAGGAGAACAGGGGATAATTAGGTCCCCAAAAGGTAATGCAACTGTTGAACCAGCTAAGTGTTTAGACAAAGAAGGATCAAGATCATTCAACTCCTGACTGGAATACCTAAGCAAGGACATCTTGGGAGTGACCATTAGGAAATAAAATAAACGTTCAAATAAAATGGGCAGGGGTCAGGGCAGCTTGCAGCGGTCTGGTGCGGACGAGCGTAGATGGGCTTGCCCTTGGTGTGCCCTCTGCGTGCTGCTGCGCGCGTCCGCTGCACAGCACCGCCTTATGTAGGATATAAGGAAGATAGCAAGAACGCTGGAAGGCTGACTACACTTCCGGTTGGCAAGCCAGCAAACCGGAAGTAAAACTAACGCCTCCTTGTCTCTCCGCAGCAATCGGCACAAGCCATGGCGGACCGAGGACAGAGGCGAGATGTCAGGTAAGTTCCAAGAACAATGAAATATGTAGTTATAAAATACAAACAAAAGCCTACATTTTTTAAAAAGTCAAAGCACAGCTAAATAATAATGTGACAGCACAAAATGAAAAACAGGTCACTGAGATAGAGTTGGTGCAAGCAGTCAGCACCTGTAGAGAGTCTACCACGCGCGCCCGCTGCACAACCCCGCCTTATGTAGGACAGAAGGCAGGTAGCGAGAACGCTGGAAGGCTGACTACACTTCAGGTTGGCAATCCAGAAAACTGGAAGTGAAACTAACGCCTCCTCGTCCTTCCGCAGCAATCGGCACAAGCCCTGGTGGACAGAGGCGAGATGTCAGGTAAGTTCCAAGAACAATGAAATATGTAGTTATAAAATACAAACAAAAGCCTAAGCTTTTTAAAAAGTCAAAGCACAGCTAAATAATAATGAGAATGGGCAAAATTAAAAACAGGTCACTGAGATAGAGTTGATGCAAGCAGTCAGCACCTGTAGAGATCCGAAATAATCATTCTTGTTTCAAAAAGGATTTCATATGGAGTGATACCCCCTAGAGAACATCTTGGCAGATTGTTAAGACTATGTTGGACACTTATTAGATGTTTGACCCACCCATCACCCGAGGCTTATACTCTAGCTGTTATAGATTGCTTTATGTCCTGTTTTTTCTCTCCACTACCGAATTTCCCTCAGAATGGAATGGACTAGAATACTGCAATGCAACACCCAATTTGGCCATGGCCTTCTTGTAAGATCGAGAGCTAAACGCAGGACCCTGGTCAGAATGTAGCGTGCCGACTGCGTATGTGCCGATACAGACTTGCAAATCTTTTATAACAGTTCGAGCATCAGACAAGCGCTGAGGCCACATCCAAATGAACCTTGTCTTAATATTTGTGGGACCACATTTTTCCACAGGGACGTCTGCATGTAGAAAGTCTAATGCTGTCTAACAATGGATTCTGTACAGGGCTGGCTACACTGTAGTCAGGTATCTGACGGCGTTCTCTGCTGCGATCTCCATTGCAGGCATGGCAGTTAATTGCAAATGTGTGAATGTGAGTATTGATTCCTGGCCACCAGTAATTCTCTTTTAATTCTAGTATAGATTAGAGATCCCCTGATGTATCAGACCCTCTCCCAAATGTGCTTTGTGTATCAAAGCTACTCTACGTTTCCTGTTTGGAATTACCCTATCCCCCACTCCAGGGATTCGAGCAAAAGGAATTGAGTTTGCATCAACTATATATGAGTATTTGAATGTTTTCTGAACGAGTGATTGCAGCTACGGAAGTCGTTTGCACAGCTGCCTTTGCAGCTTCATCAGCCAATGAATTCCCTGCAACGTGAAGGCCATCACATTGATGACTCAGTGTATGTATCACGTGAGCCTTTGCAGTTCTTGTTGTAACTGAACTACTTGTTCCCAAAGCAAGTTATGCTTGATTGTGCCACCTTTTGCTTCTTTGTAACCGTTTTCAATCCAGTTTTGCAAGTATTCATTGTAAGATTGAACACAATAATACAAATTGCACACTATAAGTTTTGGGAATTCGCGATCAGTATTTTCAAGCGCCATCTTGAATGCTTGTAGTTCAGCTCGGTGAGCAGTACAATCTCGTAGAGATTGTGTTTTAGTGACCATAGGTCGGAATTTGCCATCTCGCCAGTAACCTTTAACGATTGGGCATGCAGCACTGTAAGCTGGTTTGCCCCCCCGTAGCGGGTTGGGCTGATCCGTCAGTATAAACTATACATTCATACTGCTCTAGAGGCAGAATATCAGTAGGCAGAAGACATTCTAGTTCATATTGTAGAAATGCTTGTGTTTTCAAATACTGGACCTCTGCCCGGCTGGGCAAGTTAATATACAATATAGTTTCCATTGTGTCTATATTTATCCTTTGTTTACAATTCCTCCATGCATAGGACCACTGTTGTTCTCACTAATATGTTCCCTGAGGTCCTGTGCTGACTCGATTGGGTGCCCTTGTTGTGTTTCATATTCAAATGAGGGTCAAAAACGTATTCAACGTCTGTTGCAGCAAGATAATTAACCCATTGTATCCATCTTGGATGTAAAGCTTTAGCATTCAGAATGCTCGCTTTCGTCACTGCCTCTGAGGCAGGTACAGGAGTAACGACCATTATGCGCTTACCCTGTGCGAGGGCTCTCTCTTTTGCTACTGCAGTCTGACCCGCTGTCAGAAACTTTTCTGTTTAAGTGAATTTCCTTCCTACTTGTGTGTACAAATGTGATTTGTAAGCTATTGGTACTTTTTCACTTTCATTAAAGGTTAAGTATGTAAATCTGCATTGTCCTGGAATGATTCTGATCACCAAGTTGCATACGTTCACGCGTGTTTGTACATGTTTTGTTGCTAACATCTCTGTTTGCAATGAGCGCAAAATTTCAGTGTGTTTCTGAGTCTAATTATGTGTTTTGAAATCAGGTTTGATTAATTCGTAGAGAGGTTTAACCCTTTCTGCGTAGTTTAGAATGTAAGTTCTTCCGAAATTCAGGAAACCTAGAATCGACTGTAAGTTTTTTAGCATTTTTGGTGGTTGGAGTATCGCATGTTTCTCTAAAAAGTTTGCTGCGGGGCTTTTGCCTTCACTTGATAACTCATACTAGAAAAGGGATGTTGAGGTGGGCAATTCTTGATTTCTTGAAATTGAATCTATACCCTTCAGAGGCGAAGCCCAATATTATGGTGTTTACCCTGTTCAAATGCCTGTCTAAGTCATCGACTGTTAGATAAATGTCATCTACATATGATAATGCCTCATCATCATAGGTTTTTAGTAACTCTGTTACTCTGGCTGAAAATAACCCTGGACTATTCTTGAATCCCTGAGGGAGAAAACAAAAGTGACACTGTGTCCCCATAATTGAGAAAGTGGTCAAGTACCTACTGTCTAGTGCAATGTTTTGACAGAAGAAACTGTTAGAAATATCTAATGTGGTTTTATATTTTTTACGCACAATGTTATTTATTAATGCTGCACTGTGTGCATTTTGTACTGCAAATGTTTTGCAAAAGAGTTTAAATGTCTGTAATCTAATATTAGATATTTATTGTCTGGTTTGGAGAAAGGAAACAAAGGAGTGTTCATGGAGGAGGTGTATGTTTCAATCACCCCTTGGTATTCAAGTTGATCTAATATCTCCCTGACCTGTTTTTAGCTTCTTGCTTAACTGGGTACTGCCTTTGTGCAGTTGGACATTTTTTTAACTGGATTTTATGGTGAGGAGATTCCTCATCCCATCCTACGTGATTTTTATATAATGCAGGAGCCTGGGCTACTGCCCATTTCCTGGCATATGTATATTTTAAATGAATTGAAATGTGGTTGGAGAAAGCTGGCATAATGATTTCTTTGCCATGTGGGCACTCCCTGACAAATTCCGGTAGCCAGTCTTGTTCAGCTAGAAGAATGTCATAACCCTGAAAGAGCCTCTCCCAAAAGAGCGCTCTTATTTTTCTAGTTATGTTCCCTTCCATACGGAGTGTTACTTCATATAACTTATGTGGGACACTAACCCTGGTATCTGCAGTTTCAACTTGGATGTACTCATTCAATTCCACTGTCTCCAGATGATCCTTCAAGTTCTTGCGAGCTATGGTGACTTCTGCTGCGCTGTCCAACATCGTTTGAGCCCATTCCCCGTTCTTGAGTTGTGTCCTCAAGATCCTCGGTATGTCTGATTTTTAGACCTGCTACCTTCTTTTTGGTGAATTGAGTTTTCTTATTTTTCTGAACGTGTTGATCGTCTTTGGACTTAACGCGTTCTTCCTTTTGTTCTGACCGTCCTCTTCTTTTGGATTTCTGTGATGAAGTCTGAAAGGTACGGGAGGAACGTGTATCAGTATCTTGATATCTATCAGGTTTTCTCAAATTATCCCTATTCCTGAGATAATATCTCCTTTCAGAGGGCTCCTTTTGAGGTGACCTACCTCTGGATTGAGAACGCTTTTCTTTAAAAGTTTGTTTAGTGTTCTCCCACTTCTTTTTAGGGGGAGCAGGAGTGTTTTTAATAAAGACATTTTCAGGACTTTCTGACAGTTGAGGTTTAACTGGTTTCCCTCCCAAGCTGTCTCTTCCTAATTCTTCATAGGATTTTTCAATTATTCTGGCCAGTTCATGTGGTTGCTCAGGTATATCAAATTCTCTTAGCTTTTGACGGATCGCCACGGATGTTGCTTCACCTCTAATATTAGCTAATATTATTGTTGATGCCTGTTTGAAATCTTTCAGTAGTTTCATACCTAGATTTTGAGCAGGCACTGCCCCGTATTCATTTTGAATCTGTTTCAGGACGTCTGGTATTACTGCTATAGACGGAACACCATGTGTTTTGGTGTAGATTGCTGCAAAGACTGTACCCCAAGTGTTGCAGTCCTCCAGATGTGGTGCGATCCCCATCGGTAAACCGATTGTTAGAATTCTGTGTTTCTCATGAAGGGTAGTATCAGGAAATACTGCCTCAATTTGAGAATTTTTTTGAGCTATCCAGAATGGAATTTGGTCCCGTTTTGCAGGTAATTTACCAACGACTGAAGGTAAAGTCTGTGGTGTAATTGTATTTATGTTCCCCTGGTAAGGGGTGTGTTGTGGAATCCTTATTGCTGTTTAGAATCAAACAATTTTATTCGGCAGAAATGCAAGAATAAACACAGCTGGGCTGCCTACATCCTCAGGCCGGCAGAGCGAAGGCAAGGTACACATAACACAGCCACAGGGTCTACAACCCGGAGGGCGACCCGGCGAAGATGGGCTAGCAGCCATGCGGTGGGTCCATGTAGGAGGCGATACTGCCTTTTATCAAAGCCAACAACCGAAACAACCCGCAGGAAACCCAACCCTCCCACCCGAGCCAACTCCCCCCACCCAACCCACTCTAGTATCCCTCCTCCCCCCCCCTTTTGTCCCCCCAAACCCCCTCCCCGCATCAGCACAGTTCATTCAATCCACAGAGCCCAGTAGTCCAGGGATCCCCGCCCGCCCCTGCAGCAAGCCAGAGACAGTCATGTCGTAGCCCCGGGTGGTTCCAAGGGGATAAGCTGCAAAATCTGGAGGAATTTGGGGCATGTGACCTCGCGTAGGTCCCGAGACAGCAAGTGTATGAAGGGTGCCCAAAGCTTAGCATACGTGTCCCCTTTACCATCCACACATAGGGAGAGGCGCTCCATCCCCAGAAGCAACCACAAACGCCTAATCCAATCTCTAGTATCAGGGGCGTCCGGCGAGCGCCACCGTGAAAGGATCACCAAGCGTGCCGCCAGGAGTGCTAGCGCAATCTGCCTACCCTGCGGGGAACGCAGACTAAACGCTTTAGGGTGGGGCAGGCCCAGTAACACAAATTCGGGCGCTCTGGGAAAGGTGATACCAAAAGCATTATCTATATCATCTAAAACTGCTTGCCAGTAGCGCACTAGCTTGGGACAATGCCAGAGCAGATGGGTAAGAGTGCCTGTAGCGCCGCAGCCCCGCCAGCAAAGACTCGAGCACTTGGGGTCCCACCCATGGAGCCTTGCCGGTGTGTGATACCAATAAGTGACAATTTTAAAGGCCGCTTCCGCGCCCGCTACATTAGCCGCTGTGTGGTGCGCGCGGTAGTAGATCTTGCCCCACTCCTTACTCGTCAGGGGACGGCCCAGCTCCGTTTCCCAACGGACTTGCGCCCTGGAGCGCTGCGGGTGATGGCGTTTCATAATGAAGGCGTACAACTCGGAGATAAGTTTGCGATCATCCTTCTTGAAGACCACCCAGCGTTCCAGGGGCGTCATTGGCCGAGACATGTCTGCTACATTATCGGGAAGTGTCACCCAGTGCGCCACCTGTGCGTAGTGAAAGGCGTCGGCCGCCGTTAGCTCGAAATACTCCCGGCACAGAGTGGCGAATGGTATCAGCCCCTCCGGCTGAAAGAGGTGACCCACCCGTTTGCATCCCAGCTCCCTCCAGCGCTGGAAAACCGGCGAAGCACACCCGGGGGGGAAGTCCGGATTGTCGACGATAGGCGTCAGCGGAGATGGGAAGGTGGTCCAGCCGCGTCTGAGTGCTAGACGGTCCCACGCTGCAAGGGTCGGCGCGGTCACCGGGGAGGAATAAAGGCCCCAGGATCTGTGTTTGCGCGGGAGCCACAGTTCGCGCCAGATGTTGCGGCCGGCCACAGTCTGATCCATAAAAAGCCAATGTTTGCTGGACATGGGTCTGTTCCATTCCAAAATAAAACGCAGGCACGCAGCCTGGTAGTACGCCTCCACGCACGGGAAGTTAAGTCCTCCGCCGTCTCGCGGCGCCATGAGGCGATCGATAGCGATACGGGGGCGCTTGTGGTTCCACAAAAACGTGGTCAGCAACCGCTGAAGCCTACGGAGGGACCCCGGGGGGGGGCGCAAGGGCAGCATCTGGAACAGGTAGAGGATGCGGGGGAGGATCGTCATTTTGATCGCGGCGAGGCGGCCAAACCAGGCCAGTTGCAGCCGGGACCAGTCTGAGACCGACTTCGCTGTCTGGTCAAGGAGCAGCCTATAATTGAGTGCCACCGTTTGGGTGATCGTGGGCGCCAGTTGGATCCCCAGGTATGGGATGTCGGTCTGAACCCACTGGAATGCGAAGTCGGCTCTGAGGTCGACGACCTCCGTCTCCGGCACTGAGAGGTTCAGTATTTGGGACTTAGAGAAGTTGACCTTGAAGCCGGAAACCGAGTGGAACTCTTCCAGTTCCCGGGAAAGGTGCCTCAGAGAGGAGCGCGGGTGCGTGATGGATAAGATGACATCATCCGCGTAGAGGCTCACCTTGTGTTCCTCAGCCCCAAAGCGCACCCCTTGGACGCCTGCGTTGTCCCGGAGGCGCTGCGCGAAAGGCTCCATATAGAGCGCAAACAACAGGGGCGAGAGCGGGCATCCCTGCCTCGTCCCTCGAGTAATCGGAAAGCAAGCAGACCTACAGCCATTGACTCGGACAGCTGCCCGCGGGGAGGCATAAAGACAGCGGACCCAGTTGATAAACGTGTCTCCCAGCCCAAATTTACGCAAGACAGCAAACATGTATGACCAGTCAACCCGGTCGAAAGCCTTCTCGGCGTCGATGGATAGAAGGCATGCTTGTGTCCGTGAACGGCGGACCAAGTCCATCAGATGTAGGAGGCGTTTGGTGTTTTCGCCACCCTGGCGCGTCGGCACAAAGCCCACCTGATCGGGTTCAATGATACCGTCCATAAACCGGCTGAGGCGCGTGGCTAGGATGCCCGAGAACAACTTCATGTCAACGTTGAGGAGTGAGATGGGCCGATAGGAGCCACACTCCTGGGCATCCTTACCTGCCTTGTGAATAACCGTAACCACAGCTTCGGCCATGGACGGCGTCACAGTCCCGGACTCCCGGAAAGAGTTAAAGAGGCGCGTCAGGAAGGGAGCTAGGATGACACAAAACTTCTTGTAGAAGGCAGCTGTGAAGCCGTCCGGGCCAGGGGACTTAGCCACCTTCAAGCGCGCAATTGCCGAGACGACCTCCTCTATGCGAATCTCGGCATCTAGGGCCACAGCTGAACTCTGGGACAGGGGGGTGATGGTGCAGGACTCCAGGTACTCGAGCACCCTGTCCGAATCCGAGGGTTCGGCCGTGTAGAGAGCGCGGTAAAAACGCTGAAAGCTGTCCGCAATGTGCGCGTCGGCCTCCTGTACTTCCCCATGCTCGTCCTTAACGGACGACACCATCGTTTGTTGCGCGTGTGCCCGCAGGCGGTGCGCCAGCATCTTGCCCCCTTTGTCGCCACTAAGATAAAATTTGTGGCGCAGTCGGAGAAGCGCGTACTCGGCCCTGTCCAGGTCAAGGTGTTTCAGCATACGCCGCTTCGTCTCCAGTTCCCTCCAGACCCTCTGTGCCCCAGTTCGTTTGTGTATCGCTTCCAACCCACGAACATCCCGCTCAAGCTCCTCCCGCTTCTCCCTGCGCGCCTTCGCCAAGGAAGCTGAGATCGCAATGCATTCACCCCGCACCACCAATTTAAACGCCTCCCAAATCGAGGCGAGCGGCATCCCATCGGTCTCATTAGTGTCGAAGTAGCATTTGATCGTATCCTGCAAACGCTCCACCACAGAGGCAGAGTTAAGCAAGGAATCGCGCAACCGCCAGCCTCCGCGCGTCGGCTTCCCGGGCCCCACCGACAGCACCACCGAGACAAGCGCATGGTCCGAGAGGGAGCGCGGCGCGATCTCCGCTGAAGAAAGCTGAGGAAGCAGGGAAGTGGAAGCAAGGAAGTGGTCAAGGCGCGCGTAGGATTTGTGTGCCGCAGAGTAATAAGTGAAATCGCGCTCATCTGGGTGCAGGTGTCGCCACACGTCATGGAGCCCTCCCTCTTCCAACCAAAGCAGACCCCCTTTGGAAAGCGCGCCAGATGCGTGAGAGCGCGCCTCAGACCTGTCAAGCGTTGGATCCATCACCACGTTCAAGTCACCACCCACCAGGACCCAGGGATCAGGAGAGGCTAGCACCTCCGCAAGCGCTGAAGTCAAGAAGGGTTCTTGTTGCACATTGGGGGCATAAATAGAGCCTATCGTGAATTGGGAGTCCCCCCATTGGATCCTGACCGCCAAAAAGCGCCCCCTTATATCGACCACCTGAGACAATATCTTACAGTGTGCTTTCGCGCTAATCAGTATCGCCACACCCTGCCGTTTCGTACCACAGGAAGACCAGAGTTGAGTGGGGAAGCGCTTATCTTTCATCCGCCTCGTGTCTCTGGCAAGGAGATGAGTCTCCTGCAAGAGACAGATGTCGCCCTCCGATCCCTCCAGCAGGGAGAGGATCGCTGCTCTTTTGACAGGGCTATTGAGACCCCGGACATTTAAGCTGACAACCTTCAGATCTCTCCCCATCTGAGAGGCAGGAGAAACGCCCCGCTAAGAGACAGTGGCGGCTGATGCGGGAAGCCCCCCTCCCTCCCTCCCACCCCCAACACCCCAACTACCCCAACCCCTCCCGAAACCAACCTCCCGGAGCCCCCCCATCCCAACAACAACCAAATCCCGACAAGGCCCCAGAAGAGAACAGTTACAGGGGCACAAAAGTCTGTCATCGGAGTCCCAAGGGCTGGGGGCATGGACTTACTCCCACCAGCCACCCAGATCCTGATACAGGACAAAATACACGGGGGACGTGTCAGTACATTACCCATCAGTGTCCAGTGGGTCGGTCCCTCCACTGCCAATCACTCAACAGGTGCAGAGGGAGAACGGCCAGCCGCTCCGCTCAGGGCCCCTCGAGCGACTCGGTCACCTTTGATACCGAGGCCACCGCAGCGTCACGTTCTTGGAGTCTGACAGACCGATCTGGGCCCCCTTATTGCTGTTTAGACAGTAAAAGTCTGCATGACATATTGAACCTATTGTCTATAAATTTTTATCAGCTCTTTCAGCTGAACTAATAGTTCCTAATCCGATGGTTCTTCAATGGCAGGATATGGTGTATAGCTGGCTAATACCGGCCATGTTGCTCCTGGTCTACCTAGTGGACCGAGCCTGGTAATGTGATGTATATGTTTTAGGGCGCCTTTTAACCAGAGCGCATGCTCTTGGTATGTTAGTGGAATTTCAATATCCTCGAAAGAAATGTATTCCTCTGGTGGTTCTCCTTCTTAGTAGAAGTGAAACACTTTTGTTCTTGGATCTGCTTCAGGGAAGACTATCCATGAATAGAATACCTCTGTCTTGTGATATTCATGTGCCTCTATCACAAAAACGATGCTACCACCTCTTTCTGATAGGCCATTTCGTATGAGTTTTATAGTGATGGCTTTCCTTAAATTTTCTGGAATGCTTATAGCATCCTCGTCGGTCTCTTGGAGACCTGTAAAGTTTAAAGTTTGTACGGCATTTTCGCCTGTAGCTCTACTGGCCCCGGGATTATCTTCGTCAGACATTTTTGTTGACTGAAAGTTTGCAAAGCAAGTTTCAAGGAAACAAAGATAAGGTGCACAATATTTTGGAACACTCTATCCTTCAACGTTGAAAAAAACAAAAACGAATCCATAGGATTTTACGTCCTACTCAGCTATGGCAAATATTATCCCTTTACCCACTCCAAACGTCTATTGGAGTATGTTAGGGAAAAGGGGGTCCCTGAGAAAAGCACAACTGAGTTACTTTAGTATCTAGCATTACATTAGTGCCTTACCAAACTTTGGGTGCCATGTAGTGTAGTTCCTATATTCCCAATAGGCTCTGCGCATTGGAATAATATGTCCTATAGATTAGACGTAGAACTGAGGTCAACTAGGTATCTATCGAGTATACTAAACTTAATTGTGTGTGTGCCAGCTAACTCAGAGGTCACTAGAAACTTTCTTGAATACACAAGAAGGGATTAGTTTCTGACAACTGCATAAACATGACAACTTTGTTTCCCAAAAATAGAATATATCTCTCAGAGTCGTGGAAAAAATAGATAAGTATTTCACCCCAGTCAATCGTGCTTGCTTCATTTCTACAGAGTTGCAGCGAAATAGTGAGACTGGAGTTTTCAATAAAAGGGTTTATTGAACAGTCTTCTTTGTCATGCAAGAGAGGTGAACTGCTACAATCGTTATGCAGACCGCAAAGTATAATGCGTACAGCGTAAACAGTAATATGAAATAATACTGTAAGAGCATTGTATGGTTTCTAAGCCATATAAAAATACATACATAAATAACATTGACGAAAATACTCAACTGGTGCTTCTAAAATACGCCTACCCCAATGTACCTAACCTACGTCTAGTATGCAGGAAGAAGTAAGTATTGTGTAGCATAGGTTTAGTTTTTGCCAAGAATCTACCAAATGATTCAGAAAAGGGGGTGGTGATGAACAGAGTGTCTGAATTAAGCAGACCACTCTTACCCAGTCCAAAGATCAGGGCTTGATCCATCACCGTTTTTTAGCTCACTGCACCATCCCAGCTCAGAACCTGGCTACATGCAAATTAGTCTGTCCCTGGCCAAGTGCATCATGGGAACAGGGCAGACCAAACTACCAAGCCAATTCTTATACTGGGAAGGAAACAAGCTTCCGGGGACCGGTTTCTGGCATTTCAGCCGTCTTCGGCCCGGCTTGCTTGAATCCTGATGGTGCAATGAGCAAGTGACTCACATCTGAGTATACCCTTCTACGCTTATGGTGGACAAAATGATTCAGAAAAGGGGGTGGTGATGAACAGAGTGTCTGAATTAAGCAGACCACTCTTACCCAGTCCAAAGATCAGGGCTTGATCCATCACCGTTTTTTAGCTCACTGCACCATCCCAGCTCAGAACCTGGCTACATGCAAATTAGTCTGTCCCTGGCCCAGTGCATCATGGGAACAGGGAAGACCAGACTACCAAGCCAATTCTTATACTGGGAAGGAAACAAGCTTCCGGGGACCGGTTTCTGGCATTTGAGCTGGGATGGTGCAGTGAGCTAAATAACGGTGATGGATCAAGCCCTGATCTTTGGACTGGGTAAGAGTGGTCTGCTTAATTCAGACACTCTGTTCATCACCACCCCCTTTTCTGAATCGTTTTTGGCCACTATAGGTGTGGCAGGGTATACTCAGACATGAGTCCCTTTCTCACTGCACCATCAGGATTCAAGCAAGCCGGGCCGAAGACGGCTGAAATGCCAGAAACCGGTCCCCGGTAGCTTGTCTCCTTTCTGGTGAAGAATTGGCTTGGTAGTTTAGTCTGCCCTGTTCCCATGATGCACTGGGCCAGGGACAGACTGATTTGCATATAGCCAGGTTCAGAGCTGGGATGGTGCAGTGAGATAAATAACGGTGATGGAGCAAGCCCTGATCTTTGGACTGGGTAAGAGTGGTCTGCTTAATTCAGACACTCTGTTCATCACCACCCCCTTTTCTGAATCGTTTTTGGCCACTATAGGTGTGGCAGGGTATACTCAGACATGAGCCCCTTTCTCACTGCACCATCAGGATTCAAGCAAGCCGGGCCGAAGACGGCTGAAATGCCAGAAACCGGTCCCCGGTAGCTTGTCTCCTTTCTGGTGAAGAATTGGCTTGGTAGTTTAGTCTGCCCTGTTCCCATGATGCACTGGGCCAGGGAGAGACTGATTTGCATATAGCCAGGTTCTGAGCTGGGATGGTGCAGTGAGATAAATAACGGTGACGGATCAAGCCCTGATCTTTGGACTGGGTAAGAGTGGTCTGCTTAATTCAGACACTCTGTTCATCACCACCCCCTTTTCTGAATCAAGAATCTACCAAAGGTTTCTCTAGGTTCTAATCAGCTCCATACCTTGGTTAGAATGAAGGAGGTCTGGTATCTCTATCTCGGGACTCGATTTCCCAACACCCCACAACACTGGAGCTGGATTTCCGGCAGGTGAAAGGCAGCTTCCTGATCAGTGTGCGTCAGCTGGAGAGTCTGCTTCCTTCTGCACTTGCTGTAGCGAGTTGCGTCGGGCAAGAAGGTCTTCGAACTGCTCAGAACCACTGTATCTTGCTAGAGCAAGTGTAGGTATATTTATACCTTAAAGGTGTTAAGCAATGCCATAGTTGACGTAAAGTCGTGTATATGATCGTCAGGAAAGAACCCCTAGGGAATAGTTGTTTTTTGTAAAGTAACTGAGTTCTTGGGCAAATCAATATTCAAGCAAGGGAAGTTCCCTAACTGCTTAAGCTGGTTTTCCAAGAAATCGGTGTGACGTTTGATACGGGTGGAAGTAGCCATGCCTGTATTTGGGTAGCATGGGCTATGCCTAAATAAGGGCTTGATTTCTTTGCCTATATAAGGGCAATGTGAATTGTACCTGTAAAAAGGGCATGAATCGGGAAAACTCACCAGGAGCTTAAAACGCCACACAACAAGGTATTTACTGGAAATGTTAAAATATTGACATTAGTTAGTGTTTTCAGGCCGCTATATGTTTATCAAACATTAAAGCAAACAATACATGACATGCTTGACTCAATAACTGATAGGCATGTCTGTTGTAAAAGAAACTTTTTTATACATATACTGCCACACATGTGACAGGAATAACATTTGGTGAAGACAATTGAACGATTGGAGTATGTTGAATAATTTAAATGAAACATGGATCAATTGTGGAGTACTTTGGTGAATACATTATCGACTAAACTGTACGTCTGGATGGAGTGGAATGTTGCTCCACCTTTCTGATGAGTTTTCTAAAAGTGGCATTTTCATTATTTTATTTAAAATCTAATTTCACCATAAGCAGCGGCGGTTCCTCTGCTATGGCAGAGGAGCGTTACCTTAACGCCAGCACTTTGAAAAAAGTAAAAATAAAACGAAACTTAAATGGTTTTAAAACCCGTTATATTATTGTTTTATTTAGCTTGTGCAGGGGCTTTGGGCGGGATCAGGGTTATGATAGGCTGGAGGGGGAGTGGTGGGCTCTACCTACACTGCGCATGTGTATTTTGACCAATGGTTTCAGACCTGCTAAAAACCACATGCACAGTGACCCCTCTCCATTCCCAGCTGCATTGCTATGGCTGGAGAGAGTAGGCACAGACTCACAGTCTGTCCTGGAGTGCTCATCATCGGCGCTCAGGACAATCCTGAAGCTGCTCTCATGTGAGAGCAGCTTCAGGGTTGGCTGCAAGACAGGCTGGGAGCCTGTGCCTGCCTGCATCATATGTATCAAAAAAGGGGGGAAGATGGATCACGTCAAGATCCTAGGGCTCAATTTACCATTCAAGAAACCTCAGAATGGAAGGTCGAGCCACAGTCAGAGCCCAGAAGGACAATGTCAGGCAAAAACAGACTGGGATGTTCCTATAGACTAGAGAGCAGGAGAAGGTAAAGATACGGTCACAAGAAGGGAAAAGGTAGTGCTCAGTGGAGGGCTACCCTGGGTATCCAATATGTTAGTATTAATGGCCTCACACACCCTTGCGAGTGTCATGCTTCATCATTGATGGTTGCTCCTGGTGGGCTCACCTCAAAGAGGGGCTCTTTGGCGGAGATCATTTTACCAACTGCCTAGGTTGAAGTGCGGGTGAGGGGCCAGAAAGGAACGGATAGTGTAAATACCTGAGTTAAAATATGACACAAGGTACCGGAGATCAATTTATTCCGGTGGTCCCCTGTCACAAGTAAAAGCAGTGGGTAGCCTGTGATCGCTGGAAATTAGGGTTCTATATAGCGATCCAGGACTACAATACATATCGTGAGTTCAACATGTTTCTCGCCTTAGCATTCTGGCCGCGATTCTTAGGGACCAACCTTTTGCCTGACATTGCCTGCATCATATGACATCTCTTTATTGATGTCATATCTGCATTTTCACAAGTGCTTTATTAACCTTGCTTTCTC
Source organism: Lissotriton vulgaris (assembly GCF_964263255.1). NCBI lineage: Eukaryota > Metazoa > Chordata > Amphibia > Caudata > Salamandridae > Lissotriton > Lissotriton vulgaris. The sequence goes on from NC_141686.1 coordinate 5,821,130, forward strand.
AGATTTTCTTGAAAATGCACACACCATTTGCCCATTCTTTTTTCAAAATTTTCTCGGGGGAGCACCCCTCAGGATCCCCCTTCCGCCAGTCTGGTTTGCTCGCTGGCCACAGGATACTCTTTTCAAACTTGTATGCCTCACCCCTTTCAAATGTCATCAACTGCCATTGCACTTGGGTTTGTAGTCTCCAACTCCATGCTATACCGCTCTCATGCACTACCACCACATGCAGCCCACCTTATGCATGGCATGCATCCTAGGTGTGTTAAACTGACTTCATATGACATGATAAAATTAAGATCTAGTTTCATTTCATATAGGTATCTTCTACTGATAAAACTTCCAGAACCTACCAAATAGAGGTAAACCAAGCAGAATACCCCTTTACATCCAGCCAAACTGTTCAATGCTCACAAAGTCTTCTTAACACCGGAATTTGCTTGTGGTGTAGCTGCCAGAAGAATGGAAATTGAGATCAAGACTAAGGAAACTGTAGGTCAAGTTGAGTCTATTCAGTTCTTTAACTTTGCAGATGAGTTTGCATGTGGCAAACTTTAAAAATGATTTTTCATTAGCTTGTGTTTACGTTTCTTTACAGACATGATGGTTCCCATGTAATACATAGTTTTAACGTACTGTTAAAAAGGAGCAATTCACTGATCCACTTTGAAATCAATCTCTCACTTTAGTCACTCAATTCAGGAGTGTGCACAGATATATATATAAGGATGCTGTTGCGACAAATTCCAGGCTCTCAAGGGTTCCTCTGAAGGCAGTATCACAAATAAAACTAGTAGATGCACACTTAGTAAAGTACAATAGCTAAACTTGAGATGTAATGTAATATGTGACACTTGTATCACCCTCTTGCTTCATCAATCCCCAAGCGTACAATTTCACATAGTTCAAGTTTCTAAATCAGTTCTTCAATCATTAATGGAAAGAGCTATTACTGTTGCACTGCTTCTAGGGTTGTCGATGGGTTATTAACAGGTTGCTTTATTTTGCACATTAATTTAAAGATTTCACAAAATTTATATTTGTATAATGCCGTTGTGATCAATTATACCTATCAGAGGACCCCCCTTGAGATATGCGACCATAAGCTAGGCCAGATCTCTGTATGAGGCAAGGAAACTGGCATATGTAATAAGACAAAAATACGGCATCCTGTACCGGCTTCTTTTTGAAACGTGACCATATAAACAGGTCTTCAGGTCAGCTATACGGATCCTTGGGGAAATAAGAAACATTTTAAAAATGGAACATCCTCCTTCGGTTTAGCGTGATAAACTGCTCCATTCAAGATCGATCTTTCAATACAGAGTATCTACCTTATCAGTGGAGTACAAAAGCCTAACACCACGCAAATCAGTCAGCATAATGACCCTCCGCTGTAGCAAACTAATAGAGACTGAAGAACCCCCTGGTTTTAGCAGAGAGATTATATATATATATATTTGTTTGTTGTTTGTTTTTCTTTTGGCCCTGAAGAAGGTGAATCAAATTCTATTATATCACCGAAACGTACGTAGGCCGTACGCACTTGAGACCCCCTCACAGGAAATCAAGATACATACAAAAAAAGAGAAAGACGGATAAGATCTGTAGAAAATGGAAAATGTATAAACAAAAAAATGAAAGAAATGTTTGAATATCTCTTGTAGAAAAGCTCACAAGGGTTTTCTCAAAAACTTTTTTTGTTAAGTTCAATATATGTTGCATGCTTAATGCTTTCTTCACAAGTCAGTCAAGTCCTTTTTCGATTGGGTAGTGATTGTAGCAGTATGTATGATAGAATGAATGGTATGAATCTAGTATGAGTTCTTCTTTTGGTGTTCTACACTTTGAAAAAGTTTTCTGTCTTAGTAAAAATCACCAAAATTGATTTATATAAAGTGTTGATAAAATCTTTTTTATATAGAAATAATTTGATGTGTACTTGATATGAAAAAACAGAACAAATGAAAAATAAAAATATAAATAACATGTTTGAATAAACCTAATGTCTTTCTTATATACTGCATCCTCTTTGAAATGTGTTGTGAAGTAATCACCAGAAAAATATATAGGTCTAACTAGAGGTACTTTAGCATTTTGTGTTTTTCTCTCTCCCTCCTCTGGACTTCAAATTATATTTGGGAGGACTCTTGTTAATTAGCTCTTTCACCCTAAGGCTTACTCAGAGCTGTTATATGCTTCTTTATTCTGCACAAGGTATGTCTCTGACTACAAGCAGTCAAATCCTTATTATTTGTAATCAACATATAATGAACAGTTACAGTTTCTGGGCGTCTAGATGTCCAAGGAAGATTGCTGCATCCCGAGTGCGGGCCGGCGTTTCCAATTCCTTATCACAGCGTATCGGTCCGTGTCAGTCAATCAAAATAGTCATGCTCACTCATGAGTGGGCACACCACTCCTACCCTTCCCAGTCCTGCTCGCAGAATAGCCCCGTTCACCTGTCCGCCCGCACGCCCACCCGCAACCAACCCCTTCTGCTTTCTTGCAGTGCGAGGAGCAAAAACATAAAATGGTAGTTATTACCATATTATGTTTCTGCTTCATGCAGAGCGAGAAAGCGGTGGAGCGATGCTCTTCCACCCAGGTGGAGTTCAGTAATAAGATGGAACCTTAAGCCAGTTAAGATAAAGTTGAAACAGATAATTTCTCTTTTCTAGACAGCTTTAGCTGCTGTTGGTCAGATGTGAGTAGGCTCAAGACAAAGAGTGGGTTCTTGGTAAGTCTCGTTCTCATGAATGGATGGCTTTATTACCTATATCAGTTGTTTCATCTTGTTTAAATGGCTTTATTCTCCTATTTCTGTGTATTTCTTGCCTAAAAGCATTATGGTCTCACAGTGTTCTGATTAGTTTACTTTTATTCTCTCACTCCAACTACCCCACCCATCTGTTTCTCACATGTTTTCTTCAATAGCTCACCACTCCCTGTACTTCCTGCTTGGCACACCTTACCCCACCACCTTTTAATTATGTTTTTGCGCCCACAGCGCTATTTGTAAGTGTCAACAGTGCCATTTTATTACCCATTTCAAAATGTCACCTGCGCGATGGGCATGTAGAATTGCATTGTGTTATTTTACTAAACTCATTTATAGATGGTCGTCGTGGATGTAAGAGCATAAAAATGCAAGCACTATGAATCGCATTTCCTAAAAACGATTGCATTGATTGGTCTTTATGGTTATATTCCCAGAAACTATTAAAACTAGCAGGTATATAACCATTAGTGGTTGGGGGCTAGAGGGATGAGGGAGGGGGAATTAAAAAAATGGACAATTAGCTAACCCACAAAAAGTGTCACATAAACTTCCCAGTTGTGGGTTAGACTGAAGCAGTGCACCCTCCTTGCTAAGACAAGGTTAAGAAAAGGACTGCAAGCCCATTTTCCTCAGAAGTGGGAATGCATACAAAATCTGACATTATGGTCCAGCCAATGACCATAGCTGGCCAGCAGCGGGTAGAGGAATGCTACTTAGTTAGTAAGTGAGCTTTAAATCTTTGGGCAAATGGAAGCCTAATTTTTCACAGCAAAGTTGAATACAGAGCTGGAGACAGATTGTAAAGGACTAGCTGGTCATGAACTTTGATACTGCAAATTATATGATAGCATATGTACAAGCATGTGCTTATCAAATATCGGATTACATGAGATGGCCGTTGCTTTTGTAATAGCATGGCATGATGCAGAACCCCATGATCTTTGACCTTGATTAAACCACAATAGATCATATGAATGTGAAAAAACAACAAAAAAGGCATGATCACGAAAATGAGTCCAAGGCTGTCTTGGTTTCTTCCGAAGTACCACCTCTGGTGCCTCTATTATATTTATGGGGAGGGCCTCTATTATGCTTGGTATACAGCCATGATACAACCGCCATGGTTTGAAGTTAGGTTTATGGTTGGCAGAGGTATGCAACTTGTACAAGCGGGAACCACAATCTTATTCAGGGTAAGTCAGATGCACACCCTCAATTAAACTGTGCTCACCCTCTGGTATCTTTGCACATATCGGTGTTTCATATAAGTGCATTCTGTGAATACCAAAATGAGTAAGTGCCTTCTGTGAATACCAAAATGGTAGAAAGTTTAGGATTTTCTCTTAAGTTAGTTCTGTGAATCGGGCCCATTGTCTTTAAAATGCAACTTTTTTTGAATGATGTAAAAAAAATTGGCAAATGCAACAGGACTAGTCATTCATCGCATCATACATGTCCAGTAAGAAATGTCCCACTGTTGCAAAGATATGCTAACTTTTAGGGCCAATTAATCATGTCTTGAATTTTTACAAACCACCCAAATACGTTCTAGTCGTATAATTACTCCTGCTATAGAATATGAGGCTTGGAGCAGAAGTATGGCTGTGAGAAAGTCATATAAGTTCCTTAAAAAATATACTTTCCAAAAAAAGTAGTCCCTTGGAAGTAGCGCCGGCCATGTGCGCTAACGACGTGCGTGCTGACATCATCAGGAGCGCTTGGAGGAGCGGCGGACAGGAGCGCAGGGAGGAGCGGTGAACTTTGGTGGACTGGAGGGGGCTGAGGTAGGTCAAGCAAGGGGAGGAGCGGTTAACTTAGAGGCATGGGGAGGAGCGGTAAACTTTGGCGGACTGCCTGCGCGATGCCTGATTGCTCCCGGAGGGTCAAGCAAGGGGAGGAGAGGTTAACTTTGGCGGACTGGAGCGGGCCGTTTGGAGCGCGGGGAGGAGCGGTAAAGTTTGGCGGGCTGCCTGCGCAATGCCTGATTGCTCCCGGAGGGTCAAGCAAGGGGAGGAGCGGTTAACTTTGGCGTACTGGAGCGGGCCGTTTGGAGCGTGGGGAGGAGCGGTAAAGTTTGCCGGACAGCCTCCGCGAAGCCTGATTGCCCCCGGACAACGTCGGGGCGGGCTGCTAGTACTTTAATAAAGTCAATCTGTTGACAAAAGTAAACTAAAATTAGGCTTTAAAGTGTCTAAATAGTTAGACTAAATCCAACAACTTGCCATGATTAGACTTATTATAACTATGACAGAAAAGAAGTTGTAGAACTTGCTTTTCTAATGTGCCTTAATCTAGCTCTAAAGCAGCGTCTCCCAATTGGTCAGTCTTTCACAGGCTGAGCCAAACTGCTCTGATGAGGTGTGAAAAGACCTGAAAGGAAACAAAGAGACATCTGATGGGAAAAGATCTGCAATGGCAGGGCAAAAGGCAGGAAGGGTCCTGGGTAGCCAAACTGGTCATCAAAGAGAGCAAGACAGTAAGTAAGTACAGGAACCAGGACCAATTCTACTTCCTGCACCGCCAGCCTGATGGGAGCACCTGCAATTTAATTTAGAGAGGGGATGAAAGGGGAGTATTAGTGAATGTTAGCCACACCAGTAGGTTGGCTTAGCTAGACTTTAAGCTACAGGATAAATTTTCTCCATTTTATATTTGAGGGAACAGTGGTTTCTGAGACAAAAATGTGCCAATCTTAGGGGGAAGTGGTCATCTTGAGGGCAGCACCCTGCACCCAATTGGTCAGGGGTGCCCCTCTGCTTGCTAGTCTAGAAGCCGGAATGGATGTGGGAGAGCTGCCTAGCAACTCAGATCCCTGCCTGCAATAAACAAGAAGAAGAAAGACTGCCCTGCTGAACCCCAGGCCTACACCAAGAGGACTGCACTCTGAAGGAATGCACCTGCTGCCTACGTTGGACTTCAGCAAAAGATGGGTGCTGCTTGACTCTAAGGATTTGGCCAGGTGGATTGTGGGTCTTGTTGTCCCAACTGCAGAGGAGCAACTCAAAGCTTCTGGAAACTCATATTGGTGTTGTGGACTCCTCAAGAACCCAAAAGGACCTTCTGGAAGAAGATCCAGAAGTTGACCGACCCGTTGTCTAGAGTCAAGCTGCCATCGTCAAACAGCGACCCGGTCTGAAATTGAGGTTCGTCCTGCTGAAAGCTCCGGAGCTATAAGAACGCCAGAATTTAACAGCGGCCTCGTGCTGAAGCAAGCCACCACTGTCGACTCGCAAGCCGGCCTGATGAGGAGCCTCGCACAACGTTGAAAGATAAAAACTCTAAAAATGTGACTTAGGGCTCGATTTAGATATCGGCGGACAGATTACTATGTCATAAGGGAGATGGATATCCTGAAAGCTGAAATACAAATTCCATTATAGGCTATGGGAATTATATTAAGGTAGACGGGATGTCCGTCACCTTTTGTGACAGAATAAACCATCTGTCAAGATCTAAATCAGACCCTAAGTCAAAAGGTAAAAATGTAACCGGGCCCTACTGCTTACTGTACCCAACCCAAGCTCCATCGCGGTCAGCCTGAAACTTTGACTTTGTCCCGGTCAAGTCGACAAGCTGTACCAAGCTGACACTTTTCACCTTTAGGCACTAGAAATAATTAATTCTTTAAAAATTCATAACTCCTGTTCCCTACATTGGACTTTTGTAATTTTGGTGTCATTTTAATCATAAAACGATTTCCTATTTGTATAAATAAGTGTTGAATTTATATTATGTGTTGTTTCTTACTTATTAAATGTATTGGTATTCTCAAATACTTTACATACCTGTCTTTTAAGTTAAGCCTGTCTGCTCAAAACCAAGCTACCCAGGGTTGACCAAAGATTCATTTATTGAGAATGCGACTGGACTTTATTTGTGAAGGTGGTGTTATACTAAGTGTAGGTACCTACCTGCCCTTACTAATAAAGCACCTTCTAACATTTAAGGTGCAGTGGTGGCATACAGTACTTGTGTTTGAACACACCATACAGTATTTAAATGAAGATACTAAAAAATCTAGTAAATTGACTCAGAACTAAAACAGATTTTTTCAAAATGTTTAAATTTGGACTAAACAGTTTTAATTCCTTTTTAATTTTCCCAATTGGTCTAGCTAGTTTTTTTGTGACCCAAAACGTGGGATACCATGGAGCTTGATCTAGCTAACCTGACAAACCTCACAGTAGCTGAGCTTAGGATCCAGTGTAGAGCCAAGGGGGCACCCGCTGCTAATAAAATTAGACAAGCAGAGTTGATTAGCTTCTTTAGGGACTGGACACAGTCAACTTCAGTGAATGAAGAGGAAGGTGAGGATGAACCTTTTGACAACCGCCAGAAGAAGGATGACAACTTGTCTCCTACTTCTAGCACTAGGTCAAGACATTCAGCTCATGGAAGGAGAAGAAGCTCCTTCACATAGAAGGAACCAAAGAAAACAAAGTCCCTGTAGTCTAATATCAGAAGGGGAATTATCTCACCATGGACCAAGTGTCAACATCAGTATCCTTTTTGATCTTGCGCAAATGTCTATGTGAGTAACATAACCTGATCTATAATGGGATACAAAGCAAACAATGACAGATAATTATAAAAATATCTCAGAGCAATTTATTAACAATAGAAATATATTAAAAACATACAATACAAGCTACTTCTAGCTTTATTGAGCATCATAACACTCCTCCCCCTCAAGGTTACAATCTAAAAATATATCACATGAATCAGTTAAAAACTTTTGAATAAAAAACAGTTGACGCAGCGTTTCAGTGACACCTTGATGTTTTCACCTTCTTCAGTACTAACAAAGTGTTCTAACAATCTTATTTTATACTAGATTATGTTTTGATGCCATAATCTGTGGTATTATATGTCCACCAAAGGGCCACAGGTATCCAATCCTTTAGAACTAAACGGATTGGTCTGTAGTTTTTGTCCGTTAGAAACACCATGCAATATAGAGGCTTGAAATATTCATATAAATGCGCTTTAAAATGCAGCCACAATTTAAGTTTGCTTTAAAATCAGGATGTGAGCCATATTATATGGATCACGTTGTTTTCGAGTGACCTGGCAGCAAGTTTTTTAAATAGGCAGCTTGGTGCTCTTGGTCTGGGACGTTTTGCATTCGCCCAAAGATATAAAATCCGATTGTCATCTCGCGGCCTCCCTGTTCTAACGGACTTCTGGGTTCACGAACCGAGAGCACCAAGCCTCCAATTTAAAAGCGTTGCTGCCAGGTCACTCGAAAACAACGTGATCCATATAATACAGTGGTATAATACAGTGGTACTAACAGACAAAAACCACAGACCAAAGTGTTTAGTTCTAAAGGCTTGGATACCTGTGGCCTTTTGTTGAAGGTGAAAACATCAAGGTGTCATCGAAATGCTGTGTCAACTGTTTTTTAATCAAAGGTTTTTAACTGATTCATGTGATATATTTTTAGATTATAACCTCGAAGGGGAGGAGTGTTATGTTGCTCATTAAAGCTAAAAGTAGCTAATATTGTATGTTTTTAATATATTTCTATTGTTAATAAATTGCTCTGAGATATTTTTATTATTATCTGTCGTTGTTTGCTTTGTACCCCATTCTTTGAACAGGTTAGGTTACTCACAAAGACATTTGCGCAAGATCAAAAAGTATACTGATCTTGGCAATTGGTCAATGTTGAGATGATTCCCCTTTTGATATTAGACTACAGGGACTTTGTTTTATTTGGTCGCTTTGTTACCCCAGTGCAACCCCAGGGGTGTCCCTTTGCTTTGCACTGGGGTAACTCCCTTCTTTGTTGGGAGTCCTTCACATAGAAGCCAGAGTTGCCCCTTATAGAAAGTTAGTTACATAGCTGAGGAAATCCTCACATGTCTGTACTCTAGAATGCTGAATGAAGGGTTGGTGCCTTTGGACGCATTGAAGTTGAAATGGAAAGCGGGCATCGGGAAGCCTATACCGGAGACAGCATGGAAACAGATAATGCGTAGGGCTTGGAAAAGCACGAGGAATGCAAGATTTCAGTTGGTGCATTTCTTCACACTACATAGGGCATATTTAACTCCGGCTCGGATTAGGAAGTATTTTAAAGTGGAGGATGCAGCATGCCCTCGGTGCGGAAGAGAAGGAGCAGAGCTGGAACACATGCTGTGGGAGTGCTGAAAGCTGGGGGATTACTGGGAAGAAGTGGGAGACGTATTGAATGTGGTCACAGGGCGGCAGTTGAGTTTTGACATAGCAACATGCATACTGCACTGGTTCCCTCATACACCCAAGACCAAGGTGACAATCAAATTCATGGATATGGGGCTACTGCTAGCAAAGAGGGAAATCACAAGGCACTGGAAATCGAGAGACGGCCCAAATAGCAGGAGATGGAAGGCTGAGTTACTAAAGTGGGCTGGTAGTGAGAGTGTCCTTAGATATCAGCAGGCGCGACGTCTACATAATGAAAAGGGCTAGATTCCGCGAATGCATGGGAGACGTTAGTACAATCTTTAGCAAATCACCAAGCAGAGGAAGAGTAGGTGGTGGGACTTGGGCATAATACAAACCCCTTCCAGGTACATTGTGGTATACCTTCAATAGTGACTCCATCACGACCTGAGTTTGGAAAACGATGTTTACAGTAATACGCACCGGTGGGGAGGGACCCCTGTGGGGGATGTATTGGGGTTCGGGATTAGTTATTGTAAGAGATATACGGTTTGTAACTTCAAGGGGTATAGTAAGATAATAAATGAATCACCAGTGCACTAGTGTGTTGACTTTATATACTATTGGATGGTCTGTGTGTGTTGAGCTGGGGAGGAATACTGGGTGATTTGACATACGGAGATGACAAATGATTACGAATTGTGTAACTTGTACATGTGAAACCAATAAAATATGTTTAAAAAAATATAGCTGTGGAGAAGAAGAAAACTGATGAGGAAAATGGTGAGATGTCCAGAGGTGGAAGGTTTGATCCCGGTGCCCCAAGGGGATAGCTCTCAAGTAACAAGTACATTGATAAATGGCAGACAGCATTTGAGAGGACCTTTAGGATGAGGAGGGTTAGCTCTGAATACTGGGGTTCACTCCTGTATGAGTTGATCATAGTAGCTGGAAGAGATAGGCTTCCCACCATAGAGGGGGATGAAGCAGAATCTTACACACACATGAAGAAATACCTCAGAGAAGTACAGTGTGAAATTCAGGAGCACCCAGAAAGTAAACCCAAAGCCCTAGGTGGGCTTTGTAGACATCTCAGGAAAGGCATTAATGGGCATTAATGGTAACCATGCAAGTACCTATAAAGGGTTGTACAATTCATTCATGAAAGAGCACATCTGGAATAATTGTTCCTCAGAAACATTACACCAGTATCCAGTGGACTATAAGCGGTCTGATTCCATGGAACTGGGGGACACAGCTGATGAGTGGGTAAGAATCAGGGTTTCCACAAAACACCCTGGGGGTGCTCAAAAGAAAGGAGGACAGTGTCTGCGCCTAGTGGGAAGCACAGGACAAACCAGATAAAAAAATAAAAGAGTTCTCACAAGACCCATAAAAACCTACACAAGGAGGGGGTGAGACACTTCAACTTCAAGGGGAAGGGATCTCAGTGAAAGACTTTTGACCCTTCAATGTATTTGACCACTCAAAGGTGGGGAGGTGTGAAGAAAGGGGCCCAATGAGGATAACTCAGGTCACTCACAACTACCTCTCAGCCTTCCGTACCAAATGAAGAGTCAGTCAGACAGTAGAGAATGCAAACCAAAAAAAGTGTATTCAAAGTACACTCAGAGTGGAGTCCTGTTTGCCCAGTTGCCAGGAGTGCTGCAGAGGGACTGACAACAGCAAGAATAATGATATATTATGTACACTTCGAAACCAATGAAAGCACGCCCACCATGGAATATTCCAAGGAGATGCAGCTGGACAGTAAATTACAAAGGAGTAAGTTTTGAGTCTGAGGCCGGGCACACCCTATCTACTATTCAAGGTCACTCTGCCTGTACCCACCATTAGACAAGTGGGAGAAGGCCTAAGTCTAGGGGAAAGGTATGTGCTAATAAGTACAATGCATTCATTAGTGTAGCAAAACCTAACATAACCTAGAGAGGGCCGTTTCTCAGAAATGGTAAAGGATTAACTTCGATCATGATACAAAATGGAGCCCTCACACTAAAAAGGTGCCGCGAACGTTAACTTACGTTAAACAATGCAAAAGCAAAATTTTTTCATTCTAACAGACCCTCCTTTTAGCATGAGTTAGACATTTTGTATGATGTGATAGCTAAATCAATAAATCATCAGTGAACTGCATTAAAAGCACTCCATGTCTTCAGCATCAGGAATGGAAATAGTAAGGAGGGAAGAAGTCTAAAAAATACCCTCATCTATTTGCATGAGGTCTTCTACTCCCTTTTGAATCATAATTGTTGCATTAGTTTCATGAATCGATATTCTCTTAGGAGCGAGAAGGGTTGTGCAAAAGGAGCAACATAAGGGAAGACACTGACTGGACCAGGACACAGCAAGAAATCAAAACCACAAAGAAATAAATCACCTTTTCAACAATTCAACCCCATCCACCAAAAAGTGTCCAACTCCAGTTCCCACTCTCCATTCATTTAACAATTTCTAGGATGTCTAAAATGTGTTGGGTAATGTTCTTTTCCAGATTAGTGCTCTAGACTACACACTGGTCTCCTACTACTGAGCACACACCACAGCTCTTGGCTAGAATGAAATCAACAGCGTATCTAGTTTGCTCAGAATATATTCGGATACTTTACAATTGGGTGGTGATGTCTCGTAAAGCTACTACTGTAGAGTTAGACAATATCTGCAGCTTACATTCAAAATATTCTCTGGCTTTTTCACCCCTGGCCATTGCAGTACCACCAAAGGTAATAATGGAGGAAAGAATATACCAAAAGTGATCCCATTACTGTATTTATAAACTTCCAAATCTGTTACTCCATCACAAAACTCTGTGGTTAAAGTACCCACCTTAGATTTGGCTTACTGTACTTGCAAGGCACACCCAGAGGGAGCACCATTCTTAGAGCATAATCATCTGTACTATTATAAACATTTGAATAAGCAGCATTAAACAGAAAATAAAATTATGGATATGCACCTTGATAATCTACAAGAGCACATCTGTTGTTCATTCCAAAAGTACTTATATCCTTCTTTTTCACTAGAAACATTGTATTGTCTTGTACAGAAGACCTAAACCAAGACAGGGATCAAATAGCAGCTTTTTTTAAAGATATCAATCTCCCGTCTCTCAGTGAAAAACTCAAAGAACTATCTGCCCCCTTCACAATAGAAGAAATGTATAGTGTTATTAATTAAAAGTTTAAAGAAAGGCAAGGCTGCAGGACCTGATGCAATCCCAAATGAAATTTACTCCCATATGGATTTAGCCACAATAATTATACTGTTGAAACTCAATAAAGACCCAAGGTTATGTGAATCATACAGGCTGATCTCCTTTCTTAACAGGGATTATAAATTGTACACACAAATAATGACTAAAAGGCTGGATCGGGTGGTCGGCCTCCTGATTCATAATGACCAGAAGGGATTCATAAAAGCATTCACATGACTTAACCCACGAGTTAATAGGCACAATTGATTTAGCAACAGAAAGTGTCATGCCCCTAACAGTGATGACATGTGACGCAGCTAAAGCTTTCGACAGGGTCAATTGGCCTTTTCTCCAAGAGGTAATTCAGTGTTTTAATTTAGATCACAATTTTGTTTTAGCAATTAAGTCTCTTTATAAAAATCCCTTAGCTCGTGTTTTAGTAAATGGTACCCTTTCTAAGCAGGTGACAATAGGTAGCGGCACCAGGCAGGGTGTCCGGTTTCACCTCTATTGTTTAATCTGTATATAGAGCCACTTGCTATTAAATTGGGGGAATGTAAGTATACCATACCATTTTCTTGTAATGAGTGGGTCAAGAAAATTGGCCTATACGCAGATGACCTGATGATATATACCGGTCATTTACAAGACTCAATAGAAGCTAATTGGGAAACACTAAAAAGCTTTGGGTAGATATGTTGTTAATCCTGCCAAAACAGAGGTTATGCAATGGAATACAAGGTATAAGTGTGATCACGTTCGACACAGTATAATGTATTTGGGGATCGAGGTGGTTCAGAAGCTTGATTTATTAACCAAGACAAATTTTGACAAAGTTACATCTAAGGTCAGGAAACAATTACAACAGTGGGAATCCTTACCTCTATCCATCCTAGGCAAGTCTAATCTCCTGAAAATGGCAATTCTACCCAAATACACCTTTCTGTTGAACTCAATCCCATTGGAGTTCGAGAAGGACTTGATAATTAAAGTATAAGGCTTGTTCTCCAGTTTTATTTGAGGCAAGAAAAGACCACGCATAGCATGGTGGAAGTTTAGGGAAAAAAAGGATAATGGTGTAGTTACCAGTCCAGACCTCCTCCAATACCAGAGAGCAATCCTTCTTAAAATTTTCAGGCAACTATTAGGAGATACTGCTGCCCTTCACTACAGGATAACATAGAAGGTTTGGTCTCCAAATTTAAGTATTACCAGTTATCAAGCTGGGCTAAAACAGAGAAAATGTGGAAAAGGAAATTACCTTTTTGAGACCAAGATAGTTATGCCTTCACTGGGTCGAAAAGAAATTGCTACTTGGTACTGGATGCAAATACAGTCTCAGGAAGATTCACAGCCTTGGTTTAAGACCAAGTTGGAGGAAGGAACTGCCGAAGTACGATCTTGACATTTTATGGCAAGTATCTCTATCTTTTTTATGGCACAGTGTTAGGTCTACACCTCTAAGAAAAAATCACTTATTTACTATTCACAAGGCATGTTGGACTCTGCGAAGGCTATCCAAAATGGGCATACAAGTTGTGAAGAAGTGTTTAAAGTGCAGAGAAATATAAGCAGACGAAGCACATATGTGTAGGTGGGGTCCTTCCATCCAAACCTTCTGGGAAAAAGTAGGTGCAATGGCATAGAATAGCAAAATTAATTTGAAAAAACCAACATTTTGGAATATTTGGGATGATTGGTGTAAGAATAAGCATTCGTATTTGTAACCGCCATAAGTATTTTTATTGTATTTTTCCTTAGTGGTCCCTTTTTTAGTATGTTTTTTCTCTTTTGTTTCTAGTCCTATGATTAAGAAGCAGTCAAGCAGGTTGGAAGGGACTGTCCAAGATGAATTGGTAGCCCCGGTGCGGTTAAGCCACTAACTCTGTGGTAATGGAGTAAAAAAAGAAAAGGGTAAGTAGCTAGGCCAATAGAGGGTTCGCGATGTTACACATCCCCTCTGTAAGGGAGAGATCGGACCTCTCACATATTGTGTGCCCAGAAAAAAGCCGAAAAATTGAATCTTTTTATTTCCAAATGGACTGCTTCCCGGACTATTGGTGAATAGAGCGCAAAATTTCATTTAACTCACAAAGGTAGTCTATCAACAACGGGTACTCAATATGGCAAGTGGTAAATACAATGTCTTGTAGTGGTAAATACAAGACATTGTATTTTTGAACAATATTATTCCAGAACAATTGACATACAAAAATACATCAGTACTATTTACTGTTGAACAATATGCGGGATAGTAACCAGCTTTTTGGGTGAACATTAACTCTCGCTAATATCAGCCCACTGAGGTGATGTTCTGCTCTCTCATGTAAAATTATCACAATATGTGTTATTATCACACCCTGGGGACCCCTTTCCTTGTGGCTTTCTGTAATACAAACAAGGGCCAGAATGCCCCATACCAAATTCACCCGTTACCTCTACCATGTGGGTTGGGTGAGTATACGTATAATTGACAAGTGACAATGGGTAAGCAGTACATAAACTTGTAACAGATTTGGTGGGATAACAAGCTGTACCTACTCCCAAAAATCTTTTATGTGTGTCTAGAAATTCTCAGGGTAGTCCTTTTTGTGCAGATTTTATAAACAACTTTAGGTTTAGTACATGACGGTGCATCCTGATCACATTCCAAAACCCAAGACACCCCACTCAGAATCAATAGCAGTAAATTCACAAGAATAGCACATAATATCTTTTTCTTGGAAGACCAAAATATATGTGTGTAAACAGGAGAAATCACTGGCTGCTCTTCATCAGCAACCATTATGCCAAAGGGATGCATAGCAAATAATGAAGCAGGGGGCAAAATGCCAGCAGAATAAATATGTAAGTTCCGAGTGTCCATCAGAGCCTCACTAGTACAGGCTTCTATTGTTCATCAAGACATTGGAGCTCTTGAGCACTTGAGCACCAGTGGTGGAGCTTGCTCTGTCCTAAGCTCGGGTTCCTACATTGACCAGGATTATATACCCCCAAGGGGATACTTTCGATCTACCCTGTCCAATGTTCAAACAGTGCACAAATTTCACATCACCCTAAACTAACTCCATTGGTACTATAGCAAAGTACATCCTAACTTACACAGTCCATACCTAACTAATCTGACTTCTCCTTTTGTGCACTCTTCCCCAGCCGAGGGCACAAATTGTACACAGTGACTCCAGGCAGAGAAGGATCAGGATCAGTAAAAAGTGTCTCCTGGATACCTCGTATTTCCGGAGGCATCGCTGCATTCAGCACTTAATCATTTTCCTCATACGTTTTGGTCCAGGTCAGCTTGGAGTCACTGAAGGGGACAAACTGAGGCACCCTCTCACACTCAGAGTCTCCTACTCCATCCCTCACCCATTGATCATAAGACAAGGCTAGAGGTATCCTGGGACAGTGCGACTCGTGCACCCAGTTCTTACGGCCAGCGACCTTGGTGGCTGTGCGTGTTGATAGGAGGACCTGCTCTAGTCCCTTCCAACGTGGCTCTGACTCTACTTCCACTGGAAGTTCCTCACCAACACAAAATCGCCATCCTAAATGTTGTGTCCGGACCCCTCTGGTGTAGCTGGCAGGGTTTCCCGAACTGTTGGTGAATAGAGTGCAAACTTTCAGTTAACTGGCAAAGATAGTCTATCAACAGCGGGTACTCAATATCTGCAAACTGCTGAGGTCGTGGGATGCTCCAGACATTTGCAAGGCATCCAAACACAACCTCATACAGTGACAATCCTGTCCTAGAATGTGCTGTTGACAAAAGAGCTAATGGTAAAGCATCTGGCCACTGTAACCTTGTGGTCTCCTGAATGTTTGCCAATTTGAGTTTGAGAGTACCACTGTACTTCTCAACTAAACCTGCTGAATGTGGATGATTGGCAGAATGGAACTTTTGCTTAATGTGTAAAAAATCACAAATCAATTGAATCACTTTGGCATTAAAATGACTTCCGTTATCAATACAGATCAAAAGGGGCAAGCCAAAACTAGGAAAGAACTCCTTCAGGAGTACCTTTGCAGTTGTAATGGCTGCATTGTCTTTAGTAGGATAAGCCTCAACCCATTCACTGAATGCACAAACAACCACCAAGACATACTTCAAATTATTGTACCTGCCTAATTCTATGTAATCCATCTGAAGGACTTCAAAAGGGAAAGTGAGTGGTACAAAATTACCGGGTGCCCCTTGGGTATCTTTTCAAAGATTGTGCATCATTCACACCATGCAGTACTTCACTAAATGTGCAGCTGTTTTCAAAATGTTGTCATTCTGCCATACAGGGTCTAACAACTTGCAAATACCCTTAGCTCTAACATGGACTGGGCCATGGGCCATTGTGACTACAGGAAGAACATATACATCTGGCAACAGCCATCTCTGCTTCCCTGACTTATCAATCTAACATCCCTCATTGTTCAACTGTGCTGTACTTTCTTGCTAATTTCTCTATTGTGGCCTCACTTTGTATCTCCTTCACATTCTCGAGTGTATCCTCAAACATGGAAACTTCAGGTACCCTACTAGCAGGACCTACTACAAACATTCTTTTCATTTTAGTCTGGTCTGGTTCCTTAGCTGTCTGATCTACAAAAGCATTTCCCCAACCTACATATTCAGTGGCTTTCCGGTGGGCACCACACTTGACTATAGCCTATTTCTTAGGGAGTGTTAAAGCATACAAAAGCCTCAATATGAGGTGCCCATGCTGAATCTTTGTGCCAAGCGAAGTAAGAAACACCCTCTCTTCCCAGAGTCGCCCAAAGTTATGTGCAACTCCAACGGCGTACTGGCTGTCAGTATAAATATTGACAACGAGTCCCTCACTCAATTTGCAAGCTCGTATTAGGGTAACAAGCTCAGCAGCTTGGGCTGACTGATAAGGAACTTGAGATGCTGCAACTACTGCATGCAGCAGGGTGATAGCATACGCAGCAGTTGTAGTGCCATTTGGTAATTTAAAACAATAACCATCGACATATAGTTCCCCTTGTGGGTCAGATATAGATCCTATGTAGAATCTTAAGCTGGACCAGTCTTAGGCGGGCTGGGATGGCAACTTTTCTTGGGGATGACACTGCTGTCTGCCAATCTTCGTCATCAAGCTCTACCCCATCATGTACCCATTTGTCCCTTAACGCCTCAAGGGGATCTGCTTTATGGTTGATTTGTTTTTTATATATCAAGGAGATTGTTTTTTTTGGGAAGGTGGCCATCTAGTATTCTATCCTTCAGAGGTGAAGCCTCTGGGGGCTCCATACCCCCGGGCATTGCTGACAGAAACGAGTGCCGGACTTGTACGTAGCAGAAGTATTCGGCATTAGTGAGTTCATATTTCTCCTGCATTTCCTCAAATGATTTAATCCTCCCCTTCCCCCAGATATCACTGATAGTGGAGATTCCTATCAGGTCCCACTTATCAAAACCTTTCGTCCTCTAGAGCTTACCTTGTCTCTCGGAGTCCCAGAGCGGGGTGGCCATAGTCAATTTGTCTTTCCAACCCAGGGAGCCCGTAACATCATGCCAGATCTGAACTGCATGCCTTGTTGGCCCTGTTAATGCCAGTTTCTTCAGTCGGGACCATAGGGCCCTGCTATACCTACCCCCGGGGCGAATCCACCTATCCATGGCATATCCGGGATCATCAACTCGACCATATGTGCTGTGGTTAATCGCAGCCAGCTGGGAGGCCCAATAGTATCTTCTGATATTCGGTATGCTGATGCCCCCATCATACCACGTGAGTGTTAGTTTATTCAGAGCGATACGTGACCTGTCATCCCACAGTGGACTCCGCTGAAAGCTCTCAATCTCATGAAACAGGCAGCTGACACCGCATGCAAGGTATTCTGTAAAGGCATAAAGAAAGCAAGGCAATGCCATCATTTTAAAGAGGGCTGCCCTACTCAACAATAAAACAGGAAGCTTCCGCCAGTTGGCAATATCGCTCTTAAGCATCTGCAGGGGGGAAGGAGGTTCCGGGCATACCTAACCGAGGGATCCAGAGAGACAAAAATTCCTAATGACTTGAACCCTTCTGTGTTAACCTGTATAGGACAGTTTCTCTGAGGGACAGGGGATCTCCTCTTAATATAAACAATAAGCATTTCTTCCAGTTGATTGAGAGTCCCGAATATTTCCCAAAGGAGGCCAGGACATCAAGGAGCACAATAAGGGACTTACGAGCAGAGGTCAGGTAGAGCAAAATATCATTTGCATACAAAGATATGCGATCCTCCCATCCGGGGGACCACCGCATGCCCCTAATCGTTAGTTCCCAACGTATCCCGGAGGCAAGAGGCTTAAAGGCCAGAGAAAAGAGAAGGGGGGACAGCAGGCAACCCTAACGGGTGCCCGACCAAGCAAGAACTGAATCAAGACTCTGTTATTTACTACTACTTGTGTGAGCGGTTCCGTGTATAACAGATGCACCCACCTGATAAATTCGGGGCCGAATCCGAATTTGGCCAAGACAGCCCACAGATAGGCCCATTCAATCGTGTTGAAGGCCATTGTTGCATTAAGCAACGCGATTATGGCTGGCTCTCGCAGAGTGTGGACTCTGTCTATCCCCCCGTGCAATTTGTGCAAGTTTAGGGCTGTGTTCCTATGGGGCATAAACCCGATTGATCGGGGTGTACCAGACTGCTGACCACTTTTACCAGTCTGTTTGCAAGGAGCTTGGCCAGGATCTTCGGTTCAGCATTTAAGAGAAGTATTGGTCTGTACGAGGCACAGTCTGTTTTAGTCTTATCCTCCTTATGGATCACGACCACCGTAGCCACTCTCTGTTTCCTGGGATATATCCCTTTGTCTCTAGATTCCACAAACATTGCTTTTAGATAAGGTGCAAGTTTGTCCGGTTAGAGGTTTATAGATTTCAATTGGAAGCCCGTTGGGGTCTAGCGCCTTACCAGAATATAATGAACGGATTGCTTGGACAATCTCATCCGCCGTTAGTGGGCTATCCACATAGCCCCGATCTTCAGGGGAAAGACATGGGAGCTGTATGTCACGGAGCAATACCTGGGAGTCAGTTTCTGAGTGAGGGGATACTGATTTGTAAACCATCTGAAAGTGGTCTGCAAACTCATCTACTATGTCCTGAGGTTCGGTAAGTGATACCCCTTCCCCCGTTAGGAGCTCGGGGACAAGAACGCTTGCCCATTCTCTCTTGTCCAGCCATGCTATAAGCTTACCAGCCTTATCCCCGAGGTCATAGAGTCTTCCCTGTTGTTCCCTATTAATAGCCTTAGCCCTATCAGTGACCAGCTCCTTATAGTCGTTTTGTTTCAGGCTCAACAGATGAAGTTTAGCCTGCGTAACCTCCGGTTCCAACTCACCCTCCAACCTGCTAATCTCAGTCTCAAGCTCCACCGCCTCCCTCTGCTTTTCCTTCTTAGAATCTGCTATCAATGACAAAGCCTGGCTCCTGATAACAGAAGACCTCCCACAGGGACTCGGAAGAGGAGACCGACCTCACATTGTTGGTGAAGTATTCATCAAGCGTTGCAATGAGGTCTTTGTGGATTTTGGGATTACACAGATACCATGGATTGATGGGGGCCACCCTCCCCGCCATGCCCCGAGTTACAACCATGTGGACTCACAGCGGAGAATGATCTGAGATGCCTCTAGCCAAGTGTGTGACTTCCGTTATGTTGGACGTTTGTGCTGCAGGAACTAGACAGTAGTCCAGTCGTGAGAGACTGTTGTGTGCCCCGAGTGGATTGTATACTGCTTTTGATCAGGGTGAAGCAATCTCCAACTATAAACCAGGCTCATTGCTTCCATGAAATCTGGTAGCCATCTCGCCGCCCATCCCACCTCCCGTGGGGGATGCCTGTCCATCAGACCAGAGACAACTGCGTTAAAGTTGCCTCACAGGATTAAGAGTCCCTCAGGGATAGTGAGCAGGACCACCCCCAAAACAGCGAGTGTCGTACCCTGTAGCCCCGGAGGAACATAGATAGATAGAAATGTTATGTGTCAACCTTCCCACATGCCCGTAACCCCAGTGTATCTACCTCACCCGCCCTCCCACGTGGAAGTCATTGCCAACGGAAATGCGGTACAGATCAAAATACCCACCCCCCTGGAACCCGATGTGAACCATGAGTGTGCCAACAATTTGTACCCCATTCTGTGCAAAGCTTTGCACAAGTTACCAACTAAATGCGACTCCTGAAGCAGGACCACGTCCAGCGCCTGCCTTTTAAGATACTGAAGAACCACACTCCGTTTGATTTTCTACCCCAACCCGTTTACGTTCCAACTCAGAATCTTCACTTCCCTACCCCCATCGTCTTAAAGGCATAGTTGACAAACCTCTGCATTCCCTCTGCCAAATACAGTACTGATGAGACTCAAACACAAAAAAACAACAAATGCAACAAACACCCCATCCCAACAACCCCCCCTGCTGCCCTGCCCTCCTGACTCTAAACTGCCCATCTAAAACTTGCACAGTGCCTGACGCCCTAGAAAATTCAAAGGAAGAGAAAAAAAAGGGGGAAGGGGGGACCAGCAGTGGGCTCCATGTCCGTGTCCCAATAAGAGTTGTTGTCTCCTACTACCAAGTAGACACATGGAATCGTAGATTAACCTGCAGTGCCCTTAGCTACAGCACAAATATCCCACCCTCCATAGCCCTCCCGGCCTCAAAATCCATTTCACTGCCAAGACGGGAGGCCTTTGTCCGGGCCCCTGCTTCAAGACGCCTGTGTGTCCTCACTGTCACCTCCTCCACGGTTCGCCGAGTTCTGAGTCCCCTGATACTCCACCAACTCCATCACCGTCTCCTGCCGGTCGAAGAACCATGCTTTTCCATCTACCTCAACACTGAGGCGAACTGGAAACAACATTGAATATTTCAATCCCATCTTCCTCAGGTCACGCTTCACTGATAGAAAAGATCTTCGTTGCTTCTGGCCTCTTCGCGTGAAGTCCGGGAAAAAGGCGTTGGACGCATTTTCATAGCAGAGAGGAGCAGTGAGTCTAGCGTTCTGAAGGATCACATTTCTATCTCGGGAATTCAGGACCGAGCCAACATGGGCCCGAACCTGTGAGCCCTTTCTATTACGAAGACCTTACTGAGGCCCTTGGGTTGCAGATGTTTAAGTATAAGGTCCTGAACAAATAGATCTGGAGCCTGCCCCTCCAATTTCTCCAGAACACCCAGGATGCGAAGGTTGCTTCGGCAGAAATTCCCGAGATAGAAATGTGATCCTTCAGAACGCTAGACTCACTGCTCCTCTCTGCTATGAAAATGCGTCCTTCATAATCGTCCAGCCTGTGGTCCATGGTGGTGCGAGAGTCCTGCAGCTCCCGTACCTCTCTATGCAGCTGTGAGACGTCCACCACCAGGCTGGTGGCCGTGATCTCTACCTGCTTCACTTTTTCATTAAGCTTCCCCATATCTGCCCTGATGAGATCAATGTTGATGGCCGTGGAGTCCATTTTATGTTCCATAGACGTTTTCACTCTTGTAATTGCATCCATCACACCATTAAGGGATAGATCCTGCTCCTCTTCCTCTGGACCACCCTTTGCTGCCTCCTCAGACTGTCGGCCCGCAGCAGCTGAGTGTCCCACTCTTGAGGGCCTGAGGCAGACTGCCTCCAGGCAAGAGAAGAGTGATGTCAGTGGATTCCACAAAGTCTACTGGGATGAGAGAATCATATATTCATGAGGCCCGAGATTTCAAGGAAGGGGCCACAAGGAAGTTGGTGGTACCCCAAAAATATTGCAAATGTCTCCTCACATTGAGCCATGACGTCCCCTTGGCAGGTCATTTTGGTCAAAGTAAGACATGAAATAGATTGGTTAACCATTTCTATTGGCCCATCATAACTGCCAAAGTAAATGGGTTTTGCAAGTCCTATGTAATTTGTCAGGCCAGTGGTGGCAAGACATGGGGTGAGCCAAAGCTCCCTTGATACCACTGCAGTGGTTAATTCTCCCTTTGAAAGAGTGGGGGTGGACATTGTTGGTCTCCTACACCCCTCAACTGCCTCTGTCGTGTGTTTCGTATTTGACCCAATAAGATTTTTCCTATATTAGCCTGACTGTGCATGACACAGGGCGCATTAGCTTTGCACACGTTACTATACCAACACGTTTGCTTTTGTGCCACATTATATATTCACACAAAAACCTGCAGTTGTTTTTTCATTCTGTTATTTCCTGGGATACAGTCTGAACACAGCAGATGAGGTCCAACAACTATGTCCATTGTTATTTTGTTCTGGTCAGCCACTCGCACCTAGACACAACATAGAAATGCAGCTGTTGTTCATGAACATGTAAACCTTGTCATATAGGTATGCACAGTAATGTAACAGAGAGAGAGAAATACATTTCTGAGAGAAGATCATGGCAGTATCTGAGATGTAGAAGGTTCATCGGTGAATGTTAAGGTACTGGGTTCACTACTAATCCCAGAGATCTTTGCTTTATAATCAGTTTGCTTCTGTAGAAGGGGAGGGGGGTCAGTCTAATCTATCTTATAATATGTCAGGGATTTTCATAAAATACAGTTTACTGACTATGCTAATTGTATTTATGCTAGGCAGCTGTTTCCTGATTGTGGCTCGTATCCTGCATTCTAGAGCATAATAGTTTAAATAAACATTTCAAACTTTCTTCATTTCTCTGTCATATCTTATTGTGGATGAGTACGAGAGGGTGAGCGAAAAGGTGTATCCTATTACCGCGATCCCTGAGAGGGCTGGGAGGGCTGTGTTCTGGGGTGTCAATTCACTTGTCTCTCTGGATATGGATAGGAGGGCAAGTGAGACACTATAGCTAGTGGGACTCAGGCTCATGGTGCTAATTTTGTATGGTGACTCAATCCCTATTTACTAATGTTCTATGTTCCCAGGCATAGTTCTGTTTTTGAGCTGATTCCCTGCAGCACCTCATGGAACAGATATATCTCGGTGTTGGTGGACCATGCCACAAGATATCCTGAAGCTTCACAGTCACTGCTGCTTCAGAGGCTAAGGTGGGTTTGCCAAAGGAGGGGGTTTCAAATAGAGGCACACATTTCATGTCTAGCTATCTAAAGGCAATGAAGGAGGAATGTGGTGTTACCTACACGTTCACCACCCCATTTCATCCCCAGACTAATGGTCTGGAGGAAACGTTCAATAAGACCTTGAAGGGCATAATTATGGGTTTGTCTGACAAACTCAGAAGGAGACGGGATATTTTCATCCTATGCCAGCTGTTTGCATGTAGGGTTGTGCCACAGGAAGGGGTTGGTCTCAGCCTATTTGAGTTACTGTCTCGGAATCCTGTAAGAGGGCTATTGTGTCTGGTGAGAGAGTCTTGGGAAAAGCATTTCAAGGAATCCAAGGATGTTTGTACTGGACTATGTACTAGGCCTGAGATCTTGATAGCAGATTACATGTACAAAGCAAGCAGGAAACTGGAGGCCAGCCAAGAGCTCATGAAGCTCTGGTATAACCAAAAAGTCTACTATGCCTGAGTACACTCCAGGACAGTTGCTGTGGGTTTTGTGGACTGTGGCCCCAGGGCCCTCCAGGACCAGTTGATTGGGCCCTTTCCGATCTTGTAAAAAAAATAGTGAGGTTACCTACTGGGTGGACTTAATACCCAGAGGAATCCCCATAGGGCCCTGTATGTCAATAGATTGAAACCTCACCAAAGTCAAGACAGACATGATCATGCTGATGGTCCCTGATGAAGGAACAAAGGAAGAGACCATGTCTCTGACAGTGTGCAACACAGGCCCGTGGATGGAGTTGAACTCTCTCCCAAGTTGACAGACCAGCAGCACAAAGACTGCAAGCAGGTGCTCGGGCAGTTTGCTGGTGTGTTCTCCCTGACACCAGATATCACTGACTGGGGTACACATTATAATAAAAATGGGTAACGGTTACGCACTCCGCTGTTGTTAATATGAATAAATTGTGGTGTGCACCAAGAATATCACTCCCCGACAAAGGTGTGGTAATCAAGATACAGTCTGCGACACTTAGGGTAAGTGTCGACTCCCTGAGCACAACCAATTGGAACGTGTTTCCTGACGTTCTGAAAAGTTATTGAATCAATGAAGTTCAACAAACAATGACTTCCATCATCATGAAATTTATTCCATGTTTTCTCTACATGAAGTGATTCAATTCATTCGATGATAATTAATTTGGTATTCTTTAACATTCCCAGAAAATATGCATATAAGTCATTGTGAGTTCATCACCCAATACATTTCGGACTGGTAAAGTCCTTCATCAGGGGTAGTCTGAAAACAATGTAAACAAAAAAATCTATGTAGGATTTCTCAAAGTGTCATAATACACAAAAACTTTGGTGATCATGTTTACGTAAATCATATCAATTGACAGACATGCTCTAAACTTTTCAGAAAATTAAACCGCATCCAGATTTGTGTATAAATGAGCGAAACAAACGTACCAACAAAGATTAGGATGAATATTGAGTGGGCGAAAGAGAAATAGCATGAGATAGACTCAGTTGTGCACGTAATGAAACAAAGTGTGAGCATGTGTAAAAATTCAATAGAGTGATTCAGCGTGGACCTCGGGCAGGATACGCCGTGCGATCATGTGCAAACAAGAACATAAAAGTGCATGCCCAAGGTAAATAAATTGAAGAAAAGTGAAGCGGGAGGCCCGTTTCTAACACCAAGAGTTGGCTTACTAGTAAACAGAAATAGACTGCATATCAATGCTGTGCGGTCATCGCTACGCCGGTGTGTTAGTTAGTATCGGCAAAAACAGATGTTAAGTATCAGAGTTCAAGGTGTCGACATGAAAAGAGGACAATATTTGTGGCGGCCATCTTGTAAAGGTGCACGATAAAAATAAATAGAAAATGAATAAATAAAGAGAATGGGTGAATCAAAGTGGGAAATAAATATGGGAAATAGATATACGATATACACATTATAATGACACTGGTGACAGCCTACCTGTCAAAAACACATTGTACAGGTTGTTTGACCAGGACAAAGCCAGCATAAAATCTGAGGTAGCTAAGATGCTGTAATTGGGGGTAATTGAGCTATCTGACAGTCCATGGGCCAGCCCGGTGATGCTGGTACCCAAACCCAATGCCCACAGGGGTAAAAAGGGGTTAAGGTTCTGTGTGGACTACAAAGTCACTAAAACTGATGCTCACTCTATACCTAGAGCTGATGAGCTCATTGATAGGTTAGGGGATGCAAAGCACCTGAGTACATTTGTCTAGACTACAGAACACTGGAAGATTACCCTCAGTGAAGGAGCAAAGGAGAGGCCAGCATTCTCCACACCAGAGGGTCTCTTTCAAATCAAAGTAATGCCCTTTGGTTTAAAGAATGGCCCTGTCACCTTGCAAAGTTTGGTGAACAAGGTCCTGTCTGGGTTGGAACAGTTCAATGCAGCTAATCTGGATGATATAGCTGTGTACAGTTCCACCTGGAAGAATCTGCTAGACCCCCCGAAGGAAGTGCTTCAGGCCCTGCAACTGGTGAGCCGCTCTATCAAGTGCAGGAAGAGTCAGATAGAGCAGAGTCCAGTGGTGTACCTGGGCCACCATGTAGGTGGAGGTCATGCACAACCACTCCAACCCAAAATTCAAACATTTTGGATTGGGAGGCTCCTAAAACTGAGACACATGTCAGGGCTTTCTTGGCTTGACTGGGTATTATAGATGATTTGATCAAAACTATGGGACCATTATGACTCCCTTGACAGGGCCCACCTCTAAAAAGCAGCCCAAGAAAGTTGCTTGGACCCCAGTGAGTCAGAAGCCCTTTCACACTCTGAAGGAGGCTATGTGTTCAGCACCAGTATTACTGGCCCGTGACTACACAAAGGAATTTGTGGGGCAGACAGATGCTTCAGAACAAAGGTATGGGGCCGTGTAGGTACAAGTAAATGAGGAGGGATTAGATCAGGCAGTTGCCTTTATTAGCAGGCAACTTCTCCCCAGAGAAGAAAGAGTGAGTGACATTGAGAGGGGAGCCTTTGCTGTGGTCTGATCCATGAAGAAGCTGAGACAATACCCATTTGGAACTCACTTCCGTGTTCAAGCTGACCACAGACTTCTTAGATGGCTCATGCAGATAAGGGGTGAGAATCCTACAGGGAATGTACTTTACAGTGCAACATAGACCTGGGACTGCCCATGTTAATGCAGATGGACTTTCCAGGTTTTTCCACAAAGCTGATGAGGTCTACGAGGGTGTAGGTTAGTTACCCCGCACCTTTGGTCTGGGGGAGGGCTGTGTGAGAAAAGCCCAGACTCAGATTGTTCCCTGGGCCCTGCTAACCAGGCTCAGGGCCAGTACTATGTTTAAACGGTATGTATTAATTCAGTGCAATTACAATTAGTATGACAACCTACCTCTATGACCCTAGTATATGGTACTTCATGTTTGGAGGCCCAGCAGATTTGATACATGTAAGTGTGCACTGATGTGTTGAATGCCGTCATTTTAAAAGCCGGCCCTGCTTTGCAGGCTGCTTTTAAAATAGAACTATGTCCAAATTCAACTTTAGAATTAAAGGTACTTCCAAAGTCTTAAAGTACTTTTTTGTTACATATAGGTCACCCCTATGTGCTACCTTAGGTGCCCCATGTGTAGTGTGCTATGTTAAAATATGAAGGAAGATTCTAAAATATTTTTTATAAGCCTTGATGAGATAAAAAAATTATCAATTTCATTTATTCCCATTCTAGTACATTAGCTCCATGGCTAACATGGGAAGGCTTTATTACACCTTAGTAAAGTCTAACTAGTGATAGGAGTGAGCTAAAATGATACTTCAAAGTGTCTTAATAATAGAAGTAATACAAAAACTTGCCAGGGTTCTATTTATTATAGCTATGACAGAAAAGAAGTTCTCGAACTTGGTTTTCTGATGAGACTGAATCCAGACCTTGAGCAGCCTCTCCTGATTGACCAGCCTTTGACAGGCTGCTCCAAACTGCTCTGATGAGGTGTGAAGTTGCCTGAAAGGAAACACAGAGACAGCTGTTAGGAAGAGATCTGCAGAACAAAAGGCAGGAAGTGGGCTTTGTAGCCAAACAGGTCTTCAAAGAGAGCAAGATATTAAGGATAGGAACCAGGCCCACACCCACTGCCTGCACACCAGTCATGTGGGAGCCACTGAAATTGAATTAGCAATGGCGCTGGAAGGGGAGTTTTAGGAAAAGTTGGCCGCAACTGTAGGATAGATTTTCTCCAATTTGGATTTGATGGATAGTGCTCTCTGGGACAGGAATTTGCAACACTTCAGGGGAAGTGGTCATCTTTGAGGATGTCAAAGTCTGGATACATTTGAGCGAGCTGCCCAGCAACTCAGATCCTTGCCTGGGAGAAACAAGAGGAAGGACTGACCCTTCTGAACCCCTGGCTTGCACGAAGAGGACTGCACTCTGAAAGACTGCACTTGCTACACACTTTGGGCTTCAGATAAAGAAGGGCTTTGCCTGACTCTAAAAGTTTGAGGAGTGGACTCCCTGAAATTGATAGGTTAAAAAATCTCCACCTGCATCATCTCCACCAAGAGGAATGCGCAGATCACCCTGAGACTGCGAGGAAGAAGAGGACTGGAGTTCTGGACTTTTTGGTTCCGTCCAGAGGTGTCAGGGAACAACACCCAAAGACCCCGGAGTTCCAACCTGCCTTGGTGCACAAATAAACAGAAACACGGGCTTCTCGATGGTGGCGTCAAAGACCAAAGGTTTATTACTGCAGGGACACAGAAGTCACAGATACTACACACGGGCAGTAATCAGGAGCCTGTTCCATTTGTACAAAGAGGGCTGCTCCTTATATACTGTTTTTTATGCTAGGGGCAAATTCTTTACATGTAATACATTCCCAAAACCTTTGTGTCTAAAACAATAAATATTTGGCGTTACACAGGAACCGTCGATAATATCTGAGGCCAAACATTGCGAAGAGAGGGGTTCCCACTAGTTTGTCACAATTCCCTGTCAATATTGCATTCAGGACTCGGACCGCCTCATCGTAAAGTTCGTTACCTCCCCCTAATAAAGATTCAGAAAGAAAGAAACAGAGCCAGGTGTGGAAGATAGAAAAGTGGGATAAGGGATGTTTGTGGGTTGTAAATGGGCAAGGCTACCGGCTTCGGCCGCCTAATCATGATCAGGTACAATGGACACGAAGACCAGTTTGGCAGGACTGGCCTCGGGCAGAGGAGGTAGCCTTTGTCGAGTCATGCAGCTACAGCGTGATCTGGTTTAAGGTGCACGTGTCATGAAAGAGGTGAATCTCCGGCTAAGGTTACATGTCCTTAATCGAAATGAAGTGATCAGAGGCTATTGCATATGTGAGGGCAAGAATCACAAAATGGCGGCCATGATCTAAGATGGGTGCCGTGGGTAGATCAGAAATATGTCAATAGAAGGAGTGCTCTTGCTCGTAGCGTAGCGAAAACACCAGGATATACTAAATGGATCATTTGCGGTTCGCTGATACCAATATTATGTATTTCCGACAAACTTGAAAACACGGGTTCAAGTCGTTACAGAACCGTCACGGAACCTCAGACCCTCCTTTTGCCCTTACATAGGCAATTACTCAGTCTATGTCAGAATCTAGTTCTATGCTCATCAGGTCAGTGACATGCTGTTGTATCATCATCCTTTCTCGTGTCTTTTCTCCAAACGCAGGTGGTTTTCTGAGACAAGTTGCAGCACCAAGACTACACAGAGCAGGACCACACTGGATAATCAGACAACATGAGAATAGGAATACTAAGATGACACCAATGACCATCAGAACCTTCCATCCCCACGCTGATATCAGAGTCCAAAACCACTCCATGAAGGACCAGTTTCCCTTGTCTACATGTATGGAATCTGAAATCTTGTGCAACTTAGAGATCGCCTCATAGACTGTTAGAGCATTATTAGGAATAAAGACACAGCAGCTCGACTGGATCATTCTACATACCCCACCTCGATCTGCAAGTATAACGTCTAGAACCATACGGTTCTGCAACGTCATGAGCCTATCCGCCTGAAGCTCAGCTGTCAGATTGCTAAGGGCACCAGCAGTTTCGGTAATAGTAGATTCAACTACCCGTGTTAGCTGACGTATGTTTCTACTATTGGCCATCGGTCCCCAGAACGGAAGGAAGCCTTTGAAGAAGTCTCCAGCTTCCTGACCAGCGGTATCTTCCTTGCTGAAGACACCTCTCGCTATTCTGGTTCTGTGGTAATCAGATGAAGCAGTGTATGTCGGAGGCAACAATCGAGCAATGTAACATGATCCTGAAAAGTCGGCAGGCAACCATGTATAAGCTCTGTCTCGACAAATGAAGTAGGTACCCCTAGCAGTAAGAAAGGCAGGGGAAGAGTTAGCCGGAAACACATAAGTCTCTACGCACTCACTCCTCCCTAGCTGAGCTCTCGGATTTCTCCCATTACCTTGCAAACAGACCTGACCTCGGTGAGGTACGACCCAGATTGGAGTTGAGCTTTTACGCTTGCTTTCTCCTAAACTAAGGCGATACTCTGAAGTATTCCAACTTAAATATACTCGCAATTCGTCTCTAGGGTAAGATGGAGTATTATTGACGTCCTTGACCATGTCAATAATTCCCTGGACTAAGGCTTTGTTGGCAGAGTTATATTTAGTGGAACGCGGTGGACGTGGAGGATAGGTTTCAAGGGCATAAGCAAAGATGGTTTGGAAGGCCTGAAATGATCCATTATAGCTGTAAGGCAAAACCAGATAGGGAATACCTTTATCCATAGTGTGGGGTATCAAGCCACACACCCAGCAGTCTGTAGTGTTAACTACCAGTTGGTGTTGATGCAAGAGCTGTACAAAAGTGTTGTTAATGAACTCTGAGCGTCTGGCTTGCTCATGTTCCGGAAATGAGTGAAAAGAGTGTATAGAAGAAACAGTAGAAATAGCAGGATCAAGGGGAGGTACTGTAGTAACTGGCACAAAAATCAAATTTACACTAAATACGATTCCACCCACCAATGTTGCTAAAATAATCAAAAATGTAATGGCACATTGCATCAAAAAGCATTTGCTATGAAGAATTCTATTAAGTCTGTTTCTGCGAACATAAATCACATTTTCTCGTTGCAGCGCAGGAAGCTCCATCTTCTACAATCCGCTCGCGACCACTGATGATGTGTACGTAGATGAAAATGCCTCTATCAGCCCTGGGAGTTCCCAGAACCAACAGAAAGATCGACCTTGTGTCAGACCCCTGCAAATTCAAACTAGGCACACAGCCACGACCCTACGGCTACCCAGACGGCAAGGCAATTTTAAAAACAATAAACAATAGCAAACTTCCTGGCTGAAGGTAAAAGTTCAATATATCAAAATCACAATATGCAGTTGCCTGCTTTATTTGTCCATTTTATGGCTTCTTAGGTTGTATCTCTGCTTCGCTGGTACTGTCTGATCGGAAAATAGCGTATCACTAGCAGCTGTTGCAGAGTTTAAGTTCGCAGATAACAAAGTTTCTTCTGATGCTGGAGACAAATGTTCAATGTTCAAAGGAGTCTTTTCTGGAGGAGAGTCAGGTTTTGAAGTGTCAGTAATCAATTCGGCATCGCTGAAAGAGATGAACTTCGGTGTGATTTCAGATTCGGAGGCACCAATTCCCTTTTTCACCCAGTTGTCGTAAGGGAGCGGCAAAGGAACACGCTTTACATGAGAGGCGTGTATCCAGTGCTTGCGGCCAGCTACACGAACTGCTGTCCTCGTTGCCAGTAAGATCTGAAAAGGCCCCACAAATCTTGGCTGAAGGTTCTTCGTCCTCGCGAAGTTCTTGATTACAATGAAGTCACCCGGTTTCAGCTGGTGCCCTGGACTCTCCGGAGGTTTTGGCAAAGCATCGAAAACCTGTTGATGAATAAGACTCAATTTAGCAGTCAAGTCGTAAAGGTAGTCTATCAACATAGGATATTCAATGGAGCAAAATTCTTTAGGCCTTGGCACACCCCAGACATTTGCTGGGCGGCCAAAGACTATCTCGTACGGACTAAGCCCTATTCTAGAATGTACTGTTGCTCTCGTTGATAACAAGGCCAAGGGAAGTGCGTCTGGCCAGGCTAAACCTGTGGATGCTTGTATTTTGGCTATTTTCAGCTTGAGGGTGCCATTGTAACCCTCAACTAAACCAGCAGACTGGGGATGGTTTGCACTGTGAAATTTCTGTTTCAATCCTAGGCCGGCACACACACTCTGCATAACTTTCCCTATAAACTCACTTCCGTTATCTGACCATACAATCCGTGGCATTCCATATCTAGGGAAGAATTCCTTGAGAAGAATTTTGGCAGTAGATAGGGCAGTGTTGTCCTTTAGTGGGTATGCTTCTATCCACCTGGAAAAAGCACAAACTACCACCAGGACATATTTCAAATTGTTGCAGCGTTCCATGTGAATGAAGTCTAACTGAATTACTTCACAGGGGCAGGAAGGAGGAGCGAAATGACCAGCTGGAGTTGGAGTTCCCTTGCCAGGATTATGCATCAAGCACACCATACAATTTTTCACCACTCTCTCTGCACACTTACTGATTCCCTCATTCTTCCAGACCGGAGCTAACATCTTACATATCCCTTTAGAACTTATATGCGCTACTCCATGCGCCATCGTCACTACTGCAAGCACATACGCATCGGGCAACATCCAACGCTGCTGTTCTGTCAAATCAATCCAACATCCATTCGAGTCCAACTTGCCCGTACTTTCTCTCCATACACGTTTCTCTTCCTCAGTCGCTTCTTTCTGAATCTCTTTCACACTTTCCATAGTATCCTCACACATTCCAGATTCAGCAATCCATCTTGCAGACGTAGCAACATACATTCTGCTCATCGTGTCTCTAGCTGTCTGTTTAGCGATTTCGTCAGCAAAAGCATTCCCACGACCAACATCATCCGTGATTGCTTTATGAGCACTGCACTTCACAATCGCAACTTCAGTCGGCAAGGTTAGAGATTCCAACAAGTCGTTAACTAGCTGACCATGCTGGATCTTAGTCCCATGGGACGTAATAAAACCTCTTTCTCTCCACAACCGGCCAAAACTATGGGCCACGCCAAATGCGTACTGACTATCTGTAAACACATTCACTCTCTTTCCCTCAGCTAAAACACACGCTCTCATTAGAGCTATTAATTCTGCAGCTTGGGCAGAATTCTGACTTACTCTTGCAGTCTCCACAATCGTCTTCAAAGTCGTTACTGCGTAAGCAGCAGTCACATCACCATTTTCCAATTTAAAACATGACCCGTCCACATACAGCGTACCATCCGGATCTGATAGGGGAGTATCTTTCAAATCGATGCGTCCTTTTGTCTCTTCCTCCGTTTTGAAATGGCAATCATGTGGCTCGGAATCACTCGACTCTTGATCAGTCGGCAACAATGTTGCTGGATTCAATACATTGCATCTTTTGATCTGAATATGACTCGCTAGTAATGTCAGCTCGTAACCAGATAATCTCGCACTAGTAAGGTGTTGAGTCTTCGTTCGGTTCATGAGTGTATCCACTGCATGAGGAACCATGACCACTAGCATGTTATTCATCACCAAACCAGCAGATTGTCGAATGGAAGCTGCAGCTGCCGCTGTAGCTCTCAAACAACTAGGTAACGCTCTAGCTACCGGATCTAATGTTGATGAAAAATACGCACAAGGGCGTTGTTTATCACCGAACTTCTGTGTCAGAACACTCAACGCGCAACCTTCTCTTTCGTGAACGTAGAGCGTGAATGGTTTACTGTAATCAGGTGTACCCAATACAGGAGCTGAACACAATGCTTTTCGTAATTCAGTAAAACTTTCTTGACATTCATCAGACCATGGCACCGGACTCGGAACATTTTTCCCAGTCAAAGCTACCAATGGTTTTGCTAACAGAGAAAAATTTGGAATCCACTGCCTACAGTAGGAGGTAATACCTAGGAAGGCACGTACTTCTCTCTGTGTGCGTGGAACACTCATCTGCGTAATGGCTTTTATTCTCTCTGGGGTCAACTTCCTTCCCTCCTTTGACAAGAGATGACCTAGGTAGGTCACTTCTTGGCAGCAGTATTGCATTTTGGAAGGAGACACCTTGTGATTCAAATTAGACAAATGATGCAATAGGGAAACTGTGGCTGCTTTGCAAGTTTCCTTGTCATCTGCAGCCACTAGAAGATCATCTACGTACTGTACTAGGGCAGAACCTGGAGGAAGGACAAAAGAATCTAACTGGCTTTTTAATGCTTGACTATAAATGGATGGACTTTCACAATAGCCTTGTGGTGCGCGTTTAAATCTGAAACTGCGACCTCCTAGACAGAAGCCGAAAATATCCCTACTTTCTTCGGCTATCGGAATGCTGAAAAAGGCATTCTTTAAGTCAATAACTGAGAACCATGTAGCTGTGGCAGGAATCAATGTTAACAAGGCAGTAATGTCTGGCACTACAGGAAACTGCGGGACTACAATCTTATTAACTTCTCTAAGGTCTATGACAAACCTATAAACTGGAGGTTTTGTAGTATCAGTTCGCTTCAGAATCGGTAAGACAGGACTGTTACAGACATTTCCTCTAGTTTCTTCAACCACACCTTTCTTAATCAAGTCTTGCACAATCAATAAAAGTGCACGCTCACCTTCACTCGATATTTTATATTGGGGAATTCTTGGAAATTTCACATTTGTTTTCAAAGTTACCACATACGGTGGAATTTCTAGGAGACCAACATCATTAGGACCAGTCGCCCAAAGAGAATCAGGGAGTGAATGTAGCTCCGGCGGGAGTGCATCCATTGACAAGTACATCGGAGAGATGATATTTTTACCCAACGTAAGCTGTACTACTTCCGGAGAACAGTACAATGTCGCATATAGTCGTTTTAACAAATCTAAACCAAGCAGATTTTCATTACAACCTGTCGTCAAAATCAGGGGTGCTTTCAATTGGCACGGTCCAACAGAAATAGACAAAGGACCAGATATCGGGTTGTAAACAGGGGCGCCTGAAAAACCTACGGAAACATTTGTTGAGCCAGACAAAGGTGCGCCAGGGAGTTTCGCATGAATGATAGAACTTTTTGCAGCACCAGTATCCAACAGAAACGGTTCGACTACACCTGATGTTGCTACTGCGACATAAGGTCCACTCTGATCCACTGGAACTGATACTACTCCCTCTCTCTGTCCATGGCTGTCCTAGTACCCATTTTGCTGAAAACCCTCATCTACTTCATTATAGTCCTCAACAAGATACTGTTGAGATCTATTTTGCTGAGCAGATTGTCCATTTCGCTGATCAAAGTGATTGGAGGGACGATCATTCGTTTGTGGAGGCATAGCACCTCGTCCTCGTCCTCTAGAATTCTGCACAAAACCACCACGACCTCTCTGAACTGCTGCTGCATTATTTTGCGCTAAGATCGGACATTCATTTTTATAGTGACCCTCTTTCTTGCAGTACGCACACTGATTCCACTGATATTGAGGTCTTGATGAACCATAATCTGTCCTTTGGTATGAACCTTGCTGCGTATTAGTCTGATTCGTGCGAGGCGGATACGCCTGCTGCAAAAGAACTTTAGTTTTTAAATCTTTCGTTTTCTTTTCTGATTTCTCCTTTTCCTCTTTATCTCTATTTTCGTAGTACTGTGCAGTCGCAAGTATTTGCGCTGTCGTAGATACAGCCCACGCACTTTCTGAATCCTTTAATTTATTGCATAATTCAGGTAACAAATTATGCACAAATGTATCTACAAACAGTCTTTGCCCTCCTTCTGTACTCATGTCCTGACCACTATGATCTACAAAAGTCTCTTCGAACCTCGTGAAGAAGTCGGAGACACTTTCGTCTTTCTTCTGCTTGCATGCTGACAACTTGTCCCAATTTACACGTAATGCGGGCATCAGAGTCTTCATTAGATCAATTATTCTACCTGGAAGATCAGCAATTAGAGGTTCGGGTTTTGCACCACCTATTTGTTGACCATCTGCTGCAGTGATAGCTGCCCAATCACCACCTAAGGCAGCTTGATGATCCTCTCTACGAATTTTAGCCCACACTGGTTGCGGAACTACGTTACCAAACAACATATCGATGTCGGCTAGGTTCATTATACAAGCCTCAACTGTCTGTGTTAATTCCTTGTAATATCCAGCTGGATTCTTACGTGGATCTGGCAAGGCCTGTTTCACCGCTAACACTTCAGCTCGCTTCCATGGAATGTGTATCCATACTCGTTGGAACTGTGCTGGAGCAGCTGCAATACCTGCATTATCATCACGTTGTATTGCTTCGCGCCAAATTGGAGGAACCTCCCTCATAGGATATTGGCGACTTGGCTTCATTTTACCTTTTTCTAAATCTCTCGGTGAACGAAGAGATGGATCATTCCTAAAACTTAAAATAAGTTCCATCGCTTCCTTTATATTCTCACCCACTATCATTCCAGCAGCGAACTCTTTTTGAATCCTAATTAAATCTTCCAAATCTGATTCGACATCATCTTCTTCTATTTCCTCCCGTAACAACGAGCACATCTCATCAAAGACGTACCGTTGCGTTGGTTCCTTCCACTGCATAAATGTGTCTAACACATCTCTCGTACTATATCTTCTACTCTTCGAAATCCATCTGAGAGCCGTGGAATCTAAAATTCCCCGTTCCTCAGTACTTGGTAGCTGACTACGTCTCTGAACTGAATCAGGAGTAGGAGTCTTAATCAAAGTTTTATATAAAGGAGACAGCATATTAGTAACAGAATCAGTGATTCTTCGACGAACAGAAAGTGGAGTTAGCACACTCGCAGACATAGAGAATGCAGTAGAGGTAGGAATAGATAACGGAACAGTAGGAGTATCGAGGAAAATAGTTTCTGGGGCAGTAGGTACAGAAGTAGGTATGGAAGCTGGCAGTGCAGGAAGAGAAGGAGCTGTAGGAACATTCACATTCATCACAGGAGGTACGGGAACTTGATTCTGAGGGATAGGAGCAGGAACACCAGGTTGTCCAGCAACCGGCAATTGACCATTCGGGACAGGCGGAGCCGTAGCACCTTGTGCATACGGTGGAGGTGACCTTAACAGATAAGATAGCAGAGGATCGTTTTCAGAATCCTCCAGTATCTTAGCCATTTTCGATGGCAAGGCAGGATAGCACTTGTCAATCGCTAAGTTATGCTCTCGAATAGCTACATCTATGGCCTTCTCACACTCGTTAGCCTGCAACTGTTTAGCCGCTTGCTCTAGAGTTAACTCTTCTTGTTCTTTCTGTTCTTTCTTCAACCTTTTCATTTCTCTCTGTTTGGATTCTTTTCGCCAGTAACGGAAACAATCAAACATTGCCGGCCGGGCTTTCTTCCTGAACAATTTCGCTTCTAAGTTGTCGAGAATCTCTGGTTCAAAACTACCATGCAGTGGCCAACTAAGGACACCATCCTTCTTACAATAACGGACCCATACCTCATTATAAGATATAGGACCCACGCCATGTTTACAATATAAATCATATAGGGGAGTCCCAATCGGAGGAACCAGACAAGAGTCCTCCAATCGTGAGTCACTGTTGCAACTAAAACAAGACAACATTTTCCGACTTACCATTTTCAGTCAGGAACACAAAACAAACAAACACGGAACAAATATGTGCACTCGAACCAAGAACTTAGGCCTACCAAAACGAACTGATGTATCGATACCCAAACTAAACCAAATAGATTATCGTAACTAGAACAACCAGTGATAATCTGACAAAACCAAACCAAACCAAGAACCGATCAAGGATTTTTAACAATCCTCACAAAGTAACCAGCTAGCTATCACTAAATACTTAACTGAGTCACTGAAGACGTCACCAAGGAGAAACCCGTCACGTTTCGCCGTACTAAGGACTGCACCTCGGGTCCAAGACAGGGCGACGGTCAAGGCAACGGCCCACTGCAGCCGTCCTGAACGGGAAACCCTCGTGGAAGAGAACTTCGGGCCACTTTTGCGATATGCCGGGATCGATGAAGTGGGGCGCCTCCCTCAGGAATCTTCACACGAAGCTTCTCGAACTCTTCAGGCTTTTGGACCGGTACCGAATGACGTCGCCCCACGTTGGGCGCCAATTGGAGTTCTGGACTTTTTGGTTCCGTCCAGAGGTGTCAGGGAACAACACCCAAAGACCCCGGAGTTCCAACCTGCCTTGGTGCACAAATAAACAGAAACACGGGCTTCTCGATGGTGGCGTCAAAGACCAAAGGTTTATTACTGCAGGGACACAGAAGTCACAGATACTACACACGGGCAGTAATCAGGAGCCTGTTCCATTTGTACAAAGAGGGCTGCTCCTTATATACTGTTTTTTATGCTAGGGGCAAATTCTTTACATGTAATACATTCCCAAAACCTTTGTGTCTAAAACAATAAATATTTGGCGTTACACAGGAACCGTCGATAATATCTGAGGCCAAACATTGCGAAGAGAGGGGTTCCCACTAGTTTGTCACAATTCCCTGTCAATATTGCATTCAGGACTCGGACCGCCTCATCGTAAAGTTCGTTACCTCCCCCTAATAAAGATTCAGAAAGAAAGAAACAGAGCCAGGTGTGGAAGATAGAAAAGTGGGATAAGGGATGTTTGTGGGTTGTAAATGGGCAAGGCTACCGGCTTCGGCCGCCTAATCATGATCAGGTACAATGGACACGAAGACCAGTTTGGCAGGACTGGCCTCGGGCAGAGGAGGTAGCCTTTGTCGAGTCATGCAGCTACAGCGTGATCTGGTTTAAGGTGCACGTGTCATGAAAGAGGTGAATCTCCGGCTAAGGTTACATGTCCTTAATCGAAATGAAGTGATCAGAGGCTATTGCATATGTGAGGGCAAGAATCACAAAATGGCGGCCATGATCTAAGATGGGTGCCGTGGGTAGATCAGAAATATGTCAATAGAAGGAGTGCTCTTGCTCGTAGCGTAGCGAAAACACCAGGATATACTAAATGGATCATTTGCGGTTCGCTGATACCAATATTATGTATTTCCGACAAACTTGAAAACACGGGTTCAAGTCGTTACGGAACCGTCACGGAACCTCAGGACGGCACCCCAGGGAGGCCGCAGTGAAGGTAAGTCTTTTTTCTTTAACCTTTAATGTAAGTTTAATTAATTCTTATTAAGGGGGGATGTCGCGGGTGGCCGAGCGGAGTTCCATGGAGTTTGTCGCCAGAGTAGTCCAGCTACGCCCAGGGTTAATTGTAATACCAACATCATAATTAGGCCCAAACTTCCTTTCCAACAATACAGCTACAGTTCCTCACCTGACAGTGCTCTAAGGTTGCCAGAGGGAAACACGCAGTGCTATGGAAAACTCCTTAATGCATAAGTAAATAAAGACACTCTCATCACCATCCAAGTCTGAGCTTCTATTAAATGTGCCCATTTACTAAAATTGCAATTGGTTGTTATCTAACACTGTTTGTTTAAAACAATGCAGTATCACTACCATAAAATAGAAGCCCTCTTCATTATAATCAACAGATGCAGAGTTTGAGCTGGGCGGAAGAAAGGGATTTCGACCCAGAATGAATGGCAACAAATACATCTGCAGGGACAGAACTCAAGATTGAATCTGTGCCCTTATGTTACAGAGGCTGACAAATCCTGCCACTTAGGATGCTGTGCGCCTCATCTCTGTGAGATTTCAGACAGCAATTACAGAGGAGTCAATCACGCATTTATCACCCTGCCACTCTGTCCAGCTTTTCAAATGTTTCCAAAACTTTGTTTCAGAGCAGAGCAGATGCTTATGACAATATTTTGTGTTTTGACAATCAAATTCCAAAATCTGGTCATATTTTTGGAGCTGTTTCTGCTCGTTATTGTTCTTTTCCCAGGAAATCAATGTTTTTTGTGTTTGTTGCGTACCCAGGAGGGGCACATTTGTTTTTCATTTCAACTGCCCTGGTATCATATAGTTCTTGAGAAATTATTGCGTAAATCAATCGAGGTCCTGATTTTAGTATGCACTGCAGTACCTGTGCCTATACAATGTTACTGCCTTTACATACTTGTTAGCACCCATGCATTGAAAGTGTATGTAAAAAACACAATCCACACATTAGGAAGCACTGAAAAGAAATATAAAGGTATGTTGCTTCACTATCTTATATTAATGATATTATATGTACCAATTTTAATTATTGCAGAAAAACATTGTGCCATACGAATGAATAACTGGTAGTAAAATACTGGTCACAAATTGCGACCAGTATATTTCTGACCAGTAAAGAGTTTTTAAAACCAACCTATGTACCAATTGGTAGTTTCTTTAAATTCCAAATCGTAGTGGGTCACAATCCAACTTAGCTCATGTAAATTGATGCCGTAGGTCGCAAACTGTGACCCCTTACGTTTGGAAGCCTTAACTGGGATGGCCACCTACTGGAATCTTCAGACAACCATGTCTTTGATTGTTGTTAGAATAAACAGTTTATTTAAAATGCTTTTTTGTTTCTTTAAAGTTTGTTTAACAGTTAATGGTGGCTCCTTTCTCTTCAACCAAGTATTTTAACATTCACTTTTGAGAATGCCTTACCACCTTCTTCGACGTGTTGGTAAATTTTCAACATTGTGCAACTGAATGTTGGTTGCAAATCAGTGAATCATAAAATATTAATTAAGGGCCTTATTACCAGTACGACAGTCTGACACCACCATTGCGCATCCGCCTGCCGTATGATGATGATGATGGTGACAGTGGGACCGCTGCCTCCAATGCGATCCAGAATCCTACAGCGGTGGAGACTAAAGGCCAAGGGTTTGGTAGGGAGAGAGACTGATAGCCAAGGGTTTGGCAGGCAGAGTACCCAATCACATTAGAGACAGAGTACCCTGCCTGCCAAACTCTAAATCAGGCTCTTGGTATCTCCTAAAAGGAATGGGAAGTTCTATGAATCAGTGTATTTGGACTCTGTGGGCAAAGGCACTTGACTAGCATCTTTCGTCTCTGTTTTTTTGCATAGTATCTATCTCTTGTTTCTATGCAGTTAATTCGGAATGCATTGCTTTATCCTCCAACTCCACTAAAT
The DNA here is from genome assembly GCF_964263255.1 of Lissotriton vulgaris. Taxonomy (NCBI): domain Eukaryota; kingdom Metazoa; phylum Chordata; class Amphibia; order Caudata; family Salamandridae; genus Lissotriton; species Lissotriton vulgaris. The sequence goes on from NC_141686.1 coordinate 5,861,347, forward strand.
TACCTTCCTTTTGTGATTTAGTAGTAACCCGCAAAATATCATACAGATTAGTGAAACAGGAATGGGATAAGTAGAAATATAGGCATTGAAATCAACCAATCTGACATGTCACTTCTGCTGGGCACAGAGTGCTGCAAGTCACAGTGGGTTTTCTAAAAGTAACAAGAAGTATGAAATGGTTTTTGTGAACTCTAATGCTTTTTAGGTGGAAGGGAGGCACCAGATCCGTACCTTAGCTATTCCTGCCTTCACCATCTATATTCCTTAAAAACCTATAGTAGAATTTGTAGGCGCTAAAATTGAAGGCAGAGCTCCATTCATATCAGACATGCATTCAATTGGAAGAGGTGATGCTAAAGTATTAGACTTATCATCCTTCATTTCCTGGCTTAACAACCGCCAACCCCACCTCATGTTCACCTCTGATGTTATAACTAATGACCTCCCCTTCCTCGACCTCACACTCCTTGCGGAGGAAGGGTTGATAGGCACCACTCTATATCGCAAACCTACGGAACCTAACACCCTTCTGATGAATTCAAGTTACCATCCCAGATGCCTTAGAGATGTCCTGCCATATGGACAGTTTCTCATTATCCGGAGAAATTGTAAGTGGTGAAGGACTACTTCAGAGAAGCTCACTGCACCATCAGGATTCAAGCAAGCCGGGCTGACGACGGCTAAAATGCCAGAAACCGGTCCCCGGTACCTTGTCTCCTTTCTGGTGAAGAATTGGCTTGGTAGTTTAGTCTGCCCTGTTCCCATGATGCACTGGGCCAGGGACAGACTGATTTGCATATAGCCAGGTTCCGAGCTGGGATGGTGCAGTGAGCTAAATAACGGTGATGGATCAAGCCCTGATCTTTGGACTGGGTAAGAGTGGTCTGCTTAATTCAGACACTCTGTTCATCACCACCCCCTTTTCTGAATCGTTTTTGGCCACTATAGATGTGGCAGGGTATACTCAGACATGAGTCCCTTGCTCACTGCACCATCAGGATTCAAGCAAGCCGGACCGACGACGGCTGAAATGCCAGAAACCGGTCCCCGGTAGCTTGTCTCCTTTCTGGTGAAGAATTGGCTTGGTAGTTTAGTCTGCCCTGTTCCCATGATGCACTGGGCCAGGGACAGACTGATTTGGATATAGCCAGGTTCTGAGCTGGGATGGTGCAGTGAGCTAAATAACGGTGATGGATCAAGCCCTGATCTTTGGACTGGGTAAGAGTGGTCAGCTTAATTCAGACACTCTGTTCATCACCACCCCCTTTTCTGAATCGTTTTTGGCCACTATAGGTGTGGCAGGGTATACTCAGACATGAGTCATTTGCTCACTGCACCATCAGGATTCAAGCAAGCCGGGCCGACGACGGCTGAAATGCCAGAAACCGGTCCCCGGTAGCTTGTCTCCTTTCTGGTGAAGAATTGGCTTGGTAGTTTAGTCTGCCCTGTTCCCATGATGCACTGGGCCAGGCACAGACTGATTTGCATATAGCCAGGTTCTGAGCTGGGATGGTGCAGTGAGCTAAATAACGGTGATGGATCAAGCCCTGATCTTTGGACTGGGTAAGAGTGGTCTGCTTAATTCAGACACTCTGTTCATCACCACCCCCTTTTCTGAATCGTTTTTGGCCACTATAGATGTGGCAGGGTATACTCAGACATGAGTCCCTTGCTCACTGCACCATCAGGATTCAAGCAAGCCGCGTCGACGACGGCTGAAATGCCAGAAACCGGTTCCCGGTAGCTTGTCTCCTTTCTGGTGAAGAATTGGCTTGGTAGTTTAGTCTGCCCTGTTCCCATGATGCACTGGGCCAGGGACAGACTGATTTGCATATAGCCAGGTTCTGAGCTGGGATGGTGCAGTGAGCTAAATAACGGTGATGGATCAAGCCCTGATCTTTGGACTGGGTAAGAGTGGTCTGCTTAATTCAGACACTCTGTTCATCACCACCCTCTTTTCTGAATCGTTTTTGGCCACTATAGATGTGGCAGGGTATACTCAGACATGAGTCCCTTGCTCACTGCACCATCAGGATTCAAGCAAGCCGGGCCGACGACGGCTGAAATGCCAGAAACCGGTCCCCGGTAGCTTGTCTCCTTTCTGGTGAAGAATTGGCTTGGTAGTTTAGTCTGCCCTGTTCCCATGATGCACTGGGCCAGGGACAGACTGATTTGCATATAGCCAGGTTCTGAGCTGGGATGGTGCAGTGAGCTAAATAACGGTGATGGATCAAGCCCTGATCTTTGGACTGGGTAAGAGTGGTCTGCTTAATTCAGACACTCTGTTCATCACCACCCCCTTTTCTGAATCGTTTTTGGCCACTATAGGTGTGGCAGGGTATACTCAGACATGAGTCCCTTGCTCAGTGCACCATCAGGATTCAAGCAAGCCGGGCCGATGATGGCTGAAATGCCGGAAACCGGTCCCCGGTAGCTTGTCTCCTTTCTGGTGAAGAATTGGCTTGGTAGTTTAGTCTGCCCTGTTCCCATGATGCACTGGGCCAGGCACAGACTGATTTGCATATAACCAGGTACTGAGCTGGGATGGTGCAGTGAGATAAATAACGGTGATTGATCAAGCCCTGATCTTTGGACTGGGTAAGAGTGGTCTGCTTAATTCAGACACTCTGTTCATCACCAACCCCTTTTCTGAATTACTTCAGAGAAGCAGCCATTCACTCTGAAAATTGATAAATGGAGGTTACCCAAAAAACATTGTCTCACGGGCCTCCAAACAGGCATGGCACTGCCACAGGCAAATACACCTATCCCCTTGGCCCAAGAGAACCAACTCATGCATTTCCTTTGTATCCACCTACAGCCCTTCCAGCAATGTAATCAGAAAGGTGATAAGAAAAACTGGCCCATACTGCGCACCCATGCCTCCTTCAAGGAAACCCCCCTCTTCTCCTACACAAAGGGGAGTAACATCTCTGACAAATTGGTCCATGAAATCACTTGGCCTAAAAAATAGAAAAGCCCCCATTCTGTTACCTCCATGTGGGGTCTCCCTCCAGTCATTGGCCACTTCAGATGTGTGTAACCTCACCTGCAACACTAAGGAATTCGCCACAGGAGAACACACCTATCAACTTAGACATTTCTCCAATTGCCGCACCAGCAATGTCATTTACGCCATACGTTGCCCCTGTAGCCTATTGTACATCGGCCAGACCACACAAATGGTCAAACAACGCATCTCCCAACACGAGAGCCGTATAAGATGCAATGTTGAGTCAGCACCTCTGGTTGGACACTTTAAATAATAGAACTCCTAATGAACAAATGTGAATGTAGATGGATTGCTTGCTGCAATTCTGTCAATAGGGTTTTAAACACACTTGATGATTGGAACTCAGTCATCAATACACCTTAGACACACTACATGATCTGCCCCACACATGAGCCTTTGACCATTGATCCTTTTGCAATAGGTATACCCCCCTTTTTTCTAGCTATGCTCTGCCAATATACATAGCCAGAACCCCCACAGGTTACCCTAGATGATTGTTTGGTGTACTGTAATGTTTTTAAAATCCTTTAACTATGTTGACTGTGTCCATCTTTGTTTTTCTACTTTTTCAAATATTTTTCTACTGTGTCCATCATTGTATTCTGGGTTTCTCTCCAGTTATTATCTGCACAACTGCGCCATTGTAACCCTGGCACCATGCTATCACTGTTATCTAACAGGTGTTTTGTTCTTATCATGCTCCCAAAATTAACTTATTCTGCAGCCCTCAATGTGAGCTTAATTTAAGATTGATGTATTGTTCTTTTGCCTAGTACTCTGATCCCAGAGATGTCCCTCTTCCCCCATCCCTTCCTTCCCCTCCTTCCTCCCCTTCCCTGATCTGCCCCACACTCCTTGGGGCCTCGAACACCTTCTTCCCTACTTTTCCCACATGGTACCTACCGTTTCCTCCGGGGGCCCAGCTCTTTAACCTCTTCCCGCCGTCTAGTCCTTTTCTAACCACTGACCACATTAACACGCTGTCTCACAAAAGGACGTGGCTTACTCTTCGCCTCCCCTCCAGTAACTACAGACGCTTCACTCGTCTGCCGGTCGTTGTTTTGCTTTGGGAATCACTCATCGTCCCTCATACCAGCTGACTTGAGTCACTCCGCTGATTGAACTGCACAGCCTGCTTTTTCACCTAATTAAGGTACGTGTGCTGCTTCCTCTACATTTACACAGCGTTGCCACGTCCAGCGCTATTCCTTTGCCATGGACCATAATGCATACCTCCTCCCACAGAGATCTTCACCAATTGACCCTTGTGGACTGCCAGAGTGTTTCCACCCCACGTTCAGTCCCAGGCCGGACCTTGCTTAAATCAAGTTCATTTTTTCTTGCCCCCTGCCCCCGGGCACCTTGGTGTACCGCGTTTTGCCATAGGTCCATCTAGACCAGCCAGCTCTCAATCCCTCCTCTTTTCCCCAGCAGGTTTTCTCTGCCTTGACTGCCTCTCCGTGTTGGACCGTCCTACCCACTCTTCCGGCCACCACACAGGCTGCTTCATGGTAAATTTTCGTACTGGTATCTCTGCCCTTTTCCAACCTGGGACCCCCGCTCACCCGTCCCTTTCTTTTCCCTGTCTCCCTGTATGGCACTACTCCAAATCAAGTGACCTTTGTACTGATGATGACCTGAAATTGAAAAGGTTAAAACGCCATTGACTACCCAGCTCAGTACGCTGGGGCCTATTGTGGACAAATTATTATACCCAATTGACCTAGATTGACCTTGTATATCATTTTCTATTGTGCCGTTCACGCTATTATTTCACCCTTGTGTCACTGCGCCGCCCACTGTCACTTGCACGCTCAGTGCACACTTGTATGGTATGGTCACTATTTTTTTAGGTCTCGCGCCTGCGATGCATATGGCGAAGCCATATGCCATCGCGCAGGCGCGATACTATAGTCACCGGCTATGCTTCCCAGGAGACAGGAGATGTCACGCGCACGCTCAGAAAAGCGATCGGAGCCGGCCGCGTGCGCGTTCCCAATCTCCTGTCTCTCTGGGAAGCAGCTACTGATGGCAGGCCGCCAGCCGCGGCCGAGAGGGGCCGCAAATCGATTGCCTGTGCCCGCACCTGAGGCTGGCTGCAGCAGTCGGCGGACCAGCCGGCGAAAGTCAGCTCTGGGCTATACTGTCTCATCGACAGCATCAGCATGGTGCCTGAGAGGCTCAGGCCTCAGGCGCGGCAGAGTGCGACGGTGGTGCGGCTCGCCTACGGACAGAACTTGCTCAAACACCAGTGGAGGAGTCACTATCCCCGGGTGCATGCTGCCGAACTAGTGCACAACTGAGACAGTAAGTTACTTGGCCATGCAACCTGCCTGCCACTTTAGTAGCACTGTGTTGTAGCACTGTGTTGCCAAACTCACACTGTACACTACATGATGAAGTCCCTTACGGCGTATTTATTGTTCATGATGCAGCCGCGCTTTAATTAGGGCACGAGCCAGTCAGTAATATGTTTGCCGGCATCGGTGGAGCTTGTGTGTGCTCTGCTGCACAGCACTGCAAGAAAACATACTTTATCTGTGGCATAACGTCGCTCGACAGGAATAGAAGTGGGCAGTGCTTTAATTTTGCTTAAGGTTGATCGAGCGTTTGGATCTTATTTTAGCTTTGCGTGTTTTGAGTAAATGCATTTAACCTGGGCTTTTATGTAGTTGTCTACGGACTGCTTTTGCTCAGTGGAAAATTATAGGCAGAGAGAGCAACTCTAGGCCAATAAGCAGCAATGGAGGGCCACATTATGAAGTAAAGTTTACTAGATTGTGCTGCATGAAACGCAAATTACGTGGCATAATACTGCACATTGTGGGGCAGTATTATTTTGCTATTTTGACTCGAATTAATACTACTTGGGTAAAAGATTTACATTGGTAGGACTAGTTTAACAAGTACTCTGCAGCAGGAAGAGAAGCTCCGCTGAAGGGTGAACCAGTAAAGCATGTATGCTGTAAGTGAGTGTGTTTTTAAAATGACATTTACAGTTTATGTTTAATACCCAGTACGCGCTGTTCTCTTAGTTTAGTCAATTGTGCAAGTAAGTGTTAACTAAACTCGCAGTAGTAGTAAGCAGCGCACCGGACCCCAGGGCCACTCACTTAATTATACTGCTGTGACATTTTAAAAATAATTTTTGAAATATATATAAAACTTTATAAACAAATAATCAGCCTGCTTGACTGTAACCGCAATGTGTGTAACAGGCTCTCATGAGGCTTCAACAGCATGGTATCACAGAAGTGCAGACTGTTGGGGCCGGAGTCATCTGATTTATTAATTTCTGGCATCAGACCTGAGTCAGCTTTATGGTCTAGGCCCAGGTCGCGTGTGGGAGAGCGGCATGGAGTTTATTGAAGCTCCTCGCCTGGTTTATTTATTTTTATTATTTGGGCTCTCTCTAAACAGCCTTAGTCCATCATTTCACAGACTCTTCAGCGTGCGTACTGACTGTCACTCGAGACAGACTACATTTGCACTTACCTGTGTGTGCCTGAATCTGAAGGCGAGGTGTTGGATTCAGGGGACTTTTGACACTTGCTGTTCTCCAGGCTTCAAGCAGCATTACAGGGCATACACAATACCCGACTTAAGACAATGCTGCTTTTGTGCCGTTTCAATGTTTTCACTTCTTGCCCATAGACAGAAAACACATTTCAAATTTTGCCAGAAGTGTCATCTGGTGTATTTATGCTTGGTGTGTTACTTGTCACTCGCAGGATCACACAGACACACTGAGTGACACTAGAGATATTTATGCCAGGACATCAGGACAGGCTCTTGTGATGCTCAGGTCCACCACACCTCTGAATGCCTCATGTGCACCCATCAATACCCCTTCTACATTGGTGGGGCATGTTCCAGTAAAGAGCTGTGTTCTCTACTAAACTGTGGGACTGATTGCACAGCTTCGCTCCAGTGGTTCTACAGCCTAAACGCAGGTCTTTGCTCCTTTTGGTGTTAATTCTTAGCGGAGCCATGTGACCTGCTTTCTAGATGTACATAGCTGCCAAGGTTTTTGATTGCTATGTGTAACATTTTCATAATTTCCCTTGCTCAATTGGGTCTAAGTTCTAATATTTATGATTTCCTCGTCTAAATTGCTAGATTTTTGCTCGCAAGACAGTGTCACTCATAATTATTGAAATGTCACTCATAATTACAAAAAAATTCTGAAAATGTCACACATAGCAATCTGGAACCTTGGCAGCTATGAGGATGGCTCACAATTTACTGTGCAGACGTAAACAAGAGGAGTGAGCATTTTGTATTTTTTCAGTGAATGCTGCGCATGGGGGAAGATGGGCAGATAAAAAACCGGCACGTAAAAGCTTACATTGGAATGGTTGAAAAGAAGGTGGATGTCTCGATGAGTAGGTTTATCAATGGCTGTGTGCCTCCAGCACACACTGTCCGGCCTGGTTATCTCCGTGCATTATTGCTAGTGTGTTACGAAAGTGATTTAACACACAATAAAAAGTATAAGACGTGGCGTCATAACATCGCTATCTATGGAAGACTCAAGGCTTTTTTTAGTTGAAGCGCGACCTCTATTTAATAAAATAGATGCAGACAGGGAGCTTCAAATAGCTAATACTGACAATTTATATCCTAAAGGCCAACAGCCTATGTTCCTCTTCCAAGGCCCTGATTAGTTGCTAGGGGCTTCGGCCTGGGACTTTGTAGGAAGACATTGTGTTGTAACCCAGCAGCGCTCAGCCCAGGGCTTGGGAAAATATATAAAGTGTGTATATATGCAACTAATTAGGGGTGCTGTTGGCTGCACTATCGGCAGGATTGTAAATAATCTCCTGACCGATCTGAGCATCTTACTCAAAACTTGACCTTTGTACATGAGCAAATAAAGTGAGTGCTATAATCTGTCCCAAAGATGCTGGTAGGGCACAGGCTGTTAGGCCGAAGATCATACAATTGGATGACTGCAATGTGGAGTTGAGACCTCATATACGAGCCCCTGCACTGGCCCCCACATTACTTTGCAGCAGGTACTCTCACAGTGACTGCAGCTTAGTTTGAAGGGTGCTCAGGGACCACAAATGTACACTTTTTGCAGGACAGCTCATGTGTCATCAATGCTGTGTGCTGCTTGTAGCAGGAATAGGGTACTCTAGGGGCAGTACCCTATGCCCTCTATCTATCCATCGCCCACCCTCTATCTATCCATCGCCCTCCTCTATCTATCGCCCTCCCTCTATCTATCCATCGCCCTCCCTCTATCTATCCATCGCCCTCCCTCTATCTATCCATCGCCCTCCCTCTATCTATCCATCGCCCTCCCTCTATCTATCCATCGCCTCCCTCTATCTATCCATCGCCCTCCCTCTATCCATCGCCCTCCTTCTATCTATCCATTGCCCTCCCTCTATCCATCGCCCTCCCTCTATCCATCGCCCTCCCTCACTCTATCTATCGCATCACCACAGCATCACTCAGCATTACCACAGCATCACTCAGCACCACCACAGCATCACTCAGCACCACCACAGAACCACTCAGCACCACCACAGAACCACTCAGCACCACCACAGAATCACTCAGCACCACCACAGAATCACTCAGCACCACCACAGAATCACTCAGCACCACCACAGAATCACTCAGCACCACCACAGAATCACTCAGCACCACCACAGAATCACTCAGCACCACCACAGAATCACTCCGGGGCACCACATCACTATGCGCTACCACAGCATCACTGAATGCCACAGCATCACTCGTCGCCACCACAACATCAATCTGTGCAACCATTCAACAACAACTAGTTCAAATATGTTCTCTCAATGTTTCAAAATTTATTACAAATGTCACAAAAAGATGTTAATATTTCACTTCTGTTCTTGGATTTTCATCACAATAAAATACACTGAACATAATATTCACAAACTTTTTTTACAAGAGTTAAAGCTATTGCCATTATAAATCACAATAACTTTTATTTAAGTATTAATTATTAAAAAAAATGAAGACATTGTTATTTGTAATATCAATACATTTAAGTCACGTAAATACAACACATATTGCATAAGAAATGCTATAGGTGTCACATTTGCGAAAGTTAAAACTATTGGCATTGTGAATGAGAAAGCTATTAATTTCGCTATTTTCAAAACCAACACATAAATAAAATATTAGTCATTTACAATATCAATAGCTCAAACTTTCCTGATGCGAGACCTATTGCATTGCAAATGCTTGTTTTAATTGTACTGTAGTGCTGATATAACTACTTATATAATATATATATAAAATAACACCTTTCCTGACAGCATTCCTGCTGTGGTCTCCCTTTGTTCTACTCCTTCCATTGGGACTTCTGCTACCACTTAAATGGCTTTCTCTAAATGTTTTCCAGTTGAGACATTGTGTTTTGATATAAACTGTACCCGGTCTCACCTGGGTTAACACATTTACTTCTGTATTCTTTGCCTTGCTAAAGTATAAAGGACATGGTTACTTACCCTGCCCAATTAGACACCAACTCCCATTCCAACAATGAAGCTACAGTTCCTTACCTGACAATGCTCTGAGGTTGCCAACGGTAAACATGTTGTGCTATGGGAAACTCCTTAATACATAAAGAAATAAGGACACTCTCATCACCATTGAAGTCTGAACGTCTAGTGAACATGCCCATTTACTAAACTAGCAATTTAGTTGTGATCTAGCACCGTTTGTTTGATACAATGCAGGATCACTACCAAAAAATAGAAGCCATCCTAAATATAATGAACAGATGCAGAGTTTGAGCTGAGCAAAAGGAAGGGATTTTGGCCCAGAATGAATGGCAACAAATACATCTGCAGGGACAGAACTCAAGATTGAATCTGTGCCCTGATGTTACAGAGGCTGACAAATCCTGCCACTTAGGATGCTGTGCGCCTCATCTCTGTGAGATCTCAGACAGCAATTACAGAGGAGTCAATCACGCATTTATCACCCTGCCACTCTGTCCAGCTTTTCAAATGTTCCGAAAACTTTGTTTCAGAGCAGCGCAGTGCTTATGACAATTTTGTGTGTTTTGACGATCCTATTTCCAAAATCCTGTCACATTGTTGGGGCTGTTTCTGCTCGTTATTGTTTTATTTTCCCAGGAAAAAGATGTTTATTCTGTTGGGTAACCAGGAGGGGCACATTGTTTCTCATTTTAACTGCCCTGGTATCTTATAGTACTTGAGAAATGATAGCGCAAATCAATCAAGATCCTGATTTTAGTATGCACTGCAGTACCTGTGTTCCCGGTGACAATGCCATTTTACTACCGTTACATACTTGTTAGCAGTCATATATCCATAGCACCTTAATGAAATATAATAGTATGCTGCTGTTTTTCTGTTAATTATTTAATTTCATACGTCATTTGTACTAATTTTAATTACTGCAGAAAAACATTGTGCCAGATGTATAAATCACTGGTACCAGTATATTGCCGACCAGTAAAGAGTTTTAAGTACCAACCTATGGACCAATAGGTTGTTTCTTAACATTCCAAATCATAGCAGGTCGCAAGCCGACTTAGCTTATGTAGATTGATGAGGTAGGTCACAAAGTGTGACTCACTACAATTGGAAGTCATCACTGGGATAATCGCCTACTGGAGTCAGCAGACCAGCATGTCTCTGATTGTTTTTAGATAAAACAATTTTTTTTTAAATGCAGCCCATTTCCCTAAAGGATATGGGGCTGTGTTTAAAAAAAGTTTTTGGGTTCTTTAAAGTTTTTTAAGAGTTGACAGTGGCTACTGAACCATTGCCTTTTCTTAAACAAAGATTTTCTACATTCACTTTTAAGAATTCATTATCATCTTCTTTGAAGTGTTGGTAAATGTTCAATGTTTTGCAACCGGTTTGGCAAACATTGATTCATAAGATATTGATTCATTATTTGAAAGGGCTGCTGAAAAGATGACACCACAAGGTAAGTGGAACTTCCAGCAGCACCGGAACAGCAGCTACAGGAGGACACTTTGTAAGGTTGGCGGAACTTCAGGACAAAGCCGTCAGGAATCACAGGACATCATCGCACGACATCAACACCAGGACATGGATGAGGCAAATCGAGGGAAAACAGAGGTGCAGGACCACATCGTCACCAATGAAAAGAGGACACCACAAGGTAAGTGGAACTCCGTCTAATAGTACATGCTACCTCTGAGTCCCGGCAGCAACTGCCGGACCCAGAACACCAACACTCAAACCTGGAATGGAGCTGTCCACGGCACGGGCTCAAGCGCGGCACGAGCCAAGACAGATCCCAACATCCCAAGACACCCCGCTTGCTTCATAACAAATGATAAAAGAACCAAGGTAAGGAAATAAAACAGAAAAGCAAGAAAGCAAGGCAAAGAAAAGGAGTAAACCGAAGATAGAGAAGGAAAAGCATTTAATAAATGAAAGAAGAATAATTTGACAGAACAACAATTGATAACATTTTATAATCATGAAATTTGATTGGAACAGATCTCGCCCTGGAAGAAGCTTCCCTCTTTCAAATAAGGTGAGACTGTATAACATTTCTCCCATGAACGGTAGTAGGGTTAACACCAGGAGGGGAATGAATTCCGAACCTTTTATGGACACAATCAAGCATGGGCTTAGGCACAATGGAGATAGTACTCTTGTTCCAAATCCTCCCATCATCCAGCACAACAACATGATCTCTTACAGTAGATACTCTCTTGGGAGATGAAAACCGGGACTCCCCCTTGCAAAGAAAACCGTTTTTTTTCATCCTCACCCAATCTCTTACTTTAACCTTGAGTAAAGAAAAAGCAGAGGATCTGGTGTCAGACCTGGCTTGGACAGCAGCCCTGACATCAGTTACGACAGACAAACTATCAGTATTCACAACTGTCCTGGACTTCCATTCTTTGTTCAGTTTGGTACCAGCAACTCTTCCTCGCAATAGAGTTAATGGAGCAACCCCAGTTGAAACATGAGGGGTAGTCCTCACTGCCCACAACATATCACAGACAGCCCGGCGTCAATGCAACCCATTCACTAAGGCAAGCTGAAGGTGTTCCTTAACAACACAGTTGAAGCGCTCAACCAAACTGTTACTGCTGGGGTGATAGAGTGTAGTATGGATGTGTTTAATCCCAGCTTCCTTGAAAAACATAACCATTTTCAGAAGATACTAACTGGGTCCCGTTGTCAGACACAATTTCCTCCGGGAAACCCTCCCTAAGGAAAACATCCTCTAGAAAATTGATAACCGCAGAAGAATTCACATTGTCAACAAATCTGACTTCAGGCCACTTGGACATATAATCGATTAAAACAAGGGCATACTTAGGAGAGGTACCAATAAGACCAAACGGACCAGCAATGTCCAATGCTAATTTAGACCAGGGAATGTTCTTCACAACTACAGGTTCAACAGGAGAGGGATGGGTCACTTGAGACTTGTTGCTGGTAACACACACAACAGTCACTGACAAAATGCTCAACATCTTTGTCAAGGGCTGGCCACCAAAAATCTTGCCTCACCCTGCGTTTCATTGCACGGATACCAGGATGCCCTTCATGAGCTAGACTTAAAATCCTTTTACGAGTTGAAAAGGGAACAACTAGCAACCCCCCTCTTCTCAATACTCCATCCACAATGGATAACTCATCTTTGACTCTCTTGTAGGGTACAAGCTCAGGGGGACAATCCTTGTCACAAGGCCACACACTGCCTAAGAAATCAATAACTTTTACTACATCAGCATCAAGAGAAAATGCTCTCCAACAATTCCCATTCGAACAGGGCACTACCCACAGTTCCGTCAAAAAGAGCCCACGTCACAAACAACCTCTAAGTCATCACCCTCAGAATCATCATCAACACTGGAAAGGGGAAGTCTAGACAGACAATCAGCTACTAGGTTTTTTGCTCCAGCCACATACTCGAGCCGATAGTGAAATTCCTGTAACCTAAATTGCCATTTTGAGATCCGAGGAGTAGCTCTGCCACCACCTTTGGTAGTAAATAAGTCAACCAAAGGTTTGTGGTCGGTTCTCAAGATGAATTTGTTCCCCCTCAAAAAAAAATTCAAGTGAATACCCCCCACCACATGCCTAAAGCCTCCTTCTCTATAGTCGAATAGGTGCTCTCAGCACCTCTCAGGGTTCTAGAGGCAAAAGCTATAGGTTTTTCCTGGCCATCACTCCTCCTTTGCAGAAGAACAGCCCCCAAACCCACATTACTGGCATCTGTAGATACTATACATAAGTAATTGATATGAAACAATTTCAAAGGGCAAGCACATACAATTTCTTGTTTGATGGTTTCAAAATCACTGTTACAGTCATCATCCCAAACAAACTTGACATTTTTCTTCAGTAAATTATGCATAGCAGCCGTTTTGGTGGAAAAGTTACTCACAAATTTGGAGTAATACTCCACCAACCCAAGGTATGAACAAAGTTGATCCTTGTTCAAGGGAATGGGTGCATTCTGAATGGCATCAATAATCTTAAGTTTAGGCTCAATTCCCTTGTGAGATATATGATGGCCAATGTAATCAACACCATCTTGAAGAAATTTGCATTTGTCCTCCCATAAGGTTAGACCACTGGTTCTTATGATACTCAAAACCAGTTTGACTCTTTCATCATGCTTAGGCTCTGTCTTCCCGTGGATAAGGATGTCATCCTGGAAGAAGACAACACCGGGAATGTCTTTAAATAAATTGTTCATTAATCTCTGAAATACAGCCGAGGCCGAAGCAAGGCCAAAGGGCATGCGGATGTAACAATAGGCACCCTCTGGAGTTACAATAGATGTAAGGTGTCTGGATTCCTTGCACAATTCAATCAGGTGGTAGGCCAATGACATGTTGAGGGAAGTAAACTTAGCACCTTCGAGAGTGGCCAGCATCTCATTAATATTTGGAAGTGGTTGACGATTAATCCATATGTTCGCGTTGAGATCCCTCAAGTCAACACACATTCTAAGGCATATATCGGACTTACGGGCCAAAACTATGTGGGCAAGCCACTCAAAACCCTCTATGGTCTCAATAATCTCTGCAGCACATAGACGTTTAAGTTCTTTCTTGAGTTCAGGATGTAAACCCAGAGGCACTTTACGTACCTTGTGAACTACGGCTTTGGCATTATCTTTGAGTACAATACAATGTTGGAAACCTTTAAGCTTGCCAAGATCACCATTGAATACCTCAGGAAACATCTGTGCCCACTTGACATTGGAAATCTGTGAAACAGTTTGAGTATGAGGTGTGTTAGAAGAGGAGTTGTAAAATTGGCATAGGACACTGCGGGAGACAACCATGTCAGGATGGTTGGGATCTAGAACAATGTTCAAACCCCCTTGCTCATCCCACCCTAATAAATTTGCACCTTCCTTAACAAAACAACACCAGAGGTATGATCTGAATTGAAAACTAAGTCTGCAGAGAATTTACCAAGTACTTCTACTCTTTTGACACCATAAGCAAAGATTTTAATGTTGGAAGGTTCTAAATGTGTACCAGAAATGTTACCAAAATCAATAGAATTGATGAAGGTAAAAGGAGAACCAGAATCAGTGAGAAACTTGAGACTCACACCCTTAACAGCTTTAAGGCAAGAAGGGGATTTCCTTTTGTGAAGTCCAGCCAACGAGGACAGTTCAACAACCCTTGAGCTAAAGGACGACAAAGGAGACAACAATAATACATCATAAGATGCTTCGTCAGAATCCTCAGTAATCGCTTTCACAGTTTGAGTTTGAGAAGGGCTTTTCTTAACAAAAGCAGCTCTACACATACTGGAATAATGACCTTTGTTTCCACATTTGTAACACGTTAGGTTGAGAGCAAACCAGAATTTGGCATTGCCTAAATGCGAATTGCTCCCACAGCGAAAACACATACGTTCATTTTGTTCAGACTTGGCTTTAGGAGACGTGGTAGGACGGGAAACATTGGTCATGGGCACATTGGGTTTGGGTTTGGGAGGTGGTCTGGAGTTCAATAGTTTTACTTCAGTGGTAATCTCATGGACTTTCCTATTCCAAGTCCCAACTTTTGTGTGCTGAAGGATAAAGGAGGGGAATTGAAGAACGTAAACATACATGTTTGAGAACACTCTGTGCTTAGTGTCCCTGCTGCTGTCTCTGCAGTACCTGAAGTTTAGCCTCTGCTTGCCAGCTTTACTCATGGTGAAGGCTCGAGTTCATACAATTCAAGATGTCAATGGTTTTAAGATTGCTAATTACATTTTTGTTAAGTCAATAAAAGTAGTAAATTCTCAATAATTGCCAACACCTGCCCTTTGTACTGACTATTGTATATATTTTTCAAATCCAGATATATAGCTCCCCTCTCACCCAAGAGAGATATTAAGAGTGAGGCTAACAGAAAAAAAAGCTAGACCAGTTTGTACTAAAATACTATTTTGTCAAATTAAAGAGGGAAAGTCACTCCACTCAAAATGATGTCCTGTAAGGAATGGTATTCTGACGTGTTTCACTAGTAGTCTTCCAAGAATATTTCAATCTAGGTCTGCTCCTGCATCTGGCAATCTAAATAAAAGAAATGGGACATAATGTAGGGCCCTGAAAACTAATAAGACATTTGAACATTAGTGTGGCAGACAATAATACTCAATTTTTATGGTCACCTACCCAAACATTTCAGGAAGCAGGTATCATGTTGTTCTCTGTCACTCTGAAATGTATATTATCATTTTAATATATTTTTCCCAGACTTGCACTGTTAGTGCGAGATCAGGGGGCGAGGCTGAGTGATTCCTACAATTTCACTATTAATGCAGCCCCATCATGGCACATATCTACAGACGGCCAATCTGACACGCACACTTACAGAGCCAGCAAACCCAATGCTGGAAAACAGCTGAGGGATTACAGGGACGGGCCCCCAGCCCCAAAATGAGCACTGGGGGTAGTCTGCTCCAACCAATCAGCTCGAGGATTGGTTGTATTTGTGCTGTAAGAGGAGGAATGTCCTTCCTTTTCCTGCTGCAGTCACCATGATTCCCCACGAAAACCAACTAGGAACAACTGCACTCTGCCGCCTGCTGCCTAGGTTCTGTACTCAATCAAAATGTGAAGAGTCCCATCGTCTTGCCACGATTTCACTGGATACGGGCTAGCAAGTGCACCATATATGGTGAGTTTTTTGTGCATTGCGCTGCATCATATTTTAATGTTGTCAGCCGCCATTGCTGGACTGTATATTTTAATTTTTTCATATGGGTCCAAGTGTATGATAATTTATTAGGGTGGGTGTAACTGGCATAATTCTCTCTAGAGTAATTGCTCATAATTACACCAAATTACTTGTAATTATGTGAGAAGCGTAAACCAGCATTTAGCCTTATGTTTGTAGTGCTAAATGCATCCTCGCATCCAAAATGTGCTTGAGGGTGTATTTGTGCTAAGAAAATAGCACTTAATGCTACTGGACATGAACAGCAGTAACCAGCAGCCGCTTACTCTCTCATAGTTTGTTGTACCTGTGGATCTGTGGTAGAAATTCTGCCCTAAACTACTCTTAAATATTCAAACTGGTGTAATTTAATCATTTTGACAATTTCACATCAAAAGAGTAGCGTGTAATTAATGAAATTACTCCAATTTCTCTGACGTAATTACAATTGTTCCTAGGCCTAGAATTTATATTTTTTGGGGTGAAAAACAAGTTGCTTCTTTTTATTACTTCTATTTTTGGATTTTATGTGGATAAAATACCCCCAACCATACATCAAGAAAGTACTTGTGGTTCAACAAGGAGTTTCATAACCACGTAGAGGCATATGCTTGAAAACTAAAGGCCTGATTTAAATGTTGGCATAGAGGGAATTCTGTTGCACCGGAGTTCATTCCCCATCAATACTATGATCCGGCTGCCCGATTTTAGAATTGGACAGACCAAATGTTTGAGAACGGCAGGGACTACTTCATCTCCACCACGGTCAAATCCTTACTCCATTGGGCTGTCACATGTTTGGCAGCATGTCCACCCGCTTAATTTAGATGGGCAGACATACAATTGATTTTTAATGCCCTTTACCGCCAGTGGAAACCTGACAGCAATAGGCACTGAAAAGTACTTAATGCCTCCCTCATCATCGAAGGAATCTCCCCTGACAAGGGAGGCATTGTTTTTTATTTTCAATGCAGTAGGTCTCACATTTGTCAGAGTTTGAGCTATGGGCACTGTAAATGACAATGTCTTTTATCTATGTGTTTTGGTGTGGAGTGTAGTGGATGTATGAACAGAGGCACATCGGCAGCACTGCTTGAAGGATTTGAGTGAGGAATTACCACAGGGACCAGATAAGCAGCACTGTGTAGAGGACTTAGAATGAGAAATTACCAACAGGACCAAAGATATGGTGGCAGCACGGCCTAGAGGACTTAGAATGGAGGAATTACCACTGAGAACAGAGAAACACTGTCTAGAGGACTTAGAATGGAGGAACTACTGACTGGACCAATGAAGCAGCTGCAGCACTGTGTAGAGGATTTAGAATGAAGAATTACTGATGAGACCAGAGAAGCAGCTGCAGCACTGTCTAGAGGACTAAGAATGAAGAATTACCACTGGTACCAAAGAAGCATATAGCAGCACTGTCTAGAAGACTAAGAATGAGAAATTACCAATGGGAGCAGAGACACAGCTGCAGCACTGCCTAGAGGACTAAGAATGAGGAATTAACACAGGGACCAGAGAAGCAGCTTTCAACACTGGTTAGAGACTAGGAATTAGGAATTATCATTGGGATCAGAGAAGCAGCTGAAGTACTGAACAGAGGACTGAGATATGGGAATTACAACTAGGAACCGAGACACAGCTGCCACATTTGTGACCAGCTAAAGAAAAAAGATTTACAGCCCTGTTTACAGAAATGGAGCTCCAAGGGAGTGAACCATAATTAATGGTGAAAATGATACATTGGGTGAAAGGTAGATAGCGAGTAAAGTCAAATTTCCAACATTCGTACTTAGTGAGTGCTCAACTCGATCTTCAGTAATCCAGACTCTTTAGATCAGAAGTGAAACCTAAGGTGTGGAGGGGAGAACATACGGATGGCACCAACAACCTATGATCCTGGATAAATTACTTAATCTTCACTTTCATACCAAATGTGGCTCAAATTTAGCAATGTGGTATTCATAAGGCAAAGAGTATGTTAAAGTACGCTTTTGCCGTGGTTAGTTCAGCAAAATAGCAGCTGAAATTAAGCAGTAGTACAGAGAATGAAACAGAACAGGTGAGGCAAATTTCATTAGGAAAAAGCTATAGCAAAGAGTATGTTAAACTACGCTTTTGCCGTAGTGAGTGCAGAAAATGACTGGCTCAAATTAATCAGTACTATAGAGAATGTTACAGAATATCAGAGGCAAATGCTATTGGGGAAAAGCTATAATGTAAGAAGGCAGCTCTGAAGCTGGGGAACCAAATTTGAGTCTTGGTGTGGGATCAACATTTTATGATTGTGTGCAAATTACTTAATTTTCACTTTTATATCAGAAATTTAAATATAATGTCTTAACTTGGCAGGGAAATGGTTTGGACTTCTGCGGGGCCTCAAACCTATACTTGGTCTCTTTGACTCCTAGACTAATCAACTGATGATCCAATCTTCTGCCCTGCCAAACTAGATTACTGCAATGTGCTTCTCTTGGGAGCCAACACATCCGCTGTCAAAAGGCTGCAGCTTGTTCAGAATTGCCCTCCATAAACCTTGTCATATCTCCAGTCTTCTCTGTTGACTTCACTGGCTCTCCCTCAAACAGAGAGTGCGCTTCAAAATGTTGTGCATCACCCACATCATCTTGGGTGGTATCGGCCCCAGAATCTTGAGTGATTTACGCTCCTACTATGCTCCCACACACACGCTGTGCTCGGCAGATCCGCATCTGGACAGAGTTCCTCGGATACTAAGGCCATAGCTGGAGGCCGTTCTTTTAGTTTGTTGACTCCCGCCTCTGGGACTCCCTTCCAATCCACACCCGCAGCACCCCTAACCACCTTACCTTCAGAAGGCTGGTAAAGACATCGCTATTCACCCAAAGCAAAACTCTCCTCTGTTCTGCCGTCTCACTCGGTGCTCATCTCAGCGCTGGGAAGCCCCGTTGCTGGGGCAGCCATGCACTCTACAAATACCTTAACATAAAATTACTTAATCTTCACTTTTGTACCACAAGCGGTGCAAATTACCAATGTGGTTTAAACAAGGCAACAAGCATGTTAAAGTACTGTGGTAATTCAAAAGTCCTTGGAGCCACGTGTATAAAATAGGTAAGATTTATTGAAGCCTAGATACCGGTTAAGTTCATTAGAAGTAGAAAGGTAGATGGAATAAAACCACACCAGGAGCAGCCTCCCTGCCGCTCAGACTGCCTGACATCAACTGACACTCTACACTCAAGCCAGGCACCCAAACATTCCATGAGGTCATCAGGCATTCTAACAATTATACCAGCTAAGCAGCAGGGAAGACACAAGTCAATTATAACATATCTCCCTTCCTTAGGGAAACAATAATACAGAAGTGAAGGAAGGAAATATAAACATCAATATTTAGAATGCATTCTGAAAGAAAAACATTTACATTGCATTCTCAAATATAAAGACATTAAGATTAGCCCCATCCCCCTCCCTTGGGGAAAACCTGCAACACACAAGATGGCAAAAAGCGATGGAGCAGAGCACACCACCCCATTACCAATGCGTAACAGGGTACACACCCCCTGTGAAACAGAACTGGGGCACTCAGCTCCCACAAACTCCATGTAATAGGAAACAAATGTCCCTATGATCCAGCACTGGGACACTTAGGTGCCTAAAAATCTTAATGTTGAATGGGGGCACACTGCTCCCTACAATCCAGTACTGGGGCACTTAGCTCCCACAATATCCACTTAATAGGGAACACACCTCCCTATGATCCAGGGCACTACGCTCCCAAAAACATCTCTGGGCACACAGCGCCCACAACTTCACACACAACCCCGAAACTAAACTGGGGCACTGAGCTTCACCACCCACAGCCTCCACTTTTCTCCACACGTAGGTTCTTTAAATCATCGCCAAATGTGGCAATTCAAAAGTCCTTTGAGCCAGGTGTATGAAATAGGTTAGATTTATTGAAGCTTAGTTACAGGGTAAGTTCATTAGAAGAAGATAGGTAGATTGAACAAAACCCCACTAGGAGCAGCCTCTGTGTCGCTCAGCCTGCCAGCCATCAACTGACACTCTACACTCAAGCCAGGCACCCAAACATTCAATGAGGTCATCAGGCATTCTAACACTCATACCAGCTAAGCAGCGGGGAAGACCGAAGTCAATTATGACAAGTACGCTTTTGCTGTGGTCAGTTTAGCAAAATGCCCACTAAAATTAGGCAGTACTATAGAGAATGTAACAGAATAGAGTAGGCAAATGCCTTTGTGAAAAGCTATAGCAAAGAGCATGTTAAACTATGCTTTTGCCCTGGTGAGTCCAGCAAAATACCGGCTCAAATTAATCAGTAATATAGAAAATGTAACAGAATATTAGAGGCAAATACCACTGGGGGAAAGCTATATTGTTAGAAGCCAAGACAGCTGTGTTGTAGGTGGGTAAACATGTTTGAGTTTTGGCGTGGGACCAACATCCTGTGATCCTGGGCAAATTACTTAATGTTAATTTTGTACCAGAAATGAATATGTTATTAAGTGGCGCTTATAAAAAGCTCTGCAATATTTTTAAATGCAGGGTGTTGTATAGGCAATGTTGTTAATAATTAATTGCTGTGATGAGCCCCAGAACCAAGCTAAGCATAGTAAGCTGTGACAGAGAGCAAGGTAAAACCTGTCTACAAAGTAACAGAATTGCGGTCTACAAATAAAAAGGATATCACAAATGCACATATTTGTGCGGGTTACAAAAAGCAAAGAGCATGTTAAATATCACTGCGTATAAAAAGCACTCAAAAACCTTTAGGTCCAGTTTGTGCTATAAGAGGCGGTTTTCCAAATTAAATGGAGTGGAAAGTCCTGGCAATCACTGGCTTAAAATAAGCAGTAGTATAGATAAAGTATCAAATTAGGAGATGGAAATGCCATTTTTGAAAAGCTATGGTGTAATTGGCAAAAATGCCCACTTTGAAGTTAACAACAAAGTTCAAGTCTTGGCGTAACAGCAATGTCCTCTGATCCTGGCCAAAATGCTTAATCTTCACTTTTGTACCAGAGGCGGCACAAATTAAGCAATGAGGTTTGTACAAGGCAAAGTGCATGTTCAAGTATGCTTTTTTCCATGGTTAGTTCAGCAAAATTCCAGCACAAAGTAGGCAGTACTATAGTGAAGGTAACAGAATAGCAGAGGCACAAACGCGTTTTAGTTGACTTAATCTTAATTTTTGTACAAGAATAAATTGCTGTGGTGAGTCCCGGAAAACAGCGGAGTGAAGTAAGCAGTGTTGTTTGTACAAGTCAAAGAGCCTGTGAAACCAAACTTTTGCCATGGTGAGTGTAGCAAAATACTGGGTCAAATTAAGCGGTACTATAGAGAATGTAACAGAATAACAGTCAAATCATAATGATATAAATCTATAACTGCAAAAATGTTTATTTTGAAGTGAAAAATAAAGTCTTGGCGTGGCACCAACATCCTGTGATCCTTGCCAAACTAGTTAATCTTCACTTTTGTACCAGAAGTGGTGCAAATTAGGCAATGTGGTTTTGCGTGGCAAAGAACATGTTAAACTATGGTTTCGCCGAGGTGAGTTCAGCAAAATACCGGCTCAAATTAAGCAGCACTATTGAGAATGTAATAGTATAGCAAAGGCTCACATGCCCTTTAGTTGTACAGGTTACAATTGGGCAAATGACTTTATCTTGACTTTTGTACCAAAATAAATTGCTTTGGTGAATCCCAGAAAAATAATGGCACAAAGTAAGCAGTGTTGTTCATACAAGTCAAATTAAGCAGTAGTATAGAAAATGTAATTGAATAGTGACGGCAAATGCCATTGGGAAAACCTGTAGCAAAGAGCATATTAAAGTAAGCTTTTGCCGTGGTGAGTTCAGCAAAATACTGGCTCAAATTAAGCAATACTATAGAGAATGTAACAGAATAGCAGAGGCACAAATGCGTTTTAGTTGTACGGATTAGAAAAGGCAAAAAACATTTAAAGCACTGCACATTTATATGACAAATATGTGTTACTTCTCCAGGTTACAAAAAGCATTAGAAAACATCATGCAATAACAACATTGTTGTACACTAATACAAAAAATATAGAACAAATGCGGTTAACGTATAAGGTTTAGAAAAGGAAAAAAACATTAAAAAGACTGTGCTCAATAACAATATCGTGGTCTGTGGGTTAGAGCTGAGGCAGCGCACGTCGTGCTCACACATATAGAGATTAAAATGAGCAAGCTGCACAAAAAATCACAGACGCTTTAGTTACCGCGATGTGCACTACCAAAATAAAGCAGCTGAAGCAGCGCACGTCGTGCCTGCCTGTTGAGAAACTTATTAAAGAAAAGAGTGCTCCCAGACTTAAAAACAAAATCCATGTAACAACCAAATTAAAGGGGCCAGTCCCCATTGGAGGTTACAGTTGAATAGAAGGCGGTATTAAGAAGTTACTAACAAGCCTACTAAGGAATCGGAAGTCAGCATTTATGAAGGACAGTGACACAAGCCAATGGCAGGTATAGGGGAAGAGTGGGCGGGACTTCTCCTCCATACTCCAGGACAACAAGTCTCGCAGAGCAGCCCATGCGTGCTGACTCAAGCTCGACCTAAAAGGCAGAAATGGCTGATGGTTTTAGATAATTTGTGGATCCACTTTGTGGTAACACAGCGAAGTCTTTAACAATAATAATTAATCAACAAGAGTTACTTTTTAATAAAAGGTAGTTATTGAATTAATAATATGATACATTAAAGTTAAAAATGAACAACATGAATTCTCTTTTATTATAGAATTTAGAAAATAGAGTTTAAAATGCTTACAAATTTAAGTGATTATTTGAAGAAATAAACCTGAAAATATGATGTACATCGTTTTTTTTTTGGATTATTTAAATTTTTTAACAGCGACAAGGATTGTAAAAAAGGTATATTGAAGTCATTTGTGTAGATTTATAGTTAAATTAATAAGACTTCTGTCCTTCACTTTCTTCAATGGTTGATTAGTTTTGGTAGAGTAAATCAGGAATTCCCTAGATTAAACACCATCCCTAAAGAGGGTGCTTTTGGATTTACAATAGTAAATCTGAATTCCCCAAATCAAGCAATTTCTGCAATCAGTATGGTTTGTGTTGAAATAGGACATCCAAAACTCCAACAGTTTTCTGAATGACTGTGGGGTTAGAGTAGTAAAGGTTCAATTCCCAGAAATTGAAGACTTTTGTTTTCCCAACAGGCTTGGGGTTGATGTTATAATAGTAAGTCAGAAGTTGCCAAAATTAATCATTTTACTCAATGAGTGAGTTGCAGTTATAATATTTAGCTTGAATATCCCAACTAGAAATCATTTTTGATTAAATGTGGCATTTGGTTATAGTTGTAAATATGCTGTAAAGAAAAAAGATTAGTTTAGGAAGGGGGTTAAGTTGTTTAATTAATATTAACAAATGTTTAACCTGTAAAGAAACACTGGTAGTCTATATCTAGTTATGTTTTAATATGTATATTTGGTATGTATAAGTAATTCGATATATTTAAAAATTGTTTGAAATGTTCACATAGTCATACAGTTTTAAAATGAATTAAACATTTGAGAACTGTACATATACTTTAAAACATATCAAATATGTTAACTGCACCTAAAATATATAAACTAGATTAGACACATGTTTTCAAACTATATTTTTAATAAAATAAGCTGTATATTCAAAAGTAAAAATTAATGTACATTTTTAAAATATATGTTCTGATGTAATGGAAAACAGGATAGAATTGTAACATAACATCAGTTAACAAAATCTAATGTACATTTAGGACCCCATTACGACCTTGACAGTCAGGAGAATCGCTGCCAAGCTTGCGGCATTCTGACTGCCGTATTATGACATTACCGCCGGGCTGGCAGTGTGTCAGCGGCGGTGGTATGGCAGCAGTATGCTTACGCTCATAAAGAGAACCTGAAGCACATGCCGCCGCAGTGCAGTGCCACTTGCATGTCAGGCGCACTGTGTACCATGCACAATGTCATGCTTCAGGGCCTAAGTATAAAATAACATTCATTTAATGTAGAAAACACTATATTAAATGTACATTTTTAGAATACCTTAACCCCTTAGCTGCTAAGACTTTTGATGTTTGGCACTTTGCGCTTAGACCTTTATAAAATGTTCTCCACAAAAATGATCTAAGTCAATGTTCATCTTATTTCCCCCAAATCATGTGTATTCTAAAGGTATCCATGGTTTATTGATTCCGGGGTCGAAGAGAATAGCCAAAATATAGCCAAATGTTGTTTTTGTCAGAAGAATGGGGTAAAAAATGCTGGGCGAGAAAGAGCATGGTTAGCGCCGCCCTCCTCACCAGGGAGCAGCATTAGGGCTTGAGGCCTGAGGTCTGGGCTCCCACCCCACACTTGTGACTCTCTAGCCAAAGTGGGGAGAGGGAGTAGGTGTGTTTCTGGGTCCTGAGACCGCCTTCTGGATGATTCGCTGGGTGGGCGTAGGCAGGGAGTTGCGCACGGTGTTTGCTCTTCACTTTCGCTCCTGCCATTGCGATAGTTGGGCCTATTTAGGGTATGACTGTCCTGGCCCGGTTCCTTTTAAGCTACCTCAGAAACCATTCTTAAATAAGATAGATCTCAAAACAGCAGTTTAGGTATTGGTCATATCAAGGATAGAGTACGGATGCACAACTCTGGCCAGGGTCCCCAAGTTCTCAACAGCCCCACTGAAAGCTTGTCTTTTTGCAGTCCTTTTACTCTGGAGGCATCACAATGGTGAGACTGGAACAAGCTGTGCAAGCAGTGGATTTGGCAACTTTGGGAAAAAGCACTTGCAACAGCTCAGATCTTTTTTGCAGGCACCTCGAAGATTTTCGGCACTTTTCTTTGTTTGGCTTGCAGAGGTACAGATCTCTAGGAGCCGCTGTGAGTGTACATGTGCATTTGGTACTTCCAGTGCACCCTCGCCCCCGCCATCATCTCTCTCTTTGTGTGGGCTCGGCATTTGTGGCAGCTTCGATTCTTGAGCCCGCTGTGAGCACGCCCGTTCCCACCCTGCCCACGTACTCCTTATTGCATTTGCAATTATCATATTGAAGGAACTGACCTGCCTCTAAGTTAAAGGCAAGGCACCCATACAACTACCTACCATTACTCAACCTAGAATAGAGTCTGAAAAGATTAGAGCCCCTCAACATAATAGGGAATTTGGTAATCTCAGTCCGCAATCCAACAAGCCTTACAAAGCCATGCATTTCGCTATTAGAGATATGAAGAACCTTCTGTGCTTATCAGAAAAATGGCTTTCAAAAATGGAGGTTCTACAGAAATCCATTCATGAAACACAATTTAAACTTCGATCTACCCCAATGGCTGTGCCAAACAGAATATTTCATCCCCGTAAGCAACTCAGCTAGCTGACAGACAATGAGATCCAAACCCTTCTGTCTTCATACGAACCAACCCCCACTACTCCCACTAAGATAGGTGAAAACAATATTCAAACAGTCCCAATGAATGCTTGCAGAACTGCTAATCCTAACAATAGAAGGCTACATTTCAGAAACCTAAAACATGTGTTATTAATTCCCGACAAAGTTGTCTCGTCAATGATCAAACCACAGAAACACATTTGTTGCATACTACTTAACTGTCAGTCAGCAAACAAAATGCTGCAGACATAGCCGACCTCATACTAAGAAATTGATACTATATTAACAGAAACATGGCTATGTGACGCTTCTTCCCCATGCCTAGATCTTTTAGTCCCCCCAAATTACTGTATTATGAGACAGGACAGACGTGACAAAACGTGAGGAGGCATTGCTTGTATACATAGATCAGACATTACCGTCACAAAAATACAATCTGACCTATTAGAGTCATGTGAATATCTGGGCATGTCCTTAAGATCGTCTGATAACCAAAACCGTAAACTCCACGCACTCTACCACCCCTGGGTAAAAAGACCAAATTCATAGACCAGATCATAGAAATCATGATTGCCAACTCTTATCTGCAGTCTAATGATATTTTCTTAGGAGACTTCAATATTAATTGGAAGGATCAAAGCCTTCCTTGAAGATCACTCGCTGGTCGCCACCCACTCCAAAGGTTCAACCTTAGATTGGATCATAGCCAAAGAAAACGCTATTGAAAAAATCATAATCACTCCCCTGTGGTTGGTCTGATCCTCACATCATTACCTTCGAAATACCCTTCATAAAAACCAAAATGTCCTCACAACCTATTATTCCCCAAAAATGGACTTGTGACACTAGAGGAATCAATATAGATAACATTGTAGCTTGCTGTGAAGTAGAATTGCAACCACCTAAGAACATGGTTGACGTCAGTGACCTCACGAAGCACTATAGCAAGATAATGTTGAGCATTATTGAGGATATAGCCCATTTAAAATTCAAAAGGATCACTGACCAAGACAAAAAAAACCTGGTTTAATAGTGTCCTTAATGAAGAAAGACGTTTACAGAGACTTACAGAGAGAACATGGTGACAACACCCTACATCGCCCCACTTAACCCAACCAAGACAGTCCAGGAAAGCTTGCAAAAAAAGCATTCTAAAGTCAAAAAAAGACTTCTTCAGGAAAAAACTAGATGCAATAAACAAGCCAAGGAAATTATTCGATCTACTAAAAGATCAATCCAATCAATCTACCAAATCTTCTCCAGCCACTATAAAAAAATGGTAAACAATGAAGATTTCTTCTCCTTCTTTACAGACAAAGCAAATTCATTGGAGGGGGAGCTCAAAAAAGCAGCCGAAGACCTTGAAAGTGGTAAGAGCACCTTAGATGAACTTCAGTTTCAACTAGAATTAGAAAAACAAAAAAACAATGCTCGTTGGTAAATATTCAAGCCTGTCAGTGAACTAGACATTGCAAAGATCATTTCAATCACTAAACCCAACAATCATTATAACGATCCTTTACCTGCAAAGTGTTGGTCTTCTATAAACCATCCGCTCATCCCATCATGGACAAAGGTCATCGATGCTTCATTAACACAAGGCCAAATACCGGTCTGCCTAAAAACTGGGCAAGTCACTCAACTCTTAAAAAGACCAACAGAGAACCCCTCCGATCCCAACAATTTTAGACCAGTAACAAACATTCCCATGCTAGCCAAAGTCCTGGAAAAATGTGTACATCAACAATTGAGCCTTCATATTTCGGAATTCAATCTGTTAAATGACTTCCAATCAGGATTGAGACCAAACCATAGCATAGAAACAGCAATTCTGCACATCGTGGATCACGCTTTGCTTGCCCTCAACCATAACGAAACATGTCTCCTAATCCTGCTGGACTGTTCATCGGCTTTCAGCCATGCTAAAATACTGGATCACATGAAAAACATAATGGGACTAGAAGGAGCAGTCCTAAAGTGGTTTAGTTCCTTTCTTGAGAACAGATTGAAAAAATTAATTGTCAGGTTCAACCAGAAATACAATCTGAGTCCCGCTAGGGTCAACACTATCTCCGGCGTTATTTAATCTGTACGTAGAACCACTCATGGTAACCTTACAAAAAGCCAACATTAATTTCCACATGTATGCAGACGACACTCAGTTGTACCTCAAAGTCACATTGACAGAAGAGATAAGCACCATCAACCAGGCACTAATGAGAACCCTCCAATGGCTAGCCACCAACCACCTGAAGCTTAACCCTCATAAAACCGAATTCCTGATGATTACACCCCAGAAAAGCACATCAAATATAGCTGAATGGACCAACCTAATTACAGCTTTAAAGTGTACTCCGAAGATTGTTGACTCTAGTAAATCCTTGGGAATTATACGGGACAAACATTTTAACATGTTAGCACTTATTAACACAATGGCAAAAAATGCCCGGTTCCATTTCAGAAACCATTCTTAAATAAGACAGATCTCAAAACAGCAGTTCAGGCATTGGTCATATCAAGGATAGAGTATGGATGCACAACTCTGGCCAGGCTCCCCAAGTTCTCAACAGCCCCACTGACAGCTCATCTTATTGCAGTCACAAGACTTATATCTGGATCACAAAAATTTGACCATATCTCCCCTCATTTGAAAGCACTCAACTGGTTGCTCTTCGAAGCAAGAGTTCAATTCAAGTTGGCATGTATCACTCACAAAGCGATACATTACAAAACACCAGGTTACCTAGCCCCGAAACTCACTCTATAAGGAGGGTGCCAGTTCTCCAGGAGCCACGCAGACCTATTACTGAAACCGGCTCGCTTTTGTAAGAAAAGAACTTATGATCGAGCGTTCTACGGTGCAGCTCCTAGAATCTGGAACGCTCTCCCGCCTAACATTAGAAGAACATTCGAAGAATCCCATCCATTGCGGCATTCAAAAAGGAAGCAAAATCTTTCCATATGAGGAAATATCTCCCATAAGTTCAACAGTTGAACTATTGTCTTTGGGGCTGTCATGATCGTATTCTTGCTACCTCTTGTCGATCATTAACCATTTGAGGGATTGAATATATGTATATTAAGCTAAATGTTTAGTTCTAATCATTGTACAATAATTGATGACTTGGAAACATAAATGGTTTTGGTTTTGGAAATGCAATTGTAAAGCGCTCTGATACCCTATGCAGGGTCATGTTCACGCTATAGAAAACACCAAATAAATAAATAACCTCTACTTCTGCACATGTGATAAATCTCCCCCCTACATACAGGTCACCTATCACTTCACATCCCCCTTCCTTTCACCGTCTCACCGACATAGGGTCAGCTATGCAGGCGAAGGGACGGAGTATCCACATGGGCATCTCCTGTGCGAAATGTGCCCGTCTTACCACTTGTCGCACCATGGTGTCCCATACCATGGCCACATGTTTCACAATATATGAGGTTGAGGGGGGAATGCCCCTTCCAAGCATCAAAAGCTCTGGTAGCGGCCGGTTCTGATGTGTGCCCAGCAACAGGTGTCATTCCCAATTATCATCATTGTCCAACCAATGCATTGCATGTTGTAGCTGAGAAGCCATATAGTAGTATTCTAGACAGGGCATGTCAAACCCCCTGAGCCAGACTGACGGTAAAGGCAAGAAGGACGACCCTCCATGTCAGAGACCCCCGTTTCAGAAGAAGAAAGTTACTGCTGTAACAACGAGATATGCCACAGATAGTGAGAACTCAGCTTCAGAATCTGACATGGGCGCTGACGCTGTTGGACAGCGCGGCGGAGATTACCATAGTGCGAGAGGCCCTGTGTCCATTACTACTGAAGGTGACAGCGACTGAAAAATGTGTTGTAGTTGAGATGGCTGACACTAGGGTGGTACCCTCTGAAAGACTTTTTTCAAATTGTCCTTTTAATTGAAGGGTGACATACAACGTACCATAAAAGGGGTATTTGGGGAAAATCTTACTACTACCTATGACATTTTGTTGGCGGAGGTTGATTGGCCCCCACCTTTTGTTTTGGTAGCTCCACAAGGGAAGGAGGTAATCCTCCCTAGTTTTGCGCACACAGTGCCGAAGGAGCAGGCTATGCATTTTTGCAGAAGATTGGGCTAAGGCGCTTGCGCCGGCTTTGTATCTTACTCACTGTGGTTGGGACAAATTTTTCCCCAGACATGAGATTTCCTTACAGGCTATGCCACAGCCTCAACCCCAAAATCCCATGCGCTGTGAAACGAAAGCTCCTGTGGCTGAAATCCTTGAACAATTGGAATATCAAGGTGTAATTGAAACGTGTGTGTCTCCGACTGAATAACCCTCTGTTTACTGTGACCAAGCCTGATGGCTTGTACCGTTTGCTGTTGGATTACCGCCACCTCAACTCCCATTGTCGTATGTGTGCGGTACAGAATACTCACAGTTCTGCTCTTGTGGATAGTCTTGTACGCAAAAGGTTTAAAACCACACTTGACATATTCAAATGCTTCTTTGCCCACAATCTGTTCTCCATTACTAGTCAATGGACAGCTTTTACCAGAGGTGGCAAACAACACCAATTCTGTCATTTCGCTATGGGCTACAAAAACAGTCCAGCCGTCTTTGCCACCTGCATTGTCTTCTCTTTTGGAGGGACTCAACGCAGATGTTCGTATGTGGGTGACATCTATCTCACAGATGACAAATTATGGCCGCATCTGTTCCGTGTTGACAGCATAATTTGCTGTTTTGCAAATTTTGGCTATAAATTTAACTGAAATCACACATTGCAGAGTATACAGTGTTGTTCCTGGGCTACGAGCTCAACAACGAAGGAGAGGCTTGGCTCCTCACTTCCTGGAGAAATGTGCACAGCTGCGGGCTCCGACAACACTGAAATAACTTTACTTGGCTTTTTGAATTTTGGGCGTACTTATATTCCCGATTATGCCCAGCGCATCAAGCCTCTTTACACTTTGATACAACCTACTTTCTCCAAATTGTGCTGGCTGCCTGCACATTCAGCCATCTTGCAATCTTTGCAGGCTGAGCTTCTAGAATCTAAATTCTTGTTGACCCAAGATAACTACACCAACCTGGTGATAAGAATCGTACCAGGGGCGCTGTAATCAAAGGCAGACTTTGATTACAGCGGCACACAAGGGGATGGCCACAGAGCATGCCAGCATGTCAGCTACTATTTCTCTCCTACAACAGCGTTACTGGTGGCGGAGATTATACAAACAAACATGTGATTATGTCCTGCATTGTGACATTTGCCAGCAGATTAAGCCTTCTACTGCTGCACGCCCGCCCCAGACACAGTTGTACATATCTAATAAACCACTTGCATGTGTTTATTTAGATCACTGCTGACCTTTCTCCTCTGATACTGCGTATACGTACATCTTAGTTGCAGTTGATTCATGCACACTCTTTGTGTGGTTGTGGCCACAAAGGAGTGCTGATTCTCGAACTGTCGTAAGGGATTTGCGTGTCTTTGTGGGAATTTTTGCATGTGGTACCTTCCATTCGGACCAGGGTCCAGCGTTTGCCTCTAAGGCATACAAGGATGCCATGCGTTCATTGGGGGTGCAAGTCAAATTTTCGTCTCCATATCGGCCTGAGGGCAATAGTATTGTGGAGCGGATGAACCGTGACTTAAAGCAATCCTTGACAGCTATTAGGTATAGGCTGGAACTGGCTAGCCCACCTCAATAGCGTTCAGCATGCACTTAATAATCTCCCTAGAAGGTCTCTGGGTGGGTGGACCCCATACGAAATACTCTTTGGCATCAAAATGTTTGTTCCGGACCTTGAGAATCTGGACATGGCGGCGTCAGCCGCATCCTTTGACGTAGATGAACATTCTAATATTTTACAGAACCTAAAAAAGACCAGAGTCAGTCTTGCATAGGAAGATTTGCCCTCCACATCTGCGTTCCAGATTCCGGTAGTTGGCTGGCTACCCCGAGTTGGTTAACTGGTCTGAGAAAAGGTTGCAAACAAAAAGGAGTTTGGTCCCTCATATCGTGCTCCAGTTCCTTTTCTTGGCATGCAGGGTACAAGAACAGTCATTTTACCTCCACTACGTCCGGGCCGAAAGGAAAACTGGTACATCTCTATTGACAATGTCAAACTACACAGAGTGGCTGGTTCTTCTTAGTATGACACCTGCGATCTCTTGTCCAGCCCAGGTGCGAAACTCTGTTTTGGCTCCAGTTTTGGCTCCGACACCTGCTGTCAGACCTGATGTTGCCATGAAGATGGCTACAGTTACAAATCCTTTTTTGAATCCACCGGATGATGATCCTCTTGATGTTACTGAGTACACTTATCCAACTGACTTATCCATGCCTGATTTAGAGACCTGTGTGGCTAATAAATCATGTTTTTCATTTGGCACTTACTCTACCACATCAAAGTCCCCTTCAAAAGTTTCGATTTTTGCTGTATGGTTTAAAAAACATTTTTTAATTCCCCCATGGACTTACATTTGGCAGGTGCTTTTTTCATTTTTTTGTTCATGTCAATTGGATTTGTGGTGTATTTTTTTCCGTCTTGTGAATGGACACTATGTTAAAGAAAGAACTACAATTAGGTTAATTGATGGAACTTTGGCACCCCACTCCCCTTCACACTGAATGAAGAGGGACCAGACTTTCGTGAATATCACTGCTTGGCCTGTCCTGGATGGGATAGTATGGGATGCTGTAAAATTTCTAATCCACGGACCCACAGAGGTTATTAATGTCCCTAATGTACTTCCTGTTTCAATGGGGGATGTGGTTAAACAAAATATTTGCTCTGATGATTGGGACGTCCAAGCCGTAGAGGCTCTATTTTCTGATTTGATATTATGCTGCCTTTGATGCTGAAGATTTGTATTTAGATTCTGCTAATTGTGGTGATTTGTTTTGTTTTCAACACTATGGAAATAACTTCCTGCACAAAGCAAACACGTTTAGAAATGTGTACACAAAGATTATGGGTTTGCTTAAATTGAACAGCACTTCTTCAGAGTAATGCCAGTTATGCAGAGATAGTCTAATAGTATCCACGGCAACCAAGGCCAGGGTGCTTAGAGGGTATGTGACACCTACCCACCAAAGTGTCAATTAGTCCTTGGATTCAGTCGAATCCAGGTCACATATGAGAATACAGAATACCCAAGCACACCAATATCATTATTTCCACATAGGAGGGCGCATAGGTATTGTTACACACAGATCAATAATTTTTCAACGTCCTCTATCCAATAAATCCATTAGAATCTCAGGAGAATCAATTAAATAGTCCAGTCAAAGCTTCTGTCTTGAAGTCTGTTTTTTAATTTCCACAAGTTGACGAGAATCCAAGTAACAGTGTTTAGAAATGTGGTTAATTACACATAGTGGAAACCTTGCCCCGCTCCTGTTGAAGGCAGCTCCAAAACTCTTTTTATAAAGTTTTCATATTTTACTAATTTAAACAAACCAACACTGAGGCATTTTATTTTAGGTTGACTGAAAAGTACTCTTCCAAGGTTAGACTTACCCACATTAGATTATTGTATTCAAAGTCCTTTATCGACCAATTGGCTGTAGGAGGCTATGAGTTGTGGAAAGATACCATTGATCTTAAATATGTTTGAGGTTCTAAGCATTGGTAAGTGCAAGGCACTGAGGCTTTGCATCGTGCATGTCTCATCCCGAACCATATGTTGTTTCTGACTTCGACTATTTCACAAACCACATGCTTTGGCTTGGCTACGTCTCAAAAATTAAATGCTCCCTCTGTTCCTGATTTGGGAGAATACTCAGATTGGAATAATCATACCAGTAGGTCCCATAGTGATTTCCAAACCCTGTTACAGATTTCGTCCTTTAACATTTCCAGTTTGGATCCCAATGGCTGGCTGTTATTGCAAAAAAGTGCAGATTAATGGCAGCATCGTTTTATGGGTTTAGCCCCTGGCTATACACAAGTTAGGGTGGACCCCGTTTTGAGACTGAACATTCTGTCACCACCTATTCTGTTGGCAAGCTGTGTCAGTCCTCGCTCAAACACTCCACCTTAGCATCAGTTAAACTCCATTTGTATAAATTGACTGATGCTGTTGACTTGAATGACTTTGTCAGATGTCCTGCGAAAGGCAGGTCCAAAAGATGGATCTATGCAGTTTTACCGAAGTTTGGAATTCGTCCCAAATTGAAGCTGCTTCTAGGTTACGTGCTATTAATCAAGCTAATTTAGACGAAGTGCTTGCACTTGTAGATAATAGCATAAACACTTTTTCTTCCCGTATTTACAGATTAGATAATATTGTTTCTTCTGTTGTTGATATTGTGCAAGATGAAGTCTCGGTTTTGTTCCATGGTCAAAAGCAATTCAATCAATCAATCAATCAATGACATTTATAGAGCGCACTACCTACCCGTAGGGTCTCAAGGCACTTAGGGGGAGGGGGGTGCCGTTACTGCTCGAACAGCCAGGTCTTGAGCTTCTTCCTGAAGGAGAGGTGGTCTTGGGTCAGGCGCAGGTCGGCCGGGAGGGAGTTCCAGGTCTTGGCGACCAGGTAGGAGAAGGACCTTCCTCCTGTTGTGGCTCTACGGATGCGTGGAACGGCGGTGAGGGAGTGGCTGGCAGATCGGAGGTGGCGTTTGGGAGCGTAGAAGTTGATTCGGTTGTTGAGGTAGCTCGGGCCTAGATCGTGTAGGGCTTTGTGTGCGTGGGTGAGGAGCCGGAAGGTGATTCTTTTGTTGACGGGGAGCCAGTGCAGGTCTCTCAGGTGTCCGGAGATGTGGCTGTTCCGTGGGATGTCGAGGATGAGTCTGGCTGAGGCGTTCTGGATCCGCTGGAGTCTCTTCTGGAGCTTGGCGGTGGTTCCGGCGTAGAGTGCGTTGCCGTAGTCCAGTCGGCTGGTGACGAGGGCCTGGGTGACGGTCTTCCTGGTTTCCGTGGGGATCCACCAGAAGATCTTCCGAAGCATGCGCAGGATGTTGAAGCACGACGAGGAGATGGCGTTGACTTGCCTGGTCATGGAGAGGGAGGAGTCCAGGATGAAGCCCAGGTTGCGTGCGTGGTTCGTCGGTTTGGGTGCGGTGCCCAGGGCGGGGGGCCACCAGGAGTCGTCCCAGGCGGAGGGCGAGGAGCCCAGGATGAGGACCTCCGTCTTGTCTGAGTTCAGTTTCAGGCGGCTCGTCGTCATCCACTCGGCTACCTCTTTCTTCCCTTCGTGCAGGTTGGCTCTGGCAGCGGCGGCGGGGTCGTTGGTCAGGGAGAGGATCAGCTGGGTGTCGTCGGCGTAGGAGATTATGTTGAGGTTGTGTTGGCGTGCGATGGCCGTGAGGGGGCTCATGTAGACGTTGAAGAGGGTAGGGCTCAGCGAGAATCCTTGAGGGACGCCGCAGATGACTTCGGTGGCCTCTGACTTGTACGGTGGTAGGCGGACTCTCTGTGTTCTTCCGTCGAGGAAGGAGACGATCCTTTCCAGTGCCTTCTCCTGGATTCCGACGTTGCTGAGGCGCTGCACTAGGGTGCGGTGGCAGTGTCGAAAGCCGCGGAGAGGTCTAGGAGGATGAGGGCCGCTGTTTCTCCGTTGTCCATTAGGGCTCGGATGTCGTCGGTGGCGGCGATGAGGGCGGTCTCGGTGCTGTGGTTGGCACGGAAGCCGGACTGCGAGGGGTCGAGGGATCCATTCGTCTCGAGGAAGGCGGCCAGCTGTTTGTTGACGGTCTTCTCGATGACTTTGGCTGGAAACGGGAGTAGTGAGATGGGGCGGTAATTCTTGAGTTCGGTGGGGTCTGCCGTAGGTTTCTTGAGTAGAGCGCTGAGTTCGGCGTGCTTCCAGCTCTCAGGGAAGGTGGCGGTGTCGAATGAGGTGTTGATAATGTCCCGCAGGTGGGGTGCGATGACAGCGTCGGCTTTGTTGAAGACGTGGTGAGGGCAGGGGTCGGTCGGAGATCCGGAGTGGACGGAGTTCATCATGCGGACGGTGTCTTCGGTGCTGATCGGGGTCCAGGCTCGGAGGGTGGTGGTGGGCGGCGTTGCTGTGGTCGTGGCGTGGGTCGGATGGGTGCTGAAGCTGTTGTGTATGTCCGCGATCTTGTTGTGGAAGTAGGAGGCGAGGGAGTTGCAGAGGTCTTGCGATGGGGTGATGTCGTTGTTTCCGGCGTTGGGGTTGGAGAGCTCTTTCACGATGTTGAAGAGTTCCTTGCAGTTGTGTGCGTTGTTGTCCAGTCGGTTCTTGAAAGCCGTTTTCTTGGCGGTGCGGATCAGTTGGTGGTGTTTCCGGGTGGCGAGCTTGAGGGTGGTCCTGTTGTCTGGTGTGGGTTCCTTTCTCCAGACATTCTCGAGGGCTCGGCAGTTCTTCCTGGAGCTCTTGAGTTTGTCGGTGAACCATGGGGCTTTCTTACTGCCGGGTCTGCTGGGCGGGGTCCTCAGAGGGGCGAGTTCGTCCGCGCAGTTGCTGATCCACTTCGTGAGGTTGTCGGCGGCCTGGCTGGGGTTCGCTGAGCTGGCCGGAGGGTGCTGGCTCAGGGACGCGGCGAGCTGGTCGGCTGTGATCTTGTTCCAGCTTCTTCGAGCAACCTGTTGCTGGTGGTGGTGGATCGTCGTTCTTCTGAAGGTGAAGTGGACGCATCTGTGGTCCGTCCAGTGGAGTTCGGTGGCGTGGCTGAAAGCGATGTCTTTGCTGGATGAGAAGATGGCGTCGAGTGTGTGTCCGGCGAGGTGGGTGGGGGTGCTCACCAGTTGCTTGAGTCCAAGGTTGGCGAGGTTGTCGAGCAGGGTGCTGGTGTTGCAGTCGTTGTTGTTCTCCAGGTGGAAGTTGAAGTCCCCCAGGAGGATGTAGTCAGCGGAGGGGAGGGCATGCGGGCTGACGAAGTCGGCGATGTCCTCGCTGAATTGAGTGCGTGGTCCCGGAGGTCGGTAGATCAGGGTGCCTCTGAGGATGGTCTTCGGGTTGGTGTGGATCTGGAAATGCAGGTGTTTGGCGGAGGGTGGGGTGTTGTCGGTGCTGGTCGTGATACGGATGGTGTTCCTGTGGATGATGGCGATGCCTCCTCCCACCTGGTTGGCGTTGCGGTCCCTCCGGGTGATCTTGTAGCCCTCTGGGATGGCGATGGCGATGTCGGGCGCTGAGGAGGCGTTCATCCAGGTCTCCGTGAGGAAGGCAACGTCAGGAGCTGTGGTGTCGAGGAGGTTCCAGAGTTCGATGGCATGTCTGTGGACGGAGCGAGTGTTGAGCAGGATGCACTTGAGGTGGTTGCTGCTGGTGTTCGGCTTGGCGGGTGCTGGTGCCGGGCAGGTCCGGATGCAGGTGAACTTGCAGGCGTGGCAGCTGAAGGGTCCGTGGGAGCGTCATGGGGTGGCTCGGTAGCATCCTGGGATTCGGCCGGTGTTGAGTGCGATGAGTGATGCGGCGTCGTAGGTCCGGCGGGTCGTCTTTAACCCTGGGCGGAGTTGGCGGAGTGGGGCTTCGCGGAGCTACGCGAAGTGGGCGAGAAACTACGCCCACCTCCGCACTCCGCGTAGCCCCACTCCGCAAACACCACTGGCCGCCAGCCCCGCCACCCGCCTCCCTCCACCCTCCCTAAATACTTTCAAATAAAGGAATGAAATAATTTAAAAAGCATTTACCTTGCCCGCCGCTGCCCGCCGCGTCCCCGGGGCTCGCTATCTTCCGTCTTCCGTCTTCTTTATTAATGCGCATGCGCGGGCGGCCGCGCATGCGCATTTTCTCGTGAAAATGCGCATGCGCGGCCGCCCGATTCCATATATAGTGACTGTCTCCCAACGTGTAGTTTGTTGTAAAAATTTTCTGTTCCCTCCTCCGCATGGGAAGCTCGATGTATCCATCTGACCTTCCATTCCGACCTTGAAAGCAGAGTTCAACAAGATGAGTCAAATAAGGGCCCTTTTCTCTAAAAAAGAAGTTGCCCTTACGTCTGCACGTGAAACATTTGTCCTTCACGTGGCTAATACTCGTACTGAGCCTTATTAAACACTGATCTCCCCCTGCATTTTGGTGCGTTGATTCACACTGTCTTTAATGCCTCCTCGACCACGGACTTGGCACACTTTTGTTAAAGTAGTAAGTTCTGGCTTGTGACTTCATTCCAAGCTATATTTGTTGTGATACCAGCATTTTTTCATTCAATTTTTTCCAGCGTCTTTGGCGTTTTCCCGTTAATTCTCACTTTGGGTGCCGGTGTACTGCTGTTAATTTGCTTGCTCCAAAATGGTAGCACATTCTGTGCCCCACGACGGTCTTACCCTGCTGCTCCAGCTTCGTAACCAGATCCTTGAATACTATGGATCACTACCTCTGAGTGTGAAGTAGGGTTTATCTTTCAGGTTATCTTACTTTACATGCGTGCAGCCAGTTTTCCACTGCCTGGATTGCAGATTTGAATGGGGCCTGGATTTGTCTCTCCGCAGCACGGTGTCTCCTAATCCGGATTATGATCTACTAATGAACTTGACTGTTCTGGAATCGGGATTATGGCCTGCGCGCCGGCACATGGGGTCCTAGGCAATTGGAATATTTGTACTCCAGCCAATGACTTTCTGGCACGCAGTTATCTCAAAGAACACCCAAGTTGTACTCTGATGGTGCTAGAGGCTCCGGCTGTTGACAAAATGAATTGGATGGCTGAAATGTTCGCTGACGATAACAATGACTTCCTATTGGAGGCGGCTGCAACGTACTGTGCCTATACGCCATTGGATTGAAGTTATGATCTTTTTTCTGCTTCATAGACATGTATTGGACTGATGAATTTTTTCCCTTTTCAGTTTACATGTTTTTTGACACTATACATCCCTGTTGGATTTTAAAAAAATGTTTGGGTTACTAATTCGATTGTACTCCCAAATATTCACTTGGCGAAATTTTGAAATTGGTTCGATCTCATTCGAAATTGAACTCTGTGTTCTAGAAATTGCCCCCTCTATTGTCCGTTCTCCGATAAAGGGAGGGTGTAGCGGGGGCTGCGCCCTGTTGCGCACATTGTTAAGTTAGCATAGGCTTATTAGAAGTTTAAATGCCATTGTACCTTTTTGCCGTTTGTTGCACATGACACTGCATATAATTGTTGTAGTAAGTTAGGCTGCGTGAAATTCTTCACATGAGAAAGGCTTGTTTTTAGCATCCCTAGACTTACATCGTGACTCTAGTCTGTACACTGAGTTCTAAAGCCTACAAGGTCATCATAACAAAGTAGCTGTTGTTCAAGCTGAGCGGTTCACGTTCTAGACATAACATATATGCAGCTGCAAGCCAACGCGAGTCAGGCGCCTTTAATATCACACTGTAAGCATGACTTCAAACACTTGGGAGAAGCCCGTTTTTTTCAGACAGACAGAGAGCTCTTGCAGATCCTGATGTGATTCACACCTGCTGAGCTTGGCGTTATGGGGTCCACCAAACAAGTCTAAGAGACCTTATATATTTTATAAAACATAGTTCCTTGCTAGGGAGGGTGATTCACTAGGCGCTATAGGACCTATTTTCACCATCATTGTAAAATGATTTCTCCCTTTGTGTTTTGTGGAATTATAAAAATGCTGATCATACATATTATTTCTAATCATATGTCTGCAGAATGGATGAAGATAAGCCGTCTGAAACTGAACTCAGACAAGACGGAAGTCCTCATCCTCGGACCATTTCCCTCCGTGTGGGACGACTCCTGGTGGCCCCCTGCCCTTGGCAGCGCACCCAAACCAATGGACCACGCACGCAACCTGGGCTTCGTCCTGGACTCCTCACTCACGATGACCAAGCAAGTAAACGCAATCTCATCATCCTGCTTCAACACCCTGTGCATGCTCCGAAAGATCTTCCGATGGATCCCCACAGAAACCAGGAAGACGGTCACCCAGGCCCTCGTCGCCAGCCGTCTGGACTACAGGAACACCCTCTAAGCGGGAACCACAGCCAAACTCCCAAAAAGACTACAGCGCATTCAGAACACCTCAGCACGTGTCATCCTTGACATCCCTCGCCGCAGCCACATCTCTGCCCACCTGAAAGACCTGCCCACTCACCTATGGCTGACCCTGGATCACCTCTCCTTCAGGAAACAACTCAAGACCTGGCTGTTCGAGCAATAGCGACCCCCACCCCTCTTCAGCGCCTTGAAACCCTTACGGGTGAGTAGCGCGCTATACAAATTCTGTGATTGATTGATTGATTGCTTATGTTAGCAAAGACACTGCATCTTAGAGCACGTTGTTAAAATAAATATTTGAACCCTTCCCGTTTCTCTTTTTTACTCCTGTTGTGAACTGGTATGAGAGTATAACGAAAGAGTGTTCTTGCTTCCCACCATTCCTGAGTATAATCTAAGTAGCATGTTCTGGGTTGTCTAATCATTGGTTCCTTTGCTATAGGACGAAGAGCTAATGTGACATTGATGCTAGCTGGTTAGGGTTTCTAGGCACTGAGGTGAGTTTTTTGGTACACCACAATTCACTGAGATCCTGGGTCTCTGTGCACAGTTCTGTGTAGGAGCAGAATCCCTGTGACAGGTTTATATGAGTTAGGAAGTAAGGGATCCCTATTGGGTTTTAATATCATGGTACCTAGCGCCTCCCACATAGATGGGGGTCAGACGCCCAACTGGATTGCTGCATTGTAAACCTCCAATAATCGGTCGGACAGAAAAGAGGCAAATCTCTGCTAAAATTTTGCTGGTAGCCCATCATTTCCCTGACTCTTAGATTGTTTACATTTTTGAATAGCCAACATCAGCTTCTCTTTCGTTATCCAGGCCTTCAGGGCAGCAGCTGCCTCTGGATCGAATCGGGGAGTTCGATTAAATCTAAAAAAGTTTGAATCACTTCCTGCAGTGGAGTCGATCTACATCCATACCCATCCTCGGGGTTTCCTGCCAAGACCTCCGCAATCGCATTTTGGGAGCATACCATCCTCCCATTTCTATCCTGGAGCTGTAGGTTGGGGTCCACAAGGGTCTCTTGGCATACTAAGAGTGCCAAAAAGGCTCCTGTTTTATCACCCTCCATGTCTAGCCTTTGACGATAAGTTGTATAAATGTGTTTCCCTAGTCTACGTAAATCAGTCAAGAGGGCTTCCTTTTTGTGCACCATTCAGTCATCTAATGGGGGGTTTTTAGTCTACATAAATCAGTCAAGAGGGCTTCCTTTGTGTGCACCATTCAGTCATCTAATGGGGGGATCATAGGAATCTCCCTCTCCAACCTACTTCATTTTGCTTCTTGTGTAGCTACATCTATTTCCAGTTGCTGGCGCACACCGTACATCATTTAAATACATACGCCCCTGAAGGACCGCTTTAATCGCTTCCCATTCGAGCGCCCTGGTTGAGGCAATGCCCTATTGTTCCTCAAAGTACCTTTGCAGAGTTACTGTTTCCTCAGCTACAAACAGGGGGTCTGTCAATGTCTCAGCATTCAGGCACCATAGGGGAATCCGAGAACGTACTTTAGATCCCTCAAAGCTAAGCACTACTGGTAAATGATCATTATCTTATCCCCTTCACCTCAGGCCCAAGTTCACCCAATAGAAACCAGTAGTCTAAGCGGCTAAAGGTTCTGGAGGCTGGAGAATGGCATCAAAATTGTCAAGTATTCGGGTGCCTCTCTCGCCATATATCACATAGGTGTATTCCCTCTAGTAATGCTCTTGTCATTCGAGGCTTAGTATTCTGACGTGGGGGTTCACGGTCTAATAAGCAGGCACACAAATGATAACTCCTGCCATTATCAACAGAGCACCCAAATACCGTAATGCTGCTACTATTAGATCGGAAACAGGGGATAGTCTTGGTTAGGAGCAAATATATTGATAATGCATAGTTCCCTGCAATCCAGTTTACCATGTAAGATAATGTATCTTCCTTGCGGGCCTCTGTCATGGAGTATATGTTGGAATGGGAATCCAGTGGCCCCCCAAATGAGACCCCTCTCTTAAAACCAGAGTATGAGGTGGTGTATAGCTGACCCCTCCAGTGTTTCCTCAGGCACGGTAATGAGTCCTCCCATCAATCAATAATTTTATTTATAGGGTGCACTACTCACATTGAGGGTCTCAATGTGCTTGGGGGGAGTGCTGCCACTGATCAAACATCCAGGTCTTGAGAAGTCTTCTGTAAGGAAAGAAAGTCCTGGGTCTGTCTCAGGTGGGTGGGGGGTTCCATGTCTTGGCGGTGAGGTGGGAGAAAGATCTGCTGCCGGTGGTCGTACGGTAGA
This sequence comes from Lissotriton vulgaris, assembly GCF_964263255.1. Lineage (NCBI taxonomy): Eukaryota > Metazoa > Chordata > Amphibia > Caudata > Salamandridae > Lissotriton > Lissotriton vulgaris. Next base: position 5,903,159 of record NC_141686.1, read on the forward strand.
TGTGTGGACGATGGCAAGGGCAAGGTCAGCGGATCGAAGCTGGAGGTTCAGGATGTAGAAGGAGAGTTTTTGTTGAGGTATGCTGGGCCGGCGTTGTGGAGTGATTTGTGGGCATGGGTGAGGAGCTTGAAGGTGATCGTCTTGTTGACAAGGAGGCAGTGCAGGTCTCTCAGGTGGACAGTGATGTTGCTGTGGCAGGGGTGTCGAGGATGAGGCAGGTGGATGCATTTTGTATGTGTTAAAGTCTTTTCTAGAGTTTGGTCGTGGTTCCTGCATATAGGGCATTGCCATAGTCCCGCCTGCTGCTGATGAAGGCTTGGGTGACCGTCCTTCTGGTTCCGGTGGGGATCCATCTGTAGATCTTGTGAAGCTCACGGAGGGTGTTGAAGCAGGAGAAGGAGAAAGCGTTGTGTTGCTTGGTCATTGAGAGCGATCAGACCAGGATGAACCCCAGGTTGTGTGTGTGATTGGTGGGTGTCGGTGCATCTCCCAGCATTGACAACCACAAGGAGTCATCCCAGGCAGAGGGGGTGGATCCGAGGATGAGGACCTCCGTCTTGTCTGAGTTCAGTTTCAGTCGGCTGGTCTTCATCCATTCTGCAACGGCCTTCATTCCTTCCTGGAGGTTGGTTTTGGAGGTGGCCGGGTCCTTGGTGAGAGAGAGGATCAGCAGGGTGTCGTCGGCGTATGAGACAATGTTGAGGTTGTGCGATGTATTAAACCCAGATATTTTGACTGGGTGTGAGTGTTAGATTGGTTCAGATGCTCCATCCATTACCACCCCCTTTTGTACCGCTTTTGGCCGCCGTAAGTGTGGCAGGGTATACTCAGACATGAGTCCCTTGCTCACTTTGTCACTGGATTCAAGCAAGCCGGGCTGAAGACAGCTGGAATGCCAGAAACCGGTCCTCGGAAGCTTGTTTACGGTCCAGGGAAGGCATGGCTTGGCAGTTCGGGCTGGACTGTTCCCATGAGGCACAGGGTCAGACTGATTTGCATATAGCCATGTCTGAACTGGGGTGCTAAAATGGGCTAAAGAACGGTGATGGATTAAACCCAAATCCTTTTACTGGGTGTGAGTGTTTGTCAGATGCTCCATCCATTACCACCCCCTTTTGTACCGAGGTTGTGCGATCGGGCGATGTTGGCGAGTCATCCCATGTAGACGTTGAAAAGGGTCGGGCTGAGGGATGATCCTTGGGGTACTCCGCAGGTGATCTTGGTGGCTTCAGATCAGAATGGGGGAGGCTGACTCTCTGGGTTCTGCCGGCGAGCAAGGAGGTGATTCAGGCAAGCAATTTGTCGCGGATCCCTGCATCGCAGAGGTGTGTGAGGGTGTGGTAGCAGCCGGTTTCGAAGGTGGCCAAGGATGAGGCCCGCGGTTTCGCCGTTTTCCAGCAGGGTCCTTATGTCGTCGGTGGTGGCAATTAGGGCAGTTTCGGTGCTGTGGTTTCTACAGAAGCCAGATTGGGGCGAGTCCAGGATGTTGTTACAATCTAGATAGTGACTCAGTTGTCCATTGACAGTCTTTCTCTATGACTTTTGCCAGGAACGGCAGCAGGGAGATGGGCCGAAAGTACTTGAGGTCCTTTGGATCTGCCTTGGGTTTCTTGAGTAGGGCATTGATCTTGGTGTGTTTCCAGCTCTCTGGAAAGGTGGCTGTCTTAAAGGAGCTGTTGATGATCTTCTGGAGTTGGGGTGCGATGATGAAGCTTGCTTTGTTGAAAATGTGGTGGGGACAGGGGGCAGATGGTGAGCCGAAGTGGATGGTGTTTATGTTTTTGGTGGTGTAACTGACATGGTGCCAGTAAAGCAGGAGGCTGGTGTGCTTGGGGGGCCGTGGGTCTGAATTGTCGGCATCTGGTGGGGATCTGGGTGTTGAAGCTGTTGAGGATGTCAGCGATCTTGCGGAGGAAGAAGGTGGCTAGGGAGTCGCAGAGGTCTTGCGATGGCCTGATGTCGTTAGAGCTGGAGTTGGGGTTGGCGAGTTTTTTCACAATGTTGAAGAGCTCTTTGCTGTTGTGTGCCTTGTTGTTGATGCGTTCATTGTAGGAGGTCCTTTTGGCGGTACGAATGAGTTGGTGGTGTTTGTGGCTGGCGCTCTTGAGGGCTGTGTGGTTGACCAGTGTCTGTTGGTGGCCCCACTTCTTCTTGAGTCTGTGGCGAGTCTGCTTGGAAGCCTGGAGGTCAGTGGTGAACCAGATGGCCCTCCTGTCGGTGCATCTGCTGGAGGGTTTCCTAATCGGGGTGAGGGTGTTGGTGCAGTCGTCGATCCATTGCTTGAATTTGCGGGCGGCTGTGTCGGTGTTGGTGGGGTCGGTTGGTGGGCTTCGGACGAGGGTGGTTAACTGGTCTATGGTGACCTTTTTCCAGCTACGATGTGGGATTTGTTGTTGGTGGTTGTGCGTGGTGTTTTTCTTGAAGGAGAAGTGGCTGCAGAGTTAGTGCATCCAGTGGAGTTTGGTGGTGTGTCTGGAGTTGACGTGTTACTGGCGGAGAAAATGGGGTCGAGCGTGTGTCCGGCAGAGTGGGTGGGTACCCTGATGAGCTGTTTGAGTCTGAGGTTGGCGAGGTTGTTGATGAGGGTGGTGGAGTTGCTGTTGTTGGCGTTCTCGAGGTGTCTCCGAGGAGGAGAGAGTCTGTGGCGGCAAGGGCGTGTGTGCTGATGATGTCAGTGATGGAGTCGCTGAACTGTCGTTGAGTTCTATAGATGAGGGTTCCTTTGAGGGTGGTATTGTGATCGATGTGGATCTGGAAGTGTAGGTGTTCAGCCGTGCTGAGGGTGTCTTCGGTGCTGGTTCTGAGTTTATTCCTGTGGACGATGGTGATTCCTCCTCCTGTCTTGTTGGTGCGGTCCCTGCCGGTGATCTTGTAGCCGTCCGGGATGGCTATGGAGATGTCGGGCGCCAAGGAGGGGTTCATCCAGGTTTCTGTCAGGAAGGCGACGTCCAGGGACGATGAGTTGAGTAGGTCCCAGAGTTCGATGGCATGATTGCATACAAAGTGAGTGTTGGGAAGTAAGCTTCTGAGATGGTTGCATCCTGCCCTGGTAGGAGGGGCAGGGTGTGCCGATGCTCAGTGGCTGGTAAAGCTGCAGCTTCGGCAGGTGAAGGATCTGTGTGTGTGCTTTGTGATGGCCTGGAAGCAGGTGGATGATCATCCGGTGTTGAGTTTGTGGAGGGAGTTGGCATCATAGCGGCGTCAGGTGTCGGGCCCATATGTGTGTCTCCAGCAAGCAGGCCACAGCAATATTATACCTCTTCAGATAAGCAGAACACTGTCCTATGTTTTTTAAAGGTGGCCATACCACAGACGTTTCATGTAATCATTTTAGTCATGGTGGGTGCTGTGTCATTCCATCTTCATGCACACCATCAGTCCTTGGTGTCATTTTCTCAGACAATGCAGGCACTATTAAATTCACTAGCTTCATTTCAATCAAGGTCCCACAACACACGTATGGAGGTACCCACCCTATCTTTCCCCGAACCTGAACCAACTCTCCCCTCCCTTGGGGCAATGCTGAACCCACCTCCCACCCTTAACGAGCCAAGGAGAGGGAATGCTGACTTTGCACCATTTCCCAATGCATCCCACAACACAGAAGAAGAAAAAAAACCCTCTCATATCTCAGCGTACAGCTACTCTAGTGAACAGCCAGCCGGTGTGATACGAGGCCGTACCTCCAGCTCCCCATCCAGGTACCCGCTGTAGGGGCGCTGACCCACCTATCAACTAAATATCTGGAACGTAAAGGCATCCCCCTCTTTTTTCCACCATGTTCCCAGGAGGGGAGCCCTGATTTCAGTCAGAAACCTACTCTGCTAGGCGTCACGGAAAACATTAGGAAACTTCTGGATGATGGACAAACAGTTGCACTTATTCTATTAGATCTGAGTGCGGCGTTTGATACCATCTCCCACAAAATTCTCATGGCCACACTAGAAAGAAACGGCATCCGCAGTGTCGCCCTGAAGTGGATTAAGTCCTTTCGAACTGAGAGAACTTTCCGGATCAAATCCAGCCTTGCCTGCTCAGACACTTTTTTCACCCCACATGGAGTACCACATGGCTCCATTCTGAGCCCGCTGTTTTTTAATTTGTATCTCAGACCACTGGCCGACCTAGCAGACCACGTAGGACTAACCTTAATGACCTACGCAGATGACTCTCAAATCATTTTCTCACTATCAGAGTCAAATCCCTCAGCTCCTTCTCTCCTCAAAATTGGACTCCAGAAAATTTTCAACTGGATGACCACCAACCAGTTGAAATTAAACGGTGGTAAAACCGAAATCCTCCTACTGGGAAAAAATAAGGAGCTCTGGAACTCCTCCCATTGGCCCCCTGAGTTGGGAAATCTCCCCACTCCAGCAACCCAGGTAAGAAATTTAGGAGTCATTGATGAAGCACTATCAATGAAACAGCAGGCAAATAAAGTCGCAGGCCTATGCTTCACCATAATAAAATGGCTGAAAAAAATCACCTGGATGCTCCCCCCCGCCACACAAAAGACAGTAGTAAACGCTCTAATAACATCGCGTATTGACTACGGCAACATCCTCTACCTGAGCTCAAAACCAGGCAGTTATCAAGCGACTTCAACTAATCCAAAATTCTGCCGCTAGACTACTGTGTAGAATACCAAAAACCGCAAGAGTATCAAAATACCTGAATGATCTACAATGGCTCAGGATTGAACACCGCATCAGCTTCAAAACCCTGAGCTATATGTTTAAAATCAAAGCTAAAACGGCACCAACCTATCTGCAAAAGTTAGCTGCCCCCTAACTACCAACAAGAAATCTGCGCTCCCAAACTGCTGCAAATTTCGCTATTCCCAGGTTTAGATTGCAAAGAACTGGTGGAAGATCGTTCTCTGTCAGAGGGCCCATCCTGTAGAACACACTTCCCCCACTAATCCGGAAAGAGGAAAACTACGCCAGCTTCCGGAAAAATGTAAAAACCTGGCTTTTCCAGAAACAACTGTGCTAAAAAGCCTAGCCCAGCATATACCTTTGTCCTTCCTTATGCCAAAGGCGCCGGGAAACCCTTTTTGGGTAGCTGCGCGACATACAAATGCAAAAAATAAATAAATAAATCAATCAATAACATTTTCACACTTGTAGATTCTAGGCCCATTTCTGAACACTTATACTCATTCGGATGCCCTCTCATCTTAAACACTCGTGTCTTCATTCGGAACACTACTTCTAAGTTGTGTCAGAGACAACTCTCCTGAGTCTGGGACGGTGTCTGTGATCTGTAATTTTCCATCTGGGCATACTTTGACTTGGCCCGTGCTTCAGTCCCTGCCATTGGCGAGCCAGGCGTCCTGTTTTTTTCATACTCTGGGTGAAGCCTGTTGACTTGAGTTAATCCGTTGGTGGTACCGACCATTGCTCCTGGTTGGCCTAAGGTATTCAGCCAGTTGCTTGCCTTCACAGTGGAAAAGAAATACAGCATTTTACCATGACTTAGGTTTAAGTCTCGCAGGTGGCCCTTTACCACAACAATGGTTTTTTGCTGATCCTGTACGCGTATAGTCGAGCTAAATGGATATCCCTCGAATAGTTGTGGACACTTTTCATGTGTAATTTGTAGGATGGCATCCCGATCTCAAAAAATGAATAGTCTAGCTTTAATGGCTCTCGGGGATGCTCCTGGTCATTTTGGAGGAACAAGAGCCCTGTGCGCCCTCTCAATGGTGAAGAACTTGGAGAGTTTCTTGGGGGCGAGGGCTGTGACAAGCCAGCTTTCAAGGAACTGTTCAGTGGCTTGCCCTTGCAAATTTTTGGAAAGCCTAGGAAACGCAGGTTGTTTCTATGTGACCTCCCTTCAGGATCCTCTGCTCCCTCATCCAAGTGCACCATCCGTTTTTGGAAGGTAATGGCCGTGTCTCGCAAGACATGCACCTCAGCTTGTATAGTATTCGTTGGTTGCTCGGTAGCTGTCAACCTGCCCGAGACTTTGCGTAGATGGCAGCAGAGCAGGTTAACATCACTAGCTATGAAGTCAATTTTATAGATCATTTAATCTCAAGAGGTATGGGTTGCCGACAATACATCTGCTTCATATCTGTTGTTGTGCCCCGTCTTCATGCTGTCACTTTCTTCTGCCGGGACTTGGTTTGTGCGTAGGGGTTGTGCATAATTAATTATTTTGTTGGTCTGGGCTGTACGATTTCCTTTGTCCTTCATCATAGTGTCTTTCTGTGTTACCTTCCAGCAAAGCAGGGGGAGCAGTATGTGTCAATTATCACCTCCGACCCAGTCTTCCTTCTAGCTATGCCTTTTTCCAGAGCTATGCTGTGTCCAGTTGCTGGCCCCTGGCAGAATTCAACCCCGCTGAGGAATAAAACCAATCAACGGCCCCTCCCAGGAAAGGAAAGGAGGCCATTTACAGAGCTCTTCTAGTTCGTGAATCGTGTCTGGGGTTTCCTTACCTCTACTACCCGTGCTACATAATCAGGACTACCAACTGTGTGGTACGCATATACCCCGGACTGGGGCCTCCTCTCATGTATTTCTCACTTTGCCCTTTGAATCGGCATCTGACACCAGTCTCTCCTCCCCCACTGCTTTGAATGTCCAATTTGTGGGCCTATCCTGGATTCACCTCTGATGCAATTAATAATTGACCCTGCAACTCTGGCCTCTTCCGCCGGCGCTCGGACAGTGATTTATGTTTTGGCCCACTGTCAACACTCGCTGCTGCGTTGCACCTCCAGGACCACTTTCCACATCAGGCTGCCACACACTTCTCCACCGCTGCTCACCTACCGCATGTATGGATGCCGGTCCGCACCGGGGTGTGGCCAGCCTCATTGTGTCGTAGAGTAACAGCGGGTGGTTTTCGCCTCCTCTTGTTTGGACTGCTCGAGCCTGCGCCTGATACCACACCCAGCAGACCAAGGCCCGGACAGGAGTCGACGGGATCCGACCATCTCTTAAGGCTGTACACGGATAACATGCTGCTCACTGGTACCTTTGGGGGATCTCCTCTGCCTCCCAGCCACGGACCCTGACCCACTGCTTCGTTTTTGGTTCCCCTGGCTCTCAGGGGAAGGGAGCCACACAGACCAGGACTCCACACAATGTCCGCTCAGCCCCTCTGCTCCCCCAGCTCTCAGTTGCTACGATTAAGGCTGGGGAATCGCTGGGGAAATGGCTGCCGGTCCTCGAATGGAGCGCCACCACCAGGTAAGTGTAGCATGCTAACTTTGGTGTTATACAGCTCGTCCAGGGTCAGGGCAGTGTCCGGTGGTCTTCTCAGCTTTGTTCCGGGGAAGTTATCTCTTTTAGAATTCGCAGGATTTTGTCAGGTTATGGTAGTTGATATGAGCTTCGGCAGAAAGCATCTACTCGGCCATTTTGTCAGGCCACGCCCCCATTAGCAGCCATTTATTAAAAATTTGCGTGCTCAAGGTGACAGCTAGGTGCTGGATGCATTTTTATTGCTTACTAGCTTACCCGCTTTTCTGCGATCTCAGAAGAAAGGAAATTCAAGGAAACTCGTTATGATAACATTAAATTTACATTGTGTCATTGTTATCGAAACGTATTCATTTTATTTTTGAAAACATTTCTACTGCTTGAGCAGTGCGTCCTCGATTGGCTTCCAATCTTGATTCTGGTTGCTCTCCTGTTTTATTTGAGCGGGCTTGAGCAGTGCGTAATTGATTGTTTTCCAATCTTGATTCTCCTTGCTCTCCAGTTTCATTTGAGCGGGCTTGAGCAGTGCGTAATCGATCTGTTTCCAATCTTGAATCTCGTTGCGTGTTCGTTGAAAAGAATGGGCTTGAGCAGTGCGTTCTCGCACGGCTTCCAATCTTGATTTTCTTTGCTCGTTGGTTTGAGAATTACGGGCTTGAGCAGTTTGTATTCGAACAGCATTACAGGCTTGAGCAGTTTGTGTTCGAACAGCTTCTAATCTTGCTTCCCGTTGCTCGTCTCTTTCTGAAGCTCGTAATGCCTTTTTCTTTCGTGCTTCTGCTGTAGATTGACCAATCGAGTTCCGTTTGGGAGTCATAACTGTCGACAATGCTCGCAAATTTGCTGTCTTTTTCAGTATTCGAAAGATTTTTAGGGCCCTGGGGGCCGAATTTTTTACAATATATTTGGACAGAAAACTTCGCAGGAGTGTAATCAACAACTTTCCAAAGTTTCATGGTGATCGGATGAATAGTGTAGTAATGCATAAAGGACAAACAGACAGACAGACATACTTTCATTTTTATATATATAGATGAAGTGTTGCATCAGCGTGGGCTGCATTACATTGTGCCTTAACCATGTTCGGATGTTATTTTAACCCCTTTCTTGTTGTTTAACCCATTCTGTAGTGTAATTATTTCTGGATTTCAGCCTGACTTATGCTTGCAATTGTAATTCTGACAGAGCAGGGTCAGGTACAGGAGTACCTCATCAGCGCAGGCTTCATTTCTCCCCTACATTTGATAATGCCCTGCATTTAATAGTGCAATTTTAAGGGACCCATAAAACCCGGGGACTTCATCTCAAAAGGGGTGTTACCCTCCCCCCTTCCCTGTCTAGTAGTATTTTGTGCTGCTTGCCCAGTTGGTGTGGACAATTCGCACACCCTCTTCCCCCTGCAGTTGCGCTGGACCGGAAATGCGGCCTGGGACCTGACGTGAGTAGCCAACAAGTTATTCTCTGTTTATATAAAGTCAGAGAACAGGTTTTTAAGTGTTCAGGAATATGGCGCTCAGCTTGTCACGGTAAGTATTAAAGTCTCGTGGTATAGAATTAGGTGCTTCTTGGCAGAGGAAAACCTTAACCTCTGTAAGAGAAGAGGTTCTGGGACCTCTCTCTAATGTAATTGGACAACAATCCAGAGCACACTTCGTGTATCCAATCAAATTTCAAACTTTAAACGGTCAAATGGTTAAAGCGATGGGATAGATCATACACGCATAAGTATTTCAAAACGGATTTTATTGTTCAACAGTGTTCTTTCCTCAGAATCACTGTGCGTATCACTCCAGCCTACACGTGTTTCATCACAGCATGTGGCTGTGAATCTTCAGGGCTGATCTGAATGATCAAGGCGCGTTATCGGGAGACCGGTGATAATTCCGTCCCGGTCCTAATCGGGATGTTTACGTGTTGTAGGAGAACGGTACCGTAAGTAATCGGTTGCCGTTTCGTCAAAAAATGGGGATCGTGTGTAACAGTTCACACAGCGTCGGTGCTATTCGGGCTGTTTACCCGTGGGTTGAGCCGAGTGCAGCTCCTGTTTCCGAATGCGTCCTCGATTGGCTTCCAATCTTGATTCTGGTTGCTCTCCTGTTTTATTTGAGCGGGCTTGAGCAGTGCGTAATTGATTGTTTTCCAATCTTGATTCTCCTTGCTCTCCAGTTTCATTTGAGCGGGCTTGAGCAGTGCGTTATCGATCTGTTTCCAATCTTGAATCTCGTTGCGTGTTCGTTGAGAAGAATGGGCTTGAGCAGTGCGTTCTCGCACGGCTTCCAATCTTGATTTTCTTTGCTCGTTGGTTTGAGAATTACGGGCTTGAGCAGTTTGTATTCGAACAGCATTACAGGCTTGAGCAGTTTGTGTTCGAACAGCTTCTAATCTTGCTTCCCGTTGCTCGTCTCTTTCTGAAGCTCGTAATGCCTTTTTCTTTCGTGCTTCTGCTGTAGATTGACCAATCGAGTTCCGTTTGGGAGTCATAACTGTCGACAATGCTCGCAAATTTGCTGTCTTTTTCAGTATTCGAAAGATTTTTAGGGCCCTGGGGGCTGAATTTTTTACAATATATTTGGACAGAAAACTTCGCAGGAGTGTAATCAACAACTTTCCAAAGTTTCATGGTGATCGGATGAATAGTGTAGTAATGCATAAAGGACAAACAGACAGACAGACATACTTTCATTTTTATATATATAGATGAAGTGTTGCATCAGCGTGGGCTGCATTACATTGTGCCTTAACCATGTTCGGATGTTATTTTAACCCCTTTCTTGTTGTTTAACCCATTCTGTAGTGTAATTATTTCTGGATTTCAGCCTGACTTATGCTTGCAATTGTAATTCTGACAGAGCAGGGTCAGGTACAGGAGTACCTCATCAGCGCAGGCTTCATTTCTCCCCTACATTTGATAATGCCCTGCATTTAATAGTGCAATTTTAAGGGACCCATAAAACCCGGGGACTTCATCTCAAAAGGGGTGTTACCCTCCCCCCTTCCCTGTCTAGTAGTATTTTGTGCTGCTTGCCCAGTTGGTGTGGACAATTCGCACACCCTCTTCCCCCTGCAGTTGCGCTGGACCGGAAATGCGGCCTGGGACCTGACGTGAGTAGCCAACAAGTTATTCTCTGTCTCTTAATTGCCATGGTTGTTGTACTGTTTGCTGCAATGAGTGAGGGTCTGACAACAATGCCAGCCAAGGGTAGAAGGATGGACAAGAGGAAGGGATGCCACCCAGAATTAGCCCAGCTGTTAAAAATGATGCCCACAAAGTTGGCTCATGGTGGGAGTCTTGCAGATCAGCATCCTAGTTGGAGCGAGAGCTGGAGGAGGTGATAGCAGCGTGCCTGAGACAGTCTAAGGTCCCTCCGCATTCCCTCCCACAAAAAAACTGACCAAGAAACAGTAAGTAAACCCCCACCCCCCAGGGAGTAATGGGCTCCACGGGTCAGGGGGCCGCAGTAGTTGTAGAGCCAGAGAGTAGTACTTTAGGAACTGAGTGCACCAGTCAAGCCGCCTATGACTTCTACTTCACTCACCCCACCCCCTGAGTCACAGTAGGTTATGTCATGTTCCAATGAGGTCTTGTCTGTAACTGCTGAATCAGGCAGTCTTCTAGGGCCAGTCTCTAGCTTGCAGCCCCAGGGGTCGGTTGATAGCCTGCCTGCTGTAGCACCACTACCGATGGTGCAAGTAGGTGCTGAGAAAGGGTCAGGGATTTCCGCCGATCCAACGACCGGGGCACTTTCCTCAGTTGCATCTCTGCTTTCTCAATTGGTAAACCCAGTGGAGAGCCACAATGGGTGACCCCACTTACTTCCTCCTGGGCCTCTTACACAACAATTTTGTCTACAATCATGGACTTACAAAGGCAGGTTGAGATCATTGCGAAAGCAAGTGATGGGTCAGGGACGGACCACGTTCACCAGAAGGAGTGCATGGGTAGTTGGTCGTAACCAAGGATCCTGCTGCAATGATATCAGGTAAAGGGGCTGATGGTGCTGGGAATTACTCTTGCTCTGCACACAAAGTGATGGGTGGGCAGGACACTGTACTACCCAACTTGGAAATTTAGCATATCATGTCTCTGCATATGTAAAAGGAAAACATTTGGAAGGGTGAATTTGTTGATATCTTCTAGTTAATTAGGCCCAAATGATGAAAGGGTAAGGAAAAGGATGGGAAGGATGCCTCATCAAAACATAGGGAAACATTAAAATACCCGTTATCAAGAATGCCAACATCACCCATAGTTTTACCACACTTGCCGTTACAATGACAAATTAGAAAAAATACTATAATGATTTTTAGTAATGTGAAATATCAGAAATAAACTACCTACATTATATTTTCCAAAGCTAAATTGCGGAGAAATGGCAAATACAGCAATGCAGTTCTTTAACTCCAAGCATATTGCACAATTCAGTAAAGCTATAATTTAAAGAAATGTGTACTGAAGCAACTGTCCTACCTTTTTATTAACCATTTAATTTCCACGTTTCTCAAGGCAAAATAGATGCCATTGTTGGCCAGTAACTCAAAATACCTTGAAACCTAAACGATCTAAAAAAAAAAAGTCTCATTTTGATCAATGATAAAAAATGCAGTTTAAAACATATTTTGTTTTAAAATATGGTTTACCTCAGAAAAACGTACAAATGCAGTCAACCACAATTTTTTGCTGTTGTTAACTGATACTGTTCATGACCACACGAGTCTGCGAGTAATTCAGCTTTTCCTCTAGACAGTGCCACTTTTCACTAGAAGTAAGTACATCATTCACAGAAAACACCTTTATTCTCAACATATAATTTGAAAATGACTAAAAATAATCACATTTTTTTTAATTAATAGATTACTGAAACCCTAAAAAAGTAAGCACTATTTAAAATGTATTTTAAAAGTTCCTCACAAACAGTCAATCACTCAATAATTTATAAAGCGCGGCAAAAAACCGATGAGTGTATCGGGCTGCTGAAGAGGTTGCCTGCTGCGTGGTGGATTTTATTTGACCAACCCGCTCATGAGTTCTTTCCTGAATTGCTTGAGCAATGGGGCGGACCTGAGGTGCAGGGTAAGGGTGTTTCATGTCCTGCCCACCAGGTGTGATAAAGAGCATCCTCGCTATTGGTTGGATGGACCCGAGGTTGTATGCAAAGAAGAAGGAGGCGGATCGGAGATGTCTGGTCAGTTGTTGGAAAGTCAGGCGTTTGTTGAGGTATACTGGTCCTTCATTGTGTAGGGATTTGTAAGTGTGGGTCAGCATCTCGAACTGCATCTCTTCTGTACGGGAAGCCAGTGTAGTTTCCTTGGGTGGGATGTGGTGTGGGTTGTTCTAGGGAGGTCGAGGATGAGTCTTGCTGCTGTGTTTTATATTGTTTGAAGTCTCTTTAGGAGAAGTGCTGTGATTCCTACATAGAGTGTGTTTCCATAGTCCAGCCTGCTGGTGACGAGGGCCAGCATGACGGTCCTTCTGGTGCTGTCTGGGAGCCTGTAGTAAAAAAGAAAAAGGGATGTACGCACAACGTAGACCGTACAAAAATCTTCATAAAAATCCTAACACCTCATCTGAGGAAAGCGTTGTCTCAGATCGAGAGACACAAATAACCAGGCCACCGCTATCTTTAAACATAGAAAGGAGCGAGACTATTAGCACTAAGGAAACAGATCTTTCAACTACGAATGTTGCTTTTTTATTGAAGGGCCAACCGCCATCGAAACCACCAGATCCACAACCAACACCACCAAGTGGAAATGTATCAAAACCAGGCTAGGAAAAAGAAAAAACAAAAGAGAAACAGCGGCAAAACTTACGGAGTCAGAAACAATAATCATCAACCTTTCCTCACAGACTCTCAACTCACAACAAATACATATGCTAAATAAAGGCACTTCATTTAATCCTACGCACTTCACTACTTTTCATCAAACGTAAGTTGCTTTTTACCAATTTATGCGTACACTCAGACTGAGGCATTTCTTTGATAATGTCGTCACCAATCCTATCACCTTGGCAGAGAAAGAATATTTGGAATTTAGACCGAAAAGCACCTTCGTTGCTCCTGTCTCCCACAAAATACTTGATTGTTTTGAATCATTAGTGAAACAGGATCTCTTGAAACTCAACTATCGACCTGACAAAAAACACAATTTGACCGGGAAAGAAAGGAATCTTCTCAAGGAATTGGCAAACAATGATACCTTGACATTTCAATCAGCTAACAAGGGAGGAGCACTAGTTATGATGGACTCAGCATATTATCATCGTAAAGTCCAGGAACATCTCTCGGATGAAAACACTTACCTGAAATTGGACCATGATTCCACTGTGAAAATTTTGTCTATATTGCAACAAATCCTGGATAAAGCTGAAAGCATGGATTGGATATCTGGAAGAAGCAAAGTTTACTTATGGCAAAATAATCCCAAGCGGCCACATATTTATGTGTTGCCGAAAATTCACAAGCATCACACTGACAAGATTGAACTCTGAGTTTTTGTAAAAATAAGTACCAACAGTTTTTTACCTGGGCAACAGTTATCAGACTACAAAATATTCCCTTCCAAATGAGATCAACTTATTTCCATTCTCCTCAGCTCAGAAATAATAGCACACACACTGTTCTCTCTTTCCACACAAAAAAGCTAATGAAAACCTATCAATATTAATACACTAGGGGCCTGATTCCAATCTCGCTAGAAAAGCCCTCCGTACAACTCGAATCCAGAGAGCCTTCCCAGCGAGACGTGCTCCGTGAGTCCAAACGAGTGAGTACTATGCTGCTGTAAGCTTACGGACTCGTTTTGCTCGTACTCCCATTAACCTCTGTCGGAGCTAGTGTACAGACTTGTACACAGGCTCCCATAGCAGAAAAGGGATGGGTGGGGGCAAACATACACCATGTGGCAGGCACCCCATGGTTCCCACCACACTGTGCATGCCTGGATCAGGGGGACCCATGGGTACACCCTCTTGACAGATTCGGAGTGCCCCAGTTGAAGGGGGGCCTGCAACGGCCCCCCAAAGTACTCTTCCAACAGCTGTTTCATCTACCTGAGACCGAGGCATAGCGTCTGTCTGAATCATGCATTGTACTCGCTTGGTCGGATTCCAGGCTCCGTTGCGTGGCAAGTTTCCTCTACATACAGGTTCGGGTCCCGGAATCGATTCCGTCGGCGAGTGTGCAAATTTCATATCGTACTTGGTCCTTCAGACCTGTGTATGATTCGGCCACTAATCAGATCCGGGAAAGCCAAATACGATTTGGGGGCCCGCTGAGAGAGAGCAGAACCGACCCCTAAATTGTATTTAAAACACCTTTTTTTGTATCTTTTCATTTTGCAGACCTTAACAAAACAGCATCTTCACATTAAGCGCTCTATGTAAAATCAAGACGCAGTAACAGACTTTTAAAGTATGGTGGTTATCTTTGTTGTAAGGAGAAGATAACTGAGCCCAGGAATTATTGGAGGTGTGTGGAAAATTACTCATCCCAGTGCATCGGCAGAGCAGTTACTCGGGAACAGACTGCAGTTTGTACAACAGAGCATAACCCCACCCCTTCTGCAATGGAGATTGAAGTAAAAGAAAATGTGCAACACATAAAAATGCTCGCATCCACCACCAATGATCTCTGTGGCGCAGTTTTGAGGGAGGTATCCTAAAAACATTCCCATGCTTGCTCTGGCAGTATGCCCTCCATGCCCAAACCGCCGAAGAATGGTTCAAAGACAAAAACATGCGAGTAATCCAGAATGTTTAACCCCCACAAACATACAGTGACATTATCATACCCCTTAAACTAATTTTTTTTTCACTGATGAACCTTTCCTGCTGGAAGACTGACAGGATATAGATAGTCAGAATATTGAAGTACAGAAATATCGACACAAGAATATCGATGTCCAGAATATCGAAGTCCTATCTACATTATGGTAAGTACAAAAATATCGGAAAAAGAATATCGATGTCAAAAATATAATTGTTAAAACCTATCAGTTTTATTAATGGTAATAAAATAATCTAAAATAAAGTAAATACAAATAATTAAAAGAAACATATTTACACATATTTTAAAATTGTTCAAAATCATAACTAATACATATACTGTAAAAATAAATTAAATATATACATATAAAATATGATATATATATATAATACTTACTTGATAATATTCATAAATATTTATTTTAATAACTTATACATTGTTAAAAAATAGATAATTTATAAATAAATATATACACATACAACAATAATATAAATAAAAATATAAAAAGTATATATAACAAATCAAAAAAAATCTTTTTAAAATAAACTATGCACTACATTACCAAAAACAATAGAGAAAATATTGGAAAGGGGAGGGAATAAAATGACTATTCCCACTCCAGATAGTACAACAGTAGGAAACGTGTTGGATAGCGTAGGGGTAAAAATTACTATTCCCACTCCAGAGAGTGCAATAGTAGGGAAAATTTTGGATAGAGAAGGGGTAAAAATTACTATTTCCACTCCAGTGAGTGCAACAGTAGGGAAAGTGTTGGATAGCGTAGGGGTTAAATTACTATTCCCACTCCGGAGAGTGCAACAGTAGGGAAAGTGTTGGATAGCGAAGGGGTAATAATTACTATTCCCACTCCAGTGAGTGCAAAAGTAGGGAAAGTGTTGGATAGCGTAGGGGTTAAAATTACTATTCCCACTCCACTGAGTGCAACAGTAGGGAAAGTGTTGGATAGCGAAGGGTTAAAAATTACTATTCCCACTCCAGTTAGTGCAACAGTAGGGAGAGTGTTGGATAGCGTAGGGGTTAAAAATGATGATTCCCATGCCAGAGAGTGCAACAGTAGGGAAAGAGTTGGATAGCATAGGGGTAAAGAGTACTATTCCCACTCCAGTGAGTGCAACAGGAGAGAAAGCTTTGGATATCGTAGGGGGTTAAAATTACTATTCCCACTCCATTGAGTGTAACAGTAGGAAAAGTAATGATTGAATTTTTTTAATAAAAATAAATTAGTTATCAATACCAATACAAATTAATTACAATTAATATCCAATTACACAATATTTGAAAGTTAATTAATTATAAATACCAATAAATATTAGTTATTAAAAATTAATTACCTATTAATTAATAACAACCCATTCATTTTCAATACCAAAAATCTCATAAGAAAAGAATACCAATTAATAATTAATTAACAATACATTAATTATCAATATACAAAATAATTTCAATAATTACTTCTAAACCCACAACCTGCTTCAAATAATAAATTAATACAATTAACATAATTATCCATTAATAAAATTAATTACTAATTCATAAACATGTATTACCAATTAATAATTAATTAACAATACATTAATTATCAATACCAATAAATAAAAATAAATATTTACTTAATCACAATTAAATTACTTCCCACCCTATTCCCCTATAAACCCTCAACCCACAACAGATTTAAAGTACGCAAAAATTAAATAACATAGAGGACGATTCTGATTTGGTAAAATCCCTTACAAATAGCCGTACAGAGCATATTTCCCGTACAAATCGTACCCTTAAACGTCCCCGTATGTACGATGAAGTACGATTCGGACCCAAAGCAGCTCTCCATATGAAAGACCATACGACTTAAAAATCCGTACGAATCAAATTCAGAACACGCAGTACACGACGTCCGTACGGATCGAAGCAGCATTTTCCGACCCAGCAAGTACGATTCGTCTCGTCAACACTTCGTACAACTCTTTTTCTACGGCAGCTCAAAATGTCCAGAAAAACAGATTTCGACTCAAAACATGGACTAAACGGCCCCCCCTCGGATATGGTGCGTACACCCCATGATTAGAGGGGTACGGTGCGTAGGGGTACAGTGCGTACACCCCATGATTGCAGGGGTACGGTGCGTAGGGATACGGTGCGTATACCCCATGATTGCAGGGGTACGGTGCGTAGGGGTACGGTGCGTACACCCCATGATTGCAGGGGTATGGTGCGTATGTAATTGTATGGCTCTCCGTATGAATCGCTCATACGCGATGTTTTCCGTACGAATCGCGTTCTCATTCCCCGGTCCGGATCGTATTTGTCGGGTCGTACAGAATGTTTACGATTCGTACGGTTCACTGTGAGGGTCTGTGTCGTATGGATTTTCCCTTGCTTTTCGTGCGGTTTGCAACCATTCAGTAGTATAGTTTTTCAAACGAATCGTACTACGCCATTCGGAAGGAATTGTACAGTCGTACGGGAAGGGCTACGGATTCGATTCGGTCGCACAATAGGTTTTCCGAATTGAAATCAGCCCCATAATGTATTACTTAAAAAAAGTAAACATACATTACAAAAATAATATACACTTTTAGCACATACACTAACATACAAAACTCTAAAAAAACTGTATTATTAAAAATTCAATATATTTTAATGCCTATATTATGTACTTCAATATTTTGACAGTCAATATTACTTACCAGCATTTCGATATTATTAACCACTATTTTATGTCCATTCGATATTATGTCCATTCTATATTTTGAATTCGATATTCTGTCCATTCTATATTTTTTATTCGATAATGTGACTAGTTACTGTTTAAACTTAAGGAGGGTCCTGTATCTTGGCTCAGAAATGGTGATTTGACTATCGCCCAGAATTCTTTAGAGCTTTTTAAATCTGAGGCTAGTTGTAATTTGTCCCAGGCATCCTCTTTTAAAGCTATAATTCTATCCCACCTATATTTCTTATATTGTAAGAGAGTTGACCAAGCCTTTGTTCCTTGGCCTTTCCTTTAGGGTTTTGTGTAGACTACTGAGTGACTTGGTGCACGCTTGATTAAACCAGCACGGGATCTATAATAAACAGTGTTTCTTTCAGCGTTGTAAATTACTTTTGCCCCCGCTCAGCAATGAGACAAAGGCATGCACTATACTTTGCGGGTCACTATGCAGGTCAAGACAAGTTGATAATTCATTCTGGGTACTTCCAATTATAGTAGGTAGTAATACATCTTTAATTTAATTTTGCTCATTTTAACACTATGTCATTCCTTCTTCCTATTCTTGGAACTGGAATTTTTCGAAGCGCACTATTAAAGCAATCCTTCCAATGAATTTGAAATTTCAGTGCTAGATGATCTCTAAAAGCTGAAGCAAAGGTTCCTATCTTGTTAAAAAAACTTCTTAAAAGAAAATGCCGCCACTAGGTAATCTAGCGTGGAGCCATGTATTATGTTCCTATATGTTTTTACCAAAGTGCCAGTGGGCTCATCTGTAGGGTTAAGTATTACCCTGTTTCTCGTGACCAGGAGCCTATTAAAGTTTTTTCCCATACTGAGTGTGTAAAAAATGGTAAGTAACAACCGCTTCTTCATCTACCAACCCACAGAGAGGCATTGTTGTTCTAGCAGAACTATAAGCATTAAAATCTCCTACCCAAACTATATGTAAGAGGTTTTGGTGGATAGTTATTGCTCTATCAATTGCTTTTTTCAAGTGAGTGAATTACCTGTGACATATTTGCCTCGAAGTTGTTATTATAAAAGTTAATTAGTAGCATATCCCCTACACTGAAGCCACTATATACTATAAGGTGGTAGTACGGGGATAGGAAATCTATCCAACCTATATTTACGCACAAGGTATTTCTTATCAAGGTTAATAAACCTCCTCTAGCTCTACCTGACCGTGAAGGAATAGCAGGTTTTTGTATTGCACAAAACCCATCAATATAAACCGCATCAAATTCCTATGTTTCTTGGAGGCAAACTAGGTCATACGATTCAATGGTCATAGTCAATTCTTAAATTCCCAGCTTAGTCCTATGCCCAGTTATATACGAGGCTAATGCATTGACTATATCTCTTCTCTGGTCCCGGGGCTGATCAACTATTGGAGAGATTACCTCCTGTTGGATCTGCAAATGCTGGGTCACACTGCTATCCTTGCATCAATCACAGGTTTCTAAGCCTCCAGGGGTGCACATTTTTTTTCTCCTCATTCTGCAATAGTAAGTATACAGAGTTTTCAGGGACCCGCTTCTCTGTTCTCTGTTCCTTCACTGCCCCTTTTGTAATACAGCTGTTGGGTTTGGGGAGTCTCCCTGTAAGTGTGTTCTGAGTGGCTCCCTTTGTTTTCATAACCACATTCAATAAATATTTCCATCCTGGGGGAGCTGACCAGCCAGGTCACTCACACAGGCACTTTGCCTGTTAATTTATTGCCATCGCGTAATCATCGGATTTTGCCCTATTCTGTAGTGTGCAGAAGAAATCATAATTTAGCAAGCAAAATGGGAGCCCTCCCATATTTCCCAAAAATTATACTTCCTACTGGGTTTCCCTTTCCTGTCCATCTTATTTATTATATTTACTGAAGCTACCCATTCTCTGTGTAACGGGGATGCCGAGCTTACCCACTTAATACAGAGTTCCTTACGTGCCAACAGAATTAACATAAACAGGAGGTTTTCTCCCTTTTTCGTTAAAATATTTGGACCAACATATCTAGTCACTCCAAAAATAACAAGATCCATACTTACATCCGTTGCTCTTCTCAGAACTGTGTCTAGAGTCTTACCCACTTCCTGCCAAAATTCGTCGAGCTGGGGGCACTGCCGAAACATATGTAGGTCGTCTGCTTTCTCCAAATTTATTAGCCAGTGTTATGCCTGTTGTATCATTCCATCTATTATTTGTATTGGTATTGATAATTAATTGGTTTTTACATTTACGGGGTGGGAGGGGGAAGGGGGGGGAACAAAGGGGCCAACATTAATATTTATCCTTCTGTCCAAAGGTTTAGCACCTGGGTGTCTATAAAAGAACCCCAAGGATAAAGCACACATTTGTGTTGATGCTACAGGGGAAATGCGTACCATATCCAAAAGATATTTCACAAGATGTTGATTTTTAAAATTAATTACTATAGCAATATTAAGGCATTTGTGGGGCGGATTTAACTTAGACAGCCAATGTGATGATTTGTTCATCAGTTGTTGGGTAGTTTCCATCTGAGAGTATTGCAGCGGTGGTGTGTTTACTAAGATCAGCACAAAGGGGGCCTCCAGCCGGGGGGAGATTTAGGTTGAAGTGAAGCTCATGATAATGTTGATATGCTCCCTGTCCCTCCCACTTGAGCAGTCTGTCCTGGTCTGGCAATATCTGTGATATTATGTGAGTATGAGTATGAGAGTGTCCAGTCTGAGGGGGTAAGTCATGGTATGTGACGGCCTGTCTAGATGGAACTAAATTGCAGTGGCCACTACACAATTGTTCATTGCCAATAACTGGGGGAAGATTTAGATTACTCATCTCCAACAAATTAGCTGTACAATTGATATTATCAGAGCTTAATCCCCCACTCGCACCCACACTGTATACCTATTAGCCTGGTTACAAGAGGTATCTCGTAAGGACTTGGTTCTTAGTATAAACTGTGTGTTAGTGAGAGGGGGATTTTTACATTTACCCTGATACGCACCGTTAGCCTTCTGGACAGGGTCAGCTTTCCTACTAGAACTTTGGCGTACACTTCCTTCCCTATCACTAATGTTTGCTAACTTGGTCTCAATCCGCTCAAGACTATTTATTACAGGCTGCAAGAGTCGGGCCATAATGCTTTCCAGGTCTTGGTAGACTTCCCTGGCTCACTTACGATCTTCACGGGAGACCCTTTGCCCCTCCCTAGTCCATTGTTTAGTCAGTTTTTGGGGCCTACCACCTCTCTTCTTATAGCCAGTGGTTCATTGGTGGAGCCAGGCGGCTCTTGACTACCCGTACCATTAGGCAGAGGGTCGGGGACCATTATTGTGGCCTCAATTTGAATAGGTGAATCAACAGCGGCCCCCGGTAACAAATGTTCATTTAGGAGAGGAGTATGAAAGGGCAATAAGCTCGCCTCACCTCAAGACAGCCTTCCCTCTGCTCTCTCTATCTCTTTCAACAGCACATCCACTGCTCTCGAGAGGAAGGAGTCCAACATATTAACAACCTAAACCTCTTGGTCTCGTGGTGTGGCCTTTCTCTTCCTCATGTTCATTGACTAGGTCGGCTACATGTCCACAGATGTTAGAGGTGGGGCCCAGCCTCCCGTGGGCTCCGACGGGGGTGAACGGGCCCACCCTTGGCCTGTGCTTTGCCCGTGGCATCTCGGGTGTGTCCCCATGTGCGTCCAGTGCTGCAGGAGTATTGCACATTTAAGAGCATGAGTCCAATGGTGCAGGGGCAGCTGGGAGATTGAGTTCCTCCCTGGCAATATGCAGCACAACAAAGTGGTGGCAGTCCTCACCCCTGATCTGGAGCTTTGCGGTTTACACCTCCGCTGGAGCATTGCGCAAATGAGAGCGCAAGTCCAATGGTCCAGGGACAGCTGGGAGATTGAGTTCCTCCCCACCGATATGCAGCACAACAAAGTGGTGGCAGTCCTCACCCCTGGTCCTGAGCTTTGCAATATACACCACTGCAGGAGCGTTGCACGCTTAGGAGCGCGAGTCCAGTGGTGCAGGGGCAGCTGTGAGGTTGAGTTTCTCCCCACTGATATGCAGCACAACAAAGTGGTGGCAGTCCTCACCCCTGGTCCGGAGCTTTGCGGATTACAGGTCTGTCCCTATCTGGTGCTGGTATGAGCTAAATGTAGCCCGTTCATACTGGGTCTCTGTTAGCGGTATTGCTAGAATGCGGGCTTGGGAGAACACCATGTTTGTTTGTTCCCCAATTAGGCTGCACAACAGACTCTTGATGTCACCTACCACTGGGTTAATACCCATGGTACCAATGATGGTAACTATGTTCTTAGTTCCTCTTTGTCCATCTGGGTCTAAAACACGTATATGACCCCCACCGCACCCTTCTGCAGTAGTGGACACATTCTCGACCTGGGTGGACCTGCAGGTTTATCCTCGACATAGCGTTCCCACCTGCGAGGCATTGCTGCATGTAAGGAAAGTTCCAATTTGGATTCCCTCCTTGTCTCATGCTGTTCTCCACTACTAGCATGACCTCAGACTTAAATGATCCTTTCGTAGGCCAAGACCAGTCATATTGGTCTTGCTCCTCAGTACAGCCAACTAACAGGTTACGGAGCGAGTGAACAAAACTCTTGCTTCCTCCTTTGCTATTATTATTGCTATTATCTCCCTGGGGGTAGCACTCTCATGCTGTGTACCTGTTTGGAACAGTAAGTCTTTGTCGCTGCTCTCCGCATGTGCATGTTAAGGTGCTATCCTACTTTTCCTAAAAAAAGGGTGTGTGAGCACTAGATTGCCTTGATCCCTGATTTATTGGTCAGACTTTTGCCTTTGAAAAGTGGACAGTGTACCTCTGAGCCCTACCTCTGTTTTGTCCCAGGCCTGCCCTCTATCTCTATCTCTGCTTTCCCTCATGAGGGGGGCACAACATCCTGTACCCTTGGTCTAATTCCTGGTTACGTGCCCTTTCTCCCTCGAGTAGAAGATTTCTGGCCTGTCTCTTTAACTCTGAACTGCGTGCTGCTTTCGCTCACATGGCTTCACTTTTCAGTTCACCATGCGTTTCCTCTTCAGCTACCAGGGAAATCCTGTAGCCCCACCATTATCCTCTGTTCGCTGGGAACTGGGAATCCCTTCCTCACTGAAACTCACTGAATCACTGTCGAGGACCACCACAAACTACCCTGATACATGCTTATGCTCACCTGCCCCACTGGGGATGCGTATCCTACAAGCTCTGGGGTGTCACGTGTCGTGTGTGATGGATGGGGAGGTGAGCTTTTGGGGACCCTCCCTATGAACTTGGGCTGTGCTTGAGGTGTCTGGGCCCACTTAGTTTCACTTCTCTCAACTGAGATCTGACTGACCTTTTTTCAGTGGGTGGCTCGTCTGCTTTTATTACTACTGGGTTTGAGTAACTTAATGCAGAGGGAGTGGGTGGGAGCACAACAACCCCTGCATATGCTGGGGGAGGTGCAAACAGCATTTTATGGCTATCGCTGTTGGCCTCCTGGAAGATGGCCCATAATTCTAATAATGCCTCTCTCTTTTGACCTGTAGATTTGGGTTTTATGTGTGTTTTTGCAAGTCCAATTATGTTTGGGCAAATGTCCCCTCCTTAGGCCAAGGAAATGTGTGTGCCTTTGTGTGTGAATGCCACTCTTGGCAAAACTTATTTTGTCTTTTTACCTGCTTGAGGAACCTATTTTCTATGGACTCAATTCACAAAGGTAAACTGAGATGAAACCCTAACTTTCCAACTTTCGGTATTCACAAAGGGCAATTAATACTTGTAAATGGCCTTTGTAAATCTGTCTTTACGACTGTGCCCCACTTTCTAGATTAGCTGATCAGGATTGACAAAATGATCAAGGGGAGATTAAAGTAAATCCCAGGGTAATCCGTCCACAGAAGTATAATAAAACCCACCGAAGAAATCACCCAAATAAAGTTTAGATCATGGAATAAAGCTGGCATCACAAAGAAACTAAATGATAAAGAATGGTTAGATAGCATAAAACCATTTCAATTAATGTGTCTCCCAGAGACCTGGTTTACTCAGGAGCTGTATATTGATGGTTCTGTCACTGTCTCGACCCCAGCTATACCATCAGTTTCTGGGTGAGCAAAGGGAGGTCTGTCAACTTTTATTTCCACTACAGCACCGATAAAACTAAGAAAGACATATAATGGTTTCCCTTATTTTCAATTGGTCACTTAGTAAATGGGAAAAATCAACCCTTGATTGCAGTGAAGTTTTATAATAACATCTTTAACGCTACTCGTTTCAAGATTGTGAATGAGCTGGATAGAGTACTGGCTAACTTTATAAAGGGGGTGGATCCCGCATATACATGTAATGGATTGGGGATTTTAATATCAGCAAAGTAGTTTCTCAGGAACACATGTTTGTGGCTTTTCTGATATACCAGGAACTAACCTACAACATTTTCTACATGACAGCTATGGGGAAAAGTTAAATGAACTCCCATGCAAATATAGCCTAGACGTTTTAGTATCAAGAGGAAAAAAGAGAGAAACACTAAATTCAACCTTCCAAGGTAATTGAAAGCCTACATGTATTGGTCACATTATAGTGTTCACTACTGGCCTTAAACATTGCGGTCTACCAAATTGTGAATTCACCAGATTATGGGGCCGATTATGATTGCGGAATTTCCGCATCCTCTGGGCCGGCGGAAGCCACCGCCGGCCCAGAGGATGCGGAAAAACCGCAGCGGACCCACCAAAAACCCACCGCCACATTAGGATGGCTGGTGGGTCCTGGTTTCCGTCCGCAGTTTTTCCGCCGCGGTTGGCTTACAACCGCGGCAGAAAAGCTCTAAAATGGTGGCGGTGTCTCTCAGACACCGTCCACCATATTAGGATGGGCTTCCAAAGATGCTTTTCCGCTGCGGGTTTTCCGCCGAGGAAAAGCATGTGTATCTTCACTGCGGGGGCCCGTTGCGGGCCCCCTAGGTGAAGGGGGGGTGGGGGGTGCACATGGGGGGTACCTATGGTACCCCCCTGCATTTGTATACAGAAATCGGCAGGCACCGCGCGGTGCCTGCCGCTTTCTGCATACAAATGCATTGTATGCATTTTTAACATTGCGGCGGGTGCAGCTTGAAGCTGCACCCGCCGAAATGTTAAAGATATAGGATGTGACCGCCACCCTGGCGGTCACATCCTAATCAGCACAGAGGGAACGCCGCTGCCCATGCGGACGTTCCCTCATACTCTGGGGTCGCGGACGGACTCAAGTCCGTCCGCGATCCTAATGACCCCCTTAGTGACCATGCCTCACTGACTGTGTCAATAAATTTTAAAACAAATAGGTTTGAGGAAAAACTATTGTTGCCTAATATAGTGGCAGCTGGAAAGAATGCAATTAGCATAAAATGGACAGGTATAAATGAAGACATCATGTTTCATAAGGTTGTCAATGATCATAAGAAAAGCTTCTCCATATGTACTGATATTGACTCTCCCCCTGATATGATTAAGACCGCCTTTGAGAAAATCACCACAGCAATATCCATTACCTTAAGGAAAGAAAGCCCTACTAAAAGGAGACACGTAAAAGGGTGGTTCAATAAGGATTGTACACGGGCAAAACAAGAATTAAATGAGGCCTTACGCATAATACCAAGAGATAGGATTGAAATCAAAATACTTAGATTAATATATAAACAGACCATAAAAAGTAGGAAGGGTGAGGTACAAGAGGGGGCCTGGTTGAAATTGAATAAAGCTGCAAACACCAGGGATACCACTCTTTTTGGAAAGTGACTCATTCAACAATGTGGAAAGAAGTAGAAGATCTCACTAGCGAAACAGTCATTGCCCCAAGTGATTGGCTTACCCATTTCAGGGGAATTTTCAATACACCTACCAATAATATAGAACAGTTACCTCCTAATGTTGTGATCCCTCTTCAACAGATAAGGTTTGAGGAAGTAACCACAGCAATTAATATGACAAAACAAGATAAGGCACCGGGACTCGATGGGGTTCCAGCCGATGCATATAAAAAATACATACACTTTTGGGCACCAATCTTAACACAGGTCTGTAATGCAGCTGCTTGAGGTTTTGTTCCTACAACATGGACAGATAGCATAATTGTCCACATTTTTAAAAAGGGAATTCGGGGAGATGCGAGATGCTACCGCCCCATATCCCTCCTAGACTCATCTGTTAAGATCATGGGGAAAACAGTCCTTGGAAGACTGGAGAATTGGGTTAATGAAAGAAATATATTGACTGAAACCCAACATGGCTTTAGGGGGGAGATGGGGACAGTGGAGTAATGTTTAAACCTGCATCTAATCATCGATAAATATATGATGGCTAAGGAAGAAAATATTCATCTATGCATTACAGACTTAAGTTCCCCATTCGACTGCGTGAACCATGTTAAATTGTGGGAAGGGATGACTGATATGGGGCCCCTGATGAAATTGTTTCATTTTAACACAATTATATGTGAGATTGACATCTAGAGTAAGGTATGGGAGAGAAGGAGAGTGCACCCATAATTTCAAGGTCGCCAGGGGAATAAGACAGGGGCCGAATCAAGATCTAACTCTAAATATCTCTTGCAGAGAGAGCTGGATGCACTGTATGTGGCCAACCTTATTAAAGTAAGAGCTTTGTGTGCATGGCACAACTAGATCTGGGTGGAGCTGGCGGGGCAGCACTATACGGAGGTCCACGGAGTCGGGGACCAACTACGTGGAAACTCCGCTCCGCCGCCACCTCCACCCCCCCTAGGAATAATGACATTAAATATACAGTGAAGGTAAAATAAATAAACACTTACCTTAACTGTGGTGTCCCCGGGCTGCCGTCCTCTTTTTCCTCAGTTTCAGGATGATCTGCCCATGCATGCATGCCCACGCATGTGCATTTCTTGCGAGGGATGCGCATGTGTTGGCTTGTGGGCAGTTTGCGACATGCTTTAAAAAGTTAACTGTGAACCCCCCCAACACTCATCTAAAACTTCCCCCCTCACTTCCCCGCAAGTAATATAGTGCCACCCCAATAACACCCCCCTCCCCACCTCGCTCTCCCTTCCAGTCCCATTGCCATCCACAGACAGAGATAAAGCTTTCAGGTGCAGGAGGTCTGTCGCCCACCCAATCTCACCCCCACAGTGTGAGAAACCCGCTCTACGCCTCTAACAAAGGAAATTAGGGAGGTAGACACTCGAGCAGGTAAGAACAAGAAAGAAAGTAAGACCAATAGAACAAAGCCAACAGGGGGGGGGGTCCAACTTGCGTGCTTCTTAGCCCCATCGTCAATACTCGGTCAGCCATTTCTGTCCCATCTTCACAAATTGCAGTCCAGGGGGTCTCCCTGAGAAGCCCCCAACCCTTGCGGGGTCTCCTGTTCCATATCATTTATTGCTACTGCTAGGGGATGTAGTGATTTTCCTTCCGATTCTTCTCCCTCAAAGGAGGTATCCTCAGGTTCTCTCTCCCCTTCTGACTGTGCTTTTTCCACAAGGCAGCGGAACCTGGAGCCCGTCAGCCGATGTGAGTCAGGTGAGGCAGTGCTCCGCCCCCTCCGCTGTACAGATCCGGATGTGGGGCATGGGGTCACCGCCAGGTTTCGGCTTCCTTGTCTCTGCCTCAGTCTCTGCGGTTTTGGCGATCCCCACTGTTCCTCCATGCATCTCTCTATAGCAAGTGTCTTATGAACACCAGATGTGTGTCTTGTCAGAGGAGGGCGCTCCTCCAGCCACTGCAATTCCTCTTCCGGGTTTTGAAAAAAATATGCTTTCTCCTTGTATATCACTTTCAGCTTTGCAGGAAAGAGGAGCATGTACTGGATGTGGAGGTCACTCCGTTTAGCCTTAACCGCGTCAAAGGAGCGCCTCTGCCGCTGCACTTCCTAGCTGTAGTCCGGGAAAATCATTATTTGGGCATTTTCCAGGTGGATTTCCCCAAGTTTTCTACCTTCACTTAGAATCATATCTCTGTCCAAGAAATTAAGGAAGCGAGTGATGACTGGCCGAGGCCTATCTCCTACCGGTGGTTTAGCCAGCAGCGCTCGGTGCGCCCTTTCTATCATGAAACAGGCAAGAATTTGACTTTTGGGAAAGTGCGTAAAAGGCAAGTAATGCAGGAACTCCGCCATATTTGCTCCCTTGATTCCCTCCCTAAAGCCTACAAAGCGGAGGTTGTTGTGTCTTGCCCTTTTTTTCGATATCATCCACCTTCCACATGAGCTGCTTATGGGAGGATTGAAGCCATACCTTTCTTTAAGTCTTGTATAGTATCCTCGGCTTCCCCTATTCTAGTTTCTGAGGCCATCAGTCGTTCCGCTAGATTCTGGAGGTCTTGCAGTATGAGCGTCACTTCCGAGCGCACCACTCCGCTTATATTCTCCAGGGCCTCCCGGGACGTCTATTTGGCACCCAATAGTAGGGCTGTGTCCGAACGGACACCGGCAGCATCACCCTCTTGGGGGAGGGACGGCGTGGTGTAGCGGTCCATCGTTCACTGTCTAGGGAGTTTGGGGTCTTTGTCCTTCCTGTCCATGCTGCTCTGCCCATGGGCCGCACACCCATGTGGTTCACGCCGGCCGGGCACTGCCCAGGATGTCTCTGCAGCTCTCCACACTTGAAATCCCCCTTCAGGCAATCCCACCAGTCCCAATCTCTCACCGGTGGCTGCACCGCTCACTCCTCCCGGGCAGGGAGCGGAACCCACCCCGGGGAACAAACAGGGAGCTCCACACCCCTAGGCGGGCAACCTCCGTGGGAATATCTTGATATCACCACAGCTATGTCGTGGAGGTCTTGACCAGCCCTCTGCACCACGCGGAGCCCCCACTGAACAGAATATCTGATGTTGGAGGCGGAGTCAGTGCCCCCCCAGTTATGTTTGTCCTCCTCAAGTGTCCCACATTGCTCTTGCCGTTGCGCCCCTGTCCCGAGGGAGGTGGAATATGGGCCCCCGAGCCAAACAGTGCCCTCCGCTGTCACCTGGGACCAGTCAAAGGCCTCCTCTCGTCAGAAGCACTCAGCTCTCAGGGACATGAAAGCGGGGGGGCCAGAAGCGGGCCGCTCAAGGTCACAGTTCAGGCCCTGAATGCAGCTGACCCCCCCGTTCCATCTCACCGTTGTTGCGGAACGCACGCACTCTCGCCGCAGCTCCAGGGGACCCTCCAGTATAGGACGAGAAATACCGAAAGTCAGAAAGTTAGGCTTTCGTCACAGTTTATCTTAGTGAATCGGGCCCATTGTGTTATAATGGAAATCCATGGCATTTTAATATTCTTGCTAATATAATTCTAATTAATTTTGCCTAGAATGGTTTGTCAAATCATTCGGGCAATTCATATGTTGTGCAGTCTTACATTTTACAAACTTGAGCTCTTCGCTTGCAATTAGTTACAAAAAAACTGTGAAAACAAGCATTTACAAGCACTTACATGAAACAGGACAAGACTCTTATATGTAGTATTGTCACAATGGGTGAATATGCAATAGATTAGTAAAAAAAACCTGCATGAACTCAATTTCCATACTATTCATTTTCAGTGGTGGTCAATGCTGAAAAACATTTACATACAACAAGGCATTTCATCAGTGATCAACAGAAAAAAAATTACTTTGTCCAAAATAACTCAGTGGCTCATTGCAATTTATCCTCTAGAAAAAGGAGAATAGCGTGGACCACATTCCTAAGTGAGCTAGATAGTCTGCCACTATCCGCTTCTGGACAGAGTTGGTAATCGCATATGCCAAAAAGTAATTTAGGGATCACCGGCCCTTCCTGACCCCACACAAGTTACGCCCAGTTTTTGTGTCCAAATTTTCCTTAAAGTCCGAATTACACCCTGTCTCAAACCCAGGGGCCAAGCGTCTGCTCTGCTCATGACTAGAGGTCCAAGCTTCCAACACCCCTCACTCCTTGCAGATACTAATGGTGCTCAGAAACCAGTTAGCACTAAGAAACCCTCCTTAACTGAAAAACAATGAGACTGAGGTGCCTATTCCTCCCATACAGGATAGCTGCATCACAAAAATAGCATCCTGGGAGCTATAAAGGGCTTGACAATAAATATTCACCTTTTCTAGCATGCTATTGAAAAAAGGTGACTTTTGTGGGATCACCTCCAATGCCGCCTTTCGATTGAAGCAGCTAGGACATATGAAATAGGTAATATGCCAGTCCCTGTCAGTGGCAGGGAACTCAGGTTATCTTTTTATGCTTCTCGCTAGTTTGCCATATGCCAAGTGCATTAAATGAAAAATGTTCATGTTCTGATGTGGTCTTTTACACTCGGTGATGACTGCTTCAGGACGGACCTCCGGCCTGTGGATTCAGCAAAACGTCCAATCAATTACAGTGTCTGCCCACCATGGGCAACAGTATTCTGCCTGGGCAGGGTCACCCTTCCTTTGGCTTCAGTCGGGTACAAAATCCCAATCCTTCTGTCCTGATGACAAGAGGAGTTTGGCAAAATGGGTAGGTTTTGTTTAAACACGGCTGGGAGAACAGTTACAGGCAGGAGGTCTGAGGACAGTCTCAGTTTACCTTGGGTTTGGGTTAGTCTTTTATACATTTTTATATCTAGCCATAAACGTATTCTGTGCATCATATATTGTGAGGAATGTTGGTTGCTGCCTTAGAGTCATAAATTAATGGTCAAATGGTTACTACATGCTAGACCTTGCATGAACACAGTGGTGCCAGTGGTGAATGTGCCCAGATGTCCGGTGAGGGGAGCGCATGATCACTACGTTTGTCCTAATTGGTCATGTGTTCCTAACTCATGTGGCATCTGACTTTATGGTGTTTTTTAAAGCAGGCGTGCCCCCTCAGGCTTTCTATGTTTTATTGGGGGCAATCTCCTTTGACCATTGTGATGTCGCTGGACCTATCTGTGGGATCGATCAAGAATGTCCTGCTCGTGTATTCACCTACCAGCCATGCACCCTTCCACCAGTGACCCATCAATCGGAGATGTCGGGCCTAGGTCACAGGGCCTGCCTGACCACATACTTGGATGTTGAGGTAGATGTGGAGTGATTTTTTTAAACGGATGATAGTTAATTTTTATCGATAAATGCATTGATATCCAAAATAACAATTTAACTAAAATGTTCTCTCTTTTAGTAGTATGCCTTCTAAGGTTGTGTGGGGGATCTGCCATTATTATATGCGGAAGGCAGCCTAACATTTGCAACAGCATTGTAAGTCAAAGCCAGTTGGATTGAAGGATGTCTTCTTCCGATGGTGTGGAGTTGGGATCCTCTGGATTGCTCAGCTTCCCTAGCGAGTGGAGGAAACAAAGGGTCACCAGGGACTGGATTTCCTAGACCTGATCATTGTCCGTGTCAGTGGTAATTACTTGTGTCTGGAGCAGTCTGAGAGGCTCTTTTGTGCAAGTTCGCCTGGTTGGGTAAGTCCTTCCCTGAGGCAATCATAGCTTGGTCACACATGATCCTGCATCACAAGTGGGGCCCAAACGTTAAATCTAGGCCTCTGAATGTAATAGTCAGGCATCTCAATGCTGAAATTTCCAAGCTGTGCCCTGGGCCGGGGGGGCTGTGGAACATACCACACAAGTTGTACATAGGTGGCTCAATGTTCCACAGAGATGGAGCCCTCGGATCTGGTTTGGGTACAGACTGGTTTATTGACAGCATTTGGGCCTTTACTCAGAACTTGTTATTTGTGGAGGGCAGACGGAAGGACCAGTTGGCCCTGGTTGCCCTCATGGTGGAAAAGGTGAATCTCAAGATCGCTTTACAACTGCGGTGAGAATCCTCCAACTGATTTCATAGGTAGCAATGACGAGGGACAGCAATCTGAATCCCGAAGAATATTCACACAGGCATGGGGCAAGGGCGCACGGTTATACAGTGTAGGACATGGGATGCCAGCCCCTGGTCACACTTTAGGAGGTCTGCAGACAGACTGGTGTTGGAGGGGCAGCCCCCTGGCATTGTGGATAAGGCTGCCTTGCGTGAGAACCATCCATCAGGGAGTCCTGTGTGGTTCTCCTTGGTAAATACTGTGTTTTTCTGACTCTACTGCCAATTTATCATAGATATGTGCTGTGTTTAGTTTGAAATATAGAACATTTTAAGATGTCATGTTTTGAGAGGTTTTTTTCCTGTAATAAACATGACCCTCTTCCCAAAGGAGATTGTTGTTCTGTCATTGACTCGTTGGGTTAAGAAGGGGTTTGCTGGAATGAAGGCAATCTATGTGTTTGTGAATAGTGGGTATTTGTGTGCATCTGAATTTGGGGGTACATATACTATAATATGAAACCAAAGCATATGACACTTTTAAAGTTTTAGAACAAAAAAGCAACAAGAAAAGGGTAAAGTGACAATTAGAAGTCACTAATCGTGATTGACTCCGACCTGGGTGAGGTTTCAAACTGGCTATGATGGAGGTGAGGTTGGATACACAAATTGAGTCATCCCTGTCAGAGATTCTACTATTTGACTAAAGGCTTGATTTAGAGTTCGGCAGACGGGAAACTCTACAGATGGATATCCCGTCCACTTTTTTACAAGTGCAATATATCTTATAGCAAATGTAATAAGGGCAACTTTATATCTGTCACATTTGTGATGGAGTAATCTAGCCGCTGAACTCTAAATCAGACCCTCAGCTAAGCATGGGCGAATTTTGCGAATCTCGCGTTCGCGAATTTTGCGGATTTGCGAACTCGCAATCCGCAAAATCCGCGAATTCTCGTGAATTTGCGGATTTTTTTTTGTGTGTGTTTGCGCGGGTTTCTGCCAGTTCGCGAGGGTTTTGTACAATGTCGCAAATTGCGAACTTACCTGTCGGGTCGCAAGTTTCGCGAACTTGTTGTTTCTACGTGTCCAGCCTGTTTGGGACACTCTTCTTCATCACTGCCACTCTCTGTCACCACTGCCACTCTCTGACTACTCATGCCACCCTCTGGCCCACCCATGCCACCCTCTGTTTCATCACAGCACCCTCTGGTTGTCCAGTCAGTGTACATTATTGTGGCAACGCAAGCACACCTTCCCTGCCTCAAGTGACATGAATTAATTTGGGGCTGATTAATGTGTCACAGAATATTTTTTTAGCTGGCACCTGCTTCCTTAGTGCTTCCTGATCAGTGATCTTTTGCACTTGCTAAGTGCTTTCATTGTTGCAAAATTAGTTACAACACCTGCCCTGCCCCAACTGACAATAATGAATTAGGGGCTGATTAATGGATTTGAACTTCCAGCCTGGCTCCTGCTTGTCTCCCTTAGCTGTAATTCAGGACCTTTGTGGCATATGTGTAACTATTCTGAGGTTCAGAGCAGGGTCACATAATAGTTGCAACTGGCAACTGAACTCTGGAGGGGCCCCTCAGGAAGCACTACAGGAAATGGCTACTAATGATGAGCCTGAACTTTTGAACCTGGTAAGTAGTTTCAGTTTTGCTAAGATCGTATTTCTGCAATTTTGCACTTATTCGCGGGGCGCGAAGTTGTACTGGGAAGCCGCGAACTCACGTGAACAGTGCGAGCAGTGCGAGCAAAATCCGCTGCTCGCGGATTTACGGATTTTGCGGGAGATTCGCGAATCTCGCGGATTGCGAATTTACCGAAAATCCGCAAAATCCGCGAGCGAAACGGATTTTCCGCCCATGCTTACCCTCAGCCTTTCTTATGAAAGACAAAATCCTCTAGCAGGACATAGTAGAAGGCTGTATCCATAGAAATCCTCCCACAGTTGGGCACCCAATGGCTTAGGTCCTGGTGAATCTGTGGGTTTTAGAAGGAAATCTGTCCACTAGAAAATGTATATTTCTTGCCCGCCAAATTTCTCTAGTCCGTTGCCAACATTTTCTACGTTTGCCAGATCAAGATTTCTACCTTTACGACTAGTCTTTGTTGGAGCTCAAAATCCTCCAATTAGGCAAGCCTGTAAGTGGTATCCAATGAAGATCTCTCAAAATCAGATATCTTTCCAGTGAGTTCTGCTGCAGCCCCAGAGGGTCCTAGAAGTACCAATGTTTCAGATTTTTTAAGCAGTTCCCCCTTGTCTCTTCTATGGCTCCCAAGACCTCAGGAAAATCACTTTTAGGTCAGACGTTACTCTATGAAAGGCCACCAGTCCACGTCCTGTTGCTACTAGTCAGTTGGTCACACAAGGAAAAAGATATCTTACAGATTTCTGTGTTCTTGTGGCCACACAGAAGATCACCCAATTGACTCTTGTAGTCCACTTCTCAGTTCCAGGTACAAGTAGGAGTAGGTCATGCTCCTCAGATCTTCTTAGAGGTCTCAGATAGCAGGTTGAATCCTCCTATGTTGTTCCACAGGTCCAGAAAGTGTTTTGATCAACTGGAATGAGAAACCACTTTTGTAGAATTCACTAGCCAGTGGGAGGAATCATAGGCACTGTCCAACCAATGGGCACCATGTGCCCACGGGAAACCTCTCCCTTTTTTATAGCACATCCAGCTTGACTTACTGTAAACTATCCTACAATGCTCTCTTGCTAGGGAACTCCAACATGGCAGAACTACTCCTCCCCTGTAGGAGGCTAGTGGTCCATCCAAGGGTATGTCTAGGGATTTGAGTAGCCCCCTCCTTCTCAATCACATCAAACCTTCTGGGAGAAATCCCCCTCCTACTGGGAGGAATCCCCTTCCTATTGGGAGAGCATCAGGCTGGCTACACTATGCCCTAGGATCGAAAGTACTCTATTCCTCTGATCTCGCTTTACACTTAACTATGAATGGGTAGGCTTCATCCTGATCCCTTTCACATCTATTAGGTTCATGAATCCTTCCCAACAGCCTTTTCTGAGAGAGGACGAGTCACATATATCACACGTATATCATATCTTGCCAAAATACTAAAGACATTTTTTCTGCTCTAGGAGCAATTTTTACACCTCACTAAAGGGAAAGCACTGCCAGGGGCCAGATGCTGGCAGGCTAATTCTTGTTAGTCACGGTCGCTCCCCCCACGCTCCCTGATCCCAGCTCCTGTTCACGATCTGGCTTGCTGGTGGTACCGTATCGAGACTGCAGATCTGTAACTGCTTTTATTTATTCAATTTACCTCGTGCTGTTATTTATTTATTTAATTTACCTCGCGCTGTTATTTATTTATTTAATTAGACTTGCGCTGTTATTTAATTATTTAAGTTGACTCGCGCTGTGATTTATTTATTTAATTTGACTCGCGCTGTATTTATTTATTTAATTTGCATCACGCTGGGAACTGGTTTGTGCCCCCGGTGCCGTGGTGCATCTGCTGCCCCTGCCTTACTCTCCCTTTGACCCTCCATCTTGTTTGTGTGTTCCCTGGCCCGCCCCTCCTCCCTGCTACCGCCTCCCAGCTGCTGCCCCTCCCACCCACGAATAGAGTGCTCCCTACCTCCTCTGACGCGCTGTGATCACCTGGACCTGATCCAGCACGGTCGCTCCCCCCACGCTCCCTGATCCCAGCTCCTGTTCACGATCTGGCTTGCTGGTGGTACCGTATCGAGACTGCAGATCTGTAACTGCTTTTATTTATTTAATTTACCTCGCGCTGTTATTTATTTATTTAATTTACCTCGCGCTGTGATTTCTTTATTTAATTTGACTCGCGCTGTATTTATTTATTTAATTTGCATCACGCTGGGAACTGGTTTGTGCCCCCGGTGCCGTGGTGCATCTGCTGCCCCTGCCTTACTCTCCCTTTGACCCTCCATCTTGTTTGTGTGTTCCCTGGCCCGCCCCTCCTCCCTGCTACCGCCTCCCAGCTGCTGCCCCTCCCACGCTCCGCCCCCTCCTCTCTCCATTTATGACAGATGTCCGCACGCGCAGCATCCACGCGCTACGGCCACGCCGAAGGTGCGCCAAAGGTAAGCCCATCTACGCCCGTCCGCGCCTGGACCGCGGCCAGCGCCAGTCCCCCTAGCCCCCTTCCCACCCACCCACCCCACATTACTTACGATGCCACCACCCTCCTAGCCCTTAACCCCGGCCGACTCTCCAACTGCGCCCAAGCCGCCCCTGGCCAAACTCATGGACCCTTCTCTTGCAATTCCTGCAAGTTCGACTGCACCAAGACCAACTCCTCATCCACGAACACCAAACATAGCTCCGACACCAACCACCTTAAATGCATCCTGCTCAACACCCGATCGGTCCACAGGCACGCCATCGACCTCTGGAATCTACTAGACACCATTTCTCCCGACTTCGCCTTCCTAACAGAAACATGGATGAACGCCTCATCAGCCCCAGACATCACCATCGCCATCCCGGAAGGATTCAAGATCATCCGTAAGGACCGCATCGACCAAACAGGAGGAGGCATCGCCATCGCCCATAAGAACTCCATCCGCATCTCAACCAGCTCAGACGTCAACCTTACCAGCGCCGAACACCTTCACTTCCAGATCCACACCGACCCCAAGACCACACCCAGAGGCACACTCCTCTACCGACCTCCAGGACCCCGCGCACAATTTAGCGACGCTATCACGGACTTTATCACCCCACACGCCCTCCCCTCCGAGGAATACATTCTGCTGGGAGACCTCAACTTTCACCTGGAAAAGAGCAATAACAGCAACGCCACCTCCCTCTTGGACAATCTCGCCAACCTCGGACTCAAACAACTTGTCTCTACGCCCACCCACACCGCAGGTCACACACTCGACCCTATCTTCACCTCCAGCAAACATGTTTCCTTCAGTCACACCACTATCCACTGGACGGACCACAGCTGCGTACACTTTTTCTACAACAAGACCACAACTCACAACCATCCTCAACCTACTCTGCGAAGAAATTGGAACAAAATCACTATCGACCAGATCTCCTCATCCCTTCTTCAAAACCCCCCTGCCCACTCCTCAAACCCCGACCAAGCAGCCATTAACCTCACCCAATGGCTATCCAGCAGCGCCGACATCCTAGCACCACTGAAAAAACGTCAAATCAAACTAGGCAGCAAAAACGCCTCCTGGTTCAACGATGACCTTAGGAAATCGAAGAAACTCTGTCGCTCCCTCGAGAAGGCCTGGAAAAAAGACCCAAACACCAGCACTAGGGACGCCTTCAAAAACGCCACCTGCATACACCACCAATTAATCCGATCTGCCAAGAAAACCGCATTCAAAGACCGACTAGACAACAACGCCCACAACAGCAAGGAATTATTCAACATCGTCAAAGAATTTACCAACCCCTCAGCCAACTCCAACGACATCACCCCCTCTCAAGCCCTCTGCGACTCCCTAGCTTCGTTCTTCCACAACAAAATTGCAGACATCCACAACAGCTTCGACAACCGACCCGGAGACCAACCCACCCAACCTTCTGCAGGACCCCCACCCCCCTTGAACATCCTCAATGACTGGAACCCAATCTCCACTGAGGACACCATCCACCTGATGAACTCTATCCACTCAGGATCCCCCACAGACCCATGCCCTCACCACATCTTCAACAAAGCAGACTTCATCATAGCACCACACCTCCGAGACGTCATCAACTGCTCCCTCAACTCCGCCTCCTTCCCGGACAGCTGGAAACACGCCGAACTCAGCGCCTTTCTGAAAAAACCCACAGCTGACCCCACCGAACTCAAAAACTACCGCCCCATCTCGCTCCTTCCATTCCCGGGCAAAGTCATCGAGAAAGCCGTCAACAGCCAGCTCGCCGCCTTCCTCGAAACCAACAAATCCCTCGACTCCTCACAGTCCGGCTTCCGAGCCAAACACAGCACCGAAACCGCCCTCATCGCTGCAACAGACGACATTCGAACTCTACTGGACAATGGAGACACAGTCGCCCTCATCCTCCTCGACCTCTCCGCGGCCTTCGACACAGTCTGCCATAGCACCCTTCTACAGCGCCTCAGTAACATCGGAATCCAAGGAAAAGCACTGGAATGGATCACCTCGTTCCTCACCGGAAGAACCCAGAGAGTCCGCCTCCCACCATTCAAGTCAGAGGCCACCGAAGTCATCTGCGTCCTCACTCAGTCCCACCCTCTTCAACGTATGCATGAGCCCCCTCGCGGCCATCGCTCGCCAACACAACCTCAACATCATCTCCTACGCGGATGACACTCAACTGATCCTATCACTCACCAAAGACCCTAACACCGCCAAAACCAACCTACATGAAGGAATGAAAGAAGTAGCTGAGTGGATGAAGCACAGCCGTCTGAAACTGAACTCAGACAAAACAGAAGTCCTTATCTTAGGTACCTCCCCCTCCGCATGGGACGACTCTTGGTGGCCAGAGGCCCTTGGAAAAGCACCCATCCCGACGGACCACGCACGGAACCTGGGCGTCATCCTGGACTCCTCACTCTCTATGGACAGACAAGTCAACGCTGTTTCATCATCTTGCTTCAACATTCTTCGCATGCTCAAAAAAACATTTCGCTGGATCCCCACCGACACCAGAAATACGGTCACCCATGCTCTGGTTACCAGCCGCCTGGACTATGGAAACACCCTATACGCCGGTATCACCGCAAAACTCCAGAAAAAACTCCAACGCATCCAGAACGCATCAGCTAGAATCATACTAGACATCCCGCGTAAAGACCACATCTCTAACCACCTGAAAAACCTCCACTGGCTCCCCGTCAATAAGAGGATTACTTTCCGCCTCCTAACCCACGCACACAAAGCACTCTACGAACTTGGACCCGAATGCCTCAACACACGACTTTCCTTCTACACCCCCTCCCGCCAGCTACGATCCTCCAACAAAGCCTTTGCCACCGTACCTCGCATCAATAAAACCACCATGGGAGGTAGATCCTTCTCCTACCTCGCAGCTAAAACCTGGAACTCACTCCCCACTCACCTTCGTCTCACTAAGAACCACCTAGCATTCAGAAAGCAACTTAAAACTTGGATATTCGACAAGTAACTCCCCACCCTTCTTCAAGTGCCTTGAGACCCTCCGGGTATGTAGCGCGCTATATAAATTCTTTGACTTGACTTGACTTGACTTGAGTTTCAGGCAGAAAATGTTTAAATTTTTAAGAGTTATTTTTTTCTGTAGATGAATCAATAATGCAACTATACCACTGAACGGGATTTTAATGAATATTAAAAACAGTAGTTGAATCATTTAATAGCTTGATGAAGCCAAAGTTATTAAAAATATTATTTTTCTCATAGGTGAGCGACTGCTCTTTATAGTGAATATAGCTTTGGGGATAGTCACTGTAGGAACACACTTACATAAAATTCTTACTTTTTCCACTTTCAAATACTAGGCACCCCATCTAGTTGCATACAAGGCCGACTAAGGGGTGACATATTTAATATTGAAAAGTAGGGTTCATTCCTGTCAAAAAGGTTTCTTTTTTTTTGTTTTGCCGCAGGTGTAAAAGCTGCAGTAGGCCAGAAGACATGTTTTTCCTTATCAGCCTATCTGGTGGCACAATAGTTGATGTAGTCAACTGGTAACATTTACCATTCCATGCAATTTTGTATTTTCCTTCACTGTATACTATGGTCTTAATGGATAAATAAATAAGCCATATGGGTATTAGCTTGCCATGTTTTAGGTATACGGACACTAGACAGTACCGCCCTAGTGTGAAGAGGTTAAAACCTAGCAATAAATATAGCAAAGAAATAGGGGTTATCACACAAAAAACAGGGATTATCTATCACAGACTGAGAGGTTGCTGGTCCTGGTATGCCAATGTTGCACAATGTATACAATAGTGTTTGATACTGAGATGGGAGAAATGGAGGGAGTTTTGCAAACTATGGTTGGAGAAGTGGCATGCTGCCTTGCTAGTGGTCATGAGTGCTCCTCCCTCTGAGATTAACACTGGATTGTGATTCAGAGATCATGAGCCTTTGCAGACTGTGGAACCGGCTGGATGTACTTGTGCCCCTCCATGCTATCCACACCCTGACCACCTATTAGACCTGTCAGCCTTCAGGCAATTTTCC
The DNA here is from genome assembly GCF_964263255.1 of Lissotriton vulgaris. Taxonomy (NCBI): domain Eukaryota; kingdom Metazoa; phylum Chordata; class Amphibia; order Caudata; family Salamandridae; genus Lissotriton; species Lissotriton vulgaris. Next base: position 5,942,777 of record NC_141686.1, read on the forward strand.
ACCAACTTTTTGTCATCCTCCTCCATTTTTTCTGACTTCATTTTTGCTGGCCTTAGGACTTAGAGCACTTTATCACTGCTAACCAATGCTAAAGTGCATGTGCTCTCTCCTCTAAACATAATAATATTGGCTCATACCCAATTGACATTTTTAATTTACTTAGAAGACCCTTGTACCACACACTACATGTGCTCAGGGTCTGAAAATTAAATGCTACTAGTGGGCCTGTCGCACTGCTTGTGCCAACAACTTAAGTAGCTCCTTAAACATGCCTCAGGCCTGCCATTGCAGAGCCTGTGTGTACAGTTTAAACTGCAATTTTTACCTGGCACAAATAACCTGTTGCCTGGCCCAAATCTTTCTTTTTAAAATATACAAGTTACTCCAAGGTCAGGCCCTGGACAGCCCAGAGGGCAGGGTGCAATGTATTTTAAAAGCAATACATGTACTTTTAAGTTTTAGATGCCATAGTAGTGAAACACTATAACAGTTGTTTTTCAATATGGCAAGGCCTTTATCTCCCATAGGATAGCATTGGGATTAACTTCTAACATTTTATAGGTGTAATTTCCAAATGGGAAGATATATTCCAATCAAGTTTAGGGCCTCTGGAATACTAATTTGAAAAAATCCAAACGTATGGTGAAATTGAGTTTTAAATTAGAATTCTGAAAATTCCACTATTAGAAAGTTTTCATTTTCTTGTTTTAGCTATTTTGTGCCTGCAGCCTCTCTCTGGTCATATGACTGCGTGTAGCTGGCAATTGAGCTTTGTGTATTCCTCTTAGATAGCCACACACAATTGTAGCATAGGTGAGACTCAGTGCACAATTACTGGCAGGATGGGAGCCCAGCCTCACTTACACCTGAATGAGCTGTGCCCTGTCTCCGCACAAATCAATCAATCAATCAGGGATTTGTGAAGAGCACTACTCACCCATGAGGGTCTCAAGGCGCTGGGGGGTAGGGGGTTCGAGCAGCTCCATCTCATCAGGAGGCTGTTCCTGAATGCTTGCAGTGTGGAGGTTAATCTGATGCTGAGTGGGAGTTTGTTCCAGGTCTTGGCTGCAATGTAGGTGAAGGATCCCCCCACCCTCGCTCTGCGTATGCTAGAGATTTCAGCCCGGGCAAGTTTGGAGAAGCGGAGGCTTCTCTTTGGTGCGTAGAAGGAGGTATTGGGGTATTGAGGGCCGATGTTGTGGAAGGATTTGTAGGCGTGGGTGAGGAGCTTAAAGGCCACTGTTTTTTTGATGGCGAGCCAGTGGAGTTCTTATAGGTGCTGGGTGATGTGGTGTTGTCGTGGGATGCCAAGGACCAGTCTAGCTACGGCATTCTGGATTGTCAGGAGTTTTAAGAGTAGGGATTTGTTTAATTCGGCGTAGAGTGTGCTGGTTATGAGTGCGTGTGTGATGATCTTTCAGGATTCGGGGGATCCATTTCAAGGTCTTGCGGAGTATGCAGAGGGTGTTGAAGCATGCAGAAGATACAGCGTTGATCTGTTGGTTAATGGTGAGGGAGGAGTCGAGTATGATGCCGAGGTTGCAAGCGTGGTCTGTGGGTATGGAAGGGTTGCCGAGGGCGGTGGGCCACCAGGTGATGTCCCATGCAGAGGGGGTGGATCTGAGGACGAGGACTTCAAATTTGAGCTATAGGGGGCTGTTGTTTATCCAGGAGGAGACGTCTTTCATACCTTCCTGGATACTGTGTCTGGTGCTGTCGGGTTCGTTGGTGAGGGAGAGGATGAGCTGGGTGTCGTCGGCATAAGATACAATGCTGAGTCCATGATTTCTGATGATGGTGGCGAGAGGGGCCTTGTAGATGTTAAATAGCGTGGGGCTGAGTGAGGAGCCTTGGGGCTGATCTCTGTGGGTTTGGAGAGGAAAGGCAGAAGATTCTTTAAGTTTTGCAGGTGAGAAAGGAGCAGATTCAGTCGAGGGCAGTTCCCCAGATGCCAGCGTTGTGGAGTCTAGTGTGCGATGGGAGACGGTGTTGAAGGTTGCTGAGAGGTCTAGTAGGATGAGGACAGCTGTGTGGCCCTGGTCGAAGAGAGTGCAGATGTCATCCGTGGCAACTAGCAGGGTGGTCTCTGTGCTGTTGTTGCTGTAGAATTCAGATTGGGAAGAGTGGAGGATCGAGTTGGCTTCTATGACGTTTGTGAACTACTTGTTGACAATCTTCTCAGTGACTTTGGCTGCAAAGGGAAGGAGAGAGATGGGTTTTTAGTTCTTGAGCTCCGTCGGGTCTGCGGTGGGCTTCTTGAGGAGGGGCTTGACTTCTGCGTGTTTCCAGTCATCTGGGAATGTGCCTGTTTCGAGGGAGCAGCTGATGGAGCGTTGTAGTTCGAGTGCTATGGTCGAGGCAGCTCTGTAGAGGATATGGGGCATATAGGGGTCTAGGGGACTCCTGAGTGTATACTTCTCTTTGTCTTGACAGTGTCTTCTGTGGTGGCAGGGGTCCAAGCGGTGATGATAGGCTGGCTTGCAATGTCGGTTGAAGGAGGAGGATAGGTGCCTAGAGTTTGCTAGTCGAAGATGGCGTAGAGAGTCCTGATCTTGAGATGAAAGCTTGTTGAAGAGGTCCTAGGAAGGAGGGATGTTGTAGGATTCTCTGGGAGGTTTGGTGAATTCTTGTATGAGACTGAAGAGCTTCTTAGAGTTGCCGGAGTTGGTGAGGAATCTATTCTGGATGAAATTCTTCTTCATGATTCTTATGTGTAGGTGGTGTTCTGTTATAGCAATATTCCACTTAAAGTACCCCACAAGCTTGCAAACTCCGTTCACTAGCGCCTACAATTAAATTAGGTAAGTTAAGTAGGGGAAGGTGGTCATGAAGCTATTTAGTTGTTACCCACTAGATGGTGCGGAAGGAAATCATTCATTTTGTTTATATTACCCTGACACACTCGTGTAGTGTCATGCTTTATCATCGGGTCACCATGACTCCTAAAAGTCAGGGTGGGCTTGACCGTATTCCAGGGAGCTCTTAAAAATATATGACCGAGGGGGCGTGGGCAGGCACCGTAGGAAATGGCCGCCTGATTCCCAAGCTCCGCCGGGACCGCTGGTGTCCCCTGACAAATCCGTCCATTCTCCTCGCTGGGAGGCTCATCCTTCGAGTCCCCAGCTCCCTCAGACCTGGTGCTCAATCGGAGCGCCTTTGCGGCATCCGGGGACCCCCGGGGAGCGCTGTGCCGGGATCGCGGCGATCGGCGGCTGTAGGGCACCTCGCGGCTGGTACCACGGAGCCGCCAACAGCACTACGCCAGACCCCGGCTTCCGGCCTGTGAGTCGCCGCGGCCTGCTTAGCGCCAGGAGGAGGGGGCGTGGCCGCGCCTGTGGCGCTACGAGACTGCGGCCTTGACCAACCTGAGGAGCAACGTGCGGAGCCTGTAGATCGGCCTGGTGAGCACTGCCAGGTGGCCCACAGAAGAAGAGAAGCGACACCGGGGACCCGCGAAGCTCTCTGCGGGGACCGCGACCCTCATCGGCAGTCCGCCATTTGGTGACTGGAACCCAGAGTGGATCCCCGCATCACGCGTGGCCCCGGCGTCCGCCCTGCTGCCGGCTCGGAGCAGTGTTGAGTGAGACGGGTGACAGCTGCTCTGGTGCTGCCGAACGGAGCCACTGCGGGGGCCTGCAGCTCCAGGGGGCATCCGTGCAAACCACACAGGTACGGGGGAGTGGCGTCCCGATCTGTCCTGGGGGGTGGCCAATCCCGGACTTGCCGCCACCTGAGCGGGGGTGAGAGAGAGAGTGCACAGCGGTGGCCCATGGGAGGACTGGACGTCGTGACCTCCTGAAAGTGACGCTGGGAAAGAGGCAGAAGGCTTGCAGTGGCCCATAGCTGGGTGAGCTGTCGCGGCCGCAATACTTTGAAGTGGGGCACTAGCCAGGTGGAGGACACACGCCCACTGCTGCGGCGGCGGACTGAGCCCTGGGGTGCCTGCTGACGGCGCGGGCGGTGGACCGTGATTGCGGGCCCCAGGGACGCTGAAGACCTCGGCCAATAAACTGTGGGGTGCTCCACGGATAGGGGCCCTGCCTTGCGCTGTTTCCGGGGAAAGCAGGTGGTGCGGACGGGTGCACTCCGCCTAGGGGGAAGAGACTGGAGCTGGCGCTGACCCGTGGACACCCTAGACGTCGGGCGGACGGAGAAATAGCCGGTCCCAGGGGCACCAGATCAACCATGCGGCCCAAAGGGGGACTGGTAACCCAGACGAACAAGATGGACAATTATGCGACAGCTAAAACACCAACGCAGCCCGGAGGGGCGTCGAAGGAAGGCACAAGCCAGGCGGAGCCCTCCCTGACGTCCATAATGGCGCAATCCAGACACTCGGCACCAGCCTTGAGACAAAGATGGACAAGATCACGATTGAGGTGAACCTACTCCGGGCCGACTTGGGGAAAACAACTGACCGCTCCAAAACCAATGAAATGGACATTAAGGCCCTCCAGGAGTCGGAGAAGCGGCTTGAGGGCAGGGTCAACGAGCTGGTACACCAACATCGACAGATGGCCCTACGGCTTGATGACCAGGAAGGTAGGGCTCGGAGGAGCAATATACGCGTGGTAGGTGTGGTGGAAGGACTTGAAGGAGATAGTGTGGAGCTCTTTCTGGAAGATTTGATACTTCGCCACCTAAAACCCAAGAGACTGTCGAAGCTCTTCACTGTCGAGCGGGCTCACAGGGCCCCGATCCAATAACGCAAACCAGGGGCCTTACCACGAACAATTATTGCTAAAATCCTTAACTATCGAGACTGGGACGCAATCCTTCAGGCGGCCAGACAACATGGTGATTTACAGTACGAGGGGGCCACGGTTCGCTTCTTCCTGGATTTCACGCTCCAGGTTCAGCAGGACAGGCGCTCCTTCCAAGGGATCAAGGCGGCGCTACGAGAACGCGGCATTAGATACATGATGTTTTTTCCCGCTAAACTGAAGATCGTGAACAGCGGCAGATCCCACTTCTTCACCTCGCCTGCGGCGGCCCAGGACTGGCTTGATACGGCGCAGATTGAGGGCCCCCCTCTAAGGGACGGCGGACAATGGCGAGACACAGGACACCCATCCCCGGGGTCGGCGGCGGATGGAGCGGGCGATGCTGAGCAGAGCCAACGGTCCTGGCGTTCGAGATCGAACAGTCCCCGCTGGGACTCACCCAGGTACAACACAGCGAGATAAGGACATGAACACTTGACTAGAAGCCATCAAACAGTAATGTATAAAGTGTGTTTGCTGTAAGACTTGGTTGCTCCGAGGGGTCAGCATGTCTGCTAACCCGGGGTCTAAGAGCCGGGTTCACTGTTTACCTGATGCACTCCCGGCCTGAGGGACCGATTGAACTGGGACACCACGGGAGGGCGGCCGGGACGGGGCTGGCCCGCATTTTTCCCAAGTAAAGTTTCCTCGGTGGCCTTTCACCGGGGTAAGGTTGGGCGACAGGCGCTCTGCTAATTGGGGTGGTGGGTAGTTTGGAACCCACGGAGCAGGGAGCAGGGAGGGGGGTTTGTTTTTTGCAGAGGAGGGTGGGATGTTGGGGACAGGTTGGGTGGGGGAGAGGATGGAGTCGCTTGTTGACAGAACCTTAAATGATTGCATTGATCACGCATGCGGGGTGGGATCCGGGGAGGGGTGGGGAGGTTGGGGTTTGTTATGGTCATACAAAGTATGTGTTCACGTAGTCTATGACAGTTCCGGGGTGCTGAGTTATGACATCTTGCAGAGTACTGGATATGGCTAAGAGATGGGAAAAAAGTCTGAAAATCATGAGCTGGAATGTGAATGGATTGGGGGACAGACTTAAACGCACTATAGTCTTACAGTTCATTAAGAGGCACCGGCCGGACGTGGTAATGCTACAGGAAACTCATCTGATGGGTAATACATGCCAGGCCCTCAACAGATGGGGCTACACTCTGGCAGCACACTCCGGCTTCACCTCAGGCTCACGTGGGGTGGGAATCCTTCTACGCCGCTCTCTGCCCCTACATATAGACCGGACCGAATCCGACCCGCAGGGCCGCTTCGCGGCGGTCTCAGGAAGATGGGGGGGATACACATTGAACCTTCTGTCGGCCTATGTCCCACCTGGACTGCAGGCTCGCGCCTACTCAGACCTGGGCAAGTTGCTACTCTCCCTTCCCGATGGTCAGCTGGTTTTAGGCGGAGATTTTAATTCAGTGGTCTCAGGGACCCTGGACAGGCGACCCCCTAGAGACCTGCCCCAAGGACAAAAATGGCTAGCCGACTTTCTTGAGGCCTTCAGACTCACGGACGTCTGGCGCCTTCTTCATCCTACAGATAGCCAGTACACCTTCTTCTCTGGGCCACATCACTCCTTCTCACGCCTCGACTACATCCTCACCCTGATGCAGCAAAACACTACAGTGCAAGATGCTGCACTCTTAACTCGGGGAATTTCGGACCACTCTCCGGTCACTACCCACATCACATTCGGAACCAAGCGAGAGGGTTGTGTAGCGCCAATAAACCCCTGGCACTTGAAAAGCGAAGACACACGGAAAAAACTCCACACCTCCATTTCCCAGTATTTTGAGCGCAATGTAGGATCAGTGAACTCCCCTGTCACTGTATGGGAGGCGTTTAAAACTGTGATCAGGGGGGAGGCGCTATCTGCCATCGCGCGTAAGCGACGAGAGAAGAGCTACCAGGTCGCTACAGTCGAGGCGGATCTTGCAGACCTTGAGGCGGAGGCACTCGAAAACGGAGCCAGTACGGTTCGCCATAAGTTGCAGATCAAGTTGGCAGAATACAGAGCACTGGTCTCTCAAGAGGCCCAGACGGTGGCTATGCATAAGATGGGTAGGTTGTACGACCAGGGCGATAAAGCCGGGAAACTCATAGCATGGCTCGACAAAAAGCAGCAGGCCGGAAAGGTAGTGCCGATAATACACACATTGTCTGGGACGGTTCTTACAGAGCCTCGAGACATAGTGGACGAATTTGCTAAACACTACAAACAGGTCTATACGCGAGAGTCTGACCATCCAGAGGAGGACTCTATAGCCCTCCTAGCCGATATACGAATGCCATGCCTGTCGGAAGACGATCGGGAGACCATCGACAGCCCACTCACGGAGGCTGAAATACAGCGTGCAATAGTGGACCTCCGTCCAGGTAAAGCTCTGGGCCCGAACGGCCTCCCAATAGAGGTGTACAAGCTTAAGTCTGATATTATTAGTAAACACCTTAAGTCCATGTTCGACGCCAGCAGGAAGGCGGGAATACTGCCGCGTGACCAACGAGTGGCTACTATAGTGGCGATCCCAAAGGAAGGGAAGCCTAGGGAATCCTGTGCCTCCTATAGGCCAATCTCCCTCCTCAACGCTGAGCCCAAAATTCTGGCAAAAATACTCGCCAATCGGCTTAAGCCGGTACTGAGTACATTAGTACATCCGGACCAGTCAGGCTTTATGCCTCACCGGAACACAGCCCTTAATATTAGACGCCTGCACGGGGTGATCGGGCAACGCCATAAACTACGGAAGGACGCGGTCGTCGTCTCCCTGGACGCCACCATGGCGTTTGACACCCTAGAGTGGCCCTACATGTTCGCTGTCCTGCGCAAACTAGGCTTCGGACCCCAATTTATAGCATGGGTCCGTCTTCTTTATTCAGAGCCACTGGCACAGGTGCTGGTGAACAACAAGGTGTCAGGGGTCTTCCCGCTAGAACGCGGAACTAGACAGGGCTGCCCCCTCTCTCCCCTCTTGTTCGCCCTTTCCTTAGAACCGTTGGCAGCGTGGATCAGACAGGACGTCTATCTGAGAGGGATAGAGTGGGCGGAGGGATGGGAAGACAAAATATCCCTCTACGCAGATGATATACTGCTGTACCTCTCCAAGCCGCAAAGGTCGATACTCGCTGCACTGGACATCTTCGCAAGCTTTGGTCGTAATTCCGGCCTTCGGATCAACTGGGGCAAGTTGTCTCTGTATGTACTGCGCGGGAACCCCCCCAGGCTCCCCGACACATGTCCTATCACAGTAGTGGAGGACGGCTTCACATACCTGGGGGTGTTCATCACGAAGGATAAGCACATGTCCTATGAGCGCAACCTTCAACCGCCCCTCAGACGGCTCCAGAGGGAGGCAAAGTCCTGGCAGACCCTGCCTTTGTCACTATTGGGCCGAGCTGCCTTATTTAAAATGATGGCGCTGCCAAGGTTCCTTTACGCTCTCCAAAACTACCCTGACCTGGTGCCCAATGCCTACTTCACAGCAATCGAGGCGGCGCAACGTGGCCGCCTGTGGGCAGGCGCCCCACGCATTGCGTTGTCCAAGCTCACACTGGGATGGTATGACGGTGGCATAGCCCTCCCCGACATCCGTAAGTACTACTGGGCGGCCCATCTCGCAGCCATTAATCAAGGGATCTAAGGGGATGGGAATGACCCGGCATACGGGATGGACAGATGGCTGCTCCCTGGGGGGAACTATGAGACTGCACTCTACTCTAGGGTGGGCAAACATCAACTCACTGGGCCTACACAACACTCAGTACAGATTTGGCACATGGCTCAGAAAAAACTGGGATGGTCCGGGGTCCTCACCATGGCTACACCTCTCTGGGCCTCTGAAAAATTAGGCAACTTGGGCCGTTCAAAAGGGTTCCGGGAATGGGACCTAATTGGGATCTCGCAAATAAAAGACATCTGGGGTCCTACAGGGATTCACACATTTGCTCATCTGCAGGACACGTACGAGCTCGCACACACCGAATACTTCAGATATCTGCAAGTGAGACACTCCCTTCAGACAAACATTCCACCCCACACTAAACTTCCACAAATCTCCCCCCTTAAGGATAGACTACTAGATGGCCATATGCCAGAACACGCCATTTCTCTCACGTACAAAAAATTTATCAATAATCCCCCCGACCTGCTCCTTCCCTTGAAAGAGAAATGGATTGCGGATGGGTTGGAAATTGACGAGGAAGAATGGATGGATGCTCTTGCCTCGCCGCGCGAGGTGGCGATATCGGCCCGAATGCGCCTAATTCAACTGAAAATACTGCATAAAATTTATATTTCTTGTACGAGGCTGCAACTTATGGGAAGAGGGGGGACGGTCTATGCAGGAGGGGATGTGGGGCAACGGGCACCTTTTTTCATATATTGTGGGGATGTCAAAAAGTGCAAAAGTACTGGAGGAGGGTGGTGCACTGCATGCAAGAGGTGTGGGAGGTTGAAATTCGTCTAGAGGCCAAAAGATGTCTTCTTAACATATGGGAACCCACTGACTTGTCGCCTAAGGGGAAACTCTGGGTAACGCTTGGGCAAATGGTGGCAAAACGAAATATTGCTAGACTGTGGGGTGCTCCTAACCCACCGAGGCTGAGAGATTGGCAATGTGACATGGACTGGTGTATGTTGCAGGAGAAGACAGTGTATGTAACTAGAGGTTGTCCCCGTAAGTGGGTGGAAGTCTGGTCCAGGTGGAACGACTACTGGGGTAACATCTGCGAGCCTCCTCCGACCACGCAGACTAGCTCGCTGGACATATAATGCATCTTCTTACTCACTGACTCTAAGCACTTAAATGTGATTGGACATTGCTCATGCACCGGAACTGCACTGTACCTAACTGTGAAGTAACTTAACGACCAAGTTAAAGGGGAGCTTGTTCTTTGTTTGTTTTTCCCATTTTTATAGAAAAGAAATTTAGAAACTGTTGTCTTTACCCTATGCACTAAACTAAAAATGGACCTTCATCATCCTGCCTAATACCTCACGATTGCAAGCACAAGCACTTTACAACGCCGCCGTACTCCCGAGTTGACGGCACAGGGGCTGTGTCTCTCATGTTCTGGTAATAACGATGCTCTGATTGATTGGCCGGCCCGCTGGGTTGTAGGCGGGAATATTGTATGTTGTGCTCTGCTAAATAAAGGTCTAAAAAAAAAAAAAAAATATATATATATATATAGATATATATATATATATATATATATTTATATATATATATATATATATATGACCAGGGAGTATTAAAGACAACGTATGCAACGCCCTGCTCAGCCCCACCAGTGTCCCTCATCATCTGGACAGCCTGCAGCCAGGGCGTTTGGACTGTGAACCTGCAAGAGAAGTGTCACAGTATGACAGCAGGTTTTGTTTTGGCAGTTGAAACTGGCGCTTGGGAACTTAGTGGTGTGTAGAAATCGTAAATGGAGAACAGACCATGTTTGTATCACATGCTGAGAATGGAAAAAGATGGTGTGGACTGTTTGGCGTTTATCTCCTGTATGAAGTCAGTTGTATCTGACTACGATTTTGGAAGCACATAGTCCCAAGATGACCAGGAGCCGTGTTGAGACTAAAGCAGACTGTAAAGGAGCAGCTCAACTGAGGTCATCTCAATATGCTACTGAAGAGCTGTTGTTGGATGTCGGACTGTGAGTGTGCCAACTGCTATGGAGATGTGCTACAGGAACAAAGAACAGCGTAACATATTATTTGTAAGTGGAAGGCAGTTTGTGCAGTGTGGGAGGGCTTTGGAGGACGTCTAGACTTGAAGTGTACCCTCCGACACGACCTCTGCACATGAGGTGTGTCCTCCAAGACTGTACATTTGGTCATTAAGGTCATTGTGGAGACAAAGGTGCGACTTATGGCTTTGGAGGAAAGTTAGTAACTGCGAGTACTTCCATGTTGTTTTGAAACAAAATGTTGTTTCAAAATGTAATTTCTTTAGCTTGAAGTGACGTAAAAAAAAACGGTCACGCAGTTTAATTTTGGCACGCGCAGCTCACCTCTTCACATGGATCGGCGGGTGAGAATCATATGACGTTTCTCTTGTTGCGTGGTAGCTGTAATGATGTACCTTCTTCCCCCCAATAACTCTCGGAGGCAAGCTTCAGGTTTACTCTATTTATTCAAGTAGTATCATACAAGGAGCGCTAAGCATGTCTTCTCTCCAGCCAGCTCACGCGCTAATGCCTCGCTGCGCACGCCGCTTCCCTACGTCACCGCACGCCACGTAGCCACGTGACGTGCACGTTAACACGCTCACTACATATCTCCCTTTTTTCCCATCACTACATGTACAAGTCCTGGCTCATGTCATAGTCTCTGAACCTCGCAGGCTGAACCACCGCCCTGCCCCTTCTCGTCAGTCTTACCGGGGACGTGGCAGTTGTCGCTGCATTATCGTTACCACTTCCTAGCGCAGCCGCACTAGGCTCACTCCTGTTTCTATCCTCTTCAATTATCTGCTCTCCACTCGTTTCTTGGTCCTCTTGCCTTGTCTCACCAATGTCCAAATCCTCTCCCCCATACTCATTGGGGTCATCGCTGCTGTTCTCACCATCTTCATCACTTCTGTTGCCTCTCCAGCAGAGTATTCTGTTGCATCTAGCCATGCGGTCCTGCGACCACACATTACCATCGCTCAACAAAGCTGCTCTGCCTCTGACTTCCACTACCTGTAGTGGCTTGCTGTACTTGCTTTCTCCCTTCTTCTGCAATGTGGCCAGTCTTACTCTCACCCATTCACCTTTTTCTAAAACAGTGTCTTTCACATTCCTCCGCGCATCGTAGTGTTTGGTGTACACCGCTTGGGCTCTCTCCAGATTGGCCTGCACCACCGCCGGTGACCACTCGCTCTTAATGACTCTTTCCTTCCATATTCTGTTGTCCTGAGTGAAAGGCTCACGACCTCTGAGGATCTGGAAGGGACTATAGCCGGTGCTCGTGGGTGTTATTCTGTATGCCCATACCATGTGCCAGATCTCTGCTTCCCAGTCTTTGTTGTCTGAGATCGCTGCCTGTATCGAACCCATCACTACTCTATTGAAGCGTTCCACCAGGCCATTACCTGCGGGATGGTATATTTATGTGTGTTTTGCCGTGATACCATTTCTCTGCATGAACTGGGACCATTTCTCAGAACGGAATTGGGGCCCATTGTCACTAAGGACACATTTTGGGATGCCCTCTCTCACAAAAGTTTCAGCCATGAAGCTCACTATCCTCTCCGTGTCCATGGTTTCTTCAATCCTCAATTCCGGCCATTTGGAATATCTATCTACCATTACGCAGATGTACTTCTGTATTCCCTGGGCATTTAATATTGGACCCAAAATGTCTATGGACAGTTCCTCCCATGGATTCTTCGGGGGATCAAATTTTCCTAAGGCTGGACGCAACGGTTTGAGTGTTTTATCCGCGCCCTGGCACCTCGGGCATTCTCTCACGTGTCTTTCCGCTCTTATGTCCATCCCCGGCCACCAATAATTCTGCTTGGCCCTTAGTTTCAACTTCCCTACTCCCAGATGGCCTTCGTGCAGCATCTCCAGCAGCCTGGGAATCATCCTTGCTGGAGGTATGACTCTCTCTCCTCTGTATACGAAGATGCCTTGGTCACCAATTGATAGTTCCTCTTTGACTTCGAAATATGGAATGAGGCCTCGCCCTATCTTGTTTTTGATTGGCCACCCCTTCACTATATGGGCTTTCACTTCTTCCAGGACAGGGTCTTCTTCATACGCCAGTTTCCATTCCTGCTTGCTTATGATCACTTCCAGGTCTTCAGTAAGTGCGACCCATTCTTCCGCCGCTTCACAGCGTTCCGTGCTGGGCTCCATTGCTGCCGCCCTGCTCAGATAATCAGCCACTTTGTTCTTACTCCCTGGGATGTGCTCCACGTCGTATCGAAACTCCATTAATTTTAGTGCCATTTTTGAGATCCTCGGCGTTGCGTCAGCATGCCCACTGGATGTGAGTACCTTGAGTAGTGGCTTGTGGTCAGTCCTCAACCGGAACCTGGTGCCCCATAGAAATTGCCTGAACCGTGACATGGCCCATACCACCGCCAACATTTCTTTTTCGATCACACTGTACTTTTTTTCAGTGTCGTTCAGGGTGCGGGACGCAAAGCTTATGGTTTCCACTTTCCCTTGGCCTCGGTCTTGCATAAGGACTGCTCCCAGTCCTTTGTCTCTGGCATCCGTTGTCAGTATTGTATTTCCTTGGGGGTCGAATCCTTGTAGTGGGACAGCCCCTGCCACCTCTCTTTTCACCATCTCGAATTCTTGCCGGGCTTCTTCCGACCACCGGAATTCGCTGTTCTCTCTGGTCAGCAGTCTCATATGGTGGGTCTTGGAGGCAAAGTGTTCTATGAACTTCCCATAGTATTCTGCCATCCCCAGGAAGGATCGGACTTCCTCCTTGCTGGCCGGTGGGGGTGCGTCGCAGATCGCTTTCACATTTTCCCTTTTGGGGGTTACTCCTCGTGCGCTTATCTCATGGCCCAAGTACGTCACCTTCTCCATTCCTATGCGGCACTTAGCCCACTCTGCCGTGAGGCCCTTCCTTTCCAGGATTCCCAATACCACATCCAGTATCTTGTCATGGTCCGCTCTGTCGCAACCCATCACTAATATATCATCCTGGAAGTATTGGACCCCTTGAATGTCCTTGAACAACTGGTGCATGAGTTTCTGAAATACCGCAGCCGCCGAGGCTAGCCCAAACGGCATGCGTCGGAATTGATAGCACCCGAAGGGGGTTATGAACGAGGTCAGTCTGCGGCTCTCCGGGTGTAATGCAATCTGGTGATAAGCCGACGTTAAGTCTATGGTGGAGTACCATCGAACGCCCCTTGTGCTGGCCAACATCTCTTCTATCCGGGGAAGGGGGAACTTCTCTACCACTATGTTTTTGTTCAATTCACGCAGGTCCACGCACATAGGCGGACCTTCCCATTGGGTTTCTTCACCACCACCAACGGCGCCAACCATTCTGCGCAAGTAATCGGCTCGATGATCCCTCTTTTCTCCAGTTGCCGTAGTTCCTCCTTTACATCGTCCCTCACGGCCATCGGGATATTTTTCACCTTGTGGGCCACCGGTGTTGCGCCCTCTCTGAGTATGATTTTGTGCGCAAACTTGTTGAGCCTTCCTACTGTGCCCCCAAAGACTGTTGGGAACTCCTTCTTCCATCTGGTTGTGTCCATCCCGTCTTCTTGCTCCGTCAGCAGTATTTGCTCCTTGCCCCCTGGATCCAACTTGATCCCCAAGTCTCCTTGGTCGAGCCACCCCAGGACCGATGGGCCTTTCTCGGAGACGTACAGCTTGCACTTGGCCGACCTGCCCCTGAACTCAAAGTTCAACTTCCTGCAACCCGCCATGGGGATCCGGTCTCCATTGTATGTAACGGGGCGTTATGTCCAGCCTGTCCAATTCAGGGCCCAGTTGCGGGGCAAATTTCTCCTCCCATACGCTTCTCGGAATTATGGTGTATGGTGATCCTGTGTCTGCCACTACTTGGATTTCCACGCCTCCTATCATCATGTCCATTACCGGTTTCATCGTTCTCTTCCCGTCCTTTCCACGAGTGCGGTCATCCACGCTCAAGATCTCGTCGTAGATGCAGAGGACAGTGACTACCTCTTCTTCGGCCACCTCGTCTGGTTCTTCTGCTTCTTGATCGACGTACTTCACTGCGTTTTTGGAAGCCTTCTTCCTGCACACTTTTTCAAAATGGCCGACAATTCCACAAAACAAGCATTTGGCGCGAAGCGCTGGGCACTTCCGGTCGTGCGCCTCGTGCGCCCAACTTCCGCACCTATAGCAAGACCGTTTATTACTTCCGGCCGGTTTGCCGGAGGGGCCTGGGTTGCCTTGTCCTTTGCTCTGGCCTTTTTCTGGTGGTTTCCGCACTTGATGTTCCTTGTAGTGCTCTTCGTTGTCTACCTTATTCACTACCCCGCTGGGCACACTCTCTTTCTTTGTGGCCGCCTCACACCTTCGCGCCAGTTCGGCCCTCTTGACTATCACCAGCACGTCCTTGAGTGAGGTGTCTCCCGCTGCCCATAGCTTGTCCTGTACGTTCGTGCACGTGGTGTGCATCACCACTTGGTCTTTTATGAATTCACTTTCCCAGTTGGCGTACTTGCATGAGGCAGCCAGTTTCCTCAACGCCGCCACATACTCTTCCACGGTTTCTCCTGGTCGTTGTTTCCTTTGTTGGAAGTTAAACCGGTCCACTGAGACACACAACGATGGTTTGAAGTGTTCCTCCAGGTCTTCCATTGCATGTGCGTACACGTCGTCATCATCCGCCTCTCTCTTCTTAGGAACCAAGCTTTTGTAGATCCTCAGGCCTTCTGGCCCCAGGTTTAGCAGTAGGATACGTTTCTTTCTCGGTGGCTTGAATTTCTCCTCACTCTCGTCCTCCAGTACTTCTATGAAGTTATCTATGTACTCCTTCCAGTCCTCTCATTTCATAAGGGGTTCCCCGGGTCTGGGAAGGAACTGGACAGGTGCTATTGCAAACCCCGCTTGCGCGCTCATCTTCTCGCCCTTGGATGTGGGCGGCGCACCTTCCTGGCTTCTCGGGCTCCCCGGCGCGCCGTTTCGTTCCTCCTCACTGAGTAAGAGTGGAGGGCTGCTCTCTTCAGCCCCTTCCCGCTCAGGTGGGGTAGCCAGTGCGGTACCTGTGGGCCTAGATCGCAACTGGTTTCCTGCTTAGGTTTGTGATGCCGTTCCCAATAGGTTGCTCTCCGCACCCCTGCAGTGTTCGGTTCCACGTGCTGTCGACTGCGTTGCACTCCTTGTGGTGCCCGGTCAGGGTGTGGTCGCTGCACGTTCCCTCAGGCCCTCCTTGCTCTCCGCTCCGCGACTCCGCTCCGTTCCTCCGTTCTTCGCGTAGTCGGCGTCGTGGGGGTCGTGGGTCGCCGATCCCACTCTCGTCGCCACTGTAATGATGTACCTTCTTCCCCCCAATAACTCTTGGAGGCAAGCTTCAGGTTTACTCTATTTATTCAAGTAGTATCATACAAGGAGCGTTAAGCATGTCTTCTCTCCAGCCAGCTCACGCGCTAATGCCTCGCTGCGCACGCCACTTCCCTACGTCACCTCACGTCACGTAGCCACGTGACGTGCACGTTAACACGCTCACTACAGTAGCCTATGTAGATGCCTGTTGACGTTTGGGAGCATGAGCTTGCTCGGAGCCACCCGGCGAACGTCTTCTGAGCGCACCGCCATTTTGAGTTTGGAATTTTCTTTGTGTTTTTGCACCGAGCAGATTATTGATTCGCTGTTTTCTCTCCTCATGTATGGTGAAACTACCTTTATTGTGATGGGTCTGAAGTCGGTGAGTGGTGGTTTGCTCACCGTTGGTGGTGTTCATTTCAGTCATCTTCATATGTGTTTCCTCATCATCAGAAGCACCCTAACCCGCATGGGAATGCTCTCATTGTGGGAAGTCCTTAACAGCACCCATTTCCCATAAAAAGATCGAATCAAGCAAAGGTATTGAGAACTAACTGTACAAGAGGCCAACAGAAAACGTGATGCCACAACACTGACAGGAAAGTTCTTGCAAATAAAATCAAGGATTATTGGGATGTACTCTCCAAGCCATTAGACCGCAAACTGTATTTCCAAATTAGAACAAGATGCGTACCCCTGAAGTCTTTCACTGCTAAATGGTTTGCCACTATCGATGACAAATGTCCAAACTTCACTAACTCAGAAGAAACACATGCACACCTGTTGTTTGTATGCCCTGCGTATGTTGCTCCTCGTAAAGCTTGACTGGCACCAATTTGCAGAAATATGGGTACCCACTTGTCGAGTGTAGATATGAGAATATTATGTACCGATCCATCAGTACTGTATGCAGTATCAATGGCAATATTTTTAAGATAGATGTGGATAATAAGATCTAAACAGATTCCAGCAAATCAATGAAGGAAGGCTTTTTCCATTAACAATAATGAATTATGTTCCAGTCCTAATGGAACTTTTTAAATTGTCAATTATTTATTTGTACTAACTTATAATAATAATACAGTGTGCATGTTTTTTGACATTTTTAAACCTCTTCTCTATTTTAATATATACTTTGCTGTATTATTTTTTATTTTTTATTTATCCACCCAGTTTTATTAGCCATTGTTTAAAATGTGAAATTTGACTTTTTATGAACTCAGCTTTTGTGACATTTACCGTCGAATAAAACTTACGTTGACATTGACATTTAATCTTTAAAATGTAATTCATATAATGACTTCTACTGATTGGTTCTTGTCATTTAGGTCCTATTTTGCTCAGATACATATTCTCTATTGTCCTACGTCTGTGTGGGGTACTACTTTACACATTGATTCTTGAGATAACACTGACTGTCCTGTGCCAAGCTACCAAAAAGTGAGTACATGTTATCTTTTAGTATGTATTTAGCTTACTCTGACAAGAGTGGTGGTTCCTGGCTGCGTACCTCAGCCAAACAGAAATCTCATTTCTAACAGTGTGCATGTACTGGCCTTACTCCTACCTCCCATTCCAGTGTGAAATGTGAAGTATGGAGCCTCCAAAGCACCAGAGGGAGAGGAGCCGTCAGCAATAGGACTTCATGCCCCAAGTAGAAATGAAGGCTATTGACCAGGTACTTCATGAGGCCTGTACCACTCAAGATAGTGCAGCCTTAACTGGC
The DNA here is from genome assembly GCF_964263255.1 of Lissotriton vulgaris. Classification (NCBI taxonomy): domain Eukaryota; kingdom Metazoa; phylum Chordata; class Amphibia; order Caudata; family Salamandridae; genus Lissotriton; species Lissotriton vulgaris. The sequence continues at coordinate 5,960,249 of NC_141686.1, forward strand.
ATTTCCTTCCTTTATCATGTCCTGGTGATGGGGGAGGACAGGAAAATGTAGTAAGTAACCAGGAGACTACAGGAGCAGCAATAGAGGTTTATTGCAGGAAACAGAAAGGAGTAACCTCAACACAAGCTGGCCAGGCACAAACTGTCACCAGCTAGAACACTAGAAGGAGACAGAGCCATACACATTCTGGAATGGGTGACACAGGTAAGAACTGTGGTGGAGTAAAGGAAATAGAAGAAGGATAAATATACAACACATCTCCTCTCGTAGAATAAAACAAAAAGAAATTAAAGGAAACTTAACACAAAAGGATATGCATGTCATGGAAAGGAAACTTAGCACAAGACTAAAGAAGAATTCCTGAAGTAAAGGCAAAATGGAAGACATCATAGAATGATAAGCATTGAAACACAAATAAATATAAGCAATGAAAACATCATATAATTGATAAGCATTGAAAAGGGACACACGTCACCCCTCTAAAAGAACTAATCACAACAGAAATCATTCAAATAAGTAGGAGGTCTGTGACTCCTTTGAGGTCTGATGGCAGGCAAAGAAGAACTTGAAGAAGCAATGGGGTTGGAATTAGAATCAGTAAAGGAATTGGGAACGAGATCAGCAATGGAATTGGGAACAGACACAACGGGATCAGGAGCATCCCCTCCACCATCACCCCTAGCAAAGACATTAACGGGAGCAGGAACCACAAGACCCGGATCCGGAGAAGGAACAAGCATGAACCCTGAGGAGGGAAGGTCTTGGACAGGAGAGGGAACAGGAGCAGGACTAGGACCAACCACAGGATTAACACTACCTTTCTGATAGAGGGCAACCCTCCTTAAGTTCCACTTTTCCCCATTGGAGAGGACAACATAGTGAGGATAGACCATCTTAACGAGAAATGGGCCACGGAACTTGGACAAACCGCCAGAAACACGACCAGACTTTACCTTGACAAGATCACCTTTCGCAATTTTACCAGCAACAACCTTGGCAGAGGGCCCGTCACCTTCAAGAGATTTGCGAGAGGAGACCTTAGGAAGCAGACCTACAGAACTACAACTAGAAGCGCCGTTACCAGGAGAACAGACAGAGCCCTTACGAGAAAGCTTGGGGACCACTATAGAAACATCACCTGAAAGGGACTGACAGACCAAGTCCTTGAGCCAAGAGGGAATGAGTTTGGTGCTGGGAACTCTACCCCTCATCATCTCAAAAGGGGATCTGGAGTGGGAACCATGAAGAGTGGTACAATACGCATAAACCATTTCACTAACAAGGGAAGAGACAGAAGAACCACTGGAGAGGGCCATTTGGACAGTGCCTTTCACCAACCTATTAAGGCGTTCACAGAGGCCATTACCCTGAGGGTTGTAGAGGGAGGTCCTATGGTGGGAAATACCACAATCAGACAAAAAGGCTTGCATCTCATGCGAAACCAACTGTGTGCCATTGTCAGTTATAAGAACATTGGGGAAACCTTCTCTAAAAAACAGAGACTTAAGGTGATTAATGGTAGTAGCCGTAGTGATGTCCTTGAGAAACTCCACAGACAACCACTTAGAATGGCAGTCGACAATGACAACAGCAAACCTCTGGGAAAGAGGCAGTTCGGCAATGGGACCTATAAAATCTAAGCAGATGGTGTGCCACGGAATTTCGGGGAACTGCAACGCACCCATCTCAGAACCCACTGAAACCTTAAGTCTCTTCTCACCCACCTTGCAGGTAGGACAATCCTCAACCCATGAGGAGACCATGGAGTCCATACCGGGCCACCAGAAGTTGAGCTTGAGACGCTGTTGCGTCAGGGTTTGGCCAAGGTGACCCTCATGCGCTAAGGAGATGAGCTTCGGTCTCAAGTCAGCAGGAGGCACAAATTTGTCACCACGCAATATGACGTTGTCATTGCAAACAGACAAGTCATCAATGACTTTGAGAAAAGGACGGACAGAGACATGGAGACAGCTCTCTCTGCGGGAACCCAATTTGATGAGCTGGATGACTTCCTGTAACACACTATCTCTAGACATGGCATCAACCCACTCAGAGCGAGAAAAGGAGCTCTCAGAAAGTAGAAGTACATCGTCGATCCAAGCAACATTCGCATCACATCCCTCCAGACTGAAGCCAACATCAGAACCCGACGGAACAGCCAACCTAGACAGACAGTCGGCCTGGAAGTTCCTCCACCCAGAGATGTGAGAAATGTCAAAGTGGTATTCCTGGAGTTTAGAGGCTAACCTTGCCAACCTTGGAGAACCAAATGCCCCACCCCCAGGAGAAAGAATGCGGATGAGGGGTTTATGGTCAGTCTTAAGGTTGAAGCGGGTGCCCCATAGGTATGGTCGAAAGTGATGAGCACCCCACGCAGCAGCCAAAGCCTCTTTCTCGATAACAGAATAGTTCTGTTCACATTTTGAAAGGGTACGTGAGGCAAAGGCAACAGGTCTGTCACCATCCTTGTGAGACTGAAGTAAAACTGCACCGAGGCCACAGGCACTGGCATCCACCAACAAAGTGGAGGACTTGGCAGTATCAAAGGGTGCCAGAACCTTAGCACTGCAGATAGCCTCCTTAATCTCATTGAAGCAAGCTTCCATTTCAGGACCCCATGAAAACTTGCAACCCTTCTTCAGCAAGGTTCTCAGAGGCAAGGTCTTCTCTGAGAATTTCTCCACAAATTTGGAGTAGTACTCGATCAAACCCATGAATGACCGCAACCGGTCCTTGTCAGACGGGCAAGGGGCTAAGCGTATTGCATCAAGAAGATTCTTCTTGGGTCTGACGCCATTGACTGAGATCTCATGTCCCAAGTACTCAATGTTCTCCACAAGAAAGGAACACTTCTCCCTACGTAGTGTAAGGCCAGTGTCCCAGATTCTGTGTAGAACATTTCTGAGAACAAGGTTGTGGTCAGTCACAGACTTTCCAAAGACCAAGATGTCATCTTGAAAGAATACTACATTTTTGAGTCCCTTAAAGATTTCACTGACCAATCTTTGGAAGACACTCGCCGCCGAAATCAACCCAAAGGGAAGACGAGGAAATTGAAAGATACCCTCTGGAGTGATAAAGCCGGTAAGATGCTTCGAGGACTCATGGAGCTTAACCTGATGGTAGGCGCTCTTCAGGTCGAGTTTTGAGAAATATCTCGCCCCCTGAAGAGTGGAAACCATCTCCGTGATGTTGGGTAAAGGGAAGGTGTCCGCTACGACACACTTGTTTAGGGACCTGAGGTCCACACAGAATCTCAATTTTCCGTCTGATTTTTTAGAAATCACGACGGGCGAAACCCATGCTGATGCTTCTGTAGGCTCAATTACACCAGACTGAAGCATCTCTTCAATTAAGAGTTTTACCTCACTCCGGATTGAGATGGGAATCCTCCTTACCCGATGCTGCACTGGCAGACTACCCTTCTTTAACTTAATGAGATGGGCATACCCCCGAAGTTCACCCAACTCCTCCCTGAACACAGACCCAAATTCAGACAAAATGAACTCAATAGAGTCATCATCAACAACCATTATTTGGTTCTTTGCCCTAGGATTGATGACGATGTAGAGGTCATATTGATGTACCCACCCTAGAATAGGCGGACCATCAATGGAAACATAAACTTTCCCAAAAATAGACCTTTTCTCAAACAGAATCTCAGATTCAAAGAAACCCAGGATTTCAATTTTCTGGCCATTGAAACCCTTAGGTGAAATATCACTACGTTGTAAATTCACCCCTTCCCAAAAGGCATCGAAAGTAGACTTGGGTATGATGGTATGTCGAGAACCCGTGTCAACCATCAACAACACCTCGTGGGAGTCAATCTTGAAGATGGCTTTGGGTCTAGTTTGTCTCGGATCATCACAGATGACATCAACATCACCAATGACCAGAAGCCTGTCAGGTTCAACTCCAGAATCATCAGCGTAGTAGTCATCAACAATATTCACTCTCTGTCTAGCTTTGGCCTTGCACATCTTGGAAAAATGTCCGACTTTCCCACACTTCAAACACTCTTTGTTTGATGCAAAGCAAAACCTGGCGTCGGAAGAGTGACTGCTACTGCCACACCTGTTGCAGACTTTGCTTACTGAGGTTTTCTTGACAGTAGGTCTGGGTCTGTTTTTTACCACCGCAACACTGTCTCCAGAACAATGCTCACACCCCACAACGCTACTTTTGTCGGTAACCACAGAAACTTCTTGGCTTGGAGTAGATTTGTGCGAATCAAGGACCTTCATGCACTTACTAGACTCCTCAATTACTTTGGCCAGATCAATTGCGTCTTTCAAGGTAGGATTTTTGGCTGCCCATAGCCTCTCTTGGATTTTCTTACTTGAGCACTGGACGACTAATTGATCTCTTATGAGCTCGTCGTTCATAGAACCGAACTTACACTTTATAGAAAGCTCTCTGAGTCTGGCCACGAAATCATCTATGGTTTCTGACTCTTTTTGGCGTTGTGTATAGAACTTATAGCGGTTCATAATCAGATTCTCTTCCTTTGCAAATCTGATCTCCAAGCGATCAACCGCTTCCTTAAACTCATCAATGTCATGCCCACTAGCTCCAAGTGTGATAGGTAGGAATCTAAAGACCCTCTGCCCTTCTTTGCCCAAAGTGCTCAAAAGGATAGCTTTTTTCCTTTTGGGTGAAAATTCCTGTCCATCAAGTGCTTCCAGGTAATTGTCAAACATGATATACCAGTCTTCCCAAGGTATTTCAGGTACACCAGGCTCAGGTAAGAACTGGGGAGGCAAAGTTACCACAAATTGTTGTGCCATGTTCACTGATTGTAAAGTGAAACAGAATAACCACAGGTTTTGCACAACAAAAGGAATTTAGCAATTATAGTAATACCTCTTACCATTCATAAAGTGTCCAAACGATACCATAGTACTGCGACAGAGCCAGGCAGAAGTTTTATGGTAAAACGAGGAAAATCCGATTTAAAATCACCAAAAACGGCTGCAAGACGAAGTTGAGACTTGGGATGTAAACACTAGAATACAAAGATGGCCGCCGCTGAAAACGAGGCTTGGATTGCGGCTGAAACGAGGCTTGAAGGGCAAAGACCTGAAGGAAGATGGCCGCCGCCGAAAACGAGGCTTGAAGGGCAAAGACCTGAAGGAAGATGGCCGCCGCCGAAAACGAGGCTTGAGATTGTCCTTGAACGAGGCTTGGAACGCACAAGGAGCGTCTCTCCACTAGCACCAGACAAACGCGCTGCTCTCGCCTCCGCTAACTCACGCGCTACGTCAGCTGGTGCGTCTCCAAGGCAACAGGAATCAGTGTCTCGAGCGCTGTGACTCACCAGTCTCTACGGCAACTGAAGACGGTGTCTCGAGTGTGGCTCACAAGCGCGGCGCTCGCTCAGCTGTGACTCACCAGCTCCGCTGTTTGGGTGACGTCAGCGCTGGTAGAGCTCGAGCTCCGCTCCACTTTTAAGTCCAAAATAAGTAGTAGAATTACCACAAATGAGCGCCTTCACTGGAAACAGAAGAGGAGGGCCAAAAGTGGGATCTGCACGCCGTAGATTCGTTTCTTGTTGAGGAAACTCCGTTTAATTCTGCTTTCCGCTGAAAATCTTGAAAACAAGTATCAAGATGAGGTCTTCAATGATACTGGCCAGCAGGTAACGTCGCCAAAATTGTAGTAAGTAACCAGGAGACTACAGGAGCAGCAATAGAGGTTTATTGCAGGAAACAGAAAGGAGTAACCTCAACACAAGCTGGCCAGGCACAAACTGTCACCAGCTAGAACACTAGAAGGAGACAGAGCCATACACATTCTGGAATGGGTGACACAGGTAAGAACTGTGGTGGAGTAAAGGAAATAGAAGAAGGATAAATATACAACAGAAAACTTCCCATTACTGCCTCTCAATAAAAAATAGAAGGGTTCTAGGAAACTTGTGAGGGTTGTAGCAGGGCTAACAAGGAGTAAGACGTCCGAATAGTAAAGCAGGCTGGCGCTGCCTCGTTAGCTGTGCGATAGAAACCTGGGGTCCCAACAGGCACGCCAGAGTAACAGCTGCTGACAGCTCTGTAGATAGTTTGTTGAATTACTAAGAGACAACACTTATTTTTTAATGTGAAGTTACATGTATTTACTTATTCAAGCTTTTTCTATAGCGCGCTCTACATACCAGTCAGGAGCTCTTTACAAACGGATCTAAGAGACAAACAAAATATTAAAGAAATATCAGCAAGAAAAATATATGATGCATCACAAACTAATAATAACAGCAAGCTAATAAAAATACAGTGAGTTATATACAAACAGCTCACCTTACGGACTATGCAATAATTTATGTGGGAAATTGCCTCCATCTATGTTATATTGTCATGAGCAATCTAACCTTATGTCCTGAGACCAGGTTGTTTTTGATTACAGTTCTATTCTGGGTAACATAATCTTTCCAACGTCATTCTAGCGTCAATATACTAAAAATGTTTGTGCAATTGCATCCAAGATAATTGAAGGTAACATGTCAGACTTTCCATATCAGGCGTGGGTTGGGCTGCTTTCTCTTTGCCGGAAGGGTCAGGGCACTGCAACATTCAGACTGAATTTTAAAGCCGACTGCTGGGAACCAGGGTGGAAAATGTTTCTCCAAAAAAACTAAATTTCGCTTTTTAGATTGAATGATGAATGTCCACTGTGCTCTGGCAGTGAAAGACTTGTGATGCGCCTAACAACAAATAAAATGCCTCGTGCCCCGAGGATTACAGATCAATGCTGATCTACTTAAAAAGCTTCTGCTGGCTCAGAAATTCAGCTTATCTGAAGGCCATTGGTGATTACATGGCCTGTCTATCAAAGGGTGAATATACGCTGTGGAGATAATTCTGGAAGTTGACTTTGTTTTTAGTTTCAATAACGCAATTGATAAACAACCAGATTAAACGTTTCCATGCGACGGAGAAATAAGATAGATCGCATGCACAGAACTGATGCAATTGTTTTTGGATTGTCCTCACTATTGCAATGCTGTACTTTTACCCTTTTTTGACTGTGTTTGGCACACGAATCCTCGCATTTAACTTGAGTTAACCTATGCACGCAACTTGACTACCTACAGCTATATAAAGCTCAAAAAATAAATACTGAACATTTGAATTCTTGATATCTGGAATATTACGTTTATGTACCTATCTTAATAAAAATTGGGGGATATTCTTAAGAACGTGTGAGAATTATTGCAAAATTAGCTTAACGCAACTCTCCACATCGCAGTCTATCACGGGAAAAGAACGCTGTGTTAACATTGTATTCTCAACAGGGCGGTACCATGCGATAGTCTCACAATAACGCATATAATGACCGTGTTAAAATAATGCGATGCCGAAAAAAATGTGAAACATGAACGCGAAAATAGTAGCGATGAGGTCAATCGCGATACAAAAATCAGCGATAACCAGCGACAGGCCTGCAATTCCTATGCGCCATGCTGCAAAAATGCACCATAAAAGCAGAACAAAAAATAAGGGGACAATAATTAACTGTGTCGCACCATGGATGTCCCCGGACTGAGCTCAGAGACCAATGTGAACCCCACAAGCCCCACAGACCACCAGCAAGGAACCTCGGGATCAGGGAGAAGAGGAAGAGGAAGACGGGGTGCAGTCTGCAGGAAAACCGGATATTTGTCAGAAAGGTGATAGAACACTAACAACAACTGTTTGTCACCTCCACTATGTCATTGGCAACACAAACAGAAACATGCCAGTCCATTGTGAACAACGTGAATGCTGTCAGAGTGTCGAGGAGGTCAATTGATGAGGTCAAGAGGCGCTGGCATGATGTAAAAAGCAAAACCAAAGCGAAACCCGCTGCCAACAGGAAGGCAGCCACAGCGACTGGAGGTGGGAATCCTGCGCCACAGAAGGATCTGGAGGAAACGGAGACGGTGCAAGGAGTTGGGAGTCCAGACACAGCTCTACATGACCTGACACAACATCAACAGTGTGAGTAACGACCAGGGACTGGGTGGACCGGGGAGACCGTAGGAGATGGGCACAATGGCACACATGCACAATCATGTGTAGCACACTGCACACCCATAGTAACCCTGGATCATGTCCCTGATCCCCGTGGCACACTGCAGCACACATACAAACACCAAGTAGGCCCCCGTCCACCATGTGCCCAAAGGGGTCCTACATCACCAATCTCACAACCAACACATGCACACGTGCGAAACACTGGAAAGATGCTTATTTGTGAGCCACACTGACAATGCAAGTGACACTACATGATGATCAGCATGGCTGCAGTACAATTGTCAGTCCATGACACTGAGGTGCCTGAGCGTGGACCAAATCCGTAAAGTAGCTGGTCACACTCTGATACATCCACGTGTCAATAAGAAATACTAAAGAAAAAAATAAAAACAAATGATAACACTGCTTTTTGCACAAATTGACATACGTAACCATATGGAGCTACCAGATGATGAAAGGTCTATCAAAAATGCTTTCTAAACTGTTTTCTCGCCCGTAAACAATAACTGTTGGTCTTGGCTTAGGGTCTAGTTGACATTCTATCCAGTTGTGGTCAGGCGTTTAAGACCGCTATTATAGTAACAAACAATGATATGCGTCAGGAGAATATACAAGGGGATATGGGCCACACTCCAGTAGGAGTGAATGTTGGGTTGTGATGGCATGAGAATAATAAACATGTACATACAGTGCATAGAATAGTCTAGGTACTGTGGAACAAATGAAGGTGACAATGCTGACACAATTTACAACGATTGTACGATGCGTCTAGGGAATGCGATAATCTTACAAGGTTTCTCACAATTAACCATAAGAATGATGTGGTAATAATTTAAGTCTTCTGATATTAATGTCAAAGTTGAAAGACACGAGCAACATGTGATATAATATATTATTCTGTGTGAAATAGTTTGTTTTTTAAAAACAATATTATTTTGTTCATATCTGTCTCATACAGGATGTTTACAGTGACTATATAATGAAATATACAGAGAGACTTGAATTAACTTTGGTCTTGAAAAATATGGAATATTAGCAAGAAGCCATCGAAACGCGTCAACGCTATTGGTAGCACAATCTACGTCACAACTTGGTCTTGTAAATGTTGTAAGATTTAGTACATCAGGGTCGTGTTATTAACTTGTCACAAATGATATGCTGTTTGAATGACAAATTGTATTGTCAAACCTTTTTTTCTCTCTTTTTCTATGAAATGTAGTATTGTATGATGTTTTAATTTCTTTGTAGTTTATATGAGCTGTGTCTTTATCAAAAAAGATTGTGTCACATATATTTTGTGACTTTGTTTTATGTTAACACTATTGTACACAAATATTTTTAATAAAGTAGTTGTGATAAATGTGGGTGTTGTACATAGATATCCTCTAAGAATGAGCTAGGTGTCTAGTATAGGGGACAGAAAATTCTGTGATATAATAGGATGATCGGATTATTGTACTATTTTTCCAAATTATATTCCAAGGGATATTTTTCTAATCTATTTAATAGTACGCCAGTCCCTTTGTGTTTGAAAGGGGGCTCTCTCTATTTTTATATACTTTGAGTACAACCCTTGTGGTTGGAAAGTTTTTGGCTGAACTTCAAGCTGATGAACAACCAAGATTTAGATTTACCAGTGACCAATATGGATAATTTAAAAACCTTTGGATGCACTGAGGATCAATTTAATAGGCTGATTAATCAAAATCAGCGCAGTGGTGGCACATCTGTGACGAGCAATACCAGCCATAAGCAATTAGTAAAAATCTTAAATATGAACAAGAAATTGATACGTACCGAATTGCACGCCGACTTTTATTCGAAATCTCAAGGCAGGCGTAATCCCAGTAGGCCTGCAAATTAGAAGTGAGCAGGGTTGTTTTTTTAAAACAAAACATTTCATGAGGTTTGGTTGCATATAGCGAATCACTGCAGCAGGGATAGGCTGATTTTGATTATTGAAACCGCTCAAAGAATAATGATAATAGAAAGAAAACAACTTGAAGAATTAGAGACTCTAACTCAGCACTAGAGGAGGCTAAGAAAAAAATTGAGGAGTTGGATCTAGAATCCAATGGATATCGAGAATATCTCATAAATAAAAAAACTGAAAAATTGAGAAAGGATATTGAGAGATTTAGTGCAGAGGGGGTAAAACCTTTCTTGGGCAAAGACTATTACTCTACGAAAGAGACCAGAGATAGGAAAAGCCACAACCCCAGACACCTATATATTCCAGGGGGGACAACAAGAGATTAACTTTCTCAGAGATATCTGGCACAAGAAGTGATGAGGAACAGACTGTTGAACAAAGAAGTAGAACAGTACCCACCTATGAGCAAGAGCCTTTTTTAGGGGGATGCCAAAATCGGGGTCAGAGAGGATACAGGAGCCACAACTGAGAGGAACCAATGAGACACCATCCACCTCAAAACCATTCAGCCCAGGACTATCTGAAGACGAGGAACCAAAGATATTAGAAGTAGATGATCTCCCCATAGTGAATCTCTTTCAGAAAATGTTAACTAAAGTTGAGGAAGAGGTTCATGGGAATGGTTTTAGTTTTGCCTCTACAGCCCCCGAATATCTTTGAATTAGAAAAAGACCTAAAAAGTTTCTTTAGGAAGATTAGACTCCATAGGTTCTTCAGGGATAAAACATATGAGCCAACACTTAATGTGAAAGGACTAAAACCTAAGTCAACCTTTACACCCAATTTAGGTCAACTAGATAAAAATGTTGAACTTTTTGAAAGAATAGTAGAAATAGAAAATAAGGACTTGAGGGAAAAATAATATACATCATATAACAATAACCTCCCAAGCCATCTTAGGAAAGCTTTAAAATCAGTTCAGCTATGTGATCTCATTACGATCAAGCAAGCCGACAAAGGCGGAGGTGTAGTTGTGTTAGATACTATGGATTACGATAGCAGAATGAGAAAATTACTGAGTGTAGATGAGCACTATAGACCAATCAGTTTCTCTGGAATGGATGAACTTAAAAAAGAGGTAGTCCAGATCTTAAATAGAGGCAAAGAAGAGTGTCTGATTTGCAACAATGAGTATTCATTTCTTTTAAATATGCATCCAGTTGTCCCAGCAATTTACAGGTTACCAAAGATACACAAAGCTGTGTTAAACCAACCTATGAGACCAATTGTCAGAGGTTTGGGCTCACTGCTTGAGACTCTCAGTAAGTATGCTGATTTCTTACTGCGACCATTGGTCCAGAAACAGAAGTCCTATCTTAAGGACACTGCCCATACCATCTCCATTTTTGAAGGGCAGGGCTTCAACAGGGTGACCCAGATTTGGGTCACCCTGGACATTAAAGCCCTGTACACTAATCTCCGCCAGGATGATACCATCAGGGTGGTTTCAACTATCCTTGCTGAGGACGATTTGAATAGGGGTAATAAGGATTTCATCATGGACTGTGTGCGAATGGTCCTTAAGAATAATATCGTTCCTTTCAAAGACGAATTGTATAATCAAACGAAGGGGACCAGCATTGGGGCCACATGTGTCCACAGTCTGGCCTGCCTTTATGTCAGCAACTTCAAACAAAAACACATTTATAATGAGATGGCACCATATTATGAAAATGTCACACACTGGCACCATTTCATTGATGACAATATTTTTATATGGAACGGTGCCAGCAGTGATCTGCAATTGTTCTTGGAATGGTTAAATCTAGGGAACCAGAATTTGAGATTCACTGTACCACCAGTGTTAATTTCTTAGATATTAAAATAAAATATTTGGAGGATCAATCAATCAATCAATCAGTGACACTTATAAAGCGCGCTACATACCCGTGGGGTCTCAAGGCGCTGGGGGGGGGGAGCCGCTACTGCTCGAACAGCCAGGTCTTCAGCTTCTTCCTGAAGGAGAGGTGGTCTTACATGTGGAGTTGTTTACCAAACTCACAGATAATAACACATTATTACAATATGCAAGTAATCACCTCAAATCTCAAAAAGATAATATTCCTTTTGGGGAATGTTTAAGATTGCGTCGCAACTGTACAACTCTAAAAGATTTTTATCATCATGCAGAAATCATTGAGAAAAGGCTTAAAGCTAGGGGCTACTCCAAAAAACATATACAACATTCCTTCAAGAGAACACGATATTATAATCGTGACCAACTAATAGACAACACAAGAGAGAATACGAATAAAGGATTAAATAGGATTGTATTTGTCAGTCCATTTACCAATATGAGTAATAATATCAAAAATATAGTTAACAGGAATTGGAAGATTTTAAACTCTAGAGTGGAGACACAATTAGAGAAACCTTTGTTCTCCTACAGAGGGAACAAGACAATTCATAACTGTCTGGTTAAAACCTACAAAGCTGAATCTAAGATACAGACTACACTAGATAGACAAAAATTAGCACTAGGTAACTACAGATGTGGAACTTGTTCCATATGCCCTCAATGTATAGAAACGAAAAGCATGGTTTTTAATGGTAAAACATTGACAACAAGAACTCTTAACAACTGTCGCAGTAAAAATATAATTTACCTACTTACCTGTCCCTGCAGTTTAGGATATGTAGGTGAGACCAACAGAGAGATGCGTACATGCCTCCTTGAGCAGAAATCGGCAGTCAGGATAAGAAAAGAGAATGCTCCTCTGACGAATATTTTTTTTACGTTGAACCATGACTGTAACCAAATAAAGTGGTTAATCTTAGAAAAATGTTTTATCAGTAGCAGAGGCGGAAATGTGGACTCTTTGAGGAAAAATCGTGAACTATGGTTCATATGCTACCTGGATTCTATTGACAAAGGGTTAAATACGCAAGAGGATTGGATGAAAATAGTGACCAAATAAACATCAGTATGGTCACTGATCAAATCATTGTAATCTTGTTTCAGGACATTAAGTCTAGGAGATCATGAAGGATGCTATTCGATAAGGGATAATATCGGACGTTTTTTATACATGGTCCCTGTGTATTTCGCCCAAAATGGGCAACCATTTCAAGTTTATGAATTTGTAAACACAAAGTCAATACACCGAAAAATACAAATGATAGAGTATATTTGGTTAATAGAGGTGCCATTAGCATCATCTAGGCATGGGTTAGAAACTAAAATTTAAAAAAATATATAGCAAAAGAAATATATAGAGAAAAATGGACTCTTACTATGGAAAATTAAGATCTTAAACAAGAGAAGAGTGTTACACACAATAACTGTGTTGTTGTAATATGTGAAGCACATATTGTGAATTCAAAAGGTTCTTCAAGATTGGAATACTATGGTTTGAAGAGAAGTGCATTATATAACAGAAGAATTGTGGCATCTTAATATGCAAAACGCATATTCGGGATTCAAATTGCGTTACACAGTTTTACAACACATAAACCCGATGGTAAGAGCCTGAGCGAGCATAGAATGAATGCCAGGTGAATAGCGGCTGCGATAGTAGTAGCAACAGAAAATCCAGGCAACAAACAACCGAGGAAGCAAAGAATCACTGTCAGGTTATGAGCACTAGCGGCAGCACAAGCAGAATGGAAATCAATGAACAAACGAAGGACCGTTGATGAAGTGAGATAACATTTGTCTTAGCCAATTAGAACAGACATACACCTATTTAAATCGGGCTTATTCCCTTGATTCCTTTTTCAACAAACTAAAGGCAACACATGTATGGCCCCACTTTCCCGAATACCAATTTAAGGTACAAACTTTTCCCAAAAGCCTTCAGAGTGAAGTTAAAAACGTAAGATATGAGTTTAGTGATGAGTTTTTCTGTTTACTTTAGGCCTATTAAAATGCAAAGGGTCTACAACGTTTGTAAAACTGTTTGGAACATATAGCTATCTACGAAAGCAAGTCATGAGCTTTGATTCATTAATGAGGTAATATAGCAACACCGTATAGGTGTAGAGCGACAAGTTTAGTGAACTGTAATTCTTTCTCTTCATGAGAATCAAAACAAAGGGCAAATACTGCAGTTTATGAATGGTCGACATACAGCTCAGACCTGCATCAAATAACAGTAGGGGCTTGGTACCTATAATGATCAGGTGAGAAAATAAAACTGCCAATATCAAGTTCGGTTGTCATCAATAAAAAATACTAATGAAAAAATAAAGACAAAAATGATAACACTGCTTTTTGCAAAAAATTACATAAGTTATCATATGGAAATACCAGAGGAGATGATGAAAGGTCTATCAAAAATGCTTTCTAAACAGTTTTCTAGCCCATAAACAATAACTGTTGGTCTTGGCTTAGGGTCTAGCCTACATATTATGCAGTTGAGGCCAGGCGTATAAAACCGCTATTGTAGTAAAAAACAATGATATGGGTCAGGAGAATATACAAGGTGATATGGGTACCACTCGAGTAGGATTCAATATTGGGTTGTGATGGCATGAGAATATTAAACATGTATATACAGTGCAGAGAATAGTGTAGGTACTGTGAAAAAAATGAAGGTGACAATACTGAAACACTTTACAATGATTGTATGATATATTGCATCTAAGGAATGAGATCATCTTACAAGGTTTTGCACAATTACCCATAAGAATGATGTGATAATAATTTAAGTCTTCTGATATTAATGTCAAGAATGAAAAACACGATCAACACATAATAAAATATATTATTCTGTGTGAAATAGGGTGTTTTTTGAAACAATATTTTTTTGTTCATATCTGTCTCATACAGGATGTTTACAGTAACTATATAATGAAATATTCAGAGAGACTTGAATTAACTTTGGTCTTGAAAAATATGGAATATTAACAAGAAGCCACAGAAACGTGTCACCGCAGTTGGTAGCATTATCTACGGGAAAGCTTGGTCTTGTAAATGTTCTAAGATTTAGTACATCAAGGCCTAGTTATTAACTTGTCCCAATTGATATGCTGTTTGAATGACAAATTGTCAAACCTTCTTTTCTCTCTTTGTTTATGAAATTTAGCATTGTATGATGTTTTAATTTCTTTGTATTTTATATGAACTGTGTTTTTATCAAAAAAGATGAAATGAAAGAAATGAATGAAAATGGATTTCTTAAGCGCATGGCTGCCCAAGAGCGTCCCAGCGCTGATACACACCGCAAGCTTCCATGATCCTCAGACAACGGACTCAACTCCCCGTGGGAAGAGGAAGGTCTTTAAAGATTTTCGAAACTTCTGGAGACAAGGTTCCAGGCGAAGAGCGGCAGGAAGATCGTTCCAGGTCTTGGCAACATTCACAGAGAACCTCCGGCCTCCGGAACGTGCTCTCCTCACTCTGGGGATGATCAACAAGTTGCTCACGTCAGAGCGGAGGGAACGCGAAGACTTGTAGGGGCATATAAGGTCCCTGAGGATAGGGGGGCCAATTCCCTGGAGAGACTTGAAGGCGATGGAAAGGGCCTTAAATTTGATTCTCTCCCGGATGGGGAGCCAATGGAGTGCTCTGAGAGCGGGTTTGGCCGAAGTTCTTTTCGCCGTGCCGGTCAGTACTCTGGCCGCCGAATTTTGTACTCGCTGAAGGGTGTTAATGGCTGATTCAGGGGCACCGAGCAACAAGGCGTTGCTGTAGTCCAACCTTGACAGTATTAGCCCCTGGATCAGAAGTTTCCTAGAGCTGAAGGGAAGAAGCAGCAACACCTTCCGGACAGAGCGTAACAGACCATAGCAGATACCTGCCACTTTCTTAGTTTGTACTCTGAACGTCAGGTCAGGCTCCAGCCATACCCCCAAGCTCTTAATCTCATTCTTGGGTTGGGGCACCTCACCCAGACAGGGGGGCAACATGGCTTTGGGAAGGGAGGTGGAAAGGTTACCCAACAGCATGAGTTCCGTTTTGGACCCGTATGGGTCACATATTTTGTGACTTGTTTTATGTTAACACTATTGTATACAAATGTTTTTAATAAAGTAGTTGTTGTGATAAATGTGGGTGTTGTATCATAGATATCCTCTAAGAATGAGGTAGGCGATCGTGGAAAAACATGGCGGCAGCAAGCTAGCTGGCCTCGGTGCTCCGGACTGAGCTCCCGGTAGGATCATCCCCCGCTGCGTAGAATGAGCAACTAAATATGGACCCAACCGGTTAAAAGTATAATAGCCTTCTGAGATCGCTTCTTCTAAGTGTAACTTGCCTGGAACTTCGCTTTTATTATCGATCTGATTTTCCCCAGCGAGATGCGGTACTCCCCTCTTTCTTTGTCCATGGATCTTGAGCGGGGACGAGGACGGAGGACGCCGACCGGAGCTTGAAGGTAGCGGGGGATCCCGAGTGAGGCTCTGCGGTCTCTGTGAGCTGTTTTCTGGCGGTTGGGAAGTGCAAGGCTCTCGGATCGGCTGCAAGAGTTTTGGGGCTATCAAAAAGTTTATCAGCCCACACAGGGAGCTGCTACCCACCCCGCCCCCGCCCCCCTCCTGTCCCAGGAGTGTGGGGTCTGCCCTGAGCCCAGCCTGGAGCTGAGGAGAGGCAGAAAGTTGAGAAGCTTGGTCTCCCCTCTTCTGGGGTCAGCTAATGCGGAGAACTTTCGGCATACAAACGAATTCCCCCGCTTCAAGGAAGGACTGCAGGGACTGCAGGGTCAGCTACAGCGTCCTGAGTTATCTGCTACAGTGGAGGGGTCCCCGATTTTTGAAGCTGGTAAGGGGGACTTAGCATGTCTTACGTCTGCAGAGGTTGTGCTCCAAACGGTAATTAATCCTACTCCCTCTGATCATACTCCTTCTGCTAAGGCTATCTCACAGATCTCCCTTACTATAAATACTCCTAATACCTTTAAAACCCCTAATACACACCCTAATACATCCAGAGGGGGAGTTAAATGTGGCCGAGGGCGAAAAAAGAAAATTGGAGTAAATAGGGCGGGTATCCCTGGGGGGGCTGGGGAGGCCAGAGAAGGCGTCAACACACCAGTTAAGACAAAATCTTCATCTTTCTTGAGCACAGAAGTTAAGTCTAAACATACTAACTTGAAAGGTAAATCTAAGGCTAAGGCTAAAGATCCCAAAACAGTGCTCTCCATAGGGTCGAGGATTACTCCTTCACTTCGTTCCTATTTCAAGGTCGTTCCTCAGATTTTGCATCTTTCTGTTGAAATTGATATGGCATCTGTTTCAGAGGCCCATTCCTCCTCTCCTAGTCAACCTTTGGAGCTAGTAGTTACACCCTCGTTGGAGGAGAGTGATGCAGCTGAGAAGAGGTCTCTCCCTAGTCAAACTACTGAATACATAGTATCTACCCGCCCCCTTGAAGACTCTCAGGGTTTACAGGATATGGGGAAAGAACCACAGCCCACGCAACCTCTGTCACAATTTTCATCTGTGACAGCGCAAAGCTTACCCCTAAGCTTAACTACAGAGTTTGCCGAAGAGGCCGAAGAGATAAACTTTCTTGAACTAGGAGGGGTATCTGAGGGGGCAGATATAGAAATTTCTTCTGTTCCTGCTCTAGTCGATCCAAAGTTACTACTGGTTTCCTCTGCTTCCCCGATGACGGCCGCATCTTTTTTGGGAATGTTCTCTGCCCTTACTCTGGAGATAAGAAAGGGTTTTGCTGAATCATCTGCTAATCAAATAGAGTTTAGAAACTACTATGAAGCATTGGATAATAAAATTGAAGGGCTCACTATAAGAACTGGTGTGCTGGGGAGGAGCTAAGCTCGCGACCGTGATGGCCGCAATGTAGCTCGGCTCCGCTACCCTTCCTGCCCAACACATATATCCTGACACGCATCCTGCCCCGAGACGACATACTTGGGAAGACACGGAAAGACGAAGGAAAGCTTGTACTCACCATCTGTCCCGGGGGCTCCTGCGGGCGGCGAATCCGAAGTTACACCCCTGCTTGATCTGGGGCCTCCGCGGTGTAGAGACCGGGGACTTGCCTGTGGAGGTCAGCTGGCGAGATGGTGTCGATGGCGGCCCCTGGTGGAGAGGAGAGATCAGCTGGGAGAGGCCGTAGTGCGGTTATGCCGATGGCAACGGATCGGGCCCGGTCCAGCGGCTGGAGGGCCCCGTGGTGAGGTGTGGCACGCCGTGGTTGGGGGAAGACCGTGTAGGAGGCTCCCCCCTTTGTTGCCTTGTCCGGCCATCTTGAAGCCGTGCGCCCGGAATCGGCGTGCAGCGCCCGCGGGGCGGTGGCGCTGGCGGTCCCCCTTTTGGTGGCTCTCCTTTCTACACCTAGATTGTCACTCCTGGGGCTCGAGGGGGCTCCCGCGGTGGCCTTGCTTGAGAGCCCGCTCCAGAAGTTGAGGCGCACGGGGATGCGGCTGGATCTGCAAGATGGCGGCCGGCACCCTGAGTCACGGACTGAACCCGGGTGGCAAATTTGTGTTGCTGAAGTGTACGGGGGTCTGGTCGTGTGAGCGGGAGCCCACGCTTGGTGATGTTCTTGACGCCTTAAAGATTTTACGCGCGACCCTGGCCCTCGACGCCCTTGTGCTGGAGAGAAGGACGGCCGCAATTGCTGTCGGGCCGTCCCTCATGGACGCGGCTCGACTCCGAGTGTGTGCTGTTTCGTCCCCCTCTGTTGCCGTGAGGAGTGCTGTCACTGTGCATCGGCATGATTATACACCAGCGGTCCCGGATCCCGGGGTCGCCTTGATCGTGGCGGGCGCTGGCGTGGGCACCGCATCGGAGCCCGTTCCTGCTCGACTGATCGGGGAACAACGTAGATTGCCGATTCGCACTGCCCCGGCGAGACCTCAGTGTTATCCTGCGGGGACGACTCTACTTTCCTGGGCGGTGAGACTGTACCCACACTGTTTGTTGTTCCCGTTGTCGTTGCTGAAATGTTTAGACTGCCGCAAAAAGTTCTTGCTTGGCCGCTGGTTGCTGGAGTCCTCTGGTTTGCTCCCATGGTCTGTCCTGCTTCGACCATACGACCTCTCCACTTTGATTTGTTTGCTGCCCACTACTCTACCACGCGCGGTAGCGATGGCTCGGAAAGGACAGGGGTGAGCCGGTTCTGGACCCGGAGGACTAATGGTTGGTGGATGGAGATGAGGAGTGCCCTCAACCATGATACTATGGCCGATTCCTTCGAAGGTTTATTATACCCGAGACTATGTCCATTTCGTTTTGATGTTGCATTAATGTGTGTGATGGCGGGGGGTAGGGGCCGAAGGATTCGATTGATGGCTCTCCTCTCCCCTGGTTCTTTTTCCTTTTTATCTCTTTTGTTTCCTTTCCCTCTCTCTAACTTTTCCTATATTTCGGGTCTCTTATTTAGGGCGACAGGCACGCTGCTGGGGGGGTAGGCCGTATCCTTCTGCAGGGGTGCAGGGTGGGGTGGGTGGGTTGGGGTCTTTTTCTGACCGTTTTTTAGTTTCTACGGTTCTTTTGTGTCCTTTTCTTAGGACGCCGTGGCTGTGCGTGTTTCCCACGGCCTGATTGCTTGTGGGGGGGGGGGGGGGGGGTGAGGTATTCTTACTCTATACGATATTGATTGCACAGATATCCTGACTTGAACGCCCCACCCCAAATAACATGGTCCCCAGTCACTTTGCTCGCTCTTATCGCTGTGGGGGCGCGTACAGCAGCACGGCGTTCCTTCTTTTCTTTCTTTTTTAAAGTTCCCCCTTTTTCTTATCTTCTGGGTCAGTATAGAGAATGACTGTAACTCCTTTTGCCGTTCTGGTTACTCAGTTATGTATAAGTACAATATTTTGGTGGTCTGTGTGCACGTGGCAGGCTACGATGGGTACTGATTGGAAATATGGCATGTATATTCTGATTGCTGTAGACTATTGCTGATAACCGTTTTTATTGATGCCTTAATGTTTTGCTGCTTGATTCGTGGCCCGCTATGGGCACTCAGATGATTAAACTGCAACTGATCCTGCTATAATTTCTATTATAAAATTAACCTTCTTTGATCCTACATCCGGCGGTCACACTCAGCTCCTCTACGATTGAACTACTTGTTCGCAATATACTGGGTGCCTGCCGTGAAACCTCTTTATTGATTTACCTGCTTTTCAGATTGTTTCCTGGCCGGCCTAATTGGTTGTAGGCCCGTATTTGTATGCTACTATCTGCACAATAAAGGTTTTCAAAAACTTAAAAAAAAAAAAAAAGAACTGGTGTGCTTGAGGTGACAGTAGGATTACATTCAATCTATTGGGATCAAGCGAAAGTTGACATACCAAAACTTACAAGGGAAGACTTGGCTCTTAGTGAGAGGATGGAAACTCTTGAAAACAATGCAAGAAGGGGGAACATCCGTATCCTTAATGTACCTGAAGAATCAGAGGGGTCGGATATTAAACAATACATTGTTGCTCTACTTAAAGAATCCCTATGTTTAGAACATACTCTTGAAGAATTGTCGGCTGACATTCAAAGAATACATAGGGATCCCTTTAAACTAAACCCCCAGAGGTCCAAACCTCGCAAAATCTTAGTTAACTTTCATACTTATCTTTTAAAGGAGCGTATCCTCAATATGGCTTTGAAACAGAAGACTTTGGCTGGGAAGGGTTTTACTTTTCTGATAAGATCAGACCTTTCTAGAGTTACACTTGAAAAACAATGGGAATTTGGTAGGCGCCTGGATGCCTTTAGGAAATTAGGTGCAACTGCTCAGCTCATGTTCCCGGCAGCTCTTAAAATTATGCATAACAACAAGATGTTTAACATCAGGTCTGTACAAGCAGCCGATGAGCTACTAATGGAGCTGGGTAAGGGGGCCCGTAAGGTATAAATTTATGCATCTACAATCTTCCTTATTTATTTAAGGATACTTCCCACTTATTATTTACCTTCTAAATTTTGACACAGGTTCTTCACTTGCCTATTTGCAAATATGCAGTGCTTGATATGCTCACAGCCTCATTTTTTCTTTTTTTATTCTTCACTTTTTTAGACTTTTTTGCTCTTTACATCTTCTTTTGAATATATATATATAGCGGGAGATCTTTCTTGCCGGGAGTCAACTGGTGGGGCACTATCTACAGGACATTGTTCCGGTCAGATATTGCAAGGGTTTTTCATGGGGGGAGGGTTAGACACTTTGGTGGAGGGGGTGGAGGGAGGTGGCAAAAATATAAAAAAGTCCTCAATAACCTAAATAGTAATATAAGGAATGGTAATAGTCATATTTTGAGTAAGGAAGTTATGGATGATAACATAAAACAGCAGCTTTTTGGCACAGTATTTTTGGTCTTCTTGGATGAGGGATGAGTAGTGTGAGGTTTATCTCCTGGAACGTCAACGGCCTCCGCACCACGCCCCGAGCTAATAGAATTTTACAATTTCTGAAGGACTTGGATGTGCAGGTCGTGGTGTTGCAGGAGACCCATTTGACTCATAGTGAAATGCTTGCACTCATCAAGAAGAATCGGTGGATCGACTTTGCGGTCTCCACCACTCAAACATCACATACCAGGGGTGTATCTATTATCTTTAAAAAAGGAGGTAAAGCCAGGTTGGTCTCACAAGCTTTAGACTCTTCTGGTAGATGGGCCATTGCGTCAGTCATTATAGCAGGGTCTCAAGTTACAGTTGTGGGCTATAATGGCCCGAACCAGGATGACCCTTCTTGGCTGGAATCCGTTTTTTCGCAGTTACTTTCCTTCTCAGGCCCCACAATACTAGCCGGCAATTTTAATATTGCACTGGACCCTGTCTTGGACAGATCTCCTAATAGTCGATCTCTGGTTTTGTCTAAAACTAGATCCTTCCTACTGGATGCTATGAGGCAATATGGGTACGTGGATGTTTGGCGACAAAGGTCGGGGCAACAACAAGGGGTTTCTTTTCGGAACCTCAAATACCATCACAAGTCAAGGATTGACTTTATTTTAATCAGTCAAAGGCTGGTAGATTCTGTTAAATCCATAGACTATCTCCCGTCTCACCTTTCAGACCATTCTGCGGTTGAGCTGGAATTAGGCCCCCGTATTAAGAAACCCCTTAGTACGTGGTCCTTTGATCGCTCTCTCCTCTCCAATGTTGAGGATATCTTATATCTAAAGTCGGAGATCCAAATTTTTTTATATTAAACAACGGCACCGCCACAAATAGAATTATTTGAGACTCATTTAAGGCTACCTTGAGGGTGCTCATCACAGGTAAAATTGCCTATCGTAGGAAGCAATATAAGGAGAAGACCTCGTCCATTGAAGCAGATATGGCTCGTATTCAACAGGACATTGACATTAATTGTACAGCTTCAGGGTCTATTTTAGATCCTCTTCAGAATCAACTGTTGATTTTAAAAGGAAGCCTGGCTTCGGTTCTAAATCTGAGGGTCCAACAAAGCTGGGAGGCCAGCAAGTTGGCACACTTCGAATATAGTGAGGGTGCTGGGAAATTACTAGCATGGAAGACCAAAATAGATCAGGTCCGTAGCAATATAGCGGCTATAAAAGTAGAAAATAACAACTTTACTTCGGATGAGGAAATTAGGAGGGTTTTTAGGGAATTCTTCCAAAACATATATCAAGAAGATAAGGTAATTACACCTGAGGCTATTAAGAGCTGGTTGAGTAATATCGCTTTGCCCTCTTTTTCCTTTGAGCAGTCTCAATATTTGGACAGTCCCATTACAGAGGATGAGGTGCGATCAGCCATCAGGAAGGGTAAGAGGGGGAAGGCGTCCGGACCCGATGGGTTGCCATCCGAGTTATATAAGGTCTTGGAGTTAGAAATCGTTCCCTTCCTCGCTATCCTATTCAATCAAATTCTTCTAGAAGGAATGCCTCCTTTGGTATCGTGGGATAACGCCTCTATCACTCTTATTTTAAAACCTGGTAAACCTAAGGAGGTCTGTGGATTGTATAGGCCGATCTCAATCTTAAATGTGGATTATAAAATCTTCACCACAGTCTTATCAACTAGATTGGCCTCAATTGCTCCTTCGGTTCTTCATTCAGATCAGAAGGGCTTCCTGAAAGGGAGACAACTTTATGAACTTACTTATGATTTAATTGGCGCCTTAGATATGGCAATAGCCAACAATCTCCCATTAACCGCCCTCACACTGGATGCAACCAAGGCTTTCGACAGGGTCAATTGGGTGTACCTGTCGGAGGACTTGGCTAAATTCGGTGTTGGCGAGAGGTTCCATAGGGTGATAAGCCTGCTGTACAATAATCCATCTGCGTGCCTCCTTGTTAATGGAGACCTGTCGAACCGTTTTTCCATCTCTAGGGGAACCCGGCAGGGATGCCCGCTTTCTCCCTTGCTTGTTGATTTTTACATTGAGCCCTACGCGCAACATCTAAGGGAGGAGGTGACCATCAAACCTTTTTTCTATCAAGGTTGGATGAGAAAGGTAGCATTATATGCGGATGACGTGCTTATTTTGACATCAGAGGTCACCACTGCACTCCCGGCTATCTTAAAATTGGCTCATGCATTCGGACAAGTGTCGGGATATGAGATCAATGCAGCCAAGACTGAAATGCTGGAATGGAATGATGAGGACTCTGTAACAGAATTTCAAGCAGGCATTCAATGCGATATTTAGGTTTGACGATTGTGAAGGACATTAAAACACTTGTCCAAGTCAACTTATCAGCAGTCATCAAAGAATGCCGTAAGCTTCTTCAATCATGGTCCCACTTGCCCCTTTCACTATTAGGTAGAGCTAACCTCATTAAAATGGCGATCCTGCCCAAAATTTGTTTTCTATTTAATACCATTCCCTTATATTTTGATCAAACTATTTTAGCTAAGTTTCAGTCCAATATTTCATCCTTCATCTGGAATAACCATTTTCCACGAATTGCATGGAAAAAACTAAGACGGCGAAGGGATAAAGGTGGCCTGGCGGCTCCAGACCTAAAGATCTATGCATGGGCCTTTTAATTATCCCACTCCCGAAGGCTGTTGAAAGTACCCTCAGCTTCTGGGGTGGGTCCAATGTTTGCAGCTATGTTGGATGGAGAAAGAGTTAATTGTTCGGGTTTTCTTTTTAAATTTGGAAATCCTACTTTTTAAAAAAAAATCAAACTGAAGACTCTACAAGGTCTTGCAAGAACATGGACCGAAGTTATGAAATCTATAAAACTAAATTATTTTTGTGAAAAAACACAGCTGTGGGGGTTGCCAGAAAATCCTGTTTGGCTTGAAGACAGTCTAGCTATCCCTTTGAGAGGGGCAGGTCTGGAAGTTTGGGGAGACCTCTTTTATGAGGGGGATATACTCTCGTGGGAACACCTGCAAGTTAAGGTTGGCCCCAATCTTGCACGATTTAAATACTTACAGATTCTTAGCTGGACTTTAGCCTATTAAACCTCTCCCGCCAACAGGAGTAAGTTCAGACTTGGAGGTCACAGCCCACTGGTATCTAATTTAGTAAACCTGGGTCCAGTTAAAAAAGAAGTATCCAAGTGGTATAATTTCATACTGGATGAGTCGGATGGGGACTTCGTTTTGCCGGAGTCGCTATGTGGCTCTGATCTGATGGACCACAATCTACAAGATCTTTGGATGGCTTCTTTTGAACTCCTGGGGTACATTGTCAAGCCCTCCTGGTTACGCAGGAATCACATCTTTACCCTGCATAGGGCATACTACTCCCCTCTTAGGTTGTCTAAATTTTCAGGAGGAGAGTTAGTGTCTTGTGCTAAATGTGGGCTGATTGCTGCATCAGATGCACATATGTTTTTTGAATGCCCTCATTTAGCCACATTTTGGGAGGAGGTCAGCAATTCCCGCACAGGGTCATTGGAAAGACTTGTCACTATAGATTTACCCCTGGTGATATTTGGTGTTCTAGAAGGTGTACAAAGTCCAGCTAAGTGCCTAGTATTTTATGCAATCCTGCTTGCAAGAAGAGAGATCTGCAGGAAATGGAAAGATTCTTCACCTCCTACCTTCAGAGATTGGCAAACTTCAGTCCTGCAGACCTCACGTACCGATCTGGCCACACTTGGTAATCAGAGTAAAAGGGCTTTTTGGTATTTATTATCATGGCTTCATTGATCTATTTGGGTTTTTTTTCCCCCGGGTCCAATGATTGATCTCCTATGGTGCCTCTAAAGTTTGCACCAGTGGAACAGCCATTACCCAGTTCATGCCCGGCCCCAATTGGCTGCCAACTACCCCAAGGTTTGCCTTAGATTGGTAAATCGTGGATTTTGTGCCTCTTTGGAACGCAGTTGACAGCTGAGGGATAGATGGCCCCCACTATACTTGTGTCCCTTCCAGTTTTTAAGATAAACTGAGACAGCTGATCTCTGTCAATTCCTTTTGGCACTTTGTCTACATGGTGGTTATGAGTACAGAAAAAAAAAAAAAAAGAATGAGGTAGGGGACAGAACAATTGTGTGATTTAATAGGATGATCGGATTATTGTTCTTATTTTCCTAATTATATTCCAAGGGATATTTTTCTAATCTTCATCCACGTGCAAAAACAACCCCCGATGTCAACAATACATCTGCAGCCAAACAATACGCAAGAGTACAAAAACCATCCAAGAGCACTAATGACCCAAATAGCCAACTTCTCAGCACCATAAAAGCACAAAAGTCAAACGCAGGGGCAGCAAAATCATGGCTATAGGGGTGATTCCCCAACAATGCAGAACACACACATAGCAATAACAGCACATCCACATTGATGAGAATGTGGTACAAAGTGCAACACTTACACTGCAGAACAGAGGACACAACTGGGTCCGCTTGTGCGTAGAAACTGGCCAGTTACACCTGACATAGCAGGAAACTGTGTCCACTGTCACGCATCAAACAGTCCGCTCCTCCCAAACAGTCACAATGTACATTGTCATGCAGTCTGTTTGTATATGTGAACAATGCGTCAACCTAAATGTCAACACAATGTCAAAATGTATCTCCCCTTCACATTGCAGAGGGACAAACACTTCCTCCAGCAGAGCAGACCAGACAACTCATCAGTGATGCTGAAGAACACCTCCACACCTTCGACACCGACGCCCTACAACAGTTCATGGACATCTTAGGCAATCCACCTCCAGAAGCAGGGCAGCCTAGCTGCATCGAAGAGACCCCACCCCCTGCACAGACCACACAACTGGAATCACCCACCACCACGGCTGGCTCCTAGCATCCCACTGAAGCACACATCGCATTCCAAGGCCAGGTGTCAGACTGCCAGAAGGAGGTGGCCTAACAGGTGTGGGTGGGGTTCGACCTCATGGAAGCCGAGCTAGATCACATACATGGGTGTCTAAGTCCCATCAGGAACCACTTACACTTCCCAACGGAGACCCACACTGCGACAGAGACGCATGCATGTGCACATTTCCGGTACTGAACCACACCCAGAGCCCTAGGATAATCAATCCCAACCCCAAGCTGGACTATCATACGCCGGCCCAGTCCACTCCTCTTATGTATTGAGTGTGGGGCGACAAAGCTACATGTACAAGGTCTTACCCGCAGCCTGCTGTGACATGGTTGTGTACGTTGTACACAATGTAATGTTGTAGGGCCCGGGGCCCTCATGCATACATTATGACGACACGGACACACTCAGATAGTTTGTGGAACTGGCTAAGGGCTTGTTCCCCCAGCACCTTTATTGCCACAGTCACATGTACAGTGACGCCTGTGCTGGATGTGCGTGAGGTGAGAATAAGCCAACCCTCATGGAGTGGTTGGTGCTGGCAACAACTTGAACAGTGATCACAATGAAAGTGGAAACAGAAAACACCAGCATAATAGAAACAACTGCAAAGCATCATGGTGATAGCCGGAGCAAATACAGAGGTTACCCAATTTGCAATCAAAAGGGTTCATGAGTTGCAGTGCACTGAGGTTGAGGCACCAGAGCTGAGTGTGCTCATGTGAACAAATTGTCCAGCATTGTGTCCTTTCGGGATATTCCTTGTCTGCAGTGGGGTGTGTTACACCGGCATCATCTTCCTCATCATCGTCCTACGTCTTCCACACTGCCTAAGGTGTCATTGCTGCATGAGCTGTTCACAGCACAGAACTCAATCAGAAATGGTCCATTAGTTGTGGTGCACTGAGTTAGTGGCACCTAAAACACTGAGCAGGGTATCAAGCTGATGATAGCACCCACGACAGGTGTGAGCAACTCTGATAGTCTGGCAGTAAGACTCTTCCGACTGTGGCAGTTGTTGTTTGGAGGTGGTCCTGGCGGTGGTGGCGTGTGCATCCTGCGGTAATGCAACGTCCGGGCAGGTCAGGA
This sequence comes from Lissotriton vulgaris, assembly GCF_964263255.1. Taxonomy (NCBI): domain Eukaryota; kingdom Metazoa; phylum Chordata; class Amphibia; order Caudata; family Salamandridae; genus Lissotriton; species Lissotriton vulgaris. The sequence goes on from NC_141686.1 coordinate 5,987,399, forward strand.
CTCAATTTGATGTGCCAGACCAAGTGGACCGCAGTTGAGGCTGGAGACAGCGGACAGCGCAGCGCCACAAACACATGGCGGTGATCACCCCCAGTCCATCGACCCAGAGGCCATCCAATATTCTATCCGACAGGGTCCATGACTTGAACTGCACAGAGTTAGTGGCCCCAGGTCCAGTGGCACAGGCACACCGCCACAGGACGGTGACTTGCGGTGCACTGAGGTAGGGCCACGCGAGCTGAGCAGGTCCTCGTCAAAGGTGAATGTCACGGAGGGTTGCGCTAGGCAGTGGAAGGTGTCCTCCAGGGCATGATGCATAGGGCATAAGCCGGCAGGAAGCAGCAAATGGAGGAGTGGAATGCTACAGCCTCATTTTTACCACCAAGTCGATATCACCTACATGATGATGAAGACGACAACCCCCAGTCCACAGACTCAGATTCCACCAATGTTCCAGTGTCGATGAATGTCGGGGCACAGACTTAGTGGCACCGGAGCCGAAAGCGAATGCAGTCTGCGATGAGGCCTGTACAATGATATAAACTCTGCCAAAAATAAATCAAGACTCAGTTCCAAATGTGTGACCTACTCCACCACAGTGTAGGCCCGAGGCAGCGTTCAGCAGGGGTCCACAGCCAAGTGTCATTGGTTAGTGACACCAGAGCAGTTGTTGGTAGTGTTCGATCACCACCGTAACAAGGATCCTGTTTTGCTCCAGACTAAAACGCGTCTTCCTCTTACACCTCTCCTTGCGTGCAATGTTATGAACTCTGTCATTGAGAAATCAAGACTCAGTTCCAAATGTGTGACCTTCTGGACCGCAGTGTGGGCCGACAGCAGTGGTCAGTGAGGGACCACAGACATGTGTGGTTGGAATGCCATACAAAGAGTTGGTGGCACCACATCGAGGGAGTGCAGTGATATCACATGTCCCATGAACAAATGAACTAAGCCATCAGGTTATCAAGACTCAGTTCTAAATGTGTGACCTACTTGACCACCATACTGTAGGCGAGAGGCGGCGGTGGAGTATGTCAAGGAGAAAGGAGTACTGCGGGCCTGTGTCGCAGAAGTTGTGATGGTCGGAGGAGGCTGCCAAGGTCGCGGGCCTCGGGCGTGGAGCTTGAACCGGCACGTGGTGGGCCCTCATTGAAACATACTGGTGTCTGCAGGTGAGCAGTGAGCCCCGGGTGCGCAGGGGGGGGGGCAATATGGGTTCAGGGACCAGCAGCCCGGAGTGCAGCAGGGGCACAGGATCCCAGGCAACACCGCTCACTGCATCAGCCTCGTGACGGGGTGAGAGGTGCCGCCCTGGCAGACATGGTAGGCATTCCAGAAGAGAACCACACCAAGAGCAACATGCTTTTTATTCACACCCTTACGCCAGCCAGGTGTACCCCGGGTCAGCCCACTCCGCTTAAACTTACAAAGGGAGACGTAACAATCTACATTTCCACGATCTTCCCTACTGGCTGGGTGACATGGTTTCGTCCACTGTCCCCTACACTCTAAACACCAGCAGTGTATGTGGACATGGATATGTCTGTGGTCTGCATACTGCAGTTTGTCCAGCACATACACGCCACACTTGGCATTGTGTGCATTCTCATTCATGGGTCACTTTCCTCCTTTGCACATGCCTGGTTCCCACCTCTCCCCACATTCTGCTATTGTGTGGCCGGGGTGCCATGCCCTTGTTGGCTCATGTACATGGATAGCCAAGGTTACTACAGTAAGTTGTGCTGTCTAGTCAGGTGGTTGGGCATGTTGTTTAGCATGTTGTATGTGAGTTTGTAACGTGTGCATTACCAGAGTTGTGAGTTGCATGATTGTGGGGTTGAGGTGTGTGCATTTCTGTAGGTGCCATCCTGGAAGCGCCGGTTGATGATGGACTATCAGAAGATGTAAGAATCATGCACACTGCCTGGGTAGTTGGCAAAGACATTGGTGAAGAGTCCCCGGTGGTCCACTGTTGCCTGCACATTGATGGAATGCGTGTGCTTTCTGTAGCGTAGTGCAGTGTCGGCAGGGTGCCCAAGTAGGACATGTCTGCAGTCAATAGCCCCCAACACGTGCGGGAAGCCAGCTATGGTGTAGAAGCCTTGCTTGGTCTCCAGCTGTTCATGAGAAGTGTGGGGGAAGTAAAGGTACTGGGGTGCCAAGATGATGATGGCATCCAAAACAGTTGTGATGAACTTTGATAGGGCTGGCTGTGAGACACCTGCGATTCTGGCAGTTGTTGGTTGGAAGGTACCAGAGGCCAATGGATGCAGCATAGCCAGCAGCTTTGTCTGCGGAGGGATGATAGTTGTCCGCTGTGTGGGTCCCATCAGCCTGTGGGCAATGACGTTCAGAATGCGGAGGATGGTTGTGCTTTTGATCCTGTAGTGGGCAATGAAACTCTCTGGTGTTGGGTCTGTGAGGCTGGTGTGTTTTCTGACGGACCGCTGTCTTGGTCTGCGCTGCCTCTGTGGTAGTCCGGGGGGAGGGCAGGGGAATCCGGGGGGGGGGGGGGGGTGGCGGGCCTAAGGTGGTGGCGGTGGGTGGTGTTGCCCTCTTGGGGCTCCGGGTTGCATGATACGTAGCTCCATGGCATCTGTTGTTCTTTAGAGGGGGCTCTGGACTGGGCTCCCTTTTCTGGTGCAGGTTGTCGTCCTACTTTACACCAGGTCAGAGCAGGTGTTAAATTCCTGCTGCTAACACACCTTATCAACTGTTTTGGGCTCTTATTGCCAACCTGGCTGGTCATTGAGAATGTTACAGAGTGGTGTTGTTGTGGCGTTTTGCACGGAAATGCCTACTTTGCATCTCATTAGTGATAGTTGCCAGGGTCATCTGTGGCTATGTTTTTTATGGCTGCTATCGCATGGTGATATCGGCAGTTAGCACCAGCTTGTGAATGGGGCGATACATTTATCGGAACTTTGGCTGCGATAAAGTGCTGCTACCTCTGAGATAAGTCCTTAAGAATATGCCCCATTGAGTGATTTAAATGACTGCAGACAATGGATGTTGGAAATGGAGGCCTTTGTGAAACTGGAATTTCAAAGCTGATCATCGCTTGAATTATTTTCTTTTGGCTGATTATGAATGAATGAAGGGCATTTATGAAGCGCAAACGATCAAGCCAAGGGGTAGCTCGACTCTACCGTCTGAGAACAGAGAATACTTGTCCACCCACCTCTAAAAGAAAGGAAGAGGAAAGAAAGATATATGCTTAATGCTGGGAAAAGAGTCAAGGTTTCAGAAACTTTATAACAAGATGGCGGCTGGGAGCTGATTCAACCTTAATCGTTCAAAGCTCTCGCCCCCAGAGCCGAGATATATCTACCCCCTCTGGTGTGTAACCCAAACTTGGAGATCCTTAGCAAGCTATTCTTTGCAGATCTTAACTCTCTAAGGGGGGCATAAGGTGCTATTCAATCTGACAAAAATCTTATAAAAAAATAGTTACAGATTTAAATAAAATCTGTTTTTCAACAGGAAGTCTGTTGGAAATTGGCCCGCTTTGAAGAGTCACCTCAAAGGTTTTGCTTTCCTCCCCCTCTTTTTGCTGAATTGTTTTTGTTGGCGTTAGGACTCTGAGAACTTTACCACTGCTGTGTTTTTTCACTATTGTGAGGCCGACTTATCGCATAGGATAGCATTAGGAATTCCTCAAGCCACTTTTGAGCTGTAATTCCTGATTAGAAAGGAATAGCAGCTTCATGATTCATATCTTTAATATGGAAATCATAAATCCTTTCTGTACTAATGAAGTTGGATTTACCATTACTGTTTTAGAAATGCAACTTTTCGAAAGTGCAAAAAGAACAATTGATGGAGACAGATTGCTGAAAAATGTCAAACAATCACCCCAGTACAGAGATCTGGGCCTAAATTCATAGTTGTATTTCTCCCCATGCCATTCCAGTTTAAATCCATCCATATGCAAATCAGTCTTAACTCTGCTCATCACTGGAACAATTAGGTCTAATTAGGTCTGGGTTGTGAACACCACTCTGCTTGCAGAGTCTGTGCAGATTTCCACTCTCCGGGTTACGCAGAGCTCACGGAGTCCAGAAAAATGTTTTCCTCGGTCTCATTCGTCAATGTCAAGTTGGCGAGTGTGAGCAGGGAAAATCCACCTCCCAGCAAGATTTTTCCTCTTTCGCGATCGTCAACATCAAGTTGGCGGGCCCAAGCATGGAAAATCAACCTCACAGCAAGATTTCCCAAACCAGGTGGTCAGACTTCTTGTTGCGAATGGTCGCGTATGCTCGCGACTGTTCATGTTGAGAAACTGTCCGTTATTGCTGAGAAAGCGGCAGCTCGAGTAAAAATCTACTTGAGCGATAGAAAGCAAGCAGTGCCCGCTTGCGCTGTGCATGGTGCCATTTGCAATGATTGCACAGTACAAACACCTGGCACTGAAAATCACAGCAAACAGCATTCATCCAATATTCTCCACGACGTGTGAAGCTCCGTGTCGTGCAGCTGAGATTTTTTGAACAAAGCAGAACTCCGCGAACTCCTCCCAGGCTAAGGAGCAATACAGCCGGAACTGCCAGGCCACATCCTCCTTGGACCAGAAACAAGCATCCTGGGATTGGTACCAGAGTATTACCCCTCATCAGCCAGGCTAGCTTGACTCCAGTGGCATGGAGAGCACGGGAACCACATCTGGGCATACCCATCCCACTCGGAGTGACAGATGCAAAAAGTCAAATATTTACCACAGAGATCTGAGCCTAAATCCATTGATTTTTTGCTCCCCATGCCATTCCAGTTTAAATCCAACAATATTCAAATCAGTCATGACCCTTTTCCCCATAGAAACATTCCATCCCAAACTGCCAAGCCATGTCTGCCCTGGGCTGGCAACAAGCATCGTGGGACCGAGTTTGGGGTAGCCACACTAGCTTGACTCCAGTGGCATGGAGAGCACATGGCCCAAGTCTGGGCATACCGGTCCCATATGGGGTGACAAATGCAAAAAAGAACAATCGGTGGACAGAATGTTAAACAATGTCAAACTGTTAGAAATTGGGTTTCTGGTTGTGTGGAATATGCACCTAAGCCAGGCAGAACCCACCACTCTAGTCAGGGTAAGGAAGTAACACACACAAGAGGATCCCTGCTCACCCCCTTGCTAGCTTGGCAGAGCAGTCAGGCTTATCCCAGAGTCAATGCGTAAAGAGTTTGTGCAACACACTCACACACCAGTGACACCCTAGGCACAACACAAAAAGAGACTCCACACAAAGTTATATACAAATATAATTATATAAATCACTTTGCCAACCACGGGATTGTCATGACATCATTTAGATCATAAATCACTTTGCCATCAGACAATAACATTAGGCAAATCTTGGCAATGTAAACCAACATAGCCAACCACATCAGGACATAAAAACAGCAGAACGATAGGCCTGCATTTCTGTGCTCTTTCTTACATGTTATATGGTACTGAAGGCTCAAGCAAAGGGCTCAGACGCACCTGTGTGCCTATTATACGTAATACAGTACCGGATGGCTTTACCAAGAACGGGCCTCCATCGAAGTTTGCCTCCCGTCCTGGGAGACTGGTTCAAATGCCCACAAATGTATATGCCACTGGGGCAGCTGCAGGGGATCGTGCAGGGGAGCTGCTGAAACCAATGCAGCGTTGTCATGTAGTTCCTACAAATCTTTATTGGATCTGCACGTTTAGACAACATAAACTAAAGGATTGGTTTCCAGACTTATTCCAGGCACCCCCAGAGAACATGTTAGTCTGTAGACCAGTTAGCTCAGAGTGCTACTACAAGCCTCACAACCTTACCAAGGAGTGAGTAGTTTCTGGCAACTATCGAACATGACAACCCTTACCCCAGGGATCGTCGAAACAATACAGTGCTTTTCGCTCAGTCTCTCGTGCTCACTCACTCTCAGAGAGATACTCAGAATAAATGATGGGAACGTTTTCAATAAGAATTTATTGAACCAGGGAATTCCGTGTCTCGTGTCAGCATGTCAGCCTGGAAGCTTTTTCTCCTCTCCTTGCCCAGCAAAGATGTGATACTTATACACCCGAAAGGTACCATCAGGGGTTCTACCTAGATGTGTCATGGTACTTTGGGCATGTTGGCCAAGGATGACGATAGTGGTGACCCTTATACAGAGTTATTATGCAGATGATGGCAATCCTGCTGTGATACTGAGAATCCTCATGCATATTAAATTGGGCTACTTTTGGGAGAAAACCACACATCATTTATGCAGCACATTACTAAGTAAAGGGTCACCACCAGAATCGTTATGTAGAGCAAGGTAGGACAAATGTAGGTAAAAGGTTATGTAACTACCTAGGTCTATATTGGAGTTCATAACAGCATGTTTACTGCCAACCGAAGAATACGCGGGGGCCTTTTTGCAGGCTTTACCCTGTACTCTCCAGGCTTTACCCTGTACTCTCCAAATTACAGTGAGGGTGCCCACATTGCTGCAACAAGGAATGCAGGCACCTGCACTGCCTATGTTGGAAGGGAGACCTCCCCTCAAAAAGGGCTTGCTGGCCACAACCACGCAGCCCAGCTGGTAGCAGTAGGATGACTCCATCCCTAACCTCGGTGGACTGACGCCCTTGGTGCGGCTGAGCCGTAAGGGGACTCGCTCACCCCTGGTGCACAGGAATTCCTGTGTGGCTGGATTCTGCGAGCCTCTGGCTTCCTCCAATGGTTTGGGCAATGACTGCACGGCAGAATTCCTCCTCAGGTCTCCTGGTCACACGGCCCTGCTCACCACTATATGGCTTTAGCGGAGTTCCTCTGCCCAACCTTTGCCTCTTCAGGGATTTCACAGTGGCCGTGACTCCCGGGCAGCACTCCCCTTTGGTGGGTTGGCAGACAAACTCCATGCTCACCTTGCAGCAGTCAGGAGTAGGGAGAGGGAGAGCACTTCTTCCTCCTCAGCTTTCCCTTCTATCCCTCCAGAACCACTTGGACTGTGCAGCGCTACACGTGCTGTTGGTATACAAGAGTGATCATCAGGTGCTTCTCCACACACAAAGGAAAAATACTGTGCTCTACAAGTGCCTCCTGCAGGTTGACCAAAAGCTCTCACCATGCGCTCTGGTTGCAGGGACCAGGGGCAGCCACCAGCACTCCTCCTATGCTGGGCCTCCTGGGAGACACTGGCAGCCCCAACGACAGATCGCAGGCAGGCCAGCACAAAGTTTTCTGTAGCAAGAGTTGCTGTCCTTCTCTCAGCCGCAGGTAGCAGGACAGTACTCGAAGCAATCAAGTACAATGATGATCCCCTGGCAAATGTGCAGTCTGTAAAGCCCCTCCAAAATCATGGGGTCACAGCCCCTGTACTTAAAGTCCAAAAGTCTTTGCTCTGGGCGCACTTCAACCACTTTTTAGAAGTTCACAACACCCCATTCAATCCCAGGCCCTAGCTCCAGACACACTACAAGGGGGTGCTGTTTCAATTCCTCCCACCACTCTAAATGCAGACCAGGTCTATTCAGGTGCAAAGGAAACTCCTGTCACCACTCTAAATGCAGCCAAGGTCAATTCAGCCCAGCTCTGAGTCACCGAGGTAAGGCAGGGCACACCTAAACCCCACTTGTGACTGCCCATCCCCTTCTCTTGTCAGTCTAAACCAGGCGGTGAATACTAAGTATGGGCGGAAAATCAGTTCCGCTCGCGGATTTTGCGGATTTTCGGTAAATTCGCAATCCGCGAGATTCGCGAATTTCCCGCAAAATCCGCAAATCCGCGAGCAGCGGATTTTATGGCTTGCTCGCACTGTTCGCGTGAGTTCGCGGCTTCCCAGTTCAACTTCGCGCCCCGCGAATAAGCGCTAAATTGCAGAAATACGATCTTAGCAAAACTGAAACTACTTACCAGGTTCAAAAGTTCAAGCTCATCATTAGTAGCCATTTCCTGTAGTGCTTCCTGAGGGGCCGGTCCAGAGTTCAGTTGCCTACTTGCAACTATTATGTGACCCTGCTCTGACCCTCAGAATAGTTACACATATGCCACAAAGGTCCTGAATTACAGCTAAGGGAGACAAGCAGGAGCCAGGCTGGAAGTTCAAATCCAGTGACACATTAATCAGCCCCTAATTCATTATTGTCAGTTGGGGCAGGGCAGGTGTTGTAACTAATTTTGCAACAATGAAAGCACTTAGCAAGTGCAAAAGATCACTAATCAGGAAGCACTAAGGAAGCAGGTGCCAGCTAAAAAAATATTCTGTGACACATTAATCAGCCCCAAATTAATTCAGGTCACTTGAGGCAGGGAAGGTGTGCTTTGCTTTGCCACAATAATGTACACTGGAGAACCAGAGGGTGCTTTGATGAAACAGAGGGTGGCATGGGTGAGCCAGAGGGTGGCATGGGAAAACCAGAGAGTGGCAGTGGTGACAGAGGGTGGCAGTGATGAAGAAGAGTGTCCCAAACAGGCTGGACACGTAGAAACAACAAGTTCGCAAAACTTGCGACCCGACAGGTAAGTTCGCGTTTGCAAAATTGTACAAAACCCTCGCGACCTGGCAGAAACCCGCGCGAACACAAAAAAAAAAAATCCGCAAATTCGCGAGAATTCGCGGATTTTGCAGATTGCGAGTTCGCAAATCCGCAAAATTCGCGAACGCGAGATTCGCAAAATTCACCCATGCTTAGTGAATACACAACCAGGTAGGACACAAAGAGTCATAAGCACACTGAAATGCCCACTTTTAAAAGCGGCATTTCTAAAATAGTAAGAACAAATCCGCTTTGACTAATAAGCAGGATTTATTACCACTATTCCAAACATAACAAGCATGGCCACGTTACCCCTATCATATCAGAAATTACCACTGAAGCACATATCATGGCATTTCCAATAGAAACCTATAAGAGGGGAGCCTCACAGCAGTGAGAAAGAAAATAGGCTGTTTGTCACTACCAGGACATGCCACTAAGTTAAGGCCCATGCTCTACCTCTTACCTACACAGCGCCCTGCCCATAGGGCTACCTAGGGCATAGCTTAGCGGTGACCTATATGTAGTAAAACAGGAGTTTCATACGTGGCAAACAATTTAAGTGCCACGTCACTGCAGCAGTAAACTGCACATGCAGGTCCTGCAGCGGCAGAGCCCTGAGACAGTTTTGAAAGGCTACTTTGGTGGGTGGTCCAAGCAGCGCTGCAGGCCCACTAGTAGTATTAGATTTACGAGACCTGTGTATGTGGGATGCCACTGTACAAGGGACTTACAGGTGAACTACAAATATGCCAGACAGGTGTAGACAGGTGTAGACCCATCTTGCCAAGTTTCAATGAGCGCTGAGCACTGAGCACTGATCAGCAGTGGTAAAGTGCCCAGAGTCCTAAAATCAACAAAAAAGGTCTGGAAAAATGCAGGAGAAAGGCAAAAACGTCTGGAATGACCCTGCAAAAAGGGCCAGTTTCAACCCAAACATTCACATCAGTACAGAGATCTGGGCCTAAATCCATAATTGTCTTGCTTCCCATTCCATCCCAGTTTAAACCTAGCCATATGCAAATCAGTCTTTACTGTGCTCCTCATTGGAACAGTCAATCCCGAACTGCAAGGCCAGGTCTTTCCCGGACCGGAAACAAGCATACTGGGACCGGTTTCAGGGGTATTACCCTTCATCAGCCAGTCTAGTTTGACTCCAGTGGCATGGAGAGCACGGGACCCACATCTGGGCATACCTGTCCCTCTCAGGGTGACAAATGCAAAAACAACAATTAATGGACAGAATGCGGAACAATATCACACATTCACCCCAGTACAAAGATCTTGGGATGAGATCCATTGTTTTTTTGCTCCCCTTGCCATTCCAATTTAAACCCAGAAATATGCAAATCAGTCTTGACCCTGCTCCTCATGCGAAAAGTCCAGCCTAAACTGCCAGCCCAGGTCCTCCCTGGAGAGGAAACAAGCATCCTGGGAGCAGTTTCGGGTATTAGAAGGATAGGTTTTGATTCAGAATTATGTGATTAAATACAATATAGTGACTGGAAAGTGATTGCTGTTAGGAGATCTCCGCATTTGGGCAAATGATTTTTGAAGAGCACAGATGGATTAGAAGAAGGTTCATACCATGTTGTAAAAGGTTAATAAGAAGGGTAGAGTATTTATTATTTATTTATTTATGAAACTTATAGAGCGCACAAATGCCCAAAGGCGTCTCGGCGCGAATAACTGTAAACTAAGACTCTAGAAAGCGAGCAGCTGGGAGTTATTGATTAAATAACCATGTTTAAATTTTTCTGCGAAAGATCATCAAGGATTGAGATGATCATACATCCAGGGCCAATGAGTTCCATAGTTTCGTGGTAGACACCATGACGGACGGACGAATGGAGTCATTTATTTCGGAAGAGGTCAGGAGGGGGCCAGGCTGCTAGAGCGCAACCGGCGTTCTACCCCCAAGATGGCGGCCACAGAAAGATATCGGCCCTAACAGCACCTAATCGGCTGTAAGACCTGAAGTGCTGTGGTAAGTAGAGTTCCAGCAGAGTCCCCTCGGCAACAACACATATAAAATTACCAATTCGGTTTCACAACTGGCAGACAACAATTTAAAAATATTTCAATATCAGTATTATTAAAATAGCCTTCACGCTTCTCGGCTTCCGCCTCAGGAAGTTCTAGCTACTGTTACAGCAAGAAAGGCGCAAATTAAGGGCAACCTTTTATGCCAGAGAGGTCGGGAGGGGCCAGGCTGCTAGAGCGCAACCGGCGTCCTACCCCCAAGATGGCGGCCACAGAAAGATATCGGCCCTAACAGCACCTAATCGACTGTAAGACCTGAAGTGCTGTGGTAAGTAGAGTTCCAGCAGAGTCCCCTCGGCAACAACACATATAAAATTACCAATTCGGTTTCACAATTGGCAGACAACAATGTAAAAATATTTCGATATCAGTATTATTAAAACAGCCTTCACGCTTCCCGGCTTCGGCCTCAGGAAGTTCTAGCTACTGTTACAGCATGAAAGGCGCGAATTAAGGGCGACCTTTTACGCCAGAGAGGTCGGGAGGGGCCAGGCTGCTAGAGCGCAACCGGCGTCCTTCCCCCAAGATGGCGGCCACAGAAAGATATCGGCCCTAACAGCACCTAATCGGCTGTAAGACCAGAAGTGCTGTGGTAAGTAGAGTTCCGAATTTTAACAAGAGGGGGAGAGAGAGAGTCAGTGGATTCAGTCTCCCTAAATGTATGAATAAACAAAGTGGAATCCACTCAGAGTGATAGTGATCCCTAAAGTGATGGGGAAACACACAGTGTTGTTTAAATGCCCCTCACACACCAACAGGCCCCTTGGTGTCATCCTTCATCATCGGGGCCTTCGCACCCCTCTACGGGATGCGGCGTGCTACGACTCGCGGATACGCAGGAGCACTTAGAGGTGAACTATGTGTGGGGGTGTGTGTATATAACCAAAGTGTGAGTGAGGTGAGGTGAAAAAAGTGAATATTAAAAAATACCTGGCACGTGGGAGGAAAAAATATTTTAATTTAATCCCCGGCTGGTATTGTTAAAAGAAGTGCAGGGCGTGGTTAGGTAGATACGAGTTAAGGTATCAAAAACCACTATTTAGAGTGTCAACATGTTTCGGAGGTCACAGCCTCCTTCTTCAGGACAAGGGTTATGCACTTACCCTCCCCTTACTCACATGCAGAATGTAAAAGTGTATTTAAAAATTTACAAAATTACCACAATGTGTAATATTCCTAACAGTGTTTTTAGTGTTAGCGAATGCAGTTGCGCCCAATTGGCGATAGAACCTGCGGAAAAAAATGCATAGATAAATACATAAGACTGTACCAGACAAATCACTGGAGAAGAAAAAACCTTCTCTGAATACCACCAGGTCATACCAAAAATAATGGGACCCTGTGAAGAAATGAAAAGGCAAAAATGGACACAACAATACTGACACACATATATACAAAACACAGAAGTACTCTCTGCTCTGATGGAAAGAGAGCAAATAATAAGAAGGAAAAGTCTTACTTAGAGTTCTCAACTATAAGACCTCATGAGCCTAAGCGTATATTGGGGATCCTTCCTTCCTGCTCAGAAAAGACCTATAACAACATTAATATACGGGGTTCAGTTGGAAAAAGCATGATGATAAATCTACCATGTTAATAAATCTACCAAGCTGATGGAAAAAACTCGTCTTTGTCACCCAAAACTCACGGTTACTGCACTGGCTAATCGCCTGCCTTCCCTCAACGCTGTCGCCTTTTTCGGCCGCGCATGCGTATTAGACAGGCTTTTCTGCGCATGCGCGCCAGATAGTGTTCTTACGGGAGCGCAATACCGGACATCGGGTGATTGCGATCTCCGTATTTGGGCATATACCGATCCTTATTAACTAATTAACTATCACTAATTATCCTGAGGGATAGTATATATAAGGGCCCCAACGTGATCTAGGCTCACTTCATCGGAGCCGCGTTGAGGCTCATGAGGTCTTATAGTTGAGAACTCTAAGTAAGACTTTTCCTTCTTATTATTTGCTCTCTTTCCATCAGAGCAGAGAGTAATTCTGTGTTTTGTATATATGTGTGTCAGTATTGTTGTGTCCATTTTTGCCTTTTCATTTCTTCACAGGGTCCCATTATTTTTGGTATGACCTGGTGGTATTCAGAGAAGGTTTTTTCTTCTCCAGTGATTTGTCTGGTACAGTCTTATGTATTTATCTATGCATTTTATTCCGCAGGTTCTATCGCCAATTGGGCGCAACTGCATTCGCTAACACTAAAAACACTGTTAGGAATATTACACATTGTGGTAATTTTGTAAATTTTTAAATACACTTTTACATTCTGCATGTGAGTAAGGGGAGGGTAAGTGCATAACCCTTGTCCTGAAGAAGGAGGCTGTGACCTCCGAAACATGTTGACACTCTAAATAGTGGTTTTTGATACCTTAACTCGTATCTACCTAACCACGCCCTGCACTTCTTTTAACAATACCAGCCGGGGATTAAATTAAAATATTTTTTCCTCCCACGTGCCAGGTATTTTTTAATATTCACTTTTTTCACCTCACCTCACTCACACTTTGGTTATATACACACACCCCCACACATAGTTCACCTCTAAGTGCTCCTGCGTATCCGCGAGTCGTAGCACGCCGCATCCCGTAGAGGGGTGCGAAGGCCCCGATGATGAAGCATGACACCAAGGGGCCTGTTGGTGTGTGAGGGGCATTTAAACAACACTGTGTGTTTCCCCATCACTTTAGGGATCACTATCACTCTGAGTGGATTCCACTTTGTTTATTCATACACGTAAGTAGAGTTCCAGCAGAGTCCCTTCGGCAACAACACATATAAATTTACCAATTCGGTTTCACAATTGGCAGACAACAATTTAAATTTTAGTAAGCAAGAGGAGTTTGATAGGGAAAGAGGACTTATGAAGAGAGAATTAATACTTAATAATTATGTATGATCCTAAGGATGCATGGCCATTTCTTGTGCCTGGTGCCACATATACTCTCATCTTGGACAATAGGTTTGACAACCAAAGGTATTTATCTGCATTCATTGATATAATATCTGTCTATACTTCTAGGTTTCATACTCCACATCTCCATAGTGTAAAATGGTACATTGGGTATTTCTGTCTAGTTGAGCAGTTCAGGGGTTTCTGTTAAGCTCCTGTCTAGCAAGACTTGTGGTAAGGAGTTTGTCCGCTGACAGTGTTGAGGTATTTCCCTTGTTATCATACAGTTCGTGCATGGGCATCTGTCAGTGGTCTGCTCCTTGGTAATCACATTGGGGATAACCAGCTCTTAACCTCCAGAATCCGAGATAGCTGTCAGAGGCTCTTATCATTGCTTGAAGTGAATCCCATCCTTTGGCAGCCTTTATGGAGATAGTGGAACTATCAGCCCTGAAATTGTAATATGTGGTTCTAGCCTTGAACATATGTTCCTAGGTTGGAAGTATTTGTTGAGTTTTAGTCTACAAGTGTTTATTGATCTGTGAATAATGCATATTAGCTTGAATGGAGATCTTCTTGTGACTGATAATTTGTGGAAAGCCTTCAGGACAGGAGATATGTGGGTTGTATATTTACATGAGGAAGTATTCCTGCTGCTGAATTCTGGATTCCCTGCAGCCTGACCTTCTCATCATTGAGAATGGGATTCTCTATCAGAAAAAAATAGAGGTAGGGACTTTACATAAACCCCCATAAGAAATTATGCTAAATCACATGCAGGGGCAGCAGCAGCTCAGGGACAGCAGCCAATGCAGGGACCCGGACAGCAGACAGAGCAGTGACTAGGCAGGAGTAGCAGCAGGGATCAACATTATCTCCATCATTATTCAACCTGTACGTCGAACCTCTTATAGAAATTCTCCGACACGAAAACATTTCCTATTATATGTATGCAGATGACACTCAGATCTACATCAAGAGCTTGTCATTGGAAGAGATCAAGTTAATGAATGAGGCCTTGAAAGTGTCATTACAATGGTTGACTAGCAATTATCTGAAACTAAATGCACAAAAAACTGAATTTCCACTAATTTCACTGCCAAAGAACCCCGCAAATATGAAGGAATGAACCAAACTGATCACAGCGCTAAACTGCACCCCTACCCTAGTTGACTCGACCAAATCACTAGGAATCACTCTTGACAAGAACCTAGGCATGAAAGAACACATCAAATCAATGGCAAAAAAGCACCTGGTTTCACCTGAATTATATTAGAAAGGTGAAACCACTCATTACGACTCCTGGAGGCCGACCGCACTGGGAACAGCTCCAGCACCCACCTACCACGAACGCAACCTAAGGTTCATCCTCGACTCCACTCAAGGTCAACGCCGTTTCGTCCTCGTGCTTCAACACCCTCTGCATGCTTCGCAAGATCTACAAGTGTATCCCCACCAATTCGAGATGAACGGTCCCCCAGGCCCTCATCAGCAGCAGGTTGGACTACGGAAACGCCCTCTACGCAGGAGCCTCGGACAAACTCCGGAAAGACTTCAACGCATTCAGAACGCATCTGCATGTTTGATCCTCGACATCCCTTGTTGCAGTAACATCAAACCCCACCTGAAAGACCTGCACTGGCTCCCCGTCAACAAGAGGATAACCTTTAAGCTTCTCACTCTGGCACACAAAGCACTCCACAACACCAGACCAGAGTACCTCAACAGACGACTCTGCTTCCACATCCCCACTCGCCAGCTTCGCTCCGCCGCCTCACTACATTCCCCGCATCTGAAGAGCGACTTCCGGCGGCAGATTATTCTCCCACCAAGGTGGCCAAGACTTGGAACACCCTCCCCACCCCACTACGACAGACCCAAGACCTGCTGACCTTCAGAAGACTCCTCAAGACCTGGCTCTTCGAGCAGTAGCAGCACCCCTCCCACTTCCCCCTCCCAGTGCCTTGAGACCTCACGGGTAAGTAGCGAGCTTTACAAATGTTTTGATTGATTGATTGATTACTACAGCGGACCTCAAATTGGCAGTTCAATCTTTAATGTATATGTATGTATGTATGTATAAACCGTTTTGTAACGCGCTCCATTACTTGAGAGTATCCTGGCGCGATTGGGAGGAGGCAAAAGAAAAACAAGCACTGGCGTTGCCAATAGGTCTCGCAGTAGGAAAGTTGGAGCTATTACAATTGCAAATAACAATGCCTTTTATTTTTGTTTTCATTTTAAAAACATAAAAGGCTTCGTCATTTACAAAACCAATAGCTCCAACTTTCCTACTGCGAGACCTATTGTGCACTGCACAGTGTGGGTGAAAGTGGCACTGCGTGTGTGTGAGTGGCTTTGAGTGAGTTGCGTTGCGTGGGTGAGTGGCGTTGCATGTGTGAGTGTTGTTGCGTGGGTGAGTGGCGTTGCGTGGGTGAGTGGCGTTGCGTGGGTGAGTGGCGTTGCGTGTGTGAGTTGCGTTGCATGGGTGAGTGGCATTGCATGGGTGAGAGTGGCGTTGCGTGTGTGAGAGTGGGCTTGCGTGGGTGTGAGTGGTGTTGTGTGTCTGAAAGTGGTGCTGTGTGGGTAAAAGTGGCACTGCGTGGGTGTGAGTAGATTTGCGTGTGTGAGTGGCGTTGCGTGTGTGAGTGGCGTTGCGTGTGTGAGTGGCGTTGCGTGTGTGAGTGGCGTTGCATGTGTGAGTGGCGTTGCGTGTGTGAGTGGCATTGCGTGTGTGAGTGGCGTTGCATGTGTGAGTGGCGTTGCATGTGTGAGTGGCGTTGCATGTGTGAGTCGCATTGCATGGGTGAGAGTGGCGTTGCGTGTGTGAGAGTGGGCTTGCGTGGGTGAGAGTGGCGTTGTGTGTCTGAAAGTGGTGCTGTGTGGGTAAAAGTGGCACTGCGTGGGTGTGAGTGGATTTACGTGTGTGAGTGGCGTTGTGTGTGTGAGTGGTGTTGCGTGTGTGAGTGGCGTTGCATGTGTGAGTGGCGTTGCGTGTGTGAGTGGCGTTGCGTGGATGAGTGGTGTTGCGTGTGTGAGTGGCGTTGCGTGGGTGAGTGGCGTTGTGTGGGTGAGTGGCGTTGCGTGGGTGAGTGGCATTGCGTTGATGAGTGGCATTGCGTGGGTGAGTGGCGTTGCATGGGTGAGTGGCGTTGCGTGGGTGAGTGGCGTTGCATGGGTGAGTGGCATTGCATGTGTGAGTGGCATTGCGTGTGTGAGTGGCGTTGCATGTGTGAGTGGCGTGGCATGTGTGAGTGGCGTTGCATGTGTGAGTGGCGTTGCATGTGTGAGTGGTGTTGCATGTGTGAGTGGCGTTGCATGTGTGAGTGGTGTTGCATGTGTGAGTGGCGTTGCATGTGTGAGTGGCGTTGCGTGTGTGAGTGGCGTTGCATGTGTGAGTGGCGTTGCATGTGTGAGTGGCGTTGCGTGTGTGAGTGGCGTTGCGTGTGTGAGTGGTGTTGCGTGTGTGAGTGGCGTTGCGTGTGTGAGTGGCGTTGCGTGTGTGAGTGGCATTGCGTGAGTGAGTGGCGTTGCATGGGTGAGTGGGGTTGCGTGGGTGAGTGGCGTTGCATGTGTGAGTGGCGTTGCGTGTGTGAGTGGCGTTGCATGTGTGAGTGGCGTTGCTTGTGTGAGTGGTGTTGCATGTGTGAGTGGTGTTGCATGTGTGAGTGGCGTTGCGTGTGTGAGTGGGGTTGTGTGTGTGAGTGGCGTTGCGTGGGTGAGTGGCATTGCGTGGGTGAGTGGCGTTGCGTGGGTGAGTGGCGTTGCTTGGGTGAGTGGCGTTGCGTGTGTGAGTGGCGTTGCATGTGTGAGTGGCGTTGCATGTGTGAGTGGCATTGCATGTGTGAGTGGCGTTGCATGTGTGAGTGGCATTGCGTGGATGAGTGGCGTTGCGTGGATGAGTGGCGTTGTGTGGATGAGTGGTGTTGCGTGGATGAGTGGCATTGCGTGGATGAGTGGCGTTGCGTGGATGAGTGGGGTTGCGTGGATTAGTGGGATTGCGTGGGTGAGTTGTGTTGCGTGTGTGAGTGGTGTTGCTTGGGTAAGTGGAGTTGCTTGGGTGAGTGTGGCATTGCGTGGGTGAAAGTGGGCTTGCGTGGGTGTGAGTGGCTTTGCGTGAGTGAGTGAGTGAGTGAGTGGCGTTGCGTGGGTGAGTGTGGTGTTGCGTGGATGATAGTGGGCTTGCGTGGGTGTGAGTGGCGTTGCGTGTCTGTAAGTGTTGCTGTGTGGGTGAAAGTGGCACAGAACCTTTGATGTGGCCTGGCGCAGGAGAAATGCTGCTGCTGCTTATTAAATATAAAAAGTGTTTAGGGACTCATGGCTGCCGAGAGTAACAAGGCAGTGCTGGGAAGGGGGCTGCACACCAACTGAAA
Source organism: Lissotriton vulgaris (assembly GCF_964263255.1). Taxonomy (NCBI): domain Eukaryota; kingdom Metazoa; phylum Chordata; class Amphibia; order Caudata; family Salamandridae; genus Lissotriton; species Lissotriton vulgaris. Next base: position 6,005,216 of record NC_141686.1, read on the forward strand.
TGCTCTGGTTGCACGGCTTGCGGCCGGCCGTGTGAAGTGATAAGCCTTTGAAGTACACAGGCATGCTGTGACGGAGGTGTGAGAGGTCTGGCAGGGAACAGATGGCCTGGCTGTGAAGCAGGGGGCGGGGCAGCGCTGGGGTAGCCTATGGGAGGGTGATTGATGCCTTTGATGTGGGGAGGGAGGAGAGCCTTTTGCGAGCCTGCAGGAGAAATGCTGCCGATGTGCGTGCATGTTTAATCACGTGATTCACGTGAACTTAAAGAAAACCGCGGCTGAAAGCCCGTGGTTTGAAGAGGATTTTGCCGACTTGAATTCTCCCCATTTCCCATTCCTGCGGAATGGTAAAGGCGAGACCTAACAAACGAAAATCAACTTAGGTCACACTCCTAAACATATGGGTTTTCTGATTTTTCTTAAATTTAGCAACACATTGCGTGGAGCGCAGATGAAAAGGGAGAGCGTTCCAGGCACGAGCAGCGACTACGGCTATAGACTGGCCCCCTAGTCTAGCTCGCTTGAAGCGGGGGAGAGACATTTTAAACAAAGTAGGTGATCTGAGAGCTCGAGTGGGGGCATAAAAGGCAAATCTCTTCTTCAGATAGGCAGGACCTTGGTCGTGGGTTGCTCTAAACAAGAGCACCAAGGATTTAAACAGGATGCGCTGGGATACAGGCAGCCAGTGAAGAGTATACAAATCAGAACGAACACTCTTCCATCTCGGGACGTTAAGTAAGAGACGGACAGCAGCATTCTGAATGATTTGCAGGCGTTTAACTAAGTATGCTGGAATGCCACTAAACAGGGCGTTCGCATTGTCCAGCCTTGCCAGTATGAGAGCCCGAGCGACAGTCTCCTTTGCTTCTCTAGGGAGCAATGGGAAGAATTTTCGTAGCATTCTCAGTGTGGCAAAGCATGTCCCCGATAGCTTCTTTATATGGTCCTCAAATCTTAGGTCCTCCCCAAACCAAATGTCAAGATTTTTCGCGGGGCCGCCCATCTCCTTGGGGCTGGGAATGTTCGGGGGCCACAGCGAATTCCTGAAAATGGGGGGGAAAGAGCCATAGAAGAGCACCTCAGATAATGATATCAAGGATTGCATATGGATGTACAACACTAACAGATCTACCAGAAATGTCCACAACACCACTAAAAGCCTGTCTCAGTGCACCTGCTAGACTCATTACAGGTTCTAGAAAATACAACCATATTTCCCCATGCCTGAAAGCATTAAACTGGTTACCAAACGAAGCCAGAATTCAACCTAAACTGGCATGTATTACCCACAAAGCGCTCCACTACAAAACACCAATGTACTTAACTCAGAAAAATTAGCTATCAGGGGGAAGCAGACCATCCATGAGTGCCAGAGAACTGTTGCTGAAACCGCCCATCTTTCACAAAAACAAACATATGACGGAGCATTCTCCGGGGCGGCCCCCAGAATCTGGAATTCACTCCCTCCAATCATTAGAAAAATTCCAAACATGACAACATTCAAGAGGGAGGCGAAGATCTTACTAATGAGCAAGTACCTTCCTTATGCAAGACTGTTTGTCATCTGCATCGTGGTTAAAAGCCGGACGTCGCGTAGCCCTGTCAGACATGGTAGCATCCTGCACAAAAAGACCGCAAAGACACCAAAACTAACCAATGACTGATGGCAACTAGGGCTGATGTGGGTGCTACCCCTACAGATCAACAACGAATGTAAAGATAAAATCACCAGGTACCTGTGAAGACTACTTTGGCAGTACAGGACTACAATTAATGGATCTCTGAAATACTGATTTAAAACATTCAAAAGGTACATAGTGGAACCATATGTATAATACTACTGTTATACCTTTGTACACCAATCAGATCCAAAACTTGTTATTGTCGAAAATGTAAAAAAGGCATGTACCAAAATCATATATATATTACTGCTCCTATACCCATTGTATTCTAAACTGTTTACCTCATGTATCTGCAAAGCACTCTGATACCCTTGGGTAACGTTCGCGCTATATAAAACTCTAAAATTAAAAAATTAAAAGTTACTGACAAAGCGAGTAGGTATTGCCCTTGTATAAAACATGCATGAAGAGGTACACAAAGAACAGATACAAATGCACAGATAAATCATTAACACAGGCCAACGCCATCCATTTTAATGAAGCCCAGCTATCATAAAAGCACACTTTCCACTAGGAAGGGGAGGGAAGCAGTGATCGTTGTGCACGAGATGACCGCTAGATTTCTTGCATCAGAAAGGGATGTGTAGTTCGGGGTCACAGGGTGATTACAATGGTTGCACATAATGATGTACAATCGGGGGGCTGTGTTGCTGAAACCCGGTCAAGTGTGACACCTTAAGCCAGTCTGAGATTTTTTTTCGCAGCACCATTTTGCAAACTGGGATTTTTAAACCTGCGCTTATTACTGTTAAAACAGATATCCAAGTTCTCAAAATGCGAATTTCTAATGGCACAAAAATACAAGTGTCTGAATTTTTCACAAATGACCTGTCAAATAAAAACATGTCCAAAAAGCACGTCAACCTTTGCAGCTACACACATGCCAAATAGATGAAAATAAAAAAGATACACGTTCTCCTTATAATAATTTTAAATACGTGTTTTTCTGAAAATATACATTCCCATCTGAACAAAAGAGTCTTTAAAATAACTTCCACTGCTCCTTTCATAGAGCTTCCCCTCCCCTTTATTATTCGTCCCGCTATTGACATTGTAAATGACAATGCCTTTTATTTATGTTTTGGTTTTTAAAACATAAATAAAAAGCATTGTCATTTATAATGCCAATAGCTTAAATTCGCGTAAATGCGAGACCTATTGCATTGCAAATGCTTGTAATATTTTATTCCAGTGCTGCTATCATGCAGCACCACATTTTTCAAGAATTACAGAACAGCACACAGTCATAGGAGACACAGAAAGATGCTGGTCGCACAGAAACATTTCACAAGTATCTGTGCCTCTTTGTAATTGTGTTAGCACATTAAGGCCACACCTATTGGCTGCGAGGTCCCAGTACCTCCCCAGAGTGCTAGAAGACCCTTGATGCACTGCAAGCATCACCCACTGTTAAATGGGTTTACAACTATTACAATGTTCATTCCTGCATATGCACTCATGGGTCGCCATCTTGGAATGGTTTGTGTTATACGTTATTAAAACCATGCAAAGGAAACATGTTGGCAAAGCCAACAGCTCGGGAGCTAGTCAGCCCACTTGACTTTGCCAGTGCTTGTTTCAGGTAGTGACCCTGTCAAGTTTTAACAGTAGAGCGTGTGTACGTTTCCTATGATGGCATGCCTCATGCACTGACAAGGGGTTGCGGGATTGTTTATGTATAATTTGAAGCTTGCTTGTTGTGAGTTCTGGAATGCATATGCGTTGGCACATGGGAGAGAACGTGTAGGCCCTCGTGCGAATCATTACATGCTGCAGTGAGACGTTGCTGAACCAATTATGGTTTCCCTCCTTCGGCCTTCAACACACAGAAGAAAGGTAATGTTGTAATTCCATTTCAATATAAATGCGCTTTTACTTGCAGACGGAACCCTCCCATTTTTACCACAATGAAATCAGGGGTGTGTGTTGTCATCTTACTGTATTTCAGCTCTTAATGCACAAGGGAGTGTTGGAAACCAGCCCCGCTGTCGGCGCGTCCCTCAACTTCCAACAGGCCCGATGCAGAGCACACCTCTGTGCACTGCGGGCACACGTTCTCTGCCTGTGGAGGAGTCCAGGCCGGTTTCCAAGCAGCTACTGCGATCCGTGAACGAAGCTGTGCGGCGCCCAGTGGAGTGCCAGGGCTCAAGCCCCATGCCTGTCCTAGCGGGCATCCCATGACACCCTTGTAGGCAGGAACCGAAAGCAGCGCTGGGAGGAGTGTTTTACTAACCATTGCTCGTTACTGGTTGGTCTCTCCTCCTGCCCCGCTCGCTCATGAAGACCCCCCCCCGGCCCCCCTTTGCCAGCGGTAATTACCTAATGGAGCAGGAGAAAGTGGCAGAGGCAGCGGCAGCACCCCTGCCTTTAAACCCGTCTGCAATGGCTCTAGTTCACCAGGACAATGCCCAGTGAAACAAGTAACTATTTCTCGCAAGCGGACAATCATTATGTTCTATGACCCGTGGCTGTGGAAAAACAGGAAAGGGGATTTGTAGATAAAGATGTAAGCAAAACAAACAACTCACGTTGAGGGGGGAGTTTTCGGGGAGTACTCGAGTATAGCAGAGTAAGTTGCCAAAGAAAGACATCCAGCCACGGAATCTCCTGCATTTGAGGTACAACAATACCGCAACGGTACAAACAAGACCACTAGTGATTACTAGAGCTGCTCGTGGCAGTATATTTTATTAGTGTTGTCTTGCCAACGCAATAATTTAAGCATGGTTAAAGCAACTCGGACCAAATATGGCCCCTACGCACCTGTAGACACTGAGGGTGGAGGGGTGGGGTGGAGTGTGGACGAGAGCACACACAGCATTTCCCTTGCGGGGGTGAGCAGGGGCACCATCCAAAGCTCGCTCCCGCAAGAGAATCACCAAACGTGCACGCGTTCCTATTGAAAGCAATGCAACTCGTACACTTTTTTGCCGAAAAAGCAAATCGATTACAAGAGGTCCCCTATGCAGCACATGTGCGCTGCGTAGGCGAAGCCTAAAAAATACACAACACTGTCTGACAGCCAATGCCGTAACCTGAACCCCTACCAAAGAGAAGTTAGTCAACAGGGGTAAGTGCACTGTGGAAACCCAGACTCCAGGGAGAAATCAGCACTCACAGTTTCATGAGTGAATGTATTCCAATTCATTATTGAATTTAAATGTTAGGTTACGGTTCGGTATTCGGTTTTACAGATTCCTTCCCATTAAGCCCCTGACTGTGTACCTTTCTCGGCAGCTGTAGTCTCTGCTTGCAATGACTCGGTTCTGTGGCACTCTTACAAGAGGTTCAGCTTTGTGAAAGCTTTCAGCTGCTTCAGATGGACTTAAATAGTCCCTGCGCCCCATGTTATATTCCATAAAGCCTATCTAACAGAGCTTGAGGGGTGTACTCACATTTTACCTTTGGCGGTGAGGATGCTGGTAGTTCTCTTTCTCTCTCCTCTCTCTCCCTACCCTCATTCTGTCTCTATCTAGCTCCTCCTCACCTGCTGAAAACTGTGACCTCAAGAAAAGGCACTAACCCTGCTTTTCCTCTTCTTACCTTCATTTGTTCACTCCCCTGAGAAATAGATGCAAAAAAGAAGAAAAAAAATACTTCGCTGAAAATGTCGTCTTTGTCAGACATTTTTTCCCTTCCAAAGTGCACACTTGGACAGAGAAACAAATAGAGAGAAAAAATGATCAAACAAAACAAAGTGGCCTCAAAGTGACAAGATTGGTTATAGTCACACCTAAACAAATTAGCACCACTTTACAGAGTTTGCCAGTGAAGTGCAACTTTCGTTTTCTCATTTGGGACCAAGGCATGCAGCTCTTCCAAATCAATGCTCCTCAAACCTGACAGGCAGCAGCCTCTGCAGTTCTAGTTTGAGGATGCACGCATATTCACTAAGGGACCTCAGATCTGACAGAGTGGAGCATTTTGCTATACCTGTCTGGAGAACTTGGCAGCTCATTCTCAAAATAAGGCCAGAGGCAGAGGCTTGCGCCTGGCAGGCCCGTCAAAGATGAAATCCGCACCGGGGCAAACCTTAAAAACATGCCTCAATTATTTTTGCCTGTTCCCTCCCCTCTTCTGGTCTCTACTCTCTCGCCCTTTCGTCTGTCCCTCGCTCTCTCTTTCCCGTTCATATGGTCTGGGACTACCGACCACCCCTTCCCTGTCATGTAAACTGATCAAGACAGAGCCCCCGTTTACCATGAAAGGAAACCTTGAAACCCCCATGCTCTGCCCTCGGTCTACATTCGACTGAAAGGAAAACTGGTTTAGCACATTTAACATATGAATGACCAACAACCCATACTACACGAGTCCTCGTTCTGTCTTCTTGCGTTCGCCATGTTGCTGATGGATGCTGTCGATGACCCGGTACCAGTTTCCGCCTTGCATCACAGGCTCGAGAAACTGAAAGATAAACAGACGACAAAGCCGGTGTCAGGGTGACTTAGATTAACCTCACAACATGTGCAGCCGCACATAATGCTTATAGGCGTCAAAAGACCATCTCCCAATCCTCTTTACACTGTTGGCATGCAACCCTCTCTCTGTTGCTTCAGGGGCCCGCCTATTCGGAATGAATGTGTCCCAAAATCTTTGGGGTTCAAACCCGCCTTGCTGATTACCATTGCCAACACTCGTTTGAACTGAAACCTGGTCAATGGGGTACCATCTGCATGTATTAACAATGTACCCATTGGCACACCTACCAGTTGCCTGATGAATGCCTCTACATGTGCCACTGGGCAACACAGATTGGTCGGTGCCCGGTATAATACCAGGCTATCCCCCCAAGCCTCCTGGTCAGTTTTCAATCTCCTTATGTTTACCCACAGTGACTCACCCCTTATCCTAGGGTCATCCAGCTGGTGATCCCCCTAACGCAGGGTTCTTCAAACTGTGGGGCGCGCCCCCCTGGGGGGGCCCGGCACCATCCCAGGGGGGGCGCGCGATCCACTCTGATCTTCCCTTTGTGCCCGTTCCTTTGTCCCTGTGGCAGCGCGATGTGACTCTCTGTGAGGGCGGGCGATTTCGGTCAGAGTGGGGCTGCAGGGGCCTAAGAGCTGAACAAAGCTCATTAGCATGCAAATGGTCTCTTAAAGAGGTGTGAAGTGCTCGGGTGCGGCTGGCTGGCTGAGTGTGTGTGTGCCCAGAAGCTGTGTCAGCCCGGGCACACACAGGCAGGGTGAGATGAAGAGGAGACAGAGACAGATAGACAGAGGGAGAGCGAGGGAGGGAGACAGGCAGACAGAGGGGGAGCGAGGGAGGGAGACAGAGGCTGACAGAGCGAGAGCAAGGGAGGCAGCGCGAGGGAGAGTGAGGGAGGGAGACATGTAGACAGAGGGAGAGCGAGGGAGGGAGACAGGCAGACAGAGGGAGAGCGAGGGAGGCAGAGTGAGGGAGAGCGAGGGAAACAGGGAGAGCGAGGGAGACAGAGGAAGAGCGAGGGAGGCAGAGTGAGAGAGAGCGAGGGAGACAGAGGGAGAGCGAGGGAGACAGAGGCAGCTAGAGGGAGAGCGAGGGATGTCGGCTGGAGCCGGCCACCAGACGTCCGTTATGTTGCCATGTGGGTGAATAGATGCATGGGTGTAGTGGTGGATGTATGGGTTGAGTGATGGGTGGAATGGTGGATGTGTGGGTGACATGGTGGATGTATGGGTGGGGGGTGGATGGATGGATGAGTGAGGGGATGGATGGATGGATGGATGGATGGGTGAAGGGGTGGATGGATGGTGGGAGAGAGGATGGATGCATGAGTGGAGGGATGGATGGGAGTGGATGGATGTGTGTATGGTTGGATGGGTAGATGGAAGGGTGGAGAGATGGATGGATCAGTGAAATGGTGGATGGATCGATGGGGGTGGATGGTGGACGAGTCGGTGGGTGGGTGGATGGATGAGAGAGGTGATGGATGGATGTATTGATGTATTGATGGGTGACGGGGTGAATGAATGGATGGATGGATGAGTGAAGGGGTGGATGTGGGGATGGATGAGTGATTGAGGAGGGTGGATGGGCGGGGGGATGGATGGAGGAGTGAAGGGGTGGGTGAGAGATCAATGGATGGATTCATGAGTGGATGAGTGGATGGATGAGTGGGCGGATGGGTGAAGGGTGGATGGAGGGATGGGTGGCTGGGTGAGGGGGGAATGGAGAGAGAGGGGGAGGATGGATGGATGGATGAGTGAGGACATGGATGAATGATTGGCAGAGTGGATGGACAGGTGTGTGCATAGATGGGTGAGGAGAGGAGCATGGAGATGGTTGGGACAGAGAGTGCATGCATGAGTGGGGGGAGGGTGGAGAGCGTGAGGGATGAATGGGTGGGTGGATGGATGAGTGGGGGGTTGAGTGGGTGGACGGATGAGTGACTGGGTGGATGGATGAGTGGGTGGGGGGATGGCTGGATGGGTGAGAGGGTGGGTGGTTGGATGGATGAGTGAGTGGATGGATGGGTGGAGGAGTGGATGGATGGATGGATGGAAGAGTGGTTGGATGAATGGAGGAGTGGATGGATGAATGAATGGAGGAGTGGATGGATGAGTGGGAGGATAGCTTGGGTGAAGGGGTGAGTGGTTGGATGGATGTGTGGGTGGATGGATGGATGGGTGGAAGAGTAGATGGATTGGTGAGGGGATGGATTGGGTGAAGGGATGGATGGATGATGGATGAATGGGTGGATGGAGGGATGGATGGGTGAGATGATGGATGGAGGGATGGATGGTGGATGGGTTTGCAAGTGGTTGAAGGGGTTTGGATGTGGATGGGGCACAGATGGAGGGAAGGAATGAATGGTGGGGGAGTTGGTGGATGACAAGGTGTACATGATTGATGGGGAGGGTTGTGATGACTTCCTTTGCCTTGGAGGATTGTGTTTTGAGCTGTGTGGTATGCCTCTGTTGTTTCGCCACACCCACTCACAGGCCTGCAGTTTGCTAGGCACTCTTGTGTTGAGCATTGTTTGCCGGATTTGGCCCGTGGTTTGCGGGTTGCAGTCGATCATGTGGTGTGCCGGATTCCCGAGGTTTCGGTCGGGTGGTGGGGGGGCCCAACATCTGGGGGAATTCAGCTGGGGGGGCTCAACCTGGAAAAGTTTGAATACCTCTGCCCTAACGTGTCCAGCTTGATGTTAGCCACCGGTTCACTTACCCGCAATGCCCCATAAAAAGCCTGGGGAAATGCGGCTTTAAATATGAGTACCTCCCCATGGGAGCTACACGTGTCAGACAAGGCATTCAATACCAGTGCCAACCGTTCCAAACCTATTGGTTGTCTGGAATCGGCGCTGCTTGTTTTTAAGCGCTGGCACCCCCGCACCTTTTAACTGTGCAAAGAAAGAGACGGACGCCCCTCTCTGTGCAATGTGTCCATGTACGAGGTAAAACTCCCCTCCAGCTACCACTTAGCCTCCCAGTCCCGTCCCAAAAAACAACAATAAGACATAAACTCCCCTTACTAGGCTGTTTTGGTCCTGGGTGCTAGGCTGGCTGCCACGAGGTTCTGTAGTTGGGGGCACCAATTTGCCAAAGCGTTGTTGGGAAGTATGCTGGTGTAGCCTCTGCAGATGGAAGATGTTCCCTGAATACCTGCATCTTAAAGCGAGAGAGTGCGTCAGCTGCATTGTTCAAGACCCCTGGGACATGTTTGGCCCTAAACTGTACATTCAACTTCAAGCATCTTAGCACAATCTCCTTCATGAGGCGAAGTATAAACTTACACCGCGCCACCTGTTGATTTATACATTCCATTACAGTCATGGTGTCTGACCAGAAGATCACAGATTGGTTGGACAATTGTTCAGGCCAGAGCGTTAGTGCCACCCATATTGGAAAGAGCTCCAAAAACCCGATGTTCGCTGTCTAACCGCCTTCATCTCACCCCTCCGGCCACCCTTGTGCCACCCACTTGTTGCCAAGTATGGCACCAAAACCCACACTGCCAGCTGCGTCAGTCCATAGACCTAACGTAGTGGGGGGGCCGCACCACACCACTCTGCCGTTGAAATCCTCCAGGAATGCCATCCATATTCGCATGTCAGGCGAACCTCAACTGACAGTCTAGTGAGATGGTGTTTTTCCCGCAGGCCCTTCATGGCCTGCGCGATTGAGCAGAAAAAGGGGCGTGCCATAGGTATAACTCTTAGTGCAAAATACAGCTGCCCCACAGTCTGCTGCAGCTGCTGTAGCGTGACTTTCTCTTTGACCAAACATTGCTGTAAGGCTGCTCTGAACTTCATGAGCTTTTCTTTGGGTAACCGGAAACAACCTTCTACTGAGTCTAATTCAATGCCTAGGAATTCCAAACATGTTGACGGTCCTACCATTTTTCCTGGTGCCAGCGGAACCCCAAAAGCCTGCATGAGCATGCAAAATTCCTGCAAAGCCCAAGCACACTCCTGTAAGCCCACTGCCACCATCAAAAGAAAGTCATCCAGGTAGTGCATCACATGCTGATGCCCTGTTGTTTGCCTCATAACCCATTCCAGGAAAGAACTAAAAGTCTGAAAGTATGCACATGACACAGAGCAACCCATGGGCATACACATATCCATATAGTATTTGCCCTCAAAGGAAAACCCCAGCAGGTGTTGATCCAAGGGATGTACTGGGAGCAATCGGAAAGCGGATTCAATGTCTGATTTCGCCAGCAATGCCCCGGGACTCAGAACTCTCAGCATTTCCACTGCCTGGTCAAAAGACGCATACTTGACTCTGCAAATGCCCTTGTCAATTGCGTCATTCAAAGATGCGCGCCTAGTGCAGAGAGGTTATGTATGAGTCTGAATTCATCCTTTTCTTTCTTCGGGACCACCCCGAGGGTTGAGCAGACAAAATTAGGTGAAGGGACCCGCTATCCTATCCTACTGTATGAGTAGTTGTATGAGTGAGTAAATGGTTGAGTCTATAGAAGTGAGTGACTAGTTGTTTGAGTAACTATATGGGTGAGTGAGTGATTGTGTGAATGGCTGTGTGAGTGAATGCGTGGGTATGTGAATGCTTCTATGGAGGAGTGAGTGGGTGTGTGAGTACTGGTCTGGGTATGTGAATTGGTATGTAAGTGGTTATGTGGGATTGGGAGTGGGCATATGAGAGGTTGTATGGGGGTTGAATGGTTCTGTGGATGATAGCATCAGTGATGTCATTTGAGATGTCATTAGTGATGTCATGAGTGATGTCACTGATCATGTCATGAGTGATGTAATATGTGAGGTCATAACACAAGCAGTGCATTGCAGGGGTATACTTTATAGTTATAGTTCAGGTAATTATAACTGCTGAATTTCATTGGTTTTGTACGAGTGAGATCTCAGTCCAACTATAATGTTCCTGTAACCTTTGGGTGTTTTCAGAGTAATTGCTAATGTTTTTTTTAATTCTATTTCCTAACTTTGACAGCTCTATAACCTTTGCTTTTTTTAAAGTGAATTTCTAGGTTTTTTCAAATTTTATTTCTGAACTATAACGTCCCCGTAACATTTGTTTTTTAAAGGGAATTTCTATGGTTTTTAACTAGTAGTTGCATTTACAGAGTGGTGGAGAAAGAGAGCGGGGGCATCCGACCAGCTCTCAGGAATCCTGCTTTGTCAGACTTACTGGAGGAAACAGGTGGGCTCCTGAGCCCCCCAGAGCCATCAGCATCAATAGGACTTCATCCCCCTACCATCAGTGCACCAGGAGGCATGTTTGCAGAGTTGTGGAGAAAGGGGACCTGCCTCCGACAACCTCTCAGCAATCCCACTGAGTGGCACTTACTAGAGGTAACAGCAGGGGTGCTTGGCCCCCAAGGACCCTCAAGAGCCAAGGGGACTTCATCCCCCCACCAGTAGTGTGACAGGAGGCACAGTAGCAGATTGGGAAGGAAAGTGGGTGTGGCTCCAAAGATCTCTCAGTAATCCCACAGTGTGGGAGTTACTCAAGGTAACAGAATGGCTTAATGGCCCGAGTACCTTCTGGAGCCAAGGGGACTTTATCCCCCAACCAGTATTGTGCAAAGTGGTTCATTTGCAGAGTGGTGGAGAAAGGGGGCATGGCCTCTGAAGTCCTCTCAGCAATCAGGCTGTATGTGACTTACTGGAGGTAGCAGCTCATTGAACCCCAAGGACCCTCATTATCCAAGGGGATTTCATCCCCCAACCAGCAGTGCTCCAGGCAGTGTGTTTACAGAGTAATGGAGAAAGGGATGTGGCCTTTGAAGTCCTCTCAGCAATCCCACTGTGTGGGACTTACTGTAGGTAACAGGAGGGCTTGTTGGCCTACAAGGACTCCCTGGACCTAAGGGGACGATATCCCTCAACCAGCTGTACTCCAGGAGGCACATTTGCACTGTGGTGGAGAAAGGGTGCAGGGCCTCCGGTGACTTGTCGGCCCTGGTGACTAAGTTTGGGCGGTGAACTCCACTCTGCTCGTAGAGTTTGCAGAGATTTCTGCACTCCGTGTTACGCGGGGCTTGTGGAGTTACGAAAAACTCCACTCTGCGGAACAGGAGCAAAGTTTTTTCTCTTGCTCGCATTTGTCAACATCAAATTGGCGAGCGAGGAAAATCCACCTCTCAATGACATTTTTCCTCATTTGCGATCGCCAACATCAAGTTGGTGAGCGCAAGTGTGGAAAATCAACCTCCCAGCGAGATTTCTCAATGCAAGCGGTCAGATTTTTTAATTGTGAGTGGTTGCACATGCTCGCGACCGCTCGAGCTGAGAAACTGTCTGCTCGCGTTGAGAAAGCAGCTGCTCGAGTAAAAATCTACTCGAGTGGCAGAAAGGAAGCAGTGCCCGTTTGCGCTGTGCATGGTGCCGTTTGCAATGATTACACAGTGCAGACAAGCACCTGGCAGTGAAAATCACAGCGAACAGCATTTATCCAATGCACTCCACTGCTTGCAGAACTCCGCATAGCGTGGCACAGGTTTTCTTGCACTTCGCAGAGTTCCACATAACAGAACTGCACAAACTCCGCCCAGGCTTACTGGTGACCCCATCTCCTGTGGCCAGGCATTTCTTGAATGGGAGAGGGGCCAATTTCAGCTTCAGGGACCGAATCCCCGAGACCTAGTCTAGCAGTAATATGGAAGGGGACTGCACGGTCCCTCTGCCTAGGCCAATTTTGGCCCCTAGGATCCCCTCCCCCTTGGCCCGGACTTTATTTATGTTTTTATATTTATTTTAGGGGAGGGGGTCTGGCCATGTACAGATGGGGGTGGGGGAGTGCGGCCCTCCTCCCAGGGCCTCATTTGGCCCCGGGACCCAAACCCTCAGGGCCTGGCCATTGCAAGTTGGTGTTTCCAGGGCACCCACTCTCCACTGGAACCGCAGGGAAAGCCTGAAGTCCCCCACCATTCCTGCCTACTCCCCACCTCCTGCGGGGAGCCAGCATTGCTTTGACACAGAGGGAGATGCTAACATGCAGCTCCCGCTGTGTCAAAGCACTTGTGCTCCGCTTTGAGCAAGCAAGAGCCAAATGCTCTTACTTGCTCAAAGCGGAGCACAGTTTGCTATGGATTGGCGGGAGGAGTAACGCTCCCGTCAAGCCATTGCAAACAGCTATGTCCGAGGGGTGGGCACCCCAGGATATAGCAGGTGCTGGCCCTATGTGAAGGCTGTCCCCAGGATAATCTAGGGCTCCATGGGGAGTGCATAGCCCCCCTTCTGTCTTCAATTTCTCCCCGGGAAGGTGGTGATTCCCAGGGCTGCAGGGGCCATGGGCCTCCACATTAAATTTTTGAAAAGCCCTGAGGAGTTGGCGGTTCCTGGGCTGTTTAGGAATCCATGCCTACCTGCATTACTTAATATTAAAGCCCCAGGGAGGTGGTGGCTCCTTTGGCTGAAAGGGGGTCGACGCAGCCCCCTAGCATTCTTTAAACTTAAAGCCCAAGGAAGGTGGCAGTCCCCCCATTGTTAAATAAATAAGCCCCAGGGAAGTGGTGGTCCCAGAGCATTGGGGGAGGCCATACGGGCTGTACATGCCCTCTCCTTTATTACAAGGCCCCCGGGACCTGGTCCACCCACACATCGTTTTTAAAAAAAAATTATTCTGCGAGGTCCACAGATCCTGCTGAAATTATTATTTTTTAATTATTTTTTGGGCCATGCAGAGTCCCTGTTAGACACCCCAAGAGACCTAGGAATCAACATATTTCTACCCTGCCCACTTTTCTTTTTTTTTTTTACAAGTCCCAAGATGGCTACCAACACTTCCTGGTTAAATTGTTGGCAGTCAATCAAGTAGGATTTTGTGCTCCCAGATATCTATATTTTTAAAACTTAAATATCTCTGAAACTACTGAATGGATTTACATCAAATTACTAAAAATGTACTCTTTCTGGACCAGCATCTAGCTTTCTGCCAAATTTGGAGTAATTCCGTTCAGTGGTTCAGGCTGTAGTCGTGTTCATAAAAATGAAAAATCCCCATAGACATAAAGTGGGGGATACGCATTTTGCGACACCCCTTTTTTCTTGACCCCCACTTAACGGCTCACCCTGAAACTTTCAACACAGCAGCTAAACCAAAAAAGGGTTGTTTTTAGAAAATTTGTGAAGATTCATCAAGCAGCACCAAAGTTATTGGCAAAAAACGCTTTCCTATTGAAACTTTGGTCCTAACTATAAGTACCTACTGTCTATCGCCGATAGGTAATATATAGATGGATAGATAGACAGCTAGATCTTCAATACTGAAATTTATTTAAAATTAGTTTAATCAGTTCAGAAAGTAACAGTTGGAAGTGCAAATTGCTCAGACGGCTAAGTGTCACTAATAGCCATTTTCACTCAGTTCACTTCCTGAGCCTCATATAGACTATGGTCAACATATAGTTACTTGAGTTCAAACTGTCTAGAGTATCAAGTCCGGCTGAGAGCATGTGAGATTTTACAATGTGTTTGTGTTAAAGTATTGTGCACTACTCTTCTTTAGCACAATAACAACTTTAAATCAAACTATACACCTTGTGATTAGTTCTGGCATAACTTCGGCCACAACCCAAGTTTTTTGCACTTTTCCGATACCAGACTTCAACTTCAGTCTTTACACAGCATGTTGCGGAGCAACATCACAATATTTCTGTGATATTGTCCTGATAGACTACATACTATGAATGTTGGTTTCAGGATACTGAACTTTGGTAGCTGACTTATTTTTTGTTTTAAACATTGGGGGCCTCACCTACAAGAACATGATGCAGCGCGGCCTCGCAAGCTATTTAGCTGCACCTTGCTGCATCATTTTCAAAGCAGAGGAATGCGTCTTACTGACAACAATATGATGCTTCCCTGTGCTTTCCTCTACACTGGTGCACAATTGGCTGCCATGTGCCACCGCAGGCTCATTAGCATCATTTTACAAGGGTCCCTGCACTGGGGGGATGATTGTTTTTGTGCAGGAACAATCATTAATGCATTTTTTTCTTTCTGTTCGTGCTGCAGAATACAGCAATCACAGAAAGAGGAAAAAGTGAGGAGAAATAAAAGTGTATCTCCTTGTTGCGCCATTCTTACAACTCCCCCGGAAGGTGTAGGATTCTGACGCATTCCCAGCTTTACAAAATGTTGTAAATCTGGGAATACATCAGGTTCCAATCGATGTTGCGTGGGAATACACACAGCAACATCCATCCATGGAATGCCCCTTTCACACAGAGTAATGCGTGCAAGAGGCCCATATTTAAAAGGACATGAAAAGTCACACTTTGTGACTTAACATGGCTGTGTAATTATGGGCAAGTCCATTGCGATGTCATCGCGTCCAAAAAAGTGACACACAGGTTTGTGCAATAGGATTGCAAATAAACCCCATGGTGTCAACGTTTGATTTCCATTTTTTGAAACTTTACATAAATTGTAAATTGTAAACTCATGCAAATTTGCTGTTTCTGTATATCATCTATCTGTGTCATACTCAATAAAGAAAGGAACCCTCTGATTCCTTGTGAAAAGAGGATGGGTTGCTTGTGAGACAGCAGAATGAAAGAACATTGGCTACTTGCTAATTCTATGTGGTAGACACAGGGGCATATTACCAAGCAATAGCGATAATTATCGCTATTGCTTGGTTAGAGACAAAAAAATACCGCTGACCTGTGGCGATTTTTATAGCAAATAAACCTTGGTATTACCAAGGCTTATCGCAAATGTGATAAAAAACGGCCGCAATGCATGAATATCGCTGAAAAGTCAGCGATATTCATGCATTACCGAGCTAATGCTCTTAGTCATGTTATCCACCACCCATTGGATAACATGGCTAAGCACTGCTCAGGGCAGGTGTTAGCTTTTGGAGATATTCGCGCTTAGCGCGAATATCTCCAAAAGTTGGTAATAGGAGATAGCGATGTTAGCCACTGTTTCCAGTCGCTAACATCTTGGCACGCCCACTTTGCATGTCATTAGTGATAAATATCACTGACATGCAAAGTGGGGCCCAAGATGGTAGCTATCTCCTACTAGCTGTCGCTAACTGGTGTTAGCGACAGCTAGGTAATAGGGAGATCATTTTATCTCAGCTTTCTTGGCTTTTAAAGCCAAAAAAGCGGAGATAAACCCCCTTGATAATATGCCCCACAATTATTCTAAACTACCTTCATTGTTGGTAGTTTTGAGTCCAGTCTGCCCACTTAACTTCAAGTGGTGGAATAGGAAAGTATCATCCTTCATTACTTCGTGTATATTCGAGAAGATGTAATGATCATCAATGTCAATATTAACCCTTTCTGCAGTTTATTCTAATCTGTGAACCAAGCAGCGCCAAGCTCAGACCATGATATTGATACGGACTGCCTGCTGTCACTCAACAACTCCTCCAGTGTGGTGAAGGTTGTTCCATTATTTCAGAATCTTCTATATTCATGCATTGATTAACAAGGTTGTGGCATCAGCCTTTTGTAACACACAGTAAAATCTGTAGGAGAGCAGAATGAATACAAATAAAAAATAAAAACATACAAAGATTAAAAACACAAAAAGACAGTACAGTTATGGAATTTTCCAGACGTGGTGTATCATTGTCAAAATATTGTCTGACAAAAATATCGCAGCATACATTGTTTGCAAAAAGAGCACCGTATTTAAGTTAATTGAAAACCTGCGCCTAATTGACGGATATTGTGGTAACTGACGACACAATATTCATGTCAGATGGCATTTCTGTGTATGGTATTAAGACACGCAGCCTTTATTTAAGCACTAATGCAATATTTGGCAAATGTGCACAAAGGCACCCGCTAACCATAGCCCAGCAATCTCTCATCATGCATGATTTTGTTATCTCTTTAAATGGAGCTCAATACACCTCAATGCAGTTGATTTTCTTGAACAAGATTAAGACTAGTATGCTGGTTATGCAGATGTGATCTAAGGTTCCTATCCTAGAATGTTAGATACTGCTCATTAGAAGTGCAAATAGATATTCTGAATACAAACACTTGTGCTGCGATGAACACCCTACCTCCTTGGGTAGTAATGCTTAAAGGTGTAGGGGTCTGTGGATTTTAGCAGCAGTACTGATAACTGTTGCTGTCTATGTCTATGATGGCTGTTTACTCGCTATCCTTGCAGTGGCTTATTATGCAGTCCCTCCTCTCAAATCCACATGAATTTTGACACCATACCATGAGTGTAAGGCCCATATGTGACCTTTTCGTTCTTATAAATCCTGCACCTTAGCATTTTCTGCTTGGCAAGGTTCAAGCATTTGAGAACATGGGACTTAATAATGAAAGACGTCTTTCTGCCTCTGTTTCTTTATTTGTTCATGGCACCACTTCTAACATCGGTACAAAAGGGGGTGGTGATGGACGGAGCATCTGAATCAATCAAACACTCACACCCAGTCAAAAGATCTGGGCTTAATCCATCACCGTTCTTTAGCCCACTCTGCCACCCCAGTTCAGACATGGCTATATGCAAATCAGTCTGACCCTGTGCCTCATGGGAACAGTCCAGCCCGAACTGCCAAGCCATGTCTTCCCTGGACCGGAAACAAGCTACAGAGGACCGGTTTCTGGCATTCCAGCCGTCTTCAGCCTGGCTTGCTTGAATCCAGTGGCAAAGTGAGCAAGGGACTCACGTCTGAGCATACCCTGCCATACTTATGCCGGCCAAAAGCGGTACAAAAGGGGGTGGTGATGGACGGAGCATCTGAATCAATCAAACACTCAAAACCAGTCAAAAGATCTGGGTTTAATTACCACCCCCTTTTGTACCACCACTTCTAACATGGCACTTGACCATGACCAGGGTCCTCCTGACATAATCTCCAAAAGAAAATGAAAAGAGGACACCAGTGTCTTCAGCAGTTGGGATTGCATTCTACTTTCATTCTGGTCAGCTGTTTTTATATATAGTAGATTATTTGGAGACTCAATGAGCAGAGTACACATAAGCCTTCAGGTACCACATTTAAACAGTGAAAAAGGTACCCCATCAATTTGTTGTTGGAAAAGTTAGATAAGTTACGTAAAAATTCTAACAGGTCCTGCAGATCAGATTTGTCTAATGAACTATTACAATGCGGAGAATGGCAACTTCAATACATTCTGTGAGAAGTTGTGTTTCACAGTTGAAAGCTCTGGAAGGTGGAATAGGCACTGCAAGTGCAGCTTAAAACGTAACAGATCTTAGCTTCTGAGCTACCAGCAGCATTTTATGTATAGGCTTGAAAACACTTAGGTACTGATTGTGTGATCCTACTTTAAATCATTCAAGCACCTGGCCTCCTGAAACCGGCCCCTGTGCTTCGAGGTTGAGCAAATAAAAACTAAGCCTGGGTGGAGTTCGCGGAGTTCTGCTATGTAGTTTTTTAGATAAATGACGTTTGCTGTGATTTTCAGTGCCAGGTGCCTGTCCACACTCTGCAATCATCGCGAACGGCACCATGCACAGCACAAGCGGGCGCTGCTTCCTATCTGCCACTCAAGTAGATTTTTACTTGAGCGGCAATTGAGGTAAAATGCGATGCAATGACCGCTACAATTTTTTTAAATTTATTTAATTGTTTACTTAGCTCCAATCATCCATATTCCGGTGCTTACTATCCCCCACCCTGCCCCTCCCCGCCCAGCCTTTCTGCCCCACGGAACTCCCGTAACGGGCCGCTACTGTCTCTAGGTAATGGCTGGTATGGTAAATACAGCTGCCCCAATGCAAAGAAACTCTTTGAGCCCATCCTGGCTGTCACAGCACATCTGGGTAGCAGGAAGAAATTCCCTGGGATTCCTTGAGAAAAGGAAAGAGGTGAGCACTGTCATCCCTGTGGTGTCTGAGTCTGAGCTGACTTAAGACACTGCGAGGACCTCCGGCTCCCCACTGGGTCAGCAGCAAAATAAGTCATCTAGGGCCAGATGTAGGTGGCTAAATACCGGTCGGTAACACCGAAATTTATTAAATTTCAGCTTTACCGACCGGTATTTCCCCATGTGCGATGTAGGTAATACCGAATGCCATCGCTAATAAGGAATCAGTAAAAATAAGGGAAACCAGTTACTGATTCCTTATTTAGCGATTGGCAGAAACAAGAATCACTAAAATACCGAATCGGTAAATAAGAAATCGGTAAATAATTGCAAATGCGATGTACCAAAAATCGGTAACACCGATTTTTGCCAAAAATTGGTATTGAAGAATCGGTAATACCCACTGACTCCAAGCAGGTGGTAATCAGGTGCATGGCATATAAACAGCCCCAAAATCCAACAGTTTGAACATAATGGCAGCTCTCCACGTTATAGCAAGGGGGCTACGTTTGCGAGCAGCAGGACTGAGGGTCTGGAGACGGGAGGAGTGTGTGTACAGACTGTGTGTCACACTGTTCCAAATGACTGAGGCAGAAATACATGAGAGGTACAGGCTACACCCACAAACCATCCTAGACTTGATACAGGACCTGCACCTATTCCTGGAGCATCAGACACCAAGGGCACATGCCATACCAACACATGTGCAGGTGCTTTGTAGCCTGTACCTACTTGCATCAGGAAGTTACTGTGGTGTGATAAATGTGGCAGGTGGTGTGTCACAGAGTTGCCAGTCCCGTTTCTTCAACTCCTTAGATGCCATGATGCAGAGAATGCATCACTACATACGCTTCCCCAGCACACAGGCGGAACTGCAGAATACAAAGCTGGATTTCTACCAAAAGGCACAGTTCCCACATGTAATTGGGTGCATTGATGGGACCCACATACCAATCTCCCCACCTGCTGCTACAGAATACATATACCGCGACCGCAAATCCACGCATTCCATCAACGTGCAGGTGATATGTGATGCAGACATCATCACTGACATCGTGGTCAAATTTCCAGGGAGTACCCATGACTCCTACATATTCAGGACCACTGGGATCTACACACGTCTGGCTGGTGGTGAATTTGGAGAAGGATACCTGCTAGGTAAATCAATACCCTGATGTATACCTTGGATGAATGTATTGTTGACTCCAATTAATGGCATTTCCTTTCCCATTTAGGTGACAGCGCATATGCCGTGCCCTCATTTATCCTAACTCCATACCTCAACCCTTTCACCCCAAGTGAGAGAAGATTCAATGTGGCACATAAAATCAGGTGCAACGTTGTGGAGCGCACCTTTGGACTACTAAACAGCAGGTTCTGTTGCCTCCACAAAAGTGGAGGTGCACATCAGTACTGCCCCATCATCTGCTGCAAAATAATAGCTACTTGTGCAATTCTGCATAACCTTGCCACAAAGAAAGGAACAGCAGTGGAACTAACTGACTCTGAGGACGAGGGTGAGGACTGTAGACAGCCAGAGCACAGCGCAGCACGTGTGGCAGCAGCACCGAATGGAAGACACAGACTGGCTAAGATAACACGCAATTATTTCTGAGTAAGTAAGGAGACATAGCAAGTTACTGTATGTGAGTGATGGTGTTTAATGACCATAGCACACCACCACAACTTGAAGTGTGTTACATGTTAGGCCTAAATCAAATGCAGTGTCCATAGATAAAATGGGTTACATCACCCATATGAGGAAAACCATGTTATGGCTGGCTCTACTTCCTGCGCCCACGGGCAGCACTGCTGTGTTCCTTGACCCCACTGTCCTCACTGCCAGTCTGTCCTGTGGCAGTGCTGTGGCGTTCGCTGCACCTCCTAGACCCTGTGGAAGGGGCGTGATGCTCCTACGGCAAGTAGCCTCTTCACTTTTACCCACATCACCTGTAGTGGCTACCTTGTCGGTTTGTGCACTGGTCACTGTGACCAGCCCGCTTGCCACATCACTGCTGCAGAGGGCCATCTCCTCCTGCATGGCCACAGAGTGCCTGCGGAGCAGAGAGGTGGCAGTGGAGAGGCGGTTCACCGGGTTGGTGTAATTTACAAGCTTCTGCCTCTCCCTGCGCCTTAACAAACGGTACTCATCTAATTTGCTGCACAGCAGCCTCACTGCCTCGGACACGTCCCTCATGCCCTCAGCCACACTAGTGTTCATAGAACAGATGCTCTTCTCAATACACTGCATGTGGCCATTCATCTGTGCCATTTGCCGCTGCACTGACCTAATTGCTTTTCCTTGCAGGCACTGAACCTTCAACATGTTCCCCTCAAGGCCAGTGAACACACTCTCATCTTTGCCCTGAGAAGAAGGACTGGCTGCCCTTGCCCTGTGATGTCTGGAACGTGTGTGGGCGCTCTCTGTGGGGGTCTGTGACCCTGCCCCATTGGCATTCTCAGCCACTGTGGACTGTTGTCCTCCTGTGCTTTCCTCCTAGGATACCTCCATCTGCTGGAGGGGGGCCACTGCATGGTAGTGATGGTGATGGTGGTAGTGTTGGTGATGGTGATGGTGGCGGTGGCGGTGGTGGTGGTTGGGTGGTGTGCCCTGCAGGCGACTGGACCTCCTCCTCTTATGTCCTCTATGTCCTGGGTGCCTTCCAGTTGCTCCCCTCTGCTGCCCTGCGAGATGGCTCACCTGTGAAGACAAATATACATTTGCTCACTTATCTGGCAGCATTTGCATTGTAATAAATGTCATGCCTGCCAATCACACTGACTGTCCTCTGCTTGCTAATTGCTAATTGGTGTCACATGCCTTTGGGTTCAGTGGACTGACTGTTCTGACAAGTGTTACTTCTGACTGCATCTCCCATAATGCATTGCAGGTTTTAATTAAAACATGTACTGGAGTGGGAATCCCTAAGCCTCTTTGGGGATTGGGGGCACAGCATGCTGTGGATCAATCAATCAATCATTTCATTTGTAAAGCATGCTACACACCCGTGAGGGTCTCAAGGCGCTTGGGGGGGTAAGGGGGCTGCTACTGATCGAAGAGCCAGGTCTTGAGAAGTCCTCTGAAGGCCAGCAGGTCCCGGGTCTGTCGTAGGCCGGTAGGGAGAGTGTTCCAAGTCTTGGCGGCGAGGTAGGAGAAGGATCTGCCGCCAGCGGTGGTTTTCCAGATACGTGGAACAGTCGCGAGGGCGAGGTTGGCAGAGCGGAGGCTGCGGGTGGGGGTGTAGAAGCTGAGTCGGTCATTTAGGTATGCTGGTCCGGCATTGTGTAAGGCTTTGTGTGCGTGGATGAGGAGTTTGAAGGTGATCCTCTTGTTGACGGGGAGACAGTGCAGGCCTCTCAGGCGGAGGGTGATGTGGCTGCGTCGGGGGACGTCGAGGATCAACCGTGCCGAGGCGTTCTGGATGCGTTGCAGCCGTCTCAGGAGCTTGGTTGTTGTACCTGCGTAGACGGCGTTCCCGCAGTCCGGTCTGCTGGTGACGAGAGCGTGGGTGACGGTTCTTCTCGTGTCGGAGGGAATCCACTTGAATATCTTGCGGAGCATTCGGAGAGTGTTGAAGCAGGAAGCGGAGACGGCGTTGACCTGCCTGGTCATGGAGAGGGCAGAGTCGAGGATGACTCCCAGGTTGCGTGCGTGGTCGGTGGGTTCTGGGGCGTTCCTAGCGAAATTGTCCACCAGGAGTTGTCCCAGGCTGAGGGGGTTGAATGGAGGATGAGGACCTCCGTCTTGTCTGAATTCAGCTTCAGCCTGCTGTCCTTCATCCATTCGGCGATGGCCTTAAATCCTCTGTGGAGGTTAGCTTTGGCGGTGTGGGGGTCTTCGGTGAGGGAGATGATCAGCTGGGTGTCGTCAGCGTAGGAGATGATGTTGAGGTTATGTTGTCGTGCGACGTGGGCGAGTGGCGCCATGTAGATATTGAACAGTGTTGGGCTGAGGGATGGTCCCTGGGGGACGCCGCAGATGATCTCGGTGGCCTTGGAGCGGAAGGGTGGGAGGCGGACGCTCTGGGTTCCACCAGAGAGAAAGGATGTGTCCAGGCCAGGGCCTTCTCTCGGATTCCGGCGTCGTGGAGGCGTGCTGTTAGGGTGCGGTGGCAGACCGTGTCAAAGGCTGCTGATCGGTCCAGAAGGATGAGGGTGGCTGTTTCTCCTTTGTCCATGAGGATCCTGATGTCGTCGGTGGCGGCGATGAGGGCGGTTTTGGTGCTGTGGTTGCTGCGAAAGCCGGACTGGGATGGGTCCAGGATATTGTTGTCTTCGAGGTAGCGGGTCAGCTGTCTGTTAACAATCTTCTCCGTGACTTTCACCGGGAAAGGGAGCAGGGAGATGGGCCGGAAATTCTTGAGGTCCTTGGGGTCCGCCTTGGGTTTCTTCAGTAGGGCGTTGATCTCTGCGTGCTTCCAGCTCTCTGGGAAGGTTGCTGTCTCGAAGAAGATGTTGATTGTTTTCCGGAGATGGGGTGCGATGGTGGTGCTGGCTTTGTTGAAAACAGGGTGAGGGCATGGGTCAGATGTGGACCCAGAGTGGATGGAGTTCATGGTCTTGACGGTGTCTTCGTCACTGACATTGGACCAGGTGGTCAGGCGGCTGGTGCGCATGGTGGTCGCAGGGGTGGTGGTCTCGGCAGTGGAGGTGGGGGTTGTGGTGTTGAAGCTGTTGTGGATGTCGTTGAAGCTGTAGTGGATGACGGTGATCTTGCGGTGAAAGAAAATGGCCAGTGAGTCGCACAGGTTTTGTGAAGGTGGAATGTCGTTGGTGTTGGAGCTTGGGTTGGAGAGTTCTTTCACGATCTTGATGAGCTCTTTGCTGTTGTGTGCATTGTTGTCTAGGCAGGCCTTGAAGGCGGTCCTCTTGGCGGTCCTGATGAGTTGATGGTGTCTGCGGGTGGCGTTCTTGTGGGCTGTGTGGCTGGCTGGTGTTCGGTCGCGAAGCCAGCTCTTCTCCAGCTTCTGCCAGGTGCGCTTGGAGGTCCGGAGGTCTTCGGTGAACCAGGCGGCTTTATTTGTTGGTGTGATTGGTGGCGGAAGTCTTGAGTGGGGCGAGGGTGTTGCCGCAGTCGTTGATCCACTGTTTGAGGTTGATGGCAGCAGTGTCGGGGTCGGTGGGGTCAGCGGGTGGTTCCAGGGCGAGGGCGTTGGTCCGTTGGTCCTCGGTGACCTTGCCCCAGCATCGGCGTGGTATCTGTTGGGTGTGGTGGTGTGTGGTGGGTTTCCTGAAGGTGAAGAGGACGCATCTGTGGTCTGTCCAGTGAGGTTCGGTGGTATGGTTGAAGGAGACGTGGGGACTTGCGGAGATGATGGGGTCCAGTGTGTGTCCAGCGGCGTGGGTGGGTGTCGTCATGAGCTGATGGAGTACGAAGTTGGCAAGGTTGTCGATCAATCAGGGCAGTTGAGTTGGCGTCGTTGTTGTTCTCGAGGTGGAAGTACAGGTCCCCGAGGAGGATGTAGTTTGTGGAGGCGAGGGCGTTAGTGCTGATGAGGTTGGCAATAGAGTCGCTGAACTGTAGCCGGGGTCTGGGTTGTCTGTAGACGAGTGTTCCTCTGAGGGTGGTGTTGGGGTCGGTGTGGATCTGGAAGTGCATGTGCTCGGCGGTGGTGAGGGTGTTGTCGGTGCTGGTCGAAACTCTGAGGGTGTCCTTGCGGATGATGGCGATTCCCCCTCTCACTCCGTTGGTGCTGTCTCTGCGGGTGATCTTGTAGCCTTCTGGGATGGCTATGGCGATGTCTGGTGCCGAGGTAGTGTTCAGCCAGGTCTCCGTCAGGAAGTCAACGTCTGGGTTGATTGAGTCTAGGAGGTCCCAGAGTTCGATGGCGTGCTTGCGAGCAGAGCGGGTGTTGAGGAGGCTGCATCAGAGGTGGTTGGGTTCTCTGTTTGATGGTTTGGTGGGCCGGATGCTGGAGAAGCTGCAGTGCCGGCAGGTGAAGGGCCCTTGGGTGCGCCTCGGGGTGGCCCTGTAGCAGGGGTGATCTCGTCCGGGATTAAGTGCGTTGAGGGTGCTGGAGTCGTAGTGCAGTCTGGTGTTGTGGCGGCTTCTGGGTCCAGGGGTTCTGGCGCTGGGCGCGGTCCAGGCGCTGACGGGCGCAGACGGGCTTGCCTCCCGCTGCGTGCGTCCGCTGCGCTTCTGCTCGGTGTCCTCCATAAGAGGCAAAGTGGGATGGAGGAGCAGCTGGAAGGCGGGAGCTGGGTGGTCAATGGGCGTGGGGACGGGACGGGGAAAAGAAGGCAAAGGGGGCTGGGCCGCAGGGGTGCAGCGGCGGGAAGCGGGTAGCAGGGAGCTGGGGGGGTACAGCAGGCAAGGGGCACTAATGGCACCTACAGTACAGCAACACTGAGGTAAAGACAATTAAACAAAATAGAGAAAGAACAGAAGGCACAGTGAGGCACAGTCAGAAACAGTAAGGCACATGCAGTCACCAGATCGCGGCCACAGGGGCTCACCAGAGGCGACTATCGGCGGCAGCAGCAGGGGCAGGAGTCATGGTGCACAGGGGGAGCCTTGCGGTGTGGGGAGCGACCCGACCTGCAAGCATGGATGCATCTTACCTTGTTTGTTGGCAGCTCTGGCTGAGCTGTCTGCATCCCCAATCCCACTCGCACTCTCCGGCTGGAGGGTGGACTCGACCAGAAGTTCCAGGGCAGTTGGTGCAGGTGCTGTTTTCCTCCCTCCACCTGTGTGGTTGGCTTGATTCTGCCTCTCTGCCAGCCTTGCCTTAGCATACTTCCTCAGATCATACCATCTTTATTTAAGGTCCTCAATGGAGCGCTGGGTGACTCCAAAGGCATTTATTTTTTCTTGAATTGCAAGGCAAATCTGCCTTTTCTGTGAATCATGAAATATAGGTTTGTGCAGTGCACACCTAAATTTTAAGACTCAATTAGAAAATCTTGTGACCTGGATAACTAATATTCAAATGGGCGTGCTTGGCGAGATGGAGGATGCTACCCTCCGTGTTAATCTACAGTCAAAAACTTTCAAGTGACAACCGTCACTTGACCCCACCTGCACAGCGAATAGCAAACTTCCGTTTGCACCACTTAATCAACAGTTCAATTTTAGCTCTGTAATCATTTTTATTGATTCAAACCTTTGTTAAACATAAACATTTCCAAACTGTTTACACAGTTTGAACCTTCTAGTTCAATTCATTACCAAATACATTAACATGTCAACTAAACATCAAAACACATATAATTGTGCAAAACATATTTCAGTTATCCTTTTTTGAAACAATATTGGTGCTGCTGCAAATCCCAATGCATTTCGGGAATAACTCCCTTCTTCGGGGGAACTGTGAAAGATATTAGAAAATATATATTCTTCAAAACATGTTATTCTTTAGCACATAAAACGACAGAAACAGTCAACATTTATATACGTTTTCTGTGCATCAGGCACGTGCAGGGACTGTTTGCCAAATAATTCGTTGTGGTCCTTGGTCACATCCGCAATAAGGACCTCCAGCTCCCTCTCATTGAATTTGTGCTTCCTTTTTCTTTCACCTGCCTCCTTCTCTCTCTCCTGCCTGTCCATTTTGCTGTTTTGTTTCTAAAATTTAGTTGAGTTGCTCCTGGCATCTCTGCTTTGCTCCCTGCCTCACAATCAGCTCCAGGTTCAGTGCAGCTGCATGGGTGTGGCCACTTCCTGTTTGGGAGGTAATGAGGATGCACAGGATTGGCTGATTCGACAATTACCGATTTTTCAAATTACCAATTCGCTAATTAGCGAATCGGTATTAAGGATTCAGTGATAACGATTCGGTAATGAGGAATCAGTATTTATTTTTACCAATTCCTTCCGAATCGCTATTTTTTAGCGAGTATTACTGAAGCTGTAATTTTTCTGATTTATTACGTACATCTGGAATACCAAGTTCTTGATAACGAATCGGTAAAATTCGCTATTAAGGAGTCGGTATTTCAGCATTAACTACACCTGACCCTTAGTTAAGAGGAGGAGGGCAGGGGTTAAGTGAAGCCCCAGTTCTGACTTGCCCTCACCACACTTCTGATCCGTCTAGGACCCGAAGCAGACTAGGGAGTAGACTTTTCTCCTTCCACCAAAGTCTAACTAGAATTTCTTATGACTAGGCTACCATGAGATACATTAATGGGGGGGGGGGAGTATTGCATTAATGGTGGATGTGTGGCTACAAACCTGGTTCTACAAGTGAAGTACTAGTGCTATACACAACATGCTTTAACTCCACCCACACATCGCTTCCCTCGTGGGACATTGTCACTATTTTACATCGAACAAGTGTTGTCCCGAGCGTGATACATTTTTCACGCTGGTCTAGGCATTTTGCCGCAGAAAATACGGGTGGGGGGATTAGTGGACTGTGTTTATCACGTTGTGAGGAATTTGGATTTTTCAAGAGTATTTGCTTTATTCCAGTTTTTGTATGAGTTTTTAGAATTCATTGAATCAAAATTGGCCAGTTGACTTCATTCTTATTGTTTGGAACTTTGAATGTTCCTTAGAATTGCAACGCATCTAAGGCCTATAGTCACAGGCATTTTCGGTCATAAAGGTACCTTTACAGTCACTGCATGCAAGGCATTCACAGAAGGCGACCTTGCAGGCGTAGCTGCATTTACTCCCACACAGTATTTCTCATTGGTCGTAGAAGGATACATGTGGGTAATATGCACCTAGTCGATGTCAAGTGGTCAAATCAAGCCATGGCCTGCTTTGCAAGTTTGTGACTGGCAAAGACATCGGTTTTTGAGCATTCCCAAACTTCTCAATGATACTTTGCAACCCTGGAAGTGTATGACCTTTTACGGACTAGAGTAAATAGATATAGCAGAGGGGTTTCTCCTGGTGGGGTACGCTTTCACCAACGAAAAAGAAAAGAAAAATAACTAAAGTCTGCAATTGCACGGTAGAGCTGCCATTCTCCAATGCACAATTTTGCCATGTGTCCTATTCCACATTTGAAATATATACACACAGTAAGGCTCTTGCATTTCCAGTGGTGGTGGTGATTTATAGGGGGCTTTATCTTTTTTCTCTGTCTGATAATTCCCCCTCGTACCGGTCAGAAATCATTTAATAAGTGCCAGTCTACAATCAGCTGGATGTTAACTCTCACACAAAGTCTGCATCTTCTATTAGACTTCCATGGATAATATATACTGAGATTTAGGGGTGTTTAATACAGTGTCACTGGGGTGAAACATCTAGTTTCTGAAATGTGGCTGTGAATTCCTTGGAATAAATTACATTAGGCAATTATCGAAACTCATAAGAGAGATTTGCTCAGCAAACATTCATCTCATTTCTGTTCTATTCATTATGAAGTGAGCACCATAGTTCGAAATGGACCCCTTGGTATTGCATTTCATCTGGCTTGTGTTCACAGTGCAAATAAGTAAGGAAGAAACTAAGCAATGGTTTTTATTTGCAGCTATTTTCGTTGATTTAGCATATCTTTAGGAAGGTCCTTCATCCATGTATAAGAGAGAACTCCAGGAATGTCTAAACGTGTCCCGACACAAACGAATGGAATCTAGAATTTCTCTGTTTTAGTTGGCACCAGTAATTCATGAATATTTTTTACATCCGCTCATTCCTTGCTTAACTTTTTATTACAAGTGTTTTGTGGACTACTTGAGCTGCTAACTGACACATCTTTATGTGAGTGCATGTCTTGCCTAGATTTTTCTAGCAAGTATTCTGAAAGTGCCTTATGGTGGTCTGTCACAGCATTTGTAAAGAAATTCGGACCTTGCTTACCTTTTTGTAGCAAGCATCTGACCCTTCATAGAAATGCTTGCAAATGTTCTTAATTTTAAAAGGAAGCCCCCCTCGCTCTGGAACATCATGGATGGTGAGGACATGAAGGGTGTGATCTTGGTTGATCTATCCACCAGGGACTTCTTAAGGATTTTGGGGACCCTGGGCCAAACGGATTTGTAGGGCCACTGTTTGGAACAGCTTTAAAATTATTAACCAATTACAGCTCTTTCAGGCCCTCTTTGGTCAGATCATTACCAGTGCACAGGCACACTGGTACTAATTCAAAATGTGTTCCCTAATATTTAGGGACTGTAATGTATGTTTACAATAGTGTAATACAGCAGCAACTCATGAATGGTATTGCAAATAATCTGTGGAATGTATGACATTACAACGCATACTTTTACAACGCATACGTTTACAACGCATGTTTTACAACGCAACATCCATTACAACGCTTTCCATTACAACGCATGCCATTACAACAAATTTTTAAAAACTACCTGTACAACGCATTCCATTACAACGCATACTACCTTTACAATGCATACCATTACAACGCATACCATTACATTGCATGTATGGTAAGTATTGGATAGTGTAGGGGTAAAAAATACTATTTTAACTCTAGGGGGTGCAACAGTAGGGTAAAGGTAGGATAGTGTAGGGGTAAAAATGACTATTCTAACTCCAGGGCGTGCAACAGTAGGGTAAGTGTTGGATAGTGTAGCGGTAAAAATTACTATTCTAACTCCAGGGGGTGCAACAGTAGGGTAAGTGTTGGATAGTGTAGGGGTAAAAATTACTATTCTAACTCCAGGGGGTGCAACAGTAGGGTAAGTGTTGGATAGTGTAAGGGTACTATGCGTTGTGATGGTATGCGTTGTAATGGTGTGCGTTGTAATGACTGCGTTGTAATGACATGCGTTGTAGTGGTATGCTTTGTAGTGTCATGCATTGTAATGGTTGCGTTGTAATGGCATGCGTTGTAATGGATGTTGCGTTGTAAAAGTTTCGTTGTAATGGTAGTGCATTGTAAAAGTTGCTTTGTAAAGGTTGTTTCCCAATCTATGGGACCACCTTTCATTTCTCATTTATGAGGTCTAGTTTCGATCTAAAAGAAACTTTTTTTAAGGATGCTGCAAGGTGGGGATAAACATAAACACAACATTTCATAGAAAATATCTGTAATGAACTCCCACACGTTACCCATATTAAAAATACATTAAAGGAACATGTTTTGTAAAACAATCTATTTTTAAGAATCCTTCAAAGTCAACAGAAAAGGATTTTCTGTAGAATAGAGTCAGATCTATCAGCAGGCTCCAAAATGGCTGCGGCCGTGGGCTACGACCCACTTTGCCTACTCCTTAAAAAATCTCTGCTGTCCAACTCCTTCAAGACAATAAACAATGCTATTCTCACAGTGAGACTCAGAGAGGTAGGCATCACTGGCATGGTTGAAGCCAGGTTTACATCCTCTTTAAAGACTGTGTCTTAACTCCCCCCTTTTGGACAAACATTGTGAGTTTCTACAAGGATTAGACTTCTCGTCCTTGTGGATTACCACAATCAATCAATCAATCAGGGATTTATATAGTGCGTTACTCACCCGTGAGGTTCTCAAGGCGCTGGGGGGAGGCACTTTGTTAGACCTCTGTCACAACTTAAAAAATGTGTTGATGGCCAGGAGGTTGAGGCCCAATTGATTGTGCATCTGGACCATCTCAATGCAAGCTTCCCTTCAAGCAAGAGTGAATGTATCTTAAGCATCCATCAGTGGATGAGCATTACATTTGTAAGAAAAAATATAAACAAAACTGAGAGTGTGCTAGTCTCTAGTCTGAAACATCGCTGTCTCGAGTCTCTATCACCCTTGATTCTTGGGACCTCTCATATCCAACAGCAAAGGCAAAGTCTTTGCACATCTTTTTGGTTAGGAGCCTTGCTTTACATCCTTGATAAAGGCTGTCTCCTCATCCTGTGTCTAAATCTTCTGGATAGCTTCCTTCGTTTTTGACCACTGGATCTTCATCACATGATAAATGCTTTGTGATTTTCTAATGCATCAACTATAAGTATAGTCTTTATTTGTGCCTCCCAGATTCAGCACTGAAGATGTTGGAGGAGAGCCAAAATTTAGCAGTTCGCAAAATCACTGTTCAACTGACTTTGGCACTGTCACAGCAGCAAGCAGAGCATTGCACTGGCTCCCAGAAAACACACGATTCAACTTTTAGGTTCTCTGTCTGATGCCAAAATCTTACCATGCAAAAATAACTTTTGATGAACAGAATGTTGAACAATGTCAAAAATTCACCCCCAGTACAGGGATATGGGCCTAAATCCATAGTTTTTTGCTCCCCATGCCATTCCATTTTCAACCCAGCAATAGGCAAATCAGTCTTGACCTGGCTCACCACAGGAACATGCCAGCCCGAAATGCCAGACCAGGTCCTCCCTGGACCGGAAACAAGCATCCTGGGACCGGTGTAGAGTTTCACCAATCATCAGCCAGGCTAGCTTAACTCCAGTGGCATGGAGAATACGGACCCACGCCTGGGCATACCCATTCCACTCTGGGTGAAAAATGTAAAAAGAACAAATGTTTCCGCAGCACTAAATCTTAACGTGGCCTTTAGCCTGAATTGCTTAGGTTGTTTCGTTCCTCATAGATGAAATGTCTTTGCACGGATGGTCACACTCTATCATCACCCAAGATGTGGAATAACCCTTATGTATTTCTGCTCTCTCCAAAGTATATTAATTTTAAAAAGCAATCATGAATTTTTTGTTGTTGATTTTAACATCTTTTTTAAATGGATTTGATTCTTCTGTTTAAACCAGTTGCTGGTAGTCTGTTTTCTAGTAGTATAAAGAGCCCTCCAGGGATTATATTATTCTACAAATAATACATCAATGTAAAGTAAATGGTAGTGAAGAGTCTCTCCGTCTATACATCATTGTCTCCCATCCATATTCATAACAGTTGTAATATAGGCTGCTCTAAGTATCAGCCTTTAAGGAGGTTTGAAATGTAGAGACAAATTCCGTCTAAAGGCAACCAATCAGGGCTAGGGCTACCTCATGCAGCACAGCAGGCAAGGAGATATTTTTGAAAATTGCACATTATTTGTATTACACACCAGCAAGAATTCTCAAATGGAAGTCGGGTGGGAATGGACAATGCTGGAGGCAGTGTGGTCTGCAGGGCATGCTCACTCATATTTTGTTGTCATGGCCGAAAATACAGAGTTACTGGGAGGAGATTCTTCGGGATATAGATGATATATATCACACTGATTTACCTAAATTCCCCTCATACATACTTTTGGGACTCCTGAATGCCATAATGTGCCCTCTTAGATATAACCGGGGCAGAGCAATTACATTGGCGTTGGGGGTGGCCAAACAGGCACTTCTGGTTAGATGGGGCAGGGCGGAAATTCCCACTTGTCTAGATTGGCTATATAAGATATGGAAAATGCTGGGGATGGAAAATATTACAGCGGGTCTCACTTGTTCCCACTCTAAACATGGGGTACCACTATAGAATTCTTCTACAACGACTTCACTGAGCAAACATGCGCTAAATACCTTAGAGTGCTCCGCCTCACTAATGCCCTCCCAAGGATTAAGGATAACAGATGGCCGTCCAGGCAAGAACATCTGGGTGTCCCTTGTCTGTTGCTTCACACACACATATCGGGGATAGACCTCTTTACCCTCTCCTCTCTTTCCTACTCTTTTCTTTTTGCACCTTTATTTCTAGTTCAAAAAAATTTTCTCCACCAATCGGTGGATGTAGGTGGCAGCTAATGTAATGCTTGTCTTCTCAAAATCAATAAAAGGATTTAAACCATAAAAGCAACCAATCAGATTTGCTGAAACAACCTGCTGTATCAGCAAGCCTGACTGGATGCCATTAAACTACTCAGACGCGGTCTCTGTATTCAGACCATTCTGATCAGCGGATGCCAATAATAGCTGAAGTGACCTGCACTTTTGCAATTTTGCAGCACATTTAGCTCAGTCCAGGAACCCATTTCCTTAGAGAGCAGAAAAAACAATAGCTCCTTAATAAGACAGATTCTGCTGTGTATGCTTTAGTATAACAATTTGGCCACATGGGCTTAAGTCAAGGATAAGAGACATCTGAGGGAAAGACACATTATCAATGCTCAATACTCAATAAACTATATTTCGGTCAAAATGACCTTAAAAGTACACACACAGTACATACAAATACATTGGAAACTACAAAGAAAATCAATTGCATGTAGTGAGAAACAAATAATAAAAACAGTAATGGACATTGCTGGCACAAATATGAAGTAAATCATTTCCACTCTCAATTTAAAAATGCCCTCTATTCTAGTTACTTCACCAAAGGAAAGCGAGAGCAGTGGATATAACAGATGGTTGTTCAAAGCAGGGGACAGGGATTCACTTTTGGAAAGTGCATAGTGTGAATAAATAAATATTTTAAGTAAAAACAATTTTCATAAAAAGATGGCTGCTATTATTAGCACTAGTTTTATGCAGCAGTTGTCATGACCTAGTACTGTGAGCCCCACGATGCAGGCTGCTTCTGCATGAGGTTTTCACAACAATTGTGGTAGTACACTAGCAAACTACTCAAGGACAGGAAACAATGCTGACATTTTAAAAAGCATTAAGAGCTTATAAAAAATAGACATACTTAAAAAAACATATGAAGAAGAAAAACTATTTTCCTGTGACATAAATGCAAAACCTACATACATAGCTCAGATAAAACAATCATGTAAAAAAAGTCCTAGTTTTAAAACTGGCAAGGTGACCATAGATAGATATTTTTTCCGGGTATTTGATGATAAGATTATTTTGTTTCCTCCAGAATCATTATCTTAACTATTTAAAAATGCTTTTAAAAATATCCTGCGGGTGCACCACATAGAAAATAGAAAACCTGCATCTGAGTTATCAAACGGGATACTACTATCGTGTTTCAGTATCCTGAAAGCCTCAGAGCAGCTCCTAGTTCCAAGGTTTCTACAAATCTGCACCAGCCATCGTTATCCTGCCTTGTGGTAGCCAGGAAAGCTAAAAAAACACATGGAGTACTGACTCTGCAGGGCAGTCACATGACGGGCACTTCAGGACTTGCGGACCCCCCACTAGTGTATAAAACAGCGGAGAGGCAAAACCCCATGCCTAAACTGAAGAAAAAGCTTTCTAGCAGCTGCTGACTTGATGTCATTCAGGCCGGCTCAAAGCTGTACCTATCTTTGATTTCTAAAAAGACTGAGCCTACTCTGAGGCTACTATAAAGCTGTGAAATGTTATACTCCCCATAATGGGCCTTTATTATTTCCTGGGGAGTGAAGTGTAAGCGAGCTCAGGGTGAGCCCAGAGTTCCCCCAGCCCCATGCTGGCTAGCATGTGCTTGATATACGCAAACCACAGCAGTTTGGCTGCCCCCCGCAGGTTCATCACTTCTTTTAATTCCTCCCTGTATGATAGAAGTTCTGGAGTAACCCACAGGTGGTGCCAATATAATAAAGGTCTACGGTTAGAGTCATCGGCGCTTGCCCTAACACCCAGATCTAATCGAAGTGGAGTTAGCGGGGTGCTCCGTGGGAGATTTAAAAACTGTCTAAGAAAGTTGTTCTCTGCCTGCGTTAGGTTCTCATAACTAGAGTGGCCCGATAGTTCTATGCCATATAGAGACCCTCTCCGGGCTTGAATCTTATAATATTTCAATGGCAGGACTCACTGGTTTCTGGTTGGACTTACAGAAAAGGTTCATGAGACCACCTGATGATTGTGACAACTTTAGTGATGATATTTTGAATTGTGCCCCTCAATCCATGGTCTCTGTGATTGTAATGCTGAGATAATCGAAAGAGGAAACTCTCTTGAGGGGTTTACCATTTAGTGAAGGGTTTGCTTGTGTGCTTTTGGGGGTGTTAAACGCCAAAAATTTGGTTTTCTGTAGGTTAATTTCTAATCCTCTTTCACTACAGAATACTTCAAATCTATTGAGTACCCTCTGAATACCATGGGTGATTTAGATACTAATAGCATGTCATCTGCAAACACCATTGGTGGGATTATACATGAGACTAGCTTGGGTGCATCAAGGTCTTTCTCTACAAGTACATATTCTATTAGACAGTTTATGTATAGAATAAAGGAAGTAGGGGCAAGCAAACAGCCCTGTCGAACACCACGTTTGATTGGGATGGGTGCAGTTAGCTCTCCGTCCTTACCAAGCCTGATTTAGGTGAAGTTTTCCTCATGCAGCCGATTTATGAGTTGGGATAGGTATGCTGGAACTCCCATCTCGTGGAGGACTGCCCATAATTGTTCCTGTGGGACCAAATCAAAAGCTGATCTCAGGTCTACAAATATTAAGTAGAGGCTGCCACCCTCTAGACACACGATCTTCCAGTGTAATAGTTGTAGCCTGAGTATCTGGTCCAAAGTAGACAGTTTTTCTCTAAACCCTGCCTGTAGGGGGGTAAGTATCTTCCGTTCCTCCATTCAAGTTTGTAACCAAAGCAGCAGTACATGCGCAAACATTTTTTGTGTAATGTCTATGAGGCTGATCGGCCTATAATTGGTTGGTAATAGCGGTGAACCTTTTTTGTAAATGTGGATTATTTTGGCTCCGGCCCAGCTGAGGGGTATCTTCATGCCTTGAAGTATGGCATTAAATAACACCCAGAGGTATGGTGCCCATACAGATGGTTCACTGCAAAAAAGTTCCCCATGAATTTGATCTAATCCAGGTGCTTTACCTGGAGCTATTTTAGCGAGGGCTCCTTTAATCTCATTTAAACTTTTACTTGTACTAGAGCTATTGTCATAGTGTTCATTGGTTTACCCTATGTTGGCGGAATAGTCAGTCCCCCAGGGCATCCCTCAATTATCTCATCGTTCAATATATCTCCCTTAGAGTAGAGAGATTCAAAGTGGTCCAGCCAGACCTCTGCTTCCAAATTTGGCTCTATCGGTGGTTTAGCACCAGCGCTACCTGTGTTGACAACTTTCCAGAGGGTACTCATATCTCTAGCTCCCAAGGAGCTTCTCAAAACATCCCACTTATCCATTTCCCACCCTTTTTTGGCTTCAGTAATGGCCACCTTATAGGCCGTCCTTGCAGTTTTAAGTAACGGACTATCATTGGCCTTGATGGAGAGTACTAGCGATCTTTTGGCATTACGGCAATGATCATTATACCAAGGGTGGGGGGGTTTCCTACTTGGATGATCTGTTTTTTGGGCTAGAAGAAGTCTAGTGTGACTTCTCCTAACCTGCCATGTCTATGCTATCCCCATGGTGAGTTATTCAGTTAGATGCTGTCAGAAGCACCGGTATTAGGGCTTCATATAAAGTGCTGAGTTTATCTTGTGATTGGCTGATGTCAGACCATTGCACTCTTTTCCTACAGTTTGAAAGTGTCAACCTATCATCAATAGGACTATCCATATTAAGGAAACTCACAGGATTGAGCTCTTTTAGGTCAAGTACTAACGCATAATGGTCACTGTCTAGCCTTGGAATAACCTTAAAATCAATTAGCCTGTCCCAGGATTTGGAGTCGATTAAAATATAGTCTAATAGAGAACCTCGCTCATTTCTATAGAAGGTATAACTACTCGATGTGTCAGACAAATTTCTACCATTGCAAGCTCTTAGGGAGTGTTTCACAGCAAGGCAGTTCATCGGGATCAGGGGGCACCATTTTTTAACTGGTGGACACCTGGTCTCCGGGATTGCCCAAAATTTGTCCTCATCATACAGGCTATCCTGGAGCATACCCTCTCGTGGCTCAAACTGACAATTGAAATCCCGTCCTAGGATCACCATATGTTTATCTGCAATGGTAGCTAAGAACTTAGTCAGTTCCTCCAGCGTTTTAGACTCCTTACCCTGGGCGGTTGGTCTGGAGTACACGTTTAAAAGAGCTACGGAAAACTTTGATGGAAACTGCAGTATAACACATAAAATATCCTTGGATACTGTGTCAATCTGGTTGGCCGTACAGCCTAAATGAATTCCCACCCATGTCCTAAGGCCTCAGGATGGTCTCCCTTTACCCCCTGATGTTGCGGGAATACTGTAAGTGGCAAAACCCAATTTGGAAACATCCCCTCTCGCCCATGTCTCCTGGAACATGCAGATCTCGTATTGGCTAATACGGTGAGCGGCCTTGAGCGAGGAGAGCACACAGAGGCGACGGGGAGGTGCCTGGGCTGTCAGCGGCGAGAGCCGGCCCCCGGACCAGGGGCGACGAACTGCTGGGCACCCGCACACCAGGGGTCGACCTAGGCCTCGCACCCAGAGGCGCGGAAAACAGCCTGCGACGTCTCGGAGAGGGAGGAACTCGCCCCGCGACTGCCTGGTGAAGTGGGGACCTACTCCCTGGGGTGGCTGATGGGCTGATGCACTACCTGGGGAGAGGCGGGGAGGCGCGGAGGAGCTGAGCGCCTGCGACGATGCCGGAGCAGAGGATAGGGGTGCCTTGGTTCACTGGAGGCCGCAACAGACGCACACCAGTCTTGGCACTTGGCAGCATGGTGCGAGGAGGCAGAAAGAAGGGCTTTGACGCACTGAAACTGGATGACCCAGGCCATCTCGTGGAGGGGGATGCACCGGCACCTGGCCTGGGGGGCTTGGCCTGCCCGCGAGATTCCTCCTTGAGTGACATTATGCAGGCGATTGTAGCGTCGCGGGAAGCTCTTGAAAAGTGAATGGACACCATCGGTACGGACCTGTCCCTCCTGAAGGACGACCACAGGAAGCTGAAGGAGCGGGTGGCGACCTCGGAGGTGACCCTGAAAGACCT
Organism: Lissotriton vulgaris; assembly: GCF_964263255.1. NCBI lineage: Eukaryota > Metazoa > Chordata > Amphibia > Caudata > Salamandridae > Lissotriton > Lissotriton vulgaris. The sequence goes on from NC_141686.1 coordinate 6,042,717, forward strand.
GCCTAGAGACGTGGCTACTCTGAGAGCATTGTTGGCGGAAGTGGCGCAGAAGGTCCGAGTGCTGGAGCTCAGGGCCGAGGACAGCGAAGGGCGCTCAAGGCGCAACAACCTCCGCCTAGTGGGAGTGCCAGAAAAAGTGGAAGGCCAGGATGCGGTTTCCTACTTGGAGGGATGGTTGCAGACTGAGGTGGCTCCAGAAGGGCTTTCCCCGTTCTTTGCCCTGGAGCGCGCCCACAGAGTCCCAGCGCGACCGCCCAAGCCTGGTAGTCCACCGCGCCCAATAGTGATGCGCCTCCTACACTTCAGAGACCGGGACTGTCTTCTCCAGAGGGCCAGGAACCTGCCGGACCTGCGGATTGACAACAGCAAGATCATGGTCTGCCCAGACTTCACGAGAGACGTACAAAGGCAACGGGACACTTTCACGGCGGTCAAGCGGAAATTGAGGTCGTTGCAGCTGTCATATGCCATGTTGTTCCTGGCCCGGCTGAGGGTCATCGCTGGGGGTCACACTCACTAATTTTTTTCTCACGCCGCATGAGGCCTGGAGCTGGCTGGACACTAGGGGGGAGTCAGGCACGGATGCCCCCCTGATGGCCTTGCCTGGGAAACACTCTGCAGAAATGACGCCGATGAGGAGATCTGGATCCCCGTCGGGATGGCAGCAGGAATGAGCTAAGGCGGTGCTGGCAGTGGTGGCCATCAGCCAGGGAGACGCCAGCCCTTCCAGTAGTGCATCGGAGCAATCGAAGAATAGTGCTCTTAGTCCTTGCTCCAGTAGTGTACAAGATTACTCAGAGGCGGACCTACCGGTGGTGACTCCTCAAACAGCGGACAAAATCCTTAGCTGATGCGGCCTGGGCGGTACTGGACACGTTTACAAGGTACTGGGCTGTGAGTTGGGGCTGCCTCCAGAGGCTGAACGGTGTGATGCACATGCCTCCTGAGACTTATCACTGAAATGCGGGGGGGGGAACGAGCCGTGGGGGGGAGCCTCCTGAATGTTCCAGGGGGAGGGGGTGGGAGCGGGGGGCTTCGGACCTGTTTTGGTCGGCGTACTGGCCACCCTAGCCCTCTTCTGTTGAGATACACTCGCATTACTAGAGTTTGGATGGGGTTTCCACGTTGGTTGTCTGTCCTGGGGAGCGGGAGTTGGGGGGGTTTCTTTGGTTTGGTTGGGGGGGCTGGGGGTGGGACCTGGGCGTGTCGGGGAGGTCGCAGCAAGGATGTTTGAAGCACGATGGGTACTGCAATGGGACCCGACCTAGGCTACAAATGTCTCACGTGGAACATAAGAGGGATGCACACTATGCACAGACGCCACAAGATCCACTCCTATCTAGTTAGACGGGGCATTCACTTCACCTTCCTCCAGGAAACACACCTGTTAGCTAAGGAGGGGAAGGCGCTACAAAGAAGATGGAGAAGGCAGGTCTATCATACTGGCTACTCTGCGTATGCTAGGGGGGTGGCTATCTGGGTACGGGCGGGAGTACCATTCCAATGCACACAGCAATTAATTGACCCAGAGGGGAGGTATGTTATGGTGCGAGGCAAACTGGATGGGAGGGACCTGACATTGGGTTGTATATACGCCCCGAATGTGGAACAAATGGCCTTTCTCTCTTTTCTGTCCAACAAGCTGGCCCCTTTCTTGGTAGAACCCTTGCTCCTCAGAGGGGACTTTAATAGTGTTACTGACACTGCGCTGGACAGATCACACCCCCCCTACCGAATGCACCGGCTGGCAGACTGGCGCTTGCGTGTTCCGCTTGGCAATCCCAATGGGATCTGGTTGACTCGTGGAGAGCTGGCCATCCATCAGATAGGGACTACTCGTTCTTTTCCGCCCTTCATGACTTGCACGTCCGCATAGATGCCTTCCTGTGCTCCCAGGACGTGCATGCGGAGGTGTGCCACAGTGAGTATCTCACACGCACAATCTCAGATCATAACCTGCTACTTATGCAACTGCGCTAGTCGCAGTGCCGCCCCAGAGTCCCTGCCTGGAAGCAGCACCCAGAGGCGCTGGATGATCAGCTCTTCCGCACCATGATAGCCTCAAACATCGAGGAGTACTTTCAGCTCAATGCGGGCACCGCGGGCTCAGCCGCAATTGAATGGGACGCCTTTAAAGCAGTAGTGCGGGGGCAATGCATCGCGACGGCGTCGGGTGTTAGAAAGACCCTGCTGGCAGACATTACGCGGGAGGAGGAGAAACTCCGGGTTCTGGAGAGAGCGAGGCCTGAGCGTCCAGACACCCATGAGGCCCTACTGGAGGCGCAGGAACTAGTGGTGGCGACGGTGGAGCGCCTACGATGCTTCGACTACAAAGCCTATCTCACCCGAGCACACTCGGAGCGTGATAAGACAGGAGCTCTCTTGGCCTGGCTGGCCAATCCGGCATGCCGGAGCTCGGTCATCCTCGAGCTCAGGGATCACTCGGTGCGGCGCGGTTTGACCATAAGGGGATTAATGAGATATTCTATGATTACTACACAGAGCTTTACCGTAGCACGGTCCTGCCATCGGTGGACGCATTCCGGGGTTTCCTGGAGGGACTAGACTTGCCGGAGCTGGCGGAAGAAGACGCAAAGCTGCTCGGGGGCAAAATTGAGGAGAGGGAGGTGAAAGTTGCTATCAAGAGCATGGCGAGAAATAAGATGCCGGGCTCCGCCGGGCTCCCCGCGGAATTCTATCTCACCTACGCTGACCTCCTTGCGCCCCGCCTGACGTGGCTTTACAATGAGGCAAGGCGGCTGGGCAGCCCACCTGTGACCACTGGTGAGGCGCTCATCATCCCGCTATTGAAACCGGGCAAACAGCCATGGGACAGGGCGGCGTATCGACCACTGTCCATGCTCAACCTGGACTATAAGATCTTGAGTAAAATTCTAGCGACGCGATTGCTCCCCCATATGTCCACGCTGATCCACGCGGACCAGTCCGGGTTAATCCCGACCCGCAACAAGGCGCTTAATATACGACGGCTCCTACATGTCTTGGAGGCTGACACCTATGACGGTGATGAAGCGGCGGTGTTCGCAGTCGACAATGAAAAGGCCTTTGACAGCCTGGAATGGCCGTACCTTTTCAATGTCATGCGCACGCTGGGACTGGGTGAGGGTTTCGTCAATTGGACGTCGCTACTCTACCGGAACGCAACAGCGAGGGTCAGGACTGGCAGAAAAATCTCTGAGATGTGTGTGGTGGGCGAGGGCACCCGTTCGGGATGTCCTCTCTCCCCCCTATTATTTGCCATAGCGGTCCAACCCCTAGCGGCGCGAGCCAGGCAGGGGCAGGCATATCAGGGGCAGGATGTCTACGGACAAGTACACCACATCGCCTTGTACGCCGACGATCCTCTGATGTTCTTAGCGGACTCGGCAGCATCCTTGCGTGGGGCCAAGTCCCTCCTGCAATCTTTGAGCAGGGTGTCGGGCCTCCGAGTGAACTGGACGAAGTCCTACCTGTTCCCGACCCGCCCACGCAGACTTTGTTCTCAGTCTGCGGAAGGAGTGACATGGGAAGAGAGGAGTCTTCGCTACCTAGGCACCTCGATCTTTCATGATCAGGCAGACATCCTCGAGGCCAACATTGGGTCGGCAATATGGCTCACGAAGGTGAATTTTGACTTCTGGAGCACGCTCCCATGGTCCCTAATGGGGAGAGTGGCACTCCTTAAAATGGTGACCCTGCAACTGCTTTTGCTTTATTTCTTCAGAACCCTCCTGATCTGGATCCCGGTGAGCTACTTCCGGAAGCTGAGGTCGATGGTGTTCGGCTTTCTATGGGGGGCGGGCAGATGCAGGGTGGCACACAGCACGCTTCTCCGTCCTAGAGCGGAGGGAGGGCTAGCGGTGCCGGACTATGAACTATATGTGGACTGTGGGTTGCTGCGGGCCGGAATAACAGGCGTGGAGGCCGTATATATTGGGCTATGGTAGCTCTTTTATTGTTCTCTTTGACAAAAGTACGGGTGCATATATACAAAGAACTCCGGGGTGTAGCTTTGGTCGCCTCCCAGCGGTACGTGGTCCGGGGGATCTTCCAGAGGTCTTCACGTCTTCCGGGCGTTGGGATGACCTCGGAGGGAAATTAGAGAAGCAGGGGTTAGTCCTTTGGTAAAGACTTCTCTGGTACCGTTACCAACACCGGGGCGTGCGGGGAAAGAGAGAACCGTGAGGGAGGGGGCGGATAGGGTTGCAGAGAGGGGGGGGGAAAAAGAGGCGGGAGAGGGTAGAAGGGAGGTGCGCTGGTGAAGGGGGGGGTGTAGGGAATATTATACAAGATTGACTAGTGAAGTGTCTCTAAATTTAGTTTATATACAGTGCAGAGGTGCTCTAACAGTGAGATCGAACTCTATACAAATATCTACAGGTTTCTACAAAGGGGGTACACGGAGACGGTAACAAGGTACTCACGTGCCCCGCCGTAACTCTCCCGCGAGTTACGGCCGCTCTCCAGCCACCTCCTGAGGACTCCACCACTCCTCGGTCCAGACGTCCTCCAACTCTCCGTCTTCGATCCTCGTACTCCTCTCTCTCTCTCTCGATGGTTCTCTGTGCGCTGTCTCCTGCCACGAGTCGGCTATCGGGAACGTTCTCCTCTCTTCTTCGGCGCCCTTTATAGTTCCTGGCCCTGGGATGGAGGTGGGACTTCCGGTTTCCCGGTAGGCGGCTTCCGGTTCGGGACTTCCGGGGTCAAGGTGCTCGGGAGGTTCCGTTTCCGGGATGAGTCTGGGTTGGTTCCGATGGTTGCGTGCCTGCAGGGGAAACAAAGAAGAAGTACTCCTGGTTGTCATAGACGCAGGAGGATTAGAACTCGAGGAACCCTCGCTCGAGGGTCTCTCCGTTGAGGTATGTCTCGTTCCCCTTCCACATCCCCTTTCCCTAGCTATCCTTCTTGTGGGAGTGGAAGGTGGGGGATATCTGGATAGGTAGTCTGCATTTCCCTGCTCGGCCCCTTTTCTATGCTTTGTCTGGAATCTGAAGGGCTGTAAGGACAGAAACCAGCGTAGCACCCTGTCATTGTGTCCCCTGTTGCGTGCCATCCACTCTAGGGGTGCGTGGTCCGTATACAGAATGAACTCTCGCCCTTCTAGGTAATAACGCAAGCTCTCAATGGCCCATTTAATAGCTAGGGCTTCTTTCTCGACTACCGCGTAGTTCATCTCACGGGGAAAGAGTTTCCTACTGAGGTAGAGGATAGGCCTCTCTATGCCCGACTGGTCTTTTTGGGAGAGGACCGCTCCCAGTCCCTGTTCTGAGGCATCAGTCTGGAGAACGAAGGGTTGTGTGTAGTCAGGACTGATGAGAACTGGCTCGGACAACAGTGCATTTTTCAGGTTCTGAAAAGCCGTCAACATTTGAGGGGAGGGTTGTCGTAGTAGGGTTTCTGTTCCAGGGGTTTTCTTCAGGAGATCGGTCAGGGGTACTGCAGTCTGAGAAAAGTTTGGGATGAACCTCCGATAGTATCCTAAAAGCCCAAGGAAGGCCCGGAGGTCCTTTTTGGTTTGGGGGAAGGGTATGGACTGAATGGCTTTTATTTTGTTATCTTGAGGTCGTATGACCCCCTTCCCGAGGAGGTAACCCAGGTACTTCACGGTTTGGGCCGCCAGAGTAGTTTTAGCAGGGTTAATGGTGAACCCATATTCACCCAGGGAAGTGATTACTCTTTCGAGATGGGACAGGTGTTCAGGCCAGTCATTGCTATAAATGACTATATCGTCAAGATAAGCTCCTGCGTATTTGGCATGTGGTTGCAGGACAATGTTCATAGCTCGTTGAAAGGTTGCTGGGGCCCCGTGAAGCCCGAAGGGCATAACTCGAAACTGGAATAGTCCGTCCGGCGTAGAGAACGCCGTTTTCTTTTTATCTTCGCTCTTCATGGGGATCTGCCAGTATCCTTTACAGAGATCCAGCGTACTGATATAGCGAGCCCGTCCAATGCGTTCTATCATTTCATCTACTCGGGGTAGTGGATACGTGTCGAAACTTGATACTTTATTGACTTCCCGGAAGTCAATACAAAATCTTGTGGAGCCATCGGGTTTCGGAACAAGCACGATGGGTGAGTTCCAACAACTAACGGATGGCTCGATAATACCCATTTTCATCATTTCTTGTACTTCCTCTTGGATGACTTTGCGGCGGGCCTCTGGGACGCGGTAGGGACGTTGTCTCACGACTCTTCCAGGTTCTGTACGGATCGCATGTTCGATGACTGTGGTGTGTCCCGGAGAAGTGGAAAACACCTTTTGTATGGGTGATAAAATTTTCCTGAGGTCTTGTCGTTTGTTTGGCGGAAGTTCCGGGTCAACACAGTATATGAAGAGCGGATCCCCTGGGTTGAGCATGCTGGAGAGCACGGGTTGAGGCCCCTCCCATTTCTTGAGCAAATTTATGTGGTAGATTTGCCTCTGTTTACGGACAGGATCTAGTTCAATCTCATATGTAACAGGGGTTACCTGTTTCGTCACCGGATAAGGGCCCTGCCATTGTCCGAGTAGTTTGTGGTCGGATGAGGGTATAAGAAGAAGCACTAGGTCTCCGGGAACAAAGGTTCTGGGTTTGGCTCCCCTGTCATATTGCCGTTTTTGTGTGGCTTGGGCGGTCAATAGGTTCTGCCTCACTATTTCCCTAATTTGGCCCAGATGAGTTTTAAGGTTGGCAACATATTCCGGCAGGGGTCGGGTACGGTCAGGCTCGGCTTCCCAGGCTTCCCGAGCCATATCTAGGAGGGTTCTCGGGGGTCTTCCGTAGAGGAGTTCATAGGGGGAGTACCCTGTGCTGCTCTGGACCTTGCAGCGGATAGCGAAAAGGGCCAAAGGAAGCATTTCCTCCCAGCGACGGCTTTCTAGTCCCAGCAACTTCTTGAGAGTGGTCTTTAGAGTCGCGTTGTACCGCTCTACAAGTCCGTCGGTCTGGGGGTGATAGGCAGAAGTTCTTATTTGTTTTATGCCCAGTTGTGAACACACCTGACGCATGAGAGACGAAACAAATGGGGTACCCTGGTCTGTTAAAATCTCTCGGGGAAAACCCACTCGGGTGAAGATGGTTACCAGGGCTCTTGCAATGTTCTGAGTGGTGGGATGTTTTAACGGGATGGCTTCAGGGAACCGAGTGGCGTAGTCCACGAGAACGAGAGCATACCGACATCCACTTTTCGAGGGCAACATGGGGCCTATCAGGTCCATCCCCACCCTGGTGAAAGGGACATCAATAAGGGGGAGTGGCTGAAGGGGGACTCTTGGAGGCCGGTATCGACTGTTCTTTTGACATACCGGACACTCTTTGCAGTATTGACTCACTTGTTTATGTATGCCCGGCCAATAGAATTTCTCCAGTATCGTTTGTCCGGTTTTGTCGTCCCCGAAATGGCCTCCTAACAAATGGCTGTGTGCTAAGAACAGTACCTTCTCACGAAAGGGACCTGGAACGAGCAGCTGGGATTCTTGTTGGGGTCCACCTTTCCTATACAATAGACCATTTCGTTTAAAGAAATAGGGACATACGTGCAAGGGATCCTCATTATCAAGGGCTCGTCCCCAGGCGTCCTGTAGTACTGGGTCTTCTTGTTGTGCTGCACGGAACTCTCGGTCATTTTCCCAGGGATGCGGTTCCACCTGCACAGGATAGGCAGCGGCGTAGCTCCTTTTCTCTTTCTTCTTTTGCCCTTTTGTCTTCGGAGCCTTGGTTGCGGGCTCTACAGGAGGAGGATTACGGGAAAAAGGAGCCTCAGACCACCATTTCTCCAAGGAGTTGGTGGCGTCATGTAACAGTCGGGGAAGTCCGTGGTAATCACTGCCCAAGATTACCTGTTCCGGCAGGTTGGGTACTAGTCCCACATTAAGGGGACTACGTTCTCCCGAGTACTGTTGTACCTGCACTCGGGTGGTGGGATATCTCCGGGTATCACCGTGTACACATTGGATGTCTACGGTGCCAGTCATCGGCCCCAGAGGGTTGGGCATTTCTTGCGGTCGTATCACGCTTTGCCGA